>NC_134098.1:66470772-67815487 GCF_000715075.1 Nicotiana tabacum
TGAGCTTCAGAGCTCGTTTTCCAGTTCTAGTTCTGCTTGCTTTGCTCTTCCAAACCCATACACTGAAATTGCAGTATTATAATCTCCGATTGGAACTATTTATTCATTGAACCTGAACAGTGAGACACATATCTTGTTCAAGTTCTGGTGTACAATCTTTCAATAAGATGCAAGTCAGAATCTTCGGTATCATGGTTTCCCAAGTCAACGTCAAAACACTGGTGAGCAATCTCTTCAAAAAAGTAGCCTTGCACTGCACATCGTTCCTGTGTACAGCATCCGTTTCTTTTATTCATGTGTAAGAAAAGTTTTGGTAGTTCAGTAAATTCAGATACGTCGTTCCTTGTGTCATTCTTCATTTGATTTTTTTTACATTTGTAAATTGGGTTTATGGAGATTGCGGTAAGATTGGTTAATGCTATATGGTTGAAGGAGTGTTATTGTTGATTGTCATTGTTGCAATAAAAAGTTCTAGCCATTTGATTAAAACATATAACGCTTGCTCTTTGGTCTTTGGTTCAAGATCTCATATTTAGACTCCTGAAAAGCTTGTTTCAATGGTACCTTCACATACATCGCATTTTGAGTTTTAAGTTATGTCAAACATTTGAAGATCATAATGTTCATAATGGGAAAATCTATAATGCAGAATAGTCTAACAGTTCGCGAATTTGGTTTCATTCCAACCTTTTCTTTGTCCTTTGTCCTTAATTTTTTTGTTTTTTCCCCATTCGAATTAAGGTCCTGTTTGGATCCAATAAGCTTGTAACCATTTCTATTGTCCTTAAATTTTGGTTTTTGCCCCATTGGAATTAAGGTCTACCGAAAACAACATCTCTATCGTCACAAGGTAGGGGTAAGGTCTGCGTACACATTACCCTCCCCATACCCCACTTGTGAGATTACAATGTGTTTGTTGTTGCGGAGTTAAGATCCTGTTTGGATCCAATAAGCTTGTAACCATTTCTAGCTCCCCCGGTGGACACCATAATGCATTGAAAAGTTGAATTCTGAAAATGGAGGATATTAACCCCCAGCATCTGTCTTTATGTCATCAAGATATAGTTTTCAATAGATACAAACAAGCTCTTGGGAAAAGTTGAAGAATAAGGAAAAAGTTGTTGAATCTTAAAAGCAAAATTGCTGATTGCTGCTGCAAAAGCAATTCAGGAGACTTTGGTGGAAGGGGTGTTCAAGGAAAAACCGAAAAATTAAATCAAACTGATAAATTGCATAAATTGATTATAAATCGACTTGTACTTGGTTTTGATTTGCTTTGTTACAAAGTAGTTTGGCGAGTTATTTAATTACATTTGTTTTTGTATCATTTTTTCTGAAACATTTTCTTAATGTTGCATGAAAAATATCAGCAATTGCTGCAGTGTTTTATTTGCAAACTGTAATTTAGAAGAAAAATAAAATAAATGGAGGTTGAAACAGATAGATTGCAAGTGCAATGAAGAATTTTCTTTCTACTTGAAGCAAGTTAACTGCAATTGGTTTATTATTATCATGACCCAAACGAACTCAATCCCCCCCTGGACAAGAAGAAAAAGAAAACAAAAGAAGAAAAAGTGGAAGGAAAAAATAAGTGAGTTTACCAACATTATCACGTGTTTGGTTGCGAAAGTTTTGTTAGTCCCGCCAATATTGCTGTATATGTAAATAATAATTCTGCAAAATATAAGTTATCGTAATGAAACAATAAATAATTCGAGCCCACTGAATTCACAGTGTTTCCTTAAGGAATTTAATCCCCTCCTAGTACCCAAGGTAATGGATTATTTCCTCCCAGGATAGAACGAATCACACACTGGTGTAGCGGTACTTCAAACCCCAGTGTTTCAGCGAACACAAAGTTCGGTAGCAAATCACACTTACAGTTGCTTTGTTTGAAGTTAAAACAATGCAGAACAAAGGAGTAGAAACTCGTATGGAAATGCTGAGAGGAAGGAGTGCAATGTATAGCCAAAGTTGAGCGTTTTCAGTTTATGTCTTGTGTGTTGTGTGTGTCTTTCTTCAACAGCTGCTGCACATATATATAGCAACCAATGTTGAAGAAGAACAATCGTCCACCCTCCATGGTGGAGCAAGCATTAGCTTGTTTGTGGAGCAAGCACAATCATGGTGGGAAGAGCATTAGGTGGCTGCTTTGTGGTCAATACACGGATTGGAAAATATCCGTTACAAATGCGGATAATCTTACGTTAATATTTACTATTAACAAATAAATTTGGTCCAAAAAATTAATCAATCAATCGATCATTTGACCAAATCCAAATCCAAATTCAAAGCCGTAGCCGAAGCCGAAGCCGAGCCGAGCCGAGCGAGCGACGACGACGGCGGCGCGAGGCTTGCTTTCTTCTTAACTCTTTAAGAGCTACAAGAAGAGCAATTATATATATACCCACCAAAAATCTCTTCCTCTTCCAATATGGGACAATGTCTCATTGTCAAGAGGGGAAAACTTAAAAATTTTACTCAAAATTTTATTTTCCCTCCATTTCCCATTCACCCTCATTTTAAAACTATTTTATCTTAAAAACAAAAAACCTCAACAATCCCCCACATGAATGGGGAATGGCTATATCACGGAAGTATGCATAAAAAAACTGCGTGATTTACAAACAAGGATTAATCGCATCTGGATAAGTAGGTTTCCCTTTGAACTTTCCGTAGTAAACTTATGTCGGATATACTCGGTCAATCGGTAGATTTGATATCTTTGAACCGTCGATCTTTGGTGTATACCTAGACAACCATAAGTCACACAATCAACCCTTAACCGTCTTTGGTTCTCATTGTTGTGTTCATTTCAGCCATGAACACTGCCTGGTTTCATAAGTGCGTAGAGAACTGGCCTTACAAAGTTCTCCTTGAAGGGGCTAACACTTCACACTTACATAGGTGATTCCTAAACGTGTCATCCTGTAGATACACTTTTTGATATACCCCGTATCAAATTTAGAAATTATTAAAAAGCCTTAATGCTTTATCCTTGGTACTGAACATTGTCTCATCACGAGAACGGACTAAAATTTTATTTGACAATGTTGAACCGTCATTAATGACTTTGTTTGATCTCCTTGAACCTCGATCTTGGGATCTCCAGTCTTCTAGGTAGAGTTACCGCCACAATGACTTGTTCTCGGCCATAGCCCCATTCCCCTTGATGATTTCTCAACTACCTCTCTAGTTAGGCCTTTTGTAAGTGGATCCGACATATTATCACTTGACTTTACATAGTCAATCGTGATAATTCCTCTAGAGAGTAATTGCCTAACGGTTTTATGTCTTCGTCGTATATGACGAGATTTACTGTTATACATAACGCTCCCAGCCCTTCCAATTGTCGCTTGACTATCACAATGTATGCATATTGGTGCCAACGGTTTGGGCCAAAATAGAATGTCTTCCAAGAAATTCCGGAGCCATTCAGCTTCTTCACCGGCTTTATCTAAGGCTATGAATTCAGCCTCCATTGTAGAGCGGGCAATACATGTTTGTTTGGACGACTTCCAAGATACCGCTCCTCCACCAATAGTGAATACAAATCTACTCGTGGACTTAGAATCAGTTGAACCGGTGATCCAATTTGCATCACAGTATCCCTCAATCACCGCAGGAAATTTACTGTAGTGCATGTCAAAGTTCTGGGTATGTTCTAAATATCTCAAAACTCGTTTCATTGCCATCCAATGAGATTGGCCTGGATTGCTCGTATATCGACTCAGTTTACTTATAGCACAAGCTATATCTGGTCGTGTACAATTCATGATATACATTAAGCATCCCAACACACGAGCATAATCCAATTGTGATATGCTTTGGCCTTTATTCTTTGCTAATGCAAGATTCACGTCAATTGGAGTCTTTGCAACTTTAAAGCCCAAGTGCTTGAAATTTTCAAGTACTGTCTTAATATAATGAGATTGTGACAATGCCAGACCTTGAGGAGTCTTATGGATCTTAATTCCCAAAATTAAATCAGCAACTCCCAAGTCTTTCATATCAAACTTGCTATTGAGCATACGCTTAGTAGCATTTATGTTGACAATGTCATTACTCATTATCAGCATATCATCCACATATAGGCAAACAATGACTATGTGATTTGGAACATTTTTAATGTACACACATTTATCACATTCATTTATCTTAAAACCATTTGACAACATTGTTTGGTCAAATTTCGCATGCTATTGTTTGGGTGCTTGTTTTAGTCCGTAAAGAGACTTAACAAGTCTACATACCTTCTTTTCTTTACCTGGAACCACAAACCCTTCAGGTTGTTCCATGTAAATTTCTTCCTCCAACTCTCCATTTAAGAAGGCCGTCTTAACATCCATTTAATGAATTTCAAGACCATACACTGTAGCTAATGCTACTAACATCCGTATGGACGTAATTCTTGTAACTGGAGAGTATGTATCAAAGTAGTCTAGACCTTCTCGTTGTCTATACCCTTTGACTACGAGTCTTGCCTTGAATTTATCAATAGTGCCATCATCTTTGATTTTTCTCTTAAAAATCCATTTAGAACCCAAAGGTTTATTTTCAGGAGGAAGATCAATCAATTCCCATGTATGGTTGTTCAATATGGATTCTATTTCACTATTGACTGCCTCTTTCCAAAACAATAATTCCGAAGAAATCATAGCTTCTTTAAATGTTTGAGGCTCATTCTCCAATAAGAAAGTCACAAAATCTGGTCCAAATGAAGTAGACGTTCTTTGACGTTTACTACGTCTTGGATCCTCCTGATTACATGTACTTTCTTTTGTTTCTTCCCGAGGTTATTTAGATCCTTCACCAAATGACTCATATTCCTTTTTATACGGATATATATTTTCAAAAAATTCAGCATTATCTGATTCTATAACCGTATTATTATGAATGTCGGAATTTTCTGATTTATGAACCAGAAATCGATATGCTTTACTATTTGTCGCATATCCTATGAAAACACAATCAACGGTTTTCGGTCCTATCTTTACCCTTTTGGGTTTAGGAACTTGCACTTTTGCCAAACACCCCCACACTTTAAAATAATTCAAGTTGGGCTTCCTTCCTTTTCATTTTTCATATGGAATGGATTGTGTTTTGCTATGGGGCACTCGATTTAATATTCGATTAGCCGTAAGAATGGCTTCCCTCCACAAGTTCTGTGGCAAACCAGAATTTATCAACAACGCATTCATCATCTCCTTTAATGTGCGATTCTTTCTTTCCGCAATCCCATTAGATTGGGGCGTGTAAGGGGCTGTTGTTTGATGAATAATTCTATATTCTAAACATATTTCTTCAAAAGGAGATTCATATTCACCACCCCTATCACTTCTTATCATTTTTACTTTCTTGTTAAGTTGCGTTTCAACTTCATTTTTGTATTGCCTGAATGCGTCTATTGCTTCATCTTTACTATTCAGTAAGTAAACATAGCAATATCGAGTACCATCGTCAATAAAAGTTATGAAATACTTCTTTCCACCACGAGATGGTATTGACTTCATGTCACAAATATCTGTGTGAATTAAGTCTAAAGGATTTGAATTCCTTTCAACTGACTTATAAGGATGTTTAACATACTTAGATTTCACACATGTTTGACATTTTGATTTTTCGCATTCAAACTTGGGCAGTACTTCCAAGTTAATCATTTTCCGCAAGGTTTTATAATTGACATGACCCAAACGTACATGCCATAAATTATTTGACTCAAGTAAGTAAGAAGAAGCTGAAATATTATTATTGTTTTCCACAACCATTACATTCAGATTGAAAAGGCCCTCGGTGAGGTAACCTTTTCCTACAAATATTTTATTCTTACTAATGACAACCTTGTTGTACACAAAAATGCATTTAAAATCGTGCTTAACAAGAAGTCCAGTAGAGACTAAATTCTTTCTCATTTCGGGAACATGAAGGACATTGTTCAAAGTCATGACCTTACCAGAAGTCATTTTCAGAAATATCTTCCCATATCCTTCAACTTTTGCTGTTGAAGCATTTCCCATATAAACTGTCTCTCCGGATCCAGTAGGAGCATAAGTAGCAAAAGCTTCTCTAACTGCACAAACATGGCGAGTGGCTCCGGAAATCAAACCACCACAGTTTAGGATTTCCCACCAAGTTACATTCAGAAAGCATGGCACACAAGTTATCAACATCATCATGCTTTACTACCATGTTTGCTTGGCCCCTTTTCTTGTCTTTCTTCGGAGCACGACACTCCGTAGATTTATGTCCGGTTTTCCCACAGTTGTAGCAGTTTCCACTGAACCGCTTCTTGCTTGGGTTGTATTTCGGACCAGAAGCCTTCTTCCTCTTTTTGTTATCTTCAACAATATTTGCTCCCATTATTATTGAATTTCCACGGCCTCTCGTTTCAGCAGCTTTATTGTCCTCTTCGATTCTCAACCGAACAATGAGATCTTCAAGGGACATTTTCTTTCGTTTGTGTTTCAAATAATTTTTGAAGTCCTTCCATAACGAAGGCAACTTCTCAATCATTGCTGCTACTTGGAATGCTTCGTTGATGACAAGACCTTCAGCAAGTAGATCATGAATAATCACTTGCAATTCCTGGACTTGGATAATAACAGACTTGCTATCTACCATTTTGTAGTCCAAAAATTTTGCGGCAACGAATTTCTTCATCCTAGCATCTTCAGTTTTATATTTCTTTTCAAGCGCATTCCACAATTCTTTTGACGTCTCCACGCTACTGTATACATTATACAGATTATCATCCAGTCCGCTAAGAATATAATTCTTGCATAAAAAATCAGAATGCTTCCACGCTTCAATCACGAGAAAGTATTCATTCTCTGGAGTTTTATCTGGCAGATCAGGAACATCTTCCTTGATGAACTTCTGTAGACATAACGTAGTTAAGTAGAAGAACATCTTCTGCTGCCAGCGCTTGAAATCAATCCCGAAAAATTTTCTGGGTTTTTCTGCCAGTGCCAACGCCGGTGTTCGGCTTGTCGATGCGTTGGCAGTCACCATCGGAATAGCTTGGTTTTCGTTTTCAGTCGTCATTTTTTCTGTAAAAGAATGACACAAATAAACGTTTTCAAACTGGAGTAAAAATCACGTAGATTTTAATCTCCAACAAAACACCACGAAGGTTTTACTCTCCAAAACGGGAGTACACAAAACTACAAAGGTTTTAGTTTGCAGAATAATAAGAATAACACAAATACAGAAATAATTATTAAATTCCTTAAGCTTGTTAGTCCCGCCAATATTGTTGTATATGTAAATAATAATTCTGCAAAATATAAGTTATCGTAATGAAACAATAAATAATTCGAGCCCACTGAATTCACAGTGTTTCCTTAAGGAATTTAATCCCCTCCTAGTACCCAAGGTAATGGATTATTTCCTCCCAGGATAGAACGAATCACACACTGGTGTAGCGGTACTTCAAACCCCAGTGTTTCAGCGAACACAAAGTTCGGTAGCAAATCACACTTACAGTTGCTTTGTTTGAAGTTAAAACAATGCAGAACAAAGGAGTAGAAACTCGTATGGAAATGCTGAGAGGAAGGAGTGCAATGTATAGCCAAAGTTGAGCGTTTTCAGTTTATGTCTTGTGTGTTATGTGTGTCTTTCTTCAACAGCTGCTGCACATATATATAGCAGCCAGTGTTGAAGAAGAACAATCGTCCACCCTCCATGGTGGAGCAAGCATTAGCTTGTTTGTGGGGCAAGCACAATCATGGTGGGAAGAGCATTAGGCGGCTGCCTTGTGTCAATACACGGATTGAAAAATATCCGTTACAAATGCGGATAATCTTACGTTAATATTTACTATTAACAAATAAATTTGGTCCAAAAAATTAATCAATCAATCATTTGACCGAAGCCGAAGCCGAAGCCGTAGCCGTAGCCGAAACCGAGCGAGCGACGACGACGGTACGAGGCTTGCTTTCTTCTTAACTCTTTAAGAGTTACAAGAAGAGCAATTATATATATACCCACCAAAAATCTCTTCCTCTTCCAATATGGGACAATGTCTCATTGTCAAGAGGGAGAAACTTAAAATTTTACTCAATTTTATTTTCCCTTCATTTCTCATTCACCCTCATTTTAAGACTATTTCATCTTAAAAACAAAAAACGTCAACAAATTTGACCGAGTAATTGCAAGAGAAGATCGCCTTCTCTATCCTCACATATTGGAACTAAACAAAGATATCGATCGAACGGAAAATGGAATAAAATAAACAAAACAGATTATACGTAATCAAGGATCATAGACGAATAAAATTTTATTTTTTGGTTAGTCTATTCTGTATTGGTGTTGTGTAGACACACTAAAGGGGTGAAGCGCTCCCGACCAAGAGGTTCTTCATTCTCTATACACGTCTTCGCTTTGGCGTGCGGACTTGATGGGATTCATCAATATCAAGTTCACCCGTCATGTCTAATAACAGCTCTTGAAATTCCTCCAAGGTGTTCGCACCCTGTGTTTCAATTATCAACTGATTACAAAAAGAAAAGACATTGTTTTCACGTTAGGATTTTCATTTCAATAATAGAAACTGAAGGAAGATTACCCTAGATTTTTCAGCTTTCATCATTGTTATCATTTCTTGCATAAACTCGCAGAATTCCTGCTAACATAGTAACACAAAATTACTCCTTTGCAACATCTTTAGTTATATACAAGTATAAGTTACACCTGAAATGGGACAGACAGAAGAAGAAAGGAACTGACTATATCATCATTATCATCTCCTATGAGGTGAAGTAACCCTGTGTCATATAGTGATCTTTCCCTCTTGTCCGATAGAACTGCAAATTATTAATTGATACAAGGTCAATGCAACATATATGATTAGACGAACACTATGCAGATAGTGGAATGCAAAGAGAAGATCCAAGATTTAAATTTGATGGTGCAAGCTTAAAATTCTTATTAATGAACGCGTTAAACTTTTAAAATTATATATGTCTATATATACTACGGCCAATTCGGCCTCTAATCGGATGTGCCCATGAAAGAGGGCCGAATTACAGAGAAGGATTGACAAAATTCTAGATCGGTGAAGTTTCAAAGGAGAGCAATAGTAATCCTACATCCAAAAAGAAGAGAAAAGTGAACAATGAGTTAGGAACTCAGGAGAAGGTTCTAGAGTCTAGACCTTGTTTCTCATCTTAAATTTAACATGACAGTACAACGTTACTACTACTTTTAGCAAATGTTTGGACTTCCGAAACAAATGTTACCCACAAATTGTAGAGATGGGAAAATGTATATGTGGTGGTCCAAGGACTTATGTGGTCACTGCCTTCCTTCCAGAAGTTTCATGCACCTTGTTAGGATTTGTATTTGGATGTGTTTATTTATGGTTTAAGTGGGTGAAAAGTTAAGTGAGACAACCCAAAATAAATTAGGGTTGTTTACCTTGTGAAATATACTAGATCAATATTTTTGCGGACATGAATTTTCGTGTCACATAATTAATTAAAGACTAGTTAAGATTTAACTGAGTAACGGTGATAATGAGGTCACTGGAATCCGAACTTGAACATTGCAATTTCAATTATTGATTAATTCCCTTGTAGATCAGAATTTTGTTCAATTTTAATCCCAACTCTAAATAATCTGTCTTTAATCTACTATTGGAAAACTTGCAATGCGATTGTCTTATCTTGGATCATGAATACCGTGTCATTAGACTTTCTTAGCGGGATTGTTTATGCATCGAATGCACATCTGATTTGTAAAGACCTACATGGGCATTTTGATAAAGTGAATCGAGTGCGTATCTTTCAATTACACAGAGAAATTACCACAATTTCACAAGGAACTAATTCAGTTGCAGCATATTTCACCAAACTAAAGGAGCTATGGGCGGAGTATGATACCCTAGTGCCTTCATCGGGTTGTGACTGCCCAAAATCGAGAGATTACATTGAGTATCTGTATCGTCAGAGGTTACTTCAGTTCCCTAGTGGACTTAATGAGTCATATGAGCAGACACGAAGGCA
Organism: Nicotiana tabacum; assembly: GCF_000715075.1. Lineage (NCBI taxonomy): Eukaryota > Viridiplantae > Streptophyta > Magnoliopsida > Solanales > Solanaceae > Nicotiana > Nicotiana tabacum. Next base: position 66,480,777 of record NC_134098.1, read on the forward strand.
GATTCTTATGAAAACTATTAAACCTAGCTTGAATCAGGCATATGCTATGATCATTGAGGATGAAAGTCAAAGGTCCAATCCATTTCCAGCACTGGCAAAGAAGGTGGATCCATTGGCTATGCAGGTTGGTCGAAGACAACCATACACAGGAAAAAAAACCTTTTATGTAGTGTGAATATTATAATATAAAAGATTATTTGAAGAAAAATTGTTACAAATTGATTGGTTATCCAAGTGACTTCAAGGGAAAGAAGAAGTATGCAGCTAATAATATGACTAGAAATGCTGAATTTGACAAAAGGCCAGAGGGAATGGAAGGAGGAAACAACTCTGAGCCCCCAAAGTTTGGTTCCTACTTTATAGAGGATCAATACAAGCAGATTTTGGGGATGTTGAACAAGGAAACCACTAATCCACAAGCAAACATGACAGGTATCACTACATGTTTAATGGCTTATGTATGTTCTGGAGAATGGATCATAGATTCAGGTGCTTCACACTATATTACTGCAGATTTAAATATGCTTAGAACTGTCACGACCCAAAATTCTCACCTTCGGGACCGTGATGGTGCCTAATATTTCACTTGCTAGGCAAGCCACCGTTAGAATAATTTAAACTATTTTTAACAATCCATTTTAATTAATTAATAAAGATACTAAACAACTAAAAAAATGTCTGAATTAAAGTGAAAAATCTAAAATAATAACGCTGTCTAAATACCAACCCAGAACTGGAGTCACAAGTGCACGAGCTTCTAGAATAATACAAACAATGGTCTGAATAAAAATAAAGTTGTCTGAAAGAAAGCACGCATCTAAAATAATGTAGAAGGGGACTTCAAAGCTGCGAATGTCGTGCATCTATACCTCAAGTCTCCACTGATAGCTGAATCCGAGCAAAATCTACAGTACGCCGCTGGGACCAACTTCGGAATCTGCACAAGAAGTGCAGAGTATAGTATGAGTATAACCGACTCCATGTACTCTATAAGTGCCGAGCCTAACCCCGACGAAGTTGTGACGAGGCTAAGGCAGATCACTTACATTAACATGTACGCAATAATAATAATAATAATAATAATAATAATAATAATAATAATAATAATAATAATAATAATAATAATAATAATAATAATAATAATAATAATAATAATAATAATAATAATAATAATAATAATAATAATAATAATAATAATAATAATAATAATAATAATAATAATAATAATAATAATAATAATAATAATAATAATAATAATAATAATAATAATAATAATAATAATAATAATAATAATAATAATAATAATAATAATAATAATAATAATAATAATAATAATAATAATAATAATAATAATAATAATAATAATAATAATAATAATAATAATAATAATAATAATAATAATAATAATAATAATAATAATAATAATAATAATAATAATAATAATAATAATAATAATAATAATAATAATAATAATAATAATAATAATAATAATAATAATAATAATAATAATAATAATAATAATAATAATAATAATAATAATATATAATAATAATAATAATAATAATAATAATAATAATAATAATAATAATAATAATAATAATAATAATAATAATAATAATAATAATAATAATAATAATAATAATAATAATAATAATAATAATAATAATAATAATAATAATAATAATAATAATAATAATAATAATAATAATAATAATAATAATAATAATAATAATAATAATAATAATAATAATAATAATAATAATAATAATAATAATAATAATAATAATAATAATAATAATAATAATAATAATAATAATAATAATAATAATAATAATAATAACAATAACTGAAATTATTTCAGCAGTCACAACCAATTACTTCTTTTCTCATTCTGTTGGGCCGTGCAACCCGTTCCCCCAACATAATTCTTCAATTAAATTTTATTGCGGTGTACAACTCGGTCCAACAAATAAACTTAAAATATAATCCATTGCGGCGTTCAACCTGATCCCCCAATATATTCATTTTCATCTCTGTTGCGGCGTGCAACCCGCTCCAACAATATAACTTAACATCTCTTAAATGTAATAAAAATACTCCAATAAATATTACATTCAATAAGAAATTATTAGGTAACAAAGCATACAATATTTATAAATTATTTAGTAAACAAGTAATGACAAGTAACAATTAATTGTGGAAATCAGGGAGAAAATAGATAATTTAATATCTAATATACTAAATGTCAAGTAGTAATTAAGTCACATAAATCAAATAAGCATGTAGCAATTATAACGTGCATTCAAGACTTAATATTTGGCGAGGAATATGAGATAAACAATCAATATAATAATTAACTCATGATAAAGAAAATAATTTATAATTTCCAGATAAATATGCAAATAATCAACTTGACGACGTATAGCCACTCGTCACCTTGCCTATACATCGTTACACATGAAATTCACGTAAAAAATAATTTCAGGGTTCTATTCCCTCAAGTCAAGGTTAACCACGATACTTACCTTGTTCCGCAATTTCAAATGATCACTCGACCACATTTTTTCCTTTCACATTATTCTCCAAACCGATCAAACTTAGCAAATTATTTACCAACAATTCAATTTGAGCTTTAGAAATTATTCACAATTCGAAAAAGACTTAATTTAAGTCATTTTCGGAAAGGTCAACCAAAAGTTAATGTGGGACCCACTTTTCGGGACCCGACAAAAAATCATAAAATCCTAACACCCGTTCCAATACGAGTTCAACCATACAAAAATTATCGAATTCCGACATCAGATTGCCCTTCGAATCCAAAAATTATAGTTTATGAAGGTTCTATAATTTTTTCCTAATTTTCATCTCAAAATGCTAATTGAATGATGAAAACAATGATATATTCATGTATATTAACCAAATCCGAGTTAGAATCACTTACCCTGATGAATTTCTTGAAAAACCCACGAAAAATCGCCACAAATCGAGCTCTCTAGGTCCAAAAATAAAAAATGAGATGAAACCCTCATTTATAAAGTGTACAAATCTGGTCTTCCATTGTGCTGACCACACATTTTCTTGTGCGGTGGCACATCCCAGGTTCTGCGGCCAAAATTCCAAATTGTGCGGTCATACTTCTATGGTGACTGCACTACCGGACTTTAGTAATTTGACCTTAACTTTCTGTACAAATATTCAAATATTTAATGGTAAACTTTTCTGAAAACTAGATTCAAAGAGCTACAACTTTCATTTTTGAATCATCTCAAAATACCTTATAGATTAAAGGATATAAGTTTCCGAAGTCAGGCCATCCAACCTGCAGAACCCCCTTTTTGTGGCCGCGAGAGGAATTCTGCGTACCACATAATTTCAAGTGCGGTCCGTATATTTTCAAGTGCGGTCCGCACAATTACTACTTCCCCGCACTTTGGGAGTTTGCGGCTGCACTTCCGCACTCTAAAATGTGCCCTCCGCACTTCAACTGTTCCAGAATATCGTCTGAGTACCGAAATGCCCAAATTCGTTCAAAACTCACCCCCAAACTCACCAAGCCAATCGGGACCCCGTTCAAATATACCAACCAGTCTCGTAACATAACGCGGACCTACTTGAGGTCTCAAATCACGTCAAATAATGTCGAAACTATAATTCGCACCTCGATTCAGACTTATGAGTTTATGAAATTTTTAATTCTATAACTCACACCGAAACATGTCAATTCAATCCGGAATAATTTCAAATTTTGTAGGTAAGTCCCAAATGACATAACGGAGCTATTCTAACTCTCAGAATCTCAATCCGAGTCCGATATCGATAAATTCAAATTCACAGTCAAACTTTGGAAATCTTTAGCCTTTAGATTTCTAATTTCCGTTAAATGGCGATAATTTGAGCTAGGGACCTCCGAATTCGATTCCGGGCATACTCCCAAGTCCCAAATCATGATGCAGACCTAACGAAACTGTCAAAACATAGATCCGGATCCGTTTGCCCAAAACATTAATCAAAGTCAATTCAGTTGAGTTTTAAAGCTTTATTTCATATTTTAATCAATTTTACATATAAAAACTTTCCAAACAAATTTATGGATTACGCACACAAGTCGAGGAATACTAAAAGGTGCTATTTGAGGTTTTAGAACAAAGAAATAATTATTAAATTTAAAGATGACCTATCGGGTGATCACATTCTCCACATCTAAAACAAAGTTCGTCCTCGAACGGAATTAAAAAAGTACATGGGCTGGTGAAAAGGTGTGGATATCTACTCCGCATGTCCAACTCGGACTCCCATGTAGCTTCTTCAATCGACTGACCTCTCCATTGCACTCGAACTGAAGGATAACTTTTAGACCTCAACTTTCTGACCTGCCGGGCTAGAATAGTTACCGGCTCCTCTTCATAAGTCAAATCCTTGTCCAATTGGACTGCGCTAAAATCTAACACATGGGACAGATCACCATGATATTTCCGGAGCATAGACATATGGAACACCGGATGAACTGCTGATAAACTAGGTGGCAATGCAAGCCTATAGGCTACTTCACCCACCCTTCCAAGAATTTCAAAGGGTCCAATATACCTAGGGCTCAACTTGCCCTTCTTTCCAAATCTCATTACACCTTTCATAGGTGAAACCCGGAGCAATAATCTTTCTCCAACCATGAATGCAATATCACGAACTTTACGGCCGGCATAACTCTTTTACGTAGACTGAGTTGTGCAAAGTCGATCTTGAATAATCTTGATCTTATCCAAGGAATCCTGTACCAAATTGGTTCCCAACAACTGAGCCTCTCCCGGTTCAAACCAGCCAACTGGCGAATGACATTGCCTCCCGTATAATGCTTCATGTGGAGCCATCTGAATGCTCGATTGGTAGCTATTATTATAGGAAACTTCGCAAGTGGCAAGAACTGATCCCAAGAACCTCCAAAGTCCATAACACAAGCGCGAAGCATATCTTCCAATATCTGAATAGTGTGCTCTGACTGCTCGTCTGTCTGTGGATGAAATGCTGTACTCAATTCAACCCACATGCCTAACTCACGTTGTACTTACCTCCAGAAGTGCGAGGTGAACTGTGTACCTCGATTAGAAATGATAGACGCGGACACACCGTGAAGGCGGACAATCTCGCAGATGTAAATCTCCGCTAACCGCTCTGAAGAATAGGTAATTACTACTGAAATAAAATGTGCTGACTTGGTAAACCTGTCCACAATGACCCATACTGCGTCGAACTTTCTCTGAGTCCGTGGGAGCCCAACAACAAAATCCATAGTGATACACTCCCACTTCTACTCAGGAATTTCTAACTTCTGAAGCAAACCACTAGGTCTCTGATGCTAGTACTTGACTTGCTGACAATTTAGACACCGAGCTACATATGTAATTATATCCTTTTTCATTCTCCTCCACAATAATATTACCGCAAATCTTGATACATTTTGGTGGCACCTGGATGAATAAAATATCGGGAACTGTGGGCCTCTTCAAGAATTAATTCACAAAGCCCATCCACATTAGGAACACAAATACGGCCATGCATCCACAAGACTCCATCATCTCCCACAACAACCTGCTTGGTACAACAGTGCCGCACCGTGTCCTTAAGGACAAACAAATGAGGATCATCATACTGCGGCTCTTTGATACACTCATACAAGGAATACCGAGCAACTGTGCAAGCTAGAATACGACTAGACTCTGAAACATCTAACCTCACGAACTGATTGGCCAAAGTCTGAACATCTGCAGCTAATGGCCTCTCACCAACTGGAATATACACAAGGCTGGCCATACTCACAACTTTTCTACTCAAAGTATCGGCCACCACATTAGCCTTTCTGGGGTGATACAAAATGGTAATATCATAGTCTTTCAACACCTCCAACCATCTTCTCTACCTCAAAGTGAGATCTTTTTGTTTGAACAGATACTGTAGGATACGATGATCAGTAAATACCTCACACAAGACACCGTAAAGGTAATGCCTCCAAATATTCAGCGCATGAACAATGATTGCCAATTCTAAGTTATGAACAGGATAATTCTTCTCGTGAACTTTCAATTGTCACGACGCGTATGCAATCACCCTGTCGTATTGCATTAATAATGTACCAATCCCAATGCGAGATGCATCACAATATACCATATAAGATCCTGAACGTGTGGGCAGTACCAACACTGGCGCCGTAGTCAAAGCAGCCTTGAGCTTTTGAAAGCTCTACTCACACTCGTCTGACCATCTTAATGGGGCACCCTTCTGGGTCAATTTGGTCAATGGAGATGCTATAGATGAAAACCCCTCAACAAACCGGCGATAATAACCTGCCAAACCCAGAAAACTCCAGATATTTATAGCTGAAGTAGGTCTAGGCCAATTCTGAACTATTTCAATCTTCTTAGGATCCACTTTTATGCCTTCTGCCGATACAGCATGCCCCAAAAAGGCAATTGAGTCTAACCAAAATTCGCATTTTGAAAATTTGGCATATAACTGATTATTCCTCAAAGTTTGAAGTAGAGTCCGAAGATGTTGCTCATGCTCCTCTCAGCTGCTAGAGTAAATCAAGATATCATCATTGAATACAACCACAAAAGAATACAAATAGGGTTTGAATACCTAGTTCATCAAATCCATAAATGTTGCAGGGGCATTTGTTAGCCCAGATGACATCAGTAGGAATTCGTAATGTCCATACCGAGTCCGAAAAGCTGTCTTGGGGACATCAGATGCCCTAATCTTCAACTGATGGTAACCAGACCTCAAATCGATCTTTGAAAATACCTTGGCACCCTGAAGCTGATCGAATAAGTCATCAATTCTTGGCAACGGATTCTTGTTCTTGATAGTAGCCTTGTTCAACTGCCGATATTCTATACACATTCGTATTGACCCATATTTTTTCTTTACAAATAACATTGGTGCACCCCAGGGCATTACACTAGGTCTAATGAATCCCTGGTCAAGTAAATCCTGTAACTGCTCCTTCAATTCCTTTAGCTCCAGTGGAGCCATACGGTATGGTGGAATAGAAATGGGTTGGGTGCTGGGATCCAAATCGATATAAAAGTCAATATCTCTTTCGGGTGGCATCCCTGGCAAATCTGTAGAAAATACATTTGGAAACTCACTGATAACTGGAACGGAATCCCTAGAAGGAACTTCTGCACTGGGATCGCGAATATAGGCTAAATAAGCTAGACACCCCTACTCGACCATACACCGAGCTTTCACGTAAGAGATAACCCTGCTGGTGAAATGGCCAGGAGTCAATTTCCATTCTATTCGAGGTAACCCCGGCATGGCTAAGGTCACCATTTTGGCATGACAATCCAATATAATATGATATGGTGACAACCAATCCATACCCAAGATGACATCATAATCTACCATATCAAGAAGTAGAAGATCCACGCTAGTCTCAAGACTCCAAATAGTAACCACACACGAATGATAGACATGATTTACCATAACAGAATCTCCCACCGATATGGACACACATACAGAAGCACTCAACGAATCATGAGGCACAACCAAATATGAAGCAAAGTAGGAAGAAACATAAGAATAAGTGGATCTTAGATCAAATAGAACTAAGGCATCTCTATAGAAAATTGGGACAATACTTGTGATCACGACATCGGATGACTCGGCCTCAGGCGTAGCTGGAAAAGCATAAAATCGGTGTTTAGCCCACTAGTCTGAACTACATCTCTGGGACAGGCCATAACTGGCTAGCCTCCACCTCTAACTGTCTAACCTCCACCTCTAGCAGTCTGACCTCCACCTCTAATAGTTTGACCCCTGCCCCTAGCTGGTCGGGCGGGCGGTGGAGCGGTGCCGGTATGATGGCACGAGAATCCTGCTGAGATCTGTTGCTCGACAACCTAGGGCAATACCTCCTACTAATGTGACCAATGTTCCTACACTCATAACTCCCATCCTGCTACCGTGCCTGCTGAAGCTAAAACTGACCCGAACGGGCCGGATAACCGTTGTAGTGACTCTGAAGCGGTGGTGCACTGATAGGAGATGAATGGACATTAAATATTGGCTGCCAGAGTAAGGCATAGTAGGACCGTGACTCCCTGAAGCACTGTGAGATGCCTGAAGTGCTAAATAAAATGTCTTGGGAGGATGACCTCCTCCAACAAGTAACATCGAAGCAACAATGAACTGGAAATCAGAAAATTCCGTCTGCTAAAACAAAGTGCTCATACCATAAGTACCCATGCCTCCATATGAAGCGTCTCTAAATTACCGGAATGACGGGGCCTCTTATCTGACACTAACCCTCTCTCCTGAGCATGAACTGTTACACTCTATATTTTCGTACGTAAAAGTGTGTCGTGAGCAAACTATCATAGGACCAAAAAATGAGATCATATTTGAAAATATATAAATTAGGTTAATCATGTTACCTCAGAGGTTACAAATATTGAATATCATGAACAACAAGTATTGAAGAAAATAATTTTTCGTCGAAAGTCAACAAGTTGGAAATGTTATAACATGTACTTTTGGGGGTGAGACTAGGGTGCTTAACATGATAATGAGATTATGTTATGATTTATGTTAGTCGTATTATAGTCGTGTGTTATGTTTTGAATTCAAGCGAGTTGTGGAATAAAAGTCGATGAAAGTCATCACAAGTTACGTTTATAAGTTTTACTGAAACTTTGGGTCAAATGTAACTGTGATTTTCTACCAATATACTTAGAGTTATGGGGTGTTCCACCCATAAAATGGAATATATATGAGTTTAATTTTTAACGCATTAAACCGTTTGTCAATACGACATCAGAGTAGAGAGATATGGGCATTTTTCCGAGACTGCGCAGACTGCTAGGTATGTCACCTACTTGCTTAAATGAGAGTCCAAAAATGGGCCAGTTCGGGTCATCCAAAGAGGAATTTTAAATGCCTATTTACTTCATATATTAGACTGATAATAGAGCATAATAACCAAATATAAGCTCTGCAAAAATCCTCCCAAATATTGCCCACAAACCCTGATTGATTTTCTCTCCCTTTCAAGTTCTAATTGGATGTAAAACCTAGGGCTTGAAGAAACAAGATAGGAGCTGAGTTATCCAACAAATAAGGTAAGTTTACTTCTCTCTTTAATCAATTTTTTTCTACTGTAAATACATGGTAAGTCGTTCTATATTTGTAAGAACTCACGGGACGGTGATCGGAAGCCGTGAGTTCGAGTTTTTTAATTGTAGCGGACTGTTTTGTATTGCTGTTGGGCTATGTGTTTTACTACTATTTTGTGGAGTTTTGGAAGATGAAGGGTGTGGATAAACACCACATAAATTCAGGGTAGTGGGATGGTCGTTCGTCGTAACATTTTTCGAGTTATTTGATACTACTACGATGGTCGTTTTGTGTATGATGAGATTGGGGTGTGTTGGCCTATTTTGTAGTATTTTGTGGTGTATATAAGGTTGGAAAATAATGTATATATGTTGTTATTATTGCATTCTTGTGTTGTTGGTGTTATTTTGAATTTGGAGGAAGTAAGGATTATAGGGGAGATCCTACCCGTTTTAATACAAAATAAGCTTGTCGTTCGTTATGCGATAGTTGTACCTTTCGTAACTTAATGATAGTATTATTATTGTTGTTGTAGATTAAGGTGCGAAGAGGCGAGTTCAACTTGGTGATTTGAAAGATTGTGATAAGGTATGTTAAGGCTAATCCCTTCCTTCATTTTGGCATGATCTCGTAACTACATGTGTTTGATAACGAGGCATAAAGAGAAGTTCAAACTCCCGAATTTATATACATTATCCTAGTGTCATAAGTTACAATATTCTCCCTTATCGGGACTTTATATTCAGTTAAGTATTGTCTTCTTCTAGTCAAGTGAGCAGAGGGTCTATATATATACAGTATTACAGTATTTTTACCACCATCGAGCTATAATCGGTGGGCAAGCCCTTATTGGGCAACCTCTGATCAGATGGTAAGTTATATACCGATCCTACTATGGCCGAGCGCCTATGGGAGAGCCCAGGATGGCCGAGGTACAGAGCCTAGTATGGCCGAGCGCCTATGAGCGAGCCTACTACGGCCGAGCAGTTACACGTACCGAGCCTTATAGGGCCAGACATTTATTTTACTTACTATATTGAAGGAGTTGAGTCAGTATCAGCAGGTAAGTATATCTCCAGATCATCTTTGACTCCCAGTTACTATCAGTTATTATATTATCAGTTCAGTTTCAGCTTTCAGTTATTTTATTACCTTACATACTCGGTACATTATTTTGTTCTAACGTTCCTTTTCTGGGGAGATGCTGCATTTCATGCGTGCAGGTTCAAATAAACATACGAGTAGACCTCCTCAGTAGGTGTTGACCGAATTCAGCATGATCAGTAAGCTCCACATCTTTCGGATTTGCTGAGTCTAGGATTTTGTGTATATCTCCTGTATGTATGTATATATGTTATGGGTAGGTCGGGGCCTTGTTCCGATCACAATACATCCATCAGTAGAGGCTTGTAGACATATCATGTTAGTTAGTGCAGTATGTTGGGCTTGTAGGCCTGGTATATATATTTTATTGGTTTGTCAGCTGTAGTAGTTATGACGGCCTTATCGGCCCAACTCTATATTGATGTTTAGTCAGCGCTGGTTTCCATTCAGTTTTATATTTTGCTTCGTAAATTGTCTTGCAATGTGGCCCTATGGCCAAATTATGTCATTATATATTCAGAGTCGATCCCTTAATCGCAAGTTGGTACGTTAGGTTAGGTGAGGTACCGGGTACTGGTCTCGCCCCTCGGGTTCGGGGCATGACAAACTTGGTATCAGAGCAGTTTGTCCTAGGGAGTCTGCAAGTCGTGTCTAGTAGGGTCTTGTTTATAGATGTGTTGTGCACCATATTATATAAGCAGGTAACTACAGGGCATTTAAGAGTTGGTTACCCTTCTTTCAAATCTAAATCGTGTTGTAGAACTGAGTTATAGGAAATTTAAGTTAAACTTATGTGTTGGTGTTTTCATACACAGATGACGATGACTAGGAAGACTACGGTTAGCCAGAGGGGAGATACAGTAGAAGGTGAGGGAACCAGCAGGTACCCCCAGTTGATGGGGCCCAGTTTGAGGCCCAGGGAGAGACCCCTACTCAGCCATTACCGACTCCTCCACTACCTGGGGTGATTCCGTTTTGACTCATTGGCCAGATATGCACCATCCATAGTTGCTACTATGCGGGACAAGATCCACAAGTTTATAGCAGGGTTGGCCCCAGAGTTGATCGAGGCATGTGCCACCACTGCATTGCAGGATAGTATGGATATCTCCCGGATACAAGCATTCGCTCAGAATATAGAAAGGGGTAGTCGTCGGCAACAGGGTACAGAGAGGACTGAGCAAGGGAAACGCAAGAGGATAAGATTTCCCAGGTCTTAGGAGCAGTCTCACGGTAGTTATAGGCCCTAGTACTTCGTACGACCACCTAGGCCTCCGCCACATCACTTACAGGGTTACATATATGACCGTTATACTCAGTCTGGACCAGGTGATAGCTCACAGGCGTCGGGTTTGCAGCAACAGCGAGGTTCAAGGCAGACATGGTCATTTCCGCCGCGGTGTGAAATCTGTGGTAGATGACACTTGGGCCAATGCCGAACATGTTCTGATGCTTGTTATACATGTGGGCATCCGAGGCATATGATGCGAGATTGCCCAAATAGAGATTCCGTGGGTATGGCATAACCAGCGAGTTCAGCAACAAGATCATCTATGTCCGTGTATCCTTCAGGGTGCGAGTCTCAGTCTTCGGCTGGTAGAGGTCGAGGCAGAGGTAGAGGTTCCAGTTCAAGTGGTAAACAGAACCGTATCTATGCTTTAGCCGGTCGACAAGACCAGGAGTCTTCACCAGACGTTGTGACAAGTATATTGACCATTTTCTCTCACGATGCTTATGCCTTGATAGACCCACGATCTACTTTATCGTATATTACCCCATTTTCACGGGGAAGTTTGGTATAGTGCCTGAAATACTAAGTGATCATTTTGTGGTATCTACACTGGTCGGAGAATCGATTATTGATAGACGGGTTTATCGAGGTTATACGGTGACAGTTTGTAGTCGTCGGACCTCAACCGACTTAGTTAATCTAAAGATGATGGATTTTGATGCTATCATGGGCATGGACTGGTTGGCAGCTTGCTATGCCACAGTTGATTGCCGAGCAAAGGCATCCAAATTTTATTTTCCGGGTGAGCCAATCCTTGATTGGGTAGGTAATACAGTGACACCCAGAAGTAGGTTTATTTCCTATCTAAAGGCGAGGAAAATGATCGCAAAAGGGTGCATTTATCATATTGTGCGAGTTAGATATGTAGATGCTAAGATACCTACACTTCAGTTTATTCCCATAGTCAAATAGTATGCAGATGTGTTTCCAGATGATCTTCCAGGTATTCCTTCAGAGCGAGAGATTGATTTTAGCATTGATTCACTTCCAGGAACTCAACCAATATCCATCCCTCCATATAGAATGGCACCTGCCAAATTGAGGAGTTGAAGGAGCAGTTAAAAGATTTGCTGGAGAAAGGTTTTATGAGGCCCAGTACCTCACCTTGGGGTGCACCGGTACTACTTGTGCGGAAGAAAAATGGCTCGCTGAGAATGTGTATAGATTATAGGCAGCTGAACACGGTAACTATTAAGAATAAGAATCCACTTCCAAGGATCGATGACTTGTTTGATCGGTTGTAGGGGGCTAAATTCTTTTCAAAGATAGATTTGAAGTCGGGATACCACTAGGTCAGAGTTCGGGAGAAAGATATTCCGAAGATAGCCTTCAGGACCCAATATGGACACTTCGAGTTCCTTGGCATGTCCTTCGGGTTGGCGAATGCACCCGTCGTATTTATGGACTTGATGAATAGCCTATTCTATCTATTTTTAGATTTGTTCGTGATAGTATTTATTGATGATATTCTGGTTTATTCAAGTTTAGAGGATGAGCATGCGGACCACCTGCAAGCGGTACTCCAGACCCTCCGTGATCGTAAGTTTTATGCTAAGTTTTCTAATTGTGAGTTCTGATTGAAGTCTATAGAATTCTTGGGGCATATTGTATCCGAGGAAGGTATAAAGGCAGACACTCAGAAGATTGAGGCCGTGAAATCTTGGCCTAGACCTACCACTCTGATAGAGGTTCATAGATTTCTAGGCTTAGCAAGATACTACCGGAGGTTCGTAGAGGGTTTTTCTTCCCTTTCGGCACCATTGAAGAAGTTGACGCAGAAAGCAACTAAGTTTCAATGGACGGAGGCTTGCGAGCAGAGTTTCCAAGAGCTTAAGAACATGTTGACTTCAGCGCTAGTTCTAACGCTTCCAGAGGGTCCAGAGAGTTATGTCGTGTATTGTGATGCCTCAGGTGTCGGGTTAGGATGTGTCCTGATGCAACATGGGAAGGTAATTGCGTATGCTTCAAGGCAGTTAAGGAAGGACGAGAGGAATTATCCAACCCACGACCTCGAGTTAGCTGTGGTTGTCCATGCACTTAAGATATGGCGGCATTATTTATATGGTATTCATGTTGATGTATTTACAGATCATAAAAGCCTGCAATATATCTTCAAGCAAAAAGATTTGAATTTGCGACAGAGGCGATGGCTTGAGTTAATAAAAGATTACGATGTTAACATTCTCTACCATCCAGGAAAAACTAATGTTGTAGCAGATGCCTTAAGTCGTCGATCTATGGGTAGCTTAGCACATGTAGAGGAAGAGAAAAGACTATTAACTAGAGAGATTCATCAATTGGTTTGTTTGGGGGTTCAGTTAGTAGATTTTGATGATGGTGGAGTTGTACTCCAAAACACTGTAAAATAATCTCTCATAGCTAAAGTCAAGGAAAGGCAGTACGAGGACCAAGAGTTGGTCGAGTTAAGAGAGCGAGTTCCGCAGCAGAAGAAGCCATTGTTAGAGCTCAAGGGAGATGGGGTTCTCAAATACAGGGGTCATCTATGTATTCCAGATGTAGCAGGGTTATGAGATAGGATTATGTCAGAGGCACATTATTCATGGTACTCCATTCATCCTGGGTCAAGGAAAATGTATCATGACATTAAGGATGTGTACTGGTGAAACGGTATGAAGAAGAATATTTCTGAGTTTGTCGCCCAGTGTCCTAGTTTCCAATAGGTGAAGGTAGAGCATCATAAGCTCGGAGGGCTAATGCAGACTATAGAGATCCCGACGTGGAAATGGGAGGCGAAAAACATGAACTTTGTCATAGGTTTACCTCGTTCTCATTAAAAGTTCGATTCTATATGGGTGATAGTCGATAGGCTCACAAATTTAGCTTATTTCCTACCGGTCAGATCTACATATACAACAGAGGATTATGCAAAGTTATATATTAAGGAGATAATGCGGCTACACGGAGTACCAGTATCTATTATATCTGACCGTGGGGCCCAGTTTACAGCACATTTTTGGAGGTCATTTCAGAGAGGTCTAGGGACTTAGGTGAATCTCAACACAGCTTTTCATCCACACACTAACGGACAAGCCGAGCGCACAATTTAGACGCTCGAGGATATGTTACGAGCATGTGTGTTGGATTTTAAAATAAGTTGGGATGAACATCTACCTCTTATCGAGTTTTCATATAATAACAGTTATCACTCCAGTATCTAGATGGCTACGTACGAGGCTTTGTATGGGCATAAGTGCAGATCTCCTATAGGGTGGTTTGTTGATGGAGAATCTGGGTTACATGGGCCAGACCTGGTTCAACAGGTCGTAGAAAAAGTAAAGCTTATCCGGGAGCAACTGTTGATAGCTCAGAGTCGTCAGAAGTCATATTCTGACGTCCGACGGCGTGACTTAGAGTTCGGGTTAATGACTGGGTATTCTTAAAGGTATCACCTATGAAGGGCATGATGAGGTTTGGCAAGAAAAGCAAGCTTAGCCTACGGTATATTGGGACTTATAGGATCATTCGGAGAGTGGGCCAAGTAGCTTATGAGTTAGAATTGCCCTCAGAATTGGAGTCAGTCCATCCGGTTTTTCACGTATCTATGCTACGAAAGTGCATTGGCGATCCTACCCGAGTGGTGCCCACGAATGATGTACAGATTACAGAGGACTTGCCATACGAGGAAATTCTAGTTGACATCCTAGATCGACAAATCTGTAAGCTACGAAATAAAGAGGTAGCCTCCATGAAGGTTTTATGGAGAAGCAAGAATGTGGAAGAGATGGCATGGGAAGCAGAGGAAGAAATGAGGTCTAAATACCCCCACCTATTTCAAACTGAAGATATGGCTCGAGATGGGATGCTACAGCACAACTCTATTCAAGCTAGTAGGTCATCAGGTAAGCTCTTATTATTTTGAATTTTAGCATTTATGATTTACGGCTGTGTGAGGCAAAGTGTTGCTATTTATAGACATTGTCCATGTATGGAATGCATAGTATATTTTCTGGCTGCGTGCAAGTTGGTTTTAGTCTAGTGTACGGAGGAGACTCTGGCAAAAATTTTCCAAAGTCTCTAAGAGTAAACATTCGAGGACGAATGTTCCCAAGGGGGAATGATATTACACCCTATATTTTCGTACGTAAAAGTGCGTCGTGAGCAACAAGTATAAAGAGGGTTGGAAGGTTCAAAAGCTAAAGGAATTAAAGAAAATAATGTTTCGTCGAAAGTCGACAAGTTGGGAATGTTATAATAAGTACTTTTAGGGTGAGACCAGGGTGCTTAACATGATAAGGAGGTTATGTTATAAGTTATGTTAGTCGTATGATAGTCGTGTGTTATGTTTTTAAGTCAAGCGAGTTGTGGAACAAAAGTCGATGAAAGTCATCACAAGTTACGTTCATACGTTTTACTGAAACTTTGGGTCAAATGTAACTGCAATTTTCTCCCAATATACTTAGAGTTATGGGGTGTTACCCCATAAAATTGAATATCTATGAGTCTAATTTCTAATGCATTAAACCGTTTGTCAATACGACATCGGAGTAGATAGATATGGGTGTTTTTGCGAGACTACGCAGACTGCTAGGTGACAAGTAGGCATGTCACCTACTTGCTTAAATGAGAGTCCAAAAATGGGCCAGTTCGGATCGTCCAAAGAGGAATTTTAAATGCCTATTTACTTCATATATTAGACTGATAAGAGGGCATAATAACCAAACATAAGCTCTGCAAAAATCCTCCCAAATATTGCCCACAAACCCTAATTGATTTTCTCTCCCTTTCAAGTTCTAATTGGATGTAAAACCTAGGGTTTGAAGAACCAAGATAGGAGCTGAGTTATCCAACAAATAAGGTAAGTTTTATGCTCTCTTTCATCCATTTTTTTATTCTGTAAATGCATGGTAAGTCGTTCTATATTTGTAAGAACTCACGGGACGGTGATCGGAAGTCGTGAGTTCGAGTTTTTCACTTGTAGCGGGCTGTTTTGTATTGCTGTTGGGCTATGTGTTTTACTACTGTTTTGTGGAGTTTTGGAAGATGAAGGGTGTGGATAAACACCACATAAATTCAGGGTAGTGGGATGGTTGTTCGTCGTAACATTTTTCGGGTTATTTGATACTACTACGGTGGTCATTTTGTGTATGATGAGATTGGGGTGTGTTGGCCTGTTTTGTAGTATTTTGTGGTGTATATAAGGTTGGAAAATAATGTATATATCTTGTTATTATTGCATTCTTGTGTTGTTGGTGTTATCTTGAATTTGGAGGAAGTAAGGATTATAGGGGAGATGCTGTCCGTTTTAATACAAAATAAGCTTGTCGTTCGTTATGCGATAGTTGTACCTTTCGTAACTTAATGATAGTATTATTATTGTTATTGTAGATTAAGGTGCAAAGAGGAGAGTTCAACTTGATGATTGGAAATATTGTGATAAGGTATGTTAAGGCTAAGCTCTTCCTTCATTTTGGCATGATCTCGTAACTACATGTGTTTGATAACGAGGCATAAAGAGAAGTTCAAACTCCCGAATTTATATATATTATCCTAGTATCAAAAGTTACAGGATTCTCCCTTATCGGGACTTTATATTCAATTGAGCATCGTCTTCTTCCAGTCAAGAGAGCGTAGGGTCTACATATATACAGTATTACAATATTTTCACCATCATCGAGCTATAATCGGTGGGCAGACCCCTATTGGAAACATCTTATCAGATGGTAAGTTATATACCGAGCCTACTGTGGCTGAGCGCCTATGAACGAGCCCAGGATGGCCGAGATACAGAGCCTAGTATAACCGAGCGCCTATGAGCGAGCCTACTATGGCCGAGCAGTTACACGTACCGAGCCAATTAGGGCCGGACATTTATTTTACTTACTATATTGAAGGAGTTGAGTCAGTATCAGCAGGTAAGTATATCTCCAGATCATATTTGACTCCTAGTTACTGTAGTTATTATATTATCAGTTCAGTTTCAGCTTTCAATTATTTTATTGCCTTACTTACTCGGTACATTATTTCATACTGACGTCCCTTTTATGGGGATGTTGTATTTCATGCGTGCAGGTTCAGATAAACAGACGGGTAGACCTCCTCAGTAGGTATTTCCCGAGTTCAGCCTGATCGGTAAGCTCCACATCCTTCGGAGTTGTCAGGTCTAGGGTTTTGTGTGCATCTTCTGTATATATGTATATATGTTATGGGTAGGTCGGCGCCATGTTCCGATCATAATACATCCATCAGTAGAGGCTTGTAGACATATCCTGTCAGTCAGTGTAGTAAATTAGGCTTGTAGGTCTGGTATGTATATTTTGTTGGTTTGTCAGCTGTAGTAGTTATGACGGCCTTGTCGGCCCATCTTTATATTGATGTTTAGTCAGTGCTAGTTTCCGTTCAGATTTATATTTTGCTTCGCAAATTATCTTGCAGTGTGGCCCCATGGCCAAATTATGACATTATATGTTCAGAGTCCCTTAGTCGTAAGTTGGTATGCTAGGTTAGGTGAGGCACCGGGTGTCGGTCTCGCCCCCAGATTCGGGGCGTGACATGAACTAATTTGATCTGTCTAGAAATGTTCACGGTTGTATGGAAGGAAATATCACTCCCTGCCTCCTTGGCTATCTGAAGCTTGATAGTATAAGTAAGTCCATCTATGAATCTCCTCACTCTCCCTTTTTCAGTAGGAAGCAAGACGATGACATGACGTGCTAAGTCCACAAATCGGGTCTCATACTGGGTAACAGTCATACTACCCTGCTGGAGATGTTCAACCCGCCTGCGGTATTCCTCTCTCAATGTAGTAGGACTAAAATTCTCCAGAAATAGCTATGAGAACTGGTCCCAAGTAAGTGCAGGCGAATCCTCTGGTCTAGCAAGTACATAATCTCTCCACCACCTCTTGGCGGAACCAGTCATCTAAAACACATCAAAATCAACCCTGTTACTTTCAACTATTCCCATGTTCCACATCACCTCATGGCAGCGGTAAAGATAATCATATGGTTCCTTAGAAGGTGTACCACTAAAGTGAACTGGAAAGAGCTTAGTAAACATGTCCAGTCTCAATAAGGCCTCAGAAGACATGGCGGGTCTATCACCGGCCTGTGCCGCAACAACTAGCTGAACTACTCCAACTAGCGGGACTGCTGGAGCCTGATACTGGGGAGCTATCTGATCCAAAGCGGGAGTAATGGGAGTTTGTGCTCCTCCCCCAGCCCGTGAGACGGCTGGTGCCACTGAAAATATACCATTATGGGCCACGCCCTCCATAAGTCTCACCAAATGAACTAGAGTGTCCTGAAGCACTGGAGTAGCTATGAATCCTTCTGGGATCTGGACTGGTCCAATAGGTACAGACTGAGATGGAACCTCCGCTCCCAAATCCACCTGAGGTTCTATAACAGGTGTTGCTGCTCGAGCTCTAGACTGAGCCCTATCTCTTCCTCTACCTCGGCCTCTACCCCTGGTCATAGTTGCCACCGGGGGCTCTGGCCCCTGTTCATCGGTATATGTATTATGTGTTCTCGCCATCTATGAGAGAGTAAGAATAGAATGGTTCAATCATCGATGATAGAATAAAATCGCGCGACAAAATAAGAAAGAAGTGATATTGTTCCTAAACCTCATAGCCTCTGGAAGATAAGTACAGACGTCTCTGTACTGATCCTTCAGACTCTACTAAGCTTGCTCGTGACTCGTGAGACATAAGTAACCTAGTGCTCTAATACTAACTTGTCACGACCCGAAATTCCCACCTTCAGGACCGTGATGGTGCCTAATATTTCACTTGCTAGGCAAGCCAACATTAGAATAATTTAAACCATTTTTAACAATCCATTTTAATTATTTAATAAAGAAACTAAACAACTAAAACAAATGTCTGAATTAAAGTGAACAATACAAAATAATAACGATGTCTAAATACCAACCCAGAACTGGAGTCACAAGTGCACAAGCTTCTAGAATAATACAAACAAGGGTCTGAATAAAAATAAAGTTGTCTGAAAGAAAGCAAACAACTAAAATAAAGTAGAAGGGGACTTTAGAGTTGCGAACGCCGTGCATCTATACCTCAAGTCTCCACTGAAAGCTGAATCAGAGCAAAATCTGTAGTACATCGTTGGGACCAACTCCGGAATATGCACAAGAAGTGCAGAATGTAGTATGAGTACAACCGACCCCATGTACTCTGTAAGTGTCGAGCCTAACCCCGACGAAGTAGTGACGAGGCTAAGGCAGGTCACTTACATTAACCTGTACGCATAATAACGGGAATAGAAGTAAGACAGGTAAATCATATCAATAATTGAAATTATTTCAGCAGTCACAACCAATTACTTTTTTTCTCATTCTGTTGCGGCGTGCAACTCGTTCCCTCAATATAATCCTTCAGTCAAATTCTGTTGATGTGATGACCCAAAATGTCATCTTTAAATTTAATAATTAATTCTGTGTTCTAAGACCTCAAAAAGTACTATTTATCATTCCTCGACTTGCGTGCACAGTCCATAAAATTTTCCAAAAAGTTTTCAGGTGAAAAATAGATTAAAATGTGAATTAGATGTTTAAAACACAACTCATTTGACTTTGGTCAACATTTTGAGCAAACGGATTCGGATCAATATTTTGATAGTTTCGGTAGGTCCGCATCGTGAATTGGGCCTTGGGCGTATGCCCGGAATTAAATTCCGAGGTTCCTAGCCCGAGATATGGAATTTTGATAAAACAAAAATTAAAAGTTTAAGTTCAAATAGTGACCGGATGTCGAATTTTATGCAAACGACCCCGGAATAGAGTTTTGATGATTCCAACAGCTCCGTATGGTACTTTTGGACTTAGGAGCGTGATTGGAATTTTATTTGGAAGTCCGTAGTGAAATTAGGCTTGAAACGGCTAAATAGGAATTTGAAGTTTGGAAGTTTGACCGGGGAGTTGACTTTTTGATATCGGGGTCGGAATCCAGTTCTGAAAATTTTCACAACTCCATTATGTCATTTATGACTTGTTTGCAAAATTTGAGGTCAATCGGACTTGATTTGATAGGTTTCGACATCGAATGTAGAAGTTGAAAGTTTTAAGTTTCATTAAGCTTGAATTGGAGCATAATTCGTGGTTTTAGCGTCGTTTTATGTGATTTAAGATTTTAAATAAGTTCGTATGATATTTTAGGACTTGTTGGTATATTTGGTTGAGGTATCGAGGGCCTCGGGTGAGTTTCGGATGGTTAACGGATCAAGAATGGGACTTAAACAGCTGCTGCAAAAGCTGCTGCAAATTTTCTTGTGTTGTGCAATCGAGCCCCCAGAAATCGAGCCGAGGATCGAAGGCAGGCTCGAGATCCATGATCGAAAGCAGGCTCGAGGGCCATTATTGAAGGCAAGCTCGAAGGCCCAGGATCGAGGGCTATGACCAAGGCCAGTGATCGAAGGCCATAAAGATCGAAGCCATGATCGATAGCCAGGATTGGTGGCTGTGATCGAGGCCATGACCGAGGTCCATGATCGAGGACCATGATCGGACCCCATGATCGGACTCCCCTTAATCGGACTCCCCATGATCGGACTCCTATGATCGAGGTCCAGGATCGGACCCCATGATCGAGGTCACCCTGGACAGATCTGTAAGTTATAAAATCAGGGGGGCTTCGTCCCATTCGCCATTTTTAACAACTTGGAGCTTGAGCAGAGGCGATTTTTGATATATATTCAAGGAAAAACATTGGGGTAAGTGTTCTTAACCTAATCTTGGTTAGATTACCCGAATCCATCACTGTTTTTAACATTTAATTGGTGATTTAAATTGAAAAATTTTGAAAAAACCTCTTGGATAGATTTGTGGATTTGAGGGTTGAATCATTATTGGAATTTAGTCATTTTGGTATGGTTAGACTCGTAATTGAATGGGTTATTGGATTTTGTAAGTTTCTCCGGATTCCGAGATGTGGGCCCCACAGATAATTTTTTGAGCTAATTTCGGATTTCATTGAAAAATGTATTATTTTATTATGAAATTGATTTCTATAATTTTTGTTGACTGTATCGAATTAATTATGACTAGATACGAGTCGATCGGAGTCGGAAAATTGAGGAAAAAGTATAATACTTGGTTAAATTGGAGCAAGTCGAGGTAAGTGACTAGTCTAACCTTGTGTGGGAAAAATTTCCCCTAGAATTGATATTAATATAATTATTGAAATATGTTGAAAGTCGTGTACACGAGGTGACGAGTGTGTACACGGGCTAAATGTGAAAGATTATATTTTTAAATTGTGTAGATCATTGTTGCGCATTTATTAAATTATTTTATCTTGTTATATTCTTCATCATTGATCTGAGATATATATTTTAAATTTGTTTGACCTTTTTCTGCTAATTATTTTACCTGTTTAATTGAAACTTGGTTTTTTTTATACTGTGCATTATTTGAAAGTTGATTTTCTTTAAATTAAATATTATTAATATGAAGTATTTGACATTTTTAAATTTGATATTGAAGCAACATATTAAAAATTTGAAATATTATTTTCCTGAATTATTTATTCTTGAATATTTTCGTACGATTTTTTGGTACTCATTGTGATGGATCCGTGAGCTCTTTATTGTAGAAAAAATATTATTGTTGGATTATTCTGGCATGAGCCTTGAGCTCTTTATTATTGAAAAATATTGTTGTTGATTTATTGAGGAAAATTAAAATATTGGGCACTTGAGGTGCAAATTATGATATATTGTGATATTAATACGCATGCGGTGGTATAAGGTCTGGGTATTAAAACGCATGCGGTGAGATAAGGGTGGCTTGATACGCGTGGCTAGTAGGGGTGACTACTAGAAGTTATGCGGTGTGATAAGGGTGGCTAAAACGCGGGATGCTATTTCGGAAAAAATATTTTCTTTAAATAAATCGTGAAGGCTCCCGCGGTGATATAAGAAAATGAGATATTGTGAATTATTTATAATTTAGAACTACGAGGCGATACCTCGGTAGTGCCCTTGTTGATATTGATTTATGGCCATAGTTGCCTTCGATTAATTGTTGTGAATTTCATAAAGTTGAAAGAAATTCTGTTTTGATTCCACGAGATATTATTTGCAATTATTTGGTGTCATTAAATGTGACATACTATTTGATTCATTTCCATAGTCATTTTTTCTTATTAAATTGTTTAAACATTTTTTCATGTCATTATCTATTCTCCAGTAGGGCCTGACCTGACCTCGTCACTACTCTACTGAGGTTAGGCTTGACGATTACTGGGTACCGCTGTGGTGTACTCATACTACGCTTCTACACATCTTTTTGTGCAGATCCAGGTACAACTTACCAGTCTAGACGTCAGTGAGTTACATGCGCATGGAGACTTCGAGGTATATCTGCCAGCGTCCGCAGACTCTGGAGTCCCCTTCTATCATTTATTGTTGCTTCCTTATTTGTCTTTAGATCTTGATACATAGAAACATTGAGAATAAATTTTTAGAAGCTTGTGACTTATTTCTACCGGGTTTTGGGAGTTGTAATCATTTGAATTGTAGTTTATTTATTTTCATATATTTATGATTATTCTGCATTGATAGGCTTACCTAGTTTTAGAGACTAGGTGTCATCACGACCTCCTACGGAGGGAATTTGGGGTCGTGACAGTTGCGGTGTGCAACCCGCTCCAACAATATAAACTTAAAATATAATCCGTTGTGGGTGGAAACCCGATCTCCCAATATATTCATTTTCATCTCTGTTGCGGCGTGCAACCCGCTCTAACAATATAATTTAACAACTCTTAAACGTAATAAAAATACTCCAATAAATACCACATTCAATAAAACATTATTAGGCAACAAAGCATACAATATTTATAAATTATTTAGTAAACAAGTAATGACAAGTAGCAATTAATTGTGAAAATCAGGGAGAAAATAGGTAATTTAATATCTAATATACTAAATGTCAAGTAGCAATTAAGTCACACAAGTCAAATAAGCATGTAGCAATTATAGCATGTATTCAAGACTTAATATTTGGCAAAGAATATGAGAGAAAGGAATATGAGAGAAACAATCAATATAATAATTAACTCATGATAAAGAAAATAATTTATGATTTTCAGATAAATATGCAAATAATCAACTTGACGACGTATATGCACTCGTCACCTTGTCTATACATCGTTCACATGAAATCCACGTAACAAATAATTCCAGGATTATATTCCCTCAAGTCAAGGTAAACCACGGCACTTACCTTGTTCCGTAATTTCAAATGATCACTCGAGCACAACTTTTCCTTTCGAATTATTCTCCAAACCGATCAAACCTAGCAAATTATTTACCAACAATTCATTTTGAGCTTTAGAAATTATTCACAATTTGAAAAATTCAACCAAAATTTAACATGGGATCCGACGAAAAATCATAAAATCTGAACTCCCGTTCCGATATGAGTTCAACCATACAAAAATTATCGAATTCCGACATCGGATTGCCCTTCGAATCCTAAAATTATAGTTTATGAAGGTTCTATAATTTTCCCCAAATTTCCATCTCAAAAGGATAATTGAATTATGAAAACAATGATATATTCATGTATATTAACCAAATCCGAGTTAGAATCACTTACCCCGATGAATTTCTTGAAAACCCCACAAAAAATCACCACAAACCGAGCTCTCTAGGTCCAAAAATAAAAAATGAGATGAAACCCTCGTTTATAAAGTGTACAAATCTGGTCTTCCATTGTGCTGACCACACATTTTCTTGTGCGGTCGCACATCCCAGGTTCTGCGACCAAAATTCCAAATTATGCGGTCACACTTCTATGGTGACTACACTACCAAGCTTTAGTAATTTGACCATAACTTTTTGTACATATGTCCAAATGATTAATGGTATACCTTTTTAGAAACTAGATTCAAAGGGTTACAACTTCGTTTTTGAATTATCTTCAAATTTCTTATATATTAAAAGATATAAGCTTCTGAAATCCGGCCATCGAACCTGTAGAACTCCCTTTTTGCGGCCGCGAGAGGAATTTTGCGGACCGCACAATCTTCAACTGCGGTTCGCATATTTTCAAGTACGGTCCGCACAATTACTACTGCCCCTGCACTTCAGAAGTTTGCGGCCGCACTTCCGCACTCTAAAATGTGCCCTCCGCACTTCAACTGTTCCAGAACATCGTCAAAGTACCGAAATGCCCAAACTCGTTCAAAACTCACCCCGAAACTCACCCAAACCACTCGGGACCCCGTTCAAATATACCAACCAGTACCGTAACATAACGCGAACCGAATTGAAGTCTTAAATCACGTCAAACAGCACCGAAACTACAATTCCCACCTCGATTCAGACTTATGAGTTTATGAAATTTTTAATTCTATAACTCACGCCGAAACATGTCAATTCAATCCGGAATAATCTTAAATTTTGCAGGTAAGTCCCAAATGACATAACGGAGCTATTCCAACTCTCAGAATCTCAATCTGAGTCCGATATTGATAAAGTCAAATTCACGGTCAAACTTTAGAAATCTTTAGCCTTTAGATTTCTAGTTTCCGCTAAATGGCGATAATTTGAGCTAGGGACATCCGAATTCGATTCCGGGCATATGCCCAAGTCCCAAATCACGATACAGATCTATTGGAACTGTTAAAACACTGATCCTAGTCCGTTTTCCCAACAACGTTAACCAAAGTCAAGTCAGTTGTGTTTTAAAGTTCTATTTCACATTTTAATCAATTTTTCACATAAAAGCTTTTCGGAAAAATTTATGGCCTACGCACACAAGTCGAGGAATATTGAAAGGTGCTATTTGAGGTTTTAGGACAAAGAAATAATTATTAAATTTAAAGATGACCTATCGGGTCATCACAAGAACTCACACTAAGTTAGACTCATTTAGCAAAGATCAAATGCATTTACCTAATGAAGAAAAGGCTAAAATAACTCATATGGGAATAGCAGATTTTTAGACAGGATGCAGGTGGATCAGGTGTTATATGTCCCAGATTTCAAGTTCAACTTGTTGTCTGTGTCCAAATTAACCAAGGCACTCTCTTGCTTTGTCAATTTCTTTTTTGATTTTTGTGTATTCCAGGATCTTTACAATGGCAGGGTGAGGGGGATTGGTAGAGAAGAAGGTGGACTATACATTGTGAAATAGAAAAGAACTGGAGAAGAGATAGCTAATTCAAAAGCAAATAGTGTTGTACAAAGAAAGAAGGCAGATAGAAGCCTTTGGCATAGAAGATTTAGGCACGCTTCAGTCAATATCATGAAGAATATGCAGATTTTACAAAATAAGATGTTGGATATTTCAATAAATAAGGACTGTCCTATATGTCTATTAGCAAAGCAAAGTAGACTTGTGTTCCCTATTAGTAACTCTAGAAGAGAGAAACCATTGGAATTAGTGCATATGGATGTATGGGGTCCCTATAGAACCCCTACTCATGACAAGAAGCATTTCTTTCTTACTGTTGTTGATGACAATACAAGGATTACATGGATATATCTGTTGCAGCTGAAAAGTGATGTGTTTGTTGTGTTGAAGCATTTCTTTTCTTTTGTTAAAACTCAGTTTGCTGCAGTCCTAAAGATAATTAGGACAGACAATGGGACAGAATTCTTTAATCAACATTGTAATGCATTGCTTGCATCCTATGAGATATTACATCAAAGTAGTTGTGTATACACCCCACAACAAAATGGGATCGTAGAAAGGAAACACAGGCACAAATTGGACACAGTTAGAGCATTGAAGTTTCAGGCTTGCATACCAGCTAGATATTGGGGCGAGTGTGTAGAAGGAGCTGTTTACTTGATCAATAGAATGCCCAGTGAAGTTTTACGAGGGAAGACACCATATGAACTGTTATATAGAAAGCCACCCTCAGTTGATCATCTACGAGTTTTTGGTTGTCTCTGTTATGCCACCAACCTTGTGAAAAATGATAAGTTTGGGGCAAGATCCAGGGTAACTGTTTTCCTAGGGCACTCTTCATCTCAGAAGGGCTATAAACTTCTTGATCTTACTAATAAATAGTTTTTTGTGAGTAGGGATGTGGTGTTTAAGGAACACTTATTTCCTTTTTCACAGTCAGAGCCTGCACCAGCTCCTTTCACCCATGTTACAACTTCTCTTCGCCTGCCTCTTGGTCCTGGTGTAGCTCCTGACTGGGGGAGACACTCACTAGCTCATGCAGTTCACCAGGAAGTTGTGATCAATGATACAGTATATGGTGCCAATGATGAACCAGCTAATGATCAAGCAACAGTAACTAATGATCAAGCAGCAGATGGTGCCCATGATGAACCTGCTGATCAACAAGATGCAAGCACTGACATTCAGGATGTTGATGCCTGGGATATTGATGCCATTGGTATTGTGGCTGATGCATCAGACAATGACGATGTCAATCATGAGACACCTGAGGATGTTGATTGCATTTCACAAGAAGTACAAACTGCAGATAATGCAATGGACAGTGAAAATGAATTGAGAAGTTCTGGAAGAACCTCAAAACCACCTTTGTGGCATTAGGATTATGTAACAAAAAAGCATACACACACTACAATATATCCACTGTCAAATTATGTATCTTATGATAGCCTATCAGCACAAGATAGAAGCTTTCTAACAAAATTCTCATTGGACACAACCACAGAATTTTCAGGAAGCTTCAAAGGATGACAGATGGATAGAAGCTATGAAGCAGGAAATCAAAGCATTAGAAGACAACAATACTTGGGAGATAGTTGATTTACCAAATGGAAAGAATGCTATTGGTTCTAAGTGGATGTACAAGATAAAATGCAAGGCAAATGGTGAGGTTGAGAGATTTAAGGCAAGGCTAGTTGCTAAAGGCTATAGCCAAAAGGAAGGATTAGACTACCATGAGACTTTTTCACCAGTTACAAAGATGGTGACTGTTAGATCAGTCATTGCACTGGCAGCTTCAAAAGGTTGGAATTTATCTCAAATGGATGTATACAATGCTTTCTTGCAGGGAGGTTTATATGAAGAAGTGTACATGGAGTTACCTAGTGTTTCAGGAAACAGGGGGGGACAAAAGTGTGCAAATTAATAAAATCTCTATATGGCTTGAAGCAGGCTTCAAGACAATGGAATATCAAATTATCTGAAGCACTGATTGATGCAGGATATTGTTAGAGTCTATGATTATTCAATGTTCACTAGGACCAGAGAAAATGACATAGTTGTGGTATTGGTGTATGTAGATGATTTGCTGATCACAGGGAGCAGTGAGCAACTGATTCAAGAGACAAAACAAGCGCTACACCAAAGATTCAAGGTAAAAAACCTTGGAGAATTGAAGTGTTGAGATCCAGCAAAGGAATATTGTTGAATCAGAGAAAGTATGCCTTGCAAATGATTTCAGATTTGGGACTAGGAGGAGCAAAAGCAGTTTCAACTCCTCTTGACATCAACCAGAAATTTACTTATGTAGAATATGATAACACACAGGATCAAGAGGAGATGAGCCATTAGCAGATATCTCAACCTATCAAAGGCAGATAGGGAAATTATTGTACTTGACAATCACTAGGCCAGATATAAGTTTTGGAGTACAGACACTTAGTCAATTCATGCAATCATCAAAGATGTCTCACTGGGAAGCAGCCATGAGAATAGTGAAGTATGTTAAGCAAGAACCAGGAATGGGGATATTAATGAGTAGTGAAGGTGCAGATAAACTGGTATGTTTCTGTGATGCAGATTGGGCAGCCTGCCCAAATACAAGAAGGTCAGTAACGGGCTTCTTAGTGAAGTTTGGTGGTTCCCTAATATCTTGAAAATCAAAGAAGCAACAAACTGTGTCAAAGAGCTCTGCAAAAGCAGAGTATAGGAGCTTGGCTGCAGCAACTTCAGAAGTGACATGGCTATTAGGATTGTTTGCAGAGTTGAAGGTGAATATCAAGCAACCAGTTGACATCTATTGTGATAGTAAGGCTGCTTTGCAAATTGCAGCAAGTCTCATTTTTCACGAGTGTACCAAACACATAGAGATTGATTGTCACTTTATAAGAGACAAGATTAAAGAAGGAAAGGTGCAAACTCACTGCATTGGAACTAAAGAACAGCAGGCTGATTTGCTCACAAAGGAACTTGGAAAAGGACAGCATGTGTTTCTCTTGATCAAGCTGGGAGTTCTTAATATTTTGCACCCTCCAGCTTGAGGGGGAGCATTGGAGTCAGTAGGTTAGTTAGCTTGAATGTAACCATAGCTAGGTTAGTGAAGTAACCATAATTAGGTGCAGTTAGTGGAGCTGTTAGTTAGTTATGCCAGCTGGCTTAATTAAGAGTGGAGTTGTTGTATATATAGGACAAGTGTACACATTTTTTCTATATAGAAAATATACAACCGACTTTCTCCTTCTTCATTCTTCACAGAGCTTCCTCCATAGCTGAGCTCAAGGTCTGGACATCAAGCTCAGATTCAGGAAAATAACAGATTATAATTTGTACAGCCAGGACATCAAACAAAAGTAAGAATAAGAAAACAATAATGGTTTCATAATGAACTTTGGTTTTCTACTATAAAAATGGAACACAATCAAACTATTGAATATATGCAAATTGTACATGTCGAATCCTCAACTGTGCCACAAAATTTAAGGATCTTCATATTGCTACTTACCAAGGTTTCCAACAAACTGGAACTCTACAAATCTAATGATGTGAACATTACACGCAATGGAATTATTGCCTCTTTCACATGCTCAAAATACACATTTTGAAGTGAAAAAAATCATATAGGCGAAAGAGACTCTGTGTTAGAAAAAGCAAAACAACTCTCACTCACTCCCATAATTGAAAGGGAAAAAATAAAATAAAAGAATTGGAAGCAGCAGCTTAGTTCACATCCCTACTTCCTGTTTCCTGCTTTTCGCTTCATTTCAGTTGGCACGGCCTGCCTCCCATTCCGTAGAGGTGTGTGGCCAATTCCATTTGTCTTTCGTGATGGCGAAGGCCCTACTTTGTTAACCATGTTCCTGCCAGAATCAGTTAAAACAAAATGTTAAAGATGAAATGAGCTCGAATAGAGTAGAATAGATATGGAGTATTCTTATAACAGATCCTTACTAGTTTAGGGATTGAAATATAGTTGATTGATTGATTAACTACTTATTATGTTATTCTTGAAGTGCAAATAAATCAAAAAAAAAAAAAAAAAAAAAAAAAAAAAAAAAACGTGAATGAGAGAGTACCTTGTTTCTGGGCTCTTTGCATGCTTTGCATTTGATCTCTGGATCTTTGACTCGTTCCCATAGGTGAAGTTGTTCAGTTTGGAATTATTGAATTGCCAAAGCAGATCTGGCTCAGATGAATCACTGGTCGTGGCATCAAATTCTTCAAGATCATCAGCAGGAGTAATGTTAAAGTGGTCACTCAATGGGAAAAGATTACCCGATTTTTCTTGGCATAATAATTTAGATGATTCCGAAAGATATTTCTGAGCAAAGACATCACACATGCCTTTTTCAGATTCCCAACATCCAAAGGGCTTTCCCACTCCATTGATCTTGATAGAGTCTTGTTTGTTCACCATGACTTTGTCTACCCACTCACCCGTGCCCATGTCTTTATCATATCCAACATAGTTTTCACAAGGACTGTCGACTGGTGGCCAGGAAGGGGAATTTCCTAGTAACTCATCAAGATCAAAGCTTTGCGTCTTTTGTCTGAACTCAGAATTACTAAATACCTGCAAATTAGTAGATGTCAAAAGCAAAACTCTTGCAGATTACAACCGCACGCATCAAAAAGGATGCTCCTAAAAAACTTCACTAACGGCGTCTTACGGTCTAGTTTCGGTATAAACTTATTCAAGTCTCATGCTCTTCCAAGCAGGGGCGGAGCCACATAGCTCCTAGACCAAAGAGTGTCAATTGACTCCTATTCGCCGGAAAATTACACTGTTTAGATAGATAAGAATTAATTTTTTATGTATATATATACTTTGTATTGCATCCCCTTGACTTATTTGTGTATTTACTTCTTTAAATTTTGACACCCTTAATGAAAATCCTGGCTCCGCTACTGCTTCCAAGTATTACCTCATCTGTTTATTGTTTGAGCTAAAACACCACTAAGCACTAATAGAACTCAATAAATTATTATTCCATTCACGAGTTTGCATTTTGCTATAAATAATTGCTGCACTTAGAGAGACAACCAAGTCCAGAGATTCTACCTCTATATTGCCTACATCGTCCATCGGTCTCCTCTGGATGTGTGAATCGGCCAATTTCTCTCTTTTCTGTGGATTAGATTGAAAGGGTGATGGCTGCATGTTACACGGACTGCTCATTATATGCTGCATGGGAACTGACTCCTCTTCTTTTTTTGCCAAGGCAGCTTTAAGAGTTGCAATCTGATAAAACAAAGATATCGTCCTTGAGCACAAACCAACAGACTCGGAACAAAAGCAATATTAAAGGATAAAAGGAAAAATGAGAAAAATTGAATACCTGTTCTTTAAGCTCTTTGACATCTGTAGAGTCTTTATTTACTCGTGCAGCGCCTAGTTCAACAGTAGAAACACGTTCTGCAAATTTAAGTGTGCTAATTGTTTCTCCTACAGCTTCAGGTTCAGGGCTTATGTGAACAAACATCAGAGTTTTGGCTTGCCCTCCTACAATAAAGTCACATCCCAAAAAACAATCTTTACTATAGAGAAAGAGAAGAGTTGCAAGAACAATCAAATTTCATCATTTAAGCTTATATCATACCTAGTGAGTCTTGCAGTAGCTGTGTAAGTTTGCTGTTACGGTACGGGACATGTGCATTCTTTTGGGCAAGGGCAGAGATAACATCACCCAAAGCTGAAAGAGACTTGTTAATGTGCTGAGCCTCTTTAAGCCTATCTCCTGTTACTTCAGACTTGTTGACTCTCTCACTTCCTGCAAGATCAACCAAATGCATACAACCACGAAGAATAGCTCCAGAAGTCAAGTCTCGTCCTTGAACATGAACAGTTAGGCAACTGCACATTCAAAACCAGATAGAGTCAGCATCTCCACGACAAGTTTCTTTCAAAGAATCTAGAAAGTATAAGAAGAGGTTCTGCATTCAAACCTGTGAGAGCGGCTACTGCGGTCGTTGAGTGCTGTCGCACCCACTGAACGATTCTTTTGCCCTAGATTCATCAGATCAATAACGTCGCAAGTTGAAGTTACACGAAGCAAGCTTGCATCTGGTACACTTAATCCTTGAGAAGCACTACGGATTTCTAACGTAATTATGGGTTAAGGAAAGCAGGAAGTTTAAGCACGATGGTCTAGAATGTGTAATAATAAGATCATATAGCTTAAAGCTATTTAGAAGTTTTGAATATAAGAATGTTTGTTGATGCAAAACATTCAATATGCAGAAGAATAGTAAAGATCATCAAAATGTAAGTCACAAGATATTGTGAAGGATATCTTTTGTTTACACCATCAGAAACTAGGAGATCCCTAACTTGCTCATTGTATATCTCGATCATCTGTACAGACACATCATAGTGGAAGGTATCTTTTCTTTGATCTGCGAGAAGGAATAGATCGCCTAAAGCCCTATAGTTTACTCCTTGACTTTGTTCTGTAATATTCTTAGGCCCCGTCTGAATACAACAAAAGAGCTTCTTAGCACATACAACAAAGAAAATATAATTTTACTTATAATGGAAATATTTTTCTTTAACTAACCATTGTGTAGGTTTTTCCTGATCCTGTTTGGCCATAAGCAAAAATGCAGACATTGAAGCCATCAAGAACTGATCTTATCAGCGGTCGTGTATCAGAAAACACCTCGCCTGCCAAAAAGGAAAGACAAGTAAAAACCACTGAAGAAAGCTGAGGGATAATATAATTAAAAGTATAGATGCCAGTTTTTATAAAAGGTAAACACAAATGTCATTTTACCAATAATTATGGATGCAGCATTCTATGCTGTTCTATGTTTTCCATTTACCTTGAGTAGCGCAGGATCCAAATACTTTATTGAAGTTGAAAGACTTTCGCCCTTTTCCATTCTTTGACGGAACACTTATTGTAATGGTGCCATCTTCTACGTGATCCACAGAACTAGCACAATTAGATTGCCCGGGCAAAAATGGTCTTACTCGACAGTAAACCCTTATGCTTCCTAATCGAGTAAAAACAGGCAGCCTTCAGTTCATGGCTGAATAAGAGATGAAGAAAGACATAATGACATGGTCTAATATATAAGAATGTTACCTTTAAGATCCTGAACTTGATTATAAAGCTTGCGATTTTCTTCAAGAACTCTATGATAACCAGAAGCTGCATGAGCTAGGCCATTTATGTGCATGCCTATAGTGCAAGGCATAATTAGGTTGAAACAAACTCATCTCAATAAATGCACATAAACCAAAAAACAATTAGAGAATTGTGCAATATCTACCAATATTATGCATTTCCTCGTGAAACTTCATCTGCATGAACTGCATACCCGCTTTGGTAGTCAAAAGAGTTTCCTTCAGATTCTACAATAGGACATTAAAGCTCATAAGAGTTTAGCGGAGAAATTGCTTGTTTCTTGTTCAAGGGTCTAACCGTGCCTGGCAATCTTCAATTCTTACCTTAATGTCACTTTGCTGTTGGTCAACAATGGCGTATTGCTTCATGTATCTTCTTTCAAGTTCTTCATTTGGCAAGGAGTCCTCTTTCTTCTCTATGATCACATTTCTTTGGTCAACCTAATTGAGAAGGGAAGAAAAAATTGCAAGTATGAGGTATCATGTCTTTTGACATGAAATTATACTTTTCTGATTAAAAACAAGTGAATTTTTTCCTTCAGCAAGATCTGCAAAATTAGACACATCACCTTTGCACTGTCAGAAGTATATCTCAAGGTGGATTTGTTACCACAAGAACCAGTTGAATCATCTATAGTTGCTTTACTCTGATGGAAGGATGTTAAATGGAGTGTCAGAGCATAAGACGATGCATGTTGATAACATCAAAAAAGTAGAGATACTGTTCTACTATTTTTTATTAGTGTAACAGTAGATATTTTAAGAATGAATCAAAGGGCGGATTGCAATAAAAAGGTGTTTATACAAGCATAGAAAGGGAAAGAGAAAACAGAGAACTGAATCAATGGTGACTATTACTAAGGAAGCAGATAATCCAACTTCAACATATGAATAATCTTGTAATTCAGCAGATAGATGAATGATGAACTTACCAGTTCAATTTTGCTTGCAACGCGATGCTCAAATTCCTGAACAACCTTATTCAACACCGACTCCACAAGCTGTAGCATGCAGAACGTTGCTGGATTTTAGAATAAATGGCACAAGATACAAAGTACAATCACAGATAAAAGCTAATACCTCGCCAACAGTTTACAGGTAGTAAAACAGAAAATTCTACCACAACAGGCATATCATAGATTAGGTTAACCAAAGATTTCCTATCACTAAACTAAAAGACTATGGAGATTGTTTTTCTAGTTACGACAATATCTAGTTAATATATTAGCGAAAAAATCTCTGTTGCAGCACCTTGATGGTCATGAGTTGTTATGACTTGAGACAATACCGGATTGATAAATTCAATCTAAAAGAATTTTAAAGGCATCATAGAATATGAATATATTGGAATCAACCATATTTGAAGAGCCAATCATGTACATTGCTTTAAATGCAGAAGGTCAGTATTTCTGGTGACAAGGAACCAAAAGATACCAAACTTGTGAAATGAAAAAATACATGTGGTTTACAGGAAGATCAAGAATGAAGATGTTCAACATTTTTTCAGGTGTCAAGCTAACAAGGACAAGGTCCAGAGTTATAAAGTCCCTTACAAACTTTATCGTAAATTAACTTGCCATCACCAATTTCATTGACAGAAAAATTAATTCCATAATCAACTCAAGAAAAATCAATGACAAGGAAATAACATTCATGAGAACTAAATCCTCAGGCTGGTACAACGTCTGACAATTTCCTACTAGTCCAAATTCACTTGATTGCTTTCCTACTAGTCTAAGTTCACTTGATTTCTTGCTTGACACTCCCTACTTTAGCTGAAAAGAGCGAACATGTGAAAGTACTTTGAAGAAAAATGATGTAGGAGCAAGAAGATTGAGGGTTGAGTAGAATTGCTTCAGCATTACACTACAAAAATCTAAAAGGAAAGTTTATCAAACTTGATGAATTTCAACATACATTAGGAACCTCTTCTGGCCTCTTATCAGTTAGAATTGCACGAACAAGCATGCTCAAGGAAGAGCTGGCCTGTAAAGAAAACATTTGATTAATGAATCGTCCATTAAATTCATTATTCTCAATGCACGTAATGCTTTTTTCAGTCAAGCAGAGCTTACCTACCGTTTTGTTTTTTTCAGCTTCAATTGACGCACCGTTTTTAGGTTTCTCATACATATTCCTTGACAAAGAACTTGTGAATGGCTCAGAATTTTTCCGTACAATTTGTTTTACAGATGCATTGGATTTTATATTTCCACCGAATTTCCAAACTCCTGTACCACCTTCTTGCTTCCATTCGCTGTAGGATTTAAGTCCCAAAACACAATTCACGATCCTTGATGATTTTCCTCCCTGATAATTTTCAAGAATGCAGCTTTATCACATATTTTATAGAAATTCCAATGACAATCATGAGAATGCCTATACAACTAAACTAGGACTCAATTTAGTATGAGAGGTATGAAGACACCGGAAATAGATATTCCGGGTTATAATTATAGACTACTTTGGCTCCCATCAAATGCACTAACAATTTACCTGCTCCAGATCAGATGCCTCAAACAAAGGAATCCCCAATTCTTGCACAGCAACCAAAAAATTTCTAACATTCTCAAAGTACTGGTATGCAGAGAGGGCAGCTCCATCTGAGATAACTGCAGAGTCACATGGACTTTCAACAACCTGCAGTAGTTGATCAATGATAAAGGTCAATCCCGGTACCGGAGAAAAACAAAAACTCAAATAGGTCTAACTTGCAATTTCCTTTTTGAATGATCAATCTACAAATTCATGGCTGAGGGGAAGTTGATTGATTGGTTGATTTCATTTATTAAAATTACCTTGGGCACAGCTCCAGGCTGAATTTTATTGAGTACATTGCAAAGGATCATTCCACTCCTTAAACCAAGCCTGAATTCTTCCTCAGAAGGTTCAGCTGGCAAATTTTTAGCTCCCACAATTCCAACTATCTTCCTCAGCCATGCTGCTGCTTGATGCCTCTTTATTGCTACAATTCAAACATCGCAAACTCAGAAACAGTAAAACAAATTCCCAATTTATGCTTCTTTTTAAATTACATGAACAGACTAGTAACAATGGATCTCTAGCCTAATCACACTTATGATCAGCCATAAAATAAAAGACAAAAAAAAAAAAAAAAAAATCAGTTACCAGCTTCCTCTGCTTTACGGGCATCCACTAAATCAAGATTTTTTGATGGGTTATTGCCATGCTGCTGAAGAACATCCTCTACCACAGACAATGCTCCATAGGCCGCCATTTTTATTTATTTAAGCAAAGAAACAGCTACCTTTTCTTGATTATGAATTCCTAAACATCAAAATTCTCAATTGTACCAAAAACGAAGAAAAAAACTCAAGTGGTAAATTGTTTGAAAGAAGCCAAGTTCAGCGCTCAGAAACAAGATCTAACTGATTGAAAAAGGTATAATAAAGCTCACAGAGGATAAACAGGTAAATAAAGGTACAATTTTGATGTAATCTTATTCTTGTATAGACTATGTGTACCCTAGTAAACTAAACACAAAGATACTACAAAGGAGTAGTAGTACTCTGGTGCTGGTTTGCTTGATTCGCTTTATTTTTCTGCTTTTTTTTGCCCACACCTCACCTCTCTCCCCACGAAATGCAAGAAAAGCGCTTTATTTTTGCTTTATAGGAGTACACAACAAAAAACTGAAATACTGCTTGCTGCTTTGAATTTGTGGAATTTTAGAGCCACGTAGTTCCGAGCCTTATACCGAACCTATTTGAGCCCAAATTGAAACCATACTCTCTCTGTCGCCTTCTATCGTCGAGCAGGTGGTTAAATATTTGAATCAAGTAAAAATTGCATCAATTACTCTTTTGATTACATAGTATTTTTTTAATGTTGAATAATACATACTTCTTTTAATTATAAATATATAGTTTTAACTAGTTACTAGTTATATTAGTCGAGTTGATAGCTTTAATATATTATTTGGTTCATATACTAGTTACGCAGGAATTATAATGCAATGAGTTTTTATGTGGTGGTTAATGATGAAGGAATTATTATATGGTGAGTAATAGTGAAGAAAT
The DNA here is from genome assembly GCF_000715075.1 of Nicotiana tabacum. Classification (NCBI taxonomy): domain Eukaryota; kingdom Viridiplantae; phylum Streptophyta; class Magnoliopsida; order Solanales; family Solanaceae; genus Nicotiana; species Nicotiana tabacum. The sequence continues at coordinate 66,517,564 of NC_134098.1, forward strand.
TATTATACAAGAATAACTTACTTAATGGGCATGGTTGTCTCTAAATAGTTAATTCTCATTTTGTTAATACATGTAGTTTTCTTTAACATTCTATTATGTATAAAATAATATATGAATCCCTGCATAATTAAATATATAAAAAATTAACACTGCTAACAAATGATGCATTAGGTATGCGGTGATCTTTTTTTCTTTTTCTTATGCACCCAACCAAATATTACATAAGTTATGAAGCGATTATTTCTTCTTAATTAGTCAATGTATACGGTATAAACCGATTTCGACCTTCGTATGATTAGTCAAGATTGGAACATAATGGACCGGAGGTCATCTTCATAATATCGAGATAAGATTTAAAGCCATGGTACCGAGCTTAAATTTCTGGGACCGATCGAATACTGAGCTCGAAGTCATTACCGAGCTCGAGTCCAAATCGAACTATGATGTGAAGCGATGTCATCGAGCTTAATAGCCAGAGACCGACCAATATCGAGCCCAAGTCGATACCGAGCCTCGAGTTAATATCGAGCTCTAAATCTGAAAATCGACCAATACCAAATCCGATCAAGATCGAGCCAAGAGACAAGAGCCGTTACGGCCGCACTAAGGGAGAGAATCTCGGTGGGAATTAAGGAAAAACTAATCTATCATGGGATCCCCACTATGTATTTTTAATTATATCTAAAGTAGGATCCCTCCACTATAAGAGGGATGACTACTATTTCTGTAGGGGGATCCAACATCAAGGCATTCATACATTCTCATATTCAGAGATTACTGATATTCTCAGAGATTATCCTTTTGTGAGCTTTATGCATTGATTCATCTTGCTTGTTCATAAATCATTCTCCATTCAATTCAGTTCGTATTTCATTCTTTACAATCAATATTCGACGTATTTCTACTTACCTTTACGATTTGTGTCAAATTATACCACGTACCCTTAGAACTATGTATAAATTCAACTCTATCCGTTTTTCGGGTAAACAGTTAGGCGCCCACCGCGGGGCTAAGGATAATAGTGGTTATCTGATACGAATCTCTACAAAACATACTATTTTACGCTTGCTCTTGGAAGTATCTTTGATTTCAGGTTGAAAACGACGAATTCTCAATTAATGGCCCTACCTATCGACAACGAAGCTGGCCTTCAAGATGAGAACAACAACTTAACACCCGGGGGTGGAAGGCCACTCGTCGATCCGGTTGGAGATCGGGTCGAAGAGCCAATAGACGTTAATTCACATGTGTCCATCGAGGTGAACCAATGTTCCGACCCTGAAAATAGGATTCATGGTGGAACTCGCTCTGCAGCTCGAAATACCCAAAACGAGGAGAACGGAATCAGCTTGTGTATGATTTTCAAAATGTTGCAAGCTCAACAAGTAGCAATAGCCCAATTACAGAACCAAACCCAGGCACCGACCAGACTCGAGCCTAATCCACCCCAAGAAATCACCCACAAAACGGGGCCAGCCATAGTAAGGTCAAATGAGCAAGAATCGGGGACTAATCCTGAAATCGTTAAGATATTCGAAGAACTGACAAAACGAATAGAGTCAGGAGAAAGGAGGATCGAAGCAAACGACAAAAAAGTGGAAACGTATAACTCCAGGGTTGATCAGATCCCCGGGGCACCTCCGATATTGAAGGGCTTAGATTCCAAAAAATTTGTACAAAAGCCTTTCCCCCCGAGCGCGGCTCCTAAAACCACTCCCAAAGAAGTTTCGCATGCCTGAAATTCCTAAGTATAATGGAACGACCGCCCCCAACGAACATGTCACCTCTTACATATATGCCATTAAAAGGAACGATCTAGAGGACGATGAGATCGAATCTGTATTATTGAAAAAATTCAGTGAAACCCTGTCAAAGGGAGCAATGATATGGTATCATAATTTACCGTTTAACTCTATCAATTCTTTTTCTATGCTTGCAGATTCTTTCGTAAAAGCACATGCCGGAGCCATAAAGGTCGAGACAAGGAAGTCGGATCTTTTCAAGGTAAGACAAAAGGGCAACGAGATGCTGAGAGAGTTCGTATCTCATTTCCAAACGGAACGAATGGATCTACCATCGGTCACTGACGATTGGGTTGTACAAGCTTTCACTCAAGGACTGAACGAGCGGAGCTCGATGGCTTCATGACAGTTGGAGCAGAATTTGATCGAGTATCCGGCTATTACTTGGGCCGATGTACACAATTGATATCAATCAAAGATTAGAGTTGAAGACGACCAGTTGGGGTCTAGGTTCATTATTAAAAGGGACATCGATCGAGAACCAAGGTCAAACAAGGATCGATATCGGCCATATAACAGAGATCGTAGGGGTAGCGAACCTTCACGTAACCCCGTACGAGGCGAAAGGAGAAGTGATCGAGGCCATGGGTCTCGGGGCTTGATGAACAGGAATGGGTTCGACAGGTATACCGGACCTAAGGAAGCACCACAGTTATCAGAGTATAACTTCAGCATCGATGCATCCGCCATTGTGTCGGTTATTGGATGCATCAAAGATACTAAATGGCCTCGACCTCTGCAGACCGATCCTGCCCAGAGGAATCCCAAACAAATGTGAAAATATCATGGCACTCATGGCCACATAACGGAAGATTGCAGGCAACTGAGAGAGGAGGTAGCCCAGTTATTCAATAAAGGGCACCTTCGAGAATTTTTAAGTGACAAGGCCAAAAACCATTTCAAAACAGGAATTTTAGTAGGAAAAACGAAATAGAAGAGCCATAACACATCATCTATGTGATCATTGGTGGGATAGATACCCCCCAGGGGCTGGTGCCTAAATGCACTAAGATGTCGATTGTAAGAGAAAAGCGATCCCGGACTCAGGATTACTCCCCTGAAGGAACCTTGTCCTTTAATAATGAAGACACGGAAGGAATCATGCAACCACATAACGATGCACTAGTAATATATGTACTTATGAATAAAACTAAAGTTAAACTTATATTAATTAATCCAGGTAGTTCGGCCAATATCATTCGATCGAGGGTCGTAGAGCAACTCGATCTACAGGACCAGGTCGTGCCCGCAACCTTGGTCCTAAACGGATTTAATATGGCATGTGAAACTACTAAGGGCGAAATAATCCTGCCAGTTAACGTGGCTGGGACCATCTAAGAAATGAAGTTCCACGTGATCAAAGGCGATATGAGATACAACGCCCTGTTCGGAAGACCATGGATCCATAATATGAGGGTTGTACCCTCGACCCTCCACCAGGTTTTGAAGTTCCCAACATCAGAGGGAATCAAAATGCTTTACGGGGAGCAACCGACCGCAAAAGAAATATTTGTCGTCGATGAAATGATTTCGATATCATCATTATCATCAGCAAAAGGATCGGATTCGAAGGAGGAATGAAATATCAAATAGCAATCACAAACGTCAGCTTCGACCCAATAAGAGAATCAGAAGACTGACGAAGATGATGAACATGGGGTCCCTCGATCCTTCGTAGTCCCCGATGATTCCGACGCTACCCAATCAATGGTCGAAGAACTAGAGGAAGTCATACTAATCGAATATCTGCCCGAACGAAAGGTATACCTCGGCACAGGGTTAGATCCCGAGATCAGGAGAAAGCTTATTCAATTTCTTATAGTTAACATAGACTGTTTTGCTTGGTCCCATCTTGACATGAAAGGGATTCCACCGGTAATCACCACCCATAAGCTAAGCTTGGACCCAAAGTTCCACCCAGTAAAACAAAAAAGAAGGCCCCAATCCAAGGTCAAACATGCCTTCATCAAAGACGAGGTAACCAAACTTCTTAAAATAGGGTCCATTCGGGAAGTAAGATATCCCGAATGTCTAGCAAATGTGGTGGTAGTCCCTAAAAAGGGGAACAAACTTAGAATGTGTATAGATTATAAAGACCTGAATAAAGCATGCCCTAAGGATTCTTTTCCTTTGCCTAATATCGATCATATGATCGATGCCACGGCCGGCTACGAGACTCTCAATTTTCTCGATGTCTATTCCGGGTACAACCAAATACAGATGAACCCGGAGGATCAGGAAAAAACCTCGTTTATCACTAAGTACGGGACTTACTGTTATAATGTAATGTCATTCGGCCTAAAAAATGTTGGCACAACTTATCAATGCCTAGTAAACAGAATGTTTGAAAAGCAAATAGGAAAATCAATGGAGGTTTATATTGATGACATGTTAGTTAAATCCCTGCGAGCAGAGGACCATTTAAAGTATTTGCAGGAAACTTTCGACATACTAAGGAAGTACAATATGAAGCTCAATCCCGAAAAATGTGCTTTCGGGGTTGGCTCGGGCAAGTTTCTCGGTTTCATGGTGTCCAATCGAGGAATCGAGATTAACCCCGATAAAATTAAAGCAATCGAGGACATCACCGTGGTAGATAATGTAAAGGCCGTACAAAGGCTAATAGGACGGATAGCCTCCTTGGGATGATTCATTTCGAGATCCACGGATATGAGCCACCGATTTTTCTATCTGCTTAAAAAGAAAAGCAATTTTGCATGGACTCCGGAATGTCAGCAGGCTTTGGAAGAGCTAAAACAGTATTTATCGAGCCCTCCGTTTCTTCATACCCCGAAGGCAGACGAATAACTTTATCTGTATCTAGCTGTCTCAGAGATGGTGGTAAGTGGGGTCCTAATTCAAGAAGAACGAGGTACGCAATTCCCTATTTATTATGTCAGTCAAACTTTAGGTGAGGCCGAAACTAGATATCCACACTTAGAAAAATTAGCGCTTGCTTTAATAAGTGCCTCTAGGAAACTAAAACTATATTTTAGTGCCATCTGATACATGTTGTAATAACTTATCCTCTATGAAATATTTTACACAAACCTGAGCTTCAGGTCGGTTGGCCAAATGGGCCATAGAGATCGGCGGGTACGACATCGAGTATCGACCTCGAACCGCTATCAAATCTCAAATCTTAGCGGACTTCGTGGCTGACTTTATGTCGGCCTTCGTACCCGAGATTGAAAAAGAATTACTAATAAAATTGGGTGCCGCTTCGGGAGTCTGGACCCTCTTTACGGACGGTGCCTCGAACGCAAAGGAGTTCGGACTGGGCATCGTACTAAAATCACCCACAGGTAATGTAGTTAGACAGCCTATTAAAACTATAAAATTGACTAACAATGAGGCTGAGTATGAGTCCGTGATTGCAGGTCTCGAACTAGCTAGAAGTTTGGGAGCCGAGGTCGTGGAGGCTAAATATGATTCCCTCCTAGTGGTAAATCAAGTCAACAGGACTTTTGAAGTCCGAGAAGATCGAATGCAGAGGTACTTGGATAAATTACAAGTGATTCTACATCAATTTAAGGAATGGACTTTGCAACAATGTACTTCGAGAATAGAACAGTGAGGCCAGCGCTCTTGCAAACTTAGGTTCGTTGGTCGAGGATGACGAACTCAACTCGGGGTCTATCGTACAACTCATGAAATATGTAATCGAAGAAGGTCATGCCAAGATAAACTCTACAAGTCTAACCTGGGATTTGAGAAACAGATATATAGAGTACTTCAAGAATGGGAAACTTCCATCGGATCCAAAAGAATCGAGAGCTCTAGGCACAAAAGCTGCATGGTTCACCTTATCCAATGATGGAACGCTGTTTAGAAGGACGTTCGATGGTCCGCTGGCAATATGTTTGGGACCGGGAGATACCTACTACATCCTACATGAGATTCACTAGGGCACTTGCAGGAATCATTCCGGTGCCGATTCATTGGTCCACAAAATAATCAGAGCAGGGTATTACTGGACCAAATGGGCAAGGATGCAAGGGAGTTCGCTCAAAAATATGACAAATGCCAAAGGCATGCTCCCATGATTCATCAACCCGGAAAGCTACTCCACTCGGTCCTATCTCCATGGCCTTTTATGAAATGAGGAATGGACATCATTGGGCCCCTCCCATCGGCCTCAGGTAAGGCTCAGTTTATTTTGTTTATGACTGATTATTTTTCTAAATGGGTTGAAGCACAGGCTTTCGAGAAAGTCAAAGAAAAGGAAGTGATAGACTTCATTTGGGACCACATCATATGCCGGTTCGGTATGCCATCCGAGATTGTATGTGATAATGGAAAGCAATTCATCGGAAGCAAAGTAACTAAAATTCTCAAAGACCACAAAATCAAAAGGATCCTATCAACACTGTATTATCCCAGCGGGAACGGACAAGCCGAATCGACCAACAAAACCATCATCCAAAATCTTAAGAAGAGATTGACCGACGCCAAAGGAAAATGGAGAGAAATACTACTCGAAGTCCTATGGTCATACCGCATAACAACGAAATCCAGTACCGGAGCAACGCCATTCTCGTTGGTTTATGGCGCCGAAGCTCTGATCCCAATTGAGGTCGGAGAACCTAGCATTAGGTTTTGATATGTAACAAATGTGTCGAATAACGAGACCATGAATACGAACCTAGAATTGTTGGACGAAAGACGAGAAGCCGCTCTCGTCCGATTGGGCGCCCAAAAACAGCGGATCGAAAGGTATTATAATCGAATAACCAATCTTCGATATTTTAAAATCGAGGACTTAGTGCTAACTGCTAAGGAAAGTCACCCTCAACAACCAAAATTCAAATGAAGAAAAACTGGGTCCGAACTGAGAAAGACCATATCAGGTTCTCGAAATTGTCGGAAAAGGATCCTACAAGCTCGGTGTAATAAACGGCAAACAACTACCAAGCAGTTGGAACGTGTCGCACCTAAAACGATACTACTGTTAAGGTACAACCCTCCTATGTTCATTTATATTTCGAAATTAACTATTGCAGGTGTTCGACCAGAAATAGGGATGGATTATTCAACTCGGAGTTTTTAGGCCTGAAAGCACGCGTTGCACTCTTTTTTCCTTAGACCGATTTTGTCCCAAATAGGTTTTTCGGCAAGGTTTTTAATGAGGCAACCATTGATCGTGCTTACTTAGAACAATTCAACAATATCCAAGGCCTCTTTACAATCAACCTCGGATACTGGGGGACATTACCCTCGAATATATCAAATTCGATTATCAAGTTCGATGCAAGAAAGTCACTTAATGACAACAGGGTTTCGATAGGAAAAATTGTAAGAGCCAAATGGTCAAAACGAACCATGCTCGTGTAGTTTGCTCGATCCATGGTACAAAACATGAACACATGTATAATGATATAAAGAAAAATTTCTTCTTTACCGATATCTCGTATCTTAAAATCCACCCTCTATTTCGTGATCTATTATACAAACAGGCTTAAGGGCCGACCATTACCCCATAAATCGGGGACTACCAACCGAAAAATCAACAAAATCAAGACCCACATAAGCCTAAGGGCTACATCACTTCGAGTTCGAGCAAAACTCTCACTCAACTATAAAGCCTACGGGCTACATTACTTCGAGTTCGAGCAAACACTCACTCTACTATTAAGCCTAAGGGATACTCTTATTTTGAGTTCGAGCAGTCACTCACTCGACCATAAGGCCTAAGGGCCACTCTTACCTCGAGTTCGAGCAAACACTCACTCGACCGAAAAGCCTAAGGGCCACTCTTACTTCGAGTTCGAGCAAACACTGACTCGACTATTAATCCTAAGGGCTACTCTTACTTCGAGTTCGAGCAAACACTCACTCGACTATTAAGCCTAAGGGCTACTCTTAATTCGAGTTCGGGCAAAACACTCACTCGACTATTAAGCCTAAGGGCCACTCTTACCTCGAGTTCGAGCAAACACTCACTCGACCGAAAAGCCTAAGGGCCACTCTTACTTCGAGTTCGAGCAATTACTCACTCGACTATTATAAGGTCCACTCTTACTTCTAGTTTGAACTAACACTTAATCGACTACTAAGCCTAAGGGCTACTCTTACTTCGAGTTCGAGCAAACACTCGCTCGACTACTAAGCCTACGAGCTACATTACTTCGAGTTCGAACAAACACACACTCGACTATTAAGCCTAAGGGCTACTCTTATTTCAAGTTCGAGCAGTCACTCACTCGACCATAAGGCCTAAGGGCCACTTTTACCTCGAGTTCGAGCTAACACTCACTCGACCGAAAAGCCTAAGGGCCAATCTTACTTCGAGTTGAGCAATCACTCACTCGACTATTATGCCTAAGGGATACTCTTACTTCGAATTCGAGCTAACACTCACTCGACTACTAAGCCTAAGGGATACTCTTGCTTTGAGTTCGAGCAAACACTCACTCGACCATAAAGCCTACGGGCTACATTACTTCGAGTTCGAGCAAACATTCACTCGACTATTAAGCCTAAGGGCTACTCTTATTTCGAGTTCGAGCTAACACTCACTCGACTACTAAACCTAAGGAATACTCTTACTTCAAGTTCGAGCAATCACTCACTCGACCATAAAGCCTAAGGGCCACTCTTACTTTGAGTTCGAGCAAACACTCACTTGACTATTAAGCCTAAGGGCTACTCTTACTTCGAGCTCGAGCAAACACTCACTCGGTTATAAAGACTACAAGGTCCGACTTCGATCAAATTTCCTAAAGCCTCGAACTTATGAAAACTTTCATAAGGCATGAATGAAATAAAATCTTCACAAGGAAGAGAATTAAACAAAGACAAGTTGGGAAAGGAAAAGATCTTTATATATATATAAGAGTATTTATAAGGTCCGATCAGGACCCTACACAAAAAGATCAAAATGGAAAAAACCCTAAGTTTCCTGATTATCTCCGAGGGCAGTCTCTTCTCCATCAGGATCCTCCCCGCTCTCAGACCCACTCTCACTGTCATCATCATCGTCATCGAAAGCCAAGGCTCTAGCATCGGCTTCAAGTTCTTTAGCCTTTAGTATCTCTTCGGTAAGGTCGAAACCTCGAGCATGGATCTCCTCGAGGGTTTCCCTCCAAGATTGGCATTTGGAGAGTTCAGCAACCCAATGTGCTCGAGTTTGAGCAGTCTCGGCTGCCTCTCTCGCTTGTACTTAAGCGGCTTCAGCATCGGCCCGATAGATGGCCACGATTGCATCCGCATCGGCCTTTGCTTTCTCGGCCATGGCAAATTCGGAAGCCAACCGAGCTTCGAGCTCCTCTATTTTTCTTGCTTGAGCCGAGCTCTTCTCCTTCATACCTTGAAGTTGACTTTCGACCGATGATAATTGAGGTCTAGCTGTCTCTTGCTCTGCAGCAAGACGGTCCATACCTTCTTTCCATCCCAAGGACTCCGTCTTTATCGTGTCGACCTCCTCACGAAACTGCTCGACCCTCTCGATCTTCTGCTGCAACTGTGAGATTAAAATGTTAGCCATTGTTCCCTAGTCGAGCCCATGAGCTTTTAAAATTTTCATTACCTGCTCGATCAGGTCTATCTGATCTTGATGAGCCTTGGCTAACTCGGCTCGAAGATCTTTGATCTCTTCCTCTTTCTGCCCACTAAGAAGTTTGAGGGCATTTCTCTCCTCCGAAAGCCCTTAGAAGTCGGCCTCACGTCGGCTCAACTCTGCCCGAGACTTGGAAAACTCATCTTGATGAAGAGCTAAAGCCTATATGAAAAAGAGAAAAAGTTAGGCAGAAAATGGAAAAATATGACACCAATAAAGGGAATCGAGACTTACCCGATTCAGGGTTCATTGAACCTCGAAGAAAAGACCCGACGCGTGACTCGAGCCGGCAACATCCTCGATACCGGTAAACAAATCACGAAAGGGGTCCTCTCCCTCATGGGCCCCATATACTTCGAGGGTCCCCAAAGTTCGGGCTTCCCAAATCGCCCCTTCGAAAAAAGTAGGGAGAGTAGGCGAGTCTTCGATTACTATTGCCCCAAGCGAGTCGCTTGGGGCGTTCTCCTCAGTTCGAAGAGCTTCAGATATATCCACCGTTTGTTGACTTCGGTGGGAGGCATCCTCGATCTCTAACAACTCGGGGACTTTGCCCGAGTCCTTCTCCGATATCCCCTCAATTCGAGACGGAGCCTCATCAACCGCCATCGACCCAGCTTCCTTTGGGGCATCGATGGTTTTCTTCACTCGGGCCACCAGTATGGACCCATCATTTTCTTCTTCTTCTTCTTCTTCTTCGTCTTCATCCCTTAGACGCAGAACTGATTCTTTGGTCAAAAGGATGGTATTATTCCTCGGCTTACGAGCCGTCCTTGTCTTAAGTTTTGGATCCTCAGAAGTAGAAGCCCTTTTTCTCTTGTTGTCCTTCGCCGGTTTCGGAACCGGGGCCGAAGTCTTTTCCTCGCCAGACGGGGGCCTCATAACTGCATCTTTGCCCAAGCCTACATACAAGAAAATTGGTTAAGTATAAAAAAGACATTGTGTTTGAATCATCAAAGACATCGGTGAGAAAGAAACGAAGGAGCAAAATGATAGGAGCTAACAGTAAAATTATACTTACGCTTCATGTTCCATTCCTCGGGAAATGGCATCTTATCGGCCGGGATTAGGTCGGAAGTCTTCACTCGAACGAACCTGCCCATCCAGCATCGGTACTTGTCCTCGTCTATGCTCGAGAACAACACTTTGTTAGCCCCGCGCTGAAGTTTTATTAACCCACCTCGATAGAGGCGGGGGCTGTACAATCTGATGAGGTGGTCGAGGGTGAAAGGCATCCCCTCGACTTTGTTCACGAAGAAACGGATCAGAATAACGATTTGCCAAAAAGAAGGATGGATTTGGCCCAGAGTTATTTGGTATTGGCGGCAAAAATCGATGACAACTGGGTCGAGGGAGCCCAACGTGAAAGAGAAAGTATAAACACTTAAAAACCCTTTCACATGAGTAGTAATATCTTCTTCGGGAGCCGGGATTATCACTTCTTTGTTCTCCCAGTTGCAATATTTTCTTAACTATTTAAGATGTCCCTCGGTTATCGAACACATATACCTCGATACTGGCTCGCATCGATCTGGAACCGGCGAAGCTTTGTCGATCTTAAAATCAGAAGTAAGAATACACCCCCCGGGAACACACTCCTCAGGTCGTGGCTCCACTAGTGTTTTGTCACCGGCGGGCTGCGAAGAAGAAGCTTTTTCTTTTTGAAGAACGATTTTTGACGTTTTTGCCATTTGGATTTTGAAGATAGAGGAAAATGACAAGATTTGGTATTCTGAATAGGGATTTTGTAGTGAAAATCGCAGATTACAGATGAAGAACTCAGAAGATGCGAAAAAGAACTTAGAAGATTTGGAAATTGAAGATGTAAAAGTAAAAAATGATAAAAAGAGGAGTTATTTATAGGGTTGGCAATGACGGTTCAAAATCAGCAAATGGCCGACCATCGTCTGACATGCATTTAATGCCTTGGTAACTGAACCGACGAGATATCTATCACGTATGTTATGGTCGGGCTCGATGCGAACGTCAGTGTATATCTAGTTATACCATTGGAAAATCATGTCATTTCTCGCCACATTCTTCCCGAGAAACGAGGGGACTATCTGTGTACGATCAAAACTGGTTTTGACCTTCGTATGATTCGTCAAGATTGGAACATAATAGACCGAAGGTCATCTTCATAATATCGAGATAAGATCTGAAGCCAGGGTACCGAGCTCAAATTTCTGGGACCGATCGAATACCGAGCTCGAAGTCATTACCGAGCTCGAGTCCAAATCGAACTATGATGTGAAGCGGTGTCATCGAGCTTAAGAGCCAGAGACTGACCAATATCGAGCCCGAGTCGATACCGAGCCTCGAGTTAATATCGAGCTCTAAACCTGAAAATCAACCAATACCAAGTCCGATCAAGATCGAGCCAAGAGACAAGAGCCGTTACAACCGCAGTAAGGAGAGAATCTCGACGGAAATTAGGGAAAAGTTAATCTATCATGGGATCCCCACTATGTATTTTTAATTATATCTAAAGTAGGATCCCTCCACTATAAGAGGGATAGTTTTATTTCTGTAAGGGGATCCAACATCAAGGCATTCATACATTCTCATATTCAGAGATTACTGATATTCTCAGAGATTATCCTTTTGTGAGATTTATGCATTGATCTATCTTGCTTGTTCATAAATCATTCTCCATTCAATTCGGTTCGTATTTCATTCTTTACAATCAATATTCGACGTATTTCTACTTACCTTTACGGTTTGTGTCAAATTATACCACGTACCTTTAGAACTACGTATAAATTTAACTCTATCCGTTTTTCGGGTAAACAGTCAACTAAACAATATACATTATTTTTTGTGAAACTTTATGTTGAGATTAATTATGCCGAGACATTCACAAATTGACTCTAGAGGTGTGTTACAACGTCAGTTTTGTACAAGTAATTTAATAAAAAATCAGTCTTGTCGTTCACACGAATAGATATATTAAATTTGGTATGACAACAAATAAAGGTGGCTATGATGTCAAAAGTTATAAGGGGAAGGAATGTTTTTTTTGAGTAGGGATGGTAATTTGCTGGGCTCCTCCATTTTCATAAGATTCGTACCACAATTTAGAAGAATCCGATGTGGTAATAGACAAGGCAAAAAAGTAAAATAATTATATTATAATAATAATATAATAATAATAATAACAATAAATTAAATTCCAAAAAAGTTAGATCAAAACTTGCTATACCAAGAGCATCAAGCAACAGCTACATTTTCAAAAGTGTTGAGTATTGTTTTCTTCCCTTTTTCTCAATAATTATTCAATTCTATTCTATAAAAAGAAAAATCTTATCTTTTGTAGAAATGCATGTTCACATTATAGATGGAGTAATAAATTGTGCTATTTGAAATTTCAAATAATGGCACTTGGCAGCACTGCAAACAGAAAACGATGAATATGTCACCTTCGAAACAACTTAATACGACTGCTTATTATTTTCCCACCAAAGACCTAAATACACATCTAATAAGTAGTTGAGAATTAGTTTCCCCCCCAAACTACATTCAAAAAGGATTTCAAAATTTTGCTACTATTCTTAGTCAAGTTCTTTGATTATTGCAACTACTTTCCTATCCAATTGAATGGCTAGATTTTTTATTTTCGGAGTGAATTTGGATATTAATTTCTTTTGCATTTAAAAATAGATTTACTCCTGTATTTAAGAACTACATGAGTTATTACAAATCATAAGTTTTTGTACGAAAGTATTTTCAAATTTTTAGTTACAGATAAATTGTTCAAAATTTGCCACCAGATAAAAACTAGAGCATTAAGTGTCGATCAGAATCCAATGCTGAATTGCTAATGTGAAAGATGCTTTTTTATGTAGATCTTGTAATTTTTGCAACTTCACCTGTTACCGTTAATTCAGATGATTTATATTGTTCTATTAAGGTGAAAGTTATACCATTAAATTTGATTCTTGTATGATGCAAAACAAAAGCAAAAAAAGGATTACATTGATCGGTAGTTTATATTTGCAAGTTCGACAAAATTCATTTCAATAATATATAGTTGGGCGATCTATTAAATTATTTAGAGTTTTACTTTTTGTGACACCTCAAACAAATTTTACATCGACAAAATACGAGAGAAATACTAGATATATAAGTAAACGAGTCTTAGACCCTAGTGATACATTGTAAAACCGTTCTATAAACCCTAGTGATGCATTTTAGAACATGAATATCACTAGCTAGTGGGCTATTATTAGTGGGCTGGGCTTTCAGATATGGTATCAAGTCACTCCATGTGCAACTTTGAATGATGGTGGGGCAAACCTCAACAGTCAATTGAGTTTGGGCGAATCCCACATCTTTGAGAAGGTGGTGAGACAAATCTCAGCAAGGACGCTGAGTCCCTAGGGGAGTATATGTGATACCCAAGGTGAATCTCACGTCGATAAAACAACGAAAAGATGCTGGTATATAAATAAACAAGTTTTAGACCTTAATAACGTGTTTTAAAATTGTGTAAGCTTGGGCCCAAAGTAGAAAACATTACAAAATGGGCCGGGCTATCACAGAAAAAATAAGTAATAAAAAAATGTATATATCAGAGCACATATTTTAAATTAAAACTAACAACTTAAATTTTAGATTCACTCTAAAAAAAAATTGACCTTACTTCAAGATGGTTATAGTTATTTGTGTCTTGCTTTTTACCTTTGTTTTTAATTAGGATTTTCCCTTTTCTTTTAAGGCACTTCCTCTAACCCCTCACTATTGGTGTTTTTCTTCGTTGTCTTTTTCATTTAATCCCTTTTCTTATAAGTTATGGCTTCTCACTTCTTGCACTGTGAATTCTTACAATGGATGTCAAATTCTCACTTTCCAAAAGGACCTAATTTATAGTTTGACATTGCAACGATAGCAAAAGACTTCATTCCAATTATTTTACATTCTCCAATTAACCATTTTGATTAACTAGTTTGAGTAATGTGAATTATCTGATGATCTAGCTCTTAATCCATGTGCAATATTTATATTATAGTTCATCACTTTGACCAAATCAAAGGAAAGGTCGAATTAGAAAACAACATAATTCCAAAATCTCTGTTTTAAAAAATTGCCACCACTTATTAATTAATGGGCCGGGCCACGTTTTCAGTTGGCAGAATGTAACCATCAAATTTGTTGTTAGACAGTTACCTATTAATCGAGTATTCACAATAACAAAATTAACCAAACTAATGTAACAAACTGTGGCATAGTATTTCATTGGCCTTTCCTTTTCTAAACTTTGAGATAAAGCATCATTAAACTCCAAGGAAACATCATTATTCCGACATTTAGAACAAGGGAGGTATCAGAACTAAGCAGCTAAACTATTAATTTAATCAAACAGTTGGAGCTGTCTTTATAGTTCCATTGGTTAGTGGGGAAATTTATTAATTAAAGATTGTGTTGGATTGGGCATTGCTCATTTTCATCTACCTAAGCATCAAATGAAGTAAATATATTTAAGTTTTTATCTTCTTAAATTATCATATATATATATATATATAGAGTGATTAAAGATTGTGTTGGATTGTTACAAAAATAGCTTGCGAGATTCAATGTTTATTTTTTTCTAGTCGGTATACATACATAGATTATATATTGATTATCCATATATAGTTATACATATATTATACATGAATTATATATATATTATAGTATTATACTTACATATAATATATATCCACGGGCTATTTTTAATTTAAAAAATCAGATGGGTGACTATTTGGGTTAATTCTTCTTAATTAAACCACCAATGTATCAATCAGAATTCAAATTGCTGAACTTGAAATGTGTTGGGAATATTTTTACAAAAAAATAATAATAATAATAATAATAATAATAATAATAATAATAATAATAATAATAATAATAATAATAATAATCCTTTTCTGGATTTGTGTCTCCCTTAGTGTTAAACTAACTATCCAGCTTGGACAAGATTGTGCAAATTACTCTATAACGAGTAACAGGTAACAAATTAGCCAAGTTCTGCTTGTTTGAAAATTACACCGAAAAGAAACAAAGGAAAAATAACAAATGTGAAAAAATAAATAATGAAAAGCCAATAAAATAAGGCACATCACTAAGCCGGTATTTTTTGTTTTTTTGCTAACGTTCGAAAATTCAAAAACGTGGCTCGGAACCGAAGCTAATAGGTTAGGAGATTGGTACACATGGAACTTGTGATGTGGTGCCCACGCGTTTGTGAGGGCGTTAAATAGGCTCTGGTTAAGAAATCCACGAGATACATAAACATTAATTAAACTGCCTACATATTTTGACTCCGGAATTCATAAAAATTTAAGATCTAATACCGTGATAAAACAATACCTTATGACTAGATATCCTGTCCCTGAAATTTGATAAAATAATATTAATACATTAGCAATTAAGACATTGCAATTAAACAAGTTATATAGAAGATGACAAATAAGAGATCATTGTTGTATATAATGCCTTTTAAGTTGATAATACTGAAATAGACTCAATTTTGTTGAAAAGCATACGACGGCAAAAAATTTATACTTTTTTATCTTGCAAGCACATCTAAACTAATACTTTCTCTATTTAAATTCATGCAGTGGTGTTTGATCGAGCACAAAGTTTATGAAAAAATAACTTATGAGATTTATAATCTTAAATATGACTTGGTATTATAAAAATATGTTATATATTAAGGGAAACTGAAAAACTCAATATTAAAAATATGGCACATAAAATAAAATAAAGGGAGTATGATCTTTGATAAGCAATAGAAAAAGAGATGAGGAAAAAAAATTGTCACATGACCTGAAATTGTTAACTGCGAAATTGACGAATTTGATAAGCAAAGAAAAGGAGATAGGAGGGGAAAAGAAGTTGTCACATGAACGTGTAGTCGTGTAATGTTAGTTCAAAATTGGCAAATTAAATCACAGATAACCAAAATAAAAATAAAAAATCACAGACAACAAAGAAGTAACATATCCAAATACCTAGATTGTAATTGACAGGACTCTCTCTCTCCCTTCTTTTTATTCTTTATTTGGTATACTAGTAGCTATTAGGAGCTTTCTTGATTAGTTTATGCACATTCAATTTTTTTTCTTAATATAGCTACTATTAGGAGTAATATTGGATTAATAAAGCTGACAATGACAGAGAATCCACCGTGGGAAAAAAAATTAAGGATATATTCTTGAGTACTAAAAGAATTAAAATGTATTTTACCAACTCCTCGTTTTATTATTTATTATTAAATATTTCTCTTGTTTGGTATCTCTAGTTGTGAAAGCCTCACAACAGTGCCTTTTGATGGCATTCCCACTTTTTCATTTTAAGCAATCATTTCTTGACGGTGATCACGGAAGTTAATTTGACAATAATTAACACACTCCATCTATATTGACAGCAAAACGAGGTATTATTTTAGGAGCAAAAGGAGTTATTATAGAGAGAGCAAATTAAATATGATAACCTGTAAACTAAAATAATTTAACTTGTTATAGTTTGTTAAATTGAATTGATGGCATAAAAATTCTATACACTGTCAATGTATATATTATGTTAAATTTTTACAGTTCCAGTGTTAGTATAATTAAAGGGATTTATGTTGATTGTTAGGCTGGGCACTATGATAACATTGCCTAAGTTAAAGGTACAAAGGAAAGGAATTGGATTAAAACAAATTAGATTTTAAACCTAATTTGCAAGTTCATCTTAATCATCATTGAATCTAACTATACCTTTCTCCCACCCACTTTTTACAGAAAACAAAAATTAAGAGGTGTTGCATTAAGACCGTCAAAAGCCCAGGTGCTGCATTGATGCCCAGTGATAGAATTCATTGGATCTTCGACAGTAAATGGCACGCAAGTGAGAGAAGATTGAGAGAGAAAAAGATGATCTATTAGTGTTCGATTGAGCATATTACAAGAAGGAGGGGTTGTTTATATTAGTGGTTAGTGGTTGAAAGCTCATACCCAACTAACTACTTAACCACCTAACTTTTGCTAATTACACAATGACCTCACTCTCTATACGATGTTACATATTGCACTGCTATACACACACACTGTTGTACTTATACAAATACAGTTATATATCAATACTCCCCCTCAAGTTGGAGGGTGGAAAGCATCAAACACGCCGAGATTGGATAGAAGAAAATGATGTTGTGCTGAACTAAGGCCTTTGGTCATTAAATCAGCTAGTTGTACACTAGTGGGAATGTGTTGAGGACTGATCAATCCAGCCTTGATCTTTTCACGAACGAAATGACAATCGATCTCGATATGCTTGGTTCGCTCGTGAAATATGGGATTGCCAGCTATTTGTAAAGCTGCCTTTCTATCATAGTACAAATTAACTGGAACATCAACTGCAACTTGTAGCTCCTTAAGGAATCCTACCACCCAAGTAATTTTTGCAGCTGCTGCTGCAAGACTACGATACTCAACCTCTGTTGAACTCCTACTAACTGTAGGTTGCTTCTTTGACTTCCACGAGAGCAGGGAGTCCCCAAGCTTGACAATGTAACCAGTTACTGATCTCCTGGTGTTTGGACACCCTGCCCAATCAGAGTCACAATATACAGAAAGGTGATTTATAGGAGAATTGTGCAGTAGAAGACCAAGGCCCGGGGCACCTTTAACATATCTGACTACTCGCAGGGTTGCATCCCAATGAGACTGCTTGGGATGCTACATAAATTGACTTAATACCTGGACTGCAAAACATAAATCTGGTATGTTAATTGTTAGGTAAAAAAGCTTTCCAATGAGTCTTTGGTAGCTTCCCACATCTTGCAATTCTACATCTCCAGTATGGCCAACATGTGTGTCATAATCAATGGTTGTCAACTTCCGATTGAGCTCTATAGGTGTGTTAATAGTTTTAGCCGCAAGTCCAACATCTGAGATTAATTGTAGTGCATATTTTCTTTGAGTAAGAAGCACTCCTTTGTTTGACCTCAAAACTTCAATACCAAGAAAATAACTACGTTATCCTAGATCTTTCACCTTGAATGAACTATGTAATGTCTGTTTAGCTGCCTCCACAAGAGCAGGATTGCTACCAGTGATGAGTAAATCATCTACATAGACTAGGATAATGACAATATCTGATCCAGCCCTTTTTGTGAACAATGAGTGATCATAGGGACTTTGTGCATAACCAGCTACTAACAGTGCCTTAGTTAATTTAATATTCCACTATCTAGAGATCTGCTTTAGCCCATACAAAGATTTCAGAAGCCTACATACCTTCTGCCCTCCCCCGCTTGTGGAATCCTTAAGGCAAGCACATGTAGACTTCTTCATAAAGATCACCCTGCAGGAAAACATTATTTACATCCATTTGGAAGAGATTCCATCCCTTAGAGGCTGCTATACTAATAATGGTCCTGACAGTGACCATCTTTGCAGTAGGGGAGAATGTTTCATGGTAATCTAATCCTTCCTGTTGTGTGTAGCCTTTTGCTACCAGCCTTGCTTTAAACCTTTCCACCTCCTCATTTGCCTTGTATTTAATTTTGAACACCCATTTTGAACTTATAGATCTTTTGCCATGAGGAAGATCTACTACTTCCCATGTTGCATTATCCTCAAGTGCTTTAATTTCTGCTTCCATTGCTTCTACCCAGGCTTTGTCAAGACATGCTTCCTTAAAGGACTTAGGTTAAGTAGGTTCTGAGAATGATCCTACAAAAGATTTGTAGTTCTCAGAGAGGTGATCATAAGTGATGAAATTGGAGATAGTGTATGGTGTATCCTTGGTTGGTTTGACTGTAGTCACATAATCTTTGAGCCAAATAGAAGGTTTGGAGGTTCTGCTAGACTTTCTAGCATGCACTGTAGGCATAAGATGTTCTTGATGTGGTATTTCTTCAGGTGGTGCTTCTTCTGAATGGGCTGCTGGTGGTGATACAGTTTCTGTGGTCTGGTGGTTAACATGGTCTACGTCTGGTTCCTGCAATACAGGTAGTGCAAGGGGTTTTACTTGTGGTTCTAGTGTGGCTGGTAGTGGAGCTGCTAGAGGTGATACAGGTGATTCTAATACATGTCGTTCAGCAATGTGAATTGTAGCGGGAGCATCACTATAATTTGGATTATCACTATGATGATTATCAGAAGGTTGATGCTGGGGGTGATGATTCTGATTAGTCTCTTCAGGAGTAAACCCCACTGGTTCATAAGGAAACAGATCCTCAGTTGCATCTGCCCCTTCTTTAAATGGGAAGAGATGTTCTCTAAATGTGATATCTCTACTCACCATTACTCTTTTAGAGTCTAAGTCATATAACATGTACCCTTTTTGAGTCTCTGAGTATCCTATAAGGACACACTTCTTTGCTCTAGCTGTAAATTTATCTCTTCTTGGTAGGTTCCTTGCAAAGCACAAACAACCAAATACCCTTAGATAGTCCAGCTTGGCAGGCTTGTTATGCAACATCTCATAAGGACACTTCCCTTCCAATATCTCAGTAGGCAATTTGTTAATCAAATATACAGCAGTTTTGATGCAGTCACCCCAAAATCTTATTGGTATTGAACTCTGAAATTTCAGAGCTCTTGCAACTTGTAAAATGTGTCTATGTTTTCTCTCCACAGTCCCATTTTGCTGTGGAGTGTATGGGCAACTGCTTTGGTGTATGATGCCAAGAGAAGCCAATAATTCATTACAATGGGAGTTAAAAAATTTTGTACTGTCCTCATCACCTTAATACTAACATCAAACTGATTTCTTATCATTGCAACATAGTTCCTTATTACAATAGCTATTTCACATTTAAATTGAATCAAACATACCCCAATGTATCTAGTGTAGTCATCCACAATGGTGACAAAATAATATTTTCTATCATAGGTAGGAACCTTGTGAGACCCCCACTCATCTAGATGGACTAATTGAAAATAGCTAATAGGAAATTTCAACCTACATTGCTTAGCCAAAGGGCAAACTTCACAGTTTTATTGAACCTGAGAATCAACTTTATTCCTAAGAGCTGGTATACTCTCCATTGCCTTTGGTGATGCATGTCCCAGTCTCAGATGCCAAAGCTCAGTGTTAATTCCTTGCTACACAAAAAATCTTGTTGTTGCTAGTGTCATGTTCTCCTTTAGTAGATATAATCCATTGTTCTCTTTACCAATCCACATCACCCTGCCACTGTAAAGATTCTGAAATATACAGAAATCAGGGAAAAAGTGATAAAACACCAGAGATCTTTAGTGAGTTTAGACACTGACAGTAGATTGAACTTAAAATTTGGCACATACAATACATTCTTCACTGCCCTATTTTCTAATATAGTTGCATTTCATGTGTGAGTAATTTTTGACTTGTTTCCTGTAGGCACCTGCACTCCTTGTATTCCTTGGCTATCAGCACTTTTAATATCTTTTAGAATATCCTTACAGTAGGTGACATGATGAGTTGCCCCTAAATCTATCACCCAATCACACATATCTGCTTTAGACAATAGAGAGATTATACCTGTCATATTTGCAGAGCATTCTCATGTATTAGGCTTTGACAACAGATTAACCAATTGCTTGTATTGCTCTTATGTAAAGAATTGGCATGGTGCTTGAATTGTTGGCATTGTTCTTTCTTCCTTTGCGATAGTCGTATTTGCATTTGCATTGTAAACATATGCCTTTCCTCCAGTTGTCTGATTCTTCTTTTTTCTTTTAAAATCAGGCGGATATCCAATTATCTTAAAACAATTCTCTTTTTGATATCCTTTATACCCATAATACTCACATATTAAGCTGGGCTTTCTAGGTCTAAAATCTTGACCTTTTCCTGCTAACATTGTGAGTGGATCTTTGTGCGTATCTGTGACACCTAAGGTCCTTTGACTCTTCTCTTGACTAACTATAGCATAAGCCTCATTAACAGTCATAACTGGCCTTTTTGCCAACACATTGCTGCGTATATTGTTGTAACTCTCGTTTAATCCCATAAGGAATTGCAACAGCCTTATGTTTTTCAAATGATCTACAGAAGGTCTAGATTTCTCACAATCACAAGAGGGCAAAGGGGCTAATACATCAAGTTCATCCCATAAATCCTTTATTTTCGAATAATAGTTAGTAAATGAGTCTGTACCTTACCTTAGAGTCGCAATTGCAGTCCATAGATGATAAATTCTGGTGAGATTAGATCTGTCAAATCTCTCCTGAAAATCGTTCCAAACTTTCTTCGCATTTGACGCATACACAATACTCGGTATCAATTCACTTGACACCGTGCTTCCAATCCATGACAACACAATAGCATTGCATTTTTTCCATTGCTCTGCTAATTCTCCTTTGTAATTGCTTTCACACAAGTACCGTCTACAAAACCAAGCTTACTCTTTCCTCGTAGTGCTAACTTCATCGCTCTGCTCCAAAGGACATAATTTTCTGGCCCTGTGAGTAGGGGTGTTCATGGTTCGGGTTGGATCAGTTTTTCCCTAAAAAGAAACCAAACCAAGTAAGTCGGTTCTTCAAATATTGAAACCAAACCAAATCAATTAAGTCGGTTTTTTATCGATTCGATTTTTGTCGGTTTTTCAATTTTTTCGATTGTTTATCGATTTTTTCTTAAATATGAGACATACACTACCAAACACATATTCTGAATACTATATTTTCGACGTAACACTATCAAACCAATTGCTCTTTGAAAAATCTATCATTTACTAATATATATTGATGATAATTGAATCAATTAGTGATGAATAATTTAAGTACTCAATTAAAAATCGATTATTTTTAACATGAAATAAATTCTTGTACTTAATAAAATAAAATTATCAATCAAACTAGAATGAAAAGGCAAAGAATTGGATTATTATAATAGTAAAAAATTAGACTAAAAATATAAATGACTAATATGTACCATAAAATTTTAAAAACTTTATTTAAAAATATACATATATATAGGTGTAATAAAAAATTTAAATAGCTACTTCTATAGTCGGTTTGGTTCGGGGGGTTTCGGTTATTTTTTGATTAAAACCAAAACCAAACCAAATTTGATCGGTTTTTAAAATTCAAAACCAAAACCAAACCAAACCTAAAAAGTATGGGATTTTTTGGTCGGTTTGGTTCGATTTTTTGGGTTTTTATGGAGACCCCTACCTGTGAGTTTGAGCGGTATCATCACGAGTCCTGGAGCATCTCCAGTTTGTAAAAATACCAGATGATTGTGGTCAAGTGAAGCAATTTCATTTTTGGCCATGACTGCTCAAATCTGAGCTTCGTCAGTGCTTTATTTCTTGATTTCCAGTGGAGTTTCGATCGGAGTTGTAAATCCTAAGATCGCTGCTCTGATACCATGATAGAATCTATTGGATCTTCGACTGTAAATAACATGCAAGTGAGAATAGATTGAGAGAAAGAAGAAGAATATGATCTATTACTGTTCGATTGAGCATATTACAAGAGGGAGGGGTTGTTTATATTAGTAGTTAGTGATTGACAACTCATACCCAACTAACTACTTAACCGTCTAACTTTTGCTAATTATACAATGACCCCACTCTCCATAGGCTGTTATACATTGCACTGTTATACACACTGATGTATTTATACAAATACAGCTATATATCAATACCCAACAAAGTGAGAAAAAGTGAATCAACTCATTATAATTCATAATGTGTCAGTGCCGTCAAAAGTATGGTGAGATGAAGGAATCAAGATATAGTATGTAATATGTATCTCCAATTGTGACATGAGTGAATTTATTTTCATCATTTTTTACTTTGTTCATTGCTAATTATATGCTTCTATCAGTTCTGTTGGTGGATTATGCTCTCTTATCTTTAAGCATATTATTTCCCCTCTAGGCTCTAACCACTGCATTCTCTCTTCTTCTTTTTTTCTTTTTTCCCTTCTCCTCTTTTGTCTTTTATAGAATATTAAGAAATCAGGATAAAAGTTTCAATATAAAAACAATAAACAACATCAGTGTATTAAATTAAATACTCCCGGAGTTATAAAAACAATAAACAACATCGGTATATTAAATTTACGGAAAATATCCAAATATGCCCTTATACTATACGAAATTGAGCACATTTACCCTTCGTTAATACTTTAGCTTAAATATGCCCTTACCGTCACATAGTTGGTCCATATATGTCCTTAGAGTTACACAGTTGGCCCATATATGCCCTTTTCGAAACGGAATTCACTCAAACTAATTAGCTCTTTCGTTAATTGTATTTAAGTGTATTACAAATACTATTTCTTTTTTATTAGTACTTTTTTTCTTTACCTTTCTCTTTTCTTTCTTCTTTTTTCTTTTCTTCTCTTTTTATTTTTCTTTTTCTTTCTCCCTTATCCGATTTCCTCCATTACTGAGGTCTTCTCCATTTTCGTCACCAATTTCACTTGACAAAACTCATGATCTAAGAAAATTCTCCCATAAGAATATTTTTATAGATTATATGTTTGTCAATTTTTTAATTTTTACTGAACATATATTTAGTTCTAAAAAATTTAACAAAGTAAGATTGAAATAATATTTTTGTAACAAAAAACCCAAAAAATCCAACAAAACCGAACAATCAAACCGATATAATTGGTTTGATTTTGATAAAAATCGAACCAACACGTTCCATGTACACCCTTAATTTACATAGTTAATAAAAAAAATAGAAAATGTCCAGCCGAAAAAAGATGAAATTAGACTAACAACTCAGATTTATAATACTACAACTTGAACTCTAGGCTTTTAATCATTAAATTATCTTTCTGGAAATAATTTAAATATTTTGGTCTTTTGAGTATTGTTAAAGGCTGGGATGTTTTTATTATTTTAAAGTTTAAACCATAATTTTTGAAACAATTTAATTTCATTTATTTAGAGGGCCAGTGAAATTGGAACTTGATTACCTTATGGGAGAATTTTCTTAGTAATTGAAATTCATAAGTTTTGTCAAGTGAAATTGGTAACGAAAATGGAGAAGACATCAGTAATGGAGGAAATGGTTAAAGGGGAAAGAAAAAAGAAAAAAAAGAAAAGAAAAAAGAAGAAAGAAAAGAGAAAGGTAAAGAAAAAAAAGTATTAATAAAAATGAAATCATGTTTGTAATACACTTTAATATAATTAACGAAAAAACTAATTAGTTTGGGTGAATTCCGTTTCGAAAAGGGCATATATGGGCCAACTGTGTAACTCTAAGGGCATATATGGACCAACTATGTGACGGTAAGGACATATTTGAGCTAAAGTATTAACGAATGGCAAATGTGCTCAATTTCGTATAATATAAGGGCATATTTGGACATTTGCCCTTAAATTTATTATACTCCCCAGCGTTCCATTCCTCTGTTGAAGAAGATATGTGCAAGTTGTTGCAATTATTTTGAAGGAAAAAAAAAATTAAAGTAATATAATATTCATACCTTAAAGGAAAGGGGAGGGGGAGAAGAATTGTTAGTAACACATAGCTTTCTTATCAATTATCATGGCAATGCCTTCCTTTGGAGTTGGCCCATAAGGTAGACACTAACATATGGGAATGCCATGCCAGGGCAAAAGTTGAGAGAAAAAGTGATTGTAGTTAGCAGTGAAAGTCTAAACCAATCTATACCTAAGACTCATTTACTATTGCAATCTTTAAATTCAATGCATATTTTTGTGTACACTGTAATTGTAAGAAAAATAGTTTTGCATTGAGGTCCTTGTGCACAATGTAAAGAGGTCACAGTATATTACGGATTGGTATTTTAATGATTTTCTTGTCATTACTATCTGATTATATTTATTCCTTTATTAACTATGTAAAGTATGATTATACTTTGAGAAATAGGTAACATAGTAAGTCGCTCAAGGGCATTCAATTAATAAAGAAATATCATAAGAGAAAAAGTAGTCCATTTCTAATAACATCATGAAAGCCATAGCACTCCTAACAATTTTCCCCTCTCTTGTTTTCTTTTTCTCACTTTTGTTAATTCTTACTTTTTGCCCACCGACCAGACTTATGATGAATGGTGTGGAAAGCAACTCCTTTCATGTTGCGCACATTCTCCTCCTTTTTCTTAAATCATAGTATTACATTTTACAAATGACTTATAATGGCCTAAAATAATTACTAGTAATTGTTGAAAGATTCCAATAACTTCATGATAATCTTATAAGTTTATGCACTAAATTGATCCATGTTTTTAACTCAGTACTAGTGGCGGAGCCACCTTATACTAAGGAGTAAGGGGTGTCGTCGAAAAGAGATTAGATTCTAAATCAATAAATCCAAATATATTTTATTATTATGAAACAAACTGTCTGGAGCTATGAAATAACATTTACTCTGCATTGTTTTTTATAAAGGAGTGGAGAAAGTTGAAGAAAAGACCGAATAGTTAAAGATTTTTATGTAATTTTGCTTATAGGCTATAACATACTTATTACCAATGATGAAATATGAGAAACTAATGTAAGTAGAAATAGTATAAAAGGTTACTTAATCATAATTCTGGATCTATCAAGCAATTCTTTTTCTCGGAAGAAACGAAAAAAGTTGTTTGACTGACAAATTGGAGGTAAAATTGAAAGACGTTGGATAAAGCTAAGACTTAAAGCAAAAGACGGACTATCTCAACTACAATTTGGTTAAGTTGAAAAACAAAATTTCTCTATTCTAGTATACCCAACTTTAGAAAAAAGCAAGATTAATTTATTTTGATCTTTTATTGTCCAGATGTTACTTTGCTGCACACGGATATTTGCGAGATTGGTACTATCCTAATTCCTACCCAAAATAATAAAATAAAAAGGCAAAATTGCAAGATTAAGAATGCAATAGACAGTTTTGCCAAAGTACTTTGAGATAGTAACTAGTTTCTAATATGTTTTCTTGTTTCATTGGACCAAAGAATTTTCAGATACTGAAAATTAGATGGTCTAACGCATTCTGCTGTGACCTTGCAAATTTGCCTTTTTCTTTAAATGTCAATAAAGTGACATTCCGATAGAAAGGTGTCTGATATTTCAAGAATTACGTGACTTTGCACCTGGCAACCAATCATCTAGTGAAGGTTCTTTAATGCCAACAGTTTAAATATCAGAGATATTTGTTCCTTGAGGAATAATATTTTCATTTTCGAAACCCTGCTTTAATAATTTTTTAGAAAGTCTAAAGACAAGTTGGTCATCCAAGTCTTCAGGGTAATTTTTTACAGCAATTCCAACTAGCTACGTTTTAACAACTCCAAATAACCTCCTACTGAAGTCAAGTATTGACTAAACAAGCCTATTGATTGGCCTTGAATGATGATAAATGAACTGAATTTGACAAGAAATATACTTCTTCTTTTTTACATTTAATTTGTTTAACTTTTTCTTTGGCCCTATTCTCTCTTTGCCTTGGTCACTCCACTTCTGACTTCTGAGGAAGGAGGAATATAATGATTCAAGATGAAAAGCCAGCAAAAATGCACTCAACAGAGTTTCATTCAATACTGAATTTTGTCAAAGCTCGTATAATCTCGTTTTCCTAGTTCCTACTTTCAACACCTTTTATCATCATCATGATCATCAATTTCAGTGTAACAATGGTATAGCAAATTTGTCTCACAATGTCCAAGATGGCTTCTCTATGTTGCTAACAAAAAATAAGATACACAACTAATGAGGAGATTGCTGCAGCCAAATTAGCCACCTCGCTCAAAGACTTGATGAACTAAACTGCCTCTATGGTGAATCCCCAAGTCATGACATCCTACAATGGGTGAGGATGAGGATCAGGGGGAAACAGGGTTACAAGGAATCGGTGAATCATCTCAAAACTTGTAAATGTGATAACAGCTGCAGGGGTAGTCCGGATTAGGTTTGTCGCACAACCTCGGTAAAAGCCTTGGATTCCTTCTTGATGAAAGACTTTTTTAATGCAGTCAATTACACCAGAGTACCGCTTTTCAGAGTGGCGCCCCTGTTCTTGAAGCCTTGAACGTACTACCTACAACAGAAATTCCAACATATGATTTTGTGAATGTACATTTTTGTCACACTCCATTCCCTAAGCTTTTCCCGACACATAGTGAAGTGTCTCAACCATAAATTGACCAAACAAAAATAACAAAGCTCGAGAAGGACAACAGAAACGAGAACACAGAGATGCCTTCCCGGCAGAGAGAATTTGGTAGTGCTAGAAATATATAATGAAAGCAGGGATGGAAAATAGAACATAAGGTATAAGTTGCTAGAATAACAAAATTTCATGTATCCATAGAAGACAGTGTAACCCATTACTCCAATCCCAAAAAGTATAAAAAGAGGTAGGGAAGAACTTGACTTGCAATATTTCTGTAAAATTGTGGACCAAGATATCATATGGTATACCACTTTATGTTTCAGTTAACCGTTTTAAACTCAAATTAACAATGCAACCACCGTAGCAACATACCTCATGTGGATATGTCAATGTAGAAGCAAATATTTTGGAAACTGATGATGCAACAGCAACATCAGGGGCCCCAAGTTTATCCGTTGAAGTGTTATCTGACATCATCACAATAAGCCAGCACAATCAGATACAATGTCATCCTTTCTAAGAGGTGGGAAACCAAATAGTATAAAGATACTGAACTAACTAGAAGTGAAAGGAAATATGACCATAAGTGAGTAATCACCTCGCTTGGCCAAGTAAATCTTGATTTTCTCATAAGTTGGGAATTGGATGGCTACATGACTAACACCAGCCAAAGCAGGCACCAGACCGCTGTCCACCACAAAGCAATAAAAGTCAGCTAAAACAGTGGTAGACAAGCAATTTGGAACATTACGAGCGACAAATTTCAGAAAAGAAAACCACTGACCTGTACAACCCACGAATGCCCTCTTCACATGCTATTCTCCTTAAAGCAGATAATGTACCCCTGTAAGGCTCAAGACCTGCTCTTATTCCTTGAGTCTACAGAAGGTTAAGGCAAATGAATAAGGGTGAGAATATGATTAATGCTTTGCTTGGTGAAGTGCATTCAGAAGCATATCTTTGGTAAACACATCTTTAACAATTATTAGATGGCATAATTAATTGACAATACCAATCCAGAATAAAAAGATCCTTTCACATAATTTTTTTCACCAGAAGTACATATACATTAATTGGTCAATTACGTGGTGTGAGAATTCTCACTGCTGCATTAGCTACATTGTCCCCACAAAATAATAAAACACTGAAGGTCATGGAATGTTGTACTTCTTGCCGATATAAGCCCAGGCCATGCAGGTGAGGAGTTGGGCTTAGCTTCGCTAGCAATATGCCTGCCCGGGATGCCTAACCTATCCTCCTGTGAATACCCAAGATGTGCACACTTGCATTTTCTGACTTTTGAGCAAAAGTTCTGCTGTGTTTGGTTTTCTTCTTAACATTTAGGATCTTGAATTTCATTTATTCAGTGATTGCGAAAGTCCCTAGTGATACCTTCCCAACTCCATATGAACTCCTTTCCCTAGTAATCCACTAAATTTTACAAAGAAAATAAGAGATAGATAGTCAAGGTAGCCAGCAACTGGTGGAGTATAATGGGTGAGATGGCAGCTGACTGCGCCTAACAATACTGGCAATGGTTGAATTATTGATGGTGAAAGTGGCAAGAAGAGCAACTACAACCGCAGAGTAGAGGTAGGAGACTACTTTTTAGTTGAAATGCTAAACTTTAAATGCAACTTTATCTTGTTGGCCCAGACCCAACCCGCGGTACTGGCTCACCTCTGCCCCCATTGCCTTATGTGGGGTGGTGAATCTGGGGATTCACCTGTCCCATTGGCATCTCTACTCCAAGCACTTGCTATAACAAGCAACCATGAACTACATAAATATTGCCTATTTTTCAAAAGACGGTGGTGTCCCTGTTCTGGCTTGATTGCACGCTCCTTGACTAATCCGTCGTGTACCTGCTACTTCCCACACAGGCAACTCTGTCTACCAAGTCTTAGACAGATCGGAAGAATACATCTAATCTAATGTCGCCTCTACTCGAATTCAGGGGTTGGACCCAAGGTTGTCACTCCAATTCTTCAACTAGCTACCCCTTGGGGACAAAGAACGTCTATCACTCACTCAAACTTATAAAATGCAAGACAGCTTATGAGATCTTCAAGGCATATGAAGATATTAACCTGATTAAAACTAAAGAGACTAACCCATATGGGCATGAAGTACTATTTCCAGTTGAACTTCAGTGAACTATTGAAATAGCGATTTGGTTTGAATGTCATTCAAGTGAACTATTTCACTAACAGATCTTCAACTTTCACAAACGTCTTTTCCAACTGAAGTTCAAACTTCCACAATCTTTTTGACCAACTTCAACTCCATATACTTTCCTTTTCAACTTCAACTCAAATATTGTGCAAACGCTTGCTAAACCACAAAAGGACTGACAATTAGGCCAACTTAGCATTGAAGACTCAATTAAAAAATGTTACAGCAATTGTGTTCGTCAAAAGGAGAGATGGTTTGCATCTTCCCCCCCCCCCCCCAAAAAAAAAAAAACACTTCACTGGGCGAGAGCAGCCTTCGGGCTTTTTTTTTACGACACATCCGGGCAAAATATGTTACAAGAATCAAGTACAGGTACATGCACAAGACATTCAAACTTGGGGAAACTTCAATAGTAAAAATGATAAAAATAACAAAAACAACTGGGACACACAACCATTCAGAAGCAAGGAGAAGAAAGTATTGACCAGGAGATCAAATTCTATGGAATACCCAAAAGCAGAATATTGAAGAGGAGCGAACCTAAAGCAATTAGATCCCAACTGAAATAGAACAACACTGTATTGCACAGATACTCATCGGTCCATCTATTTCTGTTAGTCAGCGACAAGCGCGCAAAAGTCATCCGAAGACACAAATGCACAATGGCATTATTAGGTGTACAACTCCTAGAGTATGTTATATAGCAGTACCACCTTGAGGCAGTTGGTGTAGGCCAACTGATCACCTTTGTCAGATCAGTTGGTGAAGCAAATGTGCCATAAAAGCTAAAATTACACTCCCCTCTTTCAGTTAGTTACTAAAAACAAGGAGATGGAAACATTAACACATGTTCCGTGCAAGAACTCTTTGTTTTCCATTTTCCCTTTGTAGGATAAGGGAAAGCCACGTTGGTACATTCTTTCTCCTGAAATCCTTCCCCTTCCATGACCAATTCTACATTTATTATAAGAATTCAGAAGGCCCTTCCAGCTGCTTTATTAAATGTAGTTTTTTGACAAAATATTGTTCCACTCCATACCGCAAAAGTTGATACCAAACACTTTAACAAAGTCGTCCTAGTGTCAGCTCCAGCTTCGGTTTAAAGGATTATTAGCAACATCTTTACCTCTTTCACCAAGCCACACAAATAAGAAGATCAAGCTAAATCTCAAAATTTGGATGCATAAAACACACCTGAAGACGTGTCTTCACAACCCAGAGAGGATTTGTCGCAATTGTGGTTGCAGCTCCAGCACCGGAAGCAGCTAACATGTTTGCACCTATCGAGAGCTGATGACTTCCATCTATAACAACCACCAAACGAAAAGTTTTTACCACTAAGTGCAATGTAGTTTATCAAAAATTAATTTGAAAAGTAATCAGTCAATGGAAAAACATCTTTGAGGAAAGAAGGTCATCTACTGACCATCAGAGCCAAGAAAGCTTTTCAGCTGTTCATATATAGTAAAATAGACCTGCAGAAAAGGAAAATATGTTTGAGATCACTCTTGCAATAAACTTAATTATTTCTCTATGAAATCGAGGAAAATCATGATCAAATCTTTAACACTAAGTGCATAAACACCATAATGTAATAAGAATTAAAGTTCTTATCAAAACAAAATACGTAATAAGAATTGAAGCAAGAAATTTCAATTTTAATTAGTGAAAGAGAAAAGTAACTGTAAGCCTCCCTTTCTCGCCATGTGTGGCTGGCACTTAAAATTGATTAAACGATATGCCAATATGAAAGGAATGCAGGAACCTGATAAGGCTCCTGGGCCAGACGGATTGACAATGGCTTTCTACCAAAGTGCATGGGATATCATCCAGTCAGACTTAATTGACACCCTGAACCACTTCCGCCAAAATGGCAAGATCGTGAGATCTTGTAATGCCTCCTTTATTGCTCTGATCCCTAAGAAAAAGGGAGTTGTGGAGCTAAGAGACTTTAGGCCAATAAGTCTAATAGGAAGTGTCTATAAAATAGCTGCAAAACTTCTGGCCGAAAGGTTGAAGAATGTAATATGGAAGCTCATTTCTGGACATCAAAATGCCTTCATAAAGGGTAGACAGATCACTGGTGCAGCTCTAGTTGCCAATGAAATCCTTGACTGGAAGCTCAAATCAGAGGAACCAGGTCTATTGTGCAAATTAGATATAGAGAAAGCTTTTGATCAGCTCAACTGGAACTTTCTCTTTATGATGTTGAGGAAAATGGGATTCGGCGACAAATGGATTAAATGGATCAAATTCTGCACTACAACTGTGAAATACTCTGTTCTGGTTAACTCAAGCCCAATTGGCTTCTTCTCTCCCCAAAAGGGACTTAGGCAGGGGGACCCTCTTTCCCCATTTCTCTTCATCATAGCCATGGAGGGTCTCAATAACATGCTGAACAAAGCCAGGAATTTACAATGGTTCAAAGGATTTGAAGTTGGTGTTAGCCCTAGGAACACAGTGTCTGTCTCCCATCTATTATATGCGGACGATACCCTCATCTTCTGTGGGGCTGAAGAATCTCAAGTGTTACATCTAAATCTGACTCTGCTTATATTTGAAGCTCTTTCAGGTTTACACATCAATATGTTGAAGAGTGTCATTTACCCAGTAAATGATGTAACCAATCTGGAGGGCCTGGCTGACATACTATGCTGCAATACTGGTACTTTACCAACCACATACCTTGGGCTACCGCTTGGTGCCAAATTCAAGTTTGTTGTATATGGAGTGGAGTCATAGGCAACATTGAAAGAAGGCTTGCTAACTGGCAAATGCAATACCTATCTATGGGAGACAGACTCACGCTCATCAACAGTGTCCTGGACAACCTACCCACCTACCTTATGTCTCTATTTCCCATCCCAGGGAAAGTGCTGAAGCAGATTGATAAATACAGGAGGAACTTTCTTTGGGAAGGAAATAGCAAAAGCCACAAATTCCACCTGGTGAAATGGAAGAAAGTAACTCAACCTAAATTTCAAGGTGGTCTAGGTATTAGAGACCTCAGAACACACAATAAGAGCATGCTTATGAAATGGTTGTGGAAATATTCTCAAGAAGATCAAGTCCTTTGGAAGGAGGTGGTGACTGCAAAGCATGGTATCAAGAATCATTGGTGTACTAAAGTATCTAGAACACCATTTGGAGTAGGCCCTTGGAAATACATCAGCAAGCTAGGGGGGAAATTTCACAACTGTAAGTTCAAGGTAGGCAACGGGGAAACGGAGCAAATATCAAGTTCTGGGAAGATAGATGGTTGGGGGACTCCACACTACAAGTTGAATTTCCTGCCCTCTATTCAATATCCACTAGCAGAAACTCAACAATTTCAAATAACAGAGCCGACAACACATGGAATCCTCAATTCAGGAGAAACTTGCAAGACTGGGAGATACATGATCTACTCAATCTACTGGAGAGGCTTGAGTCATTCCAAATCGACGACCAGGCACAAGACAGACTCATTTGGGGTGATAGAGTAGATGGCAAATACTCTGTAAAGGCAGGTTATCTCGCCCTTTGTGATCAGAACGAAGTGGTAGTCAATTGGCCATGGAAATTAATTTGGAGAGCCAAGTTACCACCAAAGGTGATTTGCTTTAGCTGGATAACCGTATATGAAGCATGCCTCACCCAGGACAATCTCACTAGGAGAAACTTTCACATTGTCAATAGATGCTATATGTGCCAACAGGCTATTGAAACCAATAGACATCTTTTGTTACACTGTGCAGCGGTTACAGACATATGGAACATGTTCATCTAAGCTTTTGGTCTCAAATGGGTTATGCCTGATAGTGTAAAAGATGCATTGATTAGCTGGAGTTCATGGAAGGTTAGAAAATCCATCAGGGAAGTTTGGAAGATGATCCCAGCTTGTATCTTCTGGTGTACATGGACTGAGAGAAACACAAGATGTTTTGAGGGCATTTCTACTCCAAATTACATTCTTAAGGCTAGATGTTTAGCAAGTTTATGTAGCTGGAGTAACCTTTCCCCTGTAAATTCCCCAGAATCCTTTTTGGACTTTGTTAGCTCCTTAACTTTAGACTAGGCCTTTTGTAATAGAGCTAACAATGTTTTTACTGCACTGTGCATTTTGCATCTTCTTGATGCCTTATATGAAATCCATTATCTTATCAAAAAAAAAAGGAATGCAGGAAACATTTTTAAAAAGACCTTTTCGCTGGAACTCAATAGAACTCAGAAAATTCAGATGCATTGGGAGAGTGTTCGAATTAGCTTACCCAATCCATTTGCCCATATGAACATAAAAGAACGGGACAAGGATTATGACTAGAAGCAAAAGAATTAGAAACGACAAAATGACCATCATTTCTTAGAAAAATACCTTTCCGTAAAAGCAGTGTGATCTTTTTTTTCTTCCATATCCCTCTCCTACTTCTATGGCTCTCCACTGTTTTGGAACCACAGTCTAATTTCTGATTTTGGTAAGCAAAGCAACCAATCAACCCAAGATAGTTGGGATCCGCAATACGAATTTTTTGGAGAACTTCTCGTTATAAGTAAGCAACAACAACAACAACATACCCAGTCTTATCCCACACCGTGGGGGGTAGTTGTTCTCCCACTTACATAGTCTGATCAAGTTTATAACGAGCTATTGTAGGGGCTGTCTGTTTTTTTTGTACTTTTGTGTCCCTTCTTGGTACCTATAAAACTTTTACCTTATCAAAAGAAAAAGGTTTATAACGAGTATGGAAATCTATCCTAGCATCCTCTTCATATACATAATGCAAATTTTACCTGAACATTAACAAGCTAAGACATTTATTTTTAGAAAAAAACAGCTAGATGTAGCTTTACCCTGGAAGCATCATTACTTCCTTTCCTTCCATAACACCCAACACAGACAAGGTGGAATGTTTCTCCAAATCTGTCATATTAACCATTTCATCCCAAAAACGTCTAAAAACAACTCCCACAGTTGAATTGCAAACTGGTAATACAAGAAGAAGCTTTTCTCTGTAGTTGTTAAGTGAGATAGGCACCCAACTAAAGCAAGTCACCTTATAGGAAGCTTTAGTTTCCCACGATATTTTCCAAGACCACTGTAGTATATTGCAATTTCCGTACATAAATTTTTGATAAGGTTTGTCAGGGATAAATTATGTACATCTCCTGTACATAAGTTATGATAAATGACTTCATACTAATCAAACCATTTCCTTTGGCAGTCCATATCAAAGAATCTGAAGCCTCGGAAAGTGTTTGCCCATCTCCCAGGTTTTCCAAACTACAATCATCCTTTCAATCTCCCATCCTAGCAGCCCCTCTAAAGCATACTTCTCACCCAATCTCCAATTTTCATTAAGCTATAGTGATTCTGTGTGTAGTGTGTAAGGCAATGCTGTACAAGCCTGTGAATTTATCTTTGCTGAAGAATATCGTAACCATTCATCCAGTCAAAACAGTTGATTCTTCTACCCTCCCTTACTTTTTTATTGTTATAGAATTCAAGCCGAAGTTTTCTTATTTGTTCCCAAACTCCTACTGTAGCAATTTCATCAAAAGAAAGGGAACTATGCAGAGCAACTGACTGCTTTGGTGCATCATGAATCTTATTCACCAAATTTTGATTGTACTATTTTTCTCCTTAGTACCTTCTCCTCCTTGGTGTATCTCCACAACCATTTGAAGAGCCAACTCTTGTTGTGAATTTTTTAGTTTCTAGCTCCTAATCCTTCTTCCTTCTTGCTTAACATTACTGTCTCTCGCTTTATTGAAAATATTTCTTTACCTTGTTACCATCCTGTAAGAAATTCCTTCTGCTGCTATCCAAATTGATTAAGACCTTAGAAGGTATTGGAAGCAGTGACATCATATAGGTTGGCAATGAGTGCAGTACACTGTTTATGCTACTAGCCAGCCTCTTAGAGACAAGAAATTAAACTATATGCAGAAAAGCAGCTATACGCGCATTTAGTTTAGCTTCAGTCCACCTAAAGTATGCATTACTCTGGTGTTAGTGTTACATTACACAACAAATACTCAATGGAAACAAACATACACCATCTTTTCTATGTTCGACCACCAGCATGCACACAGCCAATGGAAGGGATTTGGAAAAGCCATGATAGGTTGCTCGGGATGACAAGAGAAGCTATGTAGATTTGGTTTTGATAAACAGGTTAACTGTCATTTATTTATTTTAATTTTTTATTTTTTATTTTTTTTTGAGAAAGAGAATCTATAAATAGATCTATATATATTCTGTGATATTAACCAGAAGGAGAAAAGGAGAAATAACAGAACACAAAGCAAAGGTGAAAATGACACGCGAAATGTTGATCAACCAATCAATCAACTACATCTGAATCCGAAATTAGTTGTGCTCGGCTATATGAATCCTCTATATCCATTCACTTATTTGTAAGGTTCAGAAAATAGAGGTTGCCACTAGAACAAGATCAAAGGCTTCAGCTGAGTAACAGCTTTACGACAAGAAGTCAAATCAAAAACAGAATTTCACAACAAATTCAGGAGGATGGACTTCAACAAGAAGAAAAGGAGGACAAGTCATGGACTAAACCAAATATGTGACACATTAGAACAAAGATGCTCAAATCAGATTTCATTGTGTCACACCAAATAAGGACAGTAAAAAGAAGGTAAGACAATATCTTGGGCATATAATCATGCCCTAAGTGCACAGAAATAAAATATAAACTTATCAAAATCAGGTGAATTTTTGGGGAGTTATTGCAGAATGACATGATTTAAATATGTTGGCAAAAACAGGCCAAGTAAACCAAGAATGACGTAGGAACAGGACAATCATGACCTAAGAACAGGATATCAAAGTCCAGTAAACTTCAACTCCCTTATCAACCATTTACAAAAAGAGAGAAGAATAAAAAGTTAAAGCGCAGAAGCTGAGAGAGAGATAGAATGTAAGTCAAAATTAGGAACTATGAGACGAAACAAAAGCTATGTAGTAAACAGCTCTTGCTCTATCCAGATAGAACAATAAAGAGACTTAACCATAAGTTAGCATGAAAATGTGATGCTAAAGTTAAAATTGAAAAGTAACATGACTCACCGCCCAGTTTGGAAGTAATGCTAGCACGGTTGGGGAAAGCCCTCTGTACATTCCACGCAGCCCCTCCCTTTGAAATATCTGCTCTAAACTCCCAACTATAAGACTACCTGATTAGAAGAAGAAACAAAATCAGATGCCTCTGATATTCACCTCATAAAATTCGACTGATCTTTTCATATGTTTAACCGTAACTTGATGGTAGATGATTATCAGTCCCAATACAAGCAAGCATAAGTATCGGTGGCGGATTTACTATGACCGCAACAACTGCTTTCCACCCGAACTATATATTCTAGTTGAATCATTTTTAAAAATATACAGTAGGTTAAAAATCCGAACAGGAAGTGGCATATAAATATCACAATCAAATGTGAACTTACAAAGCTGCTTGGTAGGAGAACTAAAAACCTCAACTACATCAAGAATCATTTTAACATATCAAATAAGGCAATTTTACCTCTAACGTTAGCATTTCCTAGCTTTGGCAACCCATGAACCTGCAACCTAGTCTTGATAACATCTAAAGGGCACACAAATGTAGCCGCTATTACTCCTGCAACATATTAATTGAGCAATCCATTTCAGTGTGTGCCAAATTCCAGACCAATCAATCAGACATAAAAATTCCATGTCCATATATATGTTTTAAACATATCCACAAGAACCCTAAATAGAATTTGATGGTCCATTGGGGAAACAAATAGAGGATTAAATAGTAAGTAACAAAAAAGTTTTTTCTTCTTTTTAAAAAAAAAAATTTACCAGCAGCAGCACCGGCACCAGCATTGCAAAGTAGGCCTTTAGGAGTAGGGCCATGAGTATCAGCGGCCATTGCTATTGCTAAATTTAGGGCAATTAATTACAAAGGAAAGAGCAGCTGCAGAGATATAAAAGACTTGAACTTGATTCTTAAAGTCCTCTTTTAAGAGGGAGATCGCACAGAACCACAGTCGCATGGCCAGTAGGTATAACTCCAATTAATGAAATTTCACCACTCACTCACTCGCCAAATTGAATTGACCGCAAAACAAGTTCTCTATTAAAGGGGCAATTCAAGATTTAATTTTTCACAAGAGGGATTTCATTTGGCTACGTTGGTTGTTGAGTGACGATGAGATCAAGAATCTGAAATCGCCATGCGAGGTGGTCCAATTTGGCAGCTCTCAATATGGGGCGATAAGGTCAGAAGATGAGATTCATATACGGAGTAGGAGTATTTGATTTGGACGAAACCACCCAACCTCTTTCGCAAGCTTGCAATGTCATCGACCACACAATGACTCAAATGGGTCCACCCTTTTTTACTTCTTCGGGATAAGCAACACAAATTTTCTTCCTTTTTTCCGTCGGCAACAAAAAGAAATAGTATCAAAATGCACTTTCTTGATTGGCTACTACTTCACTCTATTTTCAAATGTTTCCCAAATCTTTTTCTAATTACGAGATCCTCTGTTTACTATGGGCAAAGATCTAAATTTGCCCCTCAATGATGCAAATCAATCAGATTTTTATTCGTTTATAGTTGAGATCAAATTTACTTTTGCCGACTCTAGACAATGTAACCTCTTTAAATACGGTTAATTTTTCATAAAACACTATTATTTAGAGCATAGTAACTATAGTTTGATAAATTACTATTTGTAGCTACCGTTCAATTGTTACCAGCTTGTATCACTTATATTTAAATGCGCAACGAATACATCATGTGTCAATTGTATTCGTTTCGCGCAACAAATACAACTTGTATCAACTGTATTCGTTCGCGCAATTATATTCATTCGTGCATCGAATACAACATGTATCAAGTGTAACCAAGGCAAAATACAAGGGTGTATACAAAGGATACAGCCTGCATTGACTTTATATAAGGGTGTATACAAAGGATACAACATGTATTCATAAGTGCAACGAATACAACCAATGCGAATATAGAAATACAGAAAAATAAAATGCTCTTACCGAGATTTGAACTCAAGACCTCCGCTAAATAAGTGGATGCTCTAACCAACTGAGCTATGAGAGTTTGTTGCTCTTTTATTTCAGTTCAAAACAATTAATCTCTTGTTTCATCAATTTGCTATAAAATTCAAATATAGCTACGAATGGTAAATTTGCTGAAAGTATAGTTACGAATGGTAAATATAATATATATGTTTGACGTGTCGCGTATTTTTTCCTATTTTCTTCACATAATTGTTATTTTATTATTATCAACTAGCAGCTCAATTTGCTCTTGAAGAAGAGTACGGCTAAAGGTCAGGAGTTGGGAGAGAAGTTGGTGGTGATGGGGCTTGGGGGAGTAGTCGTGATGCTGACAACATGTGGGTTAGGACAACTAGTTGTATTAGGGAAGCAGCAAGGGAGGAGCTGGGTTTCAAAGGCAACTTTGGCGAACATCGAGGGGATTTGTGGTAGAATAGTGAGGTCCAAGGGAAAGTGAACGTCAAAACAATTACTTATGTGAAGTTAGTAGAGAGCAAAGACGAGGAGAATAAGAGGGATGTGTATAAGACAACAAAGAGAGAGGCGAAGCCAATAGTTACCGCGGCTAAAATGGCAACGTTCGAGGGCTTGTACGTTGAACTTGAGGACAAGGGGGGATAAGAAGTTGTATATGCTAGCCAAGACGATGGAGAGGAGGGCCCGAGACATGGACCAAGTGAAGTGCATCAAAGACGAGAAAGACCATGTTTTGGTGGAAAAGACACACATTAGACAGAGATGACAAAGATACTTCCACAAACTCTTGAATGGAGAGGGGGCAAGATTATCGTGCTAAGTGACTTGGAACAATCTGAGAGGCGTATCAAGGTCGAGAAGGTAAAAGGGGTTATGCGTAAAATGAGCAGGAGAAGAGCGACCGGGCCGAAGAGATCCCTATTGAATTTTGAAAGAGCGCGGGCAGAGCAAGTTTAGAGTTGCTAACTCGGTTGTTCATTGTCATTTTTAGGACGGCAACGATGCCTGAAGAATGGAGATGGAGTACGATGGTCCCGGTGTACAAGAAAATATATTCAAAATAGCAACAATTTTAAAAGTATCAAGCTGCTAAGCTACACTATGAAAGTTTGGGAGAGTGTGGTGGAGATGAGGGTGAGGAGAGGTGTGTCTATTTTCGAGAACAAGTTCGAATTTATGATGGGGCGGTCGACTACAAAGGCAGAGAGACTTACATATAATATTCATTAACGTAGAAAAAACATATGATAAAGTCCCAAGATATGTTATTTGGAGATGTATATAGAGGTTGGAGGTGTACTTGTAGTGTATATTAGGCTGATTAAGAATATGTACGATGGGGCCAAAACCCAGGTAAGGACAGTGGACGGAGACTCGCGTCACTTTCCAGTCTTG
This sequence comes from Nicotiana tabacum, assembly GCF_000715075.1. Taxonomy (NCBI): domain Eukaryota; kingdom Viridiplantae; phylum Streptophyta; class Magnoliopsida; order Solanales; family Solanaceae; genus Nicotiana; species Nicotiana tabacum. Next base: position 66,557,550 of record NC_134098.1, read on the forward strand.
ATGGGATTGCACTAGGGATCTGCCCTTATCCCATATTATTTGCCCTAGTGATGGATGAATTAACGCGACACATCCAAGGGGAAGTGCCTTGATGTCTGTTATTTACAGATGGCATAATGTTGATTGACGAGATGATGGGCGGTGACTAGGTTGGAGGTTTGGAGACAGACCCTGAAGTTTAAGGGCTTAAGGTTGAGTAGGACTAACAGTATACCTGGAGTGCGAGTTCAATGATGTAACACAAGTTGTTCCGAAGAGAGGAAGTTCAATTATCTTGGGTGTATAATCTAAGCTAATAGAGAGATTGACAAGGATGACACTCACCATATTGGGGTGGGGTGGATGAAACAAAGGCTCACATCCGGTGTTATGTGTGATAAGAATGCGTCACCTAGACTTGAAGGTAAGTTCTATATATAGAGTGGTTGTTAGGCCGACTATGATGTATGGAGTGGCAAATCAAGAGCTCTCATGTCCAGAAGTCACAAGCAACGGAGATGAGGATACTGAGACGGATGTGTGGGCATACTAAGAGAGATAAGATTAGGAATGAAAATATTTGGGATAAGCTGGAAGTGGCCTCGTGGTGGACAAGTTGCGGGAAAGCGACGCTCAGATGGTGATAGCATCCTAGGAATCTCAAATCTATTCAAGGGAAAGGATGAAACTTTGAAATCTAAAAGAGGGCCTTTAACAAGATGTCAAGTTAAAGAGTTGCAAAACAAGGTCATTAGACTTCAAGTGCAAATAAAAAAGTTGTTAATTGGGAAGAAGAGCTCAAGGATAAAGGATGTGAATTGGCTAGGTGTTATAATTGTTTTATGACCCAAATTTATGTCCAAGAAGAGGAGTATTGGATCCCAAGAGACATCCTTTGAAGAAGGTCCAAATCAGGTCAAAGTTGGACCTATTTGGCACCTAAAATATGTCCAAACTTTCTGCCCAAAAGGTCCTACATAAAACCATATTTTTATAACATAAAAATGACATACTTGATGTCCAAAAATGGTACAATAGGCATGCTAGAAGTTGAGGGCAAGTTGGTGCCAAGTTGCTTGCAAGTTGCCTTAAAGATTTCCAAGATCCTACCGAAGATTGGTTTGGACTTTCAAGATCCTATCTTAGATTGATTTTAATTTATTTCCATATATTTTGGTACTAGATTTATTGCTTTCCTAGGTAGTTAAGGTTATGTTTTCCTTTTCCTAAGATTGTTAAAGTTACTTTCCAAGATTGATTTGGTTTTTATTTCCTAGTATTTTTTCTATTTCCTAAGGTAGTTGGACTTGTTGTCCAAAGTAGTTTAGGACTTTATTTTCTTATTTTTTAGGTAGAATTTCGTGACCCCCTCTCTGTATAAAGGGGTATCTTATTTGCTTGTAGATTATTATAGACAATATCAATAAAAATTATAGATTTTTCTTGCACTCTTGTGTGAGGCTACTCTTGGATTTATTCTTCAACCTTCAAGACTCAACTTAAGGTGGTAAGATTAAACCCTTTTTCGAAATCTTAGATCACTTCTAGGTATTCAAGAAAGGTGATAAGTTTAGGCTTTTTGTTGTTCTTGTTATTCTAAAGGGTCGGGTTTCATAATCTATCTCTTATTTTTAAGTCTCTACCAAAGGCGATTAGTTCTTTGTTAGTTGATCACGCACAACTATGCCTTGTAAAAAGGACTAAGCGGTCGCTGCAAATATAATCCGGTTCAAGTCCGGAGTCGAATCCCACATGGAACTAACCTATTTACTATAACTTTTAACAATGCTAATGATAAGCTCAGACAATTTCCGGATGCAAGATTTTTTATAGAGCATAAGTGGAATTTATTTATCTAATGAAAATGACAACAAAATTAGCAATAATCAATAATAAGGTTGTATTCAGAGGTAAAAGGATCTAGGGCTATTGATTTCCCCAATTGCCGGACTAATTCCTGACACGTTAGCTATAATCTCGCTGTAATACTCTATGAGGATTATGAGTTCCGGACTACCGTAATTATCTCTTGATCAATTACGATAATTTACTAGAAGTATTCTCTCGAACTACTCTAGTTAACAATTTATGCAACTCGGAATTGTCCCACCAAAGCTTTGTTATCTCTAACCCCACTTTTAAATTCAAGTAATTAATCTCTTAACTTACCCGAAAGTGGTGTTGTTCAACAACAATCTAATCAAGTGTTATTTCTCAAGCAACACAAGGTAACTAGACACGATTAATCAAGGGCCATTTCAATTAATCACAACACATAGTTGAACAATCATGGAATAAGAACGGCTCAATTATATCTAAACATAGTCAAAACTTCATCCAACAATTGGTTTCATCAACCCTGGATGATGGGTTTAGCTACTCATATTAATGGATAAAAATTCACTATAACAATTCATAATCAACAATGGAAGTAAGAAGAAGAAGATGAAAACTCTTAGAAAATTCTCCGTCTTCTCTCTCTTGTTCTTGCCTCCAAAACCTCCTAAAAACAGCTCTCCATCTCTTCTGGGCAAATTAGGCTTCATATAGGTTTAGGTTAGTCGTATTGGAAATTACATAATTACCCCTTGAGTTGTTGGCCTCCGTCTGCTCGTCCGCGGCCGCGGATTCGACCGCGGATCCAGCCGCGGATTTCAGCCAGTGTTCTGCCTCCAGTGCGCGGTCCAATTCGCGGTCAACTCCGCGGCCGCGCACCTGGAGGGACCTCCTCGCTTGCTTTTCTCGCTCCTTTTCGACCGGGCTAACCTTCGATTGGCCTTCCACACTCCATATTGACTCCAAAACACTCTTTAACTTCCTCCTAGCTCGGAGTGGCTCCTGTAAAGCATAAAATTCTTAATTAGAGCATTTTGTTATCTTTTAGCATTCAAATATCAATAAAGTGCGGCTAAATTAGAGTATAAATAGTGTCTAAATTGCATAAATATAGCCTACTATCAACACCCCACACTTAAACTATTGCTCGTCCCCGAGCAATCAAACCACATTCTACAGAGGCCTAACTTCACTGAGCGACTTCCCTAACTCGTCACACCAAAAATATTTCACATAGTTTGAGTATACATTAGTGTAACATCTACACCTTAAGAGTGGACTCCCGCGAGCCACGCAATATTCCTAACCGGCTTACTTACTCTATTAAGAGATCCAGACTTAACTCTCCTTCGTGAATCAAGTGCCTGCTCACTACAAAAGAGACTTATTCCACAATCAATAAAATTCATGCATACTGAGGAACTTCAAAATAAACAAAATTCACTCACCCTCAGAAATGATATTCTTTTGCCACAGAAAATGCTGCAGTGGCTTGCCCGTAGTGTACTACTCTACTAATTGAGCTTGTTCAGTCTAGGATCAAGTAGGACTTTATTTGGTTGTAATATAGCCTGCAGGTCGGGTAAGATATATTTGGATATAATAGTGACTACACCTCCCCAAGCACTTTAATACATATATTTTATAATCAAGCCCACACTTAAGTTAAACCAATATTTCCACCTTCAACACCACGTAAATTACCCCACACTTCTTTGAGCACAATCATCTTAAAAGCCACCATAGAATATTACTAATCAACATGATACACTATTAACACATGATACATTTTTTTTCAACAAGGTGCACCTTTCTCCTGATTTCCCTAGTTCCACTCAAAAGCCCCACCAACTACCCCATACTTTATTCTTTATAGATTCATAGTAATTCAAGTGCTTACGAGAGGTAAAAAGTTCAAAAAGATGGTCAATTCAAATAAGGGATAAGGCTTGTAATGTGGTTGCCAAGGAAACAGGATTACAGGCTCAATGGGGTTAACTACGATACATAACAATAGGTAGGTGGAATATGTATATATATGGTTCAACAAAGAAATGCCTATATCACTTCCCAGACTAAACAAGACTACTATTTCGCTTTGCAGACACACAGGGCAAGTTCTAGGCATCAAATGTCGTGCACAGAACACAACAAGCCTCTCACACACATGGCATATGACTCACTCCAAATCGGATCATCAAACACTTAGATTAGAGTACTTAAGCCAAATTAAGAACATACAATTTAAGGCATTCTTACAAGAGTCAACAAATGAGCCTAAGCGTCACACTAAGTACCCATTATATTCAAGGAATTACGAAGTTAAGAGATCCTATTCTAATCCTGCCCATAGCCCATAAGTTCCTAACTAAAAAATAAAAACTAACTACACCCGGTTCAAATAAAACCCTTGAAAAAGAACCGTGGTTTAAAGAAAAATCAAGGGGGAATTGTTACACTACTACAAAAGAAAATCCACGATCACCGCAACATTTTTTACTTTTAACAATTGTTTTTCGACTTTAGTCCCTCAAGAAACCCGTCGAATGATATCCATCGTCGAGACAAGTCGAAAATGATTTATGTAAATAAACTATGAAACTATTCTACATACAACAAAGTATCCCCCACCCCACACTTAAAAAGATGGCATGTCCCCATGTCATACAAAATAAAGTAATGCGAGGTAAAGGAACTTCCCCGATGGATCAGTCTTGATCGGAGATAGTGCCAGTGTCGAGATGACACTCCCTCCCCAACGCACGCAGCCAACCCATGATTTTCTTCTCTGACTTCGCATTTTGGGTGGCCAAGGCATCAACTCTAACCCCTAATTCCGTGACGGAAGTGCGCAGCCCTGCCATATCCTATTCTAAGACTGTCATCCGTGTACTCTGTCTGACCTGGGATGGTCCTTCAACCACTGCAGCTTGTTCTTGTGGGGGTGAGGCAGGTCCAACCTCCTCCTTCCCTTCATCGCCCTCCTCTGGCGCATCAGAATCGTCACTATGAGTTGCCCAGGTGCCACCGGGGCTTTCTCGATGGTCACTTTGTCTGCCCGGAACTTTGCTTCTTTCTTCAGCATGCCATCTGCATTTAGGTTCTCAGGCACCCTTGCTGCCCGGCATAATCTAGTGACCAGAGAGGGGAAAAAGAATCCATACCTCTTCAGTGGTGAACGGACGAACATCTCAGACTGAATAACCTTGGCCACATCAAAATCGTGGCCATTCACGAAGCACCAGATCAAGGCAGCTCTCGGACCATTTACCTTCGTGGTGTTGTGGGACGGTAACAAGCGACTGTTGATGATGTGCAACAAGTAGTTTCCTTCAAAAGTGAGTGAGGCAAAGTGTAGCTTCGATCCCGGCACAACCCACACCACATCTTTGCCTGGTACACAGATAGTTCTGAAAAACCTGTTCTATATGATGGGTTCTCGCTTGTAAGTATCGTTCTATATGATGGGTTCTCGCTTGTAAGTATCATAGGAATCCCCATCCCCATTGAATACAGGCAATCGATACACTCTCCTGATGGCTTCTATCGAGGCATCCACCCTCGTGTGTTGCACAGTGTATATTCTATCCTCATATTCGGGGCAGTTGGCATAGAACTCCCGGACAAGCATCAAGTTACCCTCCTCCGGCTCTTCGAAAAAGCTGTCCAACCTGCATCTGATCAACTCCCGATATATATTAGGGCACTTATACTGGAGGGACGCCCTGTCAATACCCCTTTCCGGTACAGGTTTTCTAGTGGCCTTCAAACTGAAACGGTCTTGGGCAGCTCTGGAGACAAACCTGGTACGATCAAACTGAGGTGCACTGGCCGATGCCCGTGCCCGGGATGAACCTCCATGACCACTTGACGAGGCTCCGGTGGTGCGTCTCTTCTTTGAAGGTGTCATGGTACTTGGAGATCTTGGGAGGAATGGAGATTGTGGATTGGTTGAGTGGAGAAATAGAGGAAGGAGAAGAAGATTTGTTGATGAGAGAAATTTTGAGGGAGAGGGGGCGTGTGTTTTGTTTTAGGGGAATGGGGAAGGGTTTTAGATTTTATTAAGGGGGAGGGAAAGAAGAAGTGAGGGAGTGGGCGGTTGGGGGGGGGAGGGGTAAGTAAAAAAATTAAATAATAATAAATAGGAAAGAAAAGAAAAGAAGAGAAAAGAAAATAATAACAAATTCTGAACCTGGTACCGCCTCATCTGCAGTCGATCTCGTTCAAATCCGCGGCCGCGGATGAGGAACAGTGAGAGGGACAAAATCCGTGCCCCAATCCGCGGTCAAGTCCATGGGCGCGGACTTGCGACTGTGAAGGCTGTAAAATCCTTTGTCGACTCCGCGGTCCAATCCGCGGGTGCGGACGTGGAGGCAGTGGTCTATGCAAAATCCGTGGCTTACTCCGCGATCTAATCCGCGACCTCGGATTTCGATCTCCACCAAATTTTTGTCTTTTTCACACTTTTACCTATCTCCAGGTTAATTTCGTCCCTCGGATCCTTCTAATGCGCATAATTTTATCCCTGCACATTAGTAGATCGGTCAATGCCATTCAAAATCAATTACAAAAATAAAAGTAAAGAAAAATAATGGGTTGCTTCCCAAAAAGTGCTTGAGTTAACATCGCGGCACGGCGATTTACAACAAACCATGAGTTGCCTCCCAGGAAGCGCCTGATTTAACGTCGCGGCATAAAGCAGGCTTTCATTATTACTCTTCGCTCGCATATTGGGGCTCTTCCAAAGATATCACCACTCTATCCCCCTTTTCTTTGACCATTCCAAGGTAATATTTCAACCTTTGCCCATTCACCGTGAACTTATTTGTACCATCTTCGGATTCAATTTCTACAGCTCCACTTGAGAACACTTGCACCACTCTGAAGGGTCCTGACCATCGGGACATCAACTTTCCCAGAAACAATGTCAATCTCGAGTTGTATAACAACACTAGATCTCCGGGTTTGAAGTTCTGATCTAGAATGTGCTTATCATGCATCATTTTCATCCTTTCTTTGTACAATCTTGCATTCTCAAATGCATGGAACCTGAATTCCTCAAGTTCATGTAACTCAGTGACTCTGTTGGTGCCTGTGGTCTCCATATCCAAATTCAACTGCCGCAGTGCCCAAAGGGCTTTATGTTCGAGCTCTACCGGAAGTTGGCATGCTTTTCCAAACACCAACTTGTATGGTGACATACCAATTGGAGTTTTAAATGTTGTGCGGTATGCCTATAATGCATTATCCAGCTTCTTTGCCCAATCAGTCCTTGTCGCATTCACTGTCTTGGTCAGGACACTTTTGATTTCCATGTTGGACACTTCAATTTGCCTGCTCATCTGTGGGTGGTAAGGTGTGGCTACCTTATGGCAAACTCCATACTTTTCCAACAACCGTGCGAACGCTCTATTGCAAAAATGGGTTCTACCATCACTGATTATAGCTCTCGGGGTGCCAATACGTGTGAATATGTTTTTCTTTAAGGAAGCATGTCACCCCTTTTGCATCATTGGTTGGGAGAGCCACCGCTTCGACCCATTTGGAGACATAGTCAACTGCTACCAATATGTATTTGTTACCATACGAGCTGACGAAAGGCCCCATAAAGCCAATCCCCCATATGTCAAAAACCTCTACCTCTTGAATTATGGTCATCAGCATCTTGTGATGTCGAGATATGTTGCCTGTCCTTTGGCACTCATCGCAACTTTTACCCAAGCATGGGCATCCTTGAACATAGCTAGCCAATACAACCCCGATTCCAACACTTTTGCTCCGTCCGGATTCCTCCAAAGTGTCCACCATATGGTGAAGCATGGCAAGCCTGCAAAACAGAAGGTTGATCTTTCTCGGGGATACACCTCTGGATCATGTTATCTACACATATTCTAAAAAGTAGAGGTTCATCCCAATAATAAGATCGTCAATCACGAAAGAACTTTTTCTTTTGAATTGAAGAGAGTTCATAAGGTACAATACCGCTTGCCAAATAGTTAGCAATATCAGCATACCATGGCGTCTCCTCCATTGTCGCAGCGAGTTACTGTTCATCTAGGAATGTCTCAGTTATATCTTCAACCTCTATCTTCTTTTCAGCTCCTTCCAACCTTGAGAGGTGGTCTGCCACTTAATTGTCCGTCCCTTTTCTGTCACGGATTTCCAGATCGAATTCTTATAGCAAAAGAACCCAGCGGATTAAGCGTGGCTTTGACTCCTTCTTTTCTATCAAGTACCTAATTGCTGCATGGTCAGTATAAACAATAACTTTTGAACCAATTAAGTACGACCTGAATTTGTCGATGACAAACACTACAACCAACATTTCCTTTTCCGTTACGGTGTAATTGAGTCGTGCACCGTTGAGCATCCTGCTTGCATAGTAAATTGGGTGCATCATCTTGTCTTTTCGCTGCCCCAAGACTGCTCTTATAGCATAATCACTGGCGTCGCACATGAGCTCGAACGGTTGCTCCCAGTTGGGTGCAACAATGATGGGTGCAGTTACCAGTCTCTTCTTCAGCTCCTCAAATGCCAACCTGCAATAATTAGAAAACATAAAGGGTTGTTCCTTTTCAAGAAGTTTACATAAAGGGTTAGCAATCTTGGAAAAATCTTTTATGAATCGCCTGTAGAACCCGGCGTGCCCAAGGAAACTTCTCACTGCCTTGACTGAAGTGGGCGGTGGCAATTTCTCAATCACATCAACCTTAGCATGGTCGACTTCAAATCCCTTACTAGACACTCGATGCCCCAAACTATTCCTTCTTGTACTATAAAATGGCACTTTTCCCAATTCAACACCAAATTTGTCTCAATGCATATTTTGAGCACTCTTCTTAAATTGCGAAGACAATCTTCGAATGAATCCCCCACCACGGAGAAATCATCCATAAACACCTCCATAATGTCTTCAACCATATCAGTGAAAATGGCTAACATGCATCGCTGGAATGTAGTCGGCGCATTGTAAAGTCCAAAAGGCATTCTCCGAAAGGCAAAGATGCCATACGGACAAGTGAAGGATGTTTTCTCTCTGTCTTCAGGGGCTATTGAGATCTAGTTGTACCCCGAATATCTATCCAAGAAACAGAAGTGAGACCGCCAAGCTAACCTGTCCAATATTTGGTCAATGAAAGGCAAGGGGAAATGGTCCTTCCGGGTGGCTGTGTTCAATTTTCTATAGTCCATGCAAATCTGCCACTCCGTGACTGTACGAGTCAAGATCAACTCATTATTCTCATTTTGTACGACCGTCATTCCTCCCCGTTTCGGCACACACTGAACAGGGCTGACCCAGTTGCTGTCAGAGATGGGGAAGATGATACCCGCATCCAGTCACTTGATCACTTCCTTCTTATTCGGGTTCAGCCGTCGTTGATGTTCTCTGGAAGGTTTGTGCCCCTCTTCCAAGAGAATCTTGTGCATACAAAAGGCGGGGCTGATACCATTTATGTCTGCCATGGTCCAACCAATGACAGTCTTACATTCTTGTAATACCTACAAGAGTTGCTCTACCTGCACAGCTAGCAAACCAAATGATATAATAACAGGTAAAGTAAAATTAGGCCCTAAGAAAGTGTACATGAAGTGAGCTGGAAGCGGTTTCAGGTCCAACTGTGGTGGCTCCTCTATTGATGGTTTTGCAGGTGGTGTTTCTCTTTCTTCTAAGCGTAAGGGCTCGAACTGAGATTCCCTTTTCCAGAACCCTTGACCCTCGAGAGCCATGACCCACTCCACCAGCCCTTCACCATCCATCTCTTCCAAATTCATCAAACAGGATTCTAGCGGATCCCTGACATTAAGGGTCTCATCCTCCTCTTGCAGTATCACATCCACGGCCTCCACTAGCGAGCAATTTGCAAATTCGCCGGGTCTCCTTATGGATTGTTGAACCTCATTTTCAACTCTCCAGTCTCACAATCAATCAATGCTCTTCCAGTGGCTAAGAAAAGCCTTCCCAGAATGATGGGTATCTCTTCATCCACTTGGCAGTTAATAATAACGAAGTCTGCAGGGAATACAAACTTCCCCACTTGATCAAGCACATCATCAAGAATTCCTGTCGGCCTTTTGACTGTGTGATCACCCAGTTGCAACAACATTGAGGTCGGTCTAGCTTTGCCAATGCCCAGTTTTATATAGATTGCCAAGGGTATCAAGTTTATTCTGGCCCCCAAGTCACACAATGCTTTAGCAAAAGCATAACTCCCAATGGTGCATGGGATAGTGAAACTACCTTCGATCAGACACTTTTTGAGCCATAGGTCTTGTCACTACCGCGCTGCAGGTCTGCGTCAGAGTTACAGTGGACAGGTCCTGGAAGTCAAATTTTTGCGACATCAGATCCTTCATTATTTTTTCATACCCTGGCATTTCCCTCAAAGCATCCATCAGTGGAATATTCAATTGAATTTGTCGAGGCATTTCCATGAATTTCCTGTATTGATCATCTTTCTTTTGCTTTGCCAATATCTGAGGGAATAGTACAGGAGTCAACCTCTGCCCACTGCTTGGTGTCTTTTCTTTGTTGGAAGCTTTTTCTACCACCTGTTCTGAGAGTTGTTCACCTTCCTTCTCCTTACCCTTGTCAACTTGTGCTTGTTCAATTACAACCTCGGTGAGCTCTACTGACTCATCTGCCTCTAATGTAACTGGAGTAGTTGGTGTAGTCTCTCTCCTAGATTGAGCAACTTCTTGCTTTCTGTCTAAATCTCTTCCATTCCTGAGACTTACTGCCATTAGCTGATTTGGGTTTTGTTCCTTTGGGTTAATATTTGTATCTTAGGCAATTTTCCTTGTGGGCGATTGTTCAAGGCCATAGACAGTTGTCCTAATTGAGTTTCAATGCCTTTGATTGCCGAATCATGTGCTGTTAACTTTTCTTGCATCTTACCATTTTTCCCAATGAGTTGTTGCAGCATGCCTCTGATTTCTATTATGTTATTGTCCTGCTGTTGATGAGGTGGTTGGTAGGCCAACTGTTGTTGGTGCTGCTGATTATAGCCCTGTTGCCTTTGATAAGGCACGACTTGGCCTTGTGGTCGTGCGCTTCCAGGATTGGGGTTGTGTTGTGGCTGGTTTGGTCTGTACTGCTGGTTTGGTGTTGGTCCCCATTGCTGCCCACTTTGCCTCTGACCTCCAAAATTGTTGACATAATTCATGTCTTCTCTGAATCCCTGGTTGTCATTCTCTCCACTCCACGAACACACATATGACTGGTTTATGCAAGGAGTGCACAAGCCTCCATTTGTTGTATCAACAATGTGCACTTGATTTGAGCCTATCTCATCAATTTTCTTTGTCAGTAAGCTCATCTGGGTCATGAGAGTGGCTATGTTCTCTTCATTGGAATTGTTTGGGTCAAGAGCAACAGAATACACTATTGGTGTAAGTGTCGTACCTCTAGTCATCCAGCCTGAATTTTGAGCCATCTTGTCGAGTAGAATCTTGCACTCTGTGAACGTTTTGCTCAAAAATACACCCCCAGCTGAAGCATCTACATTGGCCTTCAAATTGTCTGCCAAACCCATGTAGAATCTTTGTCCCAGCATCTGATCTGGAATGCCATGGTGTGGACACTTCACTAGCATACCCTTAAACCTCTCCCAGGTTTCTTGCAAGGTCTCAGTCAGTTTCTGCCTGAACTGCAATATCTCATCAATTTGCCTTGCAGTCTTATTGGGAGGATAAAACTTGTTTAAGAACTACTTGACTAATTCTTCCCAAGTAGCAATGGAGTTTATTGGGAGCAAATTCAGCTAAGTTTGAGCCTCTCTGGTCACTGAGAATGGGAACAGTAATAACTTAATTGCTTCAGGAGTCACATTCGGCTGTTTTTGAGTCATACAAATTGATAGGAAGTTCTTCAGATGTTGTTGTGGGTCTTCGATGTATGACCCGGAGAACAACCCTTTATTCTGCAACAGGTGCAGCATGTTGTTGGTAATCTGGAATGTCTCCGCTTGTATATGAGGAACATCAATGGTGGTGGCCAAGTTATCAACAATTGGTTGTGCTCAATCATAAAGAGCAGCTTCCGGCACAAGAGGTGCCACCACTCCATTGTTTGGGTCAACATGATCATTCCGATTATTTCTGTTGACGTCGTCCACGTTGTCCATTTCACTTTCAAATTGGTCTTTTTGTTTTAACTATTTGTTCTTCTTGTTGGCCCGATTCAATGCCCTGAATGCTTTCTCGGGGTCTAAGAGTCCTTCAAAAAGTTCACCAGTCCTCAAAGAGCTTCTAGGCATATGCCTCAGTCACAGAAGAGTTCAAACGTGAGAATTTCAATGGAAAAGTTTTAACACCGTAGGAAATTGATCTAAACTAAGAATCCTAGCAATTCTTCTAAGTTGTAATAAATAACACCGTTAGATCCCCGGCAACGACGCCAAAATTTGATCACGCACAATTATGCCTTGTAAAAAGGAATAAGCGATCGCTGCAAATATAATCTGGTTCAAGTCCGGAGTCGAATCTCACAGGGAACTAACCTATTTACTACAACTTTTAACAATGCTAATGATAAGCTCAGACAATTTTCGGATGCAAGAATTTTTATAGAGCATAAGTGGAATTTATTTATCTAATGAAAAATGACAACAAAATTAGCAATAATCAAGAATAAGGTTGAATTCAAAGGTAAAAAGATCTAGGGCTACTGATTTTCCCAATTGCCGGACTAATTTCTGACACGTTAGCTATAATCTCTCCGTAATACTCTATGAGGATTATGAGTTCCGGGCTACCATAATTATCTCTTGATCAACTACGATAATTTACTAGAAGCATTCTCTCGAACTACTCTAGTTAGAAATTTATGCAACTCATAATTGTCTCACCAAAGCTTCGTTATCTCTAACCCCGCTTTTAAATTCAAGTAATTAATCTCTTAACTTACCCGAAAGTGGTGTTGTTCAACAACAATCTAACCAAGTGTTCTTTCTCAAGCAACACAAGGTAACTAGACACGATTAATCAAGGGCCATTTCAATTAATCACAACACATAGTTGAACAATCATAGAATAAGAACGGCTCAATTATATCTAAACATAGTCAAAACTTCATCCAATAATTGGTTCCATTAACCCTAGATGATGGGTTTAGCTACTCATACTAATGGATAAAAATTCACTATAACAATTCATAATCAACAATGGAAGTAAGAAGAAGAAGATGAAAACTCTTAGAAAATTTTCCGCCTTCTCTCTCTTGTTCTTGCCTCCAAAACCTCCTAAAAATAGCTCTCCATCTCTTCTGGGCAAATTAGGCTTCATATAGGTTTAGGTTAGTCGCATTGGAATTTACATAATTTCCCCTGAGTTGTTGGCCTCCATCCGCCCTTCCGTGGCCGCGGATCCAACCGCGGATTTCAGCCAGTGTTCTGCCTCAAGTGCGCAGTCCAATTCGCAGTCAACTCCGCGGCCGCGCACCTGGAGGGGACCTCCCAGCTTGCTTTTCTCGCTCCTTTTCGACCGGGCTAACCTTCGATTGGCCTTCCACACTCCATATTGACTCCAAAACACTCTTTAGCTTCCTCCTAGCTCAGAGTGGCTCCTGCAAAGCATAAAATTCTTAATTAGAGCATTTTATTTTCTTTTAGCATTCAGATATCAATAAAGTGCGGCTAAATTAGAGTATAAATAGTGTCTAAATTGCATAAATATAGCCTACTATCATTAGCTAATTATTGTTGTTAGTATTCAACTTCAAAAATAAATTTCTTGAATTCAAGAAACTCTTTCTTGAATTCAATCTATCTTTAATTTTTGTCTTCTTTTTTGTTTCTTTATTTTTTTTAGCTTATGCATGTTTCTTGATTTTCCTTAGTAGTTCTTGGACTCCTATCATGTTGTTATCAAGTGGTATCGGAGCATAGGCTGATCAAGACTTCAATCTTGATAATATTGGGAGGTTTTTTAGCACAAAAAAAAAATAATCAACCTAGAAAGAAAAGTGTTATTGCTCGTTATTATATCTAAATTCAAGTATTATTTGGTTTTCAAGTAAAGAAAGGAAACAAGAAGAGGGGATCCTAGATCTTGAAGATTAAGGCAACTTATTTCCTTATTCTTGTGGGTTTTGGGTTTTCTATTTTTTTTCTACTAACCAATTCTTATTCTTCCTAGGTTTGGTCCTTCACTTTTCTTTTCTTTTCTTTTTCTAATTCCATATTCTTCTCACTAAGGTTGTGACTAGTAAGGTTTATTAATAAATCTAAAGATTAACGACCAAGAGTTGCTTTGAGTAGAAAAAGGCAAGAGAGATGGGAGCATTAGAGGGAAAAGCCAAATTTGAGAGACATATATTGCTTTTAATCTTTTTCTCAAGATGTCTCAAATATATAGTTATGAAGAAAGGAGGCGAGATATGACTCAACAACTTGAAAAGTCAAACTTACAGTACACCGAATGGAAGGAAGACGATGGTAAATTTATTTTTCAAACAAGAGCTAAAGTGATATCTTCGATTTGTGCCCTTAAAATTGACAAGGAGTTTGGCTATAATTCAATTAGCACTTATATGGTTGAGAAATTGAACTTGCCTTATGTTGAGTATATTGAACCCTACATGTTGAGAGGAGTAAAGGTAGATAAAAGAGTATTATTACTATTCTCTATTGGAAGGCAGGAGTATGCGATCTGGTGTTATGTGATTCCCATGAATAATTATCATATATTATTGGAAAAGCCATGGTATGTCTACAGAAGGGATTCACATAACATGAAAAAATAGATACTCTTTTGAGGTTAACGGGAAAAAACTCATTCTTGAACCTTTGACTCCCTCATAAATTTGTGAAGATGAAAAGATTGTTAAAGAGAATATGGAAAAATATGAGAGAGAAAATAATGAGAGGAGTAAAGGAGTGCATGTCGACATCCCAATAGAGGAAAAATGAGAGGTTGTGTTGAGGAAAGAGAATGGGATGTCAAGTGAGAAAAAGAGTGAGCTTGAGGGAAAAGAAAAGAGAGAAGGCAATGATATAACAAAAGTCCCTGAGGTAGAGAGAGAAAAACAGGAGGGTTTGAGTGAAGAAAAAGAAAAAAACTTTAGTGAAGAAAAAATTTTCTTTACTTCCTAACCCATTAACTCTTTCTTGTATTAGTTCTTGTGATTTTGCGCAGCCAAGTGTTGAAAGACCTTCTGAAAGGGGAGGTGAGGCGCAAGAGATGGTGGCAAAGGATCCAATTGGATTCCAACATGAATTTGGCGAAATCTATTCTTGTTAGATGGTGGAAGATAAAAGCTTGGTTAATTTCTTTGTTGTTGAACCTTTTGACTATTTTGATCCTTATTTACAGGTTTATAACATGGAGTTCCCTAAAGACATTGCTTAGTTGGAGCCATAGCATAATAGAATACAAGGTGATGATGTTCTATTGGTAAATAAGTCCAAGTATGGTATGTATAATTGATTTATTCTATTTCTTGGACTTTCTAGAACACCTAAGGTATTTTTGGATGTAATGAACTATATTCTTAGTTTTTATGTTGGTGACTTTATTATTTTTGTTGATGATGATATTTTGGGGCATATCAAGTCATTAACAGTAATATCTAAGTTCAAGTGCAAGAGTAATTTATTGTATTTTGAAATCCAGTGTGACATAGATGACTATGTATTCCAACTTGGTGAAAAGATGCATGAAGTTTATGAGAAAATGCTTGCGAATGAGTTAAATATTTCTTCTTATTTTATTCAAGTGTCTAATGAGTTTTCATGTGATAAATTGCTAGAATATGATTTTTGTTGTGTGATGGGGAGTCATTCTTCATGTCATGTTGATTGTGATCTTGTAAAAGTATTTGCTACTATTAAAGAGGATATGCATGATTATTGTAACGCTAGTGATCAAATGCTCATCCGTGAAACTATCTATGTCTCTTTCTGTGATAGTTTGAGCAATTGTTTAGAATCCTTTGATGTTGAGAACATTATTAGGGAAAGTTATAACTGAGCTTGAATGTAATAAAAAATTTATTTTTGGATTTATGGGTTCTTCAAACATTCTTGAGAATATATGTGCTTTTTTGAATAACTTACATGTAGAAGAATCAACGGGATTTGTAATTGTAGATACTTGGCTATATCATAAAAGTATTTTATTTGATAAATATGGTAGAGATACTTGTATTAAATGGATGGATGGTCAATCTTTTGTAATTTCTTTGTCATGCACATTTTGGACTACCTTATTGACAAGACCACATTGTAAATTTTATTACATAGTGCATCTAAGAAAGTTTTTTACTGGACAAATCTAAGTAGGCATAAATTTTATTGGGATGATGATGTCCATATGCTTTATAAAGGAGTATTTATACATATTAGGATTAATTGGGTTAATTGGACACATGGTAACTATCTTATTTTATTTCTACCATTTTTTCAGATTAGTGGATATCATTTACTAGTGCGTGACTTCTTTTTCTTGCAAGGTCAAAATTCGAGGACAAACTTTTTTCAAGAAGAGGAGAATGATAGCATCCTAGGAAGCTCAAATCTATTCAAAGGAAAGGATGAAGCTTTGGAATCTGAAAGAGGGCCTTTAACATGATGTCAAACTAAAGAGTTGCAAAACAAGATCATTAGACTTCAAGTGCAAATAAAGAAGTTGTTAATTAGGAGGAAGAACTCAAGGATAAAGGATGTGAATTGCCTAGGTGTTATAATTATTTTATGGCCCAAATTTATGTCCAAGAAGAGGAGTATTGGATCCCAAGAGACATCCTTTGAAGAAGGTCCAAATCAGGTCAAAGTTGGACTTATTTGACACCTAAAATGTGTCCAAACTTTCAGCCCAAAAGGTCCTATATAAAGCCATATTTTTATAACATAAAAATGACATATGTGATGTCCAAGAAGGATATAATAGGCGTGCTAGAAGATGAGTGCAAGTTGGTGCCAAGTTGCTTGCAAATTGCTTTCAAGATTTCCAAGATCCTACCCAAGATTGGTTTGGACTTTCAAGATCCTATCTTAGATTGATTTTAACTTATTTCTATATGTTTTGGTACTAGATTTATTGCTTTCCTAAGTAGTTAAGATTATGTTTTTTTTTCATATGATTGTTGGAGTTACTTTCTAAGATTGACTTGGTTTTTATTTCCTAGTATTTTTTCCTTTTCCTAAGGTAGTTGGACTTGTTGTCCAAAGTAGTTTGGGACTTTATTTTCTTATTTTTTAGGTAGAATTTGGTGACCCCCTCTCTATATAAAAGGGTATCTTATTTTTTTGTAGATTATTATAGACAATATTAATAAAAATTGTGAAATTTTTCTTGTACTCTTGTGTGTAGCTACTCTTGAATTTATTCTTCAACCTTCAAGACTCAACTTAAGGTGGTAAGATTAAACCATTTTCGAAATCTTAGATCATTTCTAGGTATTCAATAAAGGTGATAAGTTTAGGCTTATTGTTGTTCTTGTTATTCTAAAGGGTCGGGTTTCACAATCTATCTCTTATTTTTAAGTCTCTATCAAAGGCGATTAGTTTCTCGTTAGCTAATTGTTGTTGTTAGGATTCAAATTCAAGAATAGACTTCTTGAATTCAAGAAACTCTTTCTTGAATTCAATCTATCTTTAATTTTTGTCTTCTTTTTTTGTTTCTTTATTTTCTTTTAGCTTCCGCACGTTTTTGGATTTTACTTAGTAGTTCTTAGACCCCTATCGTGTTATTATTAGATGGTTCAAGCATGTAAAAAGGAGATACACAGATGACCCTGTGAGAAGGTGTGAGAGATTGGCCATGATGGGTCTGATAAGGGTTAGAGATAGGACTTAAAAGTATTGGGGAGAGGTGATAAGGCAAGATATGGCACATCTTAAGCTTACCGAGGACATGACCTTGATAGAAAGGTGTGGAGATCGAGAATTCGGGTAAAAGGCTAGTAGGTAGTCGCGAGTGTATCATTTTCTTACATGTAGAATTAGTAGTATTCTCATATTTTCATATACTTAGACTTGTATTATTAGCCGTGTATTTCTTTTGCTTCAGTTTTCTTATTATCCTGATATTATTGGTATTGTTTCGTGTTACTGTTTCCTCTCCATAGTGTATACATTATTATTTTCTTTTTAACAAATGATATGACTATGTTTCCCCTGAGCTGAGGGTCTATCGGAAATAACCTCTTTACTTTCACAAGTTAGGGATAAAGCCGCATACATACTATCCTCCCTAGACCCTATTTGTAGGAGTACACTAGATTTATTGTTGTTTGTTTATTGTTGGATTACATGACTATAAAGACCACCCAAACTAGCCACTATAGATATGGTTAAGAATCTATATGGCTATATAAATGTTGTTGTCGCATATAATACACAACATCTACTCCTATTAAAAAATATAAAGTCTACAATTAAATCACAAAAAGAAATAGTATGAATACATACAACATATTGCATGCAAGATAGAAAAAGTAAGAGCCACACATCATAACATATCAACTTAACATAATAGGATAACATAGCGATAAAGGGATCATCATGTAATGTACGATGAGCATAAACGAGACTCACATTGACATTAGAATTATTAGATAACCAACCACTTATTAAGTTAATGATAAGCATAGCAAGATATCACATATGTCTTGAGAAAGTATCATTTATATACACTTTATCCATACACCTTGAGGCATATACATGCACATATAAAAGCATGAAGAGATAACTAATTTTTTGAGAAAAACTTAAAGCAATGCTACTGATATATACTACCATTACGGGTATTTTATCTACCACACAGGTATATACACCAAAGAGAATATAGCCTCAATATATAAGGATTGTACCTTTGTTCATTTATAATTTCTTATTTTATTTTATTTTCTTTATGCATATTCTGACTTTATTTCAATAACTATATATTTTTCCGTAAAACGATACAGTTAAATTTGTTACGTGGTTTATAGACAAGAGAATTGGTTTGATCCAAAATGATAAATAAATTAGATTAAAAATAAGACTCAACGGTTAGAATCGAAAGAAATGACAAGCCTGGCTCCGGGAGCAATGCTTCCGAGGACAGAAGTAAGAGTAATATAAAACATAAAGTAAATTTATTTTCTTTAGCTTAAGAACACAATGTAGCATACGTTTTTCCAAAGATTTCGTTGTCCTATAATGACTGTTGAGCTTGCTATTTATAACTAGATTTAGGGAAACAAGATCCTAGGATCGAGCCCCTCTTAAATGACAATAAATAGGACCATTAATGAATACGTAACGTTATGTTATGAATGTAAATACTCTCTGAAATGGCTGCCCATTAAATGCCAGAAAATATTTTTCATTAAATACTTTCCGATGGCAAGCATTTAATTTTGCTCACGTTGATAATGTTCCTATCGAGGTCAGCCCGATGTCACTTGCAGCTATTATTCTCGGTCCCGGTTACTACGCAATTTATTTTCTACCAGTCTTCGTTTTTACGTGTCACGCTATCATTCGATTATTTGATATAAACCAATCCTACTCTATACAGATAGTCTCCATGCTTTCTGGTGGCACATCTTTGTGTTATTGGAAAGTTGGTAAAGATTCCTTTCTTGGAGAAAAATCTTATGAAATCCTTCTGAACAGTCTCTGATACTTGAAAGGACGCATGCGTTCTCGCATTTAATTCACCGAACACGTGTTGCCCCACGATTTAGCAATATTTTCGCCGGTTCTCGAGGTAATTATGACCATAATTTTTGTTGTCTATATCTTTACTTATATTCATCATTTTACCACTTTCATTTCCAAAAATCTCACAAGTTCATTATATTCTTTGCATTTATCCTTCTTATGCTCTTATCTCGTTCTGATTTTCATCAAAACTTCCATCACTATTTTGCTAACATGGCTTCTTTTGCTGAGTCTTTCAAAAACTATGGTCTTCTCTTTGGTGAGGGCTAAAGAGAAACAAAGATAAATGTTTTGATGCAGGGTAAGCACTATCATCCCAAAATATCTATACACCATTAACGATTTCCAAGAGAAGTTTCCCTCTGTGTCTTCGGGGACTTAGGCCATTAGCAGATATTCTTCCTCTATCAGTCCTTCCAGTATTCCTAGTGTAAAGGAAGAGTAACTGCTCGGACCTTAATGTCATTACTCCTGACCTGATAGAGCGGGTTACCTTCACCAAGGAAGGTTTTACGTATGTCTATACATATCCTTTCACTTTGGGCCCGTTTTCTTTGAGCTCTACCCTGTGGTCTTGGAATTCTGCCATTAGTACAAGGTTTTCTTGGCACAAGTAGGCCTCTCGATATGGCGAATGGTGGCTTGCCTGCGCCGGCTATGCACGGAGACTAGGAAAACCTTAACTCTTGCGCATATGATGAATCTCTACTCCTCCAAGAATTTTCGTGGGGGAGTAATTAATTTCAGCAAATGTGGCCACCACGCTCTCCTCACCGGTGTGGATGATGACAATGACCGTGGATGGATGGAGCAGTTTGTCATCATTTCTACCAGGGATATCATCCTAACCACAACTCCATCCTTCCCTGAATCATGGAATCGTTCACGTAAGTTTGTTATCCATTCGTCCTTTTTTCTTTGTAAAAAGACCGTCTCCCGACATTGGTGACCTCTTTTATCTCTGTTGTTGCAGCTACTCAGTGGACACCGCCAATGGTTCAAGTCCTGGACCGATGGGTTCAGAGGATTCTAGATATCATAACGTCATAAACTCGTTGGTGGAAGGAGATGGCCCCCAAATATGGGTGGAAGGCCAAGAACCACGGTAAACTGAGTTCTTCTTTCTTTTGTCTCTGTACATGAGGGAATTTGCTAACTAGGCGTGCCGCAATTTGATTCCTCTCGGCCAATAACTGATCTCGCTCAGAGGTCAGCCCTTCTTTATCCAGAATCAACCTCTAAAGGCCCATTGGAAGCTAGGAAGTTGGCCTATAAAAAATGTATATCAAAGTTAGAAAACCCATTATAATGAATAAACAAAGAACAAGTACGGTACCGCTGCCACATTGTGCATGGAATTGTTCAACATGCACTCCCTAGAAAGAGAGTGTATCTTCTTCTTATCTTTCTCTGAAGCCAATAGTTTCAGGTAGTTGGCGAGCTCCACTGGCCTAGACAGTAGATAGCAATCCTTTGAAACTGAGAGAGTAACATTGCTCCTCCCTCGGGAATCTGGAGAAGGGGGAGAATAAGTATGCCCCAATTTCCCGTAGTCAGGAGACTGGGGAGAAGAGATATCCTCCTCTAGGGCATCTGTTGCCGGTGGAGGAGATGCGGTAGGTGCTGGTGGTGAAGATGTGGCTGGTGTCGAGGGGTGTGAAGTTATGGGCGTTGAAAGATGAGAAACACCTGCAAAATGAGCAGTGTTGGTTATTCGTTGCTCATTAACCGAAGGTAGAAAAGGCACGGGGTTCGACCTCCCAGGACTAGAATTATCAATGGGGGTTGGAAAGCTAGAATCAACATCCTCCACTGTGTCAAACTCGCCCCAAAGCGCGTGTACCTCATCTACAGTCAGGTTTTAAAGCTCTCCCAATTGAGCATCCGATTGAGATGATTAAGTTATTCTTCTTCTTTGGCGGGGGAGCCACATCATCACTAGCTTCTACGTCTTCCACATCAACCATTGTGGTCATCTCGATTGATGTGGTCTTTATTATTTTATTTTTATCCCCAGCCGAGGAAGAACGCCGCCTTTTTGGTTACGTGTTCTCTATTTGGGGATTCCGAGAGGAAACACCTTTACCGGAAGCAGGTCCACGTACACCGCTTCGAGCGAGGGCACTTTGTAGCACTCTCGCAGCCTCCATGGGGTCAGCAAAAATGTCCACTTTGGGGCAGGTGATAGATCCCTACGGGAGCCCTGAAAGGGTGCTAGAGGAAAGAGCCGCCGAAGTGGGGTGAGCTTAAGGCCTAGTTGCGGCAAAGCGAGCAAGAGGTAATGGCACACAACCATGATGCTGCTCAATCGTATGCACAGCTCCAAGATGCTAAGACTAAGTGGGATGAACTTCAAGATGTCGTGCTTGCTACGGATGAATGTGAGTCTGCCTTCGTTGAAAAAGTGAATAATTTGGAGGCAACCTTGATGTCATGACCCCAATTTCCCTCCGTAAGATATCGTGACGTCACCTAGTCCCTAGGATTAGGTAATCCTAACACTTACTAAATAATTAGAATAATTCAACCATCAAATGAAAAATACAGGATAAAAATCTTATACAAATTACAATTCCCAAATTTGGTAGTACAAGTCATAAGCTCTACTGAGTTTGCTAGAAAACCCCTAAATACAACTGTTCGGATGGAATTAAACAGTACAATGAAAATATCAGAAGGTGACTCTGAGGCCTGCGAATGCGACGGCAGGTTTACCTTGAGTCTCCACAGCTCGACCAGCCAGCTAATAATCAACAACAACCAAGGTACCTAGATCTGCATAAAAATATGCAGAAGTGTAGTATGAGTACACCACAACGATACCCAGTAAGTATCAAGACTATCCTCGATAGATTAGCGACTAGGGACAGTCAAGACACCTAGCAGACTAAACAACCCGAACAAGTGTGTAGATGGACTAACAGAGAAATAATATTAATACAAAGCTAAGCATGATAAGGAATACAAAACAATACTTACAATGATACACTAGTAACAACAATATTCAACATGAAGCAGTCAGGTAATAATGTTGTAGAGTAACTAATCACAGTCTAAGTCCAGGGAAACTAAATAAAGGGAAAACCAACAACAACTCAATGAGAACAACCGCTTTCATACCAAATTTGTTCAAGCATTTCCAAGAGGTATCGAACCTCATAATCACAGCTCACAAGTCCCAATTCATGAACCCTAATCACTTGGCATCTTGTGCCCACATTATAACTCATAACCGCACGGACAACTCAAGTCACAATAGAACCATCCTCACACAGAAGGCAATAAGACAAGGGTACGTATAATGGTTAATGTCGTCAGGATTCACCCTTTAAAATCGATATGGGTAATTTAACTATGTGTATGCTTGTGCAAGTGTTCTACCATAATTCCAGTCAATAAATAAGAGTGAAGTCGATGAATGACACATAAGCAATGATCACCACGAAATGTACGGTGTAACAGAAGCAACAATAAAGTTTGAAGCATCGACCATCACAACAAGATTAGATACACAGAGTTGAGCAAATAGTGCAGCACGGAGGAAAATAATTAATAGTATGCTAAGGAAAACAACAATCTAAGGCAAGTGCACAGAAAAGGGGAAATGACAACAAGAGCACTCCCGAAGTACCGCCTCGTAGTCTCAAATCGTAAATGAATCACAACTTTTCTTATATCACTGTGGGAGCCTTTATATTTAGTTTTTGAAAATCATTTTCCTGAAATAGCATCCCGCGTTTTAGCCCACCTTATCGCACCGCATGGCTTCTAATAGTTCCCCTACTAGCCATGCATTTCAAGCCCACCTTGTCTCATCGCATGCATTTCAACACTCAGACCTTATACCACCGTATGTGTATCAATAACAACAGCACGACAGAAAATAATAACCATACGGCAGAAACCTCGTGCAACACAATAACAATCGCACGACAGAAATCTCGTGCAACACAATAACAACTGCCCGACAGAAACCTCGTGCAACACAATAACAACCGCACGACATAAATCTCATGCAATACAATAACAACCGCACGATAAAAAACCTCGTGCAAACACATAAATAATTTTATCAACAAAACACGTATGCCAAAAACATAACAACTCAAATAAATGACTTTCACAATATGTGCCCACATGCCATAACATTTTCTCTAAACAGTTGCAATATCACAACCATGTATAGCCGTCAGCTCAACAACACCGAATACAACAGCAACAACAATAATAACACGAGAATACGGCCAGTAAATCAACACAAGAACGTCAGAACACAAAGAAACAGAAGAACGAACTCACAAAGAAAGACACAACAAGGAAATAATAGTCTCAACAAGAATAGTTCAACAAGGGAGAGGTAATGTGTAACAATGATTCCACGAAAGTGCAATTTGAGAACAAGAGAGATGTCATGAATCAATGACCCTAAATAAGAATATGTCAACAATGAAAGGGATAACAAACTTCAATTAAAGCTAAGCAATTACGGAAGAGATAATAACGATTTCAGTTAAGGTTACACAATTACGGAAAGGATAGCATGACGATAAAATGGGCAACAGCTTCAGTTAAGGCACATAAGAGTTTAATCGGCAATAAGAGTAGAACGTGAAGCAATTAATTCCAATTAAGACACGTAAAGGTGAATTTAGTAAATGAGAAATTTAACATGACAAAACAACTTCATATTTAATGGACATAAGAACCTAAGAGCACCAGACGATCAAATTTCCACAAATAAGCATGATCACGTACTTGTCACCTTGCGTACTCGGCCATCACATGACACATTTAGCACGAAGACCCAAATCCTAAGGGGTAGTTCTCCCACATAAAGTTAGGCAAGATACTTACCTCAAAGAAGCTAGACCGTTACTCTAAAATGACCTTCTCGAGTGAAACACCCTCTGGATACCTCAAATCTAACCAAAATAACTTCAATTCATAAATAAAACTCATAGAAAATAAATTTTGGATAATAAAGCTTCAATCTTTAACAAGAACTAAAAGTCAACCCAAAATTCAAACCCCGGGCATGCACCTCAGAACCCGACCAAAATTTTAAAATCCGAACACCCATTCGATAACGAGTCCAACCACACAAGAATTACCAAATTCCCATAACGAATCGCCCTTTAAATAACCATTTTACATTTTTGAAAGATTATGCGAATTTCTCAATTTCTTCAATTTGATTCACTAATAAATGATGAAATAACCATATAATCATGAAATACAACCAATTTAGATATAGAACACTTACCCAAAACAAACCCATGAAGAATACCTCCAGAATAGCCCAAAACCGAGGTTTCCAACTTAACCAAAATAACAAAAAATGACTGACTTCTATCCTTTATGTTTCTGCCCAGACAATTTGCGCACCTGGGATGTTGCTTCTGCGACACAAGCATCGCTTCTGCGGAGTCCACTGCCAGTTGAACCCATCGCACATGTGACAGAAAGTCTACTTCTGCGCAAACGCATGTGCAAGCTGCAAATGCGTTTCTACGCTTACCTTGCTTCTACGTCTCCAGGCACCGCTTCCGCGATCATGCAGGTGCAGAAAATAACATCGCAACTGCAACATATGCCCTGATCCTTCCCAGCCGCTTCTGCAACTATATCCTCGCTTATGCGACTGCACATGTGAAGGTGATGTCGTCTTCGACGACTTCCCGGAGTCTCTTGTTGTGGGTCACCGATACTTTTGTTTTCTTGGCCACCGAGAAGGTGACCCTATTGATTTCATTCCCTCCAAAAATCATGTTGATAGTCAGCCTATAAGGGTCTTCCCCTATCTTTGAGGGTTCCGCGTTATCATGTTTGCGGTCTTAATTATTCTTGGCTCGGTTGTTCAAGAACTCCTTGAGATGGTCATTCTTCAACAATGTTGCCACCTTCTCGTGTAGATGTCGGCAGTCCCCAGTTATGTGTTCGTGAGTCCCATGATATTCACACCATAAGTTAAGATCCCTCTGGTTGGTATCAGATCCGATTGGCTTCGGGAATCGCGCCTCTTTGATACTCCTCATCTCCGATACTAGTTCTACTATGCTAATGGTGAAATTATAATCTGGAAGCCTAGGATATGAGGTATCTCGGGCCCTCGGTGCCTCTTTTTCTTGCAATAATCTATTGTTTCGGCCATGGTCGGTTTTTCTATCGTGAGCGAACCTATTCGAGGACTGGAAACCTTTATTTCTGCGTCCCTCGGCTCTCTCATAAGCCAAAAAATGACCCTCTAAATATCGCCAGTCTGCATCAAAATCATCCTTGAATTTATCATAGTTCATGTCTCGGTCCCGCCCCTTGGTTGATGTCGGTAATACGAGCTGATCATCTTTTATCCTTATCTTTGATTCATAGTGGTTATGGACATCCGCCCATGTGGTCGCCTGGAATTCAAGCATGCTTTCCTTCAACTTTCGGGATGTGTCAGAGCTCATCGGGTTCAAACCCTTGGTGAATTCCTCCGCTGCCCACTCGTCTCGTACGACCACGAGCAACATCCTCTCTTTCTGAAATCTGATAACGAACTCCCGCAGCAATTCAGACTCACCCCGTGCGATCCTGAATATGTCTGCCTTCTTGGCTTGAACCTTTCTGGCCCCAGCATGGGCCTTAATGAATGAATCAACAAGCATTTTAAAAGAGTCAATTGAATGTTCAAGTAAAAGAGAATACCATGTCAGGGCCCCCTTCGTGAGTGTTTCTCCAAACTTCTTCAGTAGAACCGATTCGATCTCATGTTGAGCCAGATCGTATATGTTATGATATACTTCTGAGGATCCGAAGTCCCATCGTATTTGTCACGACCCAAACCGATGGGCCACGACGAGCACCTGGTACCTTACTCAACCGAATACCAATGTAACGTATCTTTCGTATAATACTATCATAGGTAATTGAGTCGGAAAGGCTGTCGTGAGATAAGTAGAACAAAACATGAATACTCAATATAGGGTGACCAACTTGATATACTCACTTATACATATTACGTACTGGCCTATAAGGCCATACCAGTATCTGTATACATGACATCTCTCTACAAGCCTCTAAGAGTACATAAATATCATAAAGGTCGGTACAGAGCCCCGTCATACCAAATAATACATATTCAAATCATACTGACCAAATAGGCAACTCCGGAGCAAGTGGAGTGCACAAACACCTTCTGCCGAGCTGATAGCCTACTAGGAGAACTCTCAACCTGTCTATCGGGATCTTCGGGCATGAAACGCATCATCCCCAGGCAAAAGGGACGTCAGTACAAATAAAGTACCGAGTATGTAAGGCATGACAGTAGTATATAAAAGAC
Source organism: Nicotiana tabacum (assembly GCF_000715075.1). Lineage (NCBI taxonomy): Eukaryota > Viridiplantae > Streptophyta > Magnoliopsida > Solanales > Solanaceae > Nicotiana > Nicotiana tabacum. Next base: position 66,584,334 of record NC_134098.1, read on the forward strand.
ATGAAAGAAACATGGAGTAAAGAACTCAACCTGAAATTCTGAATAGCTCTGTGAATCATGAAAAATTATAATGTCATGCATGTGTGTATAAATGCCATACCATGCATAGGTATATGCATACATAACATCATCAAGCCTCTGAGGGTATCCCATCATATCATCTCAGCCACTGTGGGCAAAATCATCAACGTATACCAGCTGATCAGGTGGTGGTGCGTATATAATGCCATAACCTTTTCCCATATCCCGTATACATATAATATACACGTATATATCGCCTTCTGGTCATGGGTAAATGTACATGTATAAATGTATGAAATGCATAAGAAATATGTTAATAAGATTTCTCGAATATCATAAAATCAATATGCCTTTCGGACAAACTTTATCAAATACGTATTTTTTCGAGACCCATGAACAGAGGATATAATTATAATTCACACGGGGAATCAAGAATATAGACACCCCTAGTATTTCTATGAATAGAGTCATTTATGAAAGTTGCGTATTTTGCTCATTTCGTTTGTATCATTTGGATCATGCCAAAAAGAAATAAGGGATAGCCTTAACATACCTCAACTCCGTTGAGTTCTTAATACCTTCCAAGAAATTCTTCAAACAACTCAATTCAATCTACCACATCATAAGGAGATTCAAAATCAGTGTTGAGTAAAGGCTAAGTCCTCAACTTAAACTAGTAGCTCGTTTACGTAAATTTGGGCAGCATCTCCCCTGTAACTAGGACCTCCTCCAATACCATATACCAACAACAACAAGAACAAACCAATAAAAATATGTAAGCATCATTTTCCAACCTTATCTCCATCAAAATATAGCACAAAATATCCCACACACCCTAATAACTTCATACATAAAACGACAACTAAAGTAGTGTCAAATAACTTTAAAAAAATATAATGACGAATGACTAGCCCACTATTCCGTCATTATGAGGTGTTTCTCCATACAATTTGTCCTTCAAAACTCCATTAAACAGTAGAAAAATATACAGCCCAAAGGCAACACGAAATAACCCATAAAACAGTCTACTACAAGTCAAATAACTCGAACTCACTGCTTCCGATCGTCGTCCTGTGAATTCTAACTATTAGGAAACGAATTTATCAACCTTCCTTGATATTTAAACACTTAAATACATAAAGTACACGTTTTCTTAACTATGAAGTACCTTCCAAAACTCAAACTACAAAGAAAAAGAGAGGCGATATAGCGATACTTACGTCGTAGGGATCGTTTTAATGTTATCGTTTCTTGATTCCGCGCCTGGGATGATAATATTGTTTAAAGCTCTTGTAGAGAGCTTAAGAGTAAAGTTAGGGGTGCTATTTGGGCGAGCTCTCTGGAAAATGGAGAAAGAGACGAGATGGGATGTAAATATCCCATTTTTTTAAAAGTCATAAAGGTGCTACTTGGCACCCTATGACTCGCCCTTCTTCCAATGCTTATAACTTTTAATCCGGGTGTCGTATGAACTAACGGTTAAGTGCGTTGGAAACTACATTCCAAGACCTTCAATTTGGTATATAATATGTCCAAAAAGACCTCATATAGCATACAGAATATATTTCTCAAAAAGCTGTGTTACATGGCAAATCCTTAGTCGGTGTTTCCGCAACTTTAATCCGATTTTTATCAAACTTTATATTTTCTATCCAAACAGCATATATAGTCATATTATGACTTTAAAATCATTTAAATTATGATTAACAAGTCTCATATTCATTACGTCACCGTGTGACGCACAAGGTGTAACTATCTTCCCCCTTAAAAACATTCGTCCTCGAATGTTAAACTCCCAAAAATCTGTAGACATTTTGGCAGAGTCTCCTCTGTAACGGTACTACTACCAACTTGTCACACAGGAAACCCAACAATACAAATCCACACAGGGCCACAATCATCAATAACACCAATGGCCTCACACGACCAATAACAATAACTTACATAAGAATCAAGTACCATATACGTACCTAAAGGTTGTGATGTCTCAATCTGATCCTTCTCCGGAAGTGGAAACAAGTGAGTATACCTAGTCTTCATTTCTTATTCAGCTTCCCAAGTTATCTCCTCCACATTATTGTTAATCCAAAGTACTTTAACCGAATCTACATCCTTAGTTCTTAATCTCTAAACTTGTCTATCTAGTATAGCAATGGGAGCTTTCTCATATGATAGCTTCTATGTAACCTGAACATCTTCAACTGGAATGACTTTAGAGGGATCTCCAATATACCTACGGAGCATAGACACAAGAAATACTGGATGTACATACTCCAATTTGGAAGGCAAGTCTAACTCATATGCTACTTGGCCTACTCTGCGTATAATCTTATAAGATCCAATGTACCGAGGACTAAGCTTTCCTTCCTTACCGAATCTCATAACGGCTTTCATCGGTGATACCTTTAGGAATACCCAGTCATCTACCTGAAACTCCAAGTCTCGTCATCGATTATCTGCAAAGGACTTCTGATGACTCTGTGCTGCTAATAGCCTTTCCCTTATAAGCTTAATCTTCTCAACTGCATGTTGTACCAACTCTGGTCCTACTAACTTAGTTTCCCTAATCTCGAACCATCCTATAGGAGACCTACACTTTCGTCCGTAAAGAGCTTCGTATGGAGCCATCTGAATGCTGGAATGATAACTATTAGTATATGCGAACTCAATAAGTGGAAGATGATCATTCCAGTTACCCCTGAAGTCCATCACACAAACCCGTAGCATATCCTCCAGTGTCTAAATAGTACGTTTAACCTGACCATCTGTCTGGGGATGAAATTTTGTACTAAGACTTACCTGAGTCCCCAATCCTTTTTGGAAGGACCTCCAGAAATTACCTGTAAACTGAGCACCTCTATCTGAGATAATATATATAGGGACACCATGAAGTCGTACTATCTCCTTAATGTAAATCCTTGCATAATCCTCTGCTGAATACGTAGTCCTGACAGGCAGAAAATAGGCTGATTTTATAAGTCTATCAACAATAACCCATATAGAATCGAACCTACGCTGGGTACGAGGTAAGCCTATGATGAAATCCATATTAATCACTTCCCATTTCCAAGTCGGTATCTCTATAGCCTACAATAATCTACTGGATTTCTGATGCTCAATCTTAACCTGCTGACAATTAGGGCATTGAGCAACAAACTCTGCTATATCCTTCTTCATTCCATCCCACCGATATATTCCCCCTGATATAATGATACATATTTGTTGCTCCCAGATGAATAGAATAACGAGAATAGTGGGCTTCTCCCATAACCTGCTGGCGCAACCCTGCCACATTAGGAACACATAATCGACCTCGATATCTGGGGACTCCATCTCCTGTAATCTCAAATGGTGTATTCTCCTTTTGAGGGGATGTATCTCTGTAATGAGCTAGCACAAGATCCTCATACTGGCGTTCCTTCACTTCAGTTACTAAAGAGGGTGTTGTCGTGTCCTGAATAGTAACTCCGGTATCACTTGAGTCCAGTAATCGAACTCCTAGACTAGCTAGCTGATGAATCTCATGGGCTATCCCACACTTCTCTGGCTATAAATATGACAGGCTACCCATAGATCTATAGCTGAGGGCGTCGGCTACTACATTCGCCTTCCCCGGGTGGTATAAAATATCAACGTCATAGTCTTTCAGTAGCTCCAACTATCTCCTTTGGCGTAAATTCAATTCCTTTTGATTGAAGCTATATTGAAGGCACTTATAATCCATATATATATCAACATGAATGCCATACAAATAGTGCCTCAACATCTTTAGTGCATGAATCACCGCGGCTAACTCTAAATCGTGGGTTGGATAATTCTTCTCGTGCTTTCTTAGTTGTCTTTAAACATAAGCGATTACTTTTCATGGTCATTCTGTCGCTTGTTGCATGAATACATGGCTTATCTCATTTCCAACAAAAACTGGAATTTCCTGTAACTCATATGATCTCAAATATCATCTTTTGATTTATATTTTTTCGTTCATTAGCCAGGATAGGTGCCACTTTCTTATGGAGTGCATACAATGTTGTTGTGAGACTGTTGTTACAAGACCATTTCTTTCTTACGTCACTATGCTTAAGTTGAAGCCTTCTTCCTTATTCCCTCAGCTAGTCTTTCTTTGTAGTACTTAAGAGAGACCCTTTGACTCATGTAAAGCTGCGAGCTTATTATATTGTATACCCGAAATAATTTTTGATGTTCTTACTCACCTATAATTATCCTTAATTACTTACCTCCGCGCCCTTGTTCTAGTAAGGTTGATTCTGAACTGAAATTTTTGACTGTCTTCTCAGTGGCACTATTTTTTTATTATTTTCGTAACACTTATACGGTACCTTTAACAACCCCAACTCCTATATGAATATTTCTCAAGGATTATGATGCCATCATATTTGCGAGACTGAATTCCCTATGTTGGATTTCACTATGTTTATCTTTCACAACCTGCTAATTTGTCTGTATCTGTCATGACCCAAAATCTCACTAGTCGTGATGGCACCGAACCCAACCCGTTAGGTAAGCCAATTTCCAACTATCCAATTTCAATGAAATTAATTAAAAGAAAATATCTAAAACCAATAAATCTCCCCAAGAACTGGTAGTACAAATCATGAGCTTCTAAGAATAGACTATACAAAGCGGAAATGAAATAATACATAGTCTGTTTGAATAATACATAAACAGAGCTTTTATAAATCTAAGGCTACCCTGAACAAGCAGCATCTACAACAGGAACGCAGGTACATCTTCAGATCCCGCAACCATCGAGCACAGCAACAACGACAACCAATATCTGCACGCAATGTGCAGAAGTATAATATCAATACAACCGACCCCATGTACTGAGTAAGTAACAAACCTAGCCATAGGTTGAAAGTAGTGACGAGCTTCTACCAAGGTCAGAGTCCAACTTCCATAACCAATAATAGTTCATAACAATATTAAACAAGTAATACCAGAAGTAACTCAAGAATAAAGGCTCAGCTAAATCATGACTTCTGAAAATAGTTCTGCCTTTCAAGTACATCAATGAAAAACCGAATCGTATACCGAAGATTACCAAAAATATGAATAAGTTTGAAAACAGTAATTTTTCCAAAATCCTTTCAATGATAAATAAAATATTTCATTTTCTTTCCCAGATAACCAGTGTAAAACAAATGCATCACTATGCCCATCTGTCAACATGTGAGAGAAATCATAAATAATGTGATACCGTACAGCATGAGAAAAATACATCTCTATATATATATGTCATGTGTGCATGTCAATGCAATGTATATCAGAGATTGCACTCATGTACTCACACTCTCAGAGTACTCAATCTCATTATCCCGCATTCTCTATCACTGTGCTCAGCATACTCAATCACTCAGCGCTATACAATACCTGCTGCGGCGTTCAGTCCGATCCCTGTTTATAGTCGGCTGCACTCACTGGGGGTGTACAGACTCATGAGGGGCTCTTACAGTCCAAGCGTTGTAAGAACGGACAACTCACGTGCTGCACGGACAACTCACGTGCCATAATATAAATATCTGGATCCGCACGGCCAACTCACGTGCAATAATAATATAAGGATCCGCACGGCCAACTCACGTGTTGCACGACCAACTTACGTGCAATAATAATATAAGGATCCGCACGGCCAACTCACGTGCTGCACGGCCAACTCACGTACAATAATAATATCTGGATCCGCACGGCCAACTCACGTGCTATAATAATATCTCGATCTGCACGGCCAACTCACGTGCAATAATATAATATATATAAATCCAACATGGCTTGCTGCGGCGTGCAGCCCGATCCCAAAAATATCCTCACAATCAGGCCCTCGGCCTCCCTCAGTCATCAATCTCTCTAGTCTCTCTTTCATGGGCTCACAATGTCATGAGAATAGCCCAAAATAAATGATGATATGATGTATCAATAAATAACAACAGAGTATGGGATATGATATGCAATGAAATGAATATGACTGAGTATGAATTTTTATTTTAAAATAAATATTTCACAATAATATGACCTCCGTGGGTCATAATAATACTGGCACATAGCCTCAACATGATTTTTAATATGCTTTTCAGCTCAATTTCTTTAACTCATAAAATCGCATGGAAAATTCCAAGATCATTTAACTACAAAATTTCACAGAAACAATTATGCCACAATTTCTATAGTACACGCCCACACGCCCGTCACCTAGCATGTGCGTCACCTCCCAACAATTTATGAAATACATATATTCAGGGTTCATACCCTCAACTCCAAGATTAGAAGAGTTACTTACCTCGAACAAGCCAAATCCAATGTCGAGCAAGCTAAGTAATGCTCCAAAAATTCCATTCTGCGCGTATCAACTTCCAAAGGGCTAGAATCTAGTCACAATTAATTTGATTCAGTTCACAAAAATTATAGGAATTAATTCCATATCAAAATATTAATATTTTCCAAATCCGACCGCATAACACCTCTCGCGTTCGCGATGCATACCCAGTCCACCCTTCGCGAACGTGTTCTTCTCTTCATGAACGCGAAGAGCAAATATTGCCAGCCTCTCAATTCCTCTTCGCGAACGCGAGTCTCCACTCGCGAACGCGATGAAGGAGACCAGATGGTGCATCAGAAAAATTCCAGTAGAGTTCCAAGTCCAAAATCCAACCCGTTAACCATCCAAAACTCACTCGAGTCCCTCGGGACCTCAACAAAATATACCAACAAGTCCTAAAACATCATACGAACTTAGTCGAACCCTAAAATCACCGCAAACAACACTAAAACCATGAATTACACCCCAATTCAAGCCTAATGAACTTTGAAATTTCTAATTTCTACAAACGACTCCGAAACCTATCAAATCACGTCCGATTTACCTCAAAGTTTGCGTACAAGTCCTAAATGACATAACGGAGGTACTCAAATTTTCAGAATCGAATTTCGACCCCGTTATCAAAAAGTCAACCCCCCGGTCAAACTTTTTAAAAAATTCAACTTTCGGTATTTCAAGCCTAATTCCACTACGGACCTCCAAATAATATTTCGGACACGCTCCTAAACCCAAAATCACTATACGGAGCTATTGGAATCATCAAAATTCAAATTCGAAGTCGTTTACACATAAGTCAATATCCGGTCAACTATTTCAACTTAAGCTTCCAAGCTAACTCCCAAATACCTTAAAACCAAAACCAACAATTCACACAAGTCATAATACCTCATAGGAAATTATTCAAGACTTCAAATAGTTGAAAGGAGCGTAAATGCTCAAAACAACCGATCGGGTCGTTACAATCTCCCCCACTTAAATATACGTTCGTCCTCGAACGTGCCAAGAGTTGTTCTTAACCTTCAAATCTCTATTCCACCTTACCACGCACATACCCGAGGGTGATCTCATGTCACCCTATTCTATATAGGCCTGACCACACAACATAACTGAAAATCATTAATTTAACATTAGCCCAAAAACCTTGGAGCCAAATTTCTAATATCCAAAATTCTTTTCAAGACCCGAATCTCTAATCTACACACTATATAAGCCTGAACAAGCTGTATCAAGCTATAGCCATAACCCCATATATGATCACATTGCATACTACACAACTCACATGCTCGCAACACCATTCCCGATCACAGTAATTACTCCAAACCAACCAAGTACTAGTATAAAACTTCATATCAAGCCAAACCTCATTCCAAAACCTTCATACACTGCCAATGATGAAAGAAACAATCAAAAACTCATAACCACTCATCAGATCAACTAGCCATGGAGCTCTCTCGCCCCAACCAAAATCATAACCCTCTTGAATATACCATAATCAAGCCTAATAGTACCCATTCTAGGTCCAATGACCTTATATTATTAAACACAACTATCCCACAGACACGCCGCATCAATATAACTCCAGCCACCACTGCGCAATTCGTGTACCCAAATATGGGAGATGTCTCAAGGAAGAGAATCGTATTGCAAGTTCAACAAGCACTACCACAGCCGCAATGTTACAACCAATTCCTCAAATTTCGTGAAGCCACAGGCGCATGTGCACAATTGTAGAGGAAGGAAATTAATGAATAAGATAAATTATCATAGAAATAAAATTCCCACACACGGTACGGACAACTCACGTGCCAATAATATGAATCGCCTGGCATGGTCACGGGCCTCCAGTCCCAGCATATCATACATGAGCAATTAAACAAGTACACTTGTATATATTAATGAAATAAGATTCTCATACTCCTGGACTGGTATAAATGACACGCCATAGTGTAAGCATGTGCAAAGTCTGCTATCACACTTCAAATCGGCAATTTTATGCAGAATTAGTAACTACCCTATTTATTTAGGGAATCATCTTCTTTGTAACCTCAAGTATAGCCCAGATAGTTCTCAACAAAGGTACGAATATGGGAAACGTTATAACTTTATGCTAAACAGTCGACTCTAGGCATATAATAGCCTAAGCATTCTTCCGAATATGAATACTTGCTCTAATGCCCGCACATGGGCTCCAACCTCACATATATGCACACTTATAGCGCGTAGCTATCACAAATAATTAACGTAACTAGTGCCTCCACTGAGTTAAAATAAAATACTCACCTCAAACAAGCAGCAACCTGAAACACTATACTTCTGAGAACTCCCAGTCTCCAAAATCATCAAACATATGAATCACCGTAACTGATCCCAACTCCAGCACTAGAATGACTAACACATCTTCCATTCACGATCTTCCCATAAGGAATACTTTCATAATTCTTCCGTGCTACATAGCAATAATTTGAATATCATCAATCTATCAACCAGGTGAGAACTGCAATACCAATGAACATTCGTAAGTCAAAACACAATGCGCACCCTTTTCAGGGATTACCGAGCAGTTATAACATTCATCTAATTATCTGAAATTGACCATTTTGTCCAAAATTTGTGATCTTCCTTTCAAGAATGAGCTGCCACCTTGTACATACAAATCTTAATCCCGCGCCAAACACCACATCTATCATGTCATCATGTGACAAGCACGAGAATCTTATTATCAACTTTGGGTAACCAGCAAATTACATACCCGGTCATTCAGTAACTTTCATCTTGCTTCCTTCCAGGAGGAATTCATAATACACAACACGTTCCCTGCACCGGTAGAATATATCCGGTTCAACCCATGGTAGAAACCATTAAGAACACTTTGAAACCATTTGCACATAACCAAGCTATCAGAATTAAATCCTTATAACTCCACCAAGCCACACAAGTTGCCAAATCCAAGAGTATTGCCACAAAACACCCGTAAAACCTCACCTCATCATAAGAACTAAAAGAACCGAGTATACCATTACCATATTGATCCAGCATGTTACCCATTTGTCCTATTTCCTCTGAGTTTCTTCTGGATTATCCTCAAGTTGCCATTTCTCCTTGTCAGAACACCACTACTTTACCCAAAGCTCACTACAAGACATCCTAACATAAAACTACACTGCCCTAAGGCCCATAAGCCACTATATTCTCCTTAAGCACCTCCATAAATACCACAACTGTAACACTCACTCTGAAAATACCTTATGCGAATCTAAAATTATTCCTCTTTCCTTTCTTATACTAAAATATAGAATCCATAGTCAAATAGAATTACTGCACATCCTGATACCATCCAATGTAAGTAACTGATTCTAGTGATATACAAATTCAAAAAAATTTCAATTTCTATATATACATTTTGAATCCATTAAAACCCTCTCGAGAGTCATCTACTCTGCTCAAATCTAATTTACTCCGCCTCAAACGGGCCGAAATACATGTGCTCCTTTAGTACGATCAACACTCAAAGAAGTAACCCTGCCTTAACACGACCAATCGAATTCATACTTCGTGCGCACTATATCCTTCAAATTAACAACTTAATCATTCCATAATTTTCATATTTTCATAAAGTTAAATGTAATCCGTATCCAGGAATTTACTTACTCGAGTCATCCTCGATCTTCAGCTCTGTAAGTCATAACTAACCCACAAGTATACCTCAAACCAAAACTAAAATTTAACATATATCCATGAAATTGAATTGTCAATAGCAGACTCCCCCACTTGGCTCAAAACCATAGAACAAAACATTCCATAATTCACAATACTCATACCCTATTACTGTCATAATACCGTAGTCAGTGCCACAAAATTCTTCTCAAGCTCATGCAATGCCATCCATAAAAATATCCCAAATCATCCGCTAAGATCGCAATCATTCTCTTGATACTCAGGTCGACTTTCTCAGCCAAATTCGAATTCAAATCTCCACACATACGCCCCATTGGCAGAAAAGAAACCCTCCACTCACATTACAAGGAACACACCTACGTAGATTATTCTCCAGGAGATAACCCACCTCCCTAGCCTCAATTGGCATCTTGTTATGTATTTTCGCAGCCACAATTTCTACGCAATCACTAAATCTTTTCAAGTCCAAACTTATTAACAAGACACGAGAATTTAGTCTGTCCCAAAATTTAACAATGTAAAAGATCCTTCAAATTATTCATACTTGAGACTATACGTCACATCAAAATGAAAATCAAGCACCCAACGGCCTTCCTGTACACATCAAGGAAACATTTCTTGCCACATTCACATCGTCTTAACACATCCTGCAGTTACATCATACTCATCACAAAGCCATTTCACTGCTTATCGAGCCACAAATTCCACTGTAGGGTCATTACCGGACATATGAGTCCAATTGTACAGGTTATAACTGAAGCTACCGAGCTCAAGCTACGGTCTAACCATGGCCTCAAGTCCTACAGACTGGCCTATCACCAAAACACAGAATACTCACCTCGAACCTTGTTCCTAGAATCACAAGCCGACGATGCCTAGCTGATACCGAGCGCTCATGTGCGCATACGAATACGTGGAAGGAATTCAAAGAGTTATGTCCCAAGCTGAATCAATCCCGCACGATAAGGAAAGAAAGATGGGAAGTATATATCCTAAATGCCCTGTAGCCTCTCGAAGATAAGTATGGACGTCATCATACCGATCTGCAAGACTCTACTAGACACTTGCTCATGACTTGTAGAACCTATGAACCTAGAGCTATGATACCACCTTGTCACGACCCAAAATTCCACTAGTCGTGATGGCACCTAACCCAACCCGTTCGGTAAGCCAATTTTCAACTATCCAATTCCAATGAAATTAATTAAAAGAAAATATCTAAAACCAATACATCTCCCCAAGAACTGGTAGTACAAATCATGAGCTTCTAAGAATAGAGTATACAAAGCGGAAATGAAATAATACATAGTCTGTTTGAATAATACATAAATAGAGCTTTTATAAATCTAAGGCTACCCTGAACAAGCGGCAGCTACAATAGGAACGCAGGTACATCTTCAGATCCCGCAACCATCGAGCACAGCAACAACGACAACCAATATCTGCACGCAATGTGCAGAAGTATAATATCAGTACAACCGATCCCATGTACTGAGTAAGTAACAAACCTAGCCATAGGTTGAAAGTAGTGACGAACTTCTACCAAGGTCAGAGTCCAACTTCCATAACCAACAATAGTTCATAACAATATTAAACAAGTAATACCAGAAGTAACTCAAGAATAAAGGCTCAGCTAAATCATGACTTCTGAAAATAGTTCCGCCTTTCAAGTAATTTTTCCAAAATCCTTTCAATGATAAATAAAATATCTCATTTTCTTTCCCAGATAACCAGTATAAAACAAATGCATCACTATGCCCATCTGTCAACATGTGAGAGAAATTATGAATAATGTGATACCGTACAGCATGAGAAAAACACATCTTTATGCATATATGTCATGTGTGCATGTCAATGCAATGTATCTTAGAGATTGCACTCATGTACTCACACACTCAGAGTACTCAATCTCATTATCTTGCATTCTCTCTCACTATGCTCAGCACACTCAATCACTCAGCGCTATACAATACCTGCTGCGGCGTGCAGCCCGATCCCTGTTTATAGTCGACTGCGCTCACTGGGGGTGTACAGACTCATGAGGGGCTCCTAAAACCAAAGCGATATAAGCACGGACAACTCACGTGCCATAATATAAATATCTGGATTCGTACGGCCAACTCACGTGCAATAATAATATAAGGATCCACACGGCCAACTCACGTGCTGCACGGCCAACTCACGTGCAATAATAATATAAGGATCCGCACGGCCAACTCACGTGCTGCACGGCCAACTCACGTGCAATAATAATATAAGGATCCGCACGGCCAACTCACGTGCTATAATAATATCTCGATCTGCACGGCCAACTCACGTGCAATAATATAATATATATAAATCCAACATGGCTTGCTGCGGCGTGCAGCCCGATCCCAAAAATATCCTCACAATCAGGCCCTCGGCCTCCCTCAGTCATCAATCTCTCTAGTCTCTCTTTCATGGGCTCACAATGTCATGAGAATAGCCCAAAATAAATGATGATATGATGTATCAATAAATAACAACAGAGTATGGGATATGATATGCAATGAAATGAATATGACTGAGTATGAATTTTTATTTTAAAATAAATATTTCACAATAATATGACCTCCGTGGGTCATAATAATACTGGCACATAGCCTCAACATGATTTTTAATATGCTTTTCAGCTCAATTTCTTTAGCTCATAAAATCGCATGAAAAATGCCAAGATCATTTAACTACAAAATTCCACAGAAACAATTATGCCACAATTTTTATAGTGCACGCCCACACGCTCGTCACCTAGCATGTGTGTCACCTCCCAACAATTCACGAAATACATATATTCAGGGTTCATACCCTCAACTCCAAGATTAGAAGAGTTACTTACCTCAAACAAGCCAAATCCAATGTCGAGCAAGCTAAGCAATGCTCCAGAAATTCCATTCTGCGCGTATCAACTTCCAAAGGGCTCGAATCTAGTCACAATTAATTTGATTCAGCTCACAAAAATTATAGGAATTAATTCCATATAAAAATATTAATATTTTCCAAATCCGACCACAACTCGGCCTTCAAATCCTCAATTAAAGTCTATGATTTTTTCTACTATTTTCAACCCCAAACAATAATTTGTTGATAAAAACAATAATAGATTCGTGTAATTTAACCAAAACCGAGTTAGAATCACTTACCCCGTTGTTTTCCTTGAAAAACTCCCGAAAATCGCCTCTTCCCGAGCTCAAATTCATCAAAAACTAAAAATGGGACGAAGTCCCATTTTCAGAACTTAAACTCACTGCCCAGGCTTTTCTTCTTCGCGAATACGGTCATTGCCTCGCGTTCGCGAAGCACAAAATAGCTCCCGTCCAAATTCCTCCTTTGCGAACGCGACATCACCCTCGCGTTCGCGAAGCACAAAATGCCTCTGCCTCAATGCCTTCTACGCAAACACGTTCAACCCATCGCGAACGCGATGATTCGTTCCCCCTCACTACGCGATCGCGACACCCCCTACGCGAACGCGTAGACCAATTGCCTGGGGTCCTCAGCTGCTTCCTCTCTTCTTCGCGAACGCGTAACACCTCTCGCGTTCGCGATGCACACCCAGTCCACCCTTTGCGAATGCGTGCTTCTCTTCGCAAACGCGAAGAGCAAATATTGCCAGCCTCTCAATTCCTCTTCGCGAACGCAAGGCCCCACTCGCGAACGCGATGAAGGAAACCAGATGGTGCATCAGAAAAATTCCAGCAGAGTTCCAAGTCCAAAATCCAACCCGTTAACCATCCGAAACTCACCCGAGCCCCTCGGTACCTCAACCAAATATACCAACAAGTCCTAAAATATCATACGGACTTAGTCAAATCCTCAAATCACCTCTAACAACGCTAAAACCATGAATTACACCCCAATTCAAGCCTAATGAACTTTGAAATTTCTAATTTCTACAAACGACTCCGGAACCTATCAAATCACGTCCGATTTACCTCAAATTTTGCGCACAAGTCCTAAATGACATAACGGAGGTATCAAATGTTCAGAATCGGATTTCGACCCTGTTATCAAAAAGTCAACCCCCCGGTCAAACTTCCCAAAAAATTTAACTTTCGGCATTTCAAGCCTAATTCCACTACGGACCTCCAAATAATATTTAGGAAACGTTCCTAAGCCCAAAATCACTATACGGAGCTGTTGGAATCATCAAAATTTAAATTCGAAGTCGTTTACATATAAGTCAATATCCGGTCAACTATTTCAACTTAAGCTTCCAAGCTAACTCCCAAATACCTTAAAACCAAAACCAACAATTCACACAAGTCATAATACCTCGTAGGAAATTATTCAAGACTTCAAATAGTTGAAAGGAGCGTAAATGCTCAAAACGACCGATCGGGTCGTTACAGTATCCTCTTGTTTAGCCATGGCTAGGTTCTTCCTGAATCAACTACTAACTACACGTTAGTCCATTCTCATATCTATATTCTGCGTAATCTCTCTTGGGTTATATCCTTTGTCTTAACTTACCCTGCAAACTTATCCTTATGTATCCAGTGTTCATTTGCACTTATTTGTCAATAACATCTAGTGATGGAACCATTTCTGCCTCTCCCCGTCGTCATGCTTACATAATGTTCTGGAGTCGTATCATATCCGTAGGATCTGAATAAATGCAATCTCATTCCTTTCGCCTTTCTACCACATTCTTCCTTTATTATTCCATAGTTACCTTAACCACATAATTCTGACTTAATACCATATCACACCATCTTCCCTTTTTAGGGGAGTACTAACATTTATTGCTATGAAGATTTACCTATAAATGTTTCACCTCTTCATATTTGGTGTCTTTTCACATCTTCACGGGCTCTTACTTGCCTTGCGGTAACACTTCTGTACCAGGGATAATTTAATTTCTTACACACAAAGGTGACACCTAGTGTAACTGGCACACTTAGTCCCTTAAGCTTAACTCTGCTCACAACGCTTGTTTTAGGCAAACGCCTTCCTGAATGACCTTTAAAGCTTATTCTTCTGTTGTCCATTCAATTATCGCCGGAAAGCGATCTCTGAAATTCTCACGATGTCAACTATTATCAAATCCTTCGGTCCTGAATTCATGTTCAGTTTATCGTATTCACTAGCCCATACTAATTTCTATTACACCAGGGTCTAACTTTTCCTTCTGGTAATCATGTATGAGTCACTAACTCATTTCTCGAAATGGGGACATGACTTTATGGCTTATACTCCTTTATTGTCTCAAGGCTTGTAACTTCTTGTCTTTTCCTTCACTTGACTAACACTCTCTCTTTACCAGGGACAAGAGCCATACAAAGGTAAATATTTACCCCTTCTACGATTCCAATGCCAATCTTCTGAAATTTTTGAACATTCTAGGATTCATATATGATTGTACTATTCTAGAGTGCACCATATGGGTGTCTCACAAGGAGAACCATTACCATGCTTGCAATATCTCTCTGAAATGTGAGCTAATGATAACAATCCATCCACAATTTTGGGTTACTCTAACCCCAGCTGAATGCTGATATCCTATCCTTCTCTTAAATTATATTTGTTAGCTCCCACAGGGCATAACTGAAAAGAGTGTTGTCAAGTTAATATATCTTTGTTATTGTTGAAAGTAACTCAGAATGCTTATATTTCTCTACCTAAATTGTAAATACAGATAATCTTCACTAACTGCGTACCTCGTATCCTTCTTCACCTAGCTTCTTTTACTTGTTAAAACTTGTATCTACCTTCTGATTCTCTCGTTGCTTTTTTTTACCATAGGGGTAGATATATGTTCATGCCTTAGGGATCCTTATCAAGAGGCTCACACGTCGTAGTACACACATATCTACTGAAGGCCGTACATTTACTCATCATAAGCATGACGCAAAATCGAGTTCCTTTGACTCAACTCTTCCATAACGACATTCAATCTCTTACCAAATATCTTTCTGGATGTAGATGTCGTTGTATAACGAATAAAATAGAATTTAGGAATTTGAATTTCTTACAACTGAGCTCTACCACACGATCTAGAGTAAGAAGAAAGAGTGACATTCCTAAATGCCTTATAGCCTCCTGCTTATAAGTGTGGTACACAACACACCCATAAACAAGACTCTACTAGACACGGCTTGTAGACTCCCTAGGACAGAACTGCTCTGATACCAGTTTTGTCACGACCCAAACCGATGGGCCACGACAAGCACTTGGTACCTTACTCAACCGAGTACCAATGTAACATATCTTTCGTATCATACTATCATAGGTAATTGAGTCGGAGAGGCTGTCGTGAGATAAGTAGAACAAAACATAATGAAATACTCAATATATGGTGACCCAACTTGATATACCGACATATACATATTACGTACTGGCCTATAAGGCCATACTAGTATCCGTATACATGACATTTATTTACAAGCCTCTAAGAGTACATAAATATCATAAAGGTCGGGACAAAGCCCCGTCATACCAAACAATACATATTCAAATCATACTGACCAAATAGGCAACTCCGGAGCAAGTGGAGTGCACACACCTTCTGCTGAGCTGATAGCCTACTAGGAGAACTCTCAACCTGTCTATCGGGACCTGCGGGCATGAAACGCAGCATCCCCAGGCAAAAGGGACGTCAGTACAAATAAAGTACCGAGTATGTAAGGCATGACAGTAGTATATAAAAGACATGAAAGAAACATGGAGTAAAGAACTCAACCTGAAATTCTGAATAGCTCTGTGGATCATGAAAATTTATAATGTCATGCATGTGCATATAAATGACATACCATGCATAGGTATATGCGTACATAACATCATCAAGCATCTAAGGGAATCCCATCATATCATCTCAGCCACTGTGGGCAAAATCATCAACGTATACCAGCTGATCAGGTGGTGGTGCGTATATAATGCCATAACCTTTTCCCATATCCCATATACACATAATATATGCGTATATAACGCCTTCTGGTCATGGGTCAATATACATGTATAAATGCATAAAATGCATAAGAAATACGTTAATAAGATTTCTCGAATATCATAAAATCAATATGCCTTTCGGACAAACTTGATCAAATACGTATTTTTCTGAGACCCACGAATAGAGCATATAATAATAATTCACATGGGGAATCAAGAATATAGACACCTCTAGTATTTCTATGAATAGAGTCATTTATGAAAGTTGCGTATTTTGCTCGTTTCGTTTGTATCATTTGGATCATGCCAAAAAGAAAGAAGGAATAGCCTTAACATACCTTAACTCCATTGAGTCCTTAATACCTTCCAAGAAATTCTTCAAACAACTCAATTCAATCTATCACATCATAAGGAGATTCAAAATCAGTGTTGAGTAAAGGCTAAGTCCTCAACTTAAACTAGTAGTTCATTTACGTAAATTTGGGTAGCATCTTCCCTGTAACTAGGCTCTCCTCCAATACCATATACCAACAATAACAAGAACACATCAATAACAAGATGTAAGCATTATTTTCCAACCTAAACCCCATCAAAATATAGCACAAAACAACCCACACACTCTAATCACTTCATACATAAAACGACAATCAAAGTAGTGTCAAACAACTTTAAAAAATATAATGACGAATGACCAGCCCACCATTCCATCACTATGAGGTGTTTCTCCACACAATTTGTACTCTAAAACTCCATTAAACAGTAGAAAAATATACAGCCCAAAGGCAACACGAAACAACCCACAAAATAGTCTACTACAAGTCAAATAACTCGAACTCACGGCTTCTGATCGCCGTCCCGTGAGTTCTAACTATTAGGAAATGAATTTATCAACATTCATTGATATTTAAACTCTTAAATAGAGAAAGTACACGTTTTCTTAACTATGAAGTACCTTCTAAAACTCAAACTACAAAGAAAAAGAGAGGCGATATAGCGATACTTACGTCGTAGGAATCATTTTTATGTTATCGCTTCTTGATTCCGTGCCCGGGATGATAATATTGTTTGAAGCTCTTGTAGAGAGCTTAAGAGTAAAGTTAGGGGTATTATTTGGGCGAGCTCTCTGAAAAAATAGAGAAAGAGACGAGATGGGATGTAAATATCCCATTTTATTAAAAGTCATAAATGTGCTACTTAGCACCCTATGATTGGCCCTTCTTCCAACGCTTATAACTTTTTATTCGGGTGTCGTATGAATGAACGGTTAAGTGCATTGGAAACTACATTCTAAGAACTTCAATTTGGTATATAATATATACCAAAAAGGCCTCATATAGTACACGAACTATATTTCTTAAAAAGCTGTGTTACATGACAAATCCTTAGTTGGTGTTTCCGCAACTTTAATCCGATTTTTCTCAAACTTCATATTTTCTATCCAAACATCATATATAGCCATATTATGACTTTAAAATTATTTGAATTATTATTAACAAGTCTCATATTCATTACGTCACCTTAGGACGCACAGGGTGTAACAGTATTTTGGTATGTCCAGCATCTTAAACTGCTTCGGAATTAACCCCAGTGCTGCGCTCGGTTTGAACGGCAGCTGAGTATACTTTTTTGAATCCGGGCCCTTCAAGATTGGTGGTGCGCCTAGAATCTGGTCCATTTGATCGTGAAATTCCTTCGCGTTCTGATCTATCCGCTCGTTCATCTCCCTCATGAATTGCATGAGTTCAGTTTTGAAGGGATCATTACCGTTGTCGTTACCAGATCCTCTGTCTGTTCCCCCTGTACCGTCGAAACCGACCTCACCCCTCGGGGTGTTATTATCAACTCTTTGGGCCGTATGATTTGTAGGAACGCCAGAGGGAACTTGGCCTCTTCTATTTGCGTTGTTGGAAGCACCTGACAATGCCTGCTTTTAATTCTGTCATGACCTGGTCCTGCCTTGAGAGATGGCCCATAATGGCCTTTTGTTGCTCTCCCAGGATCCTCACTGTTTTCACAACGTTTTCGTCTTCTGCGTCATCGGTAGTTGACTCTCGTACATGTCGCGGGTACTGTCCCTCGCGGACCGGGGTTGTCTCGTCCCCCTCGTTGTGGGTGTCACTTATGAATCCTCGTGTTGAGGAAGAACTTCATGTCCCTCAACGTTGTTTGCGATGTTGACATTGTTAGCTTCCATTTTCGATTTTTTTCTAAGAAACAAATAATCAAACAAGTTAGTAATAGCCGCAAGGACCAACTCAATTATGCAGCTGTCTAAGCCCCACGGTGGGCGCCAAACTGTTTACCCGTAAAACAGTACAGCTAAATTTGTTACGTGGTTTATAGACAAGCGAACTGATTTGATCTAAAATGATAAATAAATTAGATTAAAAATAAGACTTAGCGGTTAGACTCGAAAGAAATGGAAAGCCTGACTCCGAGAGCAATGCTTCCAATGATAGAAGTAAGAGCAATACAAACAAAAAATAACGTTATTTTCTTTAGCTTAAGAACAAAATGTAGCATAAGTTTTTCCAAAGATTTCGTTGTCCTACAATGGCTGTTGAGCCTGCTATTTATAGCTAGATTTAGGTAAACAAGATCCTAGGATCGAGCCTCTCTTAAATGACAATAAAGGGAGCCATTGATGAATATGTAACTGTATTTTATGAATGCAAATATTCTCTAAAACAACTGTCCATTTAATGCCAGGAAATATTATTCATTAAATACTTTCCGATGGCAAGTATTTGATTCTGCTCACGTTGATCATGTTCCCCTCGGGGTCAGCCTGATGTCACTTGCAGCTATTGTTTTCGGTCCCGATTACTACGCAATTTATTTTTTACCTATCTTCGATTTCACGTGTCACACTATCGTTCGATCATTTAATATAAACCAATTTTACCCTATACACTATATATGATAGTGTGAGAGTGAGTCATGCGAACCAGTGTATATACGGGCTCGCATTGTACTTAGCAAGTTCCAACTAGATTCTCTAATAATGACTCTTGTGACATAAGTAGAGAAATCTGGGATTCAAATTTTAGTGAAGGGAGAAAATACTAGGTGATTATTAGGTAAGCACAAGATGACTCAACATCATGGTACCGAGAGAAGTAAAAAAAATTGGCTCGATTGCAAATTTCTTTCTTCTTCTTATCACGTCATAAATTAGGAGAGGTTCAGTAGGTTGGAGTCAACAAACAGAAAAGTTGAAGAAAAAACTTGTGGCAAAAACCCGAGAACCAAAAGGGCACATGGGAATATTCAAGTACCGAGGGGGTAAAACACGGGCCATCACAGTGTCTCTAATTGGTTGAAGGCCAAGAGTAATACACGCGTCACAGAACGACTGCACATGAAAGTGAAAGTTCAAACCCATTTTCTCCTCTCCACAACTCGGGCTCCTATTTTCATTTTTCCTTTTGTTTTTTTGTCTTTTAAAAATTTATTTTTCTTTTAGTTTTCGCCTTCAGAAACTCCGAAAAATCAACAAGTCATTGATGCGAACAAGTTTCAACATCCAAAAACCTCCAAAACCCTAATCAAGTAAACCCGCAGATTTTGATATTTCCACACTTCAATTCTATCCCATTTCACAAATCTATCAATTGTCACTAACTTAATTTCACCATATTAGACTCTTTAAGAGTTTGAGCTCAATTAACTACACACACAAATTTGGGAGTAATAATGGCTGGTTCTGGAAGCTTCGCGGTGTCGCGGAGTCATGGCGGTGACCGATTCTACAATCCTCCTGCTATGCGCCGGCACCAGCAGATGCTATTACAACAGCAACAGCAGCAGCAGTTACAGAAACAGCAACAGCAGCAGCAGCAGCAGTTGCAGAGAGCAGCTAATAAAGCTGAGGCGCCTGGGAACCGGACGGACTCGGACGATTCGACTACGACATTGTCGAAAACGCCCTCCGTTTGCTCCGCTGCTTCGCCGCCACGGCCGCCGCCAGTAAATGTTACTAATTTGGATAGTTTGATTGAATCTGTTACTCCCTTCGTGCCCGCCCTGCATTTTTCTGAGGTATAAGAGGTGTTTCAGTTATTTCTAAGTTATAAGTTACTAGCAGTCGTTTTTTTTATTTTTATTTATAAGTAACACAATCTTTATAGTAGCAGGATTTTGCTTTTTCATTTTGCTCTGCTCAAACTATCGTCCTTGCTTGCATATGAGGCGAGAGCTGCTTATAGATTTCAAGTTTTTATTTTCATTAACATTCCTCTTTTATATTTGGAGTGGAATGGATATTGAAGAATCATATTAGCCAAACCAGTTTGTGATTTAGGAGTAATAGTTATAGTAAAGGTAGTAGTTGTTGTTCTCATATTTAGGAAGCAAATGCTGTTTGATTTGCTTTCAAGATTTTAAGATTTCTGGTTTAGATTTCAAGATTTTATGTTTTCTTCACATTTCTCACGTTTAGGAATCAAGTGTGATTTATTTTTTGACCGATATGCATTAATTTTGCGATTTATTTGTTGCATTAAGAATGAATAGCATCAAAATGAAGAATATTTATCAATTTATCAAGCTTTGTATGGACAGGTGAATGTAAGAGGCCATAGAACTAGGGAAGCAGAGTCAAATCCCTATTATTGCCTTGGGGATCTCTGGGAAGCTTTTAGTGAGTGGAGTGTCTATGGAGTGGGCGTACCACTATTGTTGAATGGGAAAGACTCAATTATACAGTATTATGTTCCTTTCTTATCCGGCATCCAGTTGTATGTAGATCCATCTAAGCCATCTTCACGCTTTAGGTAAGCCAACCTTTGATGTTCTTTTTCTATTTTCGTGCTAATTAGTCTTTTTATTGGTCTATAATTATTCACCATTTCTCGGAATGCTTATTCTGCTTGCCATCTGAATTGGCATCCACTTTAGCTATGCTTCATAATTTTTCAATTGCTTAGTTCAGTTTGAGTGGGTTACAAAAAAATATACAGTCAGACCTCTCTATAAGAGCATCCCTATATAACAACACTTCACTATAAAAGCCAAGCTTTTCCGGAACCAATTCTTATGTTATGTTATAATATATGTTCTCTATAACAACACTTCGCTATAACATCCAAAAATATTCGGAACAAACGATGAAGATATTGAGCGGATTAGAACATAGACTCACAAGCTTTAACTTGGACGTGCATTGAGTTCACTGTTTCACTTGGCTAATTCCTTGAGATGAAGATATTATTATTGTTCCATTGCCACAAAACGCTCTTAAAAGAACCATTGCAATAAAAATGCTCCAAAATTGGTTGTTCTTTTTCCTATGTTGTTGAAATCACCCCCCTTATGAGAGACTTTAATAACTCTATATGCCGCAAATGGGATGTTGAGATGATTAGGATGAATAGAATCTTCAGAGGGAATATGATTCACATGTAATCATGGATTTTATGACGTTGAAGTGTAGTTTAAGACACTGCTATTTGGTAGTCATTTATGGAAATATATTTTCATTGCAAATGATGCCTTAAAATAGAAGCTAAGGGGTAGTTATTTCATAATTTTGCTTTTTAATGAAATTATTTCATAATTTTGCTTAGGATAGCGATTTATTCTTTTTGATAGCTTACAACGTTTACTAAATTGCATGTGATGGTTGACTGTTTTATATTGCAGTCTGTTATTTTGTCCATATCATCTATCCACGGCCTCTAACTCTTGGAGGGATATTTCGTATGCATTTTGTGGAAGTGTAATGTGATTCATTGAAAGCTTTATGCTGCTTGTTGAAGAAAATTGAGAGTACCAACTTGATAGGTGCATTAAATAGACAAGAGTATATTGAGAGTATCAACTTGATGGTTGCATTAAATTATTTACGATTTACCTTGTTGATGGTTCTCGGTGGTGTTAAATTGTTTAGGGTTTAGCTAACGTGCATTCTAACCATATGCTATAATTTTATGGAGTTCTTTCTATACTAGTAAACTACAAGTATGTCTTGCATATTCTTAGTGGTTGTGTAGCACTTTCTTAGTTCTTCTTGTTCATCAATAATATCTTACCTTATCAAAAAGAAAAAAAAGTATGTCTTGCATATTCTACCTTAGAGAATGGATTAAGGTAACAAATTTGATGGATGCCTTAAATCCTAAGTTGCTCGGACTCGGGTGCAGGCATCTGATACAGGCACGTATCCGAGTGTCAGATTCGGCAAATCTAAATTTTAAGATTTGGGGGTGCGGATCCAGGTATGGATATGGGTGCGGGGATTCGGATAAAAAAATTCAAAATTATAAAAAATAGAGCTATAAAGAGAAAAAGAAAGCCATTCAAGGCGTTCCACCAACTCTCCATCTATATCGCTGCTACTGTTTACCAGAAGTTCGAACTCAGAACACGATCCCTTGGATTCTTGGTTTTTCTCAAACACAAAGCAGCATAATATGAGACAAAAGTACTACAATATTGAAGGTATGCCATTTCCCATGTCTTAAATCTGTTTTATTTTTAATTTTGAAAAATCAAAATGTCAACCCCTCCAAAAATAAAAAAATTTGTCGATGGACTCAAGTCAAAGTATCCGAAGTTAGTTGACCAAAACCGGGACATATCCCGCTCCCGTCCCGTGTCGAGACGGGTGCAGCATCAAAAATGAAGAGTCCGCGACTTAGCTTAAATCTACCTCGCTGATGGTATTTGATTGTTGGTATTAAATAGTTTTTAATTTTTGCTCCGAATCTGAGCTGGCACAAAAGTTAAAAGCTCCTGAAGTCTAGACCGACAAAGATAAATCATAACAGAAAACTGAGACCTGCAACATCCTTAGTGAGAATTTCCCTGTCCTTAAAGGCCTCTATGGTTCCTGGTCTTCTCCATTATGGGAGCTTATTTCTTAAGTACAACATTAGTTAGTATACTCATATGATTTAATATACTAATCAAAAATAATAAAACACTAGTTAATATACTCAAATGACATCAATAGAGCCTTCACATTTCACTTAATGTGCTCTTGGTTACTTGCATTTGCTGGTTCTCATTTATTAGCCCCCTACAAAAAAAAACCTTTGCCTGTGTGAAAATATCTCTCTGAAGTGTAATAAGTAGCAGTGAAGCTGTGTTTCACTGGCTTGCTCCCTCTTGATCATACTCACCGCGCACTCAAGCTTGTGTTGTTAATAAAATAAATATATTAGGTAATACAATAAAAAAATACTACTCCCTCCGTTCCAATTTATGTGAACATATTTCCTTTTTGGTCCGTTCCAAAAAGAATGACCCCTTTCTAAATTTGGAAACAATTTAGCTTAAACTTACAATTCTACCCTTAATGAGAAGCTTTTATAACCACACAAATACTCTGGGCCCCTTTTTGACTTGTTTAGGACTTCAAATTCCAAAAGTCTTTATTTTTTCTTAAACTCCGTTCCCAGTCAAACAAGTTCACATAAATTGGAACGGAGGGAGTATAGGTAATATGATTATATTCTACTAGTTGAAGTTGTTGTGTTCCAATAGTGGCAGATCCAACATGGACTTGAATAAAATCTGCTTACATCTTGCTTTGTGGAAAGAACTTCTTGCAGAACCTGGAGTAATTAAGCAGCAGTCATCCCTGTGTTTAGATGGCTCTTTCCATCAGTGTTGTCAAAGGCACACTTAAGCCCTGAAGCAAGGCTCAAAACATGTTGAGCGCTTTGCCTCGTTTTGTGTGCGCTTTAGTATCGCATCAAGGCTCTAAGGCATATTTTTCCTTGCCAATGAATGTAATCCTGAAAAGGCGACATTAAACAATTGATATTTCACTTTCTCGTAAATTTTTTTCAATTTCTTGTTCATATATTTGTTATTCATGCTTATAATTATTAGTCTTGGACTACCGCTACGTATACACATTTTTAATTTTTCTCAAGTTGCGCCTTTTTTCATTAAAGCCCACGCTTTATTTGCGCTTAAAGCCTCAGCGGACCTTAGAGCTTTTTTGCGCTTTTCGCCTTTGATAATACTGCTTTCCATTAATAAATCAAAGTTCCATTTGATCTTTGAATGAATTCCTGGTCAGTTGTGCACGCTGCTTGTAATTTCTGTTCCTTATAATGATACTTGTTAATCTGAAAAAGTTATAATGTAAAATGATACATTAACATTTTGTTTATGTTGCAACCACAACTTCTTTTCTCACATTGCATGACTTGTCTGAACATTGTTGAGACTCTACTCTGGATGCCCTTTAAGCTTCATTATTACTTAACTAATAGCGATATTTTAACATCTTTCGCGTCATCTCTCTAACCATTTAAAACATTTTTAACCAATTGGATTATTGCCAGTTTCGAAGTAAATGCATGGTTCTCTCTCCTTATTTTGCTATTAATATCTTTCTGCTGTGTTGAGGGTGTGTTAAAATGCGGGTGTACTTTACCCTACAGGCTTACCTGGATAGGCTATTCGGTGATCCCTTGCTTGGTAAATGGTGGATGTACCTTTTTGAAGGCACCAGCAATTTCACAAGTTTCTGAACTAATTTCTTCTGCAACTCATCTTGGTGCTGCTATTCCCTTTTCTGAAACTAAACCTTTTGGTTTCAAGGAAAATTTTGCATAGACAACTTGAGACTTTTTATCTGTTTGGCACTTTCCATAGGCTAGTAGAATGGTTGATGTTAGAGATTGATGATCTGTTTCATGATATTACCATTTCGTGGTAATGAAACACACATGCCAAATTAGTGCAGGTTTCCAATGTTCTGGGGTTTTAGTTTTATTATGATACTTGTGAGATGGGAACCTGGAGCAGCACCTGAAAATTGTTCAGTGAGAAACAGGGTTAGCTTCGGAACTGTAGACACCCTCTTGAGCTACTAAAGTGGCTAAAGTAACTTGGTACTTGGTGCATCTTCCTTATTTGATGGTGAGACTTGTTCTTTTAGCACTTATGTGGACCTTTTCTCCAGAAATAGTAAATCGAAGAAGAAGCTTGTCAACATATTATGATTTTTACTTGTCAGAAAAAGATATTAATGTGTTTGGTCCAAGCCGATTAACTGATTGCTATTATTGTCTGTTATTGTGAATAATAATTGGATATTTTAGCTAATGTTTCTTTCTTTCACCTAAAGAAAACTTCACCTGGCACAGTTGGGCATTTTAACATGAATCTACCTTTTATCTTGTGTTCCTTTTGTTTTATCCAGGAGGCCTGGTGAAGAGGGTGATGCTGACTCATCAAGGGAGACCAGTAGTGGTGGAAGCAGTGACTGTGAAGAGAGGCGGTCCAAATCCTCTTCTGATGGGCGGTGGAACCAGCACAGCCTTGTAAATCAAAATGCCCAGCGACTAAATAGACTATCATTGAGGGACAAGTCTGTCACGGGTTCATCGAGCGATGAAGCTGAAATTTCGAATTCTCTTGGGGTGCTCTTGTTCGAGTATTTGGAACAGGAGCAACCACACCATCGAAGACCATTGGCTGACAAGGTACATCATTTATTAGTGTTTGAAACGAATCACTTCTTTGTCCTAAATGTGTGTTTTGTTCTGCATTCATATCTTCTTTTTCAGATAGCAGTTCTGGCATCTCAATTTCCAGTGCTGAAGAAGTGCAGGAGCTGTGATTTACTGCCTTCTAGTTGGATTTCTGTAGCTTGGTATGTTTACAACCCTGTAGAACTTAAGAGTAATTTGCAACATGATGAGGATATTTGAAGCTCTTATTTTGCATTTTAGTTTGTGACTGCTGCAAGTGTGTTGTAGGTATCCAATATATAGAATACCCATGGGTCCCACGTTGCGGGATCTGGACGCTTCTTTCTTAACCTTTCATTCTTTGTCCACACAATCCAGAGGTATGTCCACCCTTTGTGTGCAAACAGACAGATTTATGTATTTGTTGTATGCATGTGTGCTTCTACTTCCTAGTGCTTCTTCTGAAGTAATGTTTCTGTCATTTTCTTAGCTCTGAGTACAGTTCAGCCACGCTACCATGGTGCAACTGGCAGGAAAGTTCTTGGCAATGTAAATGCATACTCAAGAATTTCTTTACCAGTCTTTGGCCTTGCCGCATACAAACTGAAAGGGTCAATCTTGAGTCCATGTGGACCTCATGAATCCGAGCAAGAAGATTCACTATTGCAAGCTGCAGACAGTTGGCTTCGGCGCTTGCAGGTTATCCTTCCCGATTATCAGTTTTTCCGTGTGCACTATTCTCCATGGAGATGATCCAGCTGTTGAAGCTCCTACGTTTTTGCTGATAATGGGGAGAAATTTAGATTGTCAGTTTGGTTAAAAAGTTTTGAGATCTAAAACCCCAGATTTTGACCAATCTTGGTCAAAGATCCATATCTCCATTAAGCCTTCCATTTTGGTGTGGAAGGTTTTTGTATTGGATTGAGGGAGAAAAAGATCGGATGGGCGTGATAACTCTCAGTGAGTCTATTTGACGCTCACAGTGGAAAAGCTGCTGCTTTGTACTTTATGATTGTTTCCTGAAATGTGGCAGGACTCCTCATTACCCTGCCTTCTTTACTTTGCTGGGGTGGATAAAATATAATCTTCTGATATGGATAGGCCTGTTGTCTTTGTTGAGTCAGGAGCAGAAGTTCTTGACAAGTGATAGTGACGAAAGATTTGGAACCTGTATTTTCAGATTGCACATAAAAATTGATAGAAATATTTGTTATAGTTTGTCAAATTCATACAACCAGTACGTTGTGTTCCTGAAATTGCAATCTCATGATTTGTTTCCTTATATTCTTAATTCACATCTTTGGATCTTCATAGGCATTGAGTAGACCCCAGTTTCAAAACTGCCTGGACTCTAGTCTATGGTACGAAGTACTATTACCAAACTTCAATAGAAGTTATGCCAAGAGCAGCATATGCAGCTGAGTACTTCCTGAGTTTGTGTTGATGACAAATCTGTTGCTATTCATTATAGGTTATGATCAAATTAAATGGGTCATTTTTTTTAATTTAGTTTCTCTTTTCTTGAATGCGTAGTCTTAACTGAAAGGGTGCATAGGAGGTGGTTTTTCTTTGCAAGGGAATCTGGTTCTCATGACAATGACAAGTGAAGTGGGAACTGCAATGGATAAGTGTGCTAGTATAGGTAATGGTTTATCCACTTGTACCTCAGATTTAGGTATCAATTTCTTCATTAACCATATAATTTTGTGGATTGGGTTTGTTACAATGGTGAAGCTTTAGGTGTAAGAAAACAATTTTCTTCATGACCTCGAAGATGGTTTTGAATTCGTAAAGACTTGTTCCTGTGATTATATAGTTTAGGGTATAGAGTTTATTCAACTTCTTTTTCAATAACATTTTTCTTATAAATTCTACTCCCATCTCTCGGATAACCATAGTTGGAAGCAGTAGAACAAACGAGAATGAGAAGCTAACCAGTTTCATATTCAAGTCGCAAAAAGTAATGGAAGCATGAGAAGGAAACAAAACTTATTTGTAGGATTCTCCCTATTTATTTTTGTCGGTTGAAGGTTGATGAGATCAGAACAATATCAGGCAAAGAAAACTTGGTGCCAAATTTCGTACTAATTCCAATATAATAACTAACTCCCAACAACTTATTTGTGAGAGTTCGGCCATTTGAAGAAAAGACATCGGATTATACAAAGTGTTCCTAATGCTATGATGTTGACACAATCTGGTTGGCGGCATTTTCTAATTCAAAACATTAAAGATTTGGTAAAATGTTACAATATCATAACTCAGAGTTACTCTCAATACTTATTCCAGTGAAAGAAATTGTACCGTGTTAAAAGGTCATATGGCTTCCTTCGCATTTAGAATATCACAAGATGTTTAACATCGTTTGATATAGAAACCTGAAGACTTCATGGACTAATCAAATTGAATTGGAGTGATATTTTCAAAGTGCTCTTTCTACCATCACTAATTCTTTTTTTGTTTTGTTTTTATTATAAGGAAGAATCACAATAACATTTTAAACTCTCTGTACAACAAAATGAGGGTCAGAAGGCAGCAAAACTTTGTCCAAAAGAAATAGTAAAGCTCGATCAACGTAGTAAGTCAGTCTTTTGAAGACAAGAGAAAGGGAGAATTCATCATTCTTTGTCCGATATAATTATTAGTACCCATTCTCCATGATAGCCACATATTGGAGTCGTTTGCTGGATGTCACTGTTTGAGTAGCCAATCCTAAATTAGTAGTCTTTGATAATCTACCTATTCCGCGATAACTTCCATGTCTTCCCCATCTCAACATGTACAACTCATGTTACATAATTCTCAAACGATCTACATTATTCACTCTGCTTTTTGACTATACGAGGATAAAATAGCATGAAGCAAGGGACTATAATGTAAAGCTGAAGAAACTTGCACATGAGCAATTCAATGAATGACATGTAATTTCTTTTGCAAAATGTGACAATGACCGTAAAAATGCTACTTCATAATTAGTCCTTTTGGATCTTGACTATATGAATGAAGAATTTCTGTTTCCAGTCACGGATAGTCAAGTGCATGATGTAGTATAAGCTACATCAGCTAAGAGGGAAACAAAGAAAGAGAAATAGCACGCTGAAGTCACTTTAATTGAAAGAATTGTGTTAAAGCATGTTAACCGGACATATCTTTGTCACAGCAGGGAGCAAGTCAACTACAAGATGAACACTGCTTTAACTCCAACCAACAGCTTCTAGCTGCTAATAAATTAATCATCATATTTCGCGGAGCATCTTCAAAGAGCTTCTGTGCCAGTATCCAAATAATGGAAAAGAAGCATTGATGTTCAGTCTCATAAATAGTCTTCGAGTATGGTGGAGAGCAATAGTCCTTTTACAAATTCAGATCTCTGGAACTTCTCTTCCTGATCCTTGTCCATTGAAGGAAACGGTTGGGACCTTCTTTGACAAGGATTTGATTAAAATGAAAAGAGTCAACTTTTACCATCCAGGCAAATGTAAGTTAGGAGGTAGCAAGAAATCAAAAGGATAATACGTGCTTTCCTAGAATAACATTTAGCAAGCATTCAGGAAAAGATACATCTAAAGTTCTCTACACAATTCAAGTTCCAAATTCAGTGCCATGGACACTTAAAACAATGTGGTATGTCCTGCTATGTTCATTTCAAAACAATCAATTTTTGCCACCTATGCTTGAGTTACTCATGAAACAAACACTGATCTTGCTAATTGAAGGAAAACAACATCAGAAAAATAACCAGCTTCTATGTCACTCAAGGTTTGGCTCAGGAAAACGTTTTTGTAGGGCTAAATGAAATATCGTTCAAAATGACTAGATAAATCAGAAAAGGGAAGGCATTAAAGGGAAAGGACAAAGTGAAGAAGGATGATGAAGATCAAGAAAGATCTTGTTACATATATAGTAAGAGAAAAGGAGAGAACCGTTGGATGAAAGCATCAGGTATCAGAATTAACCTTGGCGTGCTCCTGGTGCTAATCAGATTGAAGGGGATAAAAATAAATGGTGATACAGTGTCTTCCTGACAATTTTTTGAGAAGAATGCTTAAATGACCTTTTTTTTATTGCCCTATTGTTCACCTGTGATAACAAAGTAATAAAATTTGGGAGAAATGACCCCCCAAAAAGAAATGGTTCCATGAATTCTCGAAGTTGGCTTGATTTTAGAAGCCTTCTGAGTGAAGCTTTTTTAACTATTAGCAAATGGAACTACAGCATTTTCCTTAGCAAGGGAATAACAAAATCCAAAAACTTGGCAATCATGCATTGATGTTCCTATTATATTCCCTACAAATTGTTAAACTAGGTTTTCTCTCACAATTTCAGATATATGTAAAGCACTACATATCCAGCATAGGCAAAATTTCTAAGGACACCTCAGTTCTCGAATTAAGCTAACTTGCTGCCAAGGTCACTTCTTGCATAATCCAGAGATGCGATGCATACAAGTATAATCAGCAGCAATCAAAAGCAAAGTCAAGCAACAATGCTCTATGCACATTAATCATTGTTTCCATGAACGATCACATTTAATGAAATTTAACCAAGCAAAAGTATGAGGAACTTATCATTGCTAGATGAACGAAACTATAACTAGTTAGCTATCTATCGAGCTTGTGTGCTTCGGTTGTCTCCAGTGATCAGATCAAGTCTGGTTCTAAGTTCGAATTTAGTTACAAGCTGTTGTTCTTCAATTAGTTTGCAATGACAATAATTGATAAAGGACAGGCTTCTAACAAATGGAAGAAATTGAGTTGAGTGTGCCTACTCCTATATATCCAGCTTTCTTTTGTCCACTAATTTGTCCTTTTTCATCATCGTGATCAGTGCCATTTGGTGTTGGCAGATGATGAGAGGTAACACATAGAACCATGACCAAACTGTTGAAATTAAATCATAATAACCTTCTTACCTTTCACTAACATGGTCATCTAGGCTGTTTACAGATGAACTTGCTTCAGCTGAAGTGCAGGATTGTCTTGTATGAAATCTTTTGGAAGGCTGCTGATTGCCGACAAATGATAACAGTAACTGGTTGGTTGCCATATTAGAGGAAGGAGTGACATGGCTGGACTTCTTTTCCAAATAAGCACTCAGCAACTCTTTCCTCAGTAAGGATAAGGCCGAGAAAGATCCACCATTTTGAAGTTTCTTTTTACTGAGAGCTTAAGGTTTGTTAAGGTAAATCACCTTATAGCTCCACATGCTCATATGATAAACAAAATATAACATTTCTCCTAAAACAATGATTGATGCAGAATCATGCTCAAGGAAATAACTCAGATAAACCAATAAACATGAAAGTTGGCAAGTTTTTTTTTTCTTTTTCGGATAAGGGAAAGAGGGCAAAGTTAATAACATTTGGAAGCAGCAACGCTACCTTAGTGTCGCTTTATTAATAATATTTAATTATAAAAAGGAAGGCATCTGCCACTACCTTTCATTAAGCATAATGATTGATGAACATGTTAGAAGTTATGAATTAGACAACACACAGAGCAAAATTGAGAAGCTACTGCATTCCAGTTCACTATATAAACAAATATCAAGCTCGCTAATCCAGACTCACCCAACACAGAAATTTCTATATTATCTTCCCAATTGACTATAAAGAACAACTACGAAACTTGATTTGCTATTCTCTTACAACCAGCTATGAAAAGTCAATAACTCCTACACTTAACCTGACCATGTAAAGCTGATAAATTGGAATAAAGGAAGTGAAGGATATTTTTAGTATACTTTCATGTTGCACGATGACATGTGTAGCCATATTCGTTCGCACCTTGACAGCACATAGAGGACATATCTGGAGATAAAGAAACACAGATCATAAGAAATTCAGACTTCAAAAGATTAAGGCTGAAAATACAATGGCCATAAGATAATTTCACACAACACTGAAGTACTACTGTTCGTTATAAGCAAACATATCTCAGATTGAGACAGTATGCAAATATGCCAAACCAATTGAATGTTTTTGTATCAAATTCCTAGGATTACAAAACTCAGGCACGAACTGCAATAATTGAAAAGTTGCAGTTAGTTTCGTCCTAATAGGAATCATCAAATAGAGAAAAAGGTACTTTTTGGAGGTTCCAGCTCAGTGTAAATCAAATAAAAATCACCTTTCTCCCAAAACCCTCTCATTTGCTCGAAAAGTGGATAGTTCTGTGCTTCTTGGTCATATTGAAGGAACATTTTATTTATTTAGGTTTGCACCACATTCTCTCACATGCATCTGGCTTCTTTTCTCACGAGTACATGGATTTTTTTTTTTAATAATAGGTAGGTGATACTCAAACTCTACCTGATACAACCAATTAATCTAAAAGTTCGAGACATTCAAGAAAGCAAGCTGCCCTAACAATCGCCACTCTACCACTAGACTTTGTGTCTTCACAATCAACAAGTAATGACCTTTAAGAAAGTCTCCACCAATGGCAGATGTGAACAACAGCCTCAATCCAACAGGTGACTATCCTTATCCTAATTTAAACCCTTCAAGAGCAAACTCTCTTCTAAAAATTATTAAAGAGAAGACAAAACCAAAATTCAAAAATACTTCCAACATGAAAATGAAAGAAAATATAGGTATTGTTTACCCCGGTCTTTGCCTCCATGCGATGCTCGCTGTCAATGTGACAGCACAATCCAAGCATATCGAAGTCTTCTGAACAAAATGGACATGCCAATTCTGTTTTTACATTTTCATTGTTAACATCTTCATCATCACCCTCCTCCTCTTCTTCTTCTTCTTCTTCTTCCTCCTCCTCCTCCTCCTCTTCAATATCCACACAACCATCTATTTCAAGATTCAACATGATTATGCCCAAAGAACACATAGTCCGCAAATACACAAATAAACACACACAGACACAGACACACACGCACACACACAAAAGCAATACATATTGTTCCCCTATGTCCCAAAAGATTTGGCATTTCTTTATTTCCAAGAATCAAAGTAAGTGGATTTTGACCAAAAACAACAACTACAAAAACAACAACAACAACAACAACAATAACAACCCAGTGAAATCCCACGAGTGGGGCTGGGAGGTCAGTATATATGCAGACCTTACCCCTGTCCCGAAGGAGTAAAGAGGCTGTTTCCGATATAAGCTCGGCTCAAGAAGACTAAGTGGAATTCAAAAATGTAATTTTTCATGTATGAGAAGAATTGAAACAACTAAAATGATTCTTCCCATAGTTTCCAAGTATCTAAATTTAAATTTTAAAGAACAAATTAATCTAGTTCGATTTAGCCCCTAAACTTAGTCGGATAATAAAAATTGCCAAATAAACAGAGACGGTTGAAAAAACAGTACCCTTTAAAGCAGAGAGCAGAATTTCCCAATCGTCATCATGATCATCCATTGAGAGTTTGCCTGTAGAAGAAAGCCTAATTCCTATAAATAGAAAATACCCAGAAAATATAAATACGTAAAGATTGTATTTATGTATACACAAAGCTTATAGGGTTTTAGGGCACTTTTGAGTAGGAATTTTTGGTGGTGTGTGATATGTGAAAAAAGACTATTGAGACCAGAAGAAGAAGAAGAGCGTCTGCCTCTGGTAGAAAGCTGAACGAAAGGAAATGGGTAATTAATTGGGTCGGGTACGAATCGGGTACCGAAATACCCGTGGACTCCCGCGTTTTCTGGTCAACTCACGAATCAGTCACAGCAGCCAAATAATAGAACCAGCCTAACGATTTGTTTATTTATATTCTTTTGTGTAGTTACAAATACAATCTGTATTTTTGACATTTTAAAATATTTGGCACAATATTATTTCTGAAACTTTTCTAACTTTGAATAATCTAAGTTGATCAAACTATTCACTCTTTAACATTGACGTGATATTTTTTTCTCTTTTAATCACTATGTTTATTTTCTTCCATCATCATTAATACATTGAGTTCTATTTTCTTAAACTCAATACCAATTATCAAGTCAAACACCTGTCACAAAATGTAATGGAAGAAATATTTAATTACTTTGGTATCTATTTCAGTGTTAGCAGTCAAATTTATTTATGTATCCATATCTATTAATATTGGACTTGAAGAGTAATTTATATTTGAATGATTACCTCTATTATATGGTTGATGACAAGTATTACAATAATGTATGGCTATGTATTCAAGATATTTTTTTAAATCGAATGTCATCGAAGGAATTATGCATTTAAGATGCAAGGTGAGAATTTTTTTTCCTTTTCTTTAGTTTTTGTTATTTTTTCTTTAGATATATTATAAGTAATACTTTCTTGCCTTTTGTTGTGTTTCTCCGAACCCCTTTGTGTACTAACAAGCACAATTCCACTAATAATACTGAGTAGTACAATTTTATTCATGTATCGGGTAAAATTGATAAATGACAAGTGGATGCTCGTACAATTGACACATCGGTGAAGTCAAATAAAATATGAGTCAGCAAATGGATGGCACCGGTTACAAATATGTGACTGGTGCTGAGTGTGTTCCGAAGACACTGGAACCAGGGACGAGAAATCTGATCCGGTTGGGAAAAGCAGCATTCAATGAGCAGCCGTTATAATTTTTTTTTGCATTTATGCTTAACCGTTATGCAACCATCAAGAGGTGTTTTATTCATATTAAAGAAGATCTTGATTCAGGGATCTTGTCCCCCTGATTTGAGCTATATGTCACGACCCGAAATTCTCACATTCGGACCATGATGATGCTAACATTTCACTTGTTAGGCAAGCCAACATTAGAATAATATTAACTATTTTTAAATTTATTAATAATCAAAGAACAAATGCGGAAGTAAAGTCTGAAATATAGTGAATAATCCATAAAAACAACGATGTCTAAATACCATCCCAGAATTGGTGTCACAAGTGCACGAGCTTCTAGAATAATACAAATAAAAGTCTGAATAAAATAAAGCTGTCTAGAAATAAACACACAGCTAAAGTAAAATAGACGGGGACTTCAGAACTGCGGACGCCATGCAGTTATACCTCAAGTCTCCTCTGGTAGCTGAAATCCGAGCAAGTCTATAGTACGCCGCTGGGACCAACTCCGAAATCTGTACAAGAAGTGCAGAGTGTAGTATCAGTACAACCGACCCCATGTACTGCTAAGTGCTGAGCCTAACCTCGACGAAGTAGTGACGAGGCTAAGGCGAGTCACTTACATTAACATGTACGCAATATTAGTAACAAAAACAAATAATAAAAATAAATCAGGTAACTCATTTATAATAATTGAAACCAATTCAGCAGTCGTAACCAATTATCATTTCCATCAAATCTGTTGCAACGTGCAACCCGCTCTCACAACATATTCACATTCAATTCTGTTGCAGCGTGCAACCCGCTCTCCCAATATATTCCTTTTAATAAGTTTGTCATATATTTATTTCAATCAAGTATATATAGACTTTTTAATAAGTCTGTTGCGGCGTGCAATCCGATCCCCCAATATTGACTTTTAATAAGTCTGTTGTGGCGTGCAATCCGATCCCCCAATATTGACTTTTTAATAAGTCAGTTACGGCATGCAACCCGATCCTCCAATATATCCATTTCAATCAATTTTGTTGCGGCGTGCAACCCGATCCTCCAATATATCCATTTACCAATTCTTATAGAAGAAATTTCCCCAATAAATACAACAGTTAATATAAAATTATAAGACAACAATCATACAATAATTATGATTTAATTACGAAACAAACAATGACAAATAGCAAATTATTATGAAAATCAGGGAAAAAATAGGCAGTTTAATATTTAATATGCTAAATATCAAATAACAATTATAACACACAATTCAAATAGCATGTAACAATTAATGCAGGAATTCAAAAATTAATATTTGACAAAGAATAAGAGAGAAACAATTTTATAATAATTAGTTTATGATTTAAAATAATTTATATTTTTTCAAGTAAGCAAGCAAACAATTAATTTCACGACGTATAGACACTCGTTACCTCGCCTATACGTCGCTCACATGCATTTCACATAACAAATAATTTAAAGGTTCTATTCTCTCAAGTCAAGATTAACCACGACACTTATCTCGCTTTGCAAATTCCAATCAATTACTCAACCACAGCTTTTTCTTTCAAATTTATCTCTGAAAGCTTCAAATCTATTCACAAACAATTCGATATATTCAATACTAATCATATGAATTAATTCCATATGAATTTACTAAATTTTTGGATACAAATCTAAAATTTATTAAAATATTCGACAGTGGAACCCACATCTCAAATCCCAGAAAAACTCGCGAAATCCGAATACCCGTTCCGCTACGAGTTCAACCATATAAAAATTATCCAATTTCGATGTCAAATGGACCTTCAAATCTAAATTTTCGTTTTTGGAAAGTTTTACAAAAATTCAAATTTCTTCCATCTAAATCCGAAATAAATGATGAATATAGACATGGATTTGCGAAATATAATCACTTTTGGTTAAAGAACACTTACCCAATTCAAAGTCGTGAAAATCCCCCTTGAAATCGCCCAAATCCAAGAATTGAAACTCAAAAATGAGCAAAAATGGCTAAGACCTGATTTTATGTATTCTGTACAGCATTTTCGCATCTGCGACCTATATTTTCGCACTTGCGATCTCGCATTTGCGAGACAAAGCTCGCATTTGTGGAACAGGGCAGCTTGACCAGTGGTCGCATCTGCGCCCAAAAATGTCGCACTTGCGACATCGCAGAAGCGCACAAGTGACCGCAGAAGCGGTCGTCCTCGCAGAAGCGGCTTGACCATCGCGATGCGGTTTCGCACATGCGCTCATTTCTATGCAGAAGCGGAGCTCGACAAGGCTGTCCAATATCGCAGAAGCGACTGGTATTCCGTAGGAGCGGCCACGCACCTGTGCACAAAATGTCGCAGGTGCGACACACCAGAACCAGCACTGGGCAGCAGGTTCCAATTGCTCTGTGGCTCGTCCGAAACTCATCCGAGCCACTCGGGACCTCGTCCGAATATTCTAACAAGTCCAGAAACATAATACGGACTTACTCCGAGTTTCAATTCACGTCAAACAACATCAAAATTATAATTCACACATCGATTCGAATTTTGAGTTTTAAACTTTTCCATTTGCAAATCTTGTGCCAAAACATATTAAATAAATCCGGAATGACTTTAAATTTGGCACACAAGTCATAAATGACGTAACAGAGCTGCTCAAATTTTCAGAATCGGATTCCGGCTCCGATATCAAAAAGTCAACCCCATGGTCAAACTTGGAAATCTTTAGCCTTTAAATTGCTAGTTCCGTTAAATGGTCATAACTTGAGTTAGGAACCACCAAATTAAATTTCGGGCATACGCCCAAGTCCTAAATCACGATACGGAGCTATCGGAACTATCAAAATATTGATCCGGGTTTGTTTGCTAAAAATATTGACCAAAGTCAACTCAGTTGAGTTTTAAAACTCTATTTCACATTTTAATCCATTTTTCACATGAAAACTTTCCGGAAAATTTTACGGAATGCGCACGTAAGTCGAGGAATGATAAATGATACTTTTTGAGGTCTTAGAATACAGAATTACTTATTAAATTTAAAGATAATAGTTTGGGTCATCACACTATAAATAGAAGAATTTGTATTCACTATGGACACGAGACATCTGTATGCAAAAAGGGCAAAACTTATTCTCATTCTATTAACAATACTCTTTCTTTCTATTTATTGCATTGTTTACTTCTGCTTCCGCAAAAACTCTTTTCATAATCAGGCTTGTATTTCCTTCAAGTTTATTTAATCAATTTATTTTTGTTCTTAGTTGTTTTATATTCTAGGATTAAATTAATTCACGTGTCTATAAACTACATTATAAATTCAACTGTATCGTTTTACGGATAAACAGTCTGGAGCACACCGTAGGGCATATGCAATTGTGTTATTACTTCGATCTATTTATCTGTTACTAATGCATTTTGACGCTTTTCTTTAGTCAAAGAAAAATCAGATATAACAGCTAATGATGTGAACAACTCTTTCAATGTTGGAACAAACAATGAGCGTGAGGATATGTTCCAGCGTGATGATTCAACCAGTGAAACTCGCAACGAAGGAGATGAGACAACTCCGGTTCGCGATGAACGAAATCCTCGGCATGTGAGAAGTCCAACTCTTGATGATATAGATGATGGACCTGTTGTTCAAACGGTAAAAGTTTTGAGAGCGCAACAAAGGGAAATCATGAATCATCTCTCAAGACAAGACCAGATAATGACCGAGCAGAAGCAAGCACTTTCGGTTGCTTCCAATAGTTCCAATGGAGGAGTTCTAGTCCCTCCTAATGTGCCTTCAAATCAAACGACACAGAGAACTGGTAACGTTGCTTCGAGGGAGGAATTTGGATTTAATGAAAATAAAGCAGGTGGTGCTGGTAGTGGATCTGGGAACGACAACAACATGAATGATCCATTTAAAACCGAGCCCATGAGATTCATGAGAGAAATGAATGCTCGAATGGATCAAAATGCTAAAGGATTCCATGCCCGGATGGGTCAAATCCCGTGAGCACCACCAGAATTGAAGGGGCCGGATTCAAAGAAGTATACATAGTTGCCATTCAAACCAAGTGCAGCCCCGAAGTTAATTTCAAAAAGATTTAATATGCCTTATATTCTGAAGTATGATGGAACTTCAGATCCACATGAGCATATCACAACTTACACTATACCTGTAAAGAGGAATGATTTGGCCCCGCATGAGATCAAATCTGTCCTGCTGATGAAATTCGACGAAACCCTAACAAAGGGTGCCTTAACATGGTACTTTCTTTTGCCTGAGCATTTGATTGGCTCTTTTGAAATGCTTGCAGATTCTTTCATTAAAACTCATGCTGGGGTGAGAAAAGTCCAAGCTAGGAAAGAAGATATATTCAGAATCACTTAAGAAGAATCTGAAATGTTACGGGAGTTCGTAATCCGATTTCAAAAAGAGATGATGATGTTGTCGGCAACGCCAGATGAGTGGGAAGCTGAAGCGTTCACCAAAGGCCTCAATCCATTGAGCTTCGATGCCTCCAGGAAATTAAAGGAAAGCCTATTGGAGTTTCAGGCAACCACATAGGCAGATATCCATACTCGTTATGAATTAAAAATCAGAAATTGAAGATGATCAACTGAGTTCTTCGGT
This sequence comes from Nicotiana tabacum, assembly GCF_000715075.1. Classification (NCBI taxonomy): domain Eukaryota; kingdom Viridiplantae; phylum Streptophyta; class Magnoliopsida; order Solanales; family Solanaceae; genus Nicotiana; species Nicotiana tabacum. The sequence goes on from NC_134098.1 coordinate 66,623,865, forward strand.
GTCATCCAAGGGTCACAATCACGATAAGAATCAGGAGAAGTTCAGAAGTGATTTCGATGCAGACCGAAGGTCTTCCAAGAATCGTTTTCAACCTTATGAAAGAGCTGATGGGCGAGGAATTAAAGGTTTGCAGTCTTTGGAAAAGTTTGTATTAGATAGGAGAATGGATCATGGCCGGAGTAGCTGGGTTTTGCAGGAGAAGGAACCATCGGGGTCCCGAGATTCAGCATATCCCCGGTCCGATTACAACTTCAATATTAGCTTGGTAGAACTAGTTTCAGTTATGAGAAAAATCAAGGAGGCAAGATTTCCTAAATCAATTCGGTCAGATCCTAGTCAAAGGGATCCTAATCTATGGTGCGAATTCCATGGAACACATGATCACAGGACTGGGGATTGCCGGCATCTTCTTGAAGAGGTTGCGATGTTATTGAAGAATGGTCATCTTAGAGAATTTCTAAGTGACCGGGCCAAGAACAATTATGGGAGGAATCGAGATGTTAAAGAACCAACCAAACCGGTTGCAAGGTTACCTCGTCTAACAATAAAAATAATTTTTGGTGAAGTTGAAGTAAATAGGGTGATGTTTTCGGCGGCAAATAGGACAAAGATATCGATAACTCATGGCAAGAGAGTACGAGAAGCACCAGAAGATGATAAAATTACCTTCATGGAAGAAGATGTTGATGGCCTTCTTTTACAGCACAACGATGCTCTGGTAATATCGCTTAATATTCTAGATTTTAAAATTAAACATGTGTTGGTTGATCCAGGTAGTTCAACCAATATTATCAAGTTGAGAGTTTTGGAACAAGCAAAGTTAACTGGGAACATAGTTCCGACAATAAAGCTTTTGGTCGGGTTCAACCTAACAAGTGTAACAATTCGAGGGGAGATTTTACTCCCCACACAAGCCAAAGGCGTGACGAAGACCACTTTGTTTGAGGTGCTGGATATCGATACGGGATATAACGTGATCCTTGTAGGCCATGGATTTATGAAAATGAAGGTTGTTCCATTGACTTATCATCAATTTTTGAAGTTCCCAATGCCATAGGGGATCAAGTAGATAAGAGGTGATCAACCTGCAGCAAGGGAAATGAATGCAATAACTCTATCCAGCAACAAGGCGGAAGGAGCGAGTAAATAACAACTATAGGAACCGGTGCCCTTTTCCATTCCGATTGAAGGTGATGGGGAAGATGAGTTATCAGAATTTTAGCAGGTGCATAGATCTTTCTAGGTACCTAAAGAAGCAAATGCTACAAAGTTGACCGCAGAAGAATTGGAACAAATTGTTTAGTTCTCGGAGTTCCTAGATATAAAGGATTACCTGGGAACAATATTAAGTCCTGAACCCAGGTTTAAAATTATTAAGTTTGTAAAATTTAACTTCAATTGCTTTGCATGGTCTCATTTTGATATGACAAGTATTCTATTAGATGTGGCTATCCATAAGTTAAGCTTGGACCCTAATTTTCTACTGGTAAAGCAAAAGAAATGACCGATAGCCGAGGTCAGGAACAAATTTGTTAAAGAGGAGGTAATCTGGTTATTAAATGTATGTTCAATTCGCGAGGTGAATTATCCTGATTGGCTAGCTAATATAGTGGTAATGTGTATAGATTATAAAGATTTAAATAAGGCATGCACTAAAGATTCTTTCCTGTAGCCAAACATTGACCAAATGATCGATGCTACAGCCAGACATGAATTGGTGAGTTTTCTTGATGCGTATTCCAGGTATATTCAAATTAAGATGCACCCAAAGGGTCAAGAAAAAACCTCTTTCATCACAAATTTTGGCACTTATTGCTATAATGAGATGCCTTTCGGGCTTAAGAATGCCGGGGCCACCTATCAAAGGCTCGTTAATAAGATGTTTGAACGTCAAATTAGTAAAACTATGGAAGTTTATATTGATGACATGTTGGTTAAGTCTCTTAGAGCAGGAAGTCATTTGACACATTTGCAACACACATTCGATATTTGAGAAAGTTCAACATGAAGCTCAACCCTGAAAAATGCGCTTTTGGAGTTGGGTACGGGAAGTTTCTTGGATTTTTTGGTTTCTCAAAGAGGAATTGAAGTGAAACCAGGCAAGATTAAGGCCATTGAGGATATCCATGACCAATTAACGAGTGTGAAGGAAGTACAAAGGTCGACCGACAGGTTAGCGGCCCTTAGCAGATTCATATCAAGGTCATCGGAAAAATGTCATTGTTTCTTTTCACTTTTGAATAAGAAGAATGATTTTCTGCGGACTTCGGAATGCCAACAAGTGTTGAATGACCTAAAACGGTACTTTGTATAATCCTCCAATAATGTCCAAATCGAAGGCGGGTGAGCAACTGTTAATTTATTTAGGGGTTTCGGAAGTTGCGATGAGTGCAATTCTGATACAGGAGGAGGAAGGTACGTAATTTTTTTGTTTATTATGTTAGTAAAATTTTATTGGGGGTGGAGACACGTTATCCGCACCTAGAAAAGTTGGCTCTAGCTCTCGTAGTTGCCTCCCGAAAACTTAGACCTTAGTTTCAACGTCACCCAATAGCAGTTGTGACGACTTTTCCCTTGAGGAACACCATTCATAATCCTGAATTATCTTGATTGGCTAAATGGGCAGTTGAAAGTAGTAAATTTGATATAGAATATAAACCTCGTACAACCATTAAGTCATAAGTTTTGGCCGGCTTTGTGGCTAACTTTAAGCAGTTGTGATATTAGGAACCATTTCCAGAGTATAGACCCTTTTTACGGATGGATCCTCCAACGTAAAAGGGTTCGGTCTTGGGATATTATTAATTACTTGTTGGCATAAGTAAGTTTGTTTTGATGATTGACAAAGGAACTCAGACCTGAAATATGTTCATACACAGTGTACACAGACACATGCAGATTCAAGTACAAGGAATGCACGTGAAGGAGATAAGCTTAAGTGGTTATATCTGATATCTCCTGAACGAAAAGGTTGCATAAGTGATAAGGAGAACGACTCCTTACTCGAAGAGAAATCTATCCTAGATAAGGGAGGAGTTAGAAGTTGAAGATAACTAGAACTTTTCCACCAAGGAAGAGTAAAGCATTAGACTTCTAGTTATTTCCTATTCTACTAACTCTATATATTTCAGGATGTTCTCATTTTACAGGTACGCACAAACACTGAAGTTAAACGTGAGTTGAGAGCAAAATAGCAAGGCATTTTGCAAGCAATTCTTATGTGATTCAAGTGTGCGAACCTGAAGCTACATGAACCAAATAGAAGAACCAGTTCCAAGTGTCTGTCTTTTATTATAGTTTCATTATAGTAGGGCTTTTGAGTTGTACCTTTCAGCTTTATCTAGAAGCAATTGTACTAGGTACTCTGAGTGTTGAATTCAAGTTAGAGTTAACTTAAAGTTGTCGCAACAACTAGAGGCTGGTTGCCATAAAGGGTTAGAGGTAATCCTTAGGTTTACAAAGAGTTTTGTAAATGATGTTTTTGGCTTAGTGATTTAGTAAAGTGGTGGAAAAAATCCTACTGGGTAGTAGGACATGGTTTTTTCACCTTCTGAGCCAGGTGTTTTCCAGGTAAAAATACTTGTGTTCTTTACTTTCCGCATTTATTATTCCGCAACAGTAGTATAAGGAACACATAGAAGAACCAAGTCCTTCTCTAATCCGTGCACGCAAAAAATTGGACACCACACAAATCACCCCCCTCTTGTGTGGTATTAAAGTACAAAACATCAATTGGTATCAAAGCAGGTTATCCTTGAAGAGGCTAACATCTTAGGAGAAAATCAAGATGAGTGCACTACCTTGAAATTAGGAAGGGAAATCCACTGCTAGGCCACCACTCTTTAATGGCCAGTACTACTCTTGGCGGAAGAATATAATGAGAGATCACATTCAAGGAGAGGACTATGAGCTATGGGACATTGTCACTAATGGTCCACTGGCTACATTGAAGAAGAATGCTTAAGGAGTAGATGTGACAAAAAAAAGAGCGGATTGCACTGCTGAAGACTTGAAAAAGTGGGAAAAGAATGCTAAAGCCAAGAAATGGCTTGTTTGTGGACTTGATCCAGATGACTACAACATAATCCAAGATTGTTCCACTGCTAAGCAAATTTGAGACACATTGCAAGTGGCCCATGAAGGAACAACTCAAGTGAAGAGATCTAGAGGAACTCTACTGTACTCTCAGTATGAGAACTTTGCTATGAAGGATGGAGAAACCATTCAAGAGATGTACACAAGGTTCACTACACTGACAAATGAACTAAAATCTCTTGGAAGGATTATTCCTGAAGAAGAGAGGGTTGAGAAGATACTTACTAGGGTCTTGCCAATCACTTGAGAAAGCAAGATCACTGCCATCCAGGAGTCAAAGAACATTGCTACTCTCCCAATAGATGAATTAATTGGAAATATCAATGCTATGAACTTAGGAGACAAACCATGAAGATGGATGTACCTAAGAAGGAAATAAGCTTGGCACTCAGAATCATTGAAGGTTCTGATTTGGAAAATGATGAAATGACTATGATCACCAAAGACTTCAAGAAGTACCTGAGGAGAGGAAATGGTTCTTCAAAAAGTGGAAGTTACAACAAGGCAAAAGCTCCTGAGAAGCAAACCAACGATGGATGCTACAAGTGTGGAAAGCCTGATCATTACATCAAAAATTATCCTTTGTGGGAAATTGAATGGAAGAAGGAAAGAGCTGAACGAAGGACTAGGAAGAAGGAACAAGTTTAACCCAAGAAAAGTAACAACAAAGGATCAACCAAGGCTATGGTCGCTGCTTGGGGAGAAAGCTCAGATGAGGATGAACGAGCACTTATGGCCATTGGAGAATCTGATGAAGAAACTGAGGTAAGTGTCTTTCATCTCAAAGACAAGATTAAATTTTTATCTAAAGAAAGGTTATATGAGTTGCTACTAGAGCTAATTGATGAATATGAGGATGTAAATAACAAAAAGGAACAACTGTCTAAAGAATGTGTGATTTTGAAAGCTAAGTGCAAAAACCTGGAACTTAGGGCTAGTGAAACTGTAAGTGAAAATACTGTGTTGAAGAACCAGGTTCATGCACTTGACTCAACTGTCCTAAAGCTTATAGAAAGGGACCCAAACTAGTTTAGGTTCCTAAGTCTAACCCCTGATTTCCTTTTGCAGGTCCAAGTGAAGGGAAGCAGCCAAATATGGTATATGGATAGTGGATGCTCAAAGTATATGATAGGAAGCAAGAACCATTTTCTTTCACTTGAGAACCTTAAAGGTCTCCTTTGGAAATGGGAAGAAAGGTGAGATCATTGGGGTTGGAAAGGTAGGTAAGACTGATTCTCACTCTATTGAGAATTTCTACTTGATAGATGGACTGAAGTACAATCTAATAAGTGTATCACAATTATGTGATAGAGGTAACATGGTAGCATTCACCTCTATAAAATGCTTTATGATTAATCTTACCACTAACAAGATAGTTTTGCAGGGAAAAGAGTAAACAACATATGTGTTGTGGATCTGTCCATACTTTCAGATAATGAACTCACTTGCTTAAGTGTGTTGGATAAGGATACCCTCCTTTGGAACTAAAGACTTAGACGTGCCAGTCTAAGCCAACTCACCAAACTAGTCTTCAAGGACTTGGTGATAGGGCTACCTAACATTAAGTTGAAGGAAGATAAAGTTTGTGAGGCTTGTGCAAGGGGGAAGCAGGTAAGATCCTCTTTCAAAAGCAAAAAAATGGTAAGCACTACCAGGATGATGGAACTGGTCCATATAGATCTTTGTGGACCAATGAGAACATTGAGCAAAGGTGGTAAGAGATATGTTATGGTACTTGTTAATGATTACTCTAGGTTTACTTGGACATTATTTTTAACATCTAAAGATGAAGCATTTGACATGTTCACTTCTTTTGTTAGAAAAACTCAGAAATAACTAGGTAATCAACTTGCATCAATTAGGTATGATCATGGTACTGAATTTGAGAATGCTAAATTTGCTAAATTTTGTGATGAGCATGGCATAAATCACAATTTTTCTGCTCCTAGGACTCCACAACAAAATAGAGTAGTTGAAAGAAAGAATATGACATTGGAAGAAATGACTAGGACTATGCTTCTTTCTGGTAAACTACCCCATAGTTTCTGGGCAGAAGCTGTGAACACTGCATGCTATATCATAAATAGGTGCATGACTAGACCTCTTGTTGAGAATACTCCCTATGAGTTACTTAAAGGGATAAAGCCAAATATATCCCATCTTAGGGCATTTGGATGCAAGTGCTTTGTGCATAATAATGGTAAAGACTCCCTACGTAAGTTTGATCCCAGAAGTGATGAGGGAGTATTCTTGGGATATTATTCACATAGTAAAGCTTATAAGATTTATAACAAAAGAACTATGTGTGTAGAAGAAAGTGTACATGTAGTTTTTGACGAAACTAACATTCTTTCTGAGAGGCAGGAACATGATGATGAAGCAATTGAGCTGGTAAGAAACACAAATGAAACCATATCCCAGACTGAAGCTACACCAGAATAAGGAACATGTCCTTCCACCCAGGGAAACTTGACAAGGGGAACTGAACAAAGAGGAATTGATCCTCAAACCTCGAGGGAACCTGCCCATGAACCTATTCCTCAACAACAAAACATTGAAGGAACATCTAGGGGAAACCAGCTAGTTGTAAGACCTTACAAGTATCAATGTTCTCATCCCATTGAGAACATAATTACTGATCCAACCTCTAGAATCAAAATCAGATCTTCTTTGAAGAATCTTTGTGCTTTTGATGCTTTTTTATCTCTCTTATTGAACCCAAAAATATTGCTGAGGCTTTGCGGGATGCAGACTGGGTGAATGCAATACAAGATGAACTCAACCAATTTGAGAGAAGTCATGTTTGGCATCTGGTACCAAGACCCAATGACAGATCGTTAATTGGCACAAAATGGGTCTTTAGAAACAAACTTGACGAAAATGGAACAGTTACAAAGAACAAGGCAAGATTGGTGGTTCAAGGATATAGTCAAGAGGAGGGCATAGACTATGATGATACTTTTGCTCAAATTGCAAGATTGAAAGTAATTAGACTCCTTATAACTTTTGCTGCCTACATGGAATTCACTCTCCATTAGATGGATGTCAAGAGTGCCTTCCTCAATGGCTATCTAAAGGAAGAAGTATTTGTCAAGCAACCTCTGGGCTTTGAAAGTAAGGAATGTCCTGATCATATGTACAAGCTTGACAAGGCACTTTATGGGCTTAATCAGGCTCCAAGAGCATGGTATGAAAGATTATCAAAATTCTTGCTTGAGCATGGCTACAAGAGAGGTAAAATTGACAATACTTTATTATTGAAAGAAAAAAGTAAAGATCTCTTGGTAGTTCAAATATATATTGATGATATAATCTTTGGAGCAACTACTGATAAGTTAAGTAAATAATTTGATAAACTAACGAGGAGTAAATTTGAAATGAGTATGATGGGTGAGCTTAATTTATTTTTAGACTTACAAATTAAACAAAATTCAAATGGAACTATGATCCATCAGCAGAAGTATGTGAAAGAGTTGCTTAAAAGGTTTAAAATGGAAGATTCCAAAGAAATTGATACTCCTATAGCAACAACCACAAAATTGGATGCAGATGAACTTGGTTCATCTGTTGATCAGAAGTTGTATAGGGGAATGACTGGCTCCTTGTTATATCTCACTATTAGAAGACCTGACATTGTTTTCAGTGTTTGCCTTTGTGCTAGATTTCAGGCAAATTTAAAGAAGTCTTACTCGACTGCTGTCAAGAGGATCTTGAGATACCTAAAAGGCACCACTGACCTTTGTCTATGGTATCCAAAAGGTAGTAATTTCAACTTAATGGGATATGCTGATGCTGATTATGCATGTTTTCTTATGGATAGAAAAAGCACCTCAGGTATGGCATATTTTCTTGGCTCATGTCTTGTGTCTTGGGCCACTAAAAAGTAAAATTTTGTGGCCTTATCTACTGCTGAAGCTAAGTATGTTGCTGCTGCCTCATGTTGTGGTCAATTGTTGTGGATCAAACATCAATTAATGGACTTTGGAATTGATGTAGGTTGTATCCCCATCTTTTGTAATAACACTAGTGCAATTAGTATGGCCAAAAACTCGGTTCATCACAAAAGAACTAAGCACATAGATGTTAGGCACCATTGTTTGAGGGACAACTATGAAAAGGGTTTGATCACTGTGAAGTTTTGTGCTACTGACAAGCAAATAGATAACATCTTCACAAAAACTCTAAGTAGAGATCACTTTGAAAGGAACATGTTAGAATTAGGGATGCTTAAGATCACCTAAAAGGAGCTAGTTCTAATTCAAAAATTGGTTAGAAAATTTCTGAATTTTATACATAATTAGATTAGATTTTGCTCAGTCTCATACTTTCACTAATATACTCTTGTGCCATGTGCTAAAATGTCTTATTAATCTCTAATGATATTATCTTTCTTTTCTTGGAAAATTCAGACTTACACAAGAGATTTCTCAGTGAAGAACTTGGTTCATCAAGATTACATGGTACGTACTCTCTACTTTGCATATTTTGAAATAATTATATTTGGATTATGATCAAAAGGAGAGTACCATTTAATCCTAACCTTCCTTGAGCTTATCTGTTACAAAATGAACCAGTTTCACCCAAAGAGAGTCCCACAACGTAATAAGTGCCTAGATTCTAGGGAGAGTCCTCAACGTCTTTTCAAAATGACTCCCAGTTTGATTAGACTTCCGAGCTTCTGAAAAGCTATCGTTACCCTATTAACATCTCCCTCTTTATATTGATTTGGCCTTAGCTGTTTCTTCACTTCTAAATTTCCAACTGCCAAATAATTCTCTCTATCTTCTCTCATCTTCTAAACACACACATACTCATCTTCTCTCATCCTCTAACCATCAATGGCTAACATCTATGAAAATCCCTCATCACCACCCAAAGAATCCACACCCACACCTTCAACCACACTCTCAACCACACATATCTCTAAGAAAGGAAGATTCAAGATGCTTGCTCGCAAAGTAGTCGCTGGAGAAGAACAAATCAAGAAAATTAATGAGCAATTGAGGGCAAGTCAGGCAGAAGAACCCCTAAAAATTGAAGATTCCTTCAAGTCTGCAACTAAGGGAGAAGAAACTGTTTCATCTGAAATAGATAAGGTAACATCTGGTCCAAAAATTACATATGAGACAATCTCTGAGGTTGCTGAAAATATGAAAAATAGGTTTGTTTTGGTAGGAACTATGGCTGGGGTTGAAACAACTGAATCTGGGAAACTAGGTGGTAAAAATAAAAAGAAAAAATAAAAAGAGAGTGAGGGTGCTCAAGGTGATGTGAGGGAAATGGAAAAAGGAGTGGCTGAATCTTCATCCACTCCTGTTGGTTTGACTGAAGAAATATGAGCTATAATAGTGTGGAGTGAGGAATCTGCTGGAGAGAAAGAAAGTTTGCGAGAAAAGGGGTAGTGGGTCTGGAGAAGCTGCTGAGTGGTTGGTTAGGTTGGGAAATAGTGTTCAAGAACCTGTTCCATCAGTACAGGAATCCCTCGAAGACCTACTGAAACGCGTGTCTGACAGTTATAATCCAAAAAGGAAGAAGCGTTCAGGAGTTAAAATCCCTGAAACTGCTAGGGCAAACAAGAAGAGAAAGGTTGCCTCTTCTATCCCTGTAGAGACTCCTCCCATAAGATGAAGAGATATAAGGAGTCAAAAGAAGCAGAGTGAGGCTGAACTTGAAAAGGCCTTGAAAGAAAGTAAGAGAAAAACTATTGCAAAGGGAAAGAAGAAAATGAGTGAGCCTGTTGAGGTAATTGAAATTGAGGAGATGGATCTGGTCCTTCATGATGAAGAGGAGGCAGAAGAGGTGGTGGTTGTGACTCCAAAGGCAAAGAAAATAAAGACTTCCAAAAAGAAGTCTCCTTCAAAAACAAAGTCTGCAGAGCCTTCTACCTTGGAAAAAAGAACCAGGTCTGCCATGAAGTCTAGAAAGTGAAAGTAGTGAAGGAAGAAGAGAGTGAAAAAGAAGAGGAATATGATGAAGAGCAGGACAAGATGGTTAAGTTTGGGAAAAGAACCGTCTTGAAGGGTAGACTCCTCAGGGACTTGGAGGAGGAAGGCATGATGATGCTACTGGAAAAACTACAACTGTAGGGTTGGAAGGACATGGTCCTTTAAATGGATGGAAAGCTTGTCAGAACTAAAATTGTGGAGTTCGTGAAAAATTGTGAGATAACAAATGGCAGAGTCACCAGTGTGGTAAAGGGGTGACTGTGAGATTTGATGACAAGGAATTGGGAGAAATTCTGGGAGTACCTGCTGAAGGGTACAATGATTACAAAAATCTAAAATGGCCAAGCATAGAAAACCTCCCCACCTCACTTGCCATTACAAGAAAGTTTGCTGATAATGAGGATGAGCTTCAGCCCAAGGCTGTATATAAAAATGAGATGAAGCCACCCTACAAAGTGTTGTTTGAATTTGTTAACAAGGTTGTGCTGCCCAGGTAGGAAAGAAGACACATTGCCACATTCATGGACCTGGTCTTTATGGAATGCCTGGATAGTGAGAGGCAGATCAATTGGCTTGGGTTATCATCCAACTTCTTGATAAGGTTCTAATTGTCACCAAAACTTATGCCATACCCTATGGTTTCATTATCATAGTTGTATTTGCTCACTTCAAGGTACCCCTCAAAAAATGGGATGTTAGTACAAACAAGGATCATTTTGGAGCAAACACCTTGACTGCTTGTGACTATGAAGTCGATGATGCTGCCAAAGAACCCGGTTCATCCAACAAGTTGCCTGTGAACAGCAAAGTAAGAGCCTCGGTGCAAGAGAGTGGGGCTAAGGATGCTGAGATTGAGAGGCTGAAGTAGAAACTAAGAGGGATGCTGTCATGACCGAGCTTGCAAAGGAGAAGGAGAAGAATGAAGGCATTTTTCATGATATGTTAAAGATACTTCAGGCCAGAAACCAAGAACCTGGTCCTTCCCAGCCTTGAAACCTTCCTAGCCTAGTTAGACAAACTAGTGACCCGGATGGGATTTTGTTTTGTTCTTTTTGCTCATGATCCAATATCTTTATTTTTCTTTATGCTTTGTGGATGACTAGTATCAATGTTAATCAACTATTTTTGTGCTCTAACTGTTTGTTGATGCTTCTTAGATAGCTAATATCATTAGATTGATATATGATGCTTGACTCCATGATTGCATTTGAAGTAGCCTCAGTGGCCATGAGTGATATCTATTAAAATCTGGTTATCTAACATAATTATGCAACTTTTCGATGATGCCAAAAGGGGAAAGATAGGTTGTGCTTTTTACTTTGGACTGTGATGTTTATAACATAATGAACCTGGTCCTTGCTGATTTGTGACTTTAAAAATAGAAAGTGTTCTAACATTGTGTTGATGCTGAGCTGAGTTGAAACAGGTCTTATGCTTATGAAAAGCACAGAGTTTGTCATCATCAAAAAGGAAGAATTTGTTGGCCTAAGTAAGTTTGTTTTGATGATTGACAAAGGAACTCAAGCATGAATTAGGTTCATACACAGTGTACACAGACACGGGCAGATTTAAGCACAAGGCATGCACGTGAAAGAGATAAGCTTAAGTGGTTATATTTGATATCTCCTGAATGAAAAGGTTGCATAAGTGATAAGGAGAAGAACTCTATCCTAGATAAGGGAGGAGTTAGAAGTTGAAGATAACTAGAACTCTTCCACCAAGGAAGAGTAAAGCATTAGACTTCTAGTTATTTCCTATTCTACTAACTCTATATATTTCAGGATGTTCTCATTTTATAGGTACGCACAAATGCTGAAGTTAAATGTGAGTTGAGAGCAAAATAGCAAGGCATTTTGCAAGCAATTCTTGTGTGATTCAAGTGTGCGAACCTGAAGCTACATGAACCAGATAGAAGAACTAGTTCCAAGTGTCTGTCTTTTATTCTAGTTTCATTGTAGTAGGGCTTTTGAGTTGTACCTTTCAGATATATCTAGAAGCAATTGTACTAAGTACTCTGAGTGTTGTATTTAAGTTAGAGTTAACTTGAAGTTGTCACAACAGCTAGAGGTTGGTTGCTACAAAGGGTTTGAGGTAATCCTTAGGTTTACAAAGAGTTTTGTAAATGCTATTTTTAGCTCAGTAATTTAGTGAAGTGTTGGGAAAAATCGTACTAGATAGTAGGTCGTGGTTTTTTTACCTTTTGAACCAGGTGTTTTCCACGTAAAAATACTTGTGTTCTTTACTTTTCACATTTATTGTTCTGCAACAGTAGTATAAGGAACACATAGAAGAACCAGGTCCTTCTATAATCTCTGCACACAAAAAATTAGATACCACACAAATCACCCCCCATGTGGTATTAAAGTACAAAACATCATCACTCCTTCAGAAGAGACCCTGAGACAGGCCATTAGAACTGTACCTTTGACTAAAAATGAAGCCGAGTATGAGCCTTTGGTTACAGGACTTGAATTAGCCCAGGGACTAAGCTCCGAGGTGATCAAAATAAAGCGTGACTCCCAACTGGTAGTGAATCAGATATATGGAGTCTTTGACACCAAAGAGGAGTACATGCAACAGTACTTGAATAGGGTTCAAGTTTTACTTTTCCGGTTCAGGGAGAGGTCGGTAATTCATATCTCAAGGAAAAAGAACATAGCAGATGCGTTGGCCAATTTAGGGTCATCCACATAAATATAAAGAGCCAATTCCGGTGCAGTAGATCAGTTAATGCACTCAGTACTAGATGTGGATAAGTAGTGTGAAGTTAACTCAACCAACCTAATTTGGGACTAGAAAAATGAGTTTATAGAGTATTTAAGGCATGCAAAATTACCCGAAGATCCTAAAGCTTCCTGGGCACTACGAACTAAAGTTGCTCGTTATTGCCTTGTTGATGGTCAATTATACCGAAGGTCTTTTCAAGGACCATTGGCTCGGTGTTTAGGGACATCAGAAGCTGATTATGTGATGAGAGAAGTTCATGAATGGGTTTGCAGAAATCATTCCGATGCAAACTCGTTGGTTCTTAAAATGATAAGGGCTGGTTACTATTGGCCCGGATGAAACAACACGCAAAAATATTCGTTCAAAAATGTGATACGCATCAGCGTCATGCACAATTAGTGCATCAGTCGATAGGGCTTTTGCACCTGGTGGTGTCACCATGGCCATTCATAAAATAGGGTGTGAACATAGTTGGTCCTTTGCCTTAAGGGACCGGGCAGGTAGGGCTAGGCATATATCGAGTAAAATCGATAGCCCGAATCGAAAAAAGTTTATTGGGTCATCGGCATCGGGTTATTGGGCTAAATATTTCCTAACAATTTAAGTATTATTTGACTATTGGTTAATCCGTTCAGGTCTTGGTTTTCTCAATTTTATTAATTGTTTAACCGGTAACCCAATAAGATTTATCAAAATTATAATTTTACCTTTAGGCATATAAAGCCACCTTAGGGCTTCATTCTCTACAAGTACTATGTTTGGACTTCTTAATTTTTAAGGTATAATTGCTACTATTTTGTGTTGTTTCTATTGTATTTAGACAACTAGACTTGAGCAAATCTCTTAATCCCTGATATGAAGTAGCTTTTGTAATTATGATCCTCCAATATTAACAATGTTCGACATATTTGCTAATTGATCCCCAAATGGATCCTCCTAACCAGCCTGAAGTACGCGTGCCACTTTTCTGGAATATGTTGCTGCACTTGCCACAATTATTTGATCAATGCATTTCACATTATCGGTATGTTTAATATTTCTCTTTTAAACAATAGAACATTATTACTTTTGATGAAAAAAATAATAGTGAGTTCTTAAGTCGTTGTCTTGGTATGATGCAAGTAAATATGTTGAAGTCATCCTCTTTCATTTCATAATCTCATTGATGTTCATTTGTGTGTGAATATATGAAGTACATTTGAGAAAATTTTGATGTTGTTTACAATTGAACAAACTTTTTGATGAGGGTAGACATGTATCCATGAAACATTTTTTCACTCTTTAGAATACAATTGAAAGGGGTTGAGGTTATAAGATCAATTAGTATTACACACTATGTCTTCCCTTTAAATTGTGTTATCTTATCGGTTAAACGATCAATAACCGATTCATCGATACTCAATAACCGTTATCTTATTGGTTCAGTTATCGATTTAGCATATTTATTAATCGAAAAATGATATACTGATCTGATGACATTCACAACCAAACCGAACTGATTGATACCCACCCCTACGGGCAAGTTCTAAAGTCACAAAGTTTCTGGAGGGATTGAAGATCAAAAGGATCATCTTCTCCATATCATCCAAGTACTAACGAAAAAATGGAGTCAACCAATAAGGTAATAATTCAAAACCTCAAAAAGAAATTAGAGGATGCTAAAGACCATTAGCCAAAAGAGCTACCGGGAGTGTTATGGGCATATCGAACAACAACAAAGCCAAGCTCGGGAGAAACACCCTTTTCCCTTGTGTACGGCGCGAAAGCTTTGATTACAATGGAGATTGAGGAACCGACCATAAGGTATTCCCTGGCAAACGAGGAGTCGAATAATGAAGCAATGCTGATTAAGCTGGATTTGCTTGAAGAGCATCAGAATTTAGCATATGTAAGGATGGTGGAACAAAAGCAAATGATGGAAAGATACTATAATCACAGAGAAAATCTTAGATATTTCATAGTCAGAGATTTGGTTTTGCGGAAAATGACCCAAAGTACCCGAGAAGTTAACGTTGGGAAGCTAGGACCAATATAGGAAGGACCTTACCGGGTTTCTGCTGTAACCGATAAAGGTTCATATTAGTTGAAAAATAAAGATATAGTAAACTTACCAAGCAATTGGAACATGACTCACTTCAAAAGGTATTACTGTTGAAGATCCTTATTGGTACTGAAAGTATATGCTGCACTCTTTTTCTATTTGTCTGGTTTTTATCCCAATTGGATTTTTCTAGCTAGATTTTTAATGAGGCAGCAACGTCAAGCATACTACGAAGAAGGATCATCGACGATAGCAAGAACTCCAGTATTAGAATTCTCATACTTAGCATCCGAATACTGGGGAAACTATTATATATCAGAGCATAGTGTCATGAAGACCGGGGGCTGTTAGAACCGGAAGCTCTATCTTATCAGGATCGGGGACTGCATGATCAACCTCGTAGAAATAAGTAGTACAAGTTAGCCACATGTATTGGTAGTTTCATTTACTTAAGTGAATATTTACAATCCAGCTTGTGCTTTTTTGAGATTTTAAAATTTACTTAACTATTTAGATTTTAAATTTTACTGTGATTCACTAATCAAATTAATTTTTTAACTATTCAGTGTTCACTTGCCTGTGGAAAGCTCACTATACCAATTCGAGATTATGAATTATTATTGCCAATTTATCACCACACCTTTGGGTGGTTCATCAAATTATTTTATTACTATCTTTAATCTAGTAGATCATATAAAATGAAAGTAAATACACATATAGAAAATAGAAATAAAAAAGAACAAAAGATTAAAAAAAGAAGAATTTTTTAATTTACATATCGCTTCACTGGTAGTATATAGCAATTCAACCAAAAGGAACCGCGCAGAGTGAAGATGAATGATGATACTCCAGTCTATTTCACAATCACAAACCCCAATTCGTCAAATTTATTGATTTCTTTAAACTTGAAGAAATCAAAAGTAATTAAAAAAATAGAAAAGGGTCGTTTATCTCCCTCTACTTTGCTTTATTGTATAAGCCAGTCCCCTGTTACACTTTCAGAGTATAAAAATTCCCACCGTCAGTCAAAGTTCTAGATTTGTCCCCTTTTTGACGGAATTGGGCACCTGGTAGATTTGGACTTAAAAATCCATCCCACAACTGAACTAATCCGCCCCGACCCATAACCCATTGGATCCCTCCACTCTAAACTAAAACACCCGATAACCTAATAACCCTTCCCCAAATTCATTTTAGAAAGAGAAAAGATAAATAAAAAATGAGAGGCTGCTTGACCTACTTCTTTCTCTAGCTTCAGTAAAAAGAATCGCGATTGAAGGCCAGAATCTTATAAAGGTATGATTTTCATCCTTAAATTATTTCTTAAATGTTGTTTATCTCTATTTCGGGTACTATATCATACTAGAATACCTTCAAATATCTGGTTGTTGTCTAGGATTTTGTGTTATTTTGGAATTGTGGCATTATTCTGTTATTATATTTGGTTTTAGTTATTAGTTTTGTTGAGTTTATTATTGTGTTCTCATGCATGCGATTGTATATTGGTGGTCCTTAAATATTGCGCTTTCCGTTAGGGTTTGGAGTTTTATTTTTGTTATTGTCTTTCTGTTGGATTTGGGGGGACCATGGCCACCTATGTCTATTGGTATGTTTCCTAAGGCGGGAGTTGATTATGATTTAGGGTTGCTGACTTTAACAGGTTATTGTAGTTTTTCTTTCCTATTTGTTTAGTTTGGGTATGATTGAACTGGGTCCCTGTATCTCTTATGCATGTGCCATAGTACATTAAACCATAGAAGTTGAGTATTTTTTATTGTAAAGGTCTACTTTTTTTATTAAAGAGGGACCACTAATATGTTACTTTATGTTTATGTTCCTAAGTTTTTTATTGGGGGGGGGGGGAGGACTCTTTTGTGTCTGTTTTTTTATAAATAATTTCTAGTTTATTTAATTTGTTAGTTTTCGCCTTCCAATATATTCTTTCTTACATGTTTGTAGATTATAAGATGGTTCTTTTGGACATTGTTTTCAACTATGGTGGTGAGTGGATCAATGTGCCTGAACCTGTGTATTCACAAAATTTAGTTCACCATTGGAGATGTTATGACTCTGACCTCTTTTCCTTTAAAGATTTATTAGATGAATATATTTTTAAATTAGGGTATATTGGGGGTACAACAT
This sequence comes from Nicotiana tabacum, assembly GCF_000715075.1. Classification (NCBI taxonomy): domain Eukaryota; kingdom Viridiplantae; phylum Streptophyta; class Magnoliopsida; order Solanales; family Solanaceae; genus Nicotiana; species Nicotiana tabacum. The sequence goes on from NC_134098.1 coordinate 66,640,815, forward strand.
TTAATAATTACTGGCCCATCTAGAAATATTATGAGATTGAAGGAGATGTTGGAATTAGGCAGCTTTTATGTTTGGTTTGTAAGGAGTATAAAGTCATAAATGTGTATGTTATAGATGAATGTGAGCCTTTTGTTTCTGTCACCAACATTGTTCACCATACTGAGTCATATGCAATTGTAACATTAGTTGATATTGATTGTAGTAGCTGTGACTCTGATGATGAATCTGAGGATGAGCATGTAGAATGTGATTCTGAAGAGTTAGAAATCTTTCAGGCAGAAAAAATAAAAGAAATTACTGAACAACTTAATGAGTAAAGGGAGATACATAAGGGTTTGTCTTTCATTAGATATTGTCATAAATTTATCCAAAGAGGCACTACTTCAAGGCAAATGAATTTTTTTTAGGATGTACATTTGTTTCCAAGCATTGAAGTTGATATATAAGCAGGGACTAAGACAATTTATTGGACTAGATGGTACTTTCCTGAAATGGAAGTCTAAAGAGCAAATATTAGTTCCTGTTGGGCAAGACAATATGAACCAGTTCTACCCTATAGCTTAGGCTGTAGTTGATAAAGAGACAAAAAGAAGCTGGACATGATTTATGGAGCTTTTAAAGAATTCATTGGAACTGAATATGGGTTAAGGGTCACTTCCGATGCAGAAGGTACAATTATTATTTTCCTCTCTATTTTTTAATTATTTTGATGTACAAATTTTATTTTAATTTATGTCCTTATTTGCAGGGATTACTTGAGGCCATTAGACCAGTCCTTCCAGGTGCAAAGCAGAGATATTGTGCTAGACATGTTGAGGCAAACTGGGCCATAAATTACATAGGACTAGAAATGAAGAAGTTGTTCTGGTGGAGTGCATGGTCCACTTATGATGAAGACTTCAAAGACCAGCTGGAGAATATGGGGAATCTGGATGAAGGAGCTGTAAATGCCTTGTTAAAGTATCCTCCACAAAGTTGGTGTAGGGCATACTTTGATACTGTCTGCAAGAATCTATCAGTGGACAATAATTTCACTGAGTCTTTTAATTCTTGGATCCTGGAAGCTAGGTACAAGCCCATAATTAAAATGCTTGAGGATACAAGAACCAAGGTAATGGATCAATTAATAAAGAATGAAGAGGGGGTCAGGTTATGGAAACATGAGGTGAAAAGATGCACATGTAGGGTATGTGACCTTTTTGGAATCCCATGCGATCATGAAATAAGGGCATTAATACACTTGATGGAAGACCCTTTGAGGGAGATTCATTGGTGGTATAGCAAGGAGCCATATCTTCTGACTTATAGGCCTAAGATACAACCGATTCCTAGTGAGAAATTCTGGAAAATAGAACCATCTCAAGTAATGGAACCACCATAATTAGTGAAGGTGGCTGACAAGCCTAAGGTTAAAAGGGTTAGACATAATAATGAGGCAAGTAAGAGTCTAGGTGAGTGGAGTTTGTCAAGAAAAGGTAGAGTTATGGATTGTGAAAATTGTGGGGAGCCAAACCACAATGCAAGAGGATGTAAAAAGGTAATTAATACTTTACAATTATGCATCTCTAACTTGCTTTATTTTGTGTAACCAGCCATTAGAAGCTGAAGATGAAGATGTTCCCTTGTTTGCACCCCAAATGTCCCAGAATAGTCAATTCAGCGACTTTGTCTTTAGCCTACTCCAACAGTGAGCCCACTTCCAAATTTTGACAATTCAACCTTTGAACATGATCCTGACCCAGCAATAAGGCCAACCGTTATATCAGAATCAGAGACGAGATTGCTTCAAAGGCAACAGATACAAAAACCAATTGGAAATAGGAAAATCAGCTTCAAGAGGGATCACACAGGTGTTAGTGAACCAAGTAATCTTCCTTACTCACTAACAAACTTGACCGGGAAAGGAAAGGCTACAATGGCTGGGGGATTAGTTGGAGAAGCAACGTAGACAAAAAGTCCAAAAATTGATACCAAGAAAGGGAATCTGATATGTCCCATGTCATGTAACGACCCTGATGTTCATTTTAAGAGTTGTGGCCCCGTTCCTCCAGTTACTGTTCATTCCCTTCTTAAATTTTGTTATGTGACTTACCAGGGTAAATGGTTCGGGTCCGAAGAGGTTTCAGAATGAATTGAGATACTTAGTCTCAAGGTTGAAAGGTTAAGTTGAAAAGGTTGAACAGACATTGACTTATGTGTAGACGACTCCAGAATGGAGTTTTGATGGTTCTGTTAGCTTCGTTGGACGATTTTAGACTTAGGAGCGTGTCCGGTTAGTGATTTAGGCTTGAAATGATGAAAGTCAAAAATTTAGAAGTTTGATCGGGAGTGGACTTTGTAGTTACCGCGCTGGAATTGGGGTTCAGGGAGTTGGAGTAGGTCCGCAATATCATTTGTGACTTGTATGCAAAATTTGAGGTCAATCAAATGTGATTTGGTAGGTTTCGGCATCGTTTGTAGGAGCTAGAATTTTTTAGTTTCAATAGGCTTGAATTGAGGTGCGATTCATATTTTGATATCGTTTTATGTGATTTGAGGTCTCGACTAAGTTCGTATCGTATTTTAGGATTTTTTTGGTATAATTGGTTGAGGTCCCGGGGGCCTCCGGTGGAGTTCAGATGGTTAACAGATCGAATTTGGAGTTTGAAAGATTGCTGAAGCTGGGAGTCTTCTGGTGTAATCGCACATGCGGAGCTTTGGTCGCAGGTGCGAGCAAAGGAGCACATGTGCGGTCATGGAAGGGCTGCGCAGTGGTCGCATGCGCGGAAGGAGTTTCGCAGATGCGGATGCACATCTGCGCGAGGTTGACCGCAGAAACGCATTTGGCTAGGCAGCAGGGGGATTGCAGATGCGGAGAAGGCTCGCAGATGTGGTCCCGCAGGTGCGATGGGTCGCCAGTTAAGTAGGTTCCACAGGAGCGTAATTTTTTCCGCAAAAACGGATGCGCAGGTGCGAGCCCAGGCTCCACAGTGCGGAAATGCCTGGGCAATGTTTAAATTCGAGGGTTTCCGAGATTTTCTTCATTTTAAATATTTAAAGCTCGGTATTTGGCGATTTGTGAGATAAATTCGAGGGTTCAGATCAAATGTTTAAAGATGTTTAAAGATGTTCAGATCAAATGTTTAAATTTGAGGGTTTCCGTTTCGCAAGGCAAGGGCATGTTGGAGTAGAGTTTCGCATAGTTTACGGTAAGTAATACTTCTAAGCTTGGTTATGAGAGTATGAAGCCCCGAATTTTGTGATTATGAGAATGGTGTGAGGTGACGCATGTGCTAGGTGACATGCATGTAGGTGTGCATTGTGTGAATTGTGATTTAGTCGATTCCATAGAATTGTGTAGCTATCTTATCTGAACATCTTTACCATACTCTATGTGGTAGAGCACTTGAGCTGTCATTTATGCTAGAAATCATGTTTAGCCTATATGCTGGTACTATTGGGACCCACATTGGTCGTACTTTGTTGCTGAACTAATTGCCTAATCTGTCCATTTGTACTCAGTCACAGTTATTGCTTACATATTATGTCTCAGTCTTTGTTGTCTTTACTTGTTATATCATATCATCATTCGTGTGCTGAATATCATGATTTTGGTGAGCCCGAGAGACTGGAGAAGTTATTAGCTGAGTGAGGGTGAGGGCCTATTGTGAGTGGTATTTATGGGATCGGGCTGCACGCCCTAGCAGGTTTATTGATTTGTGCCTGGATTTGGCTTATTATATCGCTTGATCTGGATCAGCCCCTCCGGAGTCTTCACACCCACAATGGGCGTGATGCTAGCAGTTATGACATTTGGGCTGGATATGCCCTATTTACTTGCATTTGGGTTGGACTTCCCTATTTTATTTGCATGTGGGCTGGATCTCCCCTGCTATGTGTTAAGTTTTATTGTGAAATCTGAAAGCATGTCTAAGTTCTTGTTAAAAGCATGTCTAAATTCTTGTACCTTTACTTGTAAAATATCAATATATAAGACATTATTGTCATATTTTCTGTAACTTTATGTACTGTTAAATGTTGAAAGTGGACCGTAATAATTGGACTTCTCACTACTTTAAGTCCAAAGGTTAGATTTGTTACTTATTGAGTTAGTTGTACTCATACTATATCCTGCATCTCGTGTGCAGATCCATGTCCTTCCGGTTACGGGGGTTGTTGATTTGCAGAGGCCAGACCTTCGAAGATCATCGAGGTAGCTATTTGGCGTTCGCAGACCTTGACTCTCCTTCCTTATCTTTCAGTTTATTTATTCAGTTTTACTTCTAGATAGTGTACTAGACTTTGTCATTTTGTAGATGCTCATGTACTCAGTGACACCCCGGTTTTGGGAAGAATTTGTGTATTGAGATATGATTTCCTATCCCGTTTTAAGAGATTTTCCTTTATTCAAACTGTTTTAGTATCTTTCAAAGATTTGAAGTGTTGGAAATATATGAATACTCGGCTTGCCTAGTACCATGATAGGCGCCATCACGACGGGTTGGTTTTAGGCCGTGACAAGTTGGTATCAGAGCCTAGATTACATAGGTCTTATGAGTCAGGAGCAGGTTTAGTAGAGTTTTGTGGATCGGTACGGAGACGTTTGTACTTTTCTTCGAGAGGCTGCCGAACCCTTACGAAATTTCATATTCTTATATTCTTGTCGTGCAAATTTGTTGATTCTGGAAACTAAAATATCTTTTATTCTATTCTCTCACAGATGGTGATGACACATGCTACTGGATAGGACAGACATCAACTAGTATTACCAGCCAGGGGCACGAGAGGCCGAGGTAGCGGTAGGGGCCGCGGTAGGGGCAGAGATGCAACTCGTACATCAGCTAGAGCAGTACCTGCAAATCCACCAGTTGCTCCAGCTCAGGAGCAGGTTCCAAATGTGGTTGAGCCAGTAGGGCCAACTCAGGTACCAGCTGTGCCCATTGTGATCCCAGGCCTTCAGGAGGCTTTGGCTCAGATTTTGACGGTGTGCACTAGCCTTGCTCAGGCAGTTTCTATTCAGATCGCGCCAACCACTTCTCAGGCCGGGGGAGGTACTCAGACTCCCGCCGCCCGTACTCTAGAGCAGGTGATGTAGGGATTTCAGATGCCAGGGGTATTAGGCCTGTGCATAATTTGGTAAATACCGAATTACCGTACCGAAGCCAAAAATTTTGGTATTTGGTGTTCGGTATGGTTTACGTTTAAAAAAATATTGGTATTAGGTATAGTATTTGGTATTTTAAAATAAAATACCGAAATACCGATACCGTACCGAAATATATATTATATTACACAATACACATATTATTAGTTATAACATAAATATAAAAATTTAAAATTTTACTTTTCTTTATTCTCTAAGTTCATCAGTTAACTCTAAAAAGTAACAAGACATTTCTAATGATCAAATTTATTCATTTATATATAGTTTTCTCTCTCTGGGTTGATATTTGCTAGTTTTAGACAAAACTTTTGTCAACAAATATTTTTAGTTTTGTATTTTTGAGTACTTTAATTTAGAATATTACAGTATGTGCTTCTATGCACTAGTTAGTATTCAAACCGAATAAATCGAAGTTACCAAACCGAAACCGAAAAGAGAAAGGAGAAAAATCGAACCATACCGAATATAATTAGGTACGACATTGGTATAGCATTTTAAGAAACTGAATACCAAAAATACCGAACCGAAATATCTAAATATCGTACCGTACCGACCGACGAATACCCCTAGGGGTATTGCCAGTCCAGTCGGTTGGATATGCTCAGGCCCATGTGGGTCCCATTATGACTGATGATGAGTAGGGGAGACTAGAGAGATTTGGGAGGCTCCAGCCTCCATCATTCAGTGGGGCTGAGTCTGAGGATGCCCAGGACTTCTTGGATAGGTGTCAGCGAATTCATCACATGACAGGTATTCTGGAGACCAGTGGGGTCTTATTCACTACTTTTCAGTTTACTGGGGCTGCCTTCAGATGGTCGGAGGCCTATGAGAGGAGCAGGCCAGTCGGTGCTATACCACTATCATGGCATGAGTTTTCCATTCTCTTCTTGGAGAAGTTTGTACCACCAACCCGCAAGGAGGAGTTGCGCAGGCAGTTTGAGCAGCTACACCAGGACGGCATGTCTGTGACCCAGTATGAGATGAGATTTCAGAGTTGGTTCGTCATGCAGTTTGGTTGGTTCCCACTGAGAGGGAGAGGATTAGGAGGTTCATTGATGGCCTCACCTATCAATTACGCTTTTCTATAACTCGGGAGAGTGTATTGGGTGTTCAGTTCGATGAGCTGGTTGATATTGCTTGGCGATTAAAGATGGTCCATAGTCAGGAGCGTGAGGAGAGAGAGGCCAAGAGGCTTCGTGGATCGGGTGGTTTTGACGGTGTTCCTTCTAGGGGTCAGTTCTACCACGACAAGGGGTCGTCCTTATAGGTCTGCTCAGATGGCTCGTCTAGTCCATCGTGATACATCATCCAACCATGGTTCATATAGTGCTAGACAGGGCCAGTCATCCCTCAGTGCCTTCCCAACTCAGAGTTCATCTCGTGCACCTTCAGTTCAGGGTTCGTCTGCACCAAGTTCTTCTGGTTCTCGGGGTCTGCCTCAATATTTGCCACCATTTTCTGAGAGGGTATGTTTCGAGTGTGGAGATTTGGGTCATGTGAAGAGGTTCTGTCCCCACCTTACGGGAGGTCCAGTGCAGCAGAGGAGTTAGGCTGCGACTTCAGCACCAGTTACTTCACCAATCGCCAAGTCAGCTCGGGTTGGAGCCCAGGCAGCTAGAGGCAGCCCTAGAGGGGGAGGTCGATCAGGTGGCAGTCAGGCCTGATTCTATGCTATTCCTGCCAGGCCAGATGCTGTTGCTTCAGATGTAACGATCACATGTATTGTCTTAGTATGTCACATAGATGGTTCTGTATTATTTGACCCTAGTTACACTTATTCATATGTATCATCGTATTTTGCTCATTATTTGGTTATGCCCCATGAGTCCTTAGTCTCATCTGCTCATTTATCTACGCAAGTGGGTGATACTATTATTGTGGACCGTGTATATCAGTCATGTGTAGTGACTATTGGGGGATTAGAGACTAGAGTTAATATCTTATTGCTTAGTATGATTGATTTCAACGTGATCTTGGGTATGGATTGGTTGTCTCCATGTCATTCTATGCTGTATTGTCATGCTAAGACCATGACATTGGCAATGGCAGGTTTTCCAAGGATCGAGTGGAAAGGTTCTCTAGATTATGTTCCCAGCAGGGTGATTTCATATTTGAAGGCACAACGGATGGTTGAGAAGGGTTGTTTATCTTATTTGGCCTTTGTGAGGGATGTTGGTACTGATACCCCTTCCGGTGGTACAAGACTTTCCGGATGTGTTTCCTGCAGACCTGCCGGGCATGCTGCCCGACAGGGATATTGACTTGGTGCCGGGCACTCAGCCCATTTCTATTCCTCCGTATCGTATGGCACTGACTGAGTTGAAGGAATTGAAAGAAAAACTTCATGAACTTCTTGATAAGGGGTTTATTAGGCCTAGTGTTCCTCCTTGGGGTGCACCAGTTCTGTTTGTCAAGAAGAAGGATAGTACTATGCGGATGTGCATCGACTATAGGCAGTTGAACAAAGTTACAATCAAGAACAAGTATCTTTTGCCGCGCATTGATGATCTATTTGACCAACTTTAGGGAGTGAGGGTGTTCTCTAAGATTGATTTGAGGTCTGGATATCACTAGTTGAAGATTCAGGACTTGGATATTCTAAAAATAGCATTCAGGACCCGTTATGGTCATTATGAGTTCCTTGTGACGTCTGTTGGGCTGACCAACACCCCAACAACATTCATGCATCTGATGAACAATGTATTTCAGCCTTATGTCGACTCGTTTGTCCTAGTATTCATTGATGATATATCTCGTAGCCAGGAGGAGCATGCCTAACATTTGAGGATTGTGCTACATCGGCTGAGGGAGGAGAAGCTTTATGCCAAGTTCTCCAAGTGTGAGTTTTGTCTTAGTTCAGTGGCGTTCTTGGGGCATGTGGTGTCTAGTGAGGGGATTAAGGTGGATCTAAAGAAGATAGAGGCGGTTCAGAGTTGGCCCACGCTGTCCTCAGCTACGGAGATTCAGAGCTTTCTTGGCTTGGCTGGTTATTATCATCACTTCATGGAAGGTTTCTCGTCTATTGCATCGCCTTTGACCAAATTGACACAGAAGGGTGCTACTTTCAGGTGGTAGGATGAGTGTGAAGAGAGCTTTCAGAAGCTCAAGACTTCCTTGACCATAGCTCCAGTTCTAGTTTGTCCTTTAGCTTCAGGTTCTTACACAATGTATTATGATGCTTCGCGGATCAATATTGGGTGTGTCTTGATGCAGGAGGGTAGAGTGATCGATTATGCTTCGCGTCAGTTGAAGCCTCATGAGAAGAACTACCCTGTCCACGATTTGGAGTTGGCTGCCATCGTTCATGCATTAGAGATTTAGAGGCATTATCTCTACGGTATGTCTTGTGAGGTATTTACGGATCATCGGAGTCTTCAACACTTGTTCAAACAAAAGGATATAAATTTGAGGCAGTGGATGTGGTTGGAGCTGCTAAAATACTATGATATCACTATTTTGTATCATCCCGGGAAGGTCAATGTGGTGGCCGATGCCTTGAGTAGAAAGGCGGTGATTATGGGTAGCCTTGCATTCATTCTTGTTGGTGAGAGACCGCTTGCAGTTGATGTTCAGGACTTGGCCAACCAGTTCATGAGATTAGATGTTTCGGATCCCAGCCGGGTTCTAGCTTTTGTGGTTTCTTGGTCTTCCTTATATGATCACATCAGAAAGTGCCAGTATGATGATCCTCATTTTCTTGTCCTTATTGACACAGTTCAGTACGGTGATACCAAGGATGTTACTATTGGGGATGATGGGGTGTTGAGGATGCAGGGTTGGATTTGTGTGCCCAATGTAGATGGGCTATGTGAGTTGATTCTTGAGGAGGCCCACAGTTTGCAGTATTCATTCATCCGGGTGCCGCGAAGATGTATCAGACTTGAGGCAACACTTTTGGTGGAGGAGGATGAAGAAGGATATAGTGGGGTTTGTAGCTCGGTGCCTTAACTGTCAGCAAGTAAAGTATGAGCATCAGAGACCGGGCGGATTGCTTCAGAGGCTCGAGATTCCAGAGTGGAAATGGGACCGTATCACCATGGATTTTGTAGTTAGGCTCCCACGGACTTCGAGGAAGTTCGATTCTATATGGGTGATTGTGGATCGGCTGACCAAGTCTACACACTTCATTCCAGTTGGGACTACTTATTCTTCGGAGCAGTTGGTTGAGATTTACATCCGCAAGATTGTTCACCTTCACGGCGTGCCAATGTCCATCATTTCAGATTGGGGCACACAATTTACATCGCAGTTTTGGAGAGTCGTGCAGCGTGAGTTGGGCACCCAAGTTGAGTTGAGTACAACATTTCACCCTCATACGGATGGGCAGTCCGAGCGCACCATTCAGATATTGGAGGATATGCTTCGCGCTTATGCCATTGATTTTGGGGGTTCTTGGGATCCGTTTCTGCCACTCGCAGAATTTGCTTACAACAATAGCTACCAGTCGAGCATTTAGATGGCTCCGTACGAGGCTTTGTATGGGAGACGGTGTCGATCTCTAGTGGATTGGTTTGAGCCGGGTGAGGCTAGGCTATTGGGTACTAACTTGGTTGAGGATGCTTTGGACAAGGTCAAATTGATTCAGGATCGGCTTCGCACGATGCAGTCTAGACAAAAGAGTTACACCGATCAGAAGGTTCGTAATGTTGCTTTCATGGTTGGGGAGAATGTACTGCTTAAGGTTTCACCCATGAAGGGTGTTATGAGGTTCGGAAAGAAGGGCAAGTTGAGCCCTCGGTATATTGGGCCATTTAAGGTACTTCAGAGGATTGGAGATGTGGCTTACAAGCTTGCCTTGCCACCTAGTTTATTGAGTGTGCATCCAGTGTTTCATGTTTCTATGCTCCAAAAATATGTCGACGATCCGTATCATGTTTTGAATTTCATCACGGTTCAGTAGGATGGGATTTCGACTTATGATGTGGAGCCGCTGGCTATTTTGGATCAACAGGTTTGAAAGTTGAGGTCAAAAGATATAGCTTCGATGAATGTGCAGTGGAGAGGTCAGCCAGTTAAGGAGGCTACTTGGGAGACCGAGTGGCAGATGTGGAGCAGATATCCACGCCTATTTGAGACTTCAGGTACATTTCTAGACCTGTTCGAGGACGAACGTTTGTTTAAGAGGGGGAGAATGTAACGTCCCGACCGGTTATTTTGAGAGTTGTGGTCCATTCCCCCATTTAGTATTCATTCCCTGCTTAAAATGTGTTATGTGACTTTCCGGGGTAGTTGGTTTGGGTCTAGAGAGGTTTCGGAATGAATTGAGACACTTAGTCTCAAGGTTTAAAGCTTAAGTTAAAAAGGTTGACCGTATGTTGGCTTATGTGTAGACGACTCTAGAATGAAGTTTTGATGGTTTCGTTAGCTCCATTGAGTGATTTTGGACTTAGGAGCGTGTCCGGTTAGTAATTTGTAGGAAATTTAGAAGTTTGACCGAGAGTGAACTTTATGGTTACTGGGCTCAGATTAGGGTTCCGGGAGTTGGAGTAGGTCCGTGGTGCCATTTGTGACTTGTGTGCAAAATTTGAGATCAATCGGACGTAATTTGGTAGGTTTCAACGTCGTTTGTAGGAGTTGGAATTTCTTAGTTTCAATAGGCTTGAATTGGGGTGCGATTTATGTTTTTGATATTTTTTGATGTGATTTGAGGGCTCGACTAAGTTTGTATCATGTTTTATTACTTGTTGGTATAATTGGTTGAGGTCTCGGGGGCCTCGGGTGGAGTTCAGAAGGTTAACTGATCGAATTTGAAGTTTGAAAGATTGTTGAAGCTGGGAGTCTTCTGGTGCAATCGCACATGCGGAGCTTTGGTCGCAGGTGCGAGCAAAGGAGCACATGTGTGGTCATGGAAGGGCTGCGCAGTGGTCGCATGCGCGGAAGGAGTTCCACAGATGCGGATGCACATCTACGCGAGGTTGACCGCAGAAGCGTATTTGGCTAGGCAGCAGGGGCATTGCAGATGTGGAGAAGGCTCGCAGATGCGGTCCCGTAGGTGCGAGGCTAGGACCGCAGGTGCGATGGGTCGCCAGTTAAGTGGGTTCCGCAGGAGTGTGATTTTTTCCGCAAAAGCAGATGCGCTGGTGCGAGCCCAGGCTCCCCAGGTGCGGAAATGCCTGGGCAATGTTTAAATTCGAGGGTTTTCGAGATTTTCTTCATTTTAAACATTTCAAGCTCGGGATTTGGTGATTTTTGAGAGAAGTTTCGAGGGGTTTCTTGAGGCAAGTCACTTGTGGTTAAATTTATTCAATAGTTATGTTTCCCCATTCAATTTCCCACCTAGATTGTGTGGTTTTGAGGTGTAATTTGGGGGTTTGAGGCTAGGAATTTTGAGAGTTTAAATTGGGGATTTGGGTGTCGATTTGGTGATGGATTTTGATAAATTTAGTATGGTTGGACTCGTGGCAGAATGGTTTTTTGGATTTTGTGACTTTTATTGGATTTCGAGACGTGGGCTCGGGGGCCTACTTTTGAGTAGACTTTTTGACTTTTAATTAAAAGCTTAGTAATTTTATATGGAATTGATACCTTTAGCTTGTGTTGATTGTATCAAACTATTTGTGGCTAGATTCGAGGCATTTGGAGGCCATTCCGAAAGGCAAGGGCTTGTTGGAGTAGAGTTTCGCACAGTTTGAGGTAAGTAACACTTCTAAGCTTGGTTCTGAGGGTATAAAGCCCCAAATTTTGTGATTATGTGAATGGTGTAAGGTGACGCATGTGCTAGGTGATGGGCCTGTAGGCGTGCACCGTGTGAATTGTGATTTAGTCGATTCCATGGAAATGTGTAGCTATCTTATTGTCACGACCCAAAATCCTAACCTGTCGTGATGGCACCTATCGATGGTACTAGGCAAGCCGATTCTCAAAAATACTTCCAATGTTTCACAAAAAGATAAGTCAAAAGCTTTTACATGACAGAGTTTTCATAAAAACATGAGTTAAACTCAAAATACAGTACGGAAAATAGCCCCAAACATCGGGTGTCACCAAGTCATGAGCTTCTAAACAACCAATCTAAGAAACAATGTCTACAAGAGTGTGTGTCAAAATACCAATACAGAAAAGAAAAGATAATACGGAAGGAGAGACAAGGACTGCGAACGCCGGCAGCTACCTCGTGAATCTCCGATACTCAACCACGCACGAGATCAACGTCCTCCGTGACCGGAAACACCTGGATCTGCACATGAAGTGCAGGGTATAGCGTGAGTACAACCAATTTAGTAAGTAACAATAATAATTAAGGGACTGAAAGGTAGTGACGAGCTATACAAATACAGTTCATTTCAGTAATTTCAGCAATGAAACTAGACATGTTTCAATTCCGGCAATTTAAGTCAAAACAGTTACACATTACCAAGTTCAGGTAAAATCGGATACAATATTTTCTAGAAGTTTTAGAAAAATGACATATATCATCTAAGTGTAGCAACAAATGAAACAAGTGCAACCTCTCAGGGCAACAGTCCCTCAAGCTCTCTCAATAGCTCAACACTCGGCTCTCAGCCCTCAATACTCACACTCAATAGGTACCTGCGCTCACTTGGGGTGTATAGAATCCGGAAGGGCTCCTACAGCCCAAGCGCTATAATCCGCACGGACAACTCACATGCTATAGTATCAATATCTGGATCCGCACAGACAACTCACGTGCTATAGTATAATATATGGATCCGCACGTACAACTCACATGATGCACGGACAACTCACGTGCTATAGTATAATATACGGACCCGCACGGACAACTCACGTGCTGCATGGACAACTCACGTGCAATAATATAATATCTCACAATCAGGCCCTCGGCCTCACTCAGTCATAAATCTCTCCAGTCTCTCGGGCTCTCAATAATCATGAAATCAGCCCAAACAATAATGATATGATGCATCAATAATGAACAATAGAGACTGAAATAAAATAAACAAGTAAATTGTGGCTGAGTACAAGTAACAATAAGTAAGAAGGTTCAACAGGTATCACGACCGCTGGGGGTCTTTACAACACCAACACATAGCCTAAGCATGATTTCTAACATGATTCACTGTCAAATTTCAATAGCACAGAAAGGGCACATAGCTAACAACAAGCTTATTCAACTTTCCAGTTTCACGGAATGGACCAAGTCCTAATTCCCATGGTGTACGCCCACACGCCCGTCATCTAGCATGTGCGTTACCTCCAAAATACTCACATAATACAATAATCTGTGGTTTCATACCCTCAGGACCAGATTTAAAACTATTACTTACCTCAAACCGCGCAAAACTCTACTCCCAAAGTGCCTTTGCCTCTCGAATCGGTCTCCAAACGCCCCGAATCTAGTCACAAATAGTACAATACAATTAACATAGGCTAAAGCAATTAATTCCATAAGAAAAACACGAAATTATAAGCCAAAATCCGAAATTGGCTCAAACCGGTCCCCGGGCCCACATCTCGAAATCCGACAAAAGTCCTAAAACCCGAAATCCGATTCACTCACGAGTCTAACCATACCACATTTATCATAATCCGACACCATTTGGTTATCCAAACCCCCAAAATTGACTCTCTAATTCTCTAGCCCTAAACTCCCAAATTTCACCTCAAAAACTCACCAACTAGGTGTAAAATCAGTGGAGAAACATCATTATTGAAGATAAATGGGCACAAGGATCTTACCTCAAGAATTCCACTTGAAAAGCCCTCTCAAAATCTCCACAATCCGAGCTCAAAATGATGAAATGAAGCCAAAATCGCGAAACTCTCATTTTAAAACATTCTGCCCAGACCCCTTTCGCACTTGCGGCGATTTTTCCGCATCCGCGGTCCTGCTTTTGCGGTGAAGACTCCGCATCTGTGGCAGTCACTTAGCCCAACTGCAACCACTTCTGCGAGGCTTGGACCGCATCTGCGCGATCGCAGGTGCGAAAACTTCCATCGCACCTGCGCGCCTGCCCGCACCTGCGCCCGTCCGCCTGCTTCTGCGCAAGCGCTTCTACGCCCAAAAGTCCGCATTCGCGGCCCCTGCCCAAAGCCTTCCTGGCCTCTTCTGCAGTCCCTTTCTCGCATCTGTGGTTCCCAATCCGCATATGCGATTACACCAGCAGTTGCAAACCTTCAGCAATTCTTCAACTTTGAACCTTGATCCGTTAACCTCCCGAAATCAACTCGAGGCCCCCAGGACCTCAACCAAACATACCAACAAGTCTTATTACACCATACGGACTTAGTCGAGCCTTCAAATCAAATCATACAATTCTAAAACCATGAATCGCATCCCAATTCAGGCTTAATTAGCTTTAGAACTTCAAACTTCTACATCGATGCCGAAACCTATCAAATCACGTCTGATTAACCTCAAATTTTGCACACAAGTCACATTCGACTTTACAGACCTACTTCAACTTCCGGAATCAGAATCTGACCCCGATATCAAAAAGTCCACTCCCGGTCAAACTTCTCAAAAACCCTTCAAATTTCTAACTTTTGCCAATGACCCCGAAATGACCTACGGACCTCCAAATCTACATCTGGACGCGCTCCCAATACCAGAATCACCATACGGAGCTATTACCAGACTCGGAATCCCAAAGGAACATCAATAACATTGAAATGCTCTTCAATCCAAATTTATAAAATTCTTTCAAAATGCCAACTTTCCACAATAGGCACCGAAAAGCTCCTGGGTCATCCAAAACCCGATCCGGACATATGCCCAAGTCCAAAATTATCGTACGAACCTGTTGGAACCTTCCAATCCCGATTCTAAGGTCGTTTACTTAAAAATCAAACCTTAGTAAATTCTTCTAACTTAAAGCTTCTGAAAAGAGAGTTTTCTTTCCAAATCAACTCCGAACTTCCCGAAATTCAATTCCGACCACGCACACAAGTCATAGTACCTGAAGTGAAACTACTCACGGCCTCAAACCACCGAACGATGTGCTAGAGCTCAAAAAGACCGGTCGGGTCGTTACATTCTCTCCCACTTAAACATACGTTCGTACTCGAACGTGCTAAGAACTGCTCAGGAGTTGTTCGAAATTACTGGTCAACACCTCGTGCACCTACCCGTGCTACCACAACTCAGTTGAGCACATTAGCTCGAGCAAATCTGAAGATTCTCCCTTTTATTAAGTCAAGTTAGCCTTAAAGCCAAATTCCAACATCTGAAATTCTCTAACAGGTCTGTTCCCAACATACGAACACCGTATCCATCACTACACGATGTACCAACACCTAATTGTATACTCTTACCGAATTCACACCATGCACCGCATTATTCACATGACCATAATGACATCCCTTGACAACAATAGCCAAAATCCCCCGAATCTGATGCCCACAACACACCTCATGAAGCATATAAGTCTTGTTTCCTCTCTCTCAATACTTCCACGATAGAAGAGATGTGTAGAAACTCATAGCCACCTGCCGAATCATAACTCATAGAGTCTCTCCTCCCGACAAGAACCATTACCTCATTCTAAACTGAATATCGATATTTACTCTTTAATGTGCCTCATATAAATCTGATCGCACTGATCCCAGGTCCAATGATCTCGTTTCACCCAGTACAAGCTGCTCAGGCAATAAGCCACCTCAGATACTACAAAAATGTGATACATAAGGAAAACGAACTCTGGAATGAACTACTCAACCCACGTAACTAATTTAATAACCGAAAAGATGTTATGAACCTTCCTTAGAAATGAGACACAAAACACACAAGAATAGCTATGGGAAAATGTACTCAATGTCACACTGTTGCGGCGTGCAACCCGATCCACACATAATACCGTTGCAGCGTGCAACCCAATCCAACTATGATACCCGTGGCAGCATGCCACCCGATCCAAATAATATACCCGTGGCGACGTGCCACCCGATCCACACATAATAATCTTAAGAAAACACACATTGAGCCGTAACACTTATACTCACGAAATGCTTGAATATCAACCATAAGCACACCAAGTGCATAATACAAATCACGGGGAGACGGGTAGCGCCATACACTGCGAAACTCAATCACAACTAAGGTGCAATAAATGACCTGTATCTTGAGAGCCATCCTGCTCTCACAACACCATAAATTACACGGGATCTCAACACGAGTGCGAATAATCAAACCGCCTCACAACCCACATGGCACAATAGAGATTACATGAAATGGCTGACGACAGAAATAACATCCAAGGCCCGAAGACCCTTCCGTAAGCAACGCTATGCTGAAATGAACACACACAGCTTAATATAGAGCCCACATTCACATTTAGATCCATTCACGGACCTCAAGCCGATTCTGATCGTACTGTATTGAGCTAATAACCTTTCAAGGATCCACCCCCAAGAATAGCCGTCAAATCCGGAACAAACTTTCACAATTCACAACCAATTGAACAGATCGCCCTTCAGGCACAAATTCTCACATTAGCGATAGTACCCCAATCTCCATACTTGGTTCCAATATTTAATCAATCAAGTGACTACTTGTAACACTTATATAATCCTCCCAGTGGGGCATGCTCCCACGACCATTCCACTCAGTTAGCAAAGTCCGCACATCTATACCGCCAACCGTTCTAATTCTGTAAAGTGAATCAAGAATTCGATACACAAAGCCTCTTCCACATGACACCGACCTTAGGTGACGCTAAGGACAATATCAACTTGCTATAAACATCTGAATTCTTTCCTACTCTCCGAGCTCGTGACATTCTTGTCAACACCGAACTGCAGCCTTGACCCTAAACTTCCACTTCCCCTACCGCTCACTGCACTTAACATGCCACTACGCGAGAGTACAAGAATTTCATCATAACTCCTGAACCACTAATAGAATAAACACTTCATCATATAGAAACCTTTCACTTAACTCATTTCAGGAGAACCATTGCAACACGCAACCGAATTCTCATAACCGCAAAAAATACAACCCCAAGTAGCGGTCTAAACCACCATAACCCTTCCAAGATCCATCTACACATAACAAGCCATAATAACTCGAATGCCTCCAAGTAAAATCAATTACGGTGGTCGTTAAGCCTCACACGTACTGCCACAACCACCTGTAAAACTTAACACATTGAAGGAACTGATCATTGCCACATCATGCCGATTCAACCATTGCTAACCGATCCGACTTCTTCTAATTTACTCCGAACTTGCCTTAGGAATAATAATAATAAATCCATTCAAAACATGACGAACCTAATTCGCACTCATCCAGAGGGAACCTATTTCACGAGACTATGTTGTCTCAAAACCCACAAACCATCTCATAACCTCCTTGTGCGCACATTCGCATCTTCTACTAGTACACCCATTCTGATATCTCCTTTATGAATCCGAAGTTATTTTCTCCCATTCCTCCAGTGCTACGACCGATGATAACATAGAACACTCTAAGCCCCTTTTCTTAATCCATTGCAATGCTCGATACTTAACCATACTACGGAGTCAAAATCCTTTGGCACCACACTTTAATTTTTTTTTGAATCCACTAGGACCGTTGTTGAGAGTCACCCACTCTGAATTGTTCCCAAATATGATCAAACTCCAAGGCTCTGCTAGCACATGAACGCCCTCTCGAAGAAGCACCCGACTGAATCACCTTTCTTGTACATCACATCTACACGAAACATAGATCCTGAGTCTTCCTAAAGCCTGAACATGAATCGATAAGGCCAATTATAGAACACATTCCTCAAATCCTTTGCTCAAATCACCACTGATGTTCTCTTTCCTTAGTCGTAATAACCCACCAATATGCCGATAACTAGAAACCTCATAAGTAGACAACCATGCAATCCAATTGTAGGCGGTGGGGCTCTCCCACTTAGCTTGAAGCTACCCTTACATAACCCTGAAACCTACCAAGATTCCTTCTTCCTCACTGACATGACCTCGCGCAATCGACCCGCTAAATTCCTCGAAATCTTCCTGTAAACTATTTCATGAACGCTCTGAATCCCTAGCCACATTCACAATTTTGACCTCTTACCGGGTAGCCAGTAGAATTCTTTGTAGAAGCTTCGTCAACAACACACAACCGCTAACCTGCTCATAGGAGATAACCTACATGTGGAAATTTCCATGCCGATATCTTCCAACGACGCTGCTCTGGGTACAATTACTACGAAATCAATAAACCATTCTGAGCCCGTGCTCCTCCACCAGCTGTACAAGTCCATTCACTCCCCATTGACATCAACTATAGGTGCGACCATACATTCCAATCCGAAGTCATATTGCATCCCTTTTCATATCAAGCAACTACCCGACTCCTGTTTCTTACACATGGCCTTCTAGAAATTTAACCACCGCAAGACGCCTCCCACACGTCCTTCCTCATCCTTCGCTGCCCAGTTGTTGCCTTAAATAAAAAATCCATCTCTGTAGCAGCTGGATCAATAAATCACTACCAACTTTAAACCTCCTTGAAGATCATCTTTCTCGAGCCATGAACGCTAGGAACACCGATTCGATTCTGAACCACTGCACACCACGATTTCTGACACCCACTTCCCCGGTACCATTTCATAATACCCCGCCCCAATGGCGA
This sequence comes from Nicotiana tabacum, assembly GCF_000715075.1. Taxonomy (NCBI): domain Eukaryota; kingdom Viridiplantae; phylum Streptophyta; class Magnoliopsida; order Solanales; family Solanaceae; genus Nicotiana; species Nicotiana tabacum. Next base: position 66,659,501 of record NC_134098.1, read on the forward strand.
ATTGAAGAAACCCATAATACCAATGAACTTAACACATTCAACAAGGAAAACGACGCCATATCACAGATGAAAATTTTGCCATGCTAAAAAATACCAAGTCTCGTTACTCCATCAACCCAACCCTGAACATTCATAATCCGATTGCATTTCCTCCGCTGGAAATAAAACACTGAACCTCTGAATTATGCACTGAGAAAACCCCCTTTCAAGTCATTCACTGCCCCGACACATAGCCAAGCATTTTACCATTACATCAATACTATGTGATAACAACTCAAGAATCATCATAACAACCAGTGCCCAACTTCATAACCATAGGAATTACTAATACTGAGATGAAATGACATGACAACCTTCTGCAAGGCGACGACCATAGCCCAAGCAATTACGCAGGGAGAAATATCCGGCACCATATCTGTAGTACCATTAAAATTCCTCTATTCCCAATTGATAACAAGCACTTCACGTCGCATAGGATTGAGTAGGAAAGAACTAAATGCACAAGCCTCAAAGGAATCAAATCGCACGATGAGGAATCAAGGAGGAAAGTGCTCCTATCAGCCTTGTAGCCTCTCGAAGATAAGTACAGACGTCTCCGTACCGATCCACAAGACTCTACTAGACTCGCTCATGACTCGTGAGACCTAAGTGAACCTAGTGCTCTGATACCAACTTGTCATGACCCAAAATACAAACCTGTCATGATGGTGCCTATCGATGGTACCAGGCAAGTCGATTCTCAAAAAGACTTCCAATGTTTCACAAAAGATATAAGTCAAAAGTTTTTACATGACAGAGTTTTCGTAAAAACATGAGTTAAACTCAAAATACAGTGCGGAAAATAGCCCCAAACATCGGGTGTCACCAAGTCATGAGCATCTAAACAACCAGTCTAAGAAACAACGTCTACAAGAGTTTGTGTCAAAATACCAATATAGAAAAGAAAAGATAACAAGGAAGGAGAGACAAGGACTGCGAACGCCGGCAACTACCTCGCGAATCTCCGATACTCAACGACACACGAGATCAACGTACTCTGTGACTGGAAATACTTGGATCTGCACATGAAGTACAGGGTGTAGTGTGAGTATAACCAACTTAGTAAGTAACAATAATAATTAAGGGACTAAAAGGTAGTGACACCCACAATGGGCGCAATGTAGCAGTTATGACATTTGGGCTGGATCTGCCCTGCTTACTTGCATTTGGGCTAGATCTTCCCTGTTTTATTTGCATGTGGGCTGGATCTGCCTTGTTATGTGTTAAGTTTTATTGTGAAATTTGAAAGCATGTATAAATTTTTGTTGAAAGCATGTCTAAATTCTTGTACCTTCACTTGTAGAATATAAATATCTGAGATATCATTGTCATATTTTATGTAACTTTTCGTACTGTTAAATGCTGAAAGTGGACCGTAATAATTGGACTTGTCACTACTTTCAGTCCAAAGGTTAAATTGGTTACTTATTGAGTTGGTTGTACTCACGCTATACCTTGCACTTCGTGTGCAGATCCAGGTACTTCCGGTTATGGCAGTTGTTGATTTGCAGAGGCCAGACTTCGGAGATCATCGAGGTAGCTGCTTGGCATTTACAGACCTTGACTCTCCTCCCTTATCTTTTAGTTTATTTATTCAGTTTTACTTCTAGACAGTGTACTAGACTTTGTCATTTTATAGATGCTTATGTACTCAGTGACACCCCGGTTTTGGAAAGAATTTGTATATTGAGTTATGATTTCCTATCCTGTTTTAAGAGATTTTCATCTATTTAAATTATTTTAGTATCTTTCAAAGATTTAAAGTGTTGGAAATGTCTGAATAGTCCGCTTGCCTAGTACCATGATAGGCTCCATCACGACAGGTTGGTTTTGGGTCGTGACATGTCACTTTCTTTTGGTTTATGTTGGTTTAATTTGGCATGTAATTACTACATTATGATAGTACTTTATAATTTTTTGGTTGTGTGAATTTAGAGGTGGATGTCATGTTATGACTTAGGTTGTGTAAATTTTTGCAATTATAACATAGCATCCACTTTTCTAATTTGATGTAATTGTCAAACTTCTGACTTGGTAATTTATGCAGTTTGTTCGCTCAATTAGTGTCTTATCAGTTGGTAATTTATGCAGTTAATGAATGATCTGATGGTTGACACTGTTTGGTTTCTTCCTCAAGTTGGTATTGTAATTTTCTTGTTAATAGCCTCTATAGGATGTGTAGCATGTGCCCTGAATTATCCTTGTATAGAATATCATCAAATCTTGCTCACTGAACGAGGTTGCTATGTCAGATAGTGTTATCACCTCCAAAGTGACATCTTTGTATGTTAAATTCTTATATTTCATACCATGAATGTTTTTCATGACAAGGGGTAATCTTATTTCCTTTATCTTTTTCTTTTTCCTTCTCATTTTGCATTTCTTTGAATTGGAGTTTCTTTGGCCGTGTTGTTGAAAGTATCAACCTAGTAAGGATTTACGTAGAAGTTACTAACCATGTTTTCAACCATTCCTCCCTTCACTTTACTTGGATAAGAAAAATTACATTTTAATCGTGGATACCCGAACCATAGATTGGCATGTTTGATCATTAACCGTTCCCGTCCTTAGTTAAAAATGATTTATTTATTTCTTTTCTTTGCTCTTATGATGATCCTTGAAATGTACATATTTAGTACCTTCTTTGTGTTGTCGCTAATATTAACTTAATGAAGATGTTGATTGGAATGTACTAACAAGTGCCTACTCTGACATGAACCAACATCACCCATGTTACCAACATAACAAATTCTACTTGAAAGAGTGAACTGCAAATTGTCATTTGAAATAATAAATGGCTAGAATCCAAACTTTACAAACATTACTTAGCACAAAAAAGTCAGTTAACTAACAATTGACATTAGTACTAAATGAAAATATTACAGATACAAGATTGTCCTTAGTAATTCACTTCATAAACGAGGAAGCAAATCCAACAACTAGGGCATTTAAAATTATGATGAACATCTTCATCTCCAACACGTTGTCTTCCAATTTCATAGCTTTTTAAACTTCAGAATTCTTCGTAGTCTCTAATACTTCAACCCTTTCCTTCAAGCCATCCCTTTCAATTTTAAGAGCTTCCAAAAAAATATTCAACATATAATCTCTTGATTTGTAGCTTCTAATCGTACATTGTTAATTACAATTAATACAACATCAGGGAACCCTTCATCGTGACATTGCCATAAACCACATACTTCAGTCTAAATGAGAAACAAACAATTGTTGAAACAATGGTTATTAACATATATGCAAATAGAAAAATAAAAATTACCTCAGGTTTAGGACACTGGTAGAATCTCCTTCTTGAGTTTAGGAGAGTTTTCGAAATGAAATAATTGGAAACTTCTCCATAATGGCACATACTCTTCGATGAATAACTATTCTCTGACATTGTATGCCTTTGGACGACCTAAACAGTCTAACGCATAAGTTTAAGAAGAAAAGAGATGAGAAAAAAAACCAGAACTCTAAATTTGGCCGCTATTGATTAATCGGTGGTTGATTTACGATGGGGGAAGGGTTATTAAGTTATCAGGTGTTTTAAATTAGAGTGGGGGGGATCCTAACTCTAGGAATTTCAACGGAGGATTCCAACTGATATAGGTGAGGGAATTTGGGTAGGGAAAGTTAGTTACAACTAACTCTAGGAAGCCATGTGCCCCTCACGTGACTGTGTCTAACCGATTTAACTAACTCATTTGCTACTGATGTAATTGCAAATGAGAAAATGAAAACTACAATGAAATGTAATTCCAATTACAAATGAATCATAACAACTACCCTCTCCTTCAAACAATCCTGGTCCTCAAGGATTGAAATGGGGAATTCGAAGTTGGAAGTCATGTAGATCCTCCCAAGTGCTGTCCTCTAGTCTTGTGTTGAGCCATTTGACAACATGTTTTAGAGCTAGGCGTCTATCCAAAATAGCTTCAGGGGCCATCAGAACATAACCATGTTCAGTATGAATAGTAGGTAAAACTGCTGAAACAAGGTGGTTGCCAATCTTCTTCTTTAGCTGGGATGTGTGGAAGGTAGGATGAATTTTTGAATTAGCTGGTAAGGCTAGTGTGCAGGCAACAGATCCAACTTTGTGAGTGATTTAGAATGGCCCATAGAACTTAGCAGAAAGCTTTTGAAAAGAGTGATCTTTCAAGGAAAGCTACCTATAAGGTTGTAATTTAACATATACCCAATCCCCAACTGCATAGGTTCTGTCAGTTCTGCCTTTATCTGTATGAGCCTTCATTCTACCTTGAGGTCTGAGCAGGTGAGCCTTCACAGCTCTCAGAGTAGCCTCTCTTGCTTGTAAGCTTCTATCCACAGCCTCTATCTGAGATGCGAAGGGCATGTAGGGGAGTAGAGGTGGAGGTGGCTGGCCATATACAATCTCATAAGGAGTCATTTTTATGGCAGAGGGATAAGAGGTATTGTACCACCATTCAGCTAGGGATAGTCATTGAGGCCACTCCTTTGGTCTATCAAATGTCATGCACCTGAGATAACACTCCAAACATCTATTGAGCACCTCTATTTGGCCATCTGTTTGGGGATGGTAGGCAGTAGAAGTGAGCAAGTCAACCTTCTGAAGCTTGAACAATTCCTTCCAAAACTTGTAAAAACCACATCCCTATCTGACATTATGAATTTGGGCATGCCATGCAGATTAATATGTTGTCCATAAAGGCTTGGGCTACTTCTAAAGCTGAGTATGGGTGCCTTAAAGGAATGAAGTGTGCAACCTTACTTAGCCTATCCACAACCACATAAATGACATCCTTGCTTCTAGCTTTGGGTAGACCTTCAATGAAATCCGTAGAAATGTCCTGCCATATCTTTGATGGAATGGGGAGGGGTTGCAGCAAACCTGGATAAGCCACATTCTCATGTTTGCACCTCTGACATGTGTCACATTCTCTGATGAAAGCATAAACACTCTCTTCATCTTCTTCCAAATGAAATCTTGCTCCAGTGTATGCAAGGTGCTTGAGATGCCTGAATGACCTCTAATAGAGATACTATGATAGGAAGCTACCAATTTCTTCCCCAGTTGTTCATCAGCACCTACCATCATTTTGCCTTTCCTGCTCAGAATGCCATTCTGCCATTTGTAGTGAGCATTAACAAGAGAACCATGTTGTAACTTAGCAATGAGAGCTTTTAGTGTAGGATCCACTTGCCAAGAATTTTTGACCTCATCCAACAACTCCACATGAGACCCGGATATGCTATATAACTGGACTGAATCCTCTCTCCTCGAAAGAGCATCAACAACAGTATTTTCCATGCCCTTCTTGTAAGATATGGTGTAATTATACCCCAGTAATTTGACCTACCACTTCTGCTGACTTGGGGTTGTGATTATCTGCTCCAATAGGTACTTAATATTGTGGTGATCAATCTTGATAGTAAAGGCTCTGCCTAGCAAGTAGGGTCTCCATTTCTGCACTGAGCTCACCAATGCAGTAGTTCTCTTTTATAGACATATATGGCTTTATTCTTAGCAGATAACCCTTACTATAGAAGGCTATAGGTCTTTCTTCTTGTGTCAATAATGCTCTTATACCATCTCTTGAAGCATCAGTTTCAACTACAAATTCTTTAGTGTAGTTTGGTAGTGCCAAAACAGGAGCTAAAGTAATAAGTTCCTTCAGCTTTTCAACAGCTTGGGTAGCAGCATCATTCCAAATAAAAATTTTTTTTTAGCAGATCAGTAAGTGGTCTGGAAATGGTGCCATACCCCTTCATAAACCTTCTGTAGTAGCCAGTTAGACCAAGGAAACATCTCAATACTTTGATGGTCTTGGGCATGGGCCAAGTGAGTACTGCACTCACCTTGTCTGGATCCATAGCAACACCAACTGTAGAGAGTAAGTGACCTAAATAGTCAACTTGAATTTCACCAAATGCACATTTGCTTTTCTTAACAAACAATCAAAAGCCAACTTCAGATGTTGTAGATGATCTTGCCAAGAGGCACTGTAAATTAAAATATCATCAAAGGATACAAGAATGAATTTCCTGAGGTAAGGCTGAAAGATTTTGTTCATCAAACTTTGAAAAGTAGATGGGGCATTGGTAAGGCCAAATGACATCCTCAAACATCCAGATTTGATGGTACCCTGACCTAAGATCCAGCTTAGAAAATAACTTGGCATCATGTAACTCATCAAGTAGTTATTCAATAACTGGAATTAGAAACTTGTCCTTTACAATATGGCTGTTAAGTTCCCTGTAATCTATACACATCCTCCAGCTTCCATCCTTCTTTTTCACCATGATAATCGGTGAAAAATAGGGACTGATACTGTCCCTAATTACACCAGCAGTCATCATCTCATCAACTATATTTTTAATTTCTTCTTTTTTAATGTTGGGGTATCTATATGGCCTGATATTGAGAGGAGATGTGCCCTCCTTCATTACTATTTTATGGTCATGATCCATGTGTGGAGATAACCCTGTAGGGACCTCAACAGATCACTGTACTCCTCTAGTACCTCCTGCAACCTTATTTTGTCTTACTCCACAGAGTAGTGTCCTTATAAACCCTATAGGCATGATTCAGAATTAGGATCTGCTGTGAACATACAAACAGATATTATGGACAATTCAGCTGGTTTGGCTAAGAGCTTATGTATCTGCCTTTGCTCTACCAATTTCAAAGCTGGTGGTTGAATGTCTCTCAAGGACACTTTTTGACCTTTATGTTTAAACTCCATTCTCAATTTCTGGAAATTCCCAAGAATATCTCCTAAAGTAGTGAGCCATTGTATGCCTAGGACCATATTACACCCTCCCAAGGGAAGTGTTAACATGTCAGATAGGAATTGCACTCCTTGTATCTTCCACTCAAAACCCTTGCACATGGACCTACTGTATATCTTGTTATAATCTGCTACTGACACCGAGAATGGCTGTATTTGAGTCAAGTAACACCCTATCCTCTTGGCTGTCTCAAGATCTATAAAGTTGTGTGTGATGCATGTGTCAATGAGGATCTTAACAACTTTAGCCTTCACAGATCATGTGACCCTCATAGTCTTGAATATTGTCTTGTAGTTATACATACCAGTGATAGCATGCACGGATACATAAGCTAAGACAGCTCCCTCAGAATCTACATGGCCTTCTACTCCCTCCAAGCATATTAATTCAGAAGGATTGAATCTCATGTCTACTTCCTCATCCCTTACTTCTTCTATTGGTTTCTCTACTTCAATGGAGAACAATTGCCTCCTCTTGGAACACACATGTCCAGGTGTATACTTCTCAGCACAATGGAAACAAAGGCCCTTAGCTCTTTTCTCTTCTATCACTGCAGGATTCAAGAATTTGGGATTTTTATATATGTTTTTGCTGGTTCCAGCTTGAGAGTTATGGGGTCTTTGAAAGTTTTGGTTGGTTTTAGGATAGAGAGGATAGGTTTGGTTACTGTTATGAGGGTTATTTGGAAGTCTTTGAATAGGTCTAGGTTGTAAAAGAATTGGAGTAGTTCTCAGAGTTTCTTTTTGAATGAGTAGTATTTCTTCTTGGATTCTTGCAAGGCTGATGGTTTTTTGTAAGGATCTAGGAGCAAAAATTTTCACAGTAGTCCAATTTCTCTTTTAAGACCTCTCAAAAAATAGCTATTAACTCTACTCGAGTTAGCAATTCATCAAATACATATATGTAATCCTGCACAGTGGTGGTCTGTTTCAGGTTTTTCAAATCCCCCATCGGATTATAAAAAAGTTCATATCCAAACCTAGAATATAGACTACTCACATATTCCCCCCAACTAGGCCATTCTCTAGTAATTCTAGTTTTCATATAAACTTGATGCCATTGAAGAGCCCTACCTTCGAGCCGGCAGGAAGCCATTTTAACTCTTGAGGTTGCTGGAGTTTCAGTCATTTGAAAGTATTGCTCACATTGATACAACTAATCGTGCAAGCCTCCTCCATCAAACTTAGGAAATTCCAGTTGATGACCTCTGATAGGCAGCTGATAACCTTCATCTCGTCGAGCCCTAGCAACTTCAGAGGCAGCTTCTTCATCTTCAACCCCTCTTGCTTCCGGTCTATTAGGAACATTTTCATCTATTGGCCTTTGATTACTAACAGTCGTCAGTAAGATCTTTCTAAATTCCTCCATAGATGCCGCCAACTTCTCATCTATAGTTTTCCTCAATTTTTTCATATTACCACTGATCCCATCGAAGGATCCACAAAGCCCATCAAGATCTTTGCATAACTCCTGAATTATTGTATTGTGCTCACCCATTTCCCCTCACATATCCAAGGAAAGGAAAGCTCTGATACCAATGATACAAACTCCAAAAGTGAAGACTGAATCGAGAGACATAAAGAGCAAAATTGGAAGAATTGCTCTTGAATAATCACTCGAAGAACTGGAAAGTATTGAGAGAGAGATAGAGAGATAAATATTATTGATCAATAGCAGTGAAAATCACGTGTACAATTAGGGAGGATTCAAACTAATATAGGCGAGGGAATCTAGGGGAGGAAAAGTTAGTTGCAACTAACTCTAGGAAGCCATGTGCCCCTCACGTGACTATGTCTATCCGATTTAACTAACTCAGTTATTACTGCTGTAACTACAAATGCAAAAATGAAAACTACACCGAAATGTAATCCCAATTACAAATGAATCATAACAGCCCCTTTTATTATCCTCTGTGTTGAAACTAATTATTTGGTAGGGATGATCACTTTGATCACCATCTTTCAATTTTTGTTGTAACCATGGGGACAAGAAATCGAAGCATGGTGTTCAAAAATTACAGGGATACTCTGAACGAGAATCGTATACCTTTTACTTCTTCAAAAGCTTTGGGTGGTGCAGTCATCGAAATGGCCACTACTTCTTTTCTCAATTCTACTTATTGTTCTTACGTTCCTCTTAGCACCCAAGAGGATCTGGGCCCTTCTACTTCCAGGTACTTTCTGTTGATTTCTATTTCCAGTAATATGGTCAGTTTATTTGGTGAGAACTATGATCACTTTATTTTTTTGAATATTTCCTGTATTTAGTTCATTAAAAAATAGGTGCCACATAGTATTCATACCTACAAATAGTGTAGGGTACAGACTTTTGGTGATATTCCCTTTTTAATATTAAGCATGTACTAGAATGTATATGTATTGGTTGAAGCAAGTGATATGGATCAAGAGTTTATATATTTGAAAAGAAAATAATTTGCAGTTGGTCATAAGTGATAGAAGTCATTTTTACACATTTGCTACTATAAAGTATTCTCTTTGGAGAAAACATTGGAAAGTTATTTGGATAAATACGTAAACGTTTACTGCCATACAGAACACGCAAATTTTAATCTTGACTAGTCTCTCATCCTAATAGTTCTTAGTGGAAATAAAATAAATAGTTATTAGCTTCTTACTGAGGGAACATTTTGAATTCTGTGTATTCCGGTCACATGGTAGCCCATCTATATAGAAGCATATATGAAAGCGGACAAAAAAAGATATTCCCATAGCGTTACGTAGGCTTAAGCCCTCTCTCTAACTAAGGATTCAATCCATGGACGCTTGGGACTGGATTGAATCTTTTATTTTTTTATATCAGCGAGCTGTAACTATGATTTATTAGTTATTTTTGGTTTTTCATTCTATTTTTTGGGATTGAAAGTCCCCACTTGGTTATCTTTCTAACTGTTATTACTCCCTATCTGTTATGCTATTCAGCTAGATTACATATACAAAGAAACCTGAAGTTTCCTGCATCAATGATCTCCCAAGAGTATTAGTGAAGTTGTGAAAATATGAATTTTCTCCTATTTAGTTTTTCTGTATGCAATAATGTGTGGCTTCTCATCATTCAACAAATATTTCTTTTTCCAACTGTTTTTTCCCTGCTTCAATACTTGCGAACGCAATTGCTACTACCTGGGCTCAAAATACTAGCCTTAACAACTCATTTTTTCTTTCATCCAAAACTTGGCTTCTCTCCTTTTATGTTTTTCCAAGTGATCAACATAAGCTGAACTATCTTGTATGGAAAAATCTAGACATATAAGCAGTACACACATTTGAACAATTTAAAATACATTAAACAATGTAGGCATGAGATAAAAGATATTGTTTCACTAGAATGGGGTAAAAATATAAAGGCATATCTCTTATATATTTTTGAATTCTTTTATCTTCTTTTTCTATGAGGAAATCCATGTAAAAAGTTGATCGATAGGAAAACATGAAGTATAGATATTAGGAAAAGGTTGATTCCTTTACCCCCTTTGTTGTTATTCTGGATTAATAGAGATGGTTTGCCGCAGAAAATAGACGACAAGTCTCAGCTTTTCTCTCACAATATCGGGAGACTGAGTAGTATTTATCTTATTTACAAAGTGTCAGAAATTGCAGTTGGACTTATTCACCTAGGACTATCTTTGTTATCTTTTTAATATATAAAGGATCACTCGCCTGATCATGATAAGAAGGATGTAAAGTTAAATGTGGTCTATGTGTTTTTTTTTCTTCAACTTTTTATTTATATTAATTCAGGTTTGTAAGGAGGAAAAATCTCTTGATGGGAAATATCTTTCTTTCCTTAGGGATGCATTTACAGTGGGCTTACCTCTAGCATGGGTTGATGTTTTTGAAGAAGTTGCAGCTAATACGTTAGACTCAAGTCAAATTGGCAAAGTAAAAGAAGTGTCATGCTAAAGCTCTAACTCCATATTTTGGTGATGGAAGAGAATATCAACGTGTGATAGAGGTTTTGACCATGGAGATAACTGATATATTAAGAAAGTCAGAGAAGAGATTACAGAAGCTTTCAGCTATTGGATCTTCTGAGGATTCAAATGTTAGAAAAATGTATAGGTAGCAATCTGAGGATTTTCTTGTATGAGAAGTTCATTGTCTTGACTCAACTTCCAATTTATTTGATTCGACTTGTTAGTTTTACTGGTTATTTTTCTTCTCAAAAAATAAAGTTACTTATTTCTTAGTAAGTATGGTTTTGAACACATTGGTAATCTGGTGATTTACAAATATTTATATCCACCGAGGGATGGGAGCATCAGATATTGCATTGACTATGATGAATTTCCTTTCATTTATTTTGTTGTTATGAAGTTGTTTTTGCTGCCTTATAGCAGGTTTATTTGAATATTCATATAGGATATTTCTTTTTCCAGCATTCTCTGGCTACAGGCATTCAAAACCTTTCTGTTGAGCTTCAAAGGATGCAATCAATGTACCTTAAATAGTTACGACAGCAAATGGAGGTTTGTTAAATACTCTTAGGAGCATGTTTTGATGTTCAAGTAAATGGAGCTAATACTAGTAGTAACCAATAAGATAATATAGTGTAGTGATATAATGGTCGAATCCATAGTAATTTTGGATGGATTCTGCACCTAATGCCTAATTAGATCCTTTAATGGATGCTATAACACCCTCCAGTTAGCCCTCATCACTTTATTTTGTATATAATCTTTAGATAATAGGCAGATCTTTATACATATACTTATATATTGTATTCTATTTTCTGGTTCTGGGATATGATGGAGTTGATCTGGAGATGACTGAAATGAAGTCCAACTTTCTGGATGATGATATCAATGACGTGGTAGACTTTCTGCCTTTGTAGTTTCTGGTGGTCCCCTGCTTAAATTTGATTAATATTGATACCTCATTCTTTTGTTGATTTCTTGATTCTGTTTGTTTCATTTTTGAAGTTCTGGTTTTTTACAAGATTACTAGAAGCAAACTAGTTAATGGAGTTTTGAAACCTTACGAGTTTCACTAGGAACATAGAGGATGATACACTGTACAGTGACACCTTAACGTATTGACTCGACTCATCATGGATTTTGAGTGGGATTACATTTAATGAGGTTTTATGCGCATTACCATATTGGACACTGTTACAAACACTGTATTTCATGTGGTCGTTTTATCTTTCAGGGGTTCACTGAACTGCAGATGACCACTGGTCAGAGAAATGAGCAGTTCACGGCAGAGAGAAAGAAAGATTAGACAGGTCTATGAAAGACCTTTCTGCACTTCTATATGTTATTTACATGTAGAATAACAAGTGCTTTTTTTTCCTTTTCATATTACTAACATGAAGTCCTTGTAGGTCCTAAAATCAGTTAATGAACTTGCTCAAATCATGATCTGTCAGTCCTAGTGATTGACAAGGTTTGAGTGTACTCCTTACTTGTTTGCCAAAGGTATTTGCAGCAAATTGAGACTCATCATGTTGAAATCTGCTGCAGGGGACTATAGTTGATCGAATAGACCACAACGTTCAAAGTGTTTCTGCATCAGTGGAGAAAGGCTTCAAACAACTACAGAAGGTCTCTCTCACGCTCTCTATTGCTTTCTCTCACATTCTGTATGTCTCAGGCGCGCGCACACCTTTATATTGGTACATGTACTTGCATATGCATTACACACTATTGTTTGACCAAAAAGTATGACTTTCGGCTAAAAGAGTTGAGTTTGTATAATAATGGGATAAACCTAGTTAAAAATAATATCTCTAGACGTAAGTTTAGAAAACGTGAGTAACATTAGAAAGATCTAGAAATGTGTTGACTATAACATATATAGAATGTTCTGAAAAGTGTGAGCAATAATGTGGGGGGGGGGAGAACTAATAATAAATAACATTAAATGATATTTAAGTAAATAGGAAAAGTGATTTACCCAATAAAGGATGAACTAGATGATTGTTCCTCCTGACAATGATGAATGACAGATAAATCCTCGAATGTTTGAATTATCCTCGGATCTGATGGAAAAGTATGGAATAATATGAACAAGAATCTTGATAAAAAGGTAGTGTTTGTATCTTTATAAAAGAGAGAGAATCTTTTCCCAAAAGTCTGTTCTTATCAAATGAATATCACATGTCCTACATCACTGTCTCTTTTTCTATATATATGAAACATACCCCTAACACACCATAATAGTACAAATACAGAGAATATTCACTATAATATTCTCTTTAATATCTTATTTTGAAAACTAGTCATTACAACTCTGCAATTGGTGTTCGATCTCGCTAGTTGTTCATATCTCGACCACAAACCTCGTTGTTTCCTAGTCGACCTCGACTAACCCATTTCTTAGTGTTATATTGCCCTAAATATTTTTGGATAGATTTCGACCTATACAGTTAGTTCCTCCGCTTATTGAGGCCGGCCTCATATGGCCTTGATGAGCGGATTCTATTTGTCATGGTCGAGAAGGTGGGGCGAGATGGCGACGTGGCCTTTCTTGAGCCGCAACTTTTAGGGTTGCGTCGTTTCTGGATCAAAGTGACGTCATGGCATCATGCGTCATTATGGTGCATTTTTCCGATGCTTTGTGTCGTTACGTATGCGTCTGTTAATTGGATCTGTCACTTTGATATCTGTGCTAGGTAATGATGGCATGATTTCTTGGTGTTGATGCTCGAATTCTTATAAATAGGTATGTGAGGGAACATATTCGTATTTTACAGATTTCCCATATCGAAACCTTTTGCCTCTTTCTTCCTATTTCATTGTTGCGTTTCCTCCTTCTCTACTCTATAGATCCTTTTTGCGTTTAACTTTCCGTTATTCGAATACCCTCTATTTCTTCAGAACTATGGTTAAAGTATCTTCTGGTCCCGGTGAGGGAAATGACCCGGTTCCCCTGGCGATGGTTTTGCCTCCTCACGCAGAGGGCATCTCTGTGGCAGTGGAAGATGAGAACTTTCCCACAGTGGAGGAGATAGTTACTCGTGGTGATAAAGTTAGGTTTGACTTTACAAATGCGCCTGAGGCTGAGCCTGAGATCTCTGAGTCGGCGATGAAAGACACCGATTTATTAGAGCTTAGGGCCAAATATGACGTTCCCGCTCACATCGAGTTGATCCATGTAGGGAAGGACGTGGTACAATTTCATCATCCTGGGTATTGTACGTTCTACGCCTATCCCTTCCATGTTGGCTACACTCTTCCCCTTCTCCCCTTGGCGTAGGAGTTCTATTGTTTTTATGGTGTTTATCCAGCTCAGCTCGCGCCATATATATACAAGCTCATTAGGATGTTCACTAAGTTTGTAAAATTGGTCGGGGTTGAGATCACCCTTCGACATTTGATGCATCTCTTCGCCCCTAGTTTCTATAGGGGGATAATGTTAAACCTTCGTCATCAAGGGGGAAAATGCCTGGTGGTGAAGATGGATGATAAGGCGAGCTGACAGTTTTGGCACAATGTTTTCTTCATCAGAACCGAGAACGTGGTGGCCAACATAGATTGATTCCCCGAGACGTGGAATTATACTCATAAGCGTCTAACCCTTCGTTATTGAAACATTTGATTTGCTCATTCTAGTCATGGGTTTTGAACTTTTGTTCCCTTTCTTATTCAGCCAAGACTACGCCCCCTCATTTGGTCGGGGATATTTCTGATTGGGTTGGCTGGGTTCTCCCTCACATCGTAGGGATTCGCGAGTGGTCAGCTTTTTCTAAGAAGTTTGGGCATGTCCTTCCCTTGATCGGTGAGCTTGTTTATTTTTCTCTATTTTGTTTTGGTCTCTTAGTCGCATATTTCTTATAGTTTGCTCTTGCTGATAGTGATAACCTTTTTTGACTCTTTCTTTTCCAGCCCGAGGATCTTCGAGGAGGCCGAAAGCTCCCCCTCCTGCATTCTGTAAGAGGAAAGATGCCTCATCTTCCTGTTTATCCCCCTACGACTGCGGCTAGGCCTACTCGCTCCTCTATTTCTATTTCCTCCTCAACCGTGGCTAGATCTACTCGGTCTTCAGCCCCGTCTACCACTAACTCTGCATCGGTTTCTTCTCCGCCTACAAATATTTTGACAACGGAACTTCCAACTTCACCTTTATTTTGTCTTGTGGACGAGGAGGGGGAATTGTCATAGAATGATGGGCATTTGGTGCCCCGTAAGAGAAGCCAGTGGATGTGGTGATGGGGTTTCCTGGGCTGTAGACTCTATGATGGATGATTTTATCATTCGCGAGATGGCGACCATAGTACTTGACGACGACGTCGGGCTAGCGTCTGAGGTCCCGATATCAGCTAAGGCCGTAAAGGGTGTATCCATTCCTTCTACGATGACAGAAGTCAAAGGTCTGTCTACAAGGGTCTCTGATACTTCACGGTAAGAGGGTCCATCGACTTCGCGACCGACTGATGGTGCTTCTTCGTCGTCTAATGGGAGAGACAAAGGCGTGGCCGAGGATGGCTATAAGACGGGCTCAGACCTTGATGTTGCAGAGCTGAGGATGGTGGAAGAGGGATTTACTCAGCTCGAAGTGAGACTGGAGGGTCCACGTAGACCATCGCGATCCCATGGATCGTGACCTGCTAAAAACACAGAGAGAGTGGTCCCTGCTCTCGTTCCCCTTTGTTCCGACGTGGAGGGTAAAACCCTGGCGGAGTTGGATGACACCACCTTATCAAGGAGCATAGCCGGCCTCGCTCTCAGGGTAAACTTTTCAAGGCTTCTTTTTCTTGTCTGCTTTGCTCAGATATTTTGCCTTTGTTTTAGTGCTTTATTCTCGTCAGCATAGGTGTTCTCGTGTTTGACTCTCTTTCTTTTTGTGATTGCTGACCGTGATCTTGGAAATTGAAAGCGCACGAATGGAAGAGAGGCGTAACGCTATCTTCAAAAAACTTCACTGAAATACTTTGAATATCGGGGGAAGTATCGGGAAATCCATAGGCATTTTGGCGAATGCGGCAATTTACATAACCTTCGGTATGAGCTGAAGCAAAAAAATGATGAGCTAGTGAAGGTCATCGAGAAATGCAGTGTCCTTGAGGGAACGCTGATAAATAAAGAAGAAGAGCTCGAGGTCAGTAGGGCCGTGGAGGTTCAGTGCGGCGACCTCCAAATGCAGGTGATCGAGTTATGTAGGCAATTAGATGAGTGTCGCTTGTAGATGGAGGTTCTTCATGGCGAGATAGCCAAGAAGCAGAGTGAGCTGGATAGGATGGAGTTAGAGTGGTCGGGGGCTTTGAGGAAGATGGAGACCCTCCGTTCTGAGCGGGGGAACGACTTGGAAACAACAAGGTTAAAAGAAGAGCGGCTTGATGAGAGGATCAGAGAGTTGGACAAAGAGAATTCTGACCTTTACGATCGAGTTGCTGTCCTTGAGGCCGAGAAGGCCCAATTACTGGCGCGACCATCCTCTTCTCATACTTCGTGCTTTCCCTATGTTCCTCGAGAATTATACGAGGAGTGGATTCATGTCGAGGCCCATTTAGATGTGTTCCGATATTTTCATGCGGCGGGATTTGTCTCTGAGGCCGCCTTTGAAGATGCTCGTGTCAAGGCTCGTGAAGCTCGAGTCACTTGCAGGTATGATCCTGCTACGCCAGAGGCCGACGAGGACGAAGATATAGACCGGCTTGAGCAAAACGCCTGGTATGATGCTGCATATCTTGAGGCCGAAGGCAGCGAAGGTAGCGATGGCGAGGGTGTTGAAGGTCGAGAGGGTGACGTAGTTGAAGGACAGGCCGGCGATGAGGCTTCAGGTGATGAAGGCGGTGGCCAGTAGTTTTCTTTTTTGTCTTTTTTGTATATCTTTGTGTGTAGTTGGTGGCGTATTCATGAGCTTTTGTAAAGATGTTATAAGTATGAAATGTCAACTTTGTTATTTGTATCTGATTTTCTTCCTGTGGTTCATACTTGTATTTTTAGTTGTAATCACTTAGTTCTAATAAGGCCAAACATATCCTAAGTTTAATCATCGCCATGGATCTACAGGCGTTAGTTCAAACAAGGTTGATCATAACGCATGTTTAACTATGGACGAGGGCCAATAGGTGTTAGTTCGAACAAGGTCGATCATAACCTATGTTTAATTATGGTCGAGGGCCAGTAGATATTAGTTCGAGCAAGGTCGAACATAACCTACGTTTAGTTATGGTCGAGGTCCAGTAGGTGTTAGTTCGAGCAAGGTCGAACATAACCTACGTTTAATTATGGCCGAGGGCCAGTAGGCATCAGTTCGAGCAAGGTCGAACATAACTTACGTTTAATTAAGGTCGAGGGCTAGTAGGTGTTAGTTCGAGCAAGGTCAAACATAACCCACGTTTAATTATGACCGAGGGCCAGTAGGTGTTAGTTCGAGCGAGGTCAAACATAACCTACGTTTAATTATGGCCGAGGGCTAGTAGGCATTAGTTCGAGCATGGTTGAACATAACTTACGTTTAATTATGGTCGAGGACCAGTAGGTGAATTCGAACAAGGTGGAACATAACTTACGTTTAGAAAGATATATTTCTAGGTGCGGAGTTTGTCAACATCGTAAACTTTGAGCATTGTTGCCTAGGTTGTGCATTTGGAGAAATAGGAATAAATTTTATGCATTGTTGCTTTGTTCATACACTTGGAGAAATTTACAAATTTTTGGGCATTTGCTAGTGTTTCAGTCCCAGTCCCAGTCCCAGTCTATCTAGTCCCTTCACTGATTGACCTGGTGAAGGCTTGAGAGGTCGGGCAATAAACTGACCGTCCTGTGCTTTCGTCTTTGCGTACTTCGACTTGAAGTGTCCCCTTTGTCGCCTCGTTAAAAACCTCCTTGAGAAAACCCAATTGGGACAAAACTCAAGTGAGGAAAAAAAGAGTACCACTTGGGGGGCACTTTATCTCTTAGAAGTTGAAGTGCTTGAGGTAGGTATTATTCTAGTTGTTTGGTAGTAGCTTTCCTTCCATTGTTTCTAGATAGAATGACCTTTTGTTCACTGCTGCTGTGATTTTGTACGGGCCGTCCCAATTTATCCCTAGCTTGCCTTCTCATGGGACTTTGCTTGCTTGTGTTTTAGCTTTAAGCACGTAGTCCCCGACTTTGAGTGGCCTGACCTTAGCCTTCTTGTTGTAGTAGTGTTCTGCTTGTTGTTTTAGGGTAATCATTCGTATGTAGGCCATGCCTCTTCGTTCTTCGACTTCGTCTAGTTCCTGCCTTCTTCTTTCATCGTTCTTTGGTCCACTCTCGTGGGAGTGTCTCAGACTGGGCTCCCCAACCTCGATGGGTATTACTGCATCAGTCCCATAAACTAAAGAGTAGGGCGTCTCTCCTGCACTTGTCTTTTGCGTTGTTCAATAGGCCCACAATACCTCTGGTAATATTTTTGGCCATAGTCCCTTGGCGTCTTTGAGTTTCTTCTTTATGATGTTTAGTATTGACTTGTTGGAGGACTCCGCTTACCCGTTGCCCGCGGGGTGGTATGGCGTCGAAAGTATTCATTTGATACACCACTTCTCAAAAATTCAGCGACCTTCTTCCCCGTGAATTGGGGTCCATTATCGCAACTTATCTCTTTGGGGAGGTCGAACCGGCATATGATGTTTTTTCATATAAAGGTGATCACTTCCTATTCACGTATTTGAGCTAACGCTTTTGCTTCCACCCACTTAGAGAAATAGTCAGTTAAAATCAGAATGAATCGTACGTTACCTCGTCCTGTTAGGAGGGGGGCCACGATGTCCATCCCCCATTTGATGAACGGCCAAGGTGAGGTGACCGAGTGGAGGTGTTCGCCTGCTTGGTGAATCATCGGGGTGTACTTTTGGCATTGCTAGCATTTTCTCACGAAGTCTGCGACCTCTTTTTTCATGGTGGGCCAGTAATACCCTGCTCGTATGAGGCATCTGACCAAAGCCCGATTGCTGGTACGAGTTCCACAATTGCCTTCGTGGACCTCTCCAAGGACGCACCGCATCTGATTTGGGCCCAAGCATTTCGCAAGAGGGCCGTCGTACATTCTCTTATACAGGTCGTTATAGATGATGTTGTACCTGGATGCTTGCATTCTCAGTTTCTTGGCCTCTTTTTTATCACCTGGGAGTACGTCATCCTACAAATATGTAACAATACGATTGCGCTAGTCCCAATTCAAGTCTATGGTTCTTACCTCGATTTGGTCTATAGACGAGTTGAGAAGGTGGACTACACTTTTATCTCCGATTGTAATGTTTTTGATGGCTGTGGCTAGTTTGGTGAGGTCGTCTTCCTCGGTATTCTGTGCTCGTGGGATTTGGTCGAATTGACATTCATCGAACTCGGACAGCAATTTGCAGATTTCGGTCTGATATTTCTGCAACTGTTGTTCCTTGATTTGGAAAGTGCCTGTGACTTGGTTGACTACGAATTGGGAATCGCAGCGTAGTCTTAACCATTTTGCTCCATACTTGAGTGCCAGCCTTAACCCTGCAATTACGGCCTCATACTTGGCCTCGTTGTTAGTTATATCTGGGCACTTTATGAACTAGCAAATTACTTTGCCAGTTGGGACTTTGAGTACGAGTCCCAGTCTGGACCCTGACGCGTTAGATGTGCCATTGGTGTACAAAACCCAGATGGGGAGACGTGTGGGCGGCTTCTCTTTCAACTTCGGGCATTACTTTTGCGCTGAAGTCGGTGACGAAGTCAGCGAGAACTTGCGACTTTATCGTCGTTCGTGGTTGATATGTGATATCGTGCTCTCTCAGTTCGATGGCCTATTTGGCCAACCTTCCCGACAGCTCGATTTTATGCAAAAATGCTCCTTAGGGGGAAAGCCGTGACGACCGAGATGGGGTGGCACTGGAAATATGGTCTAAGCTTTCGTGAAGCTACGACTAATGCCAGGGCTAATTTTTTGAGGTAAGGGTACCTCATCTCGGCATCGACTAATGTTTTGCTAATGTAATAGATGGGAGACTGCATACAGCAAGGTAAACGAGGAGACGTTCCCCTGGCTTCGGCTTTGAAAGCAATGGTGATGATGACAGGTATGCTTTCAACTCCTTCAGGGCCTGGACGCACTCAGAAGTCCATTGGAGGTCGTTATCCTTTTTGAGTATGCCGAAGAATCTGTGACACATGTCTGATGATTGTGAGATGAATCTCGAAAGGGCGGCGATACGGTATGTCAACCTCTGAACCTATTTTTTGGTGGTCATTTTTTCTGGTATCCCATCGATGGCTTTTATTTGATCAGGATTGACCTTGATTCCTCGATGTGATGCCAGGAAACCCAGAAATTTTCCCGAGGCCAGACCAAACACGTATTTTTGGGGTTCAGTTTCATTCCGTATCGTCTGAATATATCAAAGGTTTCTCTCAGATGGTCGATGTGATCTTCTTTCCTTTTAGACTTAACTAGCATGTTGTCTATGTAGACTTCCATTATTTTGTCGAGCTGGTCTTTGAACATCCTCGTCACCAACCTTTGGTAAGTTGCTCCTGCGTTTTTCATCCCGAAGGGCATGACCTTGTAGCAGTACGTCCCTTGGTGAGTGAAGAATGTGGTTTTCTCCTGATCTTCTTCTTCCATGAGGATTTGGTTGTAGCCTGAATAGGCATCCAAGAAGCTCAGTAGTTCATGCCCGGCCGTTGAGTCGATAAGTTGGTCCATTGAGGTCGTCCTTGTCTGCTCGGACCTTGGCACAATATGCGTTATGTATTTCATCCCAAGTGGTTGGGGGATATTTCATCAGTTGACTCAATAGATTTCTATTCGCCCTCAAACCGTCCATGCTCAACCCATTCTGGAAAGCTGCGACTACCATCCCCTCGGACACGTTCGGTAGGGTCATCCTTACTCGGTTGAAACGG
Source organism: Nicotiana tabacum (assembly GCF_000715075.1). Lineage (NCBI taxonomy): Eukaryota > Viridiplantae > Streptophyta > Magnoliopsida > Solanales > Solanaceae > Nicotiana > Nicotiana tabacum. The sequence goes on from NC_134098.1 coordinate 66,680,121, forward strand.
GCGAGGAAGTCCTTCAGTCCCTCTCCTAGAGACTGCTTAATAGCAAATATGTCATTCACTCTTGCCTCGGCTTTCTTGGCCCCAGCATGGGCCGTTACGAATTTATCGGCCATCTCTTCGAAAGTTTCAATGGAGCGCACAGGTAGTTGTGAATACCATGTCAACGCTCCTCCTATGAGGGTTTCACCAAATTTCTTCAACATAATGGAGGATATTTGTTCTTTGGCGAGATCGTTGCCTTTCACGACGGTGATGTAGTGAGTCACATGATCTTCAGGGTCGGTCGTGCCATCATATATTTTTAGGTAAGGCGGCATTTTGAAGGTCTTCGGTATGGCATGCGGGGCTGCATCGTCGATGTATGGCTGCTCGACAAATCAGCCAGCGTCTCTTTTCGGCAACAGTTTGGGGTGCCCGGTATTTTATCGACCCTTTCCTGGTATTCTTTCATTTGATCTCGGCGTTCCTTGTTCTCGTTCTCTATTTCCTCCATCCTTTTCAAAATGGTTGCAAGAGCGTTATCACCTGCATTATCATTGTGAGTAATACCTATTGTTGGAGGTAGAGGAAGTTGGTCACATTGTTCGTTCGCCCTTTGCACGTGCAAATCCTTGCATTTTCCACAGTCGCATCTCGGGAAGACTTGTTGAGGATGCCAGCTAGCGTCTCGGTGAGCCATGCTTCGAGGAGCTTTTTTACAACTGGGGGCCTCTCTTCCCCAACAGATGTGGAGGTTCCCTTACCAAGAGATTTTGTGATGTTGCAGTGAGGAGGGGTGATCCATCTCGCCTAGGGGAGGCGTTGGGCGATGCGTCTTCGTCCGTTGTTTGACAGCTCTCGTTGATGACGTTCATGAAGTTGGTTGGGAGGTTACTTATTATCTTTTTCCTTTCTTCTGTGTTACCTGCCATATTGGATTTGTGCATACAAAGAAAGGGGATCTTGTTCTCGATCTTTTTTTTAATGTTAGCGATCCGTGTTAGTTATAGATCTAGAAGAAACTACACATTTAACTAGAAAATCCCCACGAATGGCACCAAATTGTTTGACCAAAAAGTATGACTTTAGACTTAAAGAATTGAGTTTGTATAATAATGGGATAAACCTAGTTAAAAATAATATCTCTAGACGTGAGTTCAAAAAACGTGAGTAATATTAGATAGATATGGAAATGTGTTGACTATAACATATATTGAATGTTCTAAAAAGTGTGAGCAATAATGGGGGAGAACTAACAATAAATAACATTAAATGACATTTAAGTAAATAGGAAAAGCGGTTCACCCAATAAAGGATGAATTAGGTGATTGTCCCTCATGACAATGATAAATGACACATAAATCCTCGAATGTTCGAATTATCCTCGGATCTGATGGAAAAGTGTGGAATAATATGAACAAGAATCGTGATGAAAAGGTAGTGTTTGTATCTTTATAAAGAGAGAGAATCTTTTCCCAAAAGTCTGTTCTTATCAAATGAATGTCACATGCCCTACATCACTGTCTCTTTTTCTATGCATATGAGACATACCCCTAACATATCCTAATAGTACAAGTACAGAGAATATCCACCAGAATATTCTCTTTAATATCCCATTTTGAAAACTAGCTGTTACAACTCTACAAGGGTGTTCGATCTCGCCCGTTGTTGACATCTCGATCACAAACCTCATTGTTTCCTGGTCGACCTCGGCTGACCCATTCCTTAGTGCTATATTGCCCTAAATATTTTAGGGCAGATTTCGACCTATACAACTATTACAAGCAGAGTTGGAACATAGGAAGTTTCGTGTCATTTCATGTAGTGATCTAGCACTTGGGAATTTTATGTGTTCCCTATGTTTTGTATTTTCTGATTCTTGGTCTATGTTAAGTAGATTGTGGTAAGGACTTGGACCATTCTGCCTTATTATTTGGGCTAACAGTGTGCCCCTCCTTTAGAACTGCAGGTAGAGAGAACTCAGATGAATGGGGTGATGGGTTCCATCTCATTCAATAGCCAAAGTAATAGGCATGTGCCTAAGAAAAATTTCTTTGATTTGGTAGCCAACTTTGTTGAATTTCTTTGGTTTGGTAGCCAACTTTGTTGAATTTCTTTGGGTTGGTAGCCAACTTTGTTGAATTGTCAACATTGAAGAAAAAGAAGGAAAAGTATGTGCAAATTGTCAAATATCGTAGGCTTTAGAGAGTAAGGCTTCGGCTATAAAAGGAGAGATTCAACTCTCATTTCTACACACCAACAAAGAGAGAAAGAAAGAGTGAGGTTTCACAGACAAGGTATAAGAAAATAGTTTGTGAGAAAAATAGAGAGTGAGGGATATTGTAGTGAGGTGAGAATATCAAAAGAGGGTTATTTCTTTTGAGTGTTGTAGTGGTCTTTGAAATATTTTACTCGGTCCTAGAAAGTGTAAAATTCCTTGCTATAGTGATATTAGTTGCTCGTCTCGGGGCCATGGATTTTTCCCTTATTCAAAGAGTTTTCCACGTAAAACTCTTGGTGTCGTTGTCACTCTTTTTTTTGATAATTACGTATCTTGGTGCTACGTGATTATTCCGCTTTTATTATTACTGTGAATATTATTTTTGTAGGGGTTTTATTCCCCACAACTGGTATCAGAGCACAGGTTCTGCTCGTTCACAGAAATACTATTCACTGTCGGTAGTACTATACTCGGTGAAAAACAAAAATGTCCGGAGTAAAGTATGAGGTAGCAAAATTTAACGGAGATAGAAGTTTCTCAACATGGCAAAGAAGGATGAGAGATTTGCTCGTCCAACAAGGATTACACAAGGTACTAGATGTTGATGCCATAATGCCTGATACCATGAAAGCTGAGGATTGGGCTGACTTGGATGAAAGGGTTGCTAGTGCAATTAGGTTGCACTTATCAAATGATGTGGTAAATAACATCATTGATGAAGACACCGCACGTGGCATTTGGGCAAGGTTGGAAAGTCTATACATGTCCAAAACGCTAACAAATAAATTGTACCTGAAGAAGCAGCTATACGCCCACACATGGGTGAAAGTACGAATTTTTTGTTATATTTAAATATGTTTAACGGACTAATCACACAGCTCGCCAATCTCGGAGTGAAAATCGAGGAAGAAGATAAAGCCATCTTGTTGTTGAACTCGTTGCCATCTTCGTACGATAATCTGGCAACAACCATCCTGCGCAGTAAGACTACCATTGAGTTGAAAGATGTCACATCGGCTCTTTTACTCAATGAGAAGATGAGAAAGAAGCCTGAAAATCAAGGACATGCTCTCATCACAGAAGGTAGAGGCAGGAGTTATCAAAGGAGTTCGAGCAACTATGGTAGATCCGGAGCTCGTGGAAAGTCTAAGAACCGATCCAAATCAAGAGCAAGAAATTGCTACAATTGTGATCAACCAGGTCACTTCAAAAGAGATTGCCCAAATCCAAGGAAGGGAAAAGGTGAAACTAGTGTCCAGAAGAATGACGACAACACAGCCGCCATGGTGAAAAACAATGATAGTGTTGTCCTCTGTATAAACGAGGAAGAGGAATGCATGCACTTATCAGGTCCAGAGTCGGAATGGGTGGTTGATACAACAGCATCTTACCATGCCACACCGATAAGAGATCGTTTTTGCAGATATGTAGCAAGTGATTTCGGCCTTGTGAGAATGGGTAACACAAGTTACTCAAAGATTGCGGGGATTGGTGACATTTGTATCAAGACAAATGTCGGATGCACATTGGTTCTGAAGGACGTGCGACATGTACCTGATTTGTGGATGAACTTGATCTCGAGAATTACTTTAGACTGAGATGGATATGAGAACTATTTTGCAAATCAAAATTGGAGACTCACCAAGGGATCATTGGTGATTGCAAAGGGAGTTGCTCATGGCACGTTGTACAAAACAAATGCAGAAATATGCCGAGGTGAATTGAATGCGGCACAAGATGAGATTTCTGCAGATTTGTGGCACAAAAGAATGGGTCATATGAGCGAGAAGGGATTGCAGATTCTTGCCAAGATATCACTCATTTCTTATGCCAAAGGTACAACAGTAAAACCCTGTGACTACTGTTTATTTGGTAAGCAGCATAGAGTCTCATTTCAGACATCGTCTGAAAGAAAATTGAATATACTTGATTTGGTATATTCTGATGTTTGTGGTCCAATTGAAATTGAATCGATGGGCGGTAACAAATATTTTGTTACATTTATTGATGATGCTTCACAAAAATTATGGGTTTATATTTTGAAAACCAAAGATCAGGTGTTTCAAGTTTTCCAGAAATTTTATGCCATGGTGGAAAGGGAGATAGGCCAAAAGCTAAAGCATCTCCGAAGTGACAATGGAGGTGAGTACACTTCAAGGGAATTTGAAAAGTATTGTTCGAACCATGGGATCAGACATGAAAAGACAGTTCCTGGAACCCCACAACACAATGGCGTAGCCGAAATGATGAACCGCACCATTGTGGAGAAGGTGAGAAGCATGCTCAGAATGGCTAAACTGCCTAAGTCATTCTGGGGTGAAGCAGTTCAGACAACCTATTACCTGATCAATAGGAGTCCATCAGTTCCATTGGCGTTTGACATCCCAGAGAGAGTTTGGACCAACAAGGAGGTGTCCTACTCACATGTGAAGGTGTTCGGTTGCAGAGCTTTTGCACATGTACCAAAGGAGCAGAGAACAAAGCTGGATGATAAATCTATTCCTTGCATATTCATCGGATATGGAGATGAAGAATTCGGATACAGATTATGGGATCCTATAAAGAAGAAGGTCATCAGAAGCAGAGATGTAGTTTTCCGAGAGAGTGAAGTTGGAACTGCTGATGATATGCCAGAGAAGGCTAATGGTATAATTCCTAACCTTGTTACTATTCCTTATACTTCTAACAATCCCACAAGCGTAGAAAGTACGACCAACGAGGTTGCCGAGCAGGGGGAGCAACCTGGTGAGGTTATTGAGCAGGGGGAGCAACTTGATGATGATGTCGAGCAGGTGGATCACCCCACTCAGGGAGAAGAACAACCTCAACCTCTGAGAAGATCAGAAAGGCCAAGGGTAGAGTCATACAGGTACCCTTCCACAGAGTATGTCCTCATCAGTGATGAGAGGGAGTCAGAAAGTCTTAAGGAGGTGATGTCCCATCCAGAAAAAAACCAGTGGATGAAAGCCATGCAAGAGGAGATGAAATCTTTGCAGAAAAATAGCACGTACAAGCTGGTTGAACTTCCAAAGAGTAAAAGACCACTCAAATGTAAGTGGGTCTTTAAACTCAAGAAATATGGAAATGACAAGTTGGTCAGATACAAAGCTCGATTGGTGGTAAAAGGCTTCGAGCAGAAGAAAGGTATTGATTTTGATGAAATTTTCTCACCTGTTGTCAAAATGACTTCTATTCGAACAATCTTGAGCTTAGCAGCTAGCCTAGATCTTGAAATGGAGCAGTTGGACGTGAAAACTGCATCTCTTCACGAAGATTTGGAAAACGAGATCTATATGGAGCAGCCAGAAGGATTTGAAGTAGCTGAAAGGAAACACATGGTGTGTAAACTGAATAAGAGTCTTTACGGGTTGAAGCAGGAACCAAGGCAGTAGTACAAGAAGTTTGACTCATTCATGAATAGTCAAACTTACACAAAGACATATTCTGATCCATGTGTATACTTCAAAATATTTTCTGAAAACAACTTTATTATATTGTTGTTGTATGTGGATGTCGCAAAGTTGAAGGGAGATTTGTCCAAGTCTTTTGATATGAAGGACTTGGGCCCAGTACAACAAATTTAGGGTATAAAGATAGTTCGAGAGCGAACAAGTAGAAAGTTGTGGCTATCTCAGGAGAAGTACATTGAACGTGTACTGGAACGCTTCAACATGAAGAATGTTAAGGCAGTCAGAACACCCCTTGCTAGTCATCTAAAGTTGAGCAAGAAGATGTGTCCTACAAGTGTGGAGGAGAAAGGGAACATGGCTAGAGTTCCTTATTCTTCAGCAGTCGAAAGCTTGATGTATGCAATGGTATGCACCAGACCTGATATTGCTCATGCAGTTGGTATTGTTAGTAGATTCCTTGAAAATCCTGGAAAGAAACATTAGGAAGCAGTCAATTGGATACTCAGGTACCTGAGAGGTACTACGGGAGATTGTTTGTGCTTTGGAGGATCTCATCCAATCTTGAAAGGCTATACAGATGCTGATATGGCAGGTGACATTGATAATAGAAAATCCATTACTGGATATTTGTTTACATTTTCAGGGGGAGCTATATCATGGCAGTCTAAATTGCAGAAGTGTGTTGCACTTTCAACAACTGAAGCAGAGTACATTGCCGCTACAGAAGCTGACAAGGAGATGGTATGGCTCAAGCGGTTTCTTCAAGAGCTGGAATTGCATCAAAAAGAGTATGTCGTCTATTGTGACAGTCAAAGTGCAATAGACTTGAGCAAGAACTCCATGTACCATGCAAGAACAAAGCATATAGATGTGAAATATCATTGGATTCGTGAGCAGTTGGAGAACGAATCTTTACAGGTCAAAAAAATTCACACGAGTGAAAATCCTGTTGATATGTTGACCAAGGTGGTACCAAGAGACAAGTTCGAGCTATGCAAAGAACTTGTCGGCATGCACTCAAACTAGAAGACAGTGCTACCTCTTGTAGATGAATGAGACTGGGGAGATTGATGGGTTCCATTTATTTCAATAGCCAAAGTAATAGGCATGTGCCTAAGGAAAATTTCTTTAGTTTGGTAGCCAACTTTGTTGAATTTCTTTGGGTTGGTAGCTAACTTTGTTGAATTGTCAACATTGAAGAAAAAGAAGGAAAAGTGTATGTAAATTATCAAATATAGTAGGCTTTAGAGAGTGAGGCTTCGGCTATAAAAGAAGAGCTTCAACTCTCATTTCTACACACCAACAAGGAGAGAAAGAAAGAGTGAGGTTTCACAGACAAGGTATAAGAAAATAGTCTGTGAGAAAAATAGAGAGTGAGCGATATTGTAGTGAGGTGAGAATATCAAAAGAGGGTTATTTCTTTTGAGTGTTGTAGTGGTCTTTGGAATATTTTACTCGGACCTACAAAGTGTAAAATTTCTTGCTATAGTGATATCAGTTGCTCGTCTCGAGGCTGTGGTTTTTTCCCTTATTCAAAGGGTTTTCTACGTAAAAATCTTGGTGTCGTTGTCACTCTTTTTCTTGCTAATTACCGTATCTCGGTGCTACGTGATTATTCCGCTTTTATTACTGTAAATATTATTTTTGTAAGGGTTTTATTCCCAACATGGGGGAATGGTGAAATGTGCGTCTGTTCTTGTTATCATGTGCCTCGTTATGCTTGTCCTATTGGTCCTCAAGCAGATTCTCTTATAAACTTCTCTTCCGCTTTTTTCCCCTTTTCTTGGTTATAACTAGGGTCGTAATTCTTCGGATGCCAAAATTGTAGTTTGCTACACCGATTGTGGAGTTGTCTTGAGGAAGACCCATTAGCTCACCACCGAAATGTTGGAGCAGTTAGATGTACATATATTTGATTAAAATTGAATTTATGCGCTGGTTTAAAATGCTGGTTACAACTTTACAAATGATGAAAATTGCCATGGCATTCTGCAACAAGAGTACATTTTTTTTTTCCGATAAGGGCAGTGAGAGAGTTACATATCATGTGATTATCACAGGCAACACAAGGAAAGGCACCTTGCTTCATTTGAAAACAAAAATTCAGAGTTGAATCATATGCAAATTATATGTTTAGCCACAGTGATGTTTGCAGAACCATGAGGACTAGCATGGTTAGCAGAAGACTAAAAGCACTATTGGCTAGAGGCGTCCTGCGATTACTACCCGAAGGAAGTATTACCGGAAGGGAACACTCCTCTCCATTGAAGTAAACTTTACTTGGAAAACCATCACCAGCGCCTACATCAATTTCAGGTGTGCTCTTCTTTGTGAAAGATATGACAGATTGCACGGTACCAGGAACTGGAGGATCTTTCCTTGGATTGTCTCCTCTTCTTTCCGCAAGAAGGTAATTTAAGCCTGAAAACCCCTGTATAAATATTATGTTGTTATTATCAGGCATGATGGTTCCATTGAAAGAGTAGGCTTTTTCAAAACCTTGGATGGCATTATCCAATTGTACAGCAGCAAACCAGTCAACAATGTTGGTGTCATCCCAATTAAACAGTGTTACTCTTGCAGTCCAGCCGTCCGTGAAATCACTAAGCAAATGCCAGTTAATGCTGACCCCGCAGTTGTCTCCACAAGGTAAAGGATTTGGTAAGTTTCGTCTTTTATCCCTAGCAAATTCCGATGCCATTTCAGTTCGGTTGTCAAAGGGCACAAGAAGAGCCTGTGGTGGTAAAAGCAATGCTGGCTCACTGGCGCTGCATAGGCTGCTGGGGCGCGTATTGCAGCCACAGGCACAAGTGTTACAAGGAACGACTGAATCGTTGAAGAATGCAGAGAATGATACGCAACACTTTGGTGGCTTCTTTAAGGTGGAACTGCTAATGTTGCAGATTACTTGCCAACTAGCAACAGCAGCTGTATCTGAAGATAACCCTGCAGGGTTAGGGAAGAGGCTGGGAGATACTCGTACTGGCGGCCCACAGATGAAATTAGGACTGTAAGTTCCATTTATTTTCCAGTTCTGGGGAGGGTGAATTGCACTTATGTTGAGATCAGGTGACATCTTGTAGACTTGCATTACAAAAGCTGACTTGGATTTGCTTGCATCCATGATAGGTGGCAAAATGGTTCCATTTCTACAACAGAAGGGAACCATTCCTAAGGTTGTATCATTTGTCTTTTCCAAAGGAAGGTCAATGATTGTTGGTCTCCTTTCACAGTTTAAGGCCTTTGAAAAATCGATGCCCTTGTAATGTTCACCCTGCTTACCAAAGATGCAGTCCCCTGTATCAACAACCGTAGGATAAGCACCTTTCATGCTATAGATGAATTCGTCCCTCATCCATTCCCAGCTTAATTGCCAGTTATCAAGACGACTAGTGTGGTCATTATTTGAGATTGTGACTTGTGCCCAGTAATTGGATTCGAATGAGCTAGTGACATCATAGATTATGGTAAGATCACCCCCTTGCCGAGGCTGGATTTCCTCATAGGCCGTGACGTTGGATCCGGCGCTTGAGTCGTTTACACAGCAAACTTTGGTCCGATTTCCTGCAACAAGATCCAATAAAATACAGGCAGTTTACTATAAGCTCCCTTGATCTTTCCACCAACTCTGTCACAGCTACCAGAGGTGAATCCATTATTTAAATTTGATGGGCTCAACCTTTAATGTTTTTGGCACTGAACTCATCGTACTTGAAAATTATTGGTTTAAATTTAATTTTTGTTGAAATTGTAGTGATTTTTTCTGTTGAAATCTTATTGAAATTTCACATGTATATTGAACAAAGGCTCCAATGCTCCATCCATCTCTGTCCACAGTATCACTACACCTACTTCTACTGACTTAAAATCTTGGATTAGCATATAAGCGAGGTCAGTTTGAAAAATCCTAACTTTATAGTACTTGTTAAGAAAATCAAAAGGTACAAACTTTACCTACCTTGAGATGTAGAAGGAGGACAGGAGAAGCCATCATTAGCGAGGGTGATAGAAGAAGGCAAGGGGACAGCAGGAGATGCAACACCATACAGTGTACCAACCAACTCGATCCGAGCCTCCATCTGTTTAGTGTCTCCGGCGGTCTGAATTGCGGACTTGAGGTCAGTGATGGGGAAACCAGCAAAGACAGTTCCATTTCTAACATCACCGGGCAAAGTGGTTCCATCAGCAAGCACAGCTTGTGAAGCAGAGACCAAGAATTCCCTGTGTTGGAAGCCAACAAAAACCCTCCAAGACTTGAGCTCATCAGGACTATTATTGAGAATTGTGAGTGTGGACCTGAAATTGTAGGCTTGATTGTTGGAGTCTGATGCCAAGACGTTTGGTGGAAGAGGAAAACCAGAGTTGTAGTCGTAAGTTATGAATATGCCATTGCAGTTATTAGAGGAAGTTTGAGAAATGGAAACAGGAAGAGAAATGAGGATTAGTGGGAGAATGAAAAAAGTGGCCATTGTATTATGATTTCTGTTAAGCTCAAAGTTAATGGTTGAGGGAAACACAGAAATACAGAGTCCTTGAATGACAAATTTAAGATTACTATGGCTTACAATTAAGAAAAAAGGACATTTGAATTTGTCTTAATAAAGACTGTTTCTTGTTTGTCCTGTATAATGATTCAAATATAGAGTAATAATTTAGTTGCATGGGAGTAGCTCGCCGGCTTTGAGTGCTTCTAATATGCTACTAATATTAATCCAAGCTATGTGAAGCAAGCAAGAATATGTACATGCACGACCAAGTTCTGAATTCTTCTTTTATTACTTATATATTCTTATTAGTAGTATTAGTTAAAGAGACCATGTTTGACAGGTTCAGAGCAACCAAAGGGAAGCAAATTATATTTTTTTATAATGGTAGTAACTCAAGTCAGTATATGCACATCTCGCCGACTACTGCACATAGTACCAGTTACATGTATTTTTATATTATTATATTTCGCATATACCACTCTATTTTCGGATATTGTATATATTTAATTTCCGTTATATTATCTGGCCAAATTGATCTCTATCGTTATATTATCCAACTAAATTTATCTCTACCATCAGCAAACTTTTAAAAATTACCCCTTGATCTATTAGGTAATCCAAAATCTCCCAATTTTTTTTTATTTAAATCACTTATTGTTCTTCTTGCTCCATTATTTTCAGAAATTACTATTGATGTGAATGCTAAAGGTACTAGACTGTACAAATTATTCATGGATATTTTTAATTACCATTGCACCCACTTCTCTTCTTGTGATAATGGGTTTGGAATTGGTTTAAAATTTTATTTATTTTTCAACCATATACAGACCGTAGAATTCAGGGGGTCTATTTATTGTGTATTATATATAGTTGTTCATCGTGTATGTACATGTATATTCAAATATCTTTTGTTATTGTTTGGTTAGTGTATGTGCAAAAAACATCATGAGACATGTTGACCAAGTCAACATAAAGGAAGCCTTCGGAGGCTGCCACATATCGTCAATAAAAGGTCGACGTCGTGAGAAGATAACGGGTCGTCGACTAGGTCGAAGTGACTCAACAGAAGACGGGAACGAGGACGAGCACTCCTCTTCGAAGAGCAATAACGGCTAGTTCTAGGATTACTATCCCCTAGAGAATATTCCTCCCAGTTATACTATCTAGGATTTTGTGGCACATGTACTCTTATAAATAGAAAGATATGTAGTTATAGAAGAGGATTAGACACTTTTAAGAAAGAAGAACATATTGACATTCTCTGGAGATTCTCTCTTTATCATATACATACAAAGTTCACCTTTTTACATCTTTATCTATCTTTTCTTCCCCGATCCAAGAGGGATCAGAATATTCAAAGGCTTATCCTTATCCATCATTGTCAAAGGAATTACTGAGAAATCTCACTTTTGTCGGGTGACCTATATTCGTTTATTTACTTAAATTCCATTTATTGTTATTTATTGCTCTCTTTCATATTCTCGAGTCATTCATTGCTCTATCATTGTTATTATTTATTGCTATCTAACAACACACGTGGGATATTTTCCATAAATATGCTTGGTTTGTCATTTGAATTTTAGTATTGACTAAGATTAATCATTTTTCACTACAAATCTAATTGTCCTAAGATCTAAATTTTGGGTCATACAGTTTAGCGCCGTATGTGGGGATTTCGCAGACAAATATTTAGTTTCTATCAGATCCATAACCCACGTGACTTGTTAATCTAACAAACCGCGAAGGTTGTCCTTTTTCTTTCTGTGTGCATACAAGAACTCCATGGCAGGTAACCAGGGAAATGTAGCAAAAACGACGGACAACATCCCGCTTAACCTCATGAATGCCTTAGGCGAAGGATACGACACACAAGATGAGGAAGTAACTCCTACGGCGTCCCCCAGAATAGGAAAGTCGCCTACACCCTTATGTAGCATAACCAACCCAAATGGGAAGGGAGCCTCTACGTCCACATGAAAAATCTCCTCGAGGCATGGCTGACCGACACCCTGGTCAGCGTGATCAGCAAATAAGCCCCATGCATGACTGCAGAAAACACGAGGGCCCATTCAGCACAGCGCATGAATGAACAGGACGACCAACCAAACCCTCCTATTTCAGGTAACACTCATGCGGTTATTGACAGTGTAGGCGACAATGTCCTCACTGTCGCGCTGAAAAGAATGGAAGAAATGGCAAAACGAGAACAAGGCGCTTAAGGAACAGATGAAAGAGTACCAGGAACGGGTAGACAAAATACCAAGTGCTCTTAAATTATTACCAAAAAAGACACCGGTAGGTTGTGGAACAGCTATACAGGGAAGAAGCGGCTCCACACGCCATACTAAAGACCTTCAAGATGCCCTCATATCTCAGAATCTACGACTGAACAACCGATCCCAAAGACCATGTAACTCACTACATCACCGCCATGAAAGGCAACGGCCTCACCAAAGAGCAGGTATCCTCCATCTTGCTGAAAAAATTTGGTGAAACCCTAACTGGAGGGGCGTTGACATGGTATTCACAACTGCTAGCTTATTCTATAGAAACATTCGAAGAGATAACCAATAAGTTGGTAACAGCACATGTCGGAGCCAAGAAAGCTGAAACAAGGGTGAACTATACTTTGCCATCAAGAAATCCCCAGGAGAGGAACTGAGGGACTTCATCACCCGATTCAACAGGTTGAGGATGACCTTACCAAATGTCTCAGAAGGGATAGTCATGGCAACCTTTCAGAATGAATTGAGCAGAGAGGGTTCGAGGGTGACCAAAAATCTACTGCGTTGGTTAATGAAGTACGCACTGGCCACTTAGGACGAAATCCACAGTGCCTACTGTGCTGAGATCAGGGAAGACGACGACGACCTCAACGGACCAACTCGACGACTCACCTCAGTACAATCTGAGCCCAGGAAAGAACGCATGGACAACATAAGGAGAGACCATCCAATATCGCGGCCAGGCCGGGAACGACATCAATTGTATGTCAGGGAACCCGTCCCATCCTTTCGTTATGAAAACGGTCCATCTAGGCCGAGATCAAGTACTCACATGAATGATCGAGGTATGCCTCCCTTACTATCTGCTCATAACTTTTGTGTGTCACTTACAGAGGTGGTCTACGCCCTTGAGAAGCCCAGAACAAACGTGAAGTGGCCACCAACGATGAGGTCCGACTCGAGCACCAAGAAATCTGATGCCCTCTGCGAGTTCCACCAAGAACGTGGACATAAAACGGAAGATTGCCATGCTCTGAGACTAGAAGTAGCAAACTTGTTGCAGCAAGGACATCTCAAAGAATTACTCAGCGACAAAGGCAGGAACACTTTAGCAAGGGGTCGAGAACGCCTAGGCCCACCAAAGTTGCATTCACCAGCTCGCACTATCAACATGATTATTGCTGGCAGTGATGACGCCTCCATCAACGGCATCAAATTCACCACCACTCACAAACTCAAAAGATCGATCATCCACGAACGGTATGACGGACTCAAAGAAAGCATCATCTTCAATGAGTCAGATGCCGATGATTTGACTTTCCCTCACAATGATGCACTTGTCATTACTTTACGAATCTTAGATACTGATGTTAGGAGAATTGTGGTAGATGATGGAAGCGGGGCGTGTATTATCCATCCTCGAGTCCTCGCGCAGATGAGACTCGAGGATAAGATAGTATCGCGTTGCATTACACTAACTGGTTTTAACAATGCAGTTAGATGGACTTCGGGGGAGATCACAATCCCTGTCCTCGTTAGTGGGGTGAATTTGGAAAAAACACTCCATATCATGGACCAGAACACTACATATAAAACCATTGTAGGACAGAGAGGGGAACAACTCACGTCACGGGAATGCTATCGGATTGCCATAGATGGGACGACAACTTAACAAAAGAAAGAAAAGGAAAAAGAAGCATAGCAATCAACAGGGTCACACCGGTCTAAGCCAAAGATACCATTGTGGACCCAGAAATGGTCGAAGCTATAGGATCGACCATAGAGGACCTCGATCCCGTCCAACTTGATCACAGCGACCCCAATAAAAAATCTTACATTGGCTGCAAACTTCAAGACCTAGGTAAATTTAGTAAATTCTTAATAGCTAACGCAGATTTATTTGTCTTTAGCCACGCAGATATGCCCCGCATCCCCAAGGAGATAGCCACTCACAGACGGAACATCGACCCCTACTACCCCCAGTAAGACATGTCCTGTAAGGACCCGTAAAAATTTAAGCCAAAAATAAAATAAAATTGGGGTTTAGTGGTGCCAAGTTAGATTCCTGCGTTATTATAGTAGAAAATATTGGATTGAACAGTACCCTACGGACTGAGAGGAAAATATTTCACAGAAGAACGCATTTTTGCGGCCCATTATACGGCCGCATAATTATTCTGCGGACCGCATAATGGCCGCAGAGTGAAGCAGTAAGTTTGGCCAACTTGAGGTTATTTTTGCGGTCGATTATGCGACCGCATAATTGATATGCGGACCGCATATCGATCGCATAATCCCTCTTGAGTTTTTGCGGAGGGAGTTCTGCGGTGCATTATGTGACCGCAGAATGAGTATGCGGACCGCATACTGGTCGCATACCTAGGACGTAAGTTCAGGCCCCTGAGGGCCATTTATGCGGTCACTTTGCAGACCACATAATCATTATGCGGTCGCATATGCGACCGCAGACCTGTGTCGGGGCACCATTTTTCTTAATTTAAAACCCGACCCCCATTCCATTAAAACACCCCCATTTAGTCTATTTTGAGCTCATTTCTGATATTTCTAGTGTGAAAAAGAGAGGGTTCTAGAGGGAGGAACTAATTTTCATCAATCAATCTTCATCCATCACTCAAAGCTTGGAAATACTCTAGTAGAGCACTCAATTTCTTCATCCAAAAAGGTAAGACTTCATCACCCCAGCTCTTAATTTCAAACATAGCTATAATGGGGTATTAATAAGATGGTCCATAGGTATGAGAGTTGTTTATCTTGCATGCATGTGTGGTAAAAAGAGTGTGGAAAAATGAACTAGAACCATGAATATTTTCCTAATTTTGGGTTCAATTTGTATATTGCAAAAATATATTGAGGTTGCTAAGGGTTCCGGATAATTGTAGAGTCTAAAGAAGCGCAATTGAGGTATGTATGGCTAACTCTCTTCTTCTTAGAATCGAACTCCTGGTGTCCGAATAATTGGTGTAAGTTCCAACCTGAATATACTAGAATTGTTTGCCTTAGTGCGTTTGATTGAAAGATTCATGTTCCCTCATTGTTTTAGATGGTTACTATGTCATCATGCTATTTAAGAACGTAATTATGATATTTCAAGCTCCTTCCCTTATGTGTGAAATACCTTATGCAATGGTACTTATCGACATGAATGATGATGTTATTCGAACAAATAAAAAGGGGAAAGATTTGAATTGTAAAATGTGCCCAAGTGCCAAGAACTACTTAATAAATGAGGATGTTTGTGCCATAATGGAGATGGGAAAGAAATGTGAATTGAGTGGACAATTAAAAGAGGTTATGTCTCTAGTGAGATGGCTTAGCCGATCGGGCCGAGATCGGACGCCATGCTGTACACATGGTGGCATTTGTGTTGGAATTATTGATTCACATTGTGGATATGGATATGTCTCACTTGGGATGGCTTAGCCGGTCGGGCCGAGACCGGACTCCGTATAAAAACACGGTGGCATTGTGACTTGTGGCTTGGCACTAAAGATTATTAACCTAAAAAGATGAAAAGATTGAATTAGGAATTGTGTAATCCTTATTTGGTGTTTTCTTGTATTTTCATGAAGTACTTATTGATTATTGTGACTGCCTTCTCTTTGTTTCACTGTTCATTCTACTGAGATTGGTGTTTGCCTTACATACTAGTACTATTCGATAGTACTAACGTCTCTTTTGCCGGGGGCGCTACATCTTTGAATGGATTTAGGTGGTTCCATCGCAGATAGTGCCGATCGTAGATAGTGGTGCTCTCTTTCTCTCCCCACAGCAGTTTTGGTGAGCCCCATTTCTCCCAGGGGTCATGTAGTCCTTCTTTTGTATAAGTTTTCACATTTTGAGGTATAGCCGGGGCCTTGTTGCCGGCATTGTCATGTTGCTCTTTTGTATCCTTAGAGGCTCCGTAGACGTTTTTGTGGGTTATGTATGTATGTTGGGGCAGTCGTTGGATCGAGTTGTATTTTGGAAACTTAACTATGGCATAATGCATATAATTGGAAAAAAATGAACTAGCAATGTTTATATATTTATATAACTGATCTCTCCCCTGTTTTGCAAATGGTGACGCATTCCCTTTTTGGATCATGAATGAGTTTGGTAGGAAAGGTTTACTAGGCTTACTTGACCAGGTTCACTCGGTTGAGCACCGTTCGCGCTCCCCGAGGTTGGGGCATGACAAACTTGGTATCAGAGCATAAGGTCTTAAAGTATCCAAGGATGTCTCGGAGCCATACCTAGTAGAGCCCTTTTTGTCGGTGTGTTGTCGACCACATCTATAATTAGAGGACTACTTGGACATTTAAGAATGATACCATTCATTGTTGTTCTATATTGTGCGATAGAGCGGAATGTGAGGTTGTTTTCCCCTAACTCGTGTATTGTTCTAACTTTCAGTAAATGGCACCTAAGAAGAGAGCGAGAATTGGCCAAGAAGCCAATGCCACACCAGGAGTGGTTGTTGATCCCTTACTTGATAATGCGGGTGAGGATAATCCCCCCTACCATCACACTGCCTGATTTGTCTACTCCAGAACAGACTACCCCAGTTCCTACACCCACGGAGGGTGCCATAATCCCTCCAGCCGATATACCTGTTCCACCTCCAGCCCAGCTCCAGGTCCCGGTATTTCTGATGGGGATCTTAGGGGAGCTATTTAGATGCTGACTCAGTTAGTAGCTTCTCAGGCCCAGAGGTCAAATGTTGCACCCAACTTATTTAGCTCGCAAGAGGATTCTTCTAGTTCCAGGGTAAACAGGTTCCTTCAGTTAGACCCTCCAGTGTTCACAGGTACTGATCCCGGGGCATATCCTCAGTATTTCATTGATGAGATGCATAAGACTCTCCGAGTTATGCATCCTACTGAAGTAGAGGGAGTAGAGTTGGCCTCTTATCGTCTGAAAGGGGTGGCATATTCCTGGTTTGAAATGTGAAAAATTCTCGTGAGGAAGGGAGCCCTCCGGCGAGATGGAGTAAGTTCGTGGATACCTTCATAGACCATTTCTTGCCTGCTAAGACTAAGGCAGACCATGCTGTGGAGTTTGAGACCCTTAAACAGGGTAGTAGGAATATGTGGGAGTATCACATGGAGTTCGTGCGCATGTCGAAGTATGTTGTTCATATGATGCCAACTATGGAGGCAAGAGTTCGTCGATTTGTGCAGGGCCTTAGCCCTTTGGTTATTAATGAGGATGCCACAGCTGCTTTAAATTCTGACATGAACTATGGAAGGATGGTGGCATTTGCCCAAGATACGGAGGCTCGAAAGTTAAAGCTCAGGATGGAACGGGAAAGTAGTAGTAGGGCCCGATCAGCGGGCAACCTTGGGGATTCATTCGGAGGTGGGAGATCAGCTTTTCGGGGAGGATTATTAGGGCCATCCCAGTCTTATGCTCAGTCTTCATCTAGTGCCCCGCCATCAGGGCACAGTCAGCAGTAGGGAAGTCTCTTTAGGCCCGGTCAGGGCAGCATGGGGTCCCACCATCAGGGCCGAGCAGGAGGGAGATTCCAGCAATAGCAGAGGGCCCCATGCCCTAAACGTGGGAGGATACATTCGGGAGTCTGTTACCTGGACATGCCAGTATGTTACAGATGCAGAATGAGATGCCATATTCAGAGGGAGTGTTGTGCATCCCGTCAGGGTGCAGGCAGGGGCACAGCTTAGTCATCCAGTCCTACAACTGCCACATCTTCAGCACACCCCTAGCTCGAGGCTCTTCAGCACCCGCAGGGCGTGGTACAGCTAGGGGTGGTGCACAGAGTTCGGGAGGACCCAGCCGATTTTATGCTATGAGTGGTCGACAGAGTGAGGAGGCTTCCCCGGATGTCGTCACATGTATATTGACTGTTCAATCTCATGATGTGTATGCCCTTATTGACCCCGGATCTTCTTTGTCCTATGTTACTCCTTATGTTGCTACGATCTTCGGGATAGAATCGGAACAGCTTAATGAGCCGTTCTCTATATCTACCTCAATTGGTGAGTTTATTACGGCCGTGCGGGTTTATAGAGATTGTGTTGTCATGATGCGTGGTCGGGATACCATGGCCGATCTTATTGAACTAGGGATGATTGATTTTGACATAATAATGGGAATGGATTGGCTTTATTCATGTTTTTCCAAACTCGATTGCCGAGCCAGAATCATGAGGCTTGAGTTTCCTAACGAGCCCGCTATTGAATGGGATGGGAATAATGTTATGCCAAAAGGTAGGTTTATTTCTTACCTTAAGGCCACAAAGATGATCAGGAAGGGGTATATTTACTATTTGGTTCGAGTTATGGACACCACTG
Source organism: Nicotiana tabacum (assembly GCF_000715075.1). Lineage (NCBI taxonomy): Eukaryota > Viridiplantae > Streptophyta > Magnoliopsida > Solanales > Solanaceae > Nicotiana > Nicotiana tabacum. The sequence continues at coordinate 66,698,754 of NC_134098.1, forward strand.
CTGAGGTGCCTACCCTTGAATCTATACCAATTGTGAATGAATTCCCCGATGTATTTCCGGATGAGCTCCCTGGAATTCCTCCAGACAGGGAGATTGATTTTGGGATTGATGTGATGCTGGGCACGCAGCCTATATCCATTCCACCTTATAGAATGGCGCCGGCAGAATTAAAAGAGCTAAAGGAACAACTGAGGGATTTGCTAGAGAAAGGTTTCGTCCGACCGAGTGTGTCGCCTTGGGGCACACTGGTTCTCTTTGTCAGAAAGAAAGATGGATCGTTGCGGATGTGTATTGATTACCGTCAACTCAACAAAGTCACAATCAAAAACAAATACCCATTGCCTAGAATAGATGATTTGTTTGATCAATTACAAGGTGCTAAGTTCTTCTCCAAAATTGATTTGCGGTCCGGGTACCATAAATTGAAGGTAAAGGAGCAGGATATTCCGAAAACAACTTTCAGAACTCGGTATGTGCACTTTGAATTTTTGGTAATGTCTTTCGGGCTAACAAATGCCCTGGCAACTTTCATGGATCTTATGAATCGAGTCTTCAAGTCGTTCCTCGACTCCTTTGTGATAGTATTCATTGACGACATCCTTGTGTATTTATGAAGTCGAGAGGATCACGCCGATCACCTCACGACAGTTCTGCAAACTCTTCATCAATACCAATTGTACGCAAAGTTCTCAAAATGTGAATTTTGGCTTGAATCTGTTACATTCCTGGGTCATGTCGTCTCCGGAGAAGGAATTACGGTTGATCCTCAAAAGATTGCAGTGGTAAAAGATTGGCCTAGACCTACTAATCCAACAGAGATTCACAGTTTTTTGGGTTTGGCCGGGTATTATAGGAGGTTCGTGGAGGGGTTCTCCACTCTTGTCTCTCCATTAACTAAATTGACGCAGAAGGCGGTTAAGTTCCAGTGGTCCGATGCTTGTGAAAGAAGCTTCCAGGAATTGAAATCAAGATTGACTTCGGCGCCGGTATTGACCCTGCCAGAGGGTACCGAGGGGTTTGTGGTATATTGCGATGCTTCAAGGATCGGTCTTGGGTATGTATTAATGCAACATGGTAAGGTAATAACATATGCTTCAAGGCAACTTAAGAATCATGAAAAGAACTATCCAACTCATGACTTAGAGCTTGCGGCGATGGTTTTTGCATTAAAAATTTGGCGTCATTATTTGTATGGAGTCCATGTAGATATATTCACGGACCACAAGAGTCTTTAATACATTTTCAAGCAGATGGAATTGAACTTAAGGCACAGAAGGTGGCTCGAATTGCTCAAAGATTATGACATCGACATTTTGTATCATCCGGGGAAAGCTAATGTGGTGGCGGATACTCTTAGTCGGAAGTCTATGGGTAGTTTGGCTCACTTGGAGGCATGTCAAAGGCCCTTGGCCCTGGAGGTTCACCAGTTGGCCAGTTTGGGAGTTCGTCTTGCGGACTCTAATGAAGGGGGAGTGATTGTGCGGAATAGGGCGGAATCATCGCTTGTGACGGATGTCAAGGAGAAGCAATACAATGATCCAGTGTTGGTGCAGCTGAAGGAGGGGATTCATAAACACAAGACTAGGGCCTTTTCTCTTGGCGTGGATGACAGTACATTACGGTACCAAGGGCGACTATGTGTTCCAAACGAAGATGGTCTTCGGAAAAGAATCATGGCAGAAGTTTATACTTCTAGATATTTCGTGCACCCAGGTTCTACAAAAATGTATCATGACCTCAAGGAAATTTACTGGTGGAATAACATGAAGAGGGTATGGCGGACTTTGTGGAAAAATGTTCAAACTGTCAACAAGTGAAGGTCGAGCATCAAAGGCCCGGTGGGTTAGCTCAGAGTATAGAAATTCCAATGTGGAAATGGGAAATGATCAACATGGATTTTGTGGTAGGGTTATCGCGCACTCCGCGTAAGTTTGACTCAATTTGGGTGATCGTGGACCGACTCACGAAATTAGCACACTTTTTACCAGTTAAATCCACCAACACTGCAGAACAATATGCTCAATTGTATATCAAGGAAATAGTAAGGCTTCATGGCACTCCAGTTTCCATCATTTCCGATCAAGGGGCCCAGTTCACAGCTAATTTCTGGAAGGAATTTCAGCAAGGTTTGGGTACGCAGGTAAATCTTAGAACGGCTTTCCATCCACAAACTGACGGGCAAGCAGAGCGGACTATTCAGATGCTTGAGGACATATTGCTTGCGTGTGTGCTTGACTTCAAGGGTAGTTGGGATGATCATTTTCCACTCATAGAATTTGCTTATAACAACAGCTTCCATGCTAGTATTCAAATGGCGCTGTTTGAGGCCTTGTATGGTAGGAGATGTAGATCACCAATTGGGTGGTTCGAGGTAAGAGAAACTGAACTAATAGGACCAGACCTTGTGCATCAGGCTATGGAAAAGGTTAAGATCATAAAAGAGCGGTTGAAAACTGCTCAGAGTCGTCAAAAATCCTATTCGGATGTTCGTCGCAGAGACTTAGAATTCAAGGAAGATGATTGGGTGTTCTTGAAGGTATCTCCCATGAAGGGGATCATGCGGTTTGGAAATAAAGGAAAATTAAGTCTGAGGTATGTCAGGCCGTATAGAATCATTCAAAGTATAGGTCAGGTGGCGTACGAGCTTGAGCTACCACCTGAGCTGTCATTAGTGCACCCGGTATTCCATGTGTCCATGTTGAAGAAGGTAGTTGGAGATCCATCTGCTATTGTGCCGGTTGAGACCATCGAGATCAGTGAAGAACTGTCATATGAAGAGATTCCGGTTGCTATCCTTGATAGACAGGTTCGGAAGTTGAGGAACAAAGAAATTGCATCTGTAAAGGTATTATGGCGAAACCAGCAAGTCGAAGAAGCTACTTGGGAAGCCGAGAATGAAATGAAAAAGAAGTACCCTCATTTATTTGAATAGCCATGTAATAGCTCTATAAAGTTGTTCCCCTTAAGTTTTGTATCACTTGTTCGGCTAATATAAAGACACTCTTTTTTAGTTATATGTCCCCTATGAGGCTTCCGTTGAGGTTATTTTGCATTCTACTGTGTCATTTAATTCTATATATGTTGCTAAGGTGTGTTTCAGGAGCTCTCTCACAGGTGGATAGGCCTTATACAAAGGAAACTCTAGCGAAATTTTCAAAAAGTTAGGAAGTTAGGCAAATCTGGGGCAGATGTTATGTGGTGCAACTGAAACTGTGTTAAGCAAACCTTGATCCTTTTTCGAGAACGAATGATCTTAAGTGGGGGAGGATGTAAGAACCCGTAAAAATTTAAAGCAAAAAAAAAACTTGAGGTTTAGTGGTGCCAAGTTAGATTCCTGCGTTATTATAGTAGAAAATTCTTCGCGGCGAGCTTGCGAGCTGCGGTTTGGACTTTTTGGATTGAACAGTACCCTACGGACTGAGAAAAAAATATTTCACAGAAGAACGCATTTCTGCGGCCCATTATGCGGCCGCATAATCACTCTACGGACCGCATAATGGCCGCAGAGTGAAGCAGTAAGTTTGGCCAACTTGAGGTCATTTTTGCGGTCGATTATGCGACCGCATATCAATCGCATAATCCCTCTTGAGTTTTTGCATAGGGAGTTCTGCGGTGCATTATGCGATCGTAGAATGAGTATGCGGACCGTATACTGGTCGCATACCTAGGACGTAAGTTCAGGCCCTTGAGGGCCATTTATGCGGTCACTTTGCGGACCGCATAACCATTATGCGGTCGCATATGTGACCGCAGACCTGTGTCGGGGCACCATTTTTCTTAATTTAAAACCCGACCCCCATTCCATTAAAACACCCCCATTTAGTCTATTTTGAGCTCATTTCTGATATTTCTAGTGTGAAAAAGAGAGGGTTCTAGAGGGAGGAACTAATTTTCATCAATCAATCTTCATCCATCACTCAAAGCTTGGAAATACTCAAGTAGAGCACTCAATTTCTTCATCCAAAAAGGTAAGACTTCATCACCCCAGCTCTTAATTTCAAACATAGCTATAATGGGGTATTAATAAGATGGTCCATGGGTATGAGGGTTGCTTATCTTGCATGCATGTGTGATAAAAAGAGTGTGGAAAAGGGAACTAGAACCATGAATATTTTCCTAATTTTGGGTTCAATTTATATATTGCAAAAATAGATTGAGGTTGCTAAGGGTTCCGGATAATTGTAGAGTCTAAAGAAGCGCAATTGAGGTATGTATGGCTAACTCTCTTCTTCTTAGAATCGAACTCCTGGTGTCTGAATAATTGGTGTAAGTTCTAACCTGAATATACTAGAATTGTTTGCCTTAGTGCGTTTGATTGAAAGATTCATGTTCCCTCATTGTTTTAGATGGTTACTATGTCATCATGCTATTTAAGAACGTAATTATGATTTTCCAAGCTCATTCCCTTATGTGTGAAATACCTTATGCAATGGTACTTATCGACATGAATGATGATGTTATTCGAACAAATAAAAAGGGGAAATATTTGAATTGTAAAATGTGCCCAAGTGCCAAGAACTACTTAATAAATGAGGATGTTTGTGCCATAATGGAGATGGGAAAGAAATGTGAATTGAGTGGACAATTAAAAGAGGTTATGTCTCTAGTGAGATGGCTTAGCCGATCGGGCCGAGATCGGACGCCATGCTGTACACATGGTGGCATTTGTGTTGGAATTATTGATTCACATTGTGGATATGGATATGTCTCACTTGGGATGGCTTAGCCGGTCGGGCCGAGACCGGACTCCGTATAAAAACACGGTGGCATTGTGACTTGTGGCTTGGCACTAAAGATTATTAACCTAAAAAGATGAAAAGATTGAATTGGGAATTGTGTAATCCTTATTTGGTGTTTTCTTGTATTTTCATGAAGTACTTATTGATTATTGTGACTGACTTCTCTTTGTTTCACTGTTTATTCTACTGAGATTGGTGTTTGCCTTACATACTAGTACTATTCGACAGTACTAACGTCTTTTTTGTCGAGGGCGCTATATCTTTGAATGGATGTAGGTGGTTCCATCGCAGATAGTGGTGCTCTCTTTCTCTCCTCACAGCAGTTTTGGTGAGCCCCATTTCTCCCAGGGGTCATGTAGTCCTTCTTTTGTATAAGTTTTCACATTTTGAGGTATAGCCCGGGCCTTGTTGCCGGCATTGTCATGTTGCTCTTTTGTATCCTTAAAGGCTCCGTAGACGCTTTTGTGGGTCATGTATGTATGTTGGGGCGGTCGTTGGATCGAGTTGTATTTTGGAAACTTAACTATGGCATAATGCATATAATGGAAAAAATAATGAACTAGCAACGTTTATATATTTATATAACTGATCTCTCCCCTGTTTTGCAAATGGTGACGCATTCCCTTTTTGGATCATGAATGAGTCGGGTAGGAAAGGTTTACTAGGCTTGCTCGATCGGGTTCACTCGGTTGAGCGCCGGTCGCGCTCTCCGAGTTTGGGGTGTGACATGTCCGATGAAAGTTCAACCCCACAATCAACGAGGCCGTCCATGAAGAAGTAGAAAAGTTATTGGCTAACGGCTCTATCAGTGAGTCAAAGCACCCTAAATGGATTGTCAATATGGTAATGGTCAAAATGAAGAACGGGAAGTGGAGGATGTGTGTGGACTTCACCGACCTGAACAAAGCATGCCCAAAGGATTCATTACCACTGCCACACATCGACCAACTCATCGACGCAACAGCAGGACATGAGCTACTAAGTTTTCTGGACACCTACTCTGGCTATAACTAAATTCTTATGGAGGAAGATGACTAAGAGAAGACTATGTTCATCACTCACATGGGAATGCATTGTTATAGGGTCATGCCATTTGGGTTGAAGAATGCATGGGCTACTTATCAAAGGTTGGCCACGAAAATGTTCAAAGATCAGCTCGACAAAACCATGAAGTTATACATCAACGACATGTTGGTCAAGTCCATGAGGGCCGAGGATCATGTCGACCACTTAAAGGAAGCATTCGACATACTGAGAAAATACGAAATGAAACTAAACCCCGAGAAATGTGTATTTGGCGTAGCCTCATGAACGTTTTGGGGTTTCTTGGTATCAAAACGAGGAGTAGAGGTCAACCCAAATCAAATTAAGGCCATCGACGGGATATCAAAATATTTAACCACTAAGAAGAAAGTCTAAAGACTGACCGGTCAAATTGCCACCCTATCCAGATGCATATCACGGTCGTCCGATAGGTGTCACAGATTTTTTAACATACGCAAAAAGGATAACGGCCCCGAGTGGACACCTGAATGTTTACGAGTACTAAATGAACTTAAGGAATACCTGTCGTCGCCACCCTTAATCTCAAAGCCCGAGCCCGGGGAGCGTCTCCTCGTTTACCTCACCATTTCAAAAGTAGCAGTAAGTGCAATCCTTGTTCGAGAAGACAAAGGTACGCAATCTCCAATTTATTATATCAGTAAAACACTTATCGACATCGAGACGAGGTATCCTTACCTCGAGAAACTGGCCCTGGCCCTGGTCCTAGCTTCACGAAGGTTTAGGTTGTACTTTCAGTGCCACTCGATCTCGGTCGTCACCACGTTTCCTTTAAGAAGCATATTGCAAAAACCCAATTTGTCGGGGAGGCTGGCTAAGTAGGAAATCGAATTAAGTGAGCACGACGTCACTTATCAGCCTCGCACAACAATAAAGTCACAAGTGTTCGCTGACTTCGTCGCAGACTTTAGCGCAGAATTAATGTCTGAGGCTGAGAAAGAAGCCAATCAAGCTTCCTACCAAACACAGGACCTTTGGTCCTACACACTGATGGTGCGTCCAATGCCTGCGGGTACGGACTGGGATTCGTGCTCAAGGTTCCCACCAGTGAAATAGTTCGCCAATCCAAAAGATGCCCAAATATGACTAACAACGAGGCCGAGTATGAGGCTGTAATTACAGGATTGAGACTAACACTCGAATATGGGGTGAAGCGATTGAAGCTACGCTGTGATTCTTAACTCATCATCAACCAAGTTACTAGGACTTTCCAAATCAAAGAGCGGAGATTACAGAAGTATCAGATCGAGATCTGCAAGTATCTGCAAATTGCTACCCAATTTCGATGAACCAGCTCGGCCAGATTCCACAAAATCAGAACGTCGAAACAGACAGCCTCACCAAATTGGCCGCCATCACCAAAAGCATAACTCCTGGAGATAAAAGCATAGTTCATCTCCTCAGCTCGATGTTAGACCACATCGAGGTAAAATCTATAAACTTAACTTGGGATTGGCGCAATTATATTGTAAACTATTTGCACGACGGCACCCTCCCAAACTACAAAAAGGAAGCCAAAAATCTGAGAATGCAAGCCGCTAGGTACAACCTCTTTTATGGCGACTTGTACAAAAGAACATACGGCGGCCCCTTAGAAAAATGCTTAGGCACGAACCAAACCCAACGCGTATTTTAGGAAGTCCACGAAGGTCATTGCGTCAGTCACTCCGGTGACCAAGCACTAGTCAGGTGCCTCATACGGGCTGGATATTATTAGCCCACCATGAAGAAAGACGCCCTAGAATTTGTGAAGAAATGCGAGCAGTGTCAAAAATATGCCCCAATAATCCACCAAGCAGGCGAACACCTCCACTATATCACCTTTCCATGGCCATTTATCAAATGGGGAATGGATACCGTAGGACCACTTTCGCCAGGATGAGGTAATATAAAATTCCTTTTAGTTTTAACTGACTATTTCTCTATGTGGGTGGAAGCAGGAGCATTCGCCCAAGTTCGCGAGCAGGAGGTAATCTCATTCATATGGAAAAATATCATCTGCCGATTTGGCCTACCTAAAGAGGTAAGTTGTGACAATGGGCCCCAATTCACGGGAAGAAAAATCACATAGTTTCTCGAAAAATGGTGCATCAAAAGAATACTTTCAACTCCTTACCACCCGGCCGGCAACGGGCAGGCAGAGTCCTCCAACAAATCTATCTTAAACATCATGAAGAATAAACTCGATGAGGCCAAGGGACTGTGGCCAAAAATACTCCTAGAAGTATTATAGGAGCACAGAACAACCCCAAAAATGAGCATAGGAGAAACACCTTATTCTCTGGTCTACGGGATGGAATCACTCATACCAGTCAAAGTTAGAGAACCCAGCCTCAAGTACTCTTATGAAAGCAACACCGACAATGACGAGAATAGGAGACACGACCTCGACGAGGTCAAAGAGCGACGAAATATGGCATACATAAGAATGATCGCACAAAGGCAAAGGTACGATTTACTTAAGATCAAGGACTACGTGCTCAAAGCCAAGACCCAAGCAGGCAGAGACCTGTAAGAGGGCAAATTAGGAACCAACTGGGACGGATCATACAAAATCATAGGCAAAGCGGACAAGGGTTCATTCCAACTAGAAACTATTAAAGGGAAGCTCCTACCAAATAATTGGAATATCAGCCACCTGAAATACATCAATTTCTAAAAAACAATAAATGCCTCGTAAGTCATACTCCTTTTCCCTCACTTGAGTTTTGTTCCAATAAGGTTTTCTCAAGGAGGTTTTTAACGAGGCGACGAGCAGGACACTTCGAGTTGAAGTACGCGAGAGAAAATGCATTTTTCATTGAACAACTCCTCAAGAATATCTAAGTCGAATAATGAAGGGACTAGATATACTAGGACTAGGACTGGGATGCTAGCCGGCACCCAAAACTTGTAATTTTCTCCAAACGTTGCTTCAGGGCGAAATGTTGTAGTCAAAGCAATGATATTGAAGTAAATAAGATACACGTTCATTGAAACTGCCCTCCTAAAAAAGGTACGTTCGACCAGCTCGAACAACTCCTATCGACCCTCGGCCACAACTTAAACGAAAAGGTACGTTCGACCAGATCGAAAAACTCATATCGGCCCTCGGCTATGACTTAACGGAAAAGGAATGCTCGACCAGGTAGAACAACACATGTCGGCACTCGGCCACAACTTAAACGAAAAAGATATGTTTGACCAGCTCGAACAACTCTTATCGTCCCTCGGCCACAACTTAAACGAAAAGGAACGTTCGACCAGCTCGAACAACTCCTATCGGTCCTCGGCCACAACTTAAACGAAAAGGAATGTTCGACCAACTCGAACAACACCTATCGGCCCTCGGCCACGACTTAATAAAAGGTAAGTTCGACCAACTCGAACAACAACTATCGGCCCTCGGCCATGACTTAATGAAAGGTAAGTTCAACCAGCTCAAACAATGCTTATCGGCCCTAGGCCTCGACCTAATTCAACGGTATGATCAACCCATTCGAATAACACTTATCGGCCCGCTGCCTAAACTCGAGTAGAAGATAACAATGAAGAAAGCACAGAAGAAAAACACAAGTACAAAAATAAGAATGCACAAAGACAAAAAGGTACATATGAAACCAAAACAAACTTTTGTATTTCACAGAAAAGTTTTTACAAAGACGTTCAAAGACGCCAACAAAAGGTACAGTATAAAAGATTGAGCAAAAGCAAAACTCTAAAAATTCAGTGGCCATCGCCACCCTCATCTCCACCATACCCTCCATCCTCACCTCGACCATAAGCAGCATCATACCAGACACTATTCGCGAGTTGGTCCACACTTCCCTCATCGCCCTCCTCGAAATCAGGTTGAGGTATGGCAGGATCATAGCCACAGGCGAGCCGGGCCTCACGAGCTTTAACTCGAGCCTCTTCAATGGCCATCTCAAATACAAAGCCCGTTTGGCTCAACTCACGAATCACGTTTACTCGGTCTTAGGCGAGGATCCATTCCTCATACTTCTCCCGGGGAATGGTAAGAAAATCAGAGGCATGAGACGTAGAGGGTTGTTTGAGCAATCAGGCATTCTCGGCCCCAACAGCAGAAACCCGCTAGAGCATCTTAGAGTTCTCCTTATCTAACTCTCCATTTCTCTCCTTGAGCCTGGCCTTCTTAGCATCAGCTGCTGATAGAATGTTGTCCCACTTGGAACGAAGAGTTCTGTTTGCCAATTCCAAAATAGCAGCCCCCCTTCGAGTTTCCATTCGGGAGGACTCTATCTCCTCGAGCATCTACTGTTTCTCAGCAACTTCCCCCCTGAGAGTGTCTATATCAAACTGGCACCCGTCCAACTAACTTTGCAGTTGAACCACCTGACTCTGGAAATCGCTGCATTGGGTCTTCACGCCCTTACTCAATTCAAGCTCCTCTTCTTTCCTTTTCAACGCTCCCTCAAGAACGTTGAATCTCGCTATCAACTCCTCGTCTCCTCCCTCAAGGCAGACATGTCACCCTCCATGCGAAGGTGCCTCTGAGCGTCCGATACATCCTTTTGAACTCCATGTACTTAGCCTTCAGCTTCTGGTAGATCTCTTTCCTCTTCTTCTCCCTCTACATGCTTTTGATCTCCAAAATGATAGTTTACAAACCAAAGAAAAGTAAGAATTAAGACTTAAAGGCAAGTCAAAGCAAAGAAGAAAGCACGAGAAACGACGACACTTACCCTGAGAGCAAGGCCGGTGATGCTCTTCGACAGAGTGATATCTCTCAATTCTTGAAGGGTCACACGCTCGGCTTCGGACCAGAGAAGGTCGGGGGCATTAACCACATCCTCGGTGCCCTTTAACAAATCACGATTCACATGAATTGTGATAGTTCTTGATCCTCCATCTATCCTAACCTCGACCTGAGTGGTTACGCTCATCAATCATCTTGAGATCCTTGGGGTCCATGTCAGAACCGGACTCATTGCCCTCGTCGGCAAGACCCTTACCTTTGTTCCCCTCAGAAGAAGAAGCATCCCTAGTCGGCCTAGAAGAAGAGGCCTCATCACAAGGCAGTGCGGAGCCATCACCAGACACACCCTCTTCGACCACCTCCTCTTGAGGACGCAGAGGTTCAGCTGCACTGATACTTCTAAAGTGGGCACCTTGGACGCCACCCCAACACTCTTCTTGACGAATACAGGAGCAGTCTCTCGTACTATGATCTCGTCCTCTGATAACTCAACGGCCGCAGGTACACCCTCTCCTATGTCCACAGCTTTCCTCTTACGAGGTATCAAGTCTGTGTCATGCGGAGAAACCTCCTCTTCCTTGATAATGAACAAAATCGAGGAAGGAGCGGGTGCGGTAGTTGAGACGGGAGCAGAGACAGAAGGCATAGCAACCCTTCTCCTCCTAAACGAAGGCGTAGGCGCCCTGTTCCTTCTTGCAGCCCCCTAACAGAACCTAGAGAAAATACCAAAAATGACGATGAATGAGTAAGACAAAATAGGCAAGTACAAATATGATCTCGATCAGAAAAGCAAATTACATGTCGAGGGGAGGGTTGGTTTGAACTTCTGCCAGAAGCTCGGCCAATCATGGATCCTCGCAGTACATGGGAGAACTTTCCTAACCCAATCGGTGAGATGCGTCACCAACTGAAGAGGTCGATCAGTAGCTTCAAAACAAGATGGATTATTTCACAAAATTGAAATGATCAATTATTTGAAAAGATAGAAGCAAGAGTATGAGCACTTACGAGTGCGGTTCGAGGCCTCAGGGAAACCTGTGACATCGGCCACGACGGCCTCAGTTTTGACAAAGAAGAAGTCGAGTCAGAATTGTCAACTACCTTTGTCATCCATTTTACCACCAAACACTTGCCCCCACGATGTCGAAGGTTCAACATCGTGCCTCGATAAAAGCTGGGCGCGAACAGGTGCACCAAATGGTGCACCGTGACCTCGACACCAACCAGTTCAGAAAACTTTGATAGCATCTTGATCACGTTATAAACGTAGGGGCAAGATGAGCAGGGCAAACCGATAAAAATGACAAAATTCCTCCACTAGCGGAAGGAGAGGGAACAGATAGTCGATAGTGGGCGGGTAGGCATAGAGAGCACAGTATCCAGGACGGTGGGCGTGCACTTTGTCGTTATTAGCAGGAATTAGCTCCACGTCGTTGGGAAGGCCAGGCTTGACTTTGAACTCAGCCAAACGCTTGTCCGTCATAGAAGATTGGAAAATCTCAGTCATCACCTCCGGTGGCCGTTGAAAATCCGGTTTAGCATCAGGATTACGGGGGATAATCTCCTCCACTGAAGGGAGAGCCTCCTCTTCAACCATGGAGGTAGCGTCTCCCCCACGAGCAGAAATCACAACAGCCAGTGGGACATGATGAATCTCCTCGTTAACTTCAGTAGCTAAATTCGACATGGCTATGGAGTTTAAAGAAGATTAGAAGAAAAGGGGCTGAGAAGATAAGAAGAAAACTCGGGGATAATAAGCCAGAGAATGAGAGAAAGCAAAAATAATTTTAAGGGAAGTGAAATTTGAATAATGGTGAAACATTCCCTATTTATAGAGAAGGGGCACCGAATCCGAAACGGCTCATCATAATTGCAACCCAAAATCGAAACGGCAGAACCAATCAAAGGTCGCACGTGTATCGATGCGGCACATCGGGAACAAGCGTCATCATTACGAATGATGTCGTGACGTCATATCTTGTCCTTAACAAGATAACTCCATGAAATCACCGGGGAAGATTAAGATTTTGAAATATGTGATCCTCGAAATGCATTAGATAACGGGTCGTCGACTAGGTTGAATGTCATCACATTAGGTTATTCTCTTCCAACATAAGTTTTGTACTAATCTTAATTAGAACAAAAGACTGATTCAAGATTTACAAGCAGGGGGTGCATCTTTAGATAATAGATACAGATACTTGCCCTTTAAGATTTTTTCTTAAATTTGTTTTAGATATAAATAGTTCGAGTTTGAAACATACTTATATTTAGAATCTGCCTCTACTTAAATGACAAGTCGAAGCTTCAACAGCGATGTGAGCAGAATTCCAGGACTGAGAATTGCTTGGCAGCAAGGGGAGCTATAACTCGTCAATGGCTCAACATATATCTAGCTTAAAATCAAGACAAACTCTTATTTATTCGAAAGGGTTAAAGTATACTAAGCAATTACACGAAAATTAAGATGTCAAAGTTTCGTTACACACACAATTAAGAAGTCAAATATGATTAGTTTGTACAAACAATCGAATTAAAATGTCATCATTTTCCAATCAACTTTTTAATATCTAGCTAAAACTTTTAATTGCTTTTCTTTTTTCATCTCCAAGCGGACGATTTATTGGTCAAAAGGTTACGATTTAAATTCATGAAAAGGAAACACTAGCCATTTCTCAGTTGCTCATTCCTTACTTCCCTTGTTATGTGAATTTTCTTACTATTCAAGAAAGGCAGCCCGTTTGGACATAAGAAAATTTTTATTTTTTTTAAAAAAAAATTTACTTTTTTCGAAATCAGTGTTTAGCCATAAATTTTTAAATTTTCACTTGATTATGGATTTTGGAATTTTTCGAAAATTTGAGAAATTCCAAAAAACTGTATTTCAAAAATCACTCACAAAACGTCAAAAATAACCCAAAATTATATTCATATTCAAACGCAACTCTAGTTTTCAAATACCATTTTCACTTTTAAAAAAATTCACTTTTTTAGAAATTTTACAATTCCTATGTCCAAATTCTTATTTCTCACTAAGTGCCGGAACATCATGAAAGAACTGTGGCAGAATCTGCTTTTTAACGACAAGGGCATATGCTTAGGGATCAAATAGGGTAAAAATACCACGGGCTAGTCAGTTTTCGGACTGATCATTCAAAAACAGCCATTGTTTGCAAAGTCATTAAAAATAGCTATTATTTTACTGCAACACGAAAAGTTCCAGCATAATATACTGGATATCGGTGCACATGTGTATGAAATTCCCGCATATTATGCTGGAACTCCAACACGCGGAAAGTTCCAGCATAATATACTGGAGATTGGAGCACCTGTGTATGAACTTCCAGCATATTATGTTGGACCAGTATATTATACTGGAACTCCAGTATATTATACTGGAGTTCCAGTATATTATGCTAGAGTATTTTTCGAATTTTGAACAGTGTTTTTGTTCAAATTTATCTTTACATGAAAATTGATTAAATTTCGATTACTTTTGAAATTGTGACTATTTTTGAATAAGTTATAAATCTGACTAATATTGAATTTGTCCCTCAAATTGGGCATAAACCAACTTCTAGTTCTAAATCTTGTTAAACTATTTGGTGTAAGGCCCGGCCATTTAAGGCTATGTACTACAGTTTTTAGGAAGGTACTACTATTTATCCTAATAGTGCTTTCAAAATAATCTTGTGTTCGTTTTCTTACAGGTGACTTTGGGGCTATTACATCAGCGACACACTTATTTTTAGTTTAAGCTATTAATCTTAAACAAAAACTTTCCTTTTTACAAATAGCTGACTTTTATCTTCAGAAATAGTGCCTAACGCTATGGTAAAAGTTGTCTCAAAGGTTCGAATTTAAGCTTTTTTCCAAAATGTTGTCGCAAAACAAATCTTTACTTTGAAAATACAAAAGTACCTATTTTCTTGAACCTGATTTACTCCTAAACGAGGCATAACATATAGTACATGATTAAAGTAAGTCTAATAATATACTTGGATGAAACAATATTGTCTTTGTGAGTATGATTTACATTAATTCTACTTTGTAGCTGCAGGCGTGAAATATATATTTTATTAATATGTTGTGCTAAGGATTACAAAGATCAAACGTTAAAGATATTGGAAAAGAAGAAATTTAGGAGCAATTTGAAAATTTAAAAAGAAGTTGGGGGAAGAAAGAATATGCTCGTTAGCCTAGACAGTGACAACTCATTTATATTTTGCTAATTTATTTCTACTTGAGCAACCAAGCTCTATAAATATTAAAATAAAATCATATGCTCATAATTACCTACGTCCTGGTTGCTATATTAGAATATTAGAATTAACAAAACACACAAAACTTACTAGTTGTAAAATATTAACATTTATAATTTGGCAAAGATCTACTCGTGACAATCTTGGATTGTCAGTGAAGTAATAACCATGTGATGATTCATTTAGAAACTACATTAATATTTGTTTTCTTATTCTCTTTTCTATATTTGCTTAATCTTTAGTATTGATGTTATGTTTTGTGCACTAACGACATAAAGAATTTTTATATTATTAAATAATTTAACTTACAAGAATAATAATCTGTAAGGTGAATTCATGACTTCAAATCTAGAATTTTACCACATCTCTTCTCGATTTAGCGGGTTTGAAATCTATTATTTATATTTATTTAGTTAATTTTTCAACATATTTATAAAATTTAAGCCAAAATTACTAAATTTAAATGAACCATAGCTCGTTGACTACATTCGCCCTTGAATAACTTGCAACTAGGGGTGTACAAATCGAACCGAAAAACTGTACCAAATCGAAAAGTCAAATCAAACCGATTAAAAACCCGATTATGTTTGGTTTGGTATTGAGTAGAAAAATCTGAACCAAACCGACATATAAATATATAATTTTTATATATACTCTTAAGAATTTTCATAGAATTTTCTTTAAAAAATGTCTAGAAATATTTGTGATTCTCTTATGAGATGTAATATTTAGCTAAATATGAAGTGTCTAATTTATTAACTTTAAATAATGAGTTGTATGATCACTTTCTTATCAAGTGTTAGTAAAATGCGTCAATCTCTTTGTTCTTCCATATTCATAAGTCAAGATCTAAAATTCTTATATCTTTTCGAATTTAAAGTGGTATTTCGATAATTTAAAATTAAATAGAACATATCATTATATAGGTATTATATTATTATTTATGTTTAATTATTAAATTCAGTTAACCTTGAAAGTGTATATCAACGAAAAATTATTGTCAGACGACAAAAAAATTAACTATCATATGTTACTAAGAAAATTCTCCCATGAGAATATGTTAATAGATCATATGTTTGTCAATTTTTTTTATTTTTACTAAACTTATATTACTTATAAAAAATTTAACAAAGTAAGATTGAAATAATATTCATGTAACAAAAAAATCTAAAAAAATCGGACAAAACCGAACCAATCCAAACCGATATAGTTGGTTTGGTTTGGTTTTAATAAAAATACGTTTTTAAGAAGAAAAAAAATCCAAAAAAAAAAATCTCTCAACAAATGGGTCCATAAACTCTTACTAATTCTTACAGACTCACTCATGTTACTCTCTCTTCATTAAAAAAATAAAAAAGAGGAAAGAAGACGGCCTTTCTCTGTTTCTCCTGTCACCGAAAAAGCCTTTATTATTTCGACCGTTAAGTATTTTAAAGTCGAAAACTGGCCCCCCTTTCTTTTTCTTTTTTTATGGAAAGAAAGTTGAATACTTTACCCCTTTTGACTTTCACGTCCACATCAGAAAAAGGGTGTATTATCAATCAGACCGTTCTCAAGTGCCACAATAGCCGAGAGATCTCATTAGATCAACGGTCAGGATCTGTCGACCGTTACCACTGACAACACCTTTCAATCTCACAATTTCAAATTTAAGGATGTCTCCTTTCTTCTCTTTCTTCCAAAAACACAAACCCCTCTTTTTCTCTTTGCTCCTCAGATGGGTTTTTTCTTCTTGTCTTAATTCTCCATACAAGTTTTCTTGAAAATTTCTCATTTCTCATAGCTGAAAGAAACTCATCTTGAAAATCCAAGCAAAATGGGGGTTGTTGATTCTCCTTCTTCTTCATCTCCAGTGACAATTACAGTGACTTCATCTCCAACTGGAGGAGGATGCCATGGTTTAACTAGTCCGGTTCGACGCCATTCTTTGTCAACTAACCCCAATTCACCTCTTAGCGGAAAAAAATTCAGGGGGTCCTCTGGTGGAAGATATCTCTCTATGTCTAAAGAGAGCACTGATGAATTTGTAGCTTATACAGTTCATATTCCACCAACCCCAGATAATCGAACCGTCACAGATTCTCAAAACAGCCCTATTGGAAGTAGAAAAAGTTATAGAAATGAACATCCGAGTGAAGGGTATATTAAAGATACAATCTTTACTGGAGGGTTTAATTCTGTGACTAAAGCACATGTTAGGAAGAGTTCAGAGGATGAGCCTATGGTTATGAAGTGTAAAAACATGTGTCAAATGGAAGGCTGTGATGAGAAAAAAGCTGAAGCTAAGTGTGATTGTGGGTACATAATTTGCAGAGAGTGTTATTTGGATTGTGTGGGAATTGGTGGAGGATGTTGTCCTGGTTGTAAAGAGGCTTATAGAGGGATTAGCGATGATGATGAGAGTGATGAAGAGCCGAAATCGGAAGCTAAAGATCAGGCAAATCCATTGCCTTCAAAGGGAGGAAGAGGGAGAATGGAGAAGAATTTTTCACTAGTGCAGTCATTCAAGAATCAAAATCATGATTTTGATCATTCAAGATGGCTATTTGAGACTAAAGGGACTTATGGTTATGGGAATGCTTTGTGGCCTTCTGATGGCTATGAAGTTGGGAGAGGTGTTGATAGATCTTCAAATCCACCAGATTTTAGTAACAGAGGAAATAGACCTTTGACTAGGAAAGTTGGAATCTCAGCTGCAATTATCAGTCCATACAGGTAATCATTGAACTTGCATTTGTTTCCTGTATCCAATTTTTTTGCTGCTTGGTTCAATAGTTATGTGCTTATGTTCATAATTAGAAAGTGTTTTGAAATTCCTTAGCTGAGATACTGGAACAACTGAAAAACAAATCTTACACGCCCTTTTGTTGTGGACATAAAACTAATAAATAAACAAGTAGAAGTGTTATCTCTAATAGCTTAAATTTTGTTGAAATGGTCCACACAATTCAGAATAGTACCAAAGTAGGCAAATATCCTCATTTCAAGTCTAATTGCTTCTAGCTGGCCAGTAAAAAATATCATATCCACTCGTGAGGGGTCATGTTTAGACACTATATAAATAAGCCAGGTATTTAAATGTTGAAGGGTAGAGGGGCAGGCCCATTATTTTGGACGTTGCGGTTGGTCCTAAGGGCAGGGGCGGCCCTTCCCTAAAGCAGGTAAAGCAACTGCTTTAGGCCCCACATTTGTGGGGGGCATTTTTTGTTACACCTAATAGGCTATATATAAGTTTAACAAATATAGAGAAGAAGAATTTGCAACTGCTATGATTTCTGCCAAGGAAATTGCATTGTGATATATAGGAAGAAATAATTGGATGAGAATATTGATAATGAAATCTCAGAGTTGCTTTAGGCCCCACATTTGTGGGGGGCATTTTTTGTTACACCTAATAGGCTATATATAAGTTAAAAAAATTATGTGAGTGAAAAAGTTTGATTTCTTTGTTTAACAAATATAGAGAAGAAGAATTTGTAACTGCTATGATTTCTGCCAAGGAAATTGCATTGTGATATATAGGAAGAAATAATTTGATGAGAATATTGATAATGAAATATCAGAGTTGATTACTTTTTATAGACAGTAGACTAGCTATTTTTCACTTCAAAATAGATTTGAACAATTCGAAGCATATGAATATATTTTTGATTTTTCTATTTAGCGGTAAAAAACCTAGATAGAAAATTTGAAAAAACATTACCTTAATCTTGAATTTTCAATCAAGATTTAATTGAATAAAAAGATTTGATTCTTTTCCAAACGCTTGTTAATAACTCATGTTACCGTTATTTCATCGAAAAGAAGTTTTTCAAAATTAAAATTGATAAAATTTTACCAAAGATCAACAATGTCCCAAGAGATGTTAAATGGATCAGATATATTATCAATTGAGAAAGACTTATTAGGAGAAATTGATTATAAGAAAATTATTAATAACTTTGCATCTAAAAAAATAGAAAAATAGAATTCAAATAAAAAATAATTCTTTTTTTAAAGAAGTTAAGGCCCTCGTAAAGTTTGGCTTTACCCCAGCTAAGGGTTGGCCCTAGACGGATGTCTCGCTCATAAAAAAATATGAACAAAATTTTCCTCTTTAAATATCTTAATATTTTAGAAGCATGTTTTTGAAAAAGTAAGTAGTAGAAGAAAGTTATCTGCTAATTGACTATCTAGTTCTGTCAAATAATAAGGTATATGAATCAGTATCAGAATTTGAATTTGATGTATGAATGTGAATATCTGTAGGTTGCTTATGGTTCTTCGTCTTGGTGCATTGGCTTGTTTCTTAACATGGAGGATTTCTCATCCAAATCATGATGCAATGTGGTTGTGGATACTGTCAGTCGTGTGTGAGGTTTGGTTTGCAATATCTTGGCTTCTTGATCAGTTGCCAAAGCTCTGTCCTGTTAAAAGAATCACTGACCTTTCTGTATTGAAAGAAAGATTTGAAAGTTCAGGACCAAACCTTCGGAATCCAAAGGGATTGTCTGATTTGCCAGGCATTGATGTGTTTGTTTCAACTGCTGATGCAGAAAAAGAACCACCCCTTGTAACTGCAAACACAATCCTTTCCATTCTTGCTGTTGATTATCCTGTTGAAAAGGTGGCATGTTACTTATCGGACGATGGAGGTTCTTTAGTCACATTTGAAGCTCTTGCAGAAGCTGCTAGCTTTGCAAGAATATGGGTTCCCTTCTGCAAAAAACACAACATAGAACCTAGAAATCCTGAGGCATACTTTGGGCAAAAGCGCGATCCATTGAAAAACAAAGTCAAACTTGATTTTGTCAGGGATAGGAGAAGGGTGAAGAGGGAATATGATGAATTCAAGGTGAGGATAAATGCCTTGCCAGAGTCAATAAGGCGACGATCAGATGCTTATAACACCCAACAGGAGATACGGGCTAAGAGAAAACAAGCTGAACTTGGAGAGGATCTCTCTGAACCGATCAAGGTCCCTAAAGCTACTTGGATGTCTGATGGGACCCATTGGCACGGTACTTGGTCATCAGCAGAAGAAGGCCATTCTAGAGGTGATCACGAGGGTATTATACAGGTAATGTACTTCATCATTCGAGTTCCTTGTTTAATAATATGGAATCTTTTCAACTCTTTTGTTGAACGTTCCTGAACTTTGTTTGTTGCAGATCATGTTGGTTCCCCCAAATGCAGAGCCACTTTATGGGAATGAAGTAGATGAAAAGAACATGATAGACACAACAAATGTCGATGTAAGAATGCCAATGCTAGTTTATGTTTCCAGAGAAAAGAGACCTGGTTTTGATCACAACAAGAAAGCTGGAGCCATGAATTCTTTAGTTCGAGCCAGTGCAATTATGTCAAATGGTGCATTCATTCTCAATCTTGATTGTGATCATTACATCTATAACTCATTGGCTTTAAGAGAGGGAATGTGCTTTATGCTTGACAAAGGTGGTGATAGGATCTGTTATGTTCAGTTCCCTCAGAGGTTTGAGGGTGTTGATCCAAATGATCGATATGCAAACCACAATACAGTTTTCTTTGATGTTAGCATGAGAGCATTGGATGGTTTGCAAGGTCCAATGTATGTAGGAACAGGCTGCGTTTTCCGAAGAATTGCTCTTTATGGGTTTAGTCCACCAAGGGCAACTGAACACCATGGATGGTTTGGTAGCAGAAAGACTAGAAAGCTTCTGAGGAAACCTAATGTTCAAAAGGATCAAGAGGATGATGAGATGTTTTTGCCAATGATTGGGAGTAAAGATGATGAGGAGGAAGTAAGCAGATCCTTGCTTACAAAACAGTTTGGAAACTCTACTCCGCTTGTTGACTCTATTGCTGTAGCTGAATTTGGAGGAAGGCTGCTACATGAGTTGCGAGGCAAAGGTTGTCAGGGAAGGCCAGCTGGTTCTCTTGCTGTACAGCGCGAGCCATTGGATGCTTCAGCACTTGCTGAGGCAGTAGGTGTCATAAGTTGCTATTATGAGGACAAAACCGAGTGGGGGAAAAGAGTCGGATGGATATATGGTTCGATCACAGAAGACGTCGTGACAGGTTACAGGATGCACAATAGGGGTTGGAGATCAATTTATTGTGTCACAAAAAGAGATGCATTTAGAGGTACAGCACCAATCAATTTAACAGATAGGCTCATCCAAGTTCTCCGATGGGCAACAGGTTCGGTTGAAATCTTCTTTTCTCGCAACAATGCTCTATTTGCAAGCCCAAGAATGAAGTTTCTGCAGAGGGTGGCATATTTCAATGTGGGAATGTATCCCTTCACTTCAGTTTTCCTCCTTGTCTATTGTGTCTTGCCTGCACTTTCACTCTTCTCAGGAAAATTCATTGTGCAGTCCCTCAACATCACCTTTTTGGTGTTCCTGCTCGCGATCACAATCACCCTTTGCATGCTTGCTATTCTTGAAATCAAATGGTCAGGAATTACCCTTGAAGATTGGTGGAGGAATGAACAGTTTTGGTTGATTGGTGGAACAAGTGCACATCCTGCTGCTGTGATACAAGGACTATTGAAAGTTATAGCAGGAGTTGATATCTCATTCACATTAACATCAAAATCTTCTGCACCAGATGATGGTGAAGATGAATTTGCTGAGCTTTACGAGTTTCGTTGGACGGTCCTAATGATTCCACCAATCACAATCATATTGCTTAACATGATTGCAATTGCAGTGGGAACATTCAGGACTGTATACAGTCCTTTCCCACAATGGAGCAAGCTTCTTGGAGGTGTATTCTTCAGTTTTTGGGTGTTATCTCATCTCTATCCTTTTGCAAAAGGTTTGATGGGGAGAAGGGGAAAAGTTCCTACCATTGTCTTCTTATGGTCTGCTCTCATCTGTATTGTGGTCTCGTTGCTCGCTGTTTATGTATACCCTCCTTCAGGACATCAAGATTTCACAAGTTTTCAGTTCCCTTGAGTTTGTACATGGGTTGTTGTTGTTGTGTTGTCCACCTCGGCAGCTCAGTTAAGCTCACATTCTTGAGAGTATGAAGTTTCTCAACTTCATCTCACTGTCTAATGTTCTTTTTTCTCTTTTAAGATCTATGTTACATATGAAAGTTTATTCTTTTTAAGATGTCTTTTAAATGTTACACATGAAAGTTTATTCTTTATAAGATGTCTATTGTTTTCTTTTGCTTAATATTGGTCTGAGATGAATTTTAATTGATAAACATGTTATATCATTGAGGACTTGAGGCATAGTGTTGTTGTTGTTGTTAAGATTTCTGAGATGTCAAATACAGCCCATGTTCATAATTCTTGATGTGGGCATAATGCATTCATAATAAGCTTGTCACTACTTCAACCACACTTCTAAAATAGGTATTGTAAACCATTGAAAAAAGGAAATGAATGCAGTAAAAACTACAGAACACAACCCACATGTATTACCTACCAAGGTTCTTTCTCCACTTAGGCTGAGTGTTCTGGAACAATCTTATGGTTTTATCTTTGCATTATCTGCGACTAATCTACTTCAAAAAGGTAGAAGAATTACCATCGCTTAATCATTAGTAGTATAATTAGTGAAGATAATGCTGTCAAACTCAGATTATTTATTATTATATACGATTATTTTACTTATTCAACTGGCACTGTCAGTTGCCAGTCTTTTAATCCAGCTTTGAAACTTTAATAATTGAAAAGAAACTGTCAAAATAATGGGGTAAATTTAGACAAGGACAGTTGAGCTACATCGATCCATCAAATTACTTGAAAGTACCCCCAGAGAGTAAAATAATAGAGAGAAGCAAGAATCCACACTTACACCGAAAAGGAAGTTGGAAGAATTCATATTCATAAAATTTAAAAATCAGAGCTGAGCAAAATCTTAAATGCTCATTGTTGTAGCCTATACTTTTTCTGTTTCATTATATATAACAGTGTTAAAAGAATATTTTTTTAATATTTGAAAACTTTTAATTAAAATCCTTAATGATATGTAAAAATAGAAATAACGTCACATTTAAAATTACAAGCTTAAAGAATATCTTGTTATAAAATAAAGACTGTAAAGTAAAGACAAGTATAGAGAGAAACTGATATATTATTCTCACTTCAAACTTATGTACATAATAAACTGAATTCTCCTCTATTTATAGAAGAGAGGAAGCTGCTGTGTAAGCTGCTACTGCAAGCTGCTGTGTAAGCTGCTTGTAAGCTGCTGCTCTAAACTGTTGTGCCAGATATAGATAATCTTCTATCATGGATAATATTTATCCATAACGGAGTACCAAAAGGATAAGTTTCTTCAGGAGGCTTATTTCCAATAGAGTACTAAATAGATAAATGTATTTATGGCGGAGTCTCATATGGATAAACTTCTTCAGGAAGCTTATTTACAACAGAGTACTAAATGAACATCCATAATATAATATATTCATAACACTCCCCCTTAGATGTTCATTAAAAGATAATGTGCCTCGTTAAAACCTTACTAGGAAAAAACCCGTGGAAAAAAATCCTAGTGAAGGAAAAAGAGTACACATATTTAGTAATACGCATTGCTAGCTGCCTCATTAAAAACCTTATAAGGAAAACCCTGTGGGAAAAAACCTTAATGAGGAAAAAAGAGTACATCGCGTATTTTACTGCCCCTGATGAAAACCTTGTTTCAAATATTTAAGTCTCCGCATTCCAATCTTGTATACCATCTTCTCAAAGGTTGAAGTTGGTAAAGATTTGGTGAATAAATCTGCCGGATTGTCACTTGAACGGATTTGTTGCACATTAATGTCACCATTTTTCTGAAGATCGTGTGTGTAGAATAATTTTGGTGAAATGTGCTTCGTTCTATCTCCTTTTATAAATTCTCCCTTCAATTGGGCTATGCATGTATCATTGTCTTCGTATAAAATTGTAGGTCTTTTCTCACATTCCAAATCACATTTTTCTCGAATAAAATGAATTATCGATCTCAACCATACGCATTCCCTACTTGCTTCATGAATGGCTATTATTTCAGCATGATTTGAAGAAGTAGCAACAATAGATTGTTTTGTGGAGCGTCATGATATGATAGTTCCTCCACATGTAAATACGTACCCGGTCTGAGATCTAGCTTTATGGGAATCAGATAAATAACCTACATCTGCATAGCCAACAAGATCTGCACTATCTTTGTTAGCATAAAACAAACTCATATCAAGAGTTCCCTTTAAATATCGCAATATATGCTTAATCCCGTTCCAATGTCTCCGTGTAGGAGAAGAGCTATATCTTGCTAGTAAATTAACAGAAAATGCTATGTCAGGCCTTGTAGCATTAGCAAGATACATTAGTGCACCAATTGCACTGAGATAGGGTACTTCGGGACCAAGGAGTTCCTCGTCCTCTTCTGGAGGTCGGAACAAATCCTTATTCACTTCAAGTGATCGAACAACCATTGGTGTACTCAATGGGTGCGCTTTGTCCATGTAAAAGCGTTTTAAGACCCTTTCTGTATAGGCAGATTGATGGATAAAGATCCCGTCTGCTAAATATTCAATTTGCAGACCAAGACAAAGTTTTGTCTTTCCAAGATTTTTCATCTCAAATTCTTTCTTAAGATATTCAATTGCCTTTTGGAGCTCTTCTGGAGTTCCAACAAGATTTATGTCATCAACATAAACAGCAAGTATAACAAATTCTAATGCCATTTTCTTTATAAAAATACATGGACAAATAACATCATTTATGTAACCCTCTTTCAACAAATATTTACTGAGGCGATTATACCACGTACGCCCAGATTGTTTTAAACCGTACAAAGATCTTTGTAATCTGATTGAGTACATTTCCCGAGATTTTGAATATGCTTCAGGCATTTTAAATCCTTCAGGGATTTTCATGTAAATCTCATTATCAAGTGACCCATACAGATAAGCTGTAACCACATCCATCATATGTATTTCAAGCCTTTCACGTAAGGCTAAACTGATGAGATATCGAAATGTTATGGCATCCATAACGGGTGAATATGTTTCTTCATAATCGACTCTAGGTCGTTGTGAGAATCTTTGTCCGACAAGGCGAGCCTTGTATCTTTCAACTTCATTTTTCTCATTCCTTTTTCGCACAAAAACCCATTTATGACCAACTGGTTTTATACCAGCAGGTGTTTGGACTACTGGTCCAAAGACCTCTCTTTTAGCAAGTGCGTTCAATTCTGATTGAATTGCCCCTTGCCATTTTGGCCAATCAGATCTTTGTTGACATTCTTCGACAGATCGGGGTTCAAAATCCTCACTATCTTGCATAATGTTAAGTGCAACATTATATGCAAAAATATTATCCACCACTATTTCAAATCGATTTAAATTAATCCCATCACCAGTAGAACTTATTAAAAGTTCTTCGCTCACTTGAGTCTCGGGTTTATTGATTTCTTCAGGAATCTCATAACTAATCAGATCTTGGGTCTCTTCAGGAGATCCCTTCATAATATCATTTTGATCGTTTTTCGATTTTCTTTTTCTAGGATTTCGATCCTTAGAACCCATAGGCCTACCACGCTTCAGGCATGCTTTAGGTTCACTAGCTCTCATGCTAATAGATGGTCCTGCTGGGACATCAATTCGGATAAGCACATTCTCTGCAGGGATATGTGACTTAGTTATCCTTTTCAAATCAGTAAATGCGTCTGGCATTTGATTTGCTATATTCTGTAAATGGATGATCTTCTGGACCTCCTGATTACATATAGGGGTACGTGGATCAAAGTGAGATAATGATGAAACTTTCCACACAATTTCTCTTTTGATTTCCTTTTTCTCTCCCCCTAATTGTGGGAAATTTGTTTCATCAAATCGACAATCTGCAAATCGAGCAGTAAATAAATCTCTCGTCAATGGTTCAAGATAGCGAATAATAGAGGGTGATTCAAACCCAATATATATTCCTAACCTTCTTTGGGAGCCCATCTTACTGCGCTGTGGTGGTGCTACTGACACATATACAGCACATTCAAAAATTTATAGATGGGCAATATTTGGTTCATGACCAAAAACTAATTGTGATGGAGAATATTTATTATAATGTGTTGGTCTGAGACGGATAAGTGATGCTGCGTGCAAGATAGCATGGCCCAAACAGTAGTGGGCAATTTTGTTTTCATAAGTAGTGGTCTTGCTATCAATTGCAGTCGTTTAATAAATGACTCTGCAAGGCCATTTTGAGTATGAACATAAGCTACCGGATGTTCAACTTTTATCCCAAATGATAGACAGTAATCATCAAAAGCTTGAGATGAGAATTCTCCAGCATTATCAAGGCGAATAGCCTTTATAAGATAATCTGGGAATTGTGCCCTTAATCGAATTATTTGGGCTAATAACTTTGCAAACGCCAGGTTGCGAGATGATAATAGGCACACATGAGACCATCTTGAAGATGCATCTATTAGGACCATAAAATATCTAAACAACCCACTTGGTGGGTGAATAGGTCCACATATATCCCCATGTATACGTTCTAAGAAGGTAGGGGACTCAATGCCAACCTTCATTGGTGATGGTCTAGTGATCATTTTGCCTTGATAACAAGCATCACAAGAAAATTCAATATTTGAAAGAATCTTCAGGTTCTTTAATGGATGCGCACTCGAATTTTCAGTAATTCGTCTCATCATTATTGATCCAGGATGGCCCAAACGGTCATGCCAAAGCACAAAAGTATTTGAATCAGTAAACTTCTGGTTTACGATAGAGTGTGCTTCAACTGTACTAATCGTTGAATAATATAAGCCAGAAGATAAAGTTGGTAACTTTTCTACAATGCATTTCTGGCCAGAAATATTCTTTGTAATATAAAGATATTCCACATTCATTTCATCTATTGTCTCAACATGATACCCATTTCAGCGGATATCTATAAAACTCAACAAGTTTCTTCGGGACTTGGAGGAGTACAATGCATTGTCGATAATAAGTTTTTTTCTCTTAGACAGAAATACAATAGCTCTTCCGGAGCCTTCAATCAAACTTATATTACCAGAAATTGTAAAAACATTTACTTTTTCCTTATGCAAATAAGAAAAGTATTTCTGATCTTTGAATATAGCATGAGTTGTTCCACTATCAACTACACAAATATCTTCATGATTGGTCTTTGATCCAAACATAATTTGAGGATTATCCATATTCTTTAAAATGACATAAACAAAATAAATATGATAGTAAACATTATAACTTTTATTTATGTACAAAAATTACATAACTATACTATCTATTACAAATAAGAAAAAATTAAAATATTTACATCTCTACAGATTCACTACCGATCACATGACTTGTTTCTCCTTCTGGGAGTGCAAAGTAATCAGCTACATCCAAATGCATGAAGTCTAAATTATCTTCAGAAATAAAATTTGCTTCAGCATTTTTCTCTGTCTTTTTCAGGGAAGCTTGATATAGCTCAACCAGGTGCTTTGGCGTACGGCATGTAAATGACCAGTGCCCTTTTCCTCCACATCTATAGCATGCATTTTCTGGCTTTGCTTCTTGCACCGCTTCATGCTTTTGTTCCTTCCTTTTCCACTGCTGGTGGTGAGGAGGGTTCTTTGGTGCATTATTATTACCACGATTAGAGTTTCCTCCCCGACCACGGCCATGACCACGACTGGGGCCACGTCCTCTTCCACGTTTAGCTTGGTGGAAGTTCGTCTCATTCACTTCAGGGAATGGACAAGAACCAGTAGGTCGGCTTTCATGGTTTTTCATTAATAGCCCATTATGTTGCTCGGCTACAAGAAGATGTGAGATAAGTTCAGAATACTTTTTGAATCCCATCTCTCGATATTGCTGCTGCAGGAGCATATTCGAGGCATGAAAAGTGGTGAAAGTTTTCTCCAACATATCATGATCAGTAATATTATCACCACATAGTTTCAATTGGGAAATAATTCTGAACATAGCAGAATTATACTCACTTATAGATTTAAAATCTTAAAATCTTGTAACCTTAGATGAGTCCAATCATAACGTGCATGTGGAAGAACGACCATCTTCAGGTGGTCATATCTATCTTTCAAATTACTCCACAGTATGACTGGATCTTTAACAGTAAGATATTCCATTTTCAGGCCCTCATCAAGGTGATGGCGTAGGAATATCATTGCTTTGGCACGGTCTTGGTTTGATGCCTGATTTTTATCTTTGATGGTGTCTGCCAGACCCATCGCATCAAGATGAATTTCGGCATCAAGCACCCAAGACATGTAGCTTTTGCCCGATATATCCAGGGCTACAAACTCAAGTTTGGAAAGATTTGACATTATTTAGAAAAAGAAAGTTCGTACCTCTGATACTTTCAAAGTATTTTCTCGAGATGGCAGAGTCTCGTGCTGATAACGTGTTATAAAATAAAGACTGTAAAGTAAAGACAAGTATAGAGAGAAACTGATATATTATTCTGACTTCAAACTTATGTACATAATGAACTGAATTCTCCTCTATTTATAGAAGAAAGGAAGTTATTGTGTAAGCTGCTACTGCAAGCTGCTACTGCAAGCTGCTGTGTAAGCTGCTACTGCAAGCTGCTTGTAAGCTGCTGTGTAAGCTGCTGCTCTAAACTGTTGTGCCAGATATAAATAATCTTCTATCATAGGTAATATTTATCCATAACGGAGTACCGAAAGGATAATCTTCTTCAGGAGGATTATTTTCAATAGAATACTAAATAGATAAATGTATTTATGGCGGAGTCTCATATGGATAAACTTCTTCAGAAAGTTTATTTACAACAAAGTACTAAATGAACATCCATAATATAATATATTCATAACATATCTTTGATACATGTAAAAGTTTTTCTTTTTAAGCTTCCCTCGTAGTGTAGCGGAAAGAGGCAACATGTAATATGTGGATTATGTGCGTGTCATGGCTTCGAACTCTGGCCCAACTAAAAACTTATGGGGGTAATATTTAAGTGATAGAAAATTAAAGAGACATAGTTCATTATCAATCCCTCGGAATTGTCCATTATTAAAAAAGATATTTATTTCAATAGAGTCACTCCATTAGTATAGCTGGCAAGAGATGCCAACGAAGCTGGCCACGTGTGATGCCCATACTTAGGACACTTCACACGCAACAATGTCCATACGGGTCCCTCGTTAAATGCCACATCAATGTCACACCTCACCCTTTTGTTATCTCTCAACTATTAGGACAAAAGACTTGTAGTATCACATACACTAAATATAGTTAGAGTTATCGCTTAATATTTGTTGATGTTTATCAGAACACATAGTCTAGTGAGAAGCCGATATTTATCTGTGTAGAAATAAACATGAAATTTGAAGAACCTCCAACTTTTAATTTAAGTCAAAGAATCCAAACATTTGAAATCCCAAACGACGACTTTTAACTAATTTGAAATTAAACTTAGTTGATCAATGAAGCGATTCTTAAAGTTTTCAGGAGTTCAAAGAAAAGAACCGTGTTAATGTAAAGCAATTTTGCTCACTCGTTCATAGTATACCTAAGGGCTCGTTTGCTACGAGAATAAGTAACAATTAAAGGGACTAAATTTAAGAAAAGTTTATCTCATGTTTGATTGATAAAAAATTATGGTATAATTAATTCCGGAATTAATTATTCCGAGATTATAATATTTTTTTATTCCCGTAAAAGGGTAAAATAACTAATCACAGGATCAGGACAATTAATCTCAGAATAATTTATTTCCGACCAAACGACACTTTTAAGTGTGAAAG
Organism: Nicotiana tabacum; assembly: GCF_000715075.1. Classification (NCBI taxonomy): domain Eukaryota; kingdom Viridiplantae; phylum Streptophyta; class Magnoliopsida; order Solanales; family Solanaceae; genus Nicotiana; species Nicotiana tabacum. The sequence goes on from NC_134098.1 coordinate 66,728,218, forward strand.
GGAATAAAAGGAGGAGACAAAGTTAAGGGGAAGGAGAGCTCCACATACAGAGGTAAAGAGTGTGATTAAATGGATAAAGCCTTTTCACTCGAGGTTTCTGTTTGGAGCTCAGAGAATAGAAATACTTTTAGCAGAAAACGCTTTCCCTTTAAGTGTAGATTAGTGGAGATAAGTCTATATCGGAAAATAGATACTAATTATTCCAAATTTTTTAAAAAAAAAAGAAAAAAAAAAGAGAGGAGTTTCACAAGAAATCAAAGGGTTTGCAACTTAATTCAAAAGAAGCCCGTGCACTTGGCACCTACCATCACGGCTTCCTTGGATTCTCCCTATTTACCTCTTACGACTGCAAAAACTGCCAAAGCCGGCCCCGAATAGGTCTCTCTCCTTTGGATTTATTTGTGAATGACAAACAAACCAAATTTTACAGTACGACTACTACTGTTCTCCTAGTCCTCCTCACCCATTTTGATGATGTGAAAGGACAACCTGGCAAACGTCAATGATACAAAGCTTAACAAAACACATTTCTATCATTTAATTAATGTCCTCCACCTTTCTACTTTTTCTCTTAGGTGCACTCCACTACTGTCCATACAACAATTGATGTTTTCCTTGCAAATTTTAGTTTATTCCTTCTTTACACTTACTCCCTCTCATATATTTACATAGATATTCTTCTCCAGAATCGCACAAAGTGGACCGCATAACTCGCTGGCCACCAACACTCTTCTTTCCCGTCACTGTTATCTTAGCATCCCATGTGCCACAATCTTTAGCTAAATGTCATTCCCACTATGTTTACAATAATCCCAAAAAAGTGTCAACACTATCCCCTCTCCCATCCACGAGTACTTCATCCTTCTCCCACCAAAACAAATACAACTCTTCCCAGAAAAGCTTAGACAAATGTAAAGATATCATTATTCTGACATTGTGAGAATTGAACTATGATCTTCCACACCTCGGGTGCAATATTGGTTTCTTTTTCCCTTTACATACATTGCTTCAAAACCCCATTCCTCTCTTATACAAAAAGTCATGTTATGTTTGGTATTTTGCTAATAAAAAACAAGAATCATTGATCAAAACCAAGCTGTTTCATACCATCTCACTATTGCATATATTAACAAAAGTAGGCTGCACGCACATGGTCCATGTTCTAAGTAATACATATCCCCAAATACAATATAATTAACAATACATCGAAATATTTATAATGAAAGAGTTTGAAAACAGCAAAATGCCTTTGGCATTTAACTTCAGAGCGCTGGTAATCCTACAACTTACAACCTAACATTCATTTCTTAAGATCTCCCATTTATCTCACTTTTAGGATGTGTTTACAAGTACAATTCTTTATTACTATGTAGCTTACTTCAAAAGAAAGCATTGAGTAGATAAGAGCTACACAATTTTTTCCGGTTAGTATATCTCATCTACTACCACTAGACTAGTATTATTATCCATCACTAACTCAAGTAGAAGATAAAAAGAAAAAGCGTAATGCATACAAATTATAGTATAGTATTTCTGTCATTTAATTATTTATAGGCCACTCATTAAGTGTCGGTCATTTATCTAGCTGACTTCACAGCAGATATACCCGACTTGCAATCGTACTACAATCTCAGAGCTTCCAAATACTAATTAAAAGTGTAAATCTAAGCACAACCACCAAATTTAATCTAATTGAAATCAAATTTAATCAAATAGAGCAAGAGTACTGCCTGATTACAGCCAAATTGAGCTCAATATCATCTGTAATCCCTTTTTATTTCAAGCTGCACGAATAATAGAATAGAATACAAATCGTCTCTTCTGGTAATCATAATGTTCATATGTTAAATCAAAATATAAAAAAAGGAACAAAATTTGAACGAAATAAATTGAGTAGAAAATCGGAAAAAATTAGAGAAGTTAAAAATCCCCAATAAAATGAACCAAATAAAAAAAAAGTTACTGGAGGAATTTACCGGCACAAATTCACGTTGAGAATCCATACAAATCGTAGGGTGCCCATAGAGAATCAAGCGGACACGGTTTTTTTGAGTCGAGCCGGAGCCACGGTTTGCCTGAACCGCTCCAGTGGAGTAGGCTCACCGGACCGGGATGCAAGTCACGGCAACTTCCCTTCACATTATCGCCGCCTAAACCGTGCTGGTTCCACCTGTGCTCTATCGGCGCCACGTGTCCTGCGAACACCAACATTAGCGGCGGTAGTGAACCCAGTTCATAGATCCGATTCGTCTTCTGGATATCCATCCATTTCTCTATCCGTTTTGTGTACCCGACCCGCCTCCATTTCTTCAGATCTATAACCATAACTCCAGTATTAAAGTAACACGGTCTCCTGCCGTTAAACGTGCCGGAAAATCTCGGTTCCGACCAAAACGACGCTGTGAAATACTTCGTGAAATTGGCATGACAATATTCCGGGGCTCCGATAGTTTTTTCCCCCAAACTCGTACTCCATAACTTAGAAATATCATCCACAACAACAAGATCCGAGTCCAAGTAAATAACTCTATTAACACAGGGTTCTAGAAGATCCGCCAAGTAATTTCTAGCATAGTTTAACGGCTGTTCAAGCGCTTGTCTAACGGAAGTCGAGATAATGTTTCGGACTCGGTCCGGGTCAAAGTAATATACCTTGAATTTTAATTTAGGGAATGTGGATCGAACTAGGGTTTCGAGGTTTGTTTCAGAGACCAGAAAGTGGAAGAATACACTCTCGGGACAGCTAGAATGTTGTAGAATTGAATGCACAGCGGCTATTGAACCACGAAGGTACTCGATATCGAGAGTAATTGCAACATGAACGAGTGAAGGATCGCAAACCTCATTGGTCTCCAATATATTGGAGGTGCTGCATTCAGCAGCATTTCGGAATATGGGGGATTTACGGAAGGAGAAGCGATTAGGGGGGAAATTTTGACTGGGGAAACGGAGATAGGATTCGAGGTGAGAGGATCTAATAGCTTCAGCAGGTGGGAATGATTGTAGGGATGGGGAAAGAACAATCATTACCATTGCTGCGGCGATAAAGCCTGAAAATTTCGTGACCCAGAACATTTTTACAGTGTAGTAAAAGCCTCTTTTCCTCTTCTTCTTCGTATCGTAATGACTGCTGAGCAGTGAAGGAATTGAGGAAAAGAGGAATGCTGCTAGGGTTCTTCTAAGGTCCGCCACTGCTAAAAATCCAATCTTGGAAGATGGGCTTTTTCTTTTTTAACCTTATTTGGGTTCTTTGCTTTGTTTTTATCTCTAATGGTATACCGTGAAAACGAAGCGAACTTGGAATGGAGGGAAGGTAGAGAGAGGAGAATCCATGCGTTGGTCGCTCTGTGGCGACGTGCGTTGCAGTCTGCTTTCTCTCTACTCTTTTCTCTCTCTCTCTCTCTCTCTCTATATATCTATTTGGGAGAGAAGGTGAAAGCAAAGGGGCAGGGTCACACAGCTCAAGTAGAGAGAGAGAATGAGAATAGAGAGGGAGAAAAAGGGGAATTTTAGGTTGTTATTAGGGAAGAGGGTTTTTAATTAGGCTATCTCTTTATTTTTTTGACCTATTTTTTTCTCTTTCTTTTTGCTCTTTTGGGCTACAGCAATACATATTTATGAAAAAATAATTTGGTGTTTAGTCTTCTCTGGAAGTGATTAAATGGTCTTATTTGTCAAAAGAGTTTTATATCGTTCGCTCAGTAACCTTACTTAAAAGTCAACCACTATGCATAAATTACATGGTGAAACTAATCAGCCTAAATTGAATGTGCAGAGTTCTTCATACTGTCTATAAATACAAATTAAATTATTTATATCCTCCTTCTTCACATACAATCTGATTTGAGAGTAAAATAATAAATTGAAAATATTAATTTTTTTCACTTTTGAATGTGCTTCTTACCCCAAGCTTAACTATAAGGAGTTTGAAGTGGCTCAATAGGCATTATTTGATGTGAATAAAGATAGTAATAAGTTAAAAATAAGGCAAGTATCATTTTTAGTCCGCGCCGAATTTATTTATATTCGATAGTTACAAAAATTTATAAAATTTATATATTTTTTGTATTTAATATACAGAAATGTGTATATATATATATATATATATATATATATATATATATATATATATATATATATATATTTTTGGCAATTATTTTGAAAGCGACTATACAGTATCATTTTCCCTTAGGGTCTGTTTGGAAAGCCACCCAGTAATTAGAATTGGTGTAATTACCAGGGTAGTAATTACACAATATAGTAATTACGATGACCTGTTTGTTTGTCATAATATAATTACAATGTAAATTATAATTATTTTGTTGAACAAGTGTAATTACACAGTTAGATTAAATTTTAAATGAAGTAATTATCAAAATTTAAAAGTTAATATAATAAATATAATAATTTTTTATAAGTATAAATGATATTAGATTTGGTATTTAAGATGCATATTTTTTCTTGAATATACATTAATTAGTAATCATATATTTATAACAATATTGTAAAAAAAAATTGGTATATATTTTTCAAATTAATAATATTTAGTTTAATTAATTATAAAAAGTAAAAAATATATTTTATAAGAACATCATGGAATGCATGTTTGATAAAATAAATAAATAAATAAATATTTATAAATATAATGTCATAACATTATTAAAAACTAGTCTATCAATTCTAACTAAAAAATGAACAACATGCAATGTGAAATAACAAGGCAATACTACTAAAACAAGTAAATTGAAACCATAAATATAACAAAATTCAAAATTCAAAAAAAATAAATAGTTTAACATATGTCAAATTCTAATATAATAAAATAAGTTTCAATACAACTTAAGATTAGGAAACATAATAAGTTTATAGCCTCATTCAACAACGAAATTCTAATTTAATAGCATCACCCATTATATGGCAAGTTTGTTAATGACTCATTATTTCTAATATTAGAAAATGTAGTTTCAAAAACTAGTATAATAACGCAAATACGCTGAATGAAAAAAATAAAACAAATAAGAAATAAAATATACGAGCAATTACATGGATTCACAAGAAGTAAAGGTGGAGAAATAAAATATAAATAATGCACAAAGAAAAATATTTTTTAATATTAAAAAAGAAATTTAAAAGAATAAAATAAAATAAATAAAATAATGGAAGTAAAAAGTTACAAAGAAAATAAATTAAAATAAAATAAAAAAAAGAAAAGAAATTAAAACGTAACCTTGTTATACAGTGTTATTACCATCAATTCTCATCTCCCCCTTGAGAATTAGAGAGTGTAATAACACATCTGCAATTACACCAAATTACTTGGCCATACAAACATATCAAACTGTGTAATTACACTCAATTACACCCAAATTCAATTCCCAGATGGCTTTCCAAGCAGGCTCTTAAAAATATTGGAGCATGTTAGTTGTTCGATCGGCTGAACTGAAGAAAGAGACGTAACAATTTTTTTATAAAAATGCAATTACAATCTCCAATATTATGTGATAATTTTGATAAAGACTTATGAAACACCCTTATACAACTTAGGCATATTTTGTATCCCTACCAAATTTGCAAATTGACTATATTTCATGCACCGCTAGTATTTGTAAACTATGCACGGAAAATATTTTACAGGAAAAAAAAAAAATCCTCCGCTAAAACACAGGAAAAATTTGTTGCTTGACAAATTGCTACACTATCACAATTTCCCGCAAGATTGATATTTTATTTTAATGGTGGCTCTATCTATCCTCCAAATTTTCATATTTCATGATCATATGATAATGAATTGGATAGTAGTGCTTCCACAAGGACCTTAATTATGAATTTATGATGATGAATTAGCAGATGGTGTTCAGAATAAGCTTCTCTGTAGCGCAATGTAATAAGGTCATTTTAATTTCATTCGAGCACCCTCCTGAATTTGGATATCAGATGATTAATTTCAAAAAAAAAAGAAGAAGAAAAAAGAGTGATGAAAATAATGGAAATTGCTTCTGGACAATCAAGACGATTGTCAGTTTAAAATTTTAAAATTACTATATAGAGGAGTATCACATTTAAGCATGCACGGTACAAGGCTAAAGGCTAGGTTAAGAGTTACATATTCAAGGTAAATTGCATCAGTCCAAGTATTAAATATTGTCATTGATTGTTGTTGAAAGTCATTAATATATACCTAACTTCTTTAGATTTTATCTGATCCAATAACAATATTATAAAATGTAATTGGACTTGGAGTAAAATGTGTGAATGCTTATACATGCACCTACATTAATTCAGTAATTATTATTTTTAACATACTCTATCAACAAGTACAAGATGATTAGTATTTGATGAATTGTATAACAACAGCACTTATTTTTGCGTCTTCTTCTAATTTAGCAATCTGGAGTCTCCTCAAAGCAGATCAAACACATCAAAATTAAGTTTCCTCATCGGTTTCATCAAAGATAGGTTATAACTAGCTAGAATATTTACAAGGAAAGAGTTTAAATAATTTTGCGCATCAGTGCAATGGCGTAAAAGATTATTCCACAATCAGATAATAATAAAATAAATACAAACAAATTTATATAGTGAACTTATAACCTGGAAAAAATTTACTCTAATAACTAACCATTATTACATATTGTAATTTGATAGTATATTAAATGTTTATATAATCAGTGTATATAACTTAAATTGTACCTCGAAACAATGGCAGAGCCACCTTATATTAAGGGTGTCAATTTACGCTCATTTGCTAGAAAATTACGCTGTTTAACTAGGAAAAAAATTACTTTTGTGTATATGTATATATTATATGTTGACTCGCTTTATTTTCTTCGTATGTTTACTTTTTTTTATATGTTTACACCCCTTAATAAAATTTCTAGCTCTGTCACTGCCCGAAAAACTCTCACGAATTAGCCACAATTGGAATATATTGAAACATGGACTTGACCCCACAAGTCAACACTAGGGCTGTTTGTCGGACAAATATATACGTTTAACGGTTCAGGTTATTCGTTATCGGCTTGTAAATATACTAATTCGCTAGCAACCAGATAAAATATTGTGCAGGTTGGTATTAGATTAGCCATTATTGGACGATTATTGGACGGTTAATGAAGCTCTCATTGTTAATCGTAGTTTCTTCTTCCGTAGTTCTTTTACAATAAGCAAACTAAAATACAAAGTGGGGATCCTTAACCAGTAATAGAAGTTCAGTTAATATAAATTTTGGATATAATTTTGCTTCAGTTACCAAGTTAAATGATTTATTTGAGTAGAAAGATGTCAAACTATTTAAATTTGCCTAGTCCTACCCCAAAAATAAGTTATGATGACGTTGAAACTCAAGCTGTTAGGAAGTTGCTTCATAACGGGTAAAAATATAAATATAATAATTCTTAAAGTTTTAACGGTTTATCCGATAAGAAAATTAAGTAATCTGCCCCTGAACCGATAAACCGTTAATTATAAAATTTCAATACGTTCATCAACTGTTAATCTGATAACCCGATACCAATAAGCCATTAAGCCCACTTTTACGATTCGGTTAACGGTTACGATTCGGTTTCGAACAGCCCTAGTCAATATTGTCTTACTAGCAGGCTAACCTATTGGGTTATATATATCGACATACAGTGACTAGTTTAATCTCTATAATATAAAATTATAATACCTTACTTCCGGATATTTCATCCACAGAGAAATTAAATTGTTATAAAATGAAAAATATTTACAAAAAGAAAAAAACAAAACCTATAAAGATAAAAGTAAAAGTCTAATCTAGAAAAATAGTTAATTTTAAGTCCCCGACAACGGCGCCAAAAACTTATTGCGGCCAAACGCACATGCAAGTATACGCAGTCGTCAAGTAATACAATGATAAGATAGAGTGTCGAACCCACGAGAACTTGTGATTAACTATTAACTAAATTAGACTATCCTAATTATCTAAACAAGAGTTAAGCCTAGAAGTATATGACTCAATCTAATTAAACTAAAAAGAAAGTAAATAATGAGCTCTGAACAAAGAAAGTGTAGATTTTTATGTTATCAATGTAATAAAAACGATCCAGGATTATGGGCTATCTAACATTCCTATTGTATTCTTCAATTGAATTGACTAACTAATTCATCTAGCTTATTGGTTGACAGGGTTAATATTGCTCATAAGAATCTGTGGAGTTCTTATTCGTCTATTCAAGCTAACCTAACGCTTATATGTCTATGGAGTTAGAACTAGCAAGAACGCATTTATAATTCATGTACATCAACCAAGCAAGACAATTAGGTATATGTCTATCCTAACCGCTAATCCGTTCCCTGATGCCCAGATTCAAGAACTTGCTCTACTCAATCCTATGTGCAATCTAGAATTCCCACTTTCGAGTTCAATTCTACATTCATAGATAGTATTCAATTGGTGATCAAGCAATCAAATAATTAAGCGCGAGATTGAATAAATGAACCAATATGATAAATCAAGAAAGAAAAATCAATATTCGAATAACAATAGTCATGAAAAAACCACAACCCTAGAATGTGAAGTTTAGCTCCACATAGACATGGTAGCCAAACAACAAATCATACAAAGAAATATAAAAATTACTAAGTTGGCGGAAGAAGATGAAATCCAGCCTCCGCGACGGCTCCTTGCTCTCTCTCGGTTGAATCCCCTTCAAAAAGTGTGTCCGATGCCCTAAAAGAGGCATTTTTGACTTATATATTGCGTACAAAAGTTGTGGGCTAAAGTTTCCCTTTTCCTTTTCCGAATCAGCTTCAGAAATTGATGCTGGGGTGGATGATTCGCGTCCGCCTCAGCTCGAACTTCTCAACATCGGATGCTGGGGTGGATGCTTCACGTCCACTCTCTGTTCCCTCAACCTTGTTGTGCCCAGGTGCGGATGCTAAGGTGGATGTCTTCTCCCGATTAGGGTGAACCAACTAGCCTTTTTTGCAAGGTTGGATGCGATGCATCCACCCTCTTCTCCTATAGCTGGAGCACCCTTTCTTCATATTTTTGCACTTCAAACATCTTAAATCATCACATACAATTTAATTAGTTATAAAACTAATAATTAACACATATTAAGCATTTTAAAGACCAAATATCACAAAAAAAACGGTTAAAACATATAAGAATAGCCTAACAACAACCACCACCAACCACTAAACAATACTCCTGCTTCTGAATTACAATGAATCAGATCAACTCATTTGATTTGTAATTTGGAGACAATTGTATCTACCATCTAGATCGACAGACTTAATTTTCACTTGGAAATAGGTGACATTTAATACTATGGAGTTAGTACACAAATCATTGCCAGTTGTTACCATTATTAGTAATCTAAGTCAGAACATTGATTTTGCTGTTGGATTTCAGACTACTACGCATGACACGTCCACGTCATTTTTTTTGGGACGTTGCCGTACTTTAGCCGTTGGCATTAGTGGTTCGAGCTACCACTATTCTACTTTACCATTGACTATTATTTGCAAATTTTAATATAAGTGAACTACTGATTGGTAATCCTGGTAAGCAATACTGTATTAGTATAATTTATCCTGTACTAATAAAGCAGAGAGGAGAAGACAGCAAAATGACGTATATCATAGCCGTTGAGTGGTCATAGTCTGTGACTGTGGTGTTGTAGTAGTACTATATATTCTGTGTATATTAGTGGACATCAGCATATGACCAGATGGAAGAAGAAGAATAGATGATTATGAAAGCTTAGATTAAACCATTTAGGGGTCTTAATCCTACTTTAATTAGAGTAGAGGCCTATTAGCCACTGTATTTTGTCGGACCTTTTCTCCTTTTTACATGTGGAACATTCTACCTACAAGGTTAAATTAAATGAACCTTGCTAGTTTGTCGAAGGTTTGTTGTCGTATTAACTTAATCATCATTGAAAAAGTCACGAATTTTAATAAAAAGATTCAAAGAAATATAAGAACGATTTCTTTAAGATCCGAGTTTATAATTTAATATAAATTTTTAGTTTTTACGACAGACAGTTACAAACTTTTCTTATATTAAGAAAATTCCACAATTTATAACAAGATAAAAATAATTTTATATATATTTTTTATACAGTGTAACTTTTCGACGAAAAAAATTCAAACATTTTCGATACACTAGAGTACGGTATTAAACAGTATGATATGGATTAGTATTTTTTATTGCCATATAGAATTTTTTGGTGACATTTTACTTGCAACTATTTATGTTACCGTGTATTTGCTCTATTCAATTTTATGTGAAGCTATCACAATTGGAGACTTGTAGGATAAAATACAAGGAAGTATATCATCACTTAACCTCATGAATCATTTATTTTATGTGTTTGATAATGACTTAGAACAAGCAAGAAAATAAAAATCAAGAATCATCTGTAAAGATATAAATATTTTAATTTGTTTCGTTTTATAGAAAAGAATTGAAATCAGTCCTGTCATGTTACAGACTCACACTAAATACTACTCCCTAAACTACATATATAAACTTTTTGGTGATAGTTTGAGTTATTTTTAACGAAAATAACTTGAAATTTTCTTTTAGAAAAATGTCATCATCATGTTTAATCAATATAGTAAAATGTGAAAAACATTTTTTCTAAAATGGGCCAAATATGCTGGACAGAGGACGGGGCACCTTGACTTGTGATAAGACCAAATTTTGTAGCATGAAATTTATGTTTCAGATGTGAAACCATTTAAATACGATAATACTGCCGAATGTTAAAAAGACAACCAATAATTGGCTGCCATTTCCTTTCCAAAAGTTGGAACTACTATCTTTTTGTAAAGATTGTATTTCCCAGTCGACCTATAAACACTGTAACGAAAGCGACCAGGAATCAAGAGTTTTTATTTACTTATTTCTTTATTTATTATACTTTTAATTTAAAGACCAAGCAATACTCAAGTTACAAGTAAGTTCTCTTTTTTTTTTTTGGGCGAAAATGACCCCAATTGAAAATTATTGTTTGAGGCATTTGAGTTTTGTAACTAATTTATTTGGGCAAAATTTGATAACGACTTGCTTTTGGCTAAACATGATTGTAACACATTTCAAGCAAAAATTTGCATTTTATGAAGCATTATATACTTCTAACTTTTTGTCACCTGTTGGGATCATTGCCGCTTACTAGCCGAATTTGGGTACCCAAAATCTAAGTGGCCATTAGCTAACAAATAATAAAGTATTAATATTACCCTTAAAATAATTTTGTATGACATTTTTTATGATGGTATTCGGCAGCTTATGCATGTACCTCCGTTTACTAAGGACCTATTTGGACATTGATTCCCCAATATTTTTTGATTTAGGTGAAGTTTGATGTGAGATTAAAAATGTGCTAGGACATAAATTTTGGTGCAAGTTTTGACATATTAAAAAAGTTCTTTTTCTTTGTTTTTCAAGCTAAAAAGTCCCAAATGGTCATGATTTGGCCCAAAAAGAGGTCTTAAGCTATATTTGGGATTTGAAATTTTGATTTTCAAAATCTCTCAAAAATAAAATTAATTCTATAAACAAACACATATTTAAATTTTTATTTTTAAAAAACTTCCAAAACATATGGCCAAACGCCTGCTAAGGTCTATAGTCTGATGGCAAATAATCACCTAGCAAATTTTTTGCCTATACTAAAATTTTAATTTTAAGTTTTCATGATTTTTACTCAATTCGTTGACACAGATGCCCTATCTTTGGTGACACTTGTACTGTTTCTTTTGTTTATTTTGTACTATCATTTTTGCGCGACTTCTAAAATATTTTCGTATATATCATTGTTTAACCCCTGAAGTCCTTTATTTCAATATTTTAGCAATAGAGCAGTAATCAACTGAAAATAAAAACAAATAAAAAATAAATAAATAAATAACAAGAAATGACGTTGAAAGATATCAAAAAATGAGAGAATTTTGATGGAAAGCCTTTCATTCACCTATTACCACCCTTTCATAATTTTTCTTTATTTACTTTTTGTTATGAATATATTATATTATGGATGTTCATTTAGTACTCCGTTGTAAATAAGCTTCCTGAAGAAGTTTATTCATATGAGACTCCGCCATAAATACATTTATCTATTTAGTACTCTATTGGAAATAAGCCTCCTGAAGAAGCTTATCCTTTCGGTACTCCGTTATGGATAAATATACCCATAATAGAAGATTATCTATATCTGGCACAACAATTTAGAGCAGCAGCTTACAAGCAACTTACACAGCAGCTTACAAGCAGCTTACACAACAGCTTACACAACAGCTTACAAGCAGCTTACACAACAACTTACAAGCAACTTACACAGCAGCTTGCAGTAGCAGCTTACACAGCAACTTCCTTTCTTCTATAAATAGAGGAGAATTCAGTTCATTATGTACACAAGTTTGAAGTCAGAATAATATATCAGTTTCTCTCTATACTTGTCTTTATTTTACAGTCTTTATTTTATAATACGTTATCAGCACGAGACTCTGCCATCTCGAGAAAATACTTTGAAAGTATCAGAGGTACGAACTTTCTTTTTCTAAATAATGTCAAATCTTTCTAAACTTGAGTTTGTAGCCCTGGATATATCGGGCAAAAGCTACATGTCTTGGGTGCTTGATGCCGAAATTCATCTTGATGCGATGGGTCTGGCAGACACCATCAAAGATAAAAATCAGGCATCAAATCAAGACCGTGCCAAAGCAATGATATTCCTACGCCATCACCTTGATGAGGGCCTGAAAATGGAATATCTTACTGTTAAAGATCCAGTCATACTGTAGAGTAATTTGAAAGATAGATATGACCACCTGAAGATGGTCGTTCTTCCACAGGCACGTTATGATTGGACTCATCTAAGGCTACAAGATTTTAAATCTATTAGTGAGTATAATTCTGCTATGTTCAGAATTATTTTCCAATTGAAACTATGTGGTGATAATATTACTGATCATGATATGTTGGAGAAAACTTTTACCACTTTTCATGCCTCGAATATGCTCCTGCAGCAGCAATATCGAGAGATGGGATTCAAAAAGTATTCTGAACTTATCTCACATCTTCTTGTAGCCGAGCAACATAATGGGCTATTAATGAAAAACCATGAAAGCCGACCTACTGGTTCTTGTCCATTCCCTGAAGTGAATGAGACGAACTTCCACCAAGCTAAACGTGGAAGAGGACGTGGCCCCAGTCATGGTCATGGCCATGGTCGGGGAGGAAACTCTAATCGTGGTAATAATAATGCACCAAAGAACCCTCCTCACCACCAGCAGCAGAAAAGGAAGGAACAAAAGCATGAAGCGGTGCAAGAAGCAAAGCCAGAAAATGCATGCTATAGATGTGGAGGAAAAGGGAACTGGTCACATACATGCCGTACGCCAAAGCACCTGGTTGAGCTATATCAAGCTTCCCTGAAGAAGACAGAGAAAAATGCTGAAGCAAATTTTATTTCTGAAGATAATTTAGACTTCATGCATTTGGATGTAGCTGATTACTTTGCACTCTCAGAAGGAGAAACAAGTCATGTGATCGGTAGTGAATCTGTAGAGATGTAACTATTTTAATTTTTTCTTATTTGTAGTAGATAGTATAGTTATGTAATTTTTGTACATAAATAAAAGTTATAATGTTTACTATCATATTTATTTTGTTTATGTCATTTTAAAGAATATGGATAATCCTCAAATTATGTTTGGATCAAAGACCAATCATGAAGATATTTGTGTAGTTGATAGTGGAACAACTCATGCCATATTCAAAGATCAGAAATACTTTTCTTATTTGCATAAGGAAAAAGCAAATGTTTCTACAATTTCTGGTAATATAAGTTTGATTGAAGGCTCCGGAAGAGCTATTGTATTTCTGTCTAAGGGAACAAAACTTATTATCGACAATGCATTGTTCTCCTCCAAGTCCCGAAGAAACTTGTTGAGTTTTATAGATATCCGCCGAAATGGGTATCATGTTGAGACAATAGATGAAATGAATGTGGAATATCTTTGTATTACAAAGAATATTTATGGCCAGAAATGCATTGTAGAAAAGTTACCAACTTTATCTTCTGGCTTATATTATTCAAAGATTAGTACGGTTGAAGCACACTCTATCGTAAATCAGAAGTTTACTGATTCAAATACTTTTGTGCTTTGGCATGGCCGTTTGGGCCATCCTGGATCAAAAATGATGAGACGAATTACTGAAAATTCGAGTGGGCATCCATTAAAGAACCTGAAGATTCTTACAAATAATGAATTTTCTTGTGATCAAGGCAAAATGATCACTAAACCATCACCAATGAAGGTTGGCATTGAGTCCCCTACCTTTTTAGAACGTATACATGGGGATATATGTGGACCTATTCACCCACCAAGTGGGTCGTTTAGATATTTTATGGTCCTAATAGATGCATCTTCAAGATGGTCTCATGTGTGCTTATTATCATCTCGCAACCTGGCGTTTGCAAAGTTATTAGCCCAAATAATTCGATTAAGTGCATAATTCCCAGATTATCCTATAAAAGCTATTCACCTTGATAATGCTGGAGAATTCTCATCTCAAGCTTTTGATGATTACTGCCTATCAGTTGGGATAAATGTTGAACATCTTGTAGCTTATGTTCATACTCAAAATGGCCTTGCAGAGTCATTCATTAAACGACTGCAATTGATAGCAAGACCACTACTTATGAAAACAAAATTGCCCACTACTGTTTGGGGCCATGCTATCTTGCACGCAGCATCACTTATCTGTCTTAGACCAACACATTATAATAAATATTCTCCGTCACAATTAGCTTTTGGTCATGAACCAAATATTGCCCATCTAAGAATTTTTGGATGTGCTGTATATGTGCCAGTAGCACCACCACAGCGCAGTAAGATGGGCCCCCAAAGAAGGTTAGGAATATATATTGGGTTTGAATCACCCTCTATTATTCGCTATCTTGAACCATTGACGGGAGATTTATTTACTTCTCGATTTGCAGATTGTCGATTTGATGAAACAAATTTCCTACAATTAGGGGGAGAAAAAAAGGAAATCAAAAGAGAAATTGTGTGGAAAGTTTCATCATTATCTCACTTTGATCCACGTACCCCTATATGTAATCAGGAGGTCCAGAAGATCATCCATTTACAGAATATAGCAAATCAAATGCCAGACGCATTTACTGATTTGAAAAGGATAACTAAGTCACATATCCCTGCAGAGAATGTGCCTATCCAAATTGATGTCCCAGCAGGACCATCTATTAGCATGAGAGCTAGTGAACCTAAAGCACGCCTGAAGCGTGGTAGGCCTATGGGTTCTAAGGATCGAAATCCTAGAAAAAGAAAATCGACAAATGATCAAAATGATATTATGAAGGGATCTCCTGAAAAGACCCAAGATCTAATTAGTTATGAGATTCCTGAAGAAATCAATAAACCCGAGACTCAAGTGAGCGAAGAACTTTTAATAAGTTCTACTGGTGATGGGATTAATTTAAATCGATCTGAAATAGTGGTGGATAATATTTTTGCATGTAATGTTGCACTTAACATTATGCAAGATAGTGAGAATTTTTAACCCCGATCTATCGAAGAATGTCAACAAAGATCTGATTGGCCAAAATGGCAAGGGGCAATTCAATCAGAATTGAACGCACTTGCTAAAAGAGAGGTCTTTGGACCAGTAGTCCAAACACCTGCTGGTATAAAACCAATTGGTCATAAATGGGTTTTTGTGCGAAAAAAGAATGAGCAAAATTAAGTTGAAAGATACAAGGCTCGCCTTGTCGCACAAGGATTCTCACAACGACTTGGAGTCGATTATGAAGAAACATATTCACCCGTTATGGATGCCATAACATTTCGATATCTCATCAGTTTAGCCTTACGTGAAAGGCTTGAAATACATATGATGGATGTGGTTACGGCTTATCTGTACGGGTCACTTGATAATGAGATTTACATGAAAATCCCTGAAGGATTTAAAAGGCAATTGATATCTTAAGAAAGAATTTGAGATGAAAGATCTTGGAAAGACAAAACTTTGTCTTGGACTGCAAATTGAATATTTAACAAATGGGATCTTTATGCATCAATCTGCCTATACATAAAGGGTCTTAAAATACTTTTACATGGACAAAGCGCACCCATTGAGTACACCAATGGTTGTTCGATCACTTGAAGTGAATAAGGACCCGTTCCGACCTCCAGAAGAGGATGAGGAGCTCATGGGTCCTGAAACACCCTATCTCAGTGCAATTGGTGCACTTATGTATCTTGCTAATGCTACAAGGCCTGACATAGTATTTTCTGTTAATTTACTAGCAAGATATAGCTCTTCTCCTACACGGAGATATTGGAACGAGATTAAGCATATATTGCGATATTTAAAGGGAACTCTTGATATGGGTTTGTTTTATGCTAACAAAGATAGTGCAGATCTTGTTGGTTATGCAGATGCAGGTTATTTATCTGATCCCCATAAAGCTAGATCTCAGACCGGGTACGTGTTTACATGTGGAGGTACTATCATATCATGGTGCTCCATAAAATAATCTATTGTTGCTACTTCTTCAAATCATGCTGAAATAATAGCCATTCATGAAGCAAGTATGGAATGCGTATGGTTGAGATCAATAATTCATTTTATTGGAGAAAAATGTGGTTTGGAATGTGAGAAAAGACCCACAATTTTATACGAAGATAACTCTGTATGCATAGCCCAATTGAAGGGAGGATTTATAAAAGGAGATAGAACGAAGCACATTTCACCAAAGTTATTCTACACACACGATCTTCAGAAAAATAGTGACATTGATGTGCAACAAATCCGTTCAAATGACAATCCGGCAGATTTATTCACCAAATCTTTACCAACTTCAACTTTTGAGAAGATGATATACAAGATTGGAATGCGGAGACTTAAATATTTGAAACAAGATTTTTATCAGGGGGAGTAAAATACGCGATGTACTCTTTTTTCCTTATTAAGGTTTTTTCCCACAGGGTTTTCCTTATAAGGCTTTTAACGAGGCAGTTAGCAATACGTATTACTAAATATGTGTACTCTTTTTCCTTCACTAGGATTTTTCCCACGGAATTTTTTCTAGTAAGGTTTTAACGAGGCACATTATCTTTTAATAAATATCCAAGGGGGAGTGTTATGAATATATTATATTATGGATGTTCATTTAGTACTCCGTTGTAAATAAGCTTCCTGAAGAAGTTTATCCATATGAGACTCCGCCATAAATACATTTATCTATTTAGTACTCTATTGGAAATAAGCCTCCTGAAGAAGCTTATCCTTTCGGTACTCCGTTATGGATAAATATTACCCATGATAGAAGATTATCTATATCTGGCACAATAATTTAGAGCAGCAACTTACAAGCAGCTTGCAGCAGCAGCTTACACAGCAACTTACAAACAGCTTACACAGCAGCTTACAAGCAGCTTGCAGTAGCAGCTTACACAGCAGCTTCCTTTCTTCTATAAATAGAAGAGAATTCAATTCATTATGTACACAAGTTTGAAGTCAGAATAATATATCAGTTTCTATCTATACTTGTCTTTATTTTACGGTCTTTATTTTATAACACTTTTAGATTTATATTGTTTGTTGTACCTTAAACTAAACAAAAAGGAAGTCCAGCCCACAACGAATATAAAAGGATTAAGGAAACAGAAGAAAGGAAACGAAAAGATATAAAAAAGGCAAAGAAATGCCACAAGAGAAAAAACTAATGACCCGCTATGCCCTCAGATTGTCGAATTACCCGCACTGCTCCGAAAAAGTGGAGGTACTCCACTCTAGGGGCGTTCGAGCAATTCAGATTAAATATGAAATTACGGTTTGAATTTTTAATTTTCGGATCGAAGAAATTACAATCCAAATTCAATTCAAATAATTTCGGATTGGATCGAATTATTTAAATTCTATTTCGAATTAATTGGATTGAATTTTTCGAATTTTTGATTCTGCCTTTTAAGCCTATAAGTTAAGCTTATAGAAAACACTCTAACATAAAAATAATCATTTAAATGAATTAGAAAGATAGTAATCAAAAGATACTTTAGTTTTTGATATCTTTTCGACTCTATATAATGCCTCTTCAAGAAAAAAGGTCTTGAATATGCAATAGATCACACTGATTCAAATTATAATATTATAAATTAAAAGATTAAACTGGGAAAAGTGACCTCAAAATTCAATCTTTAGTCAACTTCGGCCTTGACTCTTCAGTGTTTACAAACGCACGTATGGTGTGGCTGTGTGAGTGAGACATGAGAGAAAAGAAAACCCCATATTATATTTGATTTAGTAGAGAATCTCATATTGGACTTAGTGATTTGTATTGAATATATGAGCTAATGTTTAATGGGCATGATACTATGGAGATTTAGACTTATTAATATTAGGTATGTATATGGGTAATGTCGTAATGGGCTAATGTCTAACTGGTAAGGCTAAATATAAGGTACAAGAATTTCGGATTTTTAGATATCCGAAATTTCGAAGTCCCAAATCCAAAATCCAAAATTTTTAAAAATAAAATTCGAACTCCAATCCATAATCCAAAAATCCAAAAAGTTCGGATTTCGGTTCGAATTTCGGGTTTGTCCAAACTATGCCCACCCCTACTCCCACCGGTCAACTTATTTTTACATTTATTATTCTACTTAATACTTAATGTCTTTCTCCATCTATATTTCTTTTTTGACCCAATTTATTGCCGTGGTCTTTTTACTCTTCCTAGTGATACCTTTTCTTATTTCGTTGTTTTCCCCTTAAACCTAGCCTTTGAAGTTCTCATTTTGGAGCTCAATCTGAGTGAGAGCTTTTGGACATTTGGATTATTATTTTGCTCCACATATTTTAAAGTGATTTAGCAGTGTTGTATTTGAATCTTTTCTTTTTGTATTTTTTTTTCTTTTCTTCCTCTTCTTTGTCTTTATCATATGATGGGTGAGCTTTTGGAGTTAAAAAATCAAGCTAACAATAACTGAATCGGAGCTTGAATAAAAATTTGAGTAAAAAAATTAACATAATAATCGAGACGCATTTTGAAGTTGAGCTATTGAATCAAAAAGTTTCAAAATCCATTGGGAAAAAAGAGATTATTTTTCACTTTTTTTCATTTCTGCTAAAGATTTTCAAAGTCTATGGAAGAAAACAGAAATAATTGATTTTATCAGAAACTAAAACTAACAAAGCAGAAATAAAAGAAAAATAAAGAAAGTGAAAAAGAGTGAGGATTTTATTAGAAAGAACAAAAAAGAAGTAAAAGGAGAGGATGAAAAAAAAGAAAGAAAGAAGAAAGTGAAAAAGAGTGACAAATAATTTTACCGAAAAAACAAAATAAAAAAATAAAGTGAAAATAACAAAATAATAACACGGTTACTATTGGATTTGTGTTGTGAATTTGTTTGTGATGCCTTGTCTATGTGATATACTTTATTTTATAAAATATACTTGTATACGGTCGAAATTGGGCTCGATTACTACATGACAGATCGGACTCGGAACGCGAGGAGTTGAAGATCGACCCCGAGTCTCGTCGAACTAGAACACGAGGTCAGAATGTCCGTCCTCGAGAACATTGTGTCCATGATCCCGGAATCGACCCTGACCCCGAGTAAGCTCAAGAAAATATTGCCGGTATAACCAACAGAAGACCGAAATAACGGAAGGCCGAAATATCCGTAACCGGTCAGATATCACAACGGGAATCTCGGCACGTATCGATAGGGAACCGACAAATCAGCAAACCAGGAGATTTTTACCTTTTATAGAATTGTATCTAAAATAGGACTCCCCTACTATATAAAGGGGGTCTGATTACTTGTAAAGTATATTGTAACACGCATCCCAAAGCAATATATTGTTATTTTTAGTTCTTATTATTCTTTTGTCATTCTATTCTGATATCGATAAAAACTCTTTCGGCTCAAGGGTGGCTAACCTTCCAAGGCTAAGACTATTCAACTTGTGTGGTTTGTAATTAATTTCCTAGTGCTTATTTCAATTTCAATCTGATTTATCATTTTGTATCAAATTAGATCACATATTCTTAAAATCACGTACAAATTTAATTGTTATCCGATTTTGAGGATAAACAGTTTGGCGCCCACTGTGGGACTAAGGATAATAGTTATTATTTGATACAAATCTCAATAACAAACACTACTTTACACTTGCTCTTTGAAGTGTCTTTGACTCCAAGTTAAATCACAAAATGTCAAACTCTCAATCAGCACTCCTACATGTTGACAATGAGTCCGGTCATTAAGGTGAAAATAACAACATAACGCCCGGTAACGAGGTACCGCATGCTGATCCCGTCGAAACTTCGGTCGCAGACCCAATTGACGCTAATTCACATGTGGCTATCGACGCGAACTTGCCAAACGAACCGGTTGCAGAAAGATCTAACGAGAAAGAATCGGGGACTAGCCCCGAGATCATAAAAATGCTCGAGGAACTGACAAAACGAATGGAGTCGGGGGAAAAGAAAATCGAAGCTAATGATAAAAAAGTGGAAACCTATAATTCCAGGATAGACCAGATCCCAGGAGCACCTCCGATATTGAAAGGCCTGGATTCCAAGAAGTTAGTGCAAAAACCTTTTCATCCGAGCACGGCTCCGAAGCCGATCCCCAAGAAATTCCCTATGCCCGAGATACCTAAGTATAACGGAACGACCGACCCAAATGAGCATGTAACCTCTTATACATGTGCCATCAAAGGGAACGACTTGGGGGACGATGAGATCGAATTCTTTCGTGAAAGCACATGCTGGTGCCATCAAGATCGAGACTAGGAAGTCGGACCTTTTCAAAGCAAAACAAAATGATAACGAGATGCTTAGAGAGTTCGTGTCTCGGTTTTAGATGGAACGGATGGACCTACCGCTGGTTGCTGATGACTGGGCTGTTCAATCTTTCACTCATGGACTTAATATTTGAAGCTTAGTGGCTTCACAACAGCTAAAGCAGAACCTGATAAAATATCCGACCATTACCTGGGATGATGCGCATAATCGGTATCAATCGAAAATCAGAGTCGAAGATGATCAACTCGGGCCGGCCCCCTTCGGGGTCTGTTTATCTAGTGAGAAACGTTGATAGAGCCAAGAGAGACATTGACCGTGAACCAAGATCGAGCAGGGATCACTATCAACCGTACAATGTGGATCGAAGAGGTAACGGATCTGGGAGAAATCCCATAAGAAGCGAAAGGAGAAATAATCGAGGTCAACACAGTCGGGGACTCATGAGTAAAAAAAGCTTCGACAGGCCCGTCGGGCCTAAGAAAGCACCGAGATTATCAGAATACAACTTTAACATTGACGTTGCTGCCATCATATTAGCTATCTGACGTATCAAGGATACCAAATGGCCTCGACCTTTACAATCCGATCCGTCCCAGAGGGATCCTAGACAGATGTGTAAATATCACGGCACTCACGGCCACAGAATGGAGGATTGCCGACAATTGAGAGAGGAAGTAGCCCGATTAGTCAACAACTGGCATCTTCGAGAATTCCTGAGCGACCGAGCAAAAACTCATTTCTGGAATACGGATTCTGACAAGCAGGATGAGCAAGAAGAATCTCAACATGTCATTAACATGATTATCGGTGGGGTCGATGTTCCTCAGGGTCCGATATTGAAATGCACCAAAATATCCGTCACAAGGGAGAAACGGACTCGAGATTACATACCGGAAGGAACCTTGACTTTCAATAATGAGGACGCGGAAGGAATCGTGCAGACCTACAAAGATACACCGGTAATATCTGTACTCATAAATAAATCCCGAGTTAAATGTGTGTTAATTGACCCAGGTAGCTCAAAATATCATTCAATCGAGGGTCGTGGAGCAACTCGGTCTACAAGACCAAATCGTGCCTGCAGTCCGACTTCTAAACGGGTTCAACATGGTGTGTGAAACTACTAAGGATGAGATAACGCTACCAGTAAACACCGCCGGGACTATCCAGGAAACTAAATTTTGTGTGATCGAAGGAGACATGAGGTACAACGCTTTATTCGGAAGGCTATGGATCCACAACATGAGGGTGGTCCCCTAGATACTGCATCAGGCACTGAAATTCCCAACACCTAGTGGAGTCAAAACAGTCTACGGTGAACAACCGGCTGCCAAGAAAATGTTCGCGGTCGATTAGGAGATACCGGCATCTACAATCTCAACGTCAAAGGATCCGAACTAGATAGTAAAAAACCAGGCAAAATAGCAATCACTGGTACCAACCTCGATAGATTTGGACAAACCAGGGGAAAGCGAGGATGATGATTACGGGTTCCCAGATCTTTTATAGCTCCCGATGATTCCGACGCCACTAAATCGACGGTCAAGGAGCTGAACAAGTCATATTGAGAGAACACTTGCCCGATCGAAAGGTATATCTGGGCACGGGGTTAAGCGCCGAGCTTAGGAAAAAACTCATTCAATTTCTTATAATGAATGGAGATTGTTTCGCTTGGTCCCACCTTGACATAACAGGGATCCTGCTGGAGATAACCACTCACAAGCTAAGTCTGGACCCAAAGTTCCATCCGGCTAAACAGAAGAAGAGACCCCAGTCCGAGCTCAAGCATGCTTTCATCAAGGACGAGGTATCTAAACTCCTTAAAATAGGGTATGTTCGGGAGGTTAAATACCCGAATTGGTTAACAAACATAGTGGTAGTCCTTAAAAAAGAGAATAAACTAAGAATGTGTGTAGATTATAAGGATTTGAATAAGGCATGTCCCAAAGACTCTTTTCCTTTGCCCTACATCGATCTTATGATCGATTCCACGTCCGGCCATGAGATCTTCAGTTTTCTCGATGCCTATTCCGGGTAAAACCAAATATGGATGGACCCGGGTGATCAGGAAAAAACTCCCTTCATCACTAAATACGACACATACTGCTACAACGTGATGCCGTTCGGATTAAAAAATACCGGTGCCACTTACCAACGCCTAGTAAACCGAATATTCGAGGAACAAATAAGAAAATCAATGGAAGTTTACATTGACGATATATTGGTTAAGTCCCTGCGAGCAGAGGATTATTTAAAACATTTACAGGAAACCTTCAGCATATTGAAGCAATACAATATGAAACTGAACCCAGAAAAATGTGCGTTTGGAGTTGGGTCGGGTAAATTCCTCGGATTCATGGTATCCAACCGTGGAATCGAGATCAATCTCGACAAAATCAAAGCCATCGAAGATATTACAGTCGTGGACAACGTGAAAGCCGTGCAAAGACTAATTGTGCGCATAGCCGCCCCGGGGTGATTCATTTCGAGGTCGTCCGATAAGAGCCACCGATTCTTCGCACTATTGAAGAAGAAGAATAACTTCTCATGGACCCCGGAGTGTCAATGAGCTTTGGAGGAACTCAAACAATACCTATCGAGCCCGCCACTGCTTCACACACCGAAGGCAGGCGAAAAACTGTACTTGTACTTGGCGGTTTCGGAGATAGCGGTAAGTGAAGTCCTAGTCTAGGAAGAGCAAGGTAGGAAATTTCCAATTTACTATGTTAGCAGGGCCGTAGGCGAGGCCGAAACTACATACCCTCACCTAGAAAAACTGGCGCTCACTTTGCTAAGCGCCTTTAGGAAGATAAAACCATACTTCCAGTGTCACCCCATATGTGTCATAACTACTTACCCATTAAGGAACATTATGAATAAGCTTGAGCTCTCGAGCCGGTCGGCCAAATGGGACGTGGAAATAAGTGGGTACGATATTGAATACCGACCCCAGACTGCAATTAAGTCTCAAATCTTGGCAGACTTTGTGGCCGACTTTACGCCAGCCCTAATACCTGAGGTCAAAAGAGAGTTGTTAATTAACTGAGGGACTTCCTCAGGAATCTGGACCCTCTTTACGGATGGCGCCTCAAACGCAAAAGGGTCCGGACTTGGCATCATATTAAAGCCACCAACATGCAATGTAGTTAAACAATCTATTAAGACTGTGAAATTGACTAACAACTAGGCCGAATATGAGGCTATGATTGCAGGCCTTGAACTAGCCAAAAGCTTGGGGGCAAAGGTGATAGAAGCCAAGTGCGACTCCCTCATTGTTGTAAACCAAGTTAATGGAGCGTTCAAGGTCACAAAATAATGAATGCAAAGATACTTAGACAAGTTGCAGGTAACATTATATCGGTTCAAAGAATGGACTTTGCCACACGTACCTCAGGATCAAAACTAGTGAGGCCGATGCCCTCGCTAACTTAGGATCATTGGTCGAAGATGACAAGTTCAATTCGGGGACAGTCGTACAGCTTATGAGATTGGTGGTGGAAGAAGGCCATGCCGATATCAACTCAACGAGCCTAACTTGGGACTGGAGAAATAAATATGTAGAATATTTCAGGACCGGGAAACTGCCCTCGGATCCAAAAGAATCATGGGCCCTGCGTACAAAGGCAGCTCGGTTTAGCCTGTCCGATGACAGAACCCTGTTCAAAAGAACATTCGATGGCCCACTTGAAATATGTCTAGGTCCAGGGGATACTGAGTACGTTTTGAGGGATATTGGCCCACTTAAAATATGTCTAGGAACATTCGATGTCCGGTTACTACTGGATCGATATGGAAAAAGATGCCAATGAGTTCGTTCGAAAATGTGATGGGTACCAAAGACACGCTCCGATGATTCATCAACCCAGGGATCTGCTGCATTCGGTTTTGTCACCATGGCCGTTCATGAAGTGGGGAATGGACATCGTCGCCCTCCTTCCATGGGCACCCGGTAAGGCTCAATTTATATTGTTTATGACTGACTATTTTTCTAAATGGGTGGAAGCCCAGGCGTACGAAAAGGTCAGGGAGAAGGAAGTCATCGATTTCATTTGGGACCACATCATATGCCGGTTCGGAATGCCGGCCGAGATCGTATGCGACAATGGGAAATAATTCATCGGCAGCAAAGTAACCAAATTTCTTGAAGACCACAAGATCAAAAGGATCCTATCAATACCCTATCACCCTAGTGGTAACGAACAAGCTGAATCTACTAACAAAACCATACTCCAAAACCTTAAAAGAGGTTAACCGACGCCAAAGGAAAATGGAAGGAAATCCTACCCGAAGTCCTATGGGCAGACCGTATGACCTCGAAGTCCAGTACCGGGGCCACCCTATTTTCATTGGTTTATGGCGCCGAAGCTTTAATACCGGTCGAAGTCGGAGAACCAAATATCAGATTCCAATATGCAACGAAGGAGTCTAATAACGAGGCTATGAGTACGAGCCTGGAGCTATTAGATGAAAGGTGCGAAGCCGCCCTTGTCCGGTTGACCGCCCCAAAACAGCGGATCGAAAGGTATTACAATTGAAGAGCCAACCTTCGACACTTCAATACCGGGGACTTAGTACTAAGGAAGGTCTCACTGAGAACCCGAAACCCGAACGAAGGGAAATTGGGGCCGAACTGGGAAGGACCGTACCAAATTATCGAGATCATCGGAAAGGGATCCTACAAACTCGGAACAATGAACGACGAGCAACTATCGAACAACTAGAATATAACTCACTTAAAACGATATTATTTATAAGGTACGACCCCATTCTTTCTCTTATTTACATTTTAAACTAACGCTTGCAGGTAACCAACAAGGAACGATATAACATTTTAGATCTGAAAGCACGCGTTGCACTCTTTTTCCCTTGAACCCGTTTTGTCCCAAATATGTTTTCCGGTAAGGTTTTTAACGAGGCAACAAGTTAATCATGCTAACTTATAATTGAAATCCGGCTATGAACCGATGACGAAGATCACAAAAACATTCTAGGCCTCTTTTCGATTAGCCTCGAACACTAAGGGACATTACCCTCGGATATCGACTTTAGCAAGGAAAGAAACTTCGTGATTGAAGGGTCTCGATCGATAGGATTTATTGTAAGGGCCAAACGGTCAAATGAACCGTCCCCTCATAGACTGCTCGAGCCCTGGCACAAAGCATGTACATATGTATAACTATTATGCACGAGAATAAAAAGAAGTCTCTCCCTTGCACATAAACATCTTGTCCTTTCATTTGTTCTCACATTTTTCAAGGAAGTTCGTACATCCGATCCCCTAAAGGTATCAAGCCCAAGGGCCACCTTAATCTAAGTTCAAACAATCACTCTTACTCGGGGACTGTCGTCCGAAACCAAACTCGGATGGTCCTAGCTATCAGACATCGGGGGCATAAGACCTATTATGCAATGCCCGAATTTTAAAGGCCACGACCACCCCCACTCGGGGACAGTTGTCTTAGGCAAGCCCAGATAACTTGGGATAGCAAGCCTACTGGGCAACACCCGAACTAAAAAGGCTACAGCCATATTAACACTGCTGGGAGACATCCGAGACCTATAACAAAAACAAC
Source organism: Nicotiana tabacum (assembly GCF_000715075.1). Classification (NCBI taxonomy): domain Eukaryota; kingdom Viridiplantae; phylum Streptophyta; class Magnoliopsida; order Solanales; family Solanaceae; genus Nicotiana; species Nicotiana tabacum. Next base: position 66,754,613 of record NC_134098.1, read on the forward strand.
AAGGCCTTACAATTATTTAACCGGTTCTAAAGGCTACCCTCGGCAAACTATAACCTGAAAAAGTCTGAGTACTTTGGGGAAAAAAAAATTCGGTCACATCGAACCCCCACGATGCCCAAAAACAAGATTAATGTTGAAGGCAAGGTTGGTTCGAACCTCCGAACGTAACCTAACTATTTCATGTTGATGCATTTCGATCATTGCAAATATAAGTAATAAAGTAGAGGGAAAATTCAAAATCCGTTGAAGGGAAAAATCCTTATATACATATCAAAAATTCTTTTTACAAGGGCCAAACAACCCTGATACAAATTTTTACAAAGGCCAAATAGCCTCAACAAAAGGGTAATACGAAAAGCAAAAAACAAAAAATCTGAAAAGAGCCTAAGTGGCCTAGTCTTCGCCGGGAGACACATCATGACCTTCGAACTCTCCGCTACCCTCGAACTCGCCTAAATCTTCAGAACCTTCATTATCTTCGGGAAAGGCCAGGTTTTTGGCCTCGGCTTCGAGCTCTTTGGCACTCTCAATCTCAGTCGATAAGTCGAAACCATAAGCATGAACTTCTTCGAGGGCCTCCCTTGGAGATTGCCATTTCACATGCTCGATGATGTCCTTTGCTCAAACCTGATCTGTCTCGGCATCGGCCTTTTAAACGAACACCATCTCATCGGCATCGACTTTAGCTACCTTGGCCTCCAACTTGGCCGTCTCGAGCTCCTTGGCCAGGTTTTCTCGATCGGACACAGCCGAATTTAGCTGAGATTGAGGCTTCTCGATCTTTTTGGCCTGCACCGAGGCCTTTTCCTTCACAGCTCTAAGCTGGACTTCAGTCAAAGCCAACTGTGCCCGGGCAGTCTCTTTTTTTGAGGCCAAGCGGTCCATGTTTCTTTTCCATTCTCCGGCCTCTGCCTTTACCGCATCCACGTCCACATGGAGCTGCTGGATATGATCAAGTTTATTTTGGACCTGCGGGTTCGGACCGTTAGCCACCGTATCTGACTCATCATCACTAACCTCAAATATTCTTCTTACCTGCTCGACCAGGTCGACATGCTCCTTTCGAGCCACCTTTAGCTCAGCCTAGAGTTTCTTACTAAGAAGTTTGTAAGCATCCCTCTTCTCAGTGAGCCCTCGAGTCTCAGCCTCATGTTGGTTTAACTCTTCCCAATACCGGAGAAAAGTCTCGTGATGAAGCACCGAGGCCTGCAAGCACAAAGAAAAAAGTTACGATTATTTACGACTTAATCTATGTACATAATAGAGGTCATTAAGAGGCACCCAAAGTTACCCGATTTAATGCCTGTTGTGCTTCGTTGAACATGCAAGGTTCTTCCACTTCGTTCATCTTGGCTTGATCCTCCTTGGTCACCAGACACCGAAGATAGTTGGCGATCCCTACGGAGGCAGAAAGGACTAAGCATCCTCCGAAATAGATATGATGAATGACCGCATTCGGTTAGGATTCGCGCTCGGAGCTGGGAACCGATTGACTAATTTCGGACTTGAAGAAGGCTTGTTGGTCCCCGAAGATGGACTCTTCCTTGGCATCGGTAAGTCGCCCAACCCGGTGACGTCCTTCGTGGCGATAGAGTCTAGGCTGTCAAAAAAGTTGTGAAAGGGGTCTGCCACCCCTTGGAGCCCTTCGTTGAGGTGACTTTTCAGCATCTGAGCCTCGTTGATCATGGAGTCAGTAAACGAAGGCGACTCAGAGAGATCTATCACCCCAAGTACGTCCTTCGTGGCATTGTCCTCTGCCCGAGAAGCACCGGCCACGGTCTTCTTGTCAGCCTCCCTAACTTGAGGCAAAACGGCCTCGCCCCTCTTTAGTTCGTAGGCCCTAGCCACTGCCTCTTCTTTGGCCCCCCTGATTTGAGGTGAGTCGGTGTCGCCTCTCTCTAGTTCAGGGCCCCCTCGTCCCTCGTACTGCGACCGCACGTGGGCCACCAGTTAAGAGGTTTCTTCTTCTTCTTCTTCTTCGGACTCATCCCTCAACCGGTGGAGTGAGTCCGATGGGAGCTCTCGGGCGCTGGTACTTTCTTTGGATTTGCGCACCAGCCTCCTCCTCGGTTTTTTGTTCTCCGAGTTCGGAGAACTCAAAGCTCTTTTTTTCTTCTTTTCCTCACCATGTCTCGGAGTAGGGGACTCGGCGGGGCAATCCTTGTCATCGAGTGGAGGCCTCATTGCGACATCCTTGGGAAGACCTGCAAAGAAAAAAGAAATGAGTAAGGGTTCGGCAACACGGAGGAAACCTAAGTGTTTTCCACTCAAGAAAAGAATCTCACCGTAAGAACGGGCCTCCCACCGGCCCTTCGAAAGCTCGCGCCATGCGCGCTCGGAATACGATTTCCGTGACACAATGCCCTGAGTCGAGGGACTGCTTCCGAGACTAGAGCAACAGCTGCACCACCACCAAACACCGGTAAGAAAGAAGGAAAAGAGAGTAAAAAATAAAATTTTGGTAAAAACGAAACTTTACTTACGTGTCGTGTTCCACTTCTCAGGGAACAACATGTACTCTGCCGGGATCAGGTCCTAGGTCCTTACTCGGACAAAACGGCCTAGGCAACTTCAATCCCAATTTTCATTGATGCTTGAAAATGGGGCTTTACTAGCCCGGTGTGTAAGTTTAATTAGTCCCCCTGGAAGAGTCAGGGACTGTATAGGCGCATGAGGTGGTCGACGGTGAACGAACATCCGTCGATCTTGCTCACAAAGAACCGGAGAAGAATGACGATCCTCCAGAACGATGGGTGAATCTGGCCGAGGCACACCTCGTATCTTCTGTAGAAGTGGATGATTACCGGGTCCAACGGGCCCAGCGTAAAGGGATAAGTGTAAACACTTAAGTATCCCTCGACGTGGGTAGTAATATCTTTTTCGGACCCGGGAACCACCACGTCTTTGCCGACCCAATTGCAATCTTTCTTGACCGTAGGAAGAATCTCTTCGGTGATCGAGCAGATGTACCTCGAGACCTTCTCACACCAGCCCAGAACGGGTGAAGGTTTTTCAACCTTAAAATCGACAGTCACCGAGCACCCGCCAAGAATAAACATGCTAAGAGGAGGTTCCGCCGCTGGTTCCTCGCCGATTGGCCGTGATATAGAAATAGTTTCTTTTTGGGGAATTATTTTTGAAGTCTTCGCCATTTTATTTTAAATAGAGGGTAAAAATATAAAAAAAAGGAAGTTAAGGGGGTACACTTGACGGTTCGAAGTGAAGACAAGCGAAAGTTCTTACAAAGATCTCAAGAAATCAGGATGCAAGTGCTAGAAAATGTTGAGATTTCTAAGGAATAAGAGTAGAGAAGGTTTGGATGTAAAGTTTGAATGAATGACGAAGGAGGTATTTATAATTTTCAAACGACAGTTCAAAGCCAGGAGTGGCCGACCAGCAACTGACGAGTATTTAATTCCATTAAGACGAGATTGACGAGACATTTCGTTCATTTTGTTATTTCTAACGTGGAGTATCGAGGTGAGAATCGGAAGCTCATATCGTTTTTCGTCGCTTACTCTCCGAAAAATGAGGGGACTATCTCTATACGGTCAAAATTGAGCTCGATTACTGCATGACAGATCAGACTCAGAACGCGAGGGGTTGAAGATCGACCCCGAGTCTCGTCAAACCAGAACACGAGGTCAGAATGTCCGTCCTCGAGCATATTGAGTCCATGATCCCGGAATCGACCCTGACCCCGAGTAAGCTCGAGAAAATATTTCTGGTATAACCAATAGAAGACCGAAATAACGGAAGGCCGAAATATCCATAACCGGTTAGATATTACGGCGAGAATCTCAACAGGTATCGATAAGGAGCCGACAAATCAGCAAACCAGGATATTTTTACCTTTTATAAAATTGTATCTTAAATAGGACTCCCCTACTATATAAAGGGGGTCTGATTACTTGTAAAGTATATTGTAACACGCATCCCAAAGCAATATATTATTATTTTTAGTTCTTATTATTCTCTTGTCATTCCATTCTGATATCGATAAAAACTCTTTCGGCTCAAGGGTGGCTAACCTTCCAAGGCTAAGACTGTTCAACTTGTGTGGTTTGCATTTAATTTCCCAGTGCTTATTTCAATTTCAATCTGATTTATCATTTTGTATCAAATTAGATCACGTATCCTTAAACTATTACAAATTCAATTGTTATCTGATTTTGAGGATAAACAATACTTTTTATACACTATACTATATAAGTATATTTTCATATTGTTATTATTATTAAATCATGGTATATTGTGATTCTTATATACCATGATTCTTATTGAATGATGGTATACTATGGACACTGGTATGTCAAATGGTATTCACAATATATTTGGTATAACATGTATTATATCATAAGTACAGTTGAATCATGTTATACCGTGATTACTGATATATTAAATGGTATTCACAATATTCTTGATATACTACGTAGTATACTATGATTATAGTTGAATCATAATATATCACGGTTACCTTTCAATGATGGTATAATGCGATTATTAGTATATTAAGTAGAATACATAATATTATTGGTATACTATACATTGGTATACTATAATTAGTGTTGAATTATAATATACTTTGTTTGAGTATGCTAAATGGTATACCCAGTATTCCTGATACACTACACATTGAGATACCATAATTAATGTTAAATTATGGTATTCTCAATATTTTTGGTATACTACACATTTGTATAACATTATTAGTTTTGGATAATGGCATACTTTATTTGAGTATGTTAATTGGTATACGTAATATTTTCAGTACTCTTGGTATACTATGTATTGGTATGCCATGATTACTGATGAATCATTGTATACTTTATTATGGTATATTGAATGGTATTTTAATATTCTTGATATACCATACATTTGTATATCATGACTACTGTTGAATCATGGTATTCTAAATATTCTTGGTATATTACGTACTGATATACTATGATTAGTGTTGAATTATGATATATGTTGTTTGAGTATGTTAGATAGTATACTCAATAGTCTTGGCATAATACATATTGATATACCATGATTACTGCTGAATCCTGATATTCTCAATATTTTTGGTATACTACATATTGGTATACCATGGTTAGTGTTGTATACAAAAATTTAGAATTTATCGATTTAATTAAAAAGAATAAGACAGGTAAAAAAGAGTGATAAATTTTTTATTTTTAAAAAGTCTGAAATTTCTTAAAGAATTATATAATAAAAATCATCTACAAATATTTTAAAAAATCAAAAAAGAGTGACACGATAACTCTAAAGAATTATAATTGATTAGTAATTGTTTAAAAATTATTCTAATATAAGTTTTAGGATTCGGTTATTTATATAAAAATAATAAAAATAAAAATAAAAATGGAAAAAGTGATAAACGTATTTTGCGAAAAAAATTGACTAAAAAATTAATAATAGTAACTAAGATAAAAAATAATACTGCCCCATTTTAATTTATGTGGCTTACTGTTCTTTTTAGTCTATTTCAAAAAGAATATTTTTTTTATATATTTATTAATTCTTTAACACTAACTTTTCACATGCCATATTAAAGACCATATGATTCAAAGATATTTTGGTATATTACACTCTTTAGTTTAAGATCACAAGATATAAAAGTTTTTCTTACTTTCTTAAACTACGTGTCCAGTCAAACTAAATACATAAATTGGAATAGGAGGAGTAGTAAAAAGGGAGAAAAGTGAAAAATATTTTAGAAAGAAGCGATTTTATTGGAAAGGATAAAATTAAAAAAAAATAAACAAATACAAAAAAAAAAAAAAATTAAGACAAGAAAAAAATAAAGTAAAAAAGAGTGAGGAGTTACTACTAAAACAATAAAAAATAAAAAATAACTAAAAAATAAGAAAATTAAAAAAAACTAAATAAGACTGCAGAAGTTTATTAGAATGAAAAAATATAACAAGGTGGAAAAACAACAATAAGATGGGAAAAATAAAGAATGAAAAAAGTAAAAAATATTCTAGATTAAGAAATTTTACTAGAAAGAACAAAATAAAGAAATACAGCAAGAAAATTATTAAGAAAATAAGACAAGTGAAACAATAAAGTAGAAATGAGTGATGAATTGTTACAAGAAAGAACAAACAAAGAAAAAAAAAATGCAAAAAAAATTGAAAAAGGAGTACACAATTTTATTAGAATGAAAAACAAAGTGAAAAAATAACAATAAAATAAAAAAATAAAAAAGAAAGTGTAAAAAAAAATAAGGAAAAGAAAGAAAAAAGGGGAGGGGGTGAGGCTTGAGCATATGAAGGAAGGGGGCGTCCATGTAATAAGATCATCAAAATGGACATATTGTGTCATTTTTTAAAAGAAAGAGCATTTTGGTCATAAATTTTTCAAAAGGGTCTAATTTAAGGCCATAACAGAATTGGATTCTTTGGGGACCAATAAAGTGGTACAGAAGTGCTAATGCTTATATTTTTTTTTGTTGGTTTTTCATCCGGTGTCCGGTATCTGTATTGGTGCCCGGCAATATTCGGATTTGCGCCGCGTAGGACTCCATTCGGGAGGAAGCGCTCCTTACCAAAAATTTTTTCATATCCAGGGCTCGAACTTGAGACTTCTGGTTAATGAAAGAGCAGCTCCATACGCTGCACCACATCCTTTGGTGGTTGAAGTGCTAACGCATGTCTCCAACCTTCAAACTTCTTAAGAATTTCTTTTAGATTCTATATTGAGGTTATTTTTCATTAGATAATAAGAAATTATAACTCGTGATCAGAAATACAAAAAAATTACAAATATTAAAACGTTCCCGCTAGAACTACTTTTTCTAATTGTATGGTAACAGTAAGAAGATGCTAAAAGGCCTTCTGAGATTGCTTTCCGTATAAAGGAACCAAAGATGGCTCAAATTATTGCACTTCTCAGCACTTCTCAGCTGAGATTGCTAGCACAATGTATGCTTCCACAAACTATGTAAAAGTACTATAAACCACAGAACTTGCAATTATAAATAGTTTCCATGTTTGAAAAAAAAAAGAGTAAAAGAGGAGGTGTCTAACTCCACAAGTAAGTGAAACAAAGGGAATATTGCCTCTATAAATCGTCTGTTTTTATGACATTTATAGGGAAAGATACAAAGTTACATCTTGATTTACGTTTGTTCCAACAGTAATTTTGTAAAAAGATCAAGAAACAAAACTTTATGGGTGGTACTGGAATTTAACGTCGAGAATAAAATTATTGGCACCCAATGTTGTTTACGCTAAATCAAATATTCACCGTTTAATAAATTTGGTCACTTATGGGAAGCCTTTCACTTGTGAAAATGATGAAATACAAGTACAGTCAAACTCCTTTTAACTCGATGCTTGAGAGATCATAAATTATGAAAAGCTACCGCATGTATAAAGGAGCATTCTGTCAAATACTTGGATGCCAACTCATACTGTTTCATTCTATCGAGTACCTGTTATGTTCTACCAACATATGTTTGGTTTCAAGTTTGGTTGATGAGATCAAGGGACAAACTGTAATAGGGATTATCCTTGTATACGGATAAAATCGGGGCTAATAATTACCTCGATTTACTGGTGCGGTAAAACGAAGTAAGGACATAACTATATGGAATCGGAATCGAAGCTAGGAACCTCTCGTGCTAAGGTCCGAACAAAGCGCTTACCATCGAAGCCATCAGGACCATGCCCCCGGTTCCGGTTCAAGCTCCAAGATCTCGAAAAAGCATTACCAAACGGTCGCACACGACTAACAAATGGCCGTGTTATCCGCGCCCAACCGTATATCACGGCGTGGATCTCAGCCCGTATCGATAGCAAATCAGTGATTAACGAAAAAGAGAATTTTTACCTTTATTAGAATTGTACTAGGGATAAAACTCTCCTACGATATAAAGGAGATGATTTTTATTCAATGGGAACAATGTAACACGCATGCTTGTAGAGTTATTCAAAGTTCTTATTTTTGTTCATAGTTCTTCATAAGTATTTGGCTTCGAATCGAGGATAGAACAATCACTTAGCTCAGATCCGTGCTCGGACCTAACATCACAACTAGTTTGGCTATTTATTCTATCTTTAATTCGTTTATCTAACATTCTTGATTACTTGTATTGAATTAATTCACATATCCTTAAAACCGCGTACAAATTCAATTATTATTCGTTTTCTAGGGTAAACAATTTGGTGCCCACCGTGGTGCTATGGATAATAGTGGTGGCTTGATACAAATCTCCATAACACACTCTATTTTACACTTGTTCTTTAAGGTCTCGATTCAGGTCAGCTTAAAAATGCCAAATTCTCAGTCCGCTCATTTGAACGTTGTGGATGGGTTTGGCCATCATGGCGAAAACAACAATCTGGTGCCTAGCAATGAGGTGCCCGATGCTGATTCCAATGAGGTCCCAGTCATAGATCCAGTCGATGCTAACTCACATGTGGCCATCGACGGCAACCTTCCTACCGACCCCGAAAATAGCGTTCGCGGAGGAGCCCAACCAACGACTCAAGGAGCACCCGAAGGCAAAGGCGTCGGGGTCAGTCTACGATTGATCTTCGAAATGTTACTGGCTCAGCAGACGGCAATAGCGTAGCTGCAAAACCACAGCCACGCCCCCAGCAGAGTTGAGCCCGAACTGCTCCGGGAAAACACCCAAAGCAATGAGCAGATCACCGAAAGTCCGGGCGAAGCTGAGTCCGGTGTCATCCCAAAAGTAATGAAAATGTTAGAGGTATTAACGAAACAAGTGGAATTTGGTGAAAAGAAAATTGAGGCAAATGACAAGAAGGTAGAGATATATAATTCCCGGGTTAATCAAATCCCAGGAGCACCTCCAATAATTAAGGGCCCGAACTCTAAGAAATTGGTCCAAAAGCCTTTCCCTCTAAGCGCAGCACCGAAACCAATCCCGAAGAGGTTACGTATGTCTGATATTCCAAAATATATCGGAACCACAGATACAAATGAGCATGTGACCTTTTACACATGCGCCATCAAAGGTAACGAATTGGAAGACGGCAAAATCGAGTCAGTGTTATTAAAGAAGTTTGGGGAAACTTTGTCAAAAGGAGCGATGATATGGTACCACAACTTGCCCCCAAATTCCATTGATTCATTCGCTATGCTCGCAGATGATTTTGTAAAATCTCATTCCGGGGCCATCAAGGTTGAGACCAGAAAATCAGACATTTTCAAAGTAAGCAAAGGGACAACGAGATGCTCAGGGAGTTCTTGTCAAGGTTTCAAATGGAACGGATGGACCTGCCTCCGGTTGCAGACGATTGGGCCGTTCAGGCATTTACTCAGGGACTCAACCCCTGAAGCTTCTTGGCTCGCAGCAGCTGAAACAAAACTTGGTAGAATACCTGGCAGTAACTTGGGCCGACGTCCACAATAGGTACCAGTCAAAAATTAGAGTCGAGGATGACCAACTTGGAGCCCCTTCCAGGTCCGTTTATCCTATCAGAACCGAAGACAGGCCTAAGAGAGCCGTCGATCACGAATCAAGGCTGGTCCGAGATCGGTATCAAACATACAGTGCAGATCGAAGGGGAAACGGGTCCGGGCACAACTCTACAAGGAATGAAAGGAGAAGGGATCGAGGGCCCAATAGCCAAGGCCTGGTGAGCAAAAATGGTTTCGACAGGCCGCTCGGGGAAGGGAAGCTCCAAGACTATCAGAGTATAACTTCAACGTCGATGCAACCCGCATCATATTTGCCATCAGGCGCATCAAAGAGACCAAATGGCCTTGAACATTGCAGTACGATCCTACATAGAGAGATCCTAACCTGATGTGTAAGTATCATGGTACTCATGGCCACAGGACCGAGGGCTGCCGACAATTGAGAGAAGAAGTTGCCCGGTTATTTAATAACGGACACTTGCGAGAATTTCTGAGTGATCGAGCCAAAAACCACTTCAGAAACAGGGACTCCAACAAACAGACTGAACCAGAGGAACCCCAACACGTCATCATCATGATCATTGAAGGGGCCGATGTCCCCCAAGGGCTGTGATAAAACACACTAAAGTGTCGATCACAAGGGAGAAGCGCATCCGAGATTATATTCCGGAAGGAATCATTTCGTTCAGGGACGAGGCTGCCAAGGGAATCGTGCAGCCTCATAATGATGCACTGGTAATATCCGTATATATAAACAAATCCCGGGTCAAGCGTGTGTTGATTGATCTGGGCAGCTCAACCAACATCATCAGATCGAGGGTCGTAGAATAGTTGGGGCTATAAGATCAAATAGTGTCGGTGGTTCGAGTGCTGAACGAATTTAACATGGCATGCGAAACTACCAAAGGAGAAATAACTTTGCCAGTAAATACCGCCGGGACGATTCAGGATACCAAATTCTAGTGATCGAAGGGGACATGAGGTATAACGCCTTATTCGAAAGGCCTTGGGTTCACAACATGCGGGCAGTACCCTCGTCATTACACCAGGAACTGAAGTTCCCCACACCGGGATACCTGGGCACGGGGCTAACTCCCGAGCTTAGGAAAAAACTCAGTGAATTCCTTATAGCTAACATAGATTGTTTCACTTGGTCCTATCTTGATATGAAAGGGATCCCGCCAGAGATAACCACTCATACGTTGAGTTCGTATCCGAAGTTCCATCGGTTAAATATAAGAAAAGTCCACAGTCCGAAGTCAAACATGCATTCATCAAAGACGAGGCATCTAAACTCCTTAAAATAGATTTCATTCGAGAAATTTAATACCCAAGCTGGTTAGCTAACGTAGTGGTAGTGCCTAAAAAAGAAAATAAATTAAGAATGTGCATAAATTACAAAGACTTGAACAAGGCATGCCATAAGGACTCTTTACCTTTGCCTAACATCGATCGCATGATCGATGTGACGATCGGGCACGAGATACTCAGCTTTCTCGATGCCTATTTCGGGTACAACCAAATTCGGATGGACTCAGGCGATCAAGAAAAGACTTCTTTTGTCACTAAATTTAGCACTTATTATTATAACGTAATACCATTCAGGTTAAAAAATGCCGGGGCCACTTATCAACGCCTAGTAAACCGGATGTTCGAAGAACAAATAGGAAAATCAATGGAGGTTTATATTGACGACATGTTAGTCAAGTCCATGCGAGCAGAGGACCATTTGAAACATTTACAGGAAACCTTTGACATATTGAGGAGATACAATATTAAGATCAACCCGGATAAATGCGCATTCAGGTTGGATCCAAAAAATTTCTCGAGTTCATGGTGTCCAACCGGGGGATCGAGATCAATCCCGATAAAATCAAAGCTATAGAAGACATCACCGTGGTAGACAGTGTTAAGGCCGTTCAGAGCCGCCCTGGCCGGTTCATATCGAGGTCCTTAGACAAAAGCCATCGATTCTTCTCGCTATTGAAGAAGAAGAATAACTTTTCTTGGACCCCGGAGTGCCAACAAGCTTTGGAAGAACTCAAACGGTACCTTTTGAGTCCACCCCTACTCCATACTCCGAAAGTGGATGGGCAGTTGTACCTTTACTTGGCGGTATCCGAGGTAGCGTTAAGTGGAGTCTTAGTCCAAGAAGAGGAAGGTACGCAATTTCCTGTTTACTATGTTAGTAAAACTCTAGGCGAGGCCGAAGCAAGGTATCCTCACCTGGAAAAATTGGCACTCTCTTTGCTAAGCGCTTCCATACTTTCAATGCCACCTATATATGTCGTAACCTCTTACCCACTGGGGAACATCATGCACAAACTCGAGCTCTCGGGCCGGTTGGCCAAATGGGTAGTTAAAATCAGCAGGTAAGATATCGAGTATCGGCCCCGAACCGCCATCAAATCACAAATTTTGGCAAACTTCATAGATGACTTTATGCTGGCATTAATACCCGAAGTCGAAGGGGAAATATTATTAACTTCAGGGATTCCCTCGGAAGTTGGTCCCTCTTTACGGACGGTGCTTCAAACGCAAAAGGGTCCGGGCTCGACATTGTGCTGAAACCAGCTACGTGTAACATAGTAAGGCAATCTATTAGAACTGTGAAATTGACGAACAATGAGGCCGAGTATGAGGCCATGATTGCAGGTCTCGAATTGGCTAAAAGCCTTGGGACCGAGGTGGTCGAAGTTAAGTGTGATTCCCTCATTGTCGTATATCAAGTCAATGGGATGTTAGAAGTAGAAGAAGAATGAATATGAATGTATCTAGACAAGTTACAAGTAATGCTGAATCAATTCAAGGAATGGACCCTACAACACGTGCCCTTAGATGAGAACTGCGAGGCCGATGCTCTGGCTAACTTGGGGTCCTCGATTGATGACGATGAGTTCAGCTCGGGGACAGTTGTACAACTCTGGAAGTCGCTAGTAGAAGAAGGTCACGCCGAAGTAAACTCCACGAGTTTAACTTGGGATTGGAGGAACAAGTACATAGATTACTTGAAGACTGGAAAATTTCTCTCAGATTCGAAAGAATTGAGAGCTCTGCATACAAAGGCTGCCATGTTTAGCTTGTCCGAGGGGACTCTATTCAAAAGAACATTCGGTGGCCTACTGGCCATATGCTTGGGGCTGGGAGATACCAAATATGTCTTGAGAGAAGTTCACGAAGGCACTTGTGAAAACCATTCGGGGGAGGAATCTTTGGTTCGGAAAATAATCAGGGCCGACTATTACTGGATCGACATTGAGAAAGATGCGAAGGATTCGTACGAAGGTGCGACGGCTATTAGAGACATGCACCGATGATCCATCAACCCGGAGAGCTACTACATTCGGTCTTGTCCCCATGGCTGTTCATGAAACGGGAAATGGACATCGTTAGTCCACTACCGTGAGCTCCTGATAAGGTTCAATTCATAATATTCATGACCGATTATTTTTCTAAATGGGTCGAAGCTCAAGCACTCGAGAAAGTTCGGGAAAAAGAAGTCATTGACTTCATTTGGGAGCAAATAATATGTTGGTTCGGGATACCGGCCAAGATCGTGTGTGATAATGGGAAGCAATTCATCGGATGCAAGGTAAACAAGTTTTTCGAAGACCACAAGATTAAAACGATACTATCGACACCTTATCACCGTAGCGGGAATGGACAAGTAGAATCTAAAAACAAGATCATACTCCAAAAACTAAAAAAGAGGTTGACCGATGACAAAGGGAAATGGAAGAAAATTTTCCTCGAAGTCTTGTGGGCATACCGTATAACTTCGAAGTCTAGTACCGGGGCCACCCTATTTTCATTGGTCTATGGTACTGAAGCATTAAAATAAGTAGAAGTTGGAGGACCGGGCCTCAGGTTTCGATATACAACTGAATAATTAAATGGTGAGGTAATAAGCACGAGCCTGGAACTATTGGATGAAAGGCGTGAGGCCGCCCTAGTCCGGTTGGCCTCCCAGAAACAACAGATAGAAAGATAATATAAACGAAGAGCCAACCTCCGTCTCTTTAAGATTGGGGACTTGTTGTTAAGAAAAGTAACACTGCATAACCGAAACCCGAACGAGGGGAAGATGGGACCGAATTGGGAAGGACCATATCGATTCGTTAGAATTACCGGCAAAGGCTCGTACAAATTCGAAGCAAGAAACGGAGCATAGCTATCGAACAACTGGAACGTGGCGCACTTAAAGCGGTACTACTGCTAAGGTACGATTTCATTTACTTTTTTATAATATTATGAATCAGACTAACACTTGCAGGCAACGACCAAGGGAGAATGTGACTATTAGGTCTGAAAGCACGCGTTGCACTTTTTTTTCCCTTGAACCCTTTTGTCCCAAATGGGTTTTTCGGCAAGGTTTTTAACGAGGCAACAGTAAATCGTGCTAACTTAGATTCGAAGGCCGATTTTAAATCGGAGTCAATGGGCGCATCAACAGTACCCGATCCCTCTCAAGATCGACCTCGAATACCAGGGGCCATCATCCTCGGGTTAAGGTTTTTAGCAAAGAAAGAAGGAAACATTTTGCTTGAATAGCTTAGGCTCGGTGTTTAGGACTTATTGTAAGGACCAAACGGCTAAATAAACCGTGCCCACATATGCCACCTTAGCCATGATACAAGCTTTTATACGCTTTCGATCATGTACTTTACACACATAAATGAAATAAAGTTTCCACCTTGCTACTATGCATTTTTGCCTCTTAAAACATAGATCCTAAGGGCCCATGGGCTACCCCTATTCGGGGACTATCGAGCCCAAGGGCTACCCCTATTCGGGGACTATCGAGCCCAAGGGCTACCCCTACTCGGGGACTGTCATCCAAAAAAAGTTCAGGCAACTCGGGCTACCAAATTGCAGAGGCACAAAACCTATTAGGTAGTGTCTAAATACAAAACGCTATGACCACTCGAAAAAATGGGCCAGAGACATCCAAAGCTCATAATCAGAATATAAGGCCTTTATAAAAATTCAAAATCTACTAAAAGGTTACCTTCGGCAAAAGCATCGTCTAAAATCACATAAGCATCTTGGGAAATTTTTTTGTTACATTGAGTTTCTAAAGCCTCGAGCAAATAAAGTTGCATCAAAGTTAGGCTCTGTTCAGAACTTTGAAAAAAGAACGACTTATTAATACATTTGATTCTATGCTAAGGCATTAGAAATATTTGCAAGAATAGAAATTATGAAAAAATGTTAAAAAGTAGAGACTCAAAATTTCTAGAAAGGGAAATTTTATATATTTCGGAATGTATTTACAAAGGCCCAACAAAAATGGCCTCAAAATAAACAAAAACATACACAAGACAAAAACTAAAAAAGTTCTAACGCATTCATGCATGATCTTCATCAGGTCCCGACTTGTCGCCAGAACCGTTGGGGCCTTTCGATCCCTTAGAACCCTCGGAGCCTTCGACACCTTCAGGCTTGGCAATTTTCTTCGCCTCGACCTAAAGCTTTATTTCTTCCTTGATCACGGCCGACATGTCAAAGCCTCGGGCGTGAATCTCTTCGAGGGTCTCCCTTCGAGATAGCAGCCTCATATATTCGGCATTGGTTTTCAGGCGGGCCTCAACTGCTTCGACATCGGCCTTGTATTGGGCCACCATCTCCTTGGAATAGGAAGAGGTTGTCTCCAACTTAGACATCATCACCTCGTACTCTTTACCGAGGGTGTTCCGCTCTGCGACAATCGAGCTCAGCTGTGCTCGGAGATCATCATTCAGCTGGGACCGCTTGTCAGCTTTCTCCTTCGCCTCCCAAAGTTGAACCTCTACTGATGCCAGCTTTGTCTGGGCAGTTTCGTTCTCCGAAGCCAGCAGGTCCATTTTGCTCTTCCACCCATCGTCCATGGCTTGGATCTCGTTTATTTCGATTCAGAGTTGGTCGATCTTCTGTTGGACTTGCGAGGTTTTGTCGTTAGCCACTACGACTAGTTCTCGTTTCTAACTTCAAAGACCTTTACCTTTTTGACCAGGTTGGCATGTACCTACCTTAGGGTCGAAGTTTACTTCTGAGCCTTATCCAGCTCGGCCTGAAGTTCCTTGATGGCCCTATCTCTTTGCTCGCTGAGGAGCTTGTACATATCCTTCTTTCGCGTATTCTCCTTGAGCTCGAACTCAAGCTGATTGACCTCAGAACAATACCGGAGGAAGCTCTCATAGTGAGGTACCGAGGCTTGCAAAACAATGAAAGTCGTGAGAGATATCAAAACCTAAGTAAAGTTCAAGAGGACATAATGATGCCTTACCCGGTTCAGCGTTTGTTGCGCTTCATTGAAAAGACACGACACACCCACCTTATTCATTTTACCTGGTCCTCCTCGGTCACCAGGCAACAGAGGTAACTTGCTATGCCCACGGGAGAGGATAGAACCCGAGCATCCTCCGGGACAGTAAGAATAACTGATCTCTTGCGACTGGGGCCCACACTCAGAGCGGGAAACTAATTAACCAATTTTGGTCTTGAACTCGGCCCGCCAGTTTCTGAAGGTACGTTCTTCTTCGGGACCTCCAAGTCACCTCGCCCGATAAAGTCGTCCAAATTGGACATGTCCATGCCATCGAAGAAGGAACAGAGGGGGTCATATGCACCTTGTTCTCCTTCACCTGCTTTCTCTTTGCTCGCTTGGGCCTCGTCGAGCATAGAATTAGTGTAGGAGGGTGTCTCAACTATGTAAATCACACCGGTAACCTCCTTCAAGGTAGGAGAAGTTTCTTGAGAGGTCGCAGCCTCCATCTCGACTTCGGACCCTCGGACTGGGAGGGGCCCGACCTCATGGCTCTTCTCCTTGGTCACCGCATACTCTCGACTCGTCCCTGAGCCGGAGGAGCGAGTCGGAATCCGGCACCCGGGAGTTGGTACACTTCTTGGACTTACGAGCCACCCTCTTCTTTGGCTTTACAGCGGGACCTGGGGAGGCTGAGGGCTTTCTCTTCTTCTTCTTCTTCTTTTCCCCCGTGGCAGCTCCAGGTTGCCCGATAACGGAGGGATAAATGGACAAGCACACGTCCTCATCCCTTTTCAGGGACCTATGTTCGATGGTCTTAGGCAAACCTATAAAGGAAATAAGAAAGGTCAGTATGATGTGAGTTAAGAGAACAGTAAAAGCTATTCAGGGGAAAGCCTTACCATGAGAACAAGCCTCCCACCGGCCTTTCGAAAGCTTGCACCATGAGCGCTCGAAGTATGACATCTGCTTGTAGATGCCTTCGATCCACTCCTTGAGCCGAGGGATTGCATTTGGAACCCTGGCCACAGCTGCACAACCACAAATACGAATGATGAGAGAGGAAATGAAGAAAAGTTGACACTTAAGAAAAGGTTGCACTTATGAGATGCATTCCATTTCTTGGGGAATGGCATGAACTCGGAAGGGATCAGGTCTTTAGTCTTCACCCGAATAAAGTGCCCCTGCCAAATTCGGTCTCGATTTTCGTCAATACTAAAAAAAGGGCCTTGCTGGCCCGTCACGTGAGCTTGATTAATCCCCCTCGAAAAATTCAGGGACTGTGTAGACGGAGCAGGTGGTCGATTATTCACAAAATAGCAGAGGAGGATAATGATCCTCCAAAGAGATGGGTGGATTTGCCGGAGACACACTTCGTACCTCTTACAGAAGGCCAAAATCACCGGGTCTAGCAGGCCTAGCTTGAACGCGTAAGTGTAAACACTTAGTGTAACGACTCGGCTGGTCGTTTTGAGAGTTATAACCCCGTTTTCTCCATTTCTACTTATTTTTGCGTTATTCAGATATATTATGTTATATCAGGTTAGTTGGTTCGGGACCGGAGTGGTTTCAGAGTGAATTGAGACACTTAGTCTCTTAAGTAAAAACTTAAGTTAGAAAAGTTAACCGGATGTTGACCTATGTGTAAACAATCTCGGATTTGAATTCTGATGGTTCAGTTAGATCCGTTAGGTGATTTGGGACTTAGGAGTGTGTCCGAAATGTGATTTGGAGGTCCGCGGTAGAATTAGGCTTGAATTGGCGAAATTGGAAATTTGACGATTTCGGTCGGCAATGAAAAATTTGATATCGAGGTCGGAATGGAATTCCGGAAGTTGGAGTAGGTTCGTAGTGTCATTTGTCACGTGTGTGCATATTTTGATTCATTCGGACGTGGTTTGGTTGGTTTCGGCATCGGTTGCCGAATTTGAAAATTTAGAAGTTCTTAGGCTTGAATCTGAGGGAAATTTGATGATTTGATGTTGTTTTGAGTGATTCGAAGGTTCGACTAAGTTTGTATATTGATATATGAATTGTTTGTATTTTTAGTTGAGGTCCCAAGGGCCTCGGGGTGATTCCGGGTGGTTAACGGATTTGTCAAAGTTGGAATTTGCAGCTGGAGCTACTGCTTCTGCTATTTCCGCACCGGCGGAAGGAAGAGTCGCAGGTGTGAGGCCACTGGTGCGCGTGGGGAGTGCACATGTGCGAGTAACACTGGGCTAGGCAGGTTGCGCAGGTGTGAGTTAGAGGTCGCATTTGCGAGCCCGCAGGTGCAAAACTTGGGGCGCAGATGCGGAAAGGGCAATGCTGGGCAGGCTTCGCAGAAGCGGAGGAAACGCGTAGATGCGCCTTCGCAGGTGCGACGGGTCTGCCGCAGATGCGGAGTATGGGAGCGTAGGTGAGTTGCACAGGTGCGGCTCCTTGGACCGCAGGTGGGGTGGCGCAGGTGCGAGAAAATGGCCGCAGGAGCGAAAAACTTGGGGAGAAACCATAAATAGAACCCTTCGCGATTTTGGTGCATCCTTCACCATTTCTATTCGGTTTTTGGAGCTTTTGGGAGATATTTGAAGATGGAATCAAGGGGGTTTCGTTGAGGTAAGTTACTTTATCCCTAATACTCGTATATATGGTGAGTTTTTGTTGTTTAATGATTGTAATTAGTGAAAATGAGGGGTTAGGGCTTGGAATTGTTGGAGAGTAATTTAAGGATTTGAAGGACCAAACAATGTCGGATTTTGATGAATTTGGTATGGTTAGACTTGTGAGTGAATGGGCTTTCTAATTTTGTAAATTTTGTCAGATTTCGAGATGTGGGCCCGGGGGCCGGGTTTGAGCCAATTTCGGGTTTTGGTCTAATTTTATAGCTTTTCTTGTGAAATTCATTCCATTAGCGCGTATTGATGGTATTGTACTGATTGTGTATAGATTTAGAGCATTTGGAGGCTGATTCTAGAGGAAAGAGCATTGCGGGGTAGATATTTGATCGGTTTGAGGTAAGTAACGATTGTAAATCTAGTCCTGAGGGTACAAAACCCCAGATTTTGTATCATTCTACTATTTTTAGTGACGCACATGCTAGGTGATGGGCGTGTGGGCGTGCACTGTTGGGGATTTGTTACTTGGTTTGTCCCGTAGCAACTGTAAAGTTGCATACTTTGTTGAAATCATATGATACTTATATGTTTTAGAAAGAATTTCTGTAAATTGGGCTGAATGCCATGTTTGGGCCTTGCGCCAAGGTTGTTTGGACCCTTAGGGGATGTTTCTTACCATCCTCATAGTTTTTGATTGAAAATCTATACTCAGTCATGTTTATACTTGTTTACCGCATAACTCAGTTTTATGACTCTATTTTGATGCATATAAATGTTTTGGGCAGAATGCCCTATTTTACTGAAATGCCCGAGTGGCTTGAGAGGTTTATGACTGAGTGAGGCCGAGGGCCTGATTTGTGAGGAAGAGTGTGGATCGGGGTTGCGCGCCTGCAATATATTTTATTATTATAGCACGTGAGTTGTCCGTGCAGATTATTAGTGCTTGGGCTGAAGGAGCCCCTCCGAAGTCTGTACACACCCCCAGTAAGCGCATGTACCTACTGAGTGCAAGTGCCGAGTGCCGAGTGATTGAGAGGCATGGGTGATTGTGAGGTATGCCCGAGTGGCAAGAGTGATTGTGAGGTATGCCCGAGTGGCACGAGTGACTGTGAGGTTTGCCCGAGGGGCTGTATATGAGTAATGTTTTTGCCCGAAGGGTTGTTTATGATTTTATCATTTTTTGCTCACCTTTGCATTTTCCTCTGTTTGAAAACTGTTGAAAAATATCTTTAAATAATTTTTACTAGAACTGGGTTTAAACGAGATGTTTTGATTCAAATTCTGATTTTAAAAGCATGTGGTATTTTACTGAGATTTCCTGATATGAACGTTATATGCTTTATTGCTCGTCACTACTGCTCAGTCTTTATTTATCGTTGTTACTTACTAAGTTGGCATACTTACGTTACTCTTTGCACCTTGTGTGCAGATTCAGGTGTAGCTGGACACGGTAGCGGTTATTGATTGTTCTGGTTGTAGATTTTCTTGGAGATAGCAAGGTAGCTGTTTGGCGATCGCAGCCCCTGCTCTTCTCCCTCTTATCTTCCTCTAGTTGTATTTAGCTATTTTATAGGCTGAGTTAGCCTTGATATTGTTAGACAGATTGTAGTAGATGCTCATGACTAGTGAAACTTGGTATAGGTTCATTTCAGTATTTATGACTTGTCTGCAAAATTTGGTGCAAAATGGATTTGACTTGACGTGATTCGAACGTCTGGTTGAAAAATTGAAAGTTCTTAAGTTTCTTTGAAAATTTCATTTGTTTTGGTGTCCGATTCATAGTTCTAGGTGTTATTTTGATGTTTTGATCGCACGATCAAGTTCGTATAATGTTGTTACACTTGTGTGCATGTTTTGTTTGGAGCCCGAGGGGATCAGGTGAGTTTCGGATAGGCTACAGAGTGATTTTTAAACTTAGAGGAGAGCTGGTGCATTTGGTTTGCAGATCTCGCATATGCGAGAACATGTTCGCAAATGCTAGCCTCGCAAATGCAAGGTCAGGATCACATATGCGAAGATGGTGGGGGCTAGGTCAGCTTCGCTTTTGCAAAGTGAGGTCCGCATATGCAAAGGAAGGGGCAGGCTCGCATTTGCCATCTTTTGAGTCGCATTTGCGACTAAAGGAAGACTGAGGTAGACTCGCAGTTGCGAGTCGAAAGTGCACAATTGCAGAGGCTGGGTGTTAGCAATTGCGAACAAATTACCGTATTTGCGACGACAACAAGCTCAGTGACTTCTTCGCATTTGTGAAGGGTTGATCGCAATTACGATCATCGCAATTGTGAACTATGTGTCGCAATTGCGATAACTGCAGCTGGGTAAAAGAGGAAAAAAACGGAAATTAGCTCATTTCTTTCAAACTCTCAACCCTAAACACCTTAGAGGTGATTTTTCCAAGAGATTTTCATCCTAAATACATAAGTAAATGACTTTAATCTTCTTCTTTTCAATTACTCATTACATTTCATATGTTTTTAACATCAAATCTAGGATTTTTATGGTAGAAATTAGGGATTTGGGCTAGAATTAGGGATTTTTGTAATTTTGGGATTTACACCTCGAATTGAGGTCGCATTCCAAAATAAATTACATAACCGGGCTCATGGGTGAATGTGTGTTAGAGTTTTGGTCCGAATTTCGGTTTTGACCAAGCGGGCATGGGGTTGACTTTTGTTGACTTTTTCAATAATGATCTAAACTGAACCTCTTTTATCCGTGGGTAGTTTCTAAGGCTTATTTTGAATTGTTTGGTTAATAATTTGCTAGATTTGGTTAGTTTGGAGTCTTGTTCGAAAGGCAAGGCCGTAGTTGAGCTTTGAGTTGATTGCGGAGTGAGGTAAGTGTTGGGTCTAACCTTTATTTGAGGGAATTAGGGACCCCTTGATTATATGTTATGTGAATTATGTGTGAAACGACATATATGCGAGGTGACGAGTGTATATTCGCCGTTACATTACTTGTTTCCCTACTTTCATTGCTTCATAATATATCTTGTTTCATGCCTTAATTGCTACATGCATATTTGATTCCCATGCCATAATTTCTACTTGTCATTTAATATTTCTTGTATTAAATTGTCCATCCCATCCATAATTCCATGCTTATT
Source organism: Nicotiana tabacum (assembly GCF_000715075.1). Classification (NCBI taxonomy): domain Eukaryota; kingdom Viridiplantae; phylum Streptophyta; class Magnoliopsida; order Solanales; family Solanaceae; genus Nicotiana; species Nicotiana tabacum. The sequence goes on from NC_134098.1 coordinate 66,775,959, forward strand.
TACTAATTATCTTTATTTGCTTTCCTTACATATCTAAACTGTCTTATGCCTTGTTTGCCTTATAGTTTCGTATTAATTGTTGCCTTCATTGATGAAATTCCACTTGAATGCATTGTTAAATGGTAGATACCGTTAAGTTGGCAAAGCTAAGATATCCGAGTAGTCTGAGTCTCTTCAGTTATCATGTTATTCTCTATTTCCCGTACATTTGTTCTCTTGACGTATGATTTTTCGTAAATCTTGATTATTGAGTTATTATTGTTAATTGAACTTGTTTGGGGAGCGGGTTGCACGTCGAAACGGAAATTGAAAAGGGTGGAATAAGGATGGACTATGATGTTGACAGATGATTATATTATGGGATCAGGTTGCACGCCGCAACTGATTGTCAAAGTTTATATTGTGGGATTGGGTTGCACGCCGCAACATGTTGATAAAAATTATATTTGTTATGATTGTTGAATTATTATTATTATTATTATTATTATTATTATTATTATTATTATTATTATTATTATTATTATTATTATTATTATTATTATTATTATTATTATTATTATTATTATTATTATTATTATTATTATTATTATTATTATTATTATTATTATTATTATTATTATTATTATTATTATTATTATTATTATTATTATTATTATTATTATTATTATTATTATTATTATTATTATTATTATTATTATTATTATTATTATTATTATTATTATTATTATTATTATTATTATTATTATTATTATTATTATTATTATTATTATTATTATTATTATTATTATTATTATTATTATTATTATTATTATTGTCGTCTTTATCAATCATATTTTAATAGTATTTATTATTATCATTACTATTACTATTGAAAATGGCGGAATAAGGATGGACTATGATGTTCACAGATGATTATATTATGGGATCAGGTTGCGTGCCGCAACTGATTGTCAAAGTTTATATTGTGGGATCGGGTTGCACACCGCAATATGTTGATAAAAATTATATTTGTTATGATTGTTGAATTGACCTCGGTTGTTGAGATGAGTTATATGACTAGTTATTCGAGACTGTCTATTAGTTGGTTTTGAGTTCATTATTATTATTATTATTATTATTATTATTATTATTATTATTATTATTATTATTATTATTATTATTATTATTATTATTATTATTACTATTATTATTATTATTATTATTATTATTATTATTATTATTATTATTATTATTATTATTATTATTATTATTATTATTATTATTATTACTATTACTATTACTATTACTATTACTATTACTGCTACTATTATTATTACTATTCATTATTATTATTATTATTATTATTATTATTATTATTATTATTATTATTACTATTATTATTATTATTATTATTATTATTATTATTATTATTATTATTATTATTATTATTATTATTATTATTATTATTATTATTATTGCGTACATGTTAATGTAAGTGACCTGCCTTAGCCTCGTCACTACTTCATCGAGGTTAGGCTTGACACTTACAGAGTACATGGGGTCGGTTGTACTCATACTACATTCTTCACTTCTTGTGCAAATACCAGAGTTGGTCCCAGCGGCGTACCGTATACTTGCTCGGATCCAGCTACCCAGAGGAGACTTGAGGTATAGCTGCACAACGTCCGCAGTTCTGAAGTCCCCTTCTATTTCCTTTAGCTGTTTATTTGATTCAGATAGTTATGTTTATTTCAGACCATTATTTGTAGTATCTTAGACGCTCATGTATTCATGACACTAGTTCCGGGGTTGTATTTGGATTTCGTCACTTATTAGTTTATTTACTTTGTTTCAGACTATTAAGTTTCTATATTGTCACCGTAATTGAAGTTTGTTAAAAATGGTTAATAATTACATCTAACGTTGGCTTGCCTAGCAAGTGAAATGTTAGGCGCCATCACGGTCCCGAGGGTGAAAATTTCGGGTCGTGACAAGTTGGTATCAGAGCACTAGTTTTCCTAGGTCTCACGAATCATGAGCAAGCTTAGTAGAGTCTGGAGGATCGGTACGGAGACGTCTGTACTTATCTCCCAGAGGCTATTGACGAGTGCAAAACACAACACGAAATTGAAGTTCGCTAGCCAAAGATAGTATAGTTTAATTATCGTCTCTACATGGTTTGGATTTAAACAATGCTCAAGTAATTTCTAGCTTAAAGCTCTTTAGGATGATCAAAACTTGATTTGTAATGGTTATAAACTACGATTAACTACTAAAGTAAAGCACTTGTTGATTGACTTCAATAAACCCGAGATTAGCAAGGTCAGTTTCTTATCAATGTGAGGAACAAGAGTTTTGACGTGATAGGTGCAAGGTTTTGATTCTGGATATGATACTGTTATATTTCACTCTTTGGGTTCTATCGATTCTCACGAATTCAATAAGTGATTAGATTATGCTTCCGATTCAGACTCCTCTCTCGATTGAATCTAAATCTTTCAAATAAACTAATGTGAAGTGCGGTGAAACTTGCAAGAATATATTGGTAAGAATGGTCTAAGAGAAACTTCTCTCGAATATTTCTCAATCTTAATTTAATAGGTTGATCACAAATCTCTTTCGATTACTTTAAAGAAGTACCAAAATAAATTAAGGCATGCGTTGCAACAATATTCAATATTATGCTACTCTTCCGATTAAACAGGATAATGAATAAAATACAACTAGAGTTAAAGCTCTTCCAATAAATTCAAGCAATTAAGCAGTAATCAAATCCATGAACAATAACCAAGTCACCAAATCACGTCAAATCTTCAGGTAAACTACTCCATAATTATGGAGGAAATCATCACAAAAGGAGTTAAAGAATAAGAGAGCATCAATCTAACTTTACAATCCAAACTCCCGTATTGAATTGATGGAGAGATGATGAAATCCCGTATCTTGTAGCATCCAATGCTCTCCCAAAGCTTCCAAGGTCAAAAGTCCTCTCAAAAATGTGTTTCTAGTATATTTATACCAAGTAAGAACTAACCCGGATGAAACTACCCTCTTTGAGCCGAAGTGGGAAAACCTACAAACTTTTTACACTTTATGCTTCGCACTATGCTACGCGGGGTGCATAGCATTACTGTATTTTTCTGTCAGACCCAAAAACTCCATGTCTCTGAACTTCTCAAACTTCTTACGAAACTTTGTAGTAATGCGACACTCAATGCCACGCCTTATGCGACGCACTAGTACATTTTGCTCTAGCCCTTGCTCTTTCTTCCAACTGTCATATGCAACGCCGGTCCACGAGCCCCAGATGCGATCCCGATTTAATTCCTTGGCTTTTACTCCGACTTCAAAGCTCCAGATTATTCTATTTAGCTCCAATTTTTCTTTTTAACTCGGAATCATTTTCTGCAGGGCATAAAACGTAATAAGTGTAAATCACCATCATTTAAGCTCAAACATGCTCAAAGTACAGTAATCAGAGTGCAAAATATGGCTAAAACACGTATTCCTAGCTTACCACCAATACCCCACACTTAAACCATTGCTCGTCCTCGAGCAATAAAACTACACTTCACATAGAAACGACCTTCTTATCAGAAAACTTCCCTAACGCATCATGCCAAGAATATTTAAAGTAGACTAAGCATCCTATCATAACATTCTAGCCTCAAGACTCGACTCAAAAGCACCACATATTTTTCACAACCTGCTCACTTACTCTTATATAGAAGTCAAAGACTTTACCTTACCTTCGCAAATCATGTGCCATCACGTAAATAATAGAGAGTAGTTCCGCACACAATAAAATTCAATAACCAATAGGAACTCAGGATCGACATAATTAACTCATTCTCAGAAATAAAGTTCATGTTCCACAAAAGATGTACCATATGCTTGCCCATAGTGTAATACTCTACTAATTTAGCTCATTCAGTCAAGAATCAAATATGACTTTAATTGGTTGTAATGTAGGCTGCGGGACGGGTAGGATACATATGGATATAGTGACTACATCTCCCTAAGCACTTTAATACGTATATATTAACAGTTCAAACCCCACACTTGTGTGAACCAAACCCCAACCTTCACAATATTAAGCTCCCCATATCTTTAAGCACAAACAAGACGAGAGCTATCACTAGCAAGGGATCAATTTTTCTCTTTTCTACTACATACACACTTTTTTTCTTTCTTATTTTCAAAGTTTTGATTGATTTTTCTTTCTATTTTTATTTAAATTCCTTACATGTGGCTCTCATAATTTTACAAACAATGCAACTTTCTCCTTTTTAATAGTTCCACTAAAAAATCTGACCATACCTCCCTTTAGCTTTTACAAGCTCATGCAAACTCAAGTGCTCACGAGACGTAAAAGGTTCACACAGATAAACAATTCAAATAAAGGGGTCAAACATATAGTGTGGTTGTCAAAGAAATAGGAATATAAGCTCAACGGGGGTAACTAAGATACACATTAATTTGGTGGATAAAAGCATATATCTGGCTTAACAAAGAAATACTTATATCACTTTCTAGGCTGAACAAGACTACTCTTTCGCTTTGCAAACACATGGGGTAAGCTCTAGACATCAACTGACATGCACAGAATATCAACAACCTCACTCACACATTGGCACATAACTCATTTAGGGTCGGATCCATCCCGAATTTTTAGTCAAAGCAGTTAGGCAAAGTCAAAATCAAATAATTTAAGGCACTTATATATGAGTCAAGAACTGAGATTAGGCGTCACAACTAAGGCACTCACTACTCTCAAGGCACAACAATGTCAAGAAAAATCATCTTTATTTAATATCATCGTACAAGACTTCACTATTCCTAATAAAAGAAAACTAACTACACCCGATTCAAACAAAACCCTTGGAAAAGAACTGTGGCACAAAGAAAAATCAAGGAGAAATTGTTACACAACCTAAGAAAACAAAACACAAATGAACTGCTAAAGTTTTTTTTTCTTCGACTTTTATCCCTCAAGAAGATAGCCGAGGAAATCCATCGTCGAGAAAAGTCAATTTTTTTTCATGAAAAGAAATGATTACAAACACACATATACATACATACATTCCTCACCCCCACACTTTAAATTGTGGCATGTCCCCATGATACACAAATAAAAAGTAAGAGGTAAAGAAAACTTCCCTGATTCATCTAGTCGGGATCTGAATCGAAGTCGGGATCTCCTTTGCACGCCCGACCTAGTGCACACATCCACACTGAGAGCTTCTTTTCTTCCTTCTTTGGGTACATCCCACACTTATCAGCTTCACTTTTTCCGATTTGCTCTTTTAGGGCCCCCCTTTCTGTCGTGACCCCAAATTTTCCTCCGTAGGATATCATGATAGCACCTACTCTCTAAGACTAGGTAATCCTATTAATGCGGAATAACAATAGAAATATAAAATAAATAAATTTACAACTCACATAATTATAACTCCCAAAACCCGGTAGAAATAAGTTACAAGCTTCTAAGAATTTATTCTCTATGTCTCTATACATCAGAATCTAAAGCAAATAAGGAAAACAACATAATAAGATAGAAGAGGACTTCGGAGTCTGCGGACGCTGCAGATATACCTCGAAGTCTCCTCGTACAACTAGATTACTGATGCTTGGTTTGATAAGATGTACCTGGATCTGCACAAAAAGATGTGCAGAAGCGTAGTATGAGTATACCACAACGGTACCCAGTAAGTGCCAAGCCTAACTTCGGTAGAGTAGTGACGAGGTCAGGTCAGGCCCTACTGGAATAATAAAAGACAAGGTGAAATATTTAACAATATAATAAAAATAAAATGACAATGAAAATGAATCAAGTAAATAGTATGTCACCAATTAACTACGCAAAATAATGGCAAATAATACCTCGTGGAAACAAAATAAAATTCTTTTCAACTTTAAGAAAGTCACAACAATAATCAAAGGCAACTGCGACCATAAATTAATATCAACAAGGGAACTCCCGAGGTACTACTTCGTAGTCCCAAATCATAAATAAATTCACAATATCTCATTTTATTATATCACCGCGGGAGCCTTCATATTTAATTTTAAAGAAAATATTTTTTCCGAAATTGCATCCCGCATTTTAGCCACCCTTATCACACCGCATGACTTTTAGTAATTTTCCTACTAGCCACACGTATCAAGCCACCCTTATCTCACTGCATGCGTTTCAACACCCAGACCTTATACCACCGCATGCGTATCAATATCACAATATATCACAATTTACACCCCAAGTGCCCAAATATTTCAACTTGCCAAAATAAATCAACAACCAGAATATTTTTCCACAATAAGGAGCTCACGGCTCAATCACAGTAAATACAAAAGTCTTCACCAAATATTCAGCAAAATAATATCCATTATTTCCACAATACGGAGCTCACGACTCAATCACAATGAATACAAAAATCTTCATAAAATATTCAGCAAAAATAATATTTCCACAAATTTATCATTTTGACTTAACATCCAATTATTAAATGTAAAATACTTCATTTTTAATAATATTTAATTTAAGGAAATTCAATCTTCAAATAATGCACAGAATAAAAGAAAGCAAAGTTTCGACCAAACAGGTAAAAACAATTAGTAGAAAAAATGTCAGGCAAATTTAGGAATATAATATAGATCAATGATGATGAATATAATCGGATAAAATAATTTAATTAATGTGTGACAGAGATATACACAATTTAAAAATCAGAGTTTTTCACATTTAGCCTGTGTACACACTCGTCACATCGTGTACACGACTTTTAATACATTACAATTATCACATCAATACCAATCCTAGGGGAAATATTTCCCACACAAAGTTAAACAAGTCACTTACCTCGACATGCTCTAATTTAATCCACTAGTAGGCCTTTTCCTCGATTATCCAACTCTGAATGGCTCGAATCTAGCCAAAATAATTCGATACAGTCTACAAAAATTATAGGAATTAATTTCATAAGAAAATACTATATTTTTCAATAAAATCCGAATTTAACTCAAAAATCCCCCGTGGGGCCCATGTCTCGGAATCCAGCGAAACTTATAAAATCTGACAACTCATTCAATTACGAGTCCAACCATACCAGTTTCACTCAAATTCGACTCCGAATCGCCACTAAAATCTCAAAAATTCATTTCTATGCGATTTCTAAAATTTTCCCAAATTTCAATCTCAAAACACTAATTAAATGGTGAAAACAAATGATGGATTCAGGTAATCTAATCATAATTGAGTTAAGAACACTTACCCCGATGTTTTCTCTGAAAATCTCCCAAAAATTGCCTCTCCCCAAGCTCCAATTTGTCAAAAATGGAAAATGGGACGAAACCCCCTGCTTTATAACTTACAATTCTGACCAGGCTGCCCTCGGCCCTCGATCCTCGGCCTTCGATCCTGGGCCCGACCGTGGGCCTCGATCCTTGGACTTCGATCCTCGGCCTTCTATCCTTGGACTTCGATCCTCGGCCTCGATCCTCGGCCTTCGATCCTCGGCCTTCGATCCTCAGCCTTCGATCCTCGACCTTCGATCCTCGGCCTTCGATCCTGGGCCTCGATCCTGGGCCTCAATATTCGGCCTTCGATCCTAGGCCTTGGTCTTCGGCCTTCGACCCTCGGCCTCGATCCTAGGACTCGATCTTCGGCCTTCGATTTCTTCCCCCGAATTTCCAGCAGAAAATATTGCAGCAGCTTTTGCAGCAGCTATTTAAGTCCAACTTTTAATCCGTTAACCATCCGAAACTCACCGAGGACCTCGGGACTTCAACAAAATACACCAAAAAGTCCTAAAACATCATACGAACTTATTTGAAACCTCAAATCACATCAAACAACACTAAAATCACAAATCACACCCCAATTCAAGCTTAATGAAACATAAGAATTTCCAACTTCTACATTCGATGTCGAAATCTATCAAATCAAGTCCGATTGACCTCAAATTTTGCACACCAGTCATAAATGACATAACAGAGCTATAAAAATTTTCAGAACTGGATTCCAATCCCGATATCAAAAAGTCAACTCCCCGGTCAAACTTCCAAACTTAAATTCCTATTTTAGCCATTTCAATCATAATTTAACTACAGACTTCCAAATAAAATTCCGGAAATGCTCCTAAGTCCAAAATCACTATACAAAGCTGTTGGAATCATCAAAATTCTATCCCAGGGTCGTTTACATACAAGTCCACATCCGGTCACTATTTGAACTTAAGCTTTAAAACTTGGAACTAAGTGTTCCAATTCATTCCAAAACCTCGCCCGACCTAAACCAATTACTCCGGCAAGTCATATATCAGTTATAAAGTATATAATGAGCAGTAAATAGGGAAACATGGCTATAACTTTTAAAACGACTGGCCGGGTCGTTACACTTTCTCCATCCATTTTGAAGATTAGCCTTTCATCCCCCACTCTGAGCATGAGCTGCCTTTCCTGAATATCTAGAATATCTAGAATTGCTTTGCCCGTAGCCAAGAAGGGTCTTCCTAAAATTAGCAGGACCTCCCTATTCTCCTCCATGTTCACCACAATGAAGTCCACCGGGAACACAAATTTGTCCACCCGAACTAGCACATCCTCCACTATTCCTTCCGGTATGATTGTGGTCTGATCTGCTAGCTGCAAAGACACAAGGTATCGACCTGATTTATCCAATATCTCCCTCCAATTTACTGAAAATAGACAAAGGCATAAGATTAATAGAAGCTCCTAAATCACACAAAGATTTTTGAAATTTAGTACTTCCTAAAGAGCAAGGTATGGTAAAACTCCATGTATCTCCATATTTTTAGGGAGCTTATTTTGCAAGATATGGCACTACAATGCTTTGTGAGCTTGACCACCAATGTCTCTTACACTTTCCGTTTCTTGGACAATATCTCCTTCATGAATTTAGCATAAGCTGGCATCTGTGAAAGCACCTCTGTGAAAGGTATATTCACATGCACCTGCTTGAATATTTCTAGAAAGCACTCGAATTGTTTATCCAACTTTTCTTTTCTTTGTTTCTGAGGGAACAGTAGAACAGACATGTATTTGCTCTCTTCAGTCTCATTATTTATTGCATTATCATCCTTTTTTTTTTCCTGAGATCTAGTCTTCCCCTTCTTCTTCAGACCATCATCTACCATCCCTGCACCTTTTTGAATGTTATCATTTTTCTGCTCTTCTACAATCTCCACATGTCTTTCAATCGGCTCATCTATTTTCTTTACTATGGGATCGTCCAACTCGTGCCCACTTCTCAAAGACACTGCATTTATTGTCTCTTTTGAATTTCTTTCTGTGTCAGTAGGGAGCATTCTTGGAACCCTCTCAAATAATAGAGTAACTAGTTGCCCAACATGTCTTTCCAGGTTTCGAAAAGATGTGCCCAGTTCTTTTATAGTTGCACCATGGGTGTCAAGCCTCTCATCTGTCTTGATAATGAAGGCATTCATTAGATCTTCCATGCTAGACTGATTAGACTGTGAAGGCTGATATTGATGCCTATACTGATTTTGAAAGCCTGGAGCTCCTTGTCCCTAAAGTCTAGAGTTATTTTGCTTCCATGGGTTCAGGCTACCACTTGGTGAATTCCAAGAAAAGCCTAGGTGCCTCTGTCTCATAGGATTGAAATTATTACCACTCTGGTAGTTGCCTCTATCAAAGCTTCCCACAACATTTACCACTTCATCTGCAGCTGAGGCCTGACACTCATACGTTGGATGGCCCATTCCACAGAAATCACAAACTGGTGATGGTTGTCTTTGGACCTTGGCTAAGGCTAAATTTCTTATCTCTTTGGCCATGGCGTCTAGTTGTGCTTGCACTGCAATGTTAGAACCTATTTGATGAACCCCAACTGATCTTCTTCTATCATTACTCTCAACAGGCCACTAGTTAGCATCTTCATAGAGAATTGCCACAATCTCCTCAGGAGTCTTCTTATTAAAGGACCTTCGATTGTAGTGTTCAGAGTTCGTCATGAAGCGGCTGTCAGTCCATCCCAAAAGTCCTGGAGTTGTATCCACAATTCAATACCGTTATGCTGACACTTCCTCACTATCTCCTTGAATCTTTCCCAAGCCTCAAAAACTGTTTCGGTGTCTGTCTGGCAGAAGTTGTGAATTTCCCTTCTGAATTTCACTGTTTTTGCAGCTGAGAAGTACTTGTCAAGAAACTTTTTAGTCATGTCTTCCCATGTCCTGATCGACCCCGTTGGCAAGCTACGAAGGCTGTGCTTCGCGTCATCCTTCAGTGAAAAGGGGAATGCCCTTAAGTATACTATATCTTTTGACACTCCATTGTATTGGAAGGTGTTCATGATTTCATCAAAATCCATCAAATGCGTGTTAGGATCTTCATTCACCTTCCCTTTGAAGACACAGTTCTTCTGGATAATCTGAAGCAAGCCTTGCTTCAACTTGAAACTATTCGCTGCTACTGGTGGAGGTCTGACACTGGACAGTCCCTGATTGTAGAATGGTCTAGCATAATTGCCCAATGCTCTACCAGGCCTCGATACAATATTCTCGAACTGGTCTTCAACCAAGGATCAATTTAAATTGAATCTTTGACCCCCATCATCGTCGACGGTCTCATCAGCAGCTCTACGGGCTGCCTCAGCTGCTATCCGTGAAACTTCTTATCTCTGCTGTGCTGCTCTCTTGCAGCTAAATCTACTTCGTCCTCAACGTTTTAAGCCGTGTTCAAGGGTTGAAGGTCTCCCCAAAAATTTTCCGGTGAGTTCTTTCTCTTTTTTCAACCGTCACAGACTCTTTTCTACCTCTGGATTGTATGAAATCAATTCCTTTGAAGCAGATCCAGTCATACACTAGAGACGTCAATCTATTGCCTGCACACGGAAGAGGAAACCTATGAAGAATAAAATAAAATAAAATAAAAAATTCCTGAATTAGTACCAAAAACTAATTTAAACACCATGAATATCCAATCTCTGGTAACGACGCTAAAATTTGACGAGCACAAAATACAACACAAAATTTATGCTCGCTACCCAAAGATAGTATAGTTAAATTATCGTTTCCACAGAGATTTGATTTAAATAATGCTCAAGTAATTTCTAGCTTAACTTTATTCAAGATGATCAAAACTTGATTTGTAATGGTTATAAACTATGATTAACTACTAAAGTAAAGCATTTGATGATTGACTTCAACAAACCAGAGATTAGCAAGGTTGGTTTTCTATCAATGTGAGGAATAACCGTTTAGATGTGATAGGTACAAGGTTTTGATTCTGGATATGATACTCTTATATTTTATTCTTGGGGTTCTATAGATTCTTACGAATTCAATAAGTGAGTAGCTTATGCTTTCAATTCAGACTCCTCTCTCGATTAAATGTAAATATTTCTAATAAATTAATGTGAAATGCGGTAAAACTTGTAAGAATATATAGGTAAGAATGGTCTAAGAGAAATTTCTCTTAAATATTTCTCAATCTTAATTTAAGAGGTAGATCACAATGCTCTTTTGATTATTTTAAAGAAGTACCAAAATAAATTAAGGCATGCATTGCAACAATATTCAATATTATGCTACTCTTCCGATTAAACAAGATACTGAATAAAATACAACTAGAGTAAAAGCTCTTCCAATAAATTCAAGCAATTAAGCAGTAATCAAATCCATAAACAATAACCAAGTCACCAAATCACGTCAAACCTTCAGGTAAACTACTCCATAATTATGGAGGAAATCATCACAAAAAGAGTTAAAGAATAAGAAAGCATCGGCCTAACTTTACAATCTAAGCTCCCGTATTGAATTGATGGAGAGATGATGAAATCCCGTATCTTGTAGCCGCCAATGCTCTCCCAAAGCTTCCAAGGTCAAAAGTCCTCTCAAAAGTGTGTTTCTAGTATATTTATACCAAGTAGGAGTGAGCTCGGATGAAGCTACCCTCTTTGAGCCGAAGTGGGAAAACGTACAAACTTTTTACACTTCATGTGTCGCACTATGCTATGCAGGGTGCGTAGCATTAGTGCAATTTGATCAGTTGTAAACTCTCTGAACTTAGCTTGTCTGACAAAATTTTGTACTGATACTACGCACTATACCTAACATTAGTGTATTTTTCCGTGAGACCCAAAAACTCCAAGTCTCTAAACTTCTCAGACTTCTGACGAAATTTTGTAGTAATGCGACGCTCAATGCCATGCCTAATGTGATGCACTAGTACATTTTGCTCTAGATCTTGCTATTTCTTCCAACTTTCGTATGCAACGCCAGTCCACGAGCCCCGGATGCGATCCCGGTTTAATTCCTTGGGCTTCTACTCAGATTTCAAAGCTCCAGATTATTCTATTTAGCTTCACTTTACCTTTTTAACTCGGAATCATTTCCTGCAAGGCATAAAACACGTAATAAGTGCAAATCACCATCATTTAAGCTCAAACATACTCAAAGTGTGATTTTATTGTATCATTGATGATTGATATTATTCTTGTTCTCTGGCAGATGGCGAGAACAGTCACAGCATTAGCAACAGGGAAGGAGACAGAGCCCCTAGTGGCAACTACGACCAGGGGCAAAGGTCGAGGCCGAGGTCATGCCAGAGGCCGAGGCAGAGCTAAGCCTAGAGCTCGAGAAGCAGCACCCGCAGTGGAGCCTCAGGTAGATTTTGAGGAGGAGGACCCAGCTCAGACCGTACCCGTCGGACCAGCTCAGGTCCCGGCGGGATTCATAGCCACTCGAGTGCTTTAGGACGCTCTTGTCTGCTTGGTGAGAGTTATGGAGAGTGTGGCCCAGACCGATGCATTTCCAATGGCACCAGTCGTCTCTCGGGTTGGGAAGGAGCATATACTCCCGCTACTCTCACTCCAGAGTAGGTGGATCCCCTATATCAGACTCCTGTAGCCCAGCCAGTTGGGGTGGTTCAGCCGGTTGTTGTGGCACAGGCCGGTGATAGGCCCGCTTTGTCTTCTGAGGCTATGTTGAGGTTAGATAAGTTCAACAAGCTCTTTCCTGTTCATTTTAGTGGTGTATCTTCTGAGGACCCATAGGATTATCTAGACCGCTGCCACAAGGTGTTGCAAAACATAGGTATAGTTGAGACCAATGGGGTCGATTTTGCAGCATTTCAGATGACTGGTTCTGCCAGGAGATGGTGGAGAGATTATATGTTGACTAGACCATCTGGTTCGCCTGCACTTACCTATGATTAAATCTCACAACTATTTCCTAGAGAAGTTCATTCCTGTCACTCTAAGAGAGGAGTACCGCAGGTTGTTTGAGCATCTTCAGCAGGGTAGTATGACCGTCACCCAATATGAGACTCGATTCGTGGACCTAGCTCGCCATGCCACCATCTTGCTTCCTACTAAGAGGGAGAGAGTGAGGAGATTTATTGCTAGGCTCACTTACACTATCAGGAGGTAGGGGTATTGCTAGACAGATCAAAATGGTTCGTGCTCAGGAGAGAGGTTCAGTGTCTGATAAGAGGCCTCATCATTTCGACGGGTTCAGTGGTGCCTCATTCTAAGGCATGGGTTCTTTTGGTAGAGGCCATCCTCCTAGACTGTTTCAGCCAGCTCTTCAGGTATCCCACGGTGCTTTGGGGGGTCATGGTTCTTACAGGTCTCGTTCTGAGCAGCCATCATTCAGTGCACATTCAGTTCCTATCAGTGTACCACCACTATAGAGTTACTACAATGGCTATTCGGACCGTCAGGGTCAGTCTTCGTTTCAGCTGCCTCAGCAGCCGATGGGTTGTTTTGAGTGTGGGGACATAGGTCACATAAGGAGGCATTGCCCTAGATTGTCGAGCAGTAGATCTCAGTAGGGTTTTTATGCCATCATACCGGCACCGGTTTCCCTACTACCCACGCAGCCAGTTAGAGGTATGGTTCAGGCAGCCAAAGGTAGAGGTCAGGCCGTTAGAGGTGGAGGCCAACCATTAGAGGCCATCCCAAAGACGTAGTTAAGAGTGGTGGGGTCCTGCCCCGATGTTATGCTTTCGTAGCCAGGCCTGAGGACGAGTCATCTGACACCGTTATCATATGTATTATTCCAGTTTGCCATAGAGATGGTTCAGTTCTATATGATCCGGAATCTACATATTCCTACGTGTCATCCTATTTTGCTTCATATTTGATTATACCTCGTGATTCTTTGAGTGCTCCTGTATATGTGTCCACACCTGTGAGAGATTCTATTGTTGTAGATCATGTTTATCGCTCGTGTGTGGTGTCTACTGGGAGTCTTGAGATTAGTGTAGATCTCTTGCTTCTTGATATGGTAGACTTCGATGTGTTACAATAGTAATGCCAAGCCAAAATCTGCTTATTTTCTTCCTCATCTTAGGCATAGATAGAATTCGCTCGCATGCCTTATCTTGGGTATGGATTGGGTGTTACCTTACTATGCATGACGTTAGCCATGCCAGGGTTGCCTCGATTAGAATGGAGAGGGACTCTTGGCCATTCTACTAGCAAGGTTATTTCTTATATGAAGGCTCGACATATTGTCGAGAAGGATTGTCTAGAATATTTGGCCTACGCTCGTGATCTTAGTATCCTTCCATGGATTCAGTACCAGTTGTACGTGAGTTTCCAGAGGTATTTCCTGTAGATCTGCCGAGGATGCTACCCGACAGGGATATTGACTTCTGTATTGATTTGGCTCCGGGCAGTCAGCCCATCTCTATTCCACCATACCGTATGGCACCACCTGAGTTGAAGGAATTGAAGGAGCAGTTGTAAGATTTGCTTGATAAGGGATTCATTAGAGCTAGTGTCTCGCCTTGGGGTGCGCTGTGTTGTTCGTGAAGAAGAAAGATGGATCGATGAGGATGTGTATAGACTATCGGCAGTAAAACAAGGTCATTATCAAGAACAAGTATCCATTGCCGAGGATTGATGACTTATTTGATCAACTTCAAGGTGCCAAGGTATTTTCGAATATTGATTTGAGGTCTAGTTACCATCAGTTGAAGATTAGGGAATCTGATGTCCCTAAGATGACTTTACGGACTCGGTATGGGCATTATGAGTTCCTAGTAATGTCATTTAGGCTGACAAATGCCCCAACAACATTTATGGATTTGATGAACAGGGTATTCAAGCCCTATTTAATTCCTTTGTGATCGTATTCATTGATGATATATTGATCTACTCCCGCAGTCGAGAAGAGCACGAGCAACATCTTCAGATTGTATTTCTGACTCTAAGAGATAGCCAGTTATATGCCAAGTTTTCAAAGTGTGAGTTTTGGCTAGACTCAGTCGCCTTTTTGGGGCATGTTGTATCGGCAAAGGGCATAAAGGTGGATCCTAAGAAGATTGAGACAGTTCAGAACTAGCCTAGACCTACTTCAGCTACAGAGATCCGGAGTTTCCTGGGTTTGGTGGGTTATTGTCGCCGGTTTGTGGAAGGGTTTTCATCCATAGCAGTCTTATTGACTAGATGACCCAGAAGGGTGCCCCATTCTGATAGTCGGATGAGTGTGAGTTGAGCTTTCAGAAGCTCAAGACTGCATTGACTACAGCGCCAGTGTTGGTATGGCCCACATCTTCAGGATCCTATATGGTGTATTGTGATGCATCTCATATTAGGCTCGGTGCAGTATTGATATAGGATGGCAGGGTGATTGTATACGCGTAGCGAAAGTTGAAGGTTCATGAGAAGAATTACCCTATTCATGACTTAGAGTTGGCAGCCGTTGTTCATGCGCTGAAGATTTGGAGGCACTATCTTTACGGCGTGTCATGTGAGGTATTCACGGATCATCAGAGTCTACAGTATTTGTTCAAGTAAAAGGATCTCAACTTGAGGCACAGGAGGTGGTTGGAGCTGTTGAAAGACTGATATTACCATTTTGTATCATCCCAAAAAGACCAATATAGTGGCCGATGCCTTTAGTAGAAAGGCAGTGAGTATAGGTAGCCTTGCATATATCCCAGTTAGTAAGAGACCGCTTGCAGCAAATGTCCAGGCTTTGGCCAATCGGTTCGTGAGGTTAGATGTTTCAGAGCTCAGTCGTGCACTTGCTTGCACATTCGCTCGGTCTTCCATGTATGAGTGCATCAGAGAGCGTCAGTATGATGATCCCTATTTGCTTGTCCTTAAGGACACGGTGTGGCCCGGTAGTCCCAAGCAGGTTACTGTTAGAGATTATGAGGTTTTGAGGATGCAAGGTCGTATTTGTGTGCCCAATATGGATGGGCTTCGTGAGTTGATTCTTGAGGAGGCCCACAATTCCCAGTATTCTATTTATCTGGGTGCTGCCAAGTTGTATCAGGACTTACGGCAGCATTATTGGTGGAGGAGAATGAATAAGGATATAGTTATATGTGTAGCTTGGTGTCTAAATTGTCAGCAACTAAAGTACGAGTATCAAAGGCCTAGTGGTTTGCTTTAGAGGTTAGAGATTCCTGAGTGAAAGTGGGAGCATATCACTATGGATCTTGTTGTTGGACTCCCACGAACTCAGAAGAAGTTCGACGCGGTATTGGTCATTATGGACAGGTTGATCAAGTTGGCACATTTCATTCCAGTGGCAGTTACCTATTCCTCAGAGTGGTTAGATGATATCTATATCCACGAGATCATACATCTTCATGATGTGCCTGTGTCTATCATTTCTGATCGAGGTACACAGTTCATCTCGCACTTCTGGACGCCTGTCCATCATGAGTTAGGCACGCGAGTGGAGTTGAGTGCAACATTTCATCCTCAGACGGACTGGCAGTCCGAGCACACTATTCAAATATGGGAGGATATGCATCGCGCTTGCGTTATGGATTTTCGGGGTTCTTGGGATTAGTTCTTGTCGCTTGTGGAGTTTGCCGACAACAACAACTACCAGTCGAGCATTCAAATGGCTCCCTATGTGGCATTATATGGGAGGCGGTGCCGGTCGCCAGTTGGATGGTTCGAGCTGGGGGAGGCTCGATTATTGGGTACAAATTTGGTACAGGATGCCTTGGATAAGGTTAAGATCATTTAGGATCGACTTCATACCGCTCAGTCCAGATAGAAGAATTATGCCAACCGTAGAGTTCGTGATGTTGCATTCATGGTTGGAGAGAGGGTATTGCTCCAGGTTTCACCCATTAAAGGTATGATGAGATTCGGAAAAAGGGCAAGTTGAGCCCTAGGTACATCGGACCCTTTGAGATTCTTGAGAGAGTGGGTGAGGTGGCCTACAAGCTTGCATTTTCACCTAGTTTATCAGTAGTCCATCCGGTGTTCCATGTGTCCATGCTCCGGAAGTATCACGATGATCCGTCCCATGTGTTAGATTTTAGCTCAGTCCAATTGGACAAGGATTTGACTTATGAGGAGGAGCCGGTGGCTATTCTAACCTAGCAGATCCGACAATTGAGGTCTAAGAGTTATCCTTCAGTTCGAGTGCAGTGGAGAAGTCAGCCGATGGAGGCAGCCATATGGGAGTCCGAGTCAGAAATGCGGAGTAGATATCACACCTTTTCACCAGTCCATGCACTTTTCTCTGTCCGTTCGAAGACGAACGTTTGTGTTTAGAGGTGGAGAATATGATGTCCCGATAGGTCATATATAGTTTTACCTTTCATTTCTGTACTCCGAGACCTCGCATAACTCTGTTTAGTCTTTTTCGATTTACGTGCACAGTCCGTGTCTTTTTTGCGGAAGGTTTTTATGTAAAACATTGATGAAAATGTGAAATCAAACTTTAAAACTTATTTGAATTGACTTCGGTCAACTTTTTGAGCAAATGGACCCGGATCAGTGTTTTGACGGTCTCGGTGGGTCCGTATCATGATTTGGGACTTAGGCATATACCAGGAATCAAATTCGGAAGTCCCTAGCTTGATTTAACGTAATTTGTGGAAAACTATAAGTTTAAAGGTTTATAGAATTCCTAAGTTTGACCGTAGGTTAACTTTGTTACTATCGGGTTTGAATTACAGTTCTGGAACTTAGTATAGGTTTGTTTCAGTATTTATGACTTGTCTGCAAAATTTGGTGAAAAACAAAGTTGATTTGACGTGATTCATACGTCCGGTTGAAAAGTATAAAGTTATTAAGTTTCTTTGAAAAGTTTCTTTATTTTGGTGTCCGATTCATAGTCCTAGGTGTTATTTTGATATTTTGATCACGCGAGTAAGTTCGTGTGATATTATTACACTTATGTGCATGTTTGGTTTGGAGCCCGAGGGGCTCGGGTGAGTTTCGAATATGCTACAGAGTGATTTTTGAACTTAGAAGACTGTGGTGCATCAGGTCTGCAGATCTCGCATTTGCGAGGTCAGGCTCGCATATGCGAAGATGGTGGGGGTTGGGCCAACTTCATTTTTGCAAAGTGAGGTCCGCAGATGCGCGCGGGGGAGGGGGGGTGGTTGACGCATTTGCGAGGACGTGTCTTTATTTGCTTCCCTTACATATCTAAACTATCTTATGTCTTGTTTGCCTTATAGTTTCGTATTAATTGTTGCCTTCTTTGATGAAATTCCACTTGAATGCATTGTTAAATGGTAGATACCGTTAATTTTGTAAAGCTGAGATATCCGAGTAGTTCGAGTCTCTTTGGTTATCAGGTTATTCTCTATTGCCCGTACATTTGTTCTCTTGACGTATGATTTTTCAAAAATCTTGATTATCGAGTTATTATTGTTAATTGAACTTGTTTGGGGAGCGGGTTGCACGCCGCAACGGAAATTGAAAAGGGAGGAATAAGGATGGACTATGATGTTGACAGATGATTATATTGTGGGATTGGGTTGCACGCTACAACGGATTGTCAAAGTTTATATCATGGGATCGGGTTGCACGCCGCAACATGTTGATAAAAATTATATTTGTTATGATTGTTGAATTGGCTTCGGTTGTTGAGATGAGTTATATGAATAGTTATTCGAGACTCTCTATTAGTTGGTTTTGAGTTCGTTGATATGAGTTACCTGCTTTACTTCTATTCCTATCTTTATGTTGTTGTTGTTGTTGTTGTTGTTGTTGTTGTTGTTGTTGTTGTTGTTGTTGTTGTTGTTGTTGTTGTTGTTGTTGTTGTTGTTGTTGTTGTTGTTGTTGTTGTTGTTGTTGTTGTTGTTGTTGTTGTTGTTATTATTATTATTATTATTATTATTATTATTATTATTATTATTATTATTATTATTATTGTTGCGTATAGGTTCACGTAAGTGACCTTCCTTAGCCTCGTCACTACTTCGTCGAGGTTAGGCTCGGCACTTACCAGTACATGGGGTCGGTTGTACTCATACTACACTCTTCACTTCTTGTGTAGATACCGGAGTTGGTCCCAACGGCGTACCGTAGACTTGCTCGGATCCAGCTACCCAGAGGAGACTTGAGATATAACTGCACGACATCCGCAGCTCTGAAGTCCCCTTCTATTTCCTTTAGCTGTTTACTTGATTCAAATAGTTATGTTTATTTCAGACCGCTATTTGTAGTATCTTAGACGCTCATGTATTCGTGACACTAGTTCCGGGGTTGTATTTGGATTTCGTTACATATTAGTTTATTTACTTTGTTTCAGACTATTAAGTTTCTATATTGTCATCGTAATTGAAGTTTGTTAAAAATGGTTAATAGTTACATCTAACGTTGGCTTGCCTAGCAAGTGAAATGTTAGGTGCCATCACGGTCCTGAGGGTGGGAATTCTGTATCGTGACAAGTTGGTATCAGAGCACTAGGTTGCCTAGGTCTCACGAATCATGAGCAAGCTTAGTAGAGTCTGGAGAATCGGTACGGAGACGTCTGTACTTATCTCCCAGAGGCTATGGAGTTTAGAAAAAAATTCACTTCTTTCATTCTCTATCGTGCGCTTTTATTCTATCATTGATGATTGAACCATTATATTCTTGTTCTCTCGCAGATGGTGAGAACACGTACATCATCAGTAGTAGGACATGAGCCAGAGCCCCCAGTGGCAGCTACGACCAGGGGCAGAGATCGAGGCCGATGTCGCGCCAGAGGCCGAGGCATAGGCAGAGCTCATCCTAGAGCTCGAGCAGCAACACTCGCAATGGAGCCTCAAGCATATTTTGAGGAGGAGGTCCCAGCTCAGACCGTACCCGTCAGACTAGCTCAGGTCCGGAGGGATTCATAGCCACTCCAGTGCATCAGGACACTCTTCTCCGCTTGGTGGGACTTATGGGGAGTGTGGCCCAGATCGGTGCATTTCCGGTGGCACCAACCGTCTCTCGGGCTGGAGGAGGAGCACAGACTCCCGCTACTCACACTCTAGAGCAGGTGGATCCCTTATATCAGACTCCCACAGCCCAACCAGTTGGGGTGGTTCAACCAGTTTTTGCGACAAAGGCCGGTGATAGACCTGCTTTGTATTCTGAGGCTATGTTGAGGTTGGATAAGTTCACCAAACTCTTTCCTGTTCATTTCAGCGATGCACCTTCTGAGGACCCACAAGATTATCTAGACCGCTGCCCCAAGGTGCTGCGGAACATGGGTATAGTTGAGATCAATGGGGTTAATTTTGCAGCATTTCAGATGACTGGTTCTGCCAGGAGATGGTGGAGAGATTATATGTTGACTAGACTAGCTGGTTTGCCTGGACTTACCTGGGATTAAATCTCACAGCTATTTCCTAGAGAAGTTCATTCCTGTCACTCTAAGAGAGGAGTACCGCAGGCTGTTCGAGCGTCTTCAGCAGGGTAGTATAACCGTCACCCAGTATGAGACTCGATTCGTGGACCTAGCTCACCACGCCACCATCTTGCTTCCTACTGAGAGGGAGAGAGCGAGGAGATTTATTGCTGGGCTTACTTACACTATCAGGTTTCATATGGCCAAGGAGACCGAGAGTGATATTCCTAATTATGGAATTATCGCTGTCCAACAAAATAAGCTATAAACCGCAATAAACCTATAATCCGAGTCAAACCGGAAAAAAAAATCCTACCATAATTGGTTTGGTTTGATTTTAACTAAAAAAAATCAAACCGAAACCAAACCAACCCGATAGTACATTTATAAAAAAATTTAAAAATATTTTATACATATAAATATTTATTGTAATGTAATTTATAAATATTTTAAAATATTTTTAAAGTTTTATCTTTTAACGTATTATTTCAAGTTTGGACTTAACATTCTTGAATAGTAAATAAATTTTATAGCCATAAATGTAGTAACTCAAACAAAGTTCAAATCAATACTAATGCTAACAGAAGAAATTCAGTTCAACACTAGGAATAATGATAATGTCGGATATCTATTTTTAGTTTTACATTGGTTTATAATGAAAATGCATAATTTATCTTTTTCTTTAGTATTTAGTTATGTAATTAATACACTTTCCGTTCCAATTTATGTGAACCTATTTGATTGGGCACGGAGTTTAAGAAAAAATGAAGACTTTTAGAATTTATAGTCCTAAACAAGTCAAAAAGGGACCCAGAGTATTTGTGTAGTTATAAAACCTTCTCATTAAGGGTAGAATTGTAAATTTAAGCTAAATTGTTACCAAATTTAGAAAGAGGTCATTCTTTTTGGAACGGACCAAAAAGAAAATAGGTTCACATAAACTGGAACAGAGGGAGTAGTACTTATTAGCTATACTTATTTTAGCATGACCTATACATTTTAGATTATGTTAATTTTTATTATGGCTTATTAATTAGCAATATTTGCGTTATATAATTTTATTATCTTTGTTATTGAATATTTTAGTATAATGCTACGACTTATCTCATATTATTGTGTTATTTTTTTTAAAAATACATTATATAGTTATAACTTACTAGGACTTAAGAAATATTTAGAGTATATTTTGTGCTATGAAGACTTTACCGGAAGAAAAAAAATCGAAAAACCCGAAAAATCCAAGAAAACCCGATATTTGGAAACCCGACTTTACTGGTTTGGTTTGGTTTATAGATTTAAAAACTCGACACCATTGATATGATTTGGTTTGATTTGGTAATTGTGAAAATTCAAACCAACCCGTCCTTTTACTTTTTTGTAATCGAAAAAAGGTTACTATTCCCAGATTTTAGCCATTGTGGATGAGTATCCAGAAAGACACGTCAATTCTCACCTGTCCTTGATGATCAATATTAACGAATAGAGGCTTGGGGAATGATTTAGCAGCTAGTAGTCATCAAATTAATAATTGAAGACCAACAATTCTGCACTTTATTGCAAAATTTAACAACAAAAGTCTCGAATTCGAGCATTGATAACGCGAATTCGGATCCGTCGAACCCAGAGTGGCACCGAAACCAAACATCAACAAACAAATACAAGCGCCTTTTGAAATAATAATATCATTGAAATAAGAAAGAAGAACTTGAATCTCTACATATTTAAACATTTTGATGAAGCGATATAGTTTAATATTAATATAGTATGAGAGCAAAGGTCTTAAGTTTGTGTGTTAGCACCATTCACTAATAAAAATATTTTTACATGATTAACCTCCCAAAAAAGAATTAAAAACTTCCGATAGAGCATTGCAAAGCTAGTCTCAGCAGTAGTGATTTTTAACCAATATAGCAAGTTTATGCCTTATCCTCACCAACCAACATTATGAACTGCCATTATATGGTTCAACTTAAGCATCACAGTTAGGTCTAGACAGTGATGTAGTGCATTATTGTTTTATCCCCCACCCACAACATTCTGAAAGGAATCTTAGAAGCAAGTTTACTTCGACTTACTTTAGACAGAATTTTATTCGGTCTTTTCACAATTGCTAAAGACACAGCCATAATCCACTTAGAGATCGTTTCGTATGTTGGATAAGGGTAATAATCTCCGTTTACCCGTAAAACGGTATAATTGAATTTATACGTGGTTTTTAGACAAGTGAATTAATTTGATCCTGAAATAATAGATGAATTATATAAATATGCAATATTTAGCCTTGAGATGGAGATGAAATAGCAGAAATAATAGTTTCGGGAGCAGGGCTTCCGGGCACAACAACAATGAAATCGAAAAGCAAGAAGATAAGATTATATTAAGCTTTGAATAAAATGTAGCGTATGTTTGGCAGAAAATTCGTGTCATTTACAATGATAATAGAACTCACTATTTATAGCTGCACCTAGGGAATAAGATCCTAGGATCAAGCCCTTTTTAATGTCAATTATGAGGGCCATTGAAGAATGTGTAACGGCGGGCATGAATGCTATATTCTTTGTAATGGGCGGTATACTTAATGCTGTGGAATATTCTTCATTAAATATTACCGGGTGGCAAGCATTTATTTCATCTTTATGAGTATCATTCTCCCCGGCAACAGACGAGATAGTTGCCTTCGGTTTCAGCTATCCTCTGTCTTCGGCTCCACGTGTTACTTCCTTATGCGATCATTTAATATAACGTATTTTACCCTATACAGATAGTCCCCCTACTTTTCGGTAGCATAACTTGGTGTCACCGGAAAGTTGGTAGAAATATTCTTTTTGGCAAGAATTATATTGAACCTTTCTGAAAAGTTTCTGACAGTTGATTAGATGCACGTCTCTCCGCATTTAATGCCCCGAACACGTGTCATCTCATGATTCGGCATAAATTTTGCCAGTTATCAAGGTAATTATGGCCATGCATTTAGCCGCCTAAACCTTTACTTATACGCATCAACCTCTTTTATTCACACCTCATAATTTTCCAAACACTCTCAAACTCTCTTCATTCAACTTGTACTATATTCTTCAATCTTTCTTTAATTTTCTTCATAAGAGAAAAATATTTCCTTCTTCTCTAGTATAGAATGGCTTCTTCTTCTAAAAATCTTAGTTCCTCAAAGAACAAAAGCAAAGCCGATAAAGCTGCTCCTCTTACAATGAGCACCATCATCCCCAGAAGTCTCGTCACAACTAAAGACTTCGAAGAAAAATCTCCTTCTACTAACCCTCGTACATGGGTCGTTGACAGATACCTTTCTTCCATCCGTCCTTCCAGTATTCCTATTATGAAGGAAGATTGTTGTTGCCAGGATTTGGACATTATCGCTCCTGATCTGGCGGAGCAGGTAACCTTACCCAAGAAGGGTTTTACGTATTTCTATACGTATCCCTTCACTTTAGGGGCGTTTTCTCTAAGTGGAGAGCTTGACTCTGTCATTGTGGAGTTCTGCCTCCGCTACAAGGTGTGTTTGGCACAAGTAAGTCCTTCCGTGTGGAGGGCGATTGCTTGCCTTCAGTGCCGGTGCCAGGAGATGGGAGAAGAGCTATCCTTAGCTCGAGTGATGAACCTCTATTCCCCCAAAATCTTCCGTGAGGGAATGATTAACTTCAGCAAGCGAGGCCACCATGCACTGCTATCCAACATGGATGCTGATAATGACCATGGATGGATGGAGCGGTTCATTTTAGTTGCCCCCAGATACATCATCCCTGCCTCGGCTCCGGCTTTCCCGGAATTATGGAACCGCACCCGTAAGTCTATCGTCTGTTTCTTCTTTTGTTAAAGATCATTCCTCATCATTATTGACTTTTCTTCCTTTACCTGTCTCAGCGACTCGGTGGGTTCCCCCTAGGGTTGAGGGCTTGGACTAATGGTTTCAGAAAATTTTGGACGATACCACGCCCGAAACATGCACGTGGAAAGAGATGTCCCTGAAATACGAGTGGAAGGCTAAAAATCATGGTAAGTTAAACTCGCTTGTTTTTACCTTTTCTCATAAGGAAGTTGTTTGACTCTTCTATGCTGTTGAATACAGGTCTAACCCAGGGCTCAATTGTCATCCCCGAGTAGGACGTTTTGGCTGATCCTGCTGATGCGATAAGGCTGCTACATAAAGCTTTTACATAGACAAGCATCTCCATGCCTTCTTCTGGTACGAGTGCTTCTTCTCGGAGTCCCCGACCGGAGAACAAGCAACCAAAAAGAAGGCGTTCCTCCGCAGTCAGGGAAAAGAATAAGATGGCGAAGAATACCGCTTTCGAGTCATCTCCAGAAGTTGTGGTGACGAGCCCCCCGCTCAGGCCGGACTTATATACCATGATGATCGATGATAATGGAGAAGCCAGCGAGGATGGGGCTTCTCTACATAGAAGACGACGGTCTTCCTCAACTCAACAGACTGCTCAATCTATTGAGTTTGATACACCAACCGAGGACGATGCCTTGGCGCTCTGGGGGGAGTTTGAGATAGTGGAAAATGCTAACTTCTATTTCTGGATCCCAGTCGCCTTGCCCGGTACCATGAGGCTGAGTACTGGTCCATGTCATCTTCGGTTGATGAGCAACCAACACCCAGAACTACGCTTTCCGCAACCACTTCTCATCCTTCAACGCCATCAACTTCTTCTCTTTCTTCACCAACTCTTCCATCAGCAGCTGCTACATCATCTCCACCGCCCGCATCTGCCCAAAAGGAGAGTGTTCCTCTCTCCTAGTCCCCGATTCATGGGAACTTGGGGCAAAATTACGTTGCCCCCTCAGAGGACCCGCAAAGGAGAAGGAGTGTTACTCTCTCGATTTCTACCGGATGCAATATGTTGTCCTGGCCGATGGAACTTGCTAACTATCTGAAACCTTTGGCTTCAGAAAAGGCTGGGAAAAGATACAGGCTCTCTCGGAACAGTGCTTGTTAAACAATGCTATGCACAACGCCGTAGCAGTATACTTTTCATTTCCTTTGTCATTCCTTCTGTCTTTGATGTAGTAGTATTTTGAGTCTTCCCTTCTTGTTTTGCAGGCCAATTTCCTTGCTTTTGAGGGCCTCCAAAGGTTGATTCGGGAAAAGGAGGAACTTACCTCCGAGCGGGATCAACTTTTGGCCGAGCAGGACAAAATTGATGTTTGCCTCTCAGAACTGGAAGCCAAAACTGTTGAGGCTGTTGTGTTGGAAGCTCATTTGCAGTAGAGTGAGCAAGAAGTAGAGGCCCTTAGCCAAGAGATCACTCCGCTGAGGGTTCAATTTGAAGAGGCTAGGGCCAAATGGGATGAAGTTCATAGCTCTGTTCTTGCTGCATCCGATCGCGAGGCTACCTCCGGTGAAAGAATAAATAACTTGGAGGCAGCCTCGAAATCCAAAACTGAAGAGCTTGCTGTTGCCGGGGCGAAATAATCCCAATTGGAGGAGAAGTATAAGAAGACCATTGAGCATAATAGACTTTTCAGCTCTATTGTCCGCGAACTCAACATTAGACTCAAGTCCGTTTGATTCCCTTGGGAAAATCTTTCTGCTGAGGTTGACCAACTTAAAGAAGAACTCAAGCACCGAGTGGCTTCCCTCGTTGTTGAAATAATATATGTTATGTACAACATGAGGAGAAAAACCTTGGAAAAGACTAAAGCGGGTGTCATTGACATTGATGCCGAAATCGCTAAAGCTCGTGAGCTGGAGTCGGCTGCTAAAAGGGGTCTCCCGTCCAGGCCTGATGCTTCCAGTTCTTCTGGAATCGGTTCCGAATCCTTGGGGACTGAAGAGGAACCGGGGGGTGAAGATGTTAAAGGCCAAAATGATGAGGGTCAAGATATCGAGCCGGCGGCGGATCTACCCACTTCCCCTGGGGCCGCGAATGCTTATCTTCCTCCAGGTTCTGGAGATGCATCAACTTAGCTTTTCATTTCTTTTCCCAACTTTTGTACTTGCGCCGCTTTGACACATTTATTGTGAATAAAAATATCTTTTGCTCAAGTATTGCATGAGACTTTCTGCGTTCTTTTGTTTGAACATTTATGCAAATTTTAATCTTTACGTTCTTTCTTTCTTAAGTGTTTTGCGCAAGTTTTACTATTTGCGTCTAATTATGCAAGGCTTTAGGTGTACTTTCCCCTAAAAACATTTGGATTTCGGGCATAAGTTCTTCCCAAATCAACCCTTTATCGTGAGGGTTTTCATAAGAGAGGACCCTTTTATGTTTACGATGCTCTTGAAGAGGACGTCTCCTGTTCATTACGATACTAGCATTTGAAGTACTTGTTCAACTTTTAAATGACAAAATCAATTCATCATTCAGACAAGAAACAAGATAGAAATAAAAGGACTTCACTTTATTCCTTCCATTTACAAAAAGTACATAAGCATTCGTTATGCTAAAAAGAAATTGCCATTTCTTGTGGCTATTTGTACAACTTGTTTCTACCGGGCTAGCCACGCAGTCCCCAGTCCCGATGATACAACTATGTTTCTAGTTTTCGTATTCCGGTCCACGTGGAAATCATTGTTGCGGTATCCTCATATCGTTCCTCCCTAGTGTTCGAATGTGAAGAATGCGAATTAGAACACTAGAAGTTTTGCACCTTCGAGGATTCCACTAATGAATTGCTAGATAATCTTCAGTTCGGTAACAAACTTCACTTCCCCTTAGGAATTTATGCTATCGAGCCAAATACTTGGCTTGCACTTGTGAACGGTCGGGTAACCTTTGCTCGATAGCAAACTCAACTTCCCGGTAGGAACTGTACTACCGAGCAAGAGATTATCTAATTGCTCCGGAGTGGTTCTTCGATTATGTGCCTTGCTATTAAAAGGTCTTATTGCTGCTATTGAAACCTTCTTCGTCGTATGCTTTCTGTTGTTGCCTCGTTAAAAACCTTGATAGAAAAACCCAATTGGGACAAAAACTGGATGAAGGGAAAAAGAGTGCAGCACATACTTTCAGTACAGGTGAAGTTCATCAGCAATAGTATCTCTTGAGATGTGCCACATTCCAGTTGCTTGACAACTTTTATCCATCTCGATTCTCCAACTCGTATGAACCTTTCCCGGTGACAGTTGAAACCCGATAGGGGCATTCCCATGTTGGACCTAGCTTTCCTGCATTGAGTTCTCAGGTGTTTTGAGTTACTTTCCTTAGGACCAAGTCTCCCACTTTGAAATAACAGAGGTTAGCTCTTCGATTATAATATCTTTCTATTATTTGCTTTTGAGCTGCCATCCTTATATGCACCAAGTCCCTGCGCTCATTGAGCAACTCCAAATTGAATAACATTGCTTCGTCGTTTGCTTCTTCATTTGCCTGGAAATATCTTAGCGTAAGCTCCCTTACTTCCACTAGGATCAAGGCTTCTGCTCCGTACACAAGGGAGAAAGGAGTCTCTCCTGTGCTCGATTTGGATGTTGTTGGGTACACCCATAGTACTCCAGGTAGTTCTTCGGTCCATTTGCCTTTAGATGCTTCCAATCTATTTTTGAGATTTTGTATAATCACTTTGTTCATTGATTCCGCTTGACCATTCACGCTCAGGTGATATGGTGAAGATGTGTTCTTTTTGATTTTCAAGTCTTCAAGGAACTTTGTGATCTTTGCGCGCCCATTGTCGCAGGCTATCCCTTTTGGTATCCCAAATATGCAAATTATGTTCTCCCATAAGAAATTCACCACTTCACGTTCGCCGATCTTATGATAAGGACCTGCTTCAACCCACTTAGAAAAATAGTCAGTTAAAATAAAAAGAAACCTTACCTTACCAAGGGCCGGTGGCAGCGGTCCGACGATGTCCATCCCCCACTTCATGAATGGCCATGGAGATAAAACCGAGAGAAATGGTGCTGCTGGTTGACGTATCAATGGTGCATAGCATTGACACTTATCGCATTCTTGTACAAAAGGTTTGGCATCTTGTTCCATTCAGGGTCAATAGTACCCTGCCCTTACCAGTTTTAAGACTAAGGAATCTGCGCCCGAATGATTTCAAAAGATCCCTTCGTGGACTTCTTGTATAATATAATTAGCTTGGGAGGCTCCCAAACATCGGGCCAACGGGCCTTGGAAAGATTTCCTGTACAATTGTCCTCCTTTGAAACTATACCGCGCTGCTTTGGCATGCACCGCCCGACATGCCTTGGGATCTTAGGCAACTTTCTGTGCTCGAGGTAATTGATAATCTCATTCCTCCAGTCCCAGACCAAATTAGTCATATTTACCTCATAGAAGCTATTTGCATCCAGAACCGAGTGCATGAGTTGTACTACCGTACTGAAATTCGATCCCTTCATTTCCGTCAATGAGCCAAGGTTAGCTAATGCGTCCGCTTCTGTATTTTCTTCCATCGGGATATGCGTAATTGACCACTCCCGAATCGAGCAAGCAGAGCCTGAACCTTCGCTACGTACTATTGCATGTGCTCCTCTTAGGCTTCGAAGATCCCGTAGACCTGATTTACCAACAGCTGGGAGTCGCATTTGATTTCTATGACCTCGAAATCTAGTCCCCGGGCAAATTTGAGTCCTGTAATCAAAGCTTCATACTCTGCTTCATTGTTAGTCAAAGGAACCGTTCTTATGGCCTGCCTTAGGGCTTCTCCCGAAGGCATGATTAATATTATGCCAAGCCCGAACCCTTTTACGTTAGAGGCTCCGTCCGTAAATAGGGTCCAAACTCCTGATGTCGATTCTGACACTATCACTGCTTCTTTGGTTGCCAGAGGCAGTAATCCCGGACTGAAATCGGCCACAAAGTCAGCCAAAACTTGTGACTTAATCGAAGTCCTAGGTTTATATTCTATGTCAAATTCACTTATTTCGACGACCCATTTGGCCAGCCTACTTGAGAGTTCAGGCTTATGAAGGATGTTCCGCAGGGGAAAGGTGGTCACCATAACTATTGGGTGACATTGGAAGTAAGGCCTTTGCTTCCGAGCGGCGAATACGAGATCTATGTCTAGCTTCTTCAAATGCGGGTAGCGAGTTTCTGCTCCCGTCAGAATTCTACTAATGTAATAAATGGTAGATTGCGTACCTTCATCCTCACGGACTAAAACGATGCTTATCGCTACCTCGGAGACTGCTAGGTAGATTAAACAATTTTCACCTTCCTCTGGCTTTGATAGTAACAGAGGGCTTTACAAGTACCTTTTCAAATCCCTCAAAGCCTACTAGCACTCTGGGGTCCATTCGAAGTTGTTCTTCTTTTTGAGTTGCATGAAAAAATGGTGGCATTTCTCTGATGACCGGGAAATAAACCTGCTCAAAGCGGCCAATCTCCATGTAAGCCTTTGAACCTCTTTTACGCTTGATAGCTAGTCCGGAATATCTTCGATGGCTTTGATTTTATCGATGTTTACCTCAATCCCCCTTTGTGACACCAGAAATCCTAGGAACTTGGCGGAGCTGACCTTGAACGCGCACTTCTCGGGGTTAAACTTTATGTTATCCTTCCTTAGGATGTCAAAAGTTTGTTGCAAGTGTTTAAGATGATCACCCGCGTTCAAATACGTAACAAGCATATCGTTTGTATAAACTTTCATGGTTTTCCCTATCTGTTTTTCAAACATCTTGTTTACGAGCCGCTGATAAGTGGCTCTGGAAATCTTTAGCCTGGAGGGCATCACATTATAGCAATATGTGCCGAAATTCGTTATGAACAAAGTTTTTTTCTGATCCTCCGGGTTCATCTTAATTTGGTTGTACCTAGAGTAAGCATCGAGGAAACTCATCAACTCGTATCCGGCTATTGCATCAATCATCTGATCGACGTTTGGCAATGGGAACGAATCCTTTAGGCACGTCTTATTCAAGTCCTTATAGTCTACAGACATGCAAATTTTATTATTCTTCTTACGAACTACTACTCAATTAGCTAGCCGATCCGGGTACTTTACCTCTCGGATTGAACCGATATCAAGTAAGCGAGTTACCTCCTATTTGACGAATTTATTTCTGGCCTCGACAATAAAACATTTCTTTTGTCTTACCGGAGGGATACTGAGATCCAAGCTTAGCTTGTGTACGATCACTTCCGTCGGGATACCTGTCATATCCGCATATGACCACGCAAAACAATCGGAATTAAATTTAATAAATTTAATCAACCCAAACTTGAGCTCAGGGTGCAGTCTTGTCCCTAAGTGGAATTTTCTCTACAATAACTTTTCGAACAATGCGAATTGCTCTAGCTCTTCCGCTATGGACTTTTTTGCGTCCGTCAACCTGGAAATATCTTGGCACCTGATAAGATTCCGACGCCTCTTCCCCCTGGTTGACTTCACTTGATTCGGGAGCAGGCGTCGGTTCTTGCAATTGCTATGCCACATGCTCCTTCCCTTTGCTACTGGAGACCGAGATCGCATTCATCTCCCTTGTCGTCGGTTGGTCGCTTTTTATCTGTTTAATCCCCTCGGGAGTTGGGAATTTTAGCAGCTGATGATACGTTGATGGTATAACTTTCATCTCGTGCAACCACGGTCTTTCGAGAATAATGTTGTAACCCATATCACCGTCCATAGCCTTGAAAATGGTCGTCTTCATCACCCTCTCAGCATTTGTGGGCAACAGGATCTCTCATGTGGTTGTCACGCTTGCGAGGTTGAACCCGGCGAGGAGTTTTATGGCCGAAATGATGCTTCCGGTAAGTTTGTTTTGTTCCAATACCCTCAATTGTATAATGTAGGCCGAACTCCCTAGATCCACCAGGACACGTTTAATTTTAAAATCTAATACATTTAAAGAAATTATCAATGCGTCATTGTGTGGTAGTAACAATCCGTCTGGATCTTCCTTCGTGAAAGTGATGTCGTCTTCAGCGACTTCCCAGAGCCTCTTGCTGTGAGTTACTGTTACCTTCATCTTTTTTGCTTCCGAGAAGGTAACTCCGTTAATCTTGTTCCCCCCAAAATTTATGTTGATCATTTGGTACGGGGGATCTTCTCCTACTTTTGAGGGCTCCGTGTTATCACGATTGCGACCGTAATTGTTTTTGGCCCGACCACTTAAGAATTCCCTGAGACGACTATTTTTAGTAGTATAGCCACCTCTTCATGCATATGTCGGCAGTCCCCAGTCTGGTGGCCGTTCGTCCTGTGGTATTCGCACCACAAATTAGGATCCCTCTAGCTGGGATCAGACCTCATCGGCTTCAGGAACTGTGCTTCTTTAATGTTCCTCATAGCCGACACCAACTCTACTACACTGACGTTGAAGTTGTATTCTGAATGTCTAGGGTAGGAAGGATCTAGAGAACCTGATATTTCCTTGTCCTGTAGTGATCTGTTGTTTCAGTCGCGATCAGTTCTTCTATCGGTAGTGAACCTGTCTACTGACCGGAAACCTCTGCCGCATCCTTCGGCCCATTCATAGGGCAAAAACTGGCCCCTCGAAGATCGTTTATCTGTGTCAAAATCGTCTTTTGATTTCTCTTTATTCTTCTCCTGGCCTTTAGCCGACTCCGGGAAGCCGAGTTGATCATCCTCAATCCTTATCTTTGACTCGTAACGGTTGTGAACATCCGCCCAAGTCGTCGCTTAGAACTCGAGCAAGCTTTACTTCAACTTTCGAGGAGCATCAGAACTTCTTGGATTCAAACCCTTGGTGAATGCTTCAGCTGCCCATTCATCAGGAGTAGTCAGGAGCAACATCATTTCCTTTTGGACGGGTTATGAATTCCCGAAGTAACTCGGACTCTCCTTGTGCAATTCTGAATATGTCGGTCTTCCGGACCTGCACCTTTCTAGCCCCTACATGGGCCTTAATGAAAGAATCCGCGAGCATCTCAAAGGAATCTATGGAATGCTCGGGTAACAACGAATACCACGTCAAGGCTCCCCTGATAAGAGTCTCTCCGAATTTTTTCAGCAAAACTTGTTTGATCTCGTGGGGAGCTAAATTATTCCCCTACACCATCGTTGTATAGGTGGTGATATGCTCCTAAGGGTCTGAAGTCCTATCATATTTCGGCACGTCGGGCATTTTAAACCACTTCAGGATCAATTCTGATGTCGCGCTTGGTTGGTACAGCAGTTGAGTATACTTCTTTGAGTCCGACTCTTTTAGCACTTGTGGTGCACCCGGGATTTGGTCTATGCGGGGGTTCACTTTCCTCATAAACCGTATGAGTTCGCTTTTGAAGGGATCACTCTCGTTGTTGTGACTGAATTCGCTCCTCCCGGCCCTATCGAAGCCGACCTCGCCCCTCAGGGTATTGTTGTCGACCCTCTGCGTTGTTTGATTTGCGGGAGCACCGGGAGGAACCGGACTTCGTCCGTTCACGTTATTGGAAGCACGTGATAACACCTGTTTCAGTTCTATCATAACCTTATCCTACCGTGTGAGATGGCCTAGAATGACCTCTTGTTGCTCCTGCAGGTAGAGGTGGGCGTTCAGCACTTCGGTATGGTATTTAAGAATATCGGTTCAGTACTTCGATATTCAATTTATTAATTGTGCATAACAAATAGCGTACCATAGTAGTTCGGTACGGTTCAAAATATTTTTATTTGGTCTCCACCTACTTGTGGAATAGGGGACCCCTCCCCCATTAAACACAGGGGATCCGTAGGACAGTTCGGTATGATTTCGGTACGGTTTCAATATGTTTTTACTTACTTAACCGTGAATCCATTTAACGACCCACAAAATATAATAAGACCATATAACCAAACAATGTTATTGCTTCAACACTCGCGGCAAAAGAACCAACATTTATCTTCTTCGTTAATTCTGAAATCATCTTTTATCCTTTGTCAGGCCAAATGTAAAACAGAAACATAAAAAGTATTTCCTCCGTTTCAGATTGGACGAGATACTTTTCTTTTTAGTCTGTTCCAAAATAAATGACACATTTTTAAATTTAGAAATAATTCAACTTTAAACTTTTCATGAGAAACTTTTATAACCACACAAATGTCATGGCCCCACAAAGCTTTTACCTCTTAAGTTTTTAAGATCACAAGTTTCAAAAGTCTTTTTTTTCTTAAACTGTGCTGAGTCAAACTAACTCGTCTAAATTGAAACAGAGAGAATAACATTTTTTCCGCAAGTACCAGCAAAAAAATCGAGTAATAGAGTCAAATTTCCCAAAGTTTTTGCTCGGTTCTAGTTAGGAATTCCCTGAACAAATGTGTTCGTTCAAATAATCCAAGAAATCGGGGAGACATGCCTATATTCAATCTCAAATTAAAATATTGATTATTACTCCAGCAATATGATTCTGATGTATGAATAAGCTTAAAATTTATCATTTTATAAAGATTCTAAAGGAAAAGAACAAATTTTATTTCTAATGTAGTACTGTGTAAGAGAGGAGTGAAGAGAGAGTTACACTGAGTCAGTAAAATGGAGAATAAGAGAGGAAAAGGTGTCGGCTGAAGATTGAACTTTGAACTCGTTGAAGTCTGTTTGAGAAATATAAGAAAGCTAGAGTAAAAAATCTAAGGTAAAGAAATAAGACTTGGGTTGGGCACTACTTGGGCACTTGGGCTCCGTTGGTCTCAATTTTAGTTAGGCTACTTAAGTCTTAACCTATATAGTTATACGGTATACTTAAAAAGTTCGGTATTTCGGTATACCGAAATACCAATACCCTAATATCGATGACTGTACCGAAGTACCAAAATAATTTATTAATACTGAAGAACGTACCGAATA
Organism: Nicotiana tabacum; assembly: GCF_000715075.1. Taxonomy (NCBI): domain Eukaryota; kingdom Viridiplantae; phylum Streptophyta; class Magnoliopsida; order Solanales; family Solanaceae; genus Nicotiana; species Nicotiana tabacum. Next base: position 66,810,189 of record NC_134098.1, read on the forward strand.
CCGAAGAATCGAAGGACCCTTACCGCTTCAACGACATGCTCCTCTTTAGCATCATCAGGAGTCGCATTCCGAACATGTCGGGGGTACCGCCTGTCGTGGATTGGCGTGGAATCAGTCCCCTCATTGCGGGTATCACTGATTGAATCCTCATGCTGAGGCTGGTTTTCTTGGGCCTTAAGATTGTGTGTGCTGTTAACACCATTATCTGTCATTTTCTATGATTCTTTGCTAAGAACAAATAATCAAAACACGTTAGTAAAAGAGGCAAGGACCAACTTAATTACATGACTGTCTAGGCCCCACGGTGGGCACTAAACTGTTTACCCGTAAAATGGTACAGTTGAATTTATACGTGATTTCTAGACACGTGAATTAATTTGATCCTGAAATAATAGATGAATTTTATATATAAATATGCAATACTTAGCCTTGAGATGGAGACGAAATAGCAGAAATAATAGTTCCGGGAGCAGGACTTCCGGATACAACAACAATAAAATCGAAAAATAAGAAGATAAAATTATATTAAGCTTTGAATAGAATGTAGCTTATGTTTGTCAGAAAATTCATGCCTTTTACAATGATAATAGAGCTAACTATTTATAACTGTACCTAGGGAACAAGGTCCAAGGATCAAGCCCTTCTTTAATGTTAATTATGAGGGCCATTGAAAAATGTGTAATGGCGAGCATGAATGCCATATTCTTTGTAATAGGCAATGTACTTAATGTTGTGGAATATTCTTCATTAAATGCTAGCGGGTGGAAAGTATTTATTTAATCTTTATGAGTATCATTCTCCCCGGCAACATGCAGGATAGTTGCCTTCGATTTTAGCTATCCTCTGTCTTCGGCTCCACGTGTCGCTTCCTTATGCGATCATTTAATATAACATATTTTATCCCATACAATCTCGAGATTAGATGCGGAATTATTTCATTGAATTCGGAGTTAGCAATAATTTGACGCCATTAATTCTCAGAAGAATTATAGCTCTTGTCACTTGGCCCAACAGTCCTACCGAAAATGGCCTAGGTTTGAAGTCCTTACCTGGTTTGGCCCATATTGTATATAATTTGAAAGAAACTTTTCAGCATTTAGCCCATTATTAAAGACACACTTCTAGGTTTCTTTTTCTTTTCTTCTTTCTTCTTTCCCAGCATACTCAATCTCTCTCCACTCGCGTCTCTCTTCTTTCTCCCTAAAACTTAAAGTATTATTTTGTACACACTTTGTGTTAATATCTTTTGAGCACAAGGGCTCTTTAATCCTCACATTATATGTCAATTGGGTTTCGAATTTTGAGTTAATTGACGAAAAGAGGTTAAGAAATCACAATAAATTTAGCCTATCAGTCCAAAAACTATTAGATCTTACCTAAAACTATTAGATCTTTCCTAAAAGAGCATATCTGATGACCTTGTCTCATATTTTCTTATTTTTCTCAGTTTTGTATCATCCTTTACTACTGGTGAAGCCCAGATTTGAATGCCAAAACCTCGCCGGAAAAATTCAACATCAACAACTACCCAAAACTACAATGTAGTGATGGACATAAGGTATTTTCTAGTGTAAATATTGTATGGGTAATGTTTATACACACTTATATATTGTATAAAGTTGTATAAGTGTGTATATCTGCATACAATGTTATATAAATTATCTATGTTTTTAATGTATAAGTGTGTATATACATTGTACGTGTATAATAGGCATCCATGGAAGCTTGACCCTTTCTTTTCTTTTTCTTCTTTGTCTTATTTTTCTGGTATACATTATTAGAGATTGTATATACAAGTTTATACAAAGTTATACATAATTATACATGTAATGTACATGTGCAGTTTAATCTAAAATTAAAATTTTCATATGTTCAATTTTTATTTTTTCTAGAACAATCTATGTATAAATCGACTTTCTTTGTTGATTTATCTTCCAAATCATGTGCAACAATATTTTCAATTTTTATATTTATATTTGCTATTTAAAACTTGAAAAAGAAGAAAATTTAAGGTTCTCGAGTTGCATTATATATTAATTTGCTTTTTTTGTAGATGGAATAAGAATATATACAAACTTGGGGAAGAAGAATAAAAAATCACCCAATTTTCGTGCTTGAAGATCTGTTGAATAAAAAAATAATAAGAAAAATGCTTATTTTTCGAACTTTGACCTATTATTAGTGGGCTACATATTTGCAAAGTTGTAACTTGGTTATGGTGTTGCAATATATATGTGAGTGGACTGTATTTTTGTGTAATTCTCCCTTAATTCTTCCACCTATCAGAAATATACTCTGTAGCTTTACGGCTTCACCAAAAGAAGCGGCGCATCATGAATGAAGCACAAAGTGCACCACTTCCGAAAAGTCAAACAATTGTTGGTTCATCTGAACCAAGATATTCGTCACTCATATCTTAAATTTTGTGATCGATCGTATTCTAGACTAGCAGTTCTACATGTTTTAGGCTTAAAAAACGAATTTGACAATTAATCATGCCATAAATAGATAGATAGATATTACTTAGTTGGTTTGTTGCTTATTTCATTAATGATTTAATGGATACCAACCCTATTCTAGATTACTAATGCTAGATTTCCTATAACGATATACTTTCTTCTTTATACTGCAGTCTCATCAATGTAAAGAATTACTAGCCAGGCTTACCATTATGTTTGTCCATCTTGCGGTAATATTATATTGCTATATAAACTAAATAAAAAATATTTAACTTATATAGCTGATAAAATATATTATCAATATAATTTAATCTGTTATTGCTAAGTTGTTTACATTGTTATTAGGTTATTAATTACACTTATTATGAAAAATTACTTGTACCATAAATGTCTAGATACGCAGATAGTATAATTTATTTTGAGTAAATTTCATTGGTGATCATTCAACTTTGTGTTCATTACCCAAAAGTCATTTTTCTTTCTTTTGTTACGTAAAAGTCATTCAACTTTATGTTCATTACCCAAAAATTATTTTTCTTTCTTTTGTTACACAAAAATCATTTGACTATGCTATAGTTATCATAATAATCACTTTGACCAGATTTTACAAATCTATCACCTGAAAAGTCTATTATGCCCTTTATATTATAAATCATCTCATTTATGTAATACCTTCTATATTATATGCTATATAATATACTTTTACCCATGTATTTTACTTATAATTAAAATAACTTGATATTATTTTATTTATTATTTTTATAATATATTCGTACATTAAAAAGATAAAATTAAAATTGAAGACTGAAGCAAATATAGTAATATACTAATTAATCAAGTAAAGAAAACTATCATAATTTATGAATTTAGTGATAAAAAATAACAATCAAATAACCAAAAAAAAAAATACAGTTACACATTTCCTTATACTAATTATTTATATAATTTAAATAATAATAATAATAATAATAATAATAATAATAATAATAATAATAATAATAATAATAATAATAATAATTTAAAATAAATTTGGGGCCTTCAAATTTTTGGGGGCTTAAGGCGACTACCTCACTGCCCAAGCCGTTAGAGCTGCCCCTGCCCCAAATTTGCATAAATATGCGGTGCTTTGTACACCTGACTACAAAGGCAGATCGAGAATTTGAACTTTATGGGTTCAGATTCGTAATTCTACCTCATCTTATCTAATTTAATGAGTCTAAAATTTATTATTTGTATATATTTAATAATTTTTTCTTAACGTTAATTTTCAAGATATATAAGTAGCATTATTAAATTTGTCAGTAATATTACCGTGAATAAATCTCAAGTCCACATTCTTAACCGTGCTTAATGAAATATTTTTAATGAAAATTATAAAATCAAAGCTCACTAATTTATCAGCCAAGCCATACCCATTAATCCAATAAATAAAATACTCATATTTAGCATAATGACACTTCATATTATTACTTTCAAATAAATAATATTAATAGATAGAACTTTACAAATCTTAATATTAAACACAAATATCTTTGAATTTTTTTTTAAAATTTTGTATTGACTATAAAAAAAACTACCATTTGTTAGACAAATCTGTTTGTTATTATTTCAAATAAATATTAAAAATAGATATTTTATGGTTTTTATTTTTAAAATATGTTCATGTTTAAATATGATTAAACAAATTGAGTGCTGTGAAAAAATTAAATGTATGGATATATTATAAAAATAATAAATAAAATAATTTAAAGTTATTTTAATTATAAGTAAAGATATATAATGTCAATGGCATAATAGACTTTTCAAGTAAAAGTATTATAAAAGCTGGTCAAAGTGACTTTTGTGATAAATAGAGCATGGGTGAAAATTTTTTTTGTGTAACAAAAGAAAGAAAAGTAATTTTTAGGTAATGAACACAAAGTTGAATATTTTTATATAACAAAAAAAAAGTAACTTTTGTGTGATGAATACAAGGTTGAATGATCAACCATGAAATTTATTCAATTTATTTTACATACATAAAAGTTAAACGCAATTTAACTCTTCTAAATCATGAGGGAAAACTGCCCTAGATCTCTGACCTCATAATGTTACAAATTACAATCTACAACACATTTTTCCGGATTGCAAGAATTTAATTACCAGGAAAATAAGTTTACCTCATTTTAAAAAAAAAAAGTAAGGAACAAAACCTTATAAGAGAAGACGAATTCTGAATGTAGTTATATTAAATCTCAGGATAATCTTATCTTTAAATAAGATTAATTACCGTTGACAGATAATCTCAGGGCCAATTTTGGCACTGGCAGATGCAGCAACATCACGGGGGACTATTATTCCTTTAGCCATCATTGACTTATAGATCTCCACCAGTACCTTCTCATCGTACTCCTTAATCGGCCGCATCCCAAATCCGGCGACGCCGCCGTAATCGCCGCCGTAACCGCCGCCGAGCCCGCGGGTGTTAGCTACCCTTAGCATCATGTTCACATAAGCATCCCGCAACCCAATTAGAAGCTTCTTAATAGAAAACCGTCGAAAATTGAGCTTCAGCTTTAATTTTGGCAGCGTCAATTTTATCTTCCAGAACCTTCTCTTCCGGTTCGAATTCGAACCTTCTGCTGATAATTCAACCGGCCGGTTCTTCCGGTTCAGCTTCTTATAGCCCCTCCTTTTCCAGTAGCCCTTTAATCCACTGTACACCCTCGTTGATACCCCCTCCATTTGTTCTTTTCCTCTTTTGTTGTGTCTTGTTTTTTGCTATTTGTGAGAAGGGAGCTGAGAAATGGTAATTACATTAAAGGAGAACAAAAAGGGAATGAACGAGAGAGAGAGAGAGAAAGATAGGTGGGAATTTGGAAGATGTGATGCAGTTAGCTTTGAATGTGAGTGTATACAAATCAAGAAAGCTGTGAGAGAGAGATAGACACGAGTATTTAATACTCCATAAGAGTTGTGATTCGTTCTGTTACCTGTATTTCACTCGGGACATTAATGCATCTCTACCTCACCATATTCTCCATCCGTCTCATTTAAACTATTGCTTCCGTTCTTCTAACTTCCATTAAAAATATAATAAATACAAATTATAATTTATTAAGTTATTTCTATTTTCTCAGTTCATTTTTTATCACTTTTACTTGTCCACTCTATTAATAAATCACTGCATATATTCAGCCAAATCACTGCCTTCTCAACTCTCTGTTCAAATTTGACTTCATTGTATAACAAATTATGAAAGATAGAGGTAATATATTACCATATCTAACGGAGTATCTTCGTGTACTAACAGTGCATTGAATTTTTTACACTATGAGATTAAGTTGATTTATATAGACATATGACTTTCCATACATTCTAATATAATCAAGATCTAACAAAATAGAATAATAAGGTGCTATGTTCAATTGAACTTCACGGCTAATGCAAAAAAAAGAAAAGAAATTGGGCTATCATTAAACAACATCCCACAACACTACATTGATAATCACTCCATTCTATTTTATATATGGTATTGTTTGGTGTATAGGGTAAAATATGATATAACATGTGGCCGTAAAAAAAAAAACACGCGAAATTCAAGACGGGGGATCGCCAAAGACCGAAGGCAACTGTTTCGTTTGTCACCGGAAAGTATAACGTTCATAAATATGTGATAAATGCTCTTCGCCCGGTAGTCTTTAATAGAAAATATTCCATGGGATTAAGAGCAATTACCCGTTAGAGAGAATTTGACATATATGTTCACCGTTACATCTTCATCAATGTCCCTCATAATTGACATTAAAGAAGGACACGATCCTAGGACCTCATTCCCTAGACATAACTATAAATAGTGAGCTCAATTATCATTATAAATGGGTTGATTTTTCTAGCAAATTTACGCTACATTCTATATAAAGCTTAATACCATCTTATCTTCTTACTTTTTGATTTCGTTGTTGTTGTTCCTGGAAACCCTGTTCCCGGAACTGTTGCTTCTAATGTTTCGTCTACATCCTAAGGCTAAGTATTGTATAATTCTTCGATTATTTTATTATTTCAGGATCAAATTAATTTATTTGTCTAGAAACTACGTATAAATTTAACTATATCATTTTACGGGTAAACAGTTTGGCGCCCACCGTGGGGCCTAGACAACCGTTTAATTAAATTGATCATTGCCTTTTTTACTAACGTGTTTTGATTATTTTGTCTTAGAAAAAATCATAAGAAATGGCAGATAACACTGTTAACAACATGCACAACCCCGAGATTCGAGGGGATCAACCTCATTTTGAGGACTCAATCAGTGACACCCACAATGAGGGGAATGACGCCACACCGGTGCATGACAAGCAATATCCTCCAATGATCGGGAGACAACTCCCGATGATGCTGATGAGGAACATGTTGTTGACACGGTAAGGGTCTTGCAAGAGCAACAAACAATCATTCTAGGCCACCTCACGTGACAGGATAAGGTTGTGACGGAGTTGGGGCAGGCGATGTCGGGAGCTTCAAATAATGCAAACAGACGAGATCTGATTCCTCCCGGGGCTCCCGCTAATCAAACACCATAGAGGGTCGACAACAATACTCCCAGGGGTGAAATTGGCTCTGATGGGGCAGGGGGAGCGGATCCGGCCTCAATAACGAGAATGATCCTTTCAAGAATGAACTTTTACGGTTTATGAGGGAAGTGAACGCCCGTATGGACTAGATCCCAAGCGCGCTACCAGTGCTGAAAGGTCTAGACTCGAAAAGTATACTCAATTGTCATACAAGCCAAGTGCAGCACCAGAGTTAATCCCGAAGCGGTTCAAAATGCCTGAAGTGCCAAAGTATGACGAAACTTCAGACCCCCAGGAGCATATTACCGCCTACACAACTGCGATAAAGGAAAATAATTTAGCTCCTCACGAAATTGAATTTGTGCTGCTAAAGATATTTGGAGAAACCATCATGAGGGGAGCCTTGACGTGATATTCGTTGTTACCCGAGCATTCCATAGACTCTTTTGAAATGCTCTCGGATTCTTTCATCAAGGCTCATGCCAAGGCTAGAAAAGTACAGGCCCGAAAGGCCGACATATTCAGGATTGCTCAAGGAGAGTCTGAGCTGCTATGAGAGTTCGTTACCTGATTCCATAAGTAGAGAATGTTGCTCGTGGCAGTCCCGGATGAATGGGCGACTAAAGCATTCACCAAAGGATTGAAACCGAGAAGTTCAGATGCTTTCCAGAAATTAAAGGAAAGCCTACTCGAGTTTCAAGCAACGACCTGGGTGGATATCCACAACCGGTACGAATAAAAAATAAGGATCGAAGATGATCAGGTTGGTTTTCCATCATCGACCAAAGGATGAGAAAAGAACATAGAATAATCAAAGGATGATTGTGATGTGGAAATGCGAACTTCGAGGGGTCGGTTTTTGCCATACGAATGGACCGAAGGCCGCAGTAGAGGTTTTCGGACAGTGGACAAGTTCGCCATTGACAAGAGGACTGATCACGGTCGGAACAATCGATCATTGCAAGATAAAGAAGCTTCAGGGTCACGGGATCCTTATTACCTAAGTTATCGGAATACAACTTCAACGTCAGTATAGTGGAGTTAGTGTTGGCCATGAGAAATATCAAAGAAGCACGGTTCCTGAAACCGATGAGATCTGATCCCAACCGGAGGGATCCAAACTTGTGGTGTGAATACCCGGGACGAATGGACACTGGACAGGGGACTGTCGACACCTCCGAGAAGAAGTGGAAACATTATTGAAGAATGGTCGCCTCTGAGCTCATCCAATTCAAGGTTATGAAAACGGTCGATGTAATAATAATACCCAACAAGAGTTGGGGTCGAATTTCGCAGGGAGCTATAGATGGGAGTTAGTAGTATATATCATAGCGTGAGAGTTTGAATATCTAAGTTTACTCTTCCACAAAATGAGGTTATTTTAAAGTCTAATTTAAAACTACAACTGCAAGTTGGGAAATAAAACTAAGAGATTGTTTTTGTTGTTTTTCAAATGTTGTAAAGAGCCTAGGGCTATGACCTTCACCTAAGTGTTTTCCTAATGAGATATAAACCTTAATGCTTATTTTATTGATCGGGGTATATTATAGCTTTCAACACTCAATTACCCACTCAATACCTCTCGGTCAGAGAGTGATTATACTCATTTGGGCTTTCTCAAAAATTGATCTCGTCCAAATTCATACCTCAATTCAAGGTTATGAAAACGGTCGATGCAATAATAATACCCAACAAGAGTCGGGGTCGAATTCCGCAGGGAGCTATAGATGGGAGTTAGTAGTATATATCATAGCGTGAGAGTTTGAATATCTAAGTTTACTCTTCCACGAAATGAGGTTGTTTTAAAGTCTAATTTAAAACTATAATTGCAAGTTGGTAAATAAAACTAAGAGATTGTTTTAGTTGTTTTTCAAATGTTGTAAAAAGCCTAGGGCTATGACCTTCACCTAGGTATTTGCCTAATGAGATATAAACCTTAATGCTTGTTTTATTGATCGAGATGTATTATAGCTATCAATACTCAATACCTCTCGGTTAGAGAGTGATTTTGCCCAATTTGGCTTTCTCAAGCCCAAATGGGTATTGAACAAAACGATTGATAAAAGTTCAAGTCGGGTTATTACTATCTCTAGGTTAAACCCTTTAATTGGGATTATCAATCTCTCGATTTACCCAATTTCTTGTTAGCCAAGTTTTCCTAGACTAAGTCTCTCTTTCTCAAGTAGAGACCAAGTCAAATAGGTATGAACTAATATTTGCAACCATTAATTCCACAAATAAAAGCAAGAACAAGGCTAAATAATAAACACCCAACCATAAACAACCATTAAATCAAACACCCATTAAGTTTACACACTAGAGTTGGGTCACAACTGTCACGCCCCGAACTCGGGAAGCGCGACCGGCGCTCAACCGAGTGAACCCAGGCGAGCAAGCCTACTAGATGCCTTCTACCCAAACTTACCCATGAATAACGAGAAGATATATTTTCATCAATAAGATATTAAGGAGATCGTGTATACAACATCAATCCATTACTATTAGCTACTTCATTCATAAGTCCCCAAAATGTTACATTACACATTTATAGTTTAGAAATGGAACATGTGATACAATTACAACATCATTAGTTTGACCTTCCCAATACCAACGTACAACCCACACCATGTCTACAGAGCCTCTAAAGGGTACAAAAGAGTACTAGGATAGTGCCGGCAACAAGGCCCCGGCTATACCTCAAAACACAATACATGAGAAACAAAAAAGATACATAACCCCGATATGAAGTGGGGCTCACCAAGTCAGCTGAGAGAGGATGGACTGCTATCACTGATCGATGCCGCCTACTATGGAACCACCTGTATCCATTAAAAGATGCAGCGCCCCCGGCAAAAGGGATGTGAGTACATGTGGAATAGTACTCGTATGTAAGGCAGACAGAACAACATATGAAAATATGGTAACTCAAATAAGAGGTAAATAAAGGACATCAAGGAACTACGAAACATCACATAAATTCAAATTTCAAGTCTTATTATACGTACATTATTTTAAACCTCTTTTGGGATCAACTGAGCCATGCGAACTATACGTGGAATACATAATGTAATGTAATTGAAACAACATGTACAAACAACGCCAATGAAAGTGGAACCTATTGTCTGCATTAATAATGCGTCTCACTAGATCGTCCATATCCCTCTCTTATTTTACGCCCATATATATTTCATAGACCATCCTTAGTGTTCACATATCATATTATACACCTATGCATTTCATACACAATACACCTATGCGTTCATAGACCGTCCATAGGATTCCATATACAATGCACATATGCGCTTCATAAATTGTCCACATGATTCCATATACAATGCACCTATGAGTTTCATAGACCGTACACAGGATTCCATATACAATGCACCTATGTGTTTCATAGACCGTCCACAGGATTTCATATCACAATATACCTATACGTTTCATAGACCGTCCATGGGGTTTCATAACATAATATACCTATGCGTTTCATAGATCGTCCATAGGGTTCATAACACAATCTACCTATGCGTTTCATAGACCGTCCATAGAGTTCATAACACAATATACCTGTGCATTTCATAGACCGTCCATAAGGTTCATAACACAATATACCTATGCGTATCATAGACCCCATAGGGTTCATAACACAATATACCTATGCGTTTCATAGACCATCCATAAGATTTCATAACACAATATACCTATGGGTTTCATAGACCGTCCATAGGGTTCATAACACAATCTACCTATGCGTTTCATAGACCATCCATAAGATTTCATAACACAATATACCTATGGGTTTCATAGACCATCCATAGGGTTCATAACACAATATACCTATGCGTTTCATAGACTGTCCATAGGTTTCATAATATAATATACCTATACGTTTCATAGACCGTTCATAGGTTTCATAACACATCACTATACACATAATCATATATAAACTCAAGTGACATGACTAACGCTACTTTTAAGGTCGTAAGTTCCCGGATCATTGAACCACTTCATGTTCATGCTCATCATGGAGAAACATAGTTCTTTACATTAACAAATGCATGGAAAATCACTAAGCAGATTTCAATGGTACATGGACCCAATTTCTTTTCTTATGGTTCATCATCATTAAGCATAGGACGTCTCTTTTACACCTCATTATATACCTCTTTGTCATCTTGGGTCACTAGCTAAGTTCATGATTCTCGTTTTGGCAACAACCACAATTCACGTTCATACTACCACTTACTTGTACTAGTCACGGTTGATCATAGGACACTAATGACATTATTATATAAAGGACTTTCAGCTCATTTCATAGTCTTTTACACATCCTTTCATTTTATTGGCACTAGTGGCCACAAATGTAATATCATTCATGGCACAACGGCCGTATTTCATATTTCATGTTCACCCCTTTTACTTTTATACATCGTCATATATTATCAACAAAAAAGCATCTCTAAATCATGACTTTTAGTTCACATATGCGCAAATAAGAAATCTTAGGCACATTGAGCTTTCATCAAAAATTTGGCATGTTAGCTAGGAATTGAGACATAATTGAATTCATAATATTTTGACACATGGTCATATTTAAATACAATCTCGAAGGATAAAACAATAAGATAAGAGTATTCAGAACACATTTTGAGCATATATCTTTTGACACAAAGTTTGTTCGGAATAGTCAAGCTTATAAAGAACAACTCGGAACATGAGATATAAGAGCTTGGGCCAATCATAATTACAGCTTACGAGGACATCATGGATCCGATTCTACAAGAGGAGTTTAGCGAGCATACCTTGTTTTGACCTTTTTAATTTACCAGAATGTTCCAGAAATCTTAGCCACTTTGATTTATTTAGATATATAGCAAAATTGAACACAAATTAGGAAGATATTCATGGTTTTAGCTCATTTGAGCATTTTATCAAACGTTGAGTGTGCACATTTCTCTACAACCTTCATTGATGAAATCTCTTTATTCAATACCCACTCTTTACCCTACCAATTCATATTAAAACCAGCCTTTAATAGTTTATGACCTCCAACAATGTATTCCTGTCTTACCATCCATCCCCAACCAACCAATTCATCAAACAAATCACTTTTCATTCTCTATAAATTCTAAAAATTCCAATTGGTGAAACTATGGATTCCAATCACCATGCAATAAATTGCTACTCATATATTTATTATTAATTCATGCATGCAAGTCCAAGAAGATGGAATTACCTTTTGGAAGAAATCTTGCAAAAGCCTCATTTGAGTTCTTGAAGAAATTTCTTGAAAATCTATATATTTTATGGATGATTGAGTTAGTTTTAGAGTTGGGGGTCTTGAGTTGGAGGTCTTGAGAGAGTGGAAAGGAGCTCCAAGAATCAACTAAGAGAAGTGGGAGAAGTGAGCTACAGAAATGCTCTTTATAAAGGCTTCAGACCTAGCTTGTCCATCCTCGTGCATCGCACGGACATGCACGAGCTCTCGTTCAAGTTCGTGTGCTGGGGCAATACTTCGCTGTTTTGTTGAAATGGATGGGGGTCATGGCTCATTCAAACCCGCACGGCGCACGAGTTCAGACGAGCTCCCCAGTTGCATCCTTTCTATATTTCTTATTTTCCAACTTACCCTCCTTCGATACCTTGCTATGATGTAGACCCCAATTCACTTTCAAACTTTCATATAAGTATGAAACTATGATTACACGATGTTACCCTCATCCATAGCCATATGGGGTACACAAGAGAAAAGTGGAGATCTCAAAGTGCGATATAACGTGTTAAACCCTTAGCAAAACTTTCTTTGTTCATTTCAGTAATTTGATCATAACTTCTTGTAGAAATATCCAAATGACAAATGGTTTGATGCTTTCGAAACAAGACTCGAAGGGCTATACTTCAGGGACAAAATTCATGGAAAATATCCTTTTTCTATAAGAGTAATTCCCACTTACAGTAAGGTGGTATGCAAATTGAGACATCCTTTCCACTTAATGTATCCAACTTGTCCCACACAAATTCTTCCCACTCACAAACCTTCTTAATATGTTCCAATACACCTTAAACATATATTTTCATTTCAAAATGATGTGGTTCTATCCCATAGGTCTTCTTAATACTCGAAATGTTATTCCCAAATACCGCTAGCGCAATTTAAAATTTAAAATATTAGGAAATTTTAACTGGACCTTACAAAAACCCTAGTGAAAATCTAGCTATTCATGCTTGAAATGGAAGAAATAGAATAAGAAATGATATATAAACTCATATTTCAAGATCAAAATGATAAAATCTAAGTTCAAATAGCTCAAAATATGAAAAACTACTAAAAAGAGTAAAAGGAAACAACTATTGTAGCAGCTGATGTCAAAAATTGACCTTAAAATGTGAAACCCATCTATTTATACAAGGCTGGAAATTTCGGACAAAAATGCCCTTTAGGAGGTTCTGCGGCCGCACAATTCCATGTGCGGTCAGCACTTTTCTTCAATTTTTCACGATTGGAAGTCTACGGCTGCATAATTCTGATATGCGGCCGCAATGCACTCTTTCTGCAATTTGCAGATTTGTAACTGCGGCCGCATCATGCTCTTCTGCGGTCCGCACTTTTACATATGCGGCCGCATAGCTCTTCTTCTACGGCCGCACAATTATTGTGCGGTCCGCACTTCTGGGGGACTTGGAATTCACATTCTCTGAACTTTGCTCTGGCTTATCTTTTGCGGCTGCACAATTCATGTGCGGACCGCACTTTGCACCAAATTCTGCTAAATTTTCCTTTATTATTTGCGATCGTAGATGATATTCTGCGGTTCGCACTTTTGAGCTTTTGTGCCTTTTATGTCCTTGAGTTCAGATTACTCATTTTGAGTTGGATTTCTTCTCGGGAATTCATCTTCCAATATTCCTGCAATTAAGCACATTTCATCAATTTTCGGGAACACAATTAAATACTTTTGGACTAAAACTAAAGATAAAAGGAACTAATAAGTAGTCAAGATCCCCACTTATCAACTCTTCCAAACTTAAGTTTTTGCTTGTCCTCAAGCAAATAAAGTAGTTCCCACCTCCACAAGTTAAGAGTTATTACAGCTAATCAAAAGTGAGTCATTCACACATCAATTGGGACTAACAATTACCCACATCACTTATGAATTATCAACAAGGCAACAAGTTAAACTTTTATGCACAAATAGTTCTAATGTGACACTTGAGCATCAAGAGTTGCCTTTATTCATCAAGGAAGCTCGCTCTTTCATGTAGGTCATTGTGGATCCCAAACTTCTCCTCCTCTACCCTCTGTTTGCCTATCTCGCTTAAGAATTTAGCACTCAATCCAAAGATTTGCGAAGGGCTCACCCATCTCTCTCAAAAGAATGTTGCAAGTACGGCTTTAAGTACCATAGGCTTGCCCCTCATGTAGATCACCACTAATGTAAGCTCACTCGGCTTGAAATCATGTAGGGATTTTTCGGAATGCAATGAAGGCTTTTGGACTAAGGTTGGATATGTTAAGATAGAACGGGTTCATCTTTCCTTAAGCACTCTATTTTCTGTTCTCGGCTCATGCTTTGCCAACTCTTTGAGGCATTTTCTTTTCCTTGGGGGAACAAGAGAGACTTAACATCACTCTTGTAACATGGTTATCATCTCTTTCAACTTATTCACTTTCTTTTTGTTCTTTCGTTTTCTTGCCTTTCCTTCTCTTCATTTCTTTTCTCTTTTTGTGCCTTGATACCTCTTTCAAGTTCCTTTTCTCTCCCCCAAACTTACATTTTTAGGCAATTGTTTCACAAGAGTATTAAGGAAAGCTCGGGTGCCAAGAGAGGGTCACGACAAAACGGGTAAAGGCTTGTAACATGGTTATCAAATGAGAAAGGTTTGAGGCTCAAATGGGTTGACTAGGGATAACAACATTGGTGGGCAATGTAAAACTTCAAAAGGGTCAAAGCGAGCCTACAATCACTTTTCAAGCCAAGCAAAATTTAAAATTTCGCCTGGAAACATATTCGGGGCAAGTTCTAGACCATTCGCACGGGTACTTGGACTTGCAACAAAAATATCTCACCTCTCACGCAGCTGGATTGTTAAAGAGGATAGAGTCGAGGGCCCACAACGACCATATTCAAGATAGAAAATCACTATGGTTCGATTAAATCACTCGATGATTGCCTAAGTCAACACAAGAGTCACAAGGTCACTAACTAGAGCTATTTCTTTCCAAAAACCTTGTTTTTAACCATAGGCACGTAGTTAAGTGTGTTGGTACTAAGTGAAGCATGTTTGACTCTTTGAGCATGACTCAATTAGGTCTTTTTATTCATTACTACTACTATTATTACCTAAACACCAAAAATGGACTCAATCCCTTAAGAATGTTGTCACGCCATCCATCGTTGGGAAGAGTCACCCGGTTCACACACAAACTACCTTTGGAAAGAACCGTGGCATTAAGAAAACAAAAGGCTTATTATCTACTAAAACATAAAAAGAAACTATTAAATAAAAAAAGAAGCTACTAATTCAAAAAGAAAACAAACATAAAGATAAAGAAGCTATAAAGCAAAAAAGAAAAACTATTGAAAGCGTAATGAATATACATAATGAGAGAGAAGAGAGAATATATGCATAATGAGAAAGAAGAAGAAAATAGTATTAAGTTAATTACAGGCCAAATGTCTCAGAATTATCAAAATACAAAGTCATCAAAATGTATCAAATAAACTCCCCCCCCCCCCCCGAATAAAAATAAGCATTGTCCCGAATGCTTAACAAAATAAGATTAAAGGAAGGGTAAGAGTGAAAAAAAACTCCCTATGGCTCTGTGGCAATCTCTGTGTCCCCAGTAGTGGCACTGACATCAACCTCATCCAATTGGATCTCATCATCTTTAAGTCCGGGTCTGGCTGGGTTGGTGAACATTTGATGGACTATCTCGGCAGTGTCAGCAGCAATGTCTGGCTCCTAAGATTAGCCAGCTGTTGCTATAGGTGTTGTAGGATCTGGGCATGTGCGTGTCTATCAGCATGTCAAATGGAATGTTTCCGGCATTTGTAAGCTTGGTAACCTGTCGTCAGAGCTTGTCCACTGACTTCTTGGAGGCCTGGGACTTCCGCATCTTCTTCACTTCCTTTCCCAACTCCTCTATGACTGACCCATGTTGTACCAGAGTGGCCATAATTGTGTTCTGATTGTCAAAGAGCTTCTTCAAGGTTACTTCAACTGTGGGGGGAATCTGGGGTGTCGGAATAGATGATTGTGCTGCAACATGACCGGATATGTCAGACAACTTTGCAGTAGTTATCTGCATCTAGTTATTGAGGCTCTCCAGTGTCTGGGAGACTCGCAGCTCAGAGAGTACATCAGAGGGCATAGGCACCGGCTTCAAAGCCGAGATGGAAGGCACTGAGGATGAAGGTAGGGGCATGGCAGCTGCACCGTCTGAAGGTTCTGCTGAAGTGGATGGCATGTTGGCTGTACCACCGATGGCTCCTCAGACTGGCCTACAGTGGTAGTCGGCTGACCCTATTCTCTTAGGGTTGTGAGCATCCATCAAAGAATACCAAGAGAAGGGCTTCATATCCCGAATCTTCATGTCAAAATCTTGCGGCTCCACCCGTGCATCCGTAAGGTACTCAGTGATGGTGTTAGGATACGGGTAGGAGGTATCAACTTGCCTGGCGACCACATACATGTTGGCCGACATCACAACACCCACATTGATCGGGTACCTGGCCATAATGGAGGCTACTAGAATTGCCCGCGGAATAGGTAGGTTTGTTTCATTTTGGTACGGGTCTAGTCTGCTTCATACGAAGGTCTGCCATCCTTTCGCCTCGAAGTTTAGGGTGTTCCGCTGAATAAGAACCCCTGCTGTGATCCATGGTGGTGGTGGGGGCTGCAAGAATCGCAGCTAGCCATGAGCGAGCTGCATCACCAATCGCCAGCTTCTCTAAGTACTGTGCAGGCTCCACATCCTCAAACCCCAAGTAGAAGTTCAGTGTGTGCTGGTCGAACCGTACCTTCAAATTCCTCACTTTTGTCACTTTGGTCCCTTTCTTTATGTGCGCCACATTGGCGTAGAACTCCCTGACCAGATACTCCTTGACATCCACTACACTCTGGGTGAACCATATCCACCCCCTCCACTCTTGGAACTGTCTCAATACTGCTGGATTATACTTGTCAAGATCTTTAAGTTGGAACTGTCGCTCAAGAGTGAGCAATCTCACCGGCCACCACCCACGGAAGCTGGTGAAGGCAGCTAGACTGACAAAACGGTCATCCCAGACCTCTTTCTTCTTCGACCTCTCAAGGCCGGCAACTGTAGTATCACCCCTCAGCCATTATCTGGAATATCATCAACATTAGTCACTGGTGCCTCAGGAACATGTGTAGAGGGGGGCTCTGAAGCCTAACTGGTACTCTCCAAACCCTCGGAGGTGCTATGTGATGTGGAAGGCTTGTCCCAGAGTTGGTACCTCCCCGGTGGCTGTGATTGGACAGCTGGTTGATCTTGAACTGAGTCGCCCTTCGATGCTTCCGGAGATGGGGCATAAGAACTAGATTCAGAGGATCTGGATTTCTTCCTCGGCTGGCTGTAGCTTTCTTGGTGATTATCTTTTAGAGGGCGAGGGGTAAAGTACTTTTGCCTCGACCTTTGGAAGGTTCACCCCTCCCCTTTGACGTATCTCCACGGCCTCGAGATCTAACCATTTTATGTAACAAGCAATATGAGGAGTCAATTGTAAGTCAGGTGCAAATAGAAAGTGAACACACAGTGTAAAACATACTTGTAGGTTAGGGGAGTGCGGTCCGCACAATTATAGGTATGGCCACAGGTATAACATTGCGGACCGCACAATTTGATACTGCGGTAATAGAACTGGATCTGCGGTCCACACATTTTCTATCGCTGCCGCACATCAGATTCACCAAAATTCCAACTCTCTGAACACCGAGTTTGGGTTGTTTTGTCGCCGCACTAACTTTTCTGCGACCGCGATGGAATTTATGTGGTCCGCATAATTTTCAGTGCGGCCGCAGAATCATGCTTCACTAATGAACCCTAATCTCAACTTCTACAGACTGCACAATTTCTTGTGCGAACGCAGATTTCAAAACAAAATCGATCAAATATTTTAGGGTTTTTAATTTTTTTCACAAATCTAACATGGTATTAACAACTAATCACGAAAATCAATTCACCCACTCCCCATAGAGCAATTATCAGTTGACCCAATACAGTTTAAATCCCACATGGTAGTAAAATTGAATTCTACTGACAAATGGCCTAAAACTACCTAACAAATTGTAAATTAAACTAAGAATTGAAAACTTCTACGAGTAATTGAAGCATACTAGATATAAAGCAGTGCAAATGAGTGATCACAGATGTGGATTAAGTGTGGCAGATGAATGAACAGACGATTTCAATATGTTAGGTTTTTAAGTGCTCAGAGAGGGAAAAAATGTATAATAACCCTAAGGTTACTATTTATACTAGACGGTCAGACTTGAGGGACAAAGGGATGAGTGCGGCCACGAATTTTCTTATGCGGTCCGCACTCTATTACCTGGGTCTCAAATGCCCTTGCTGATTTGCGGTCCGCAGAATTTGTGGTGCGGCCGCAAATTTTTGTTAGGACCGCATATTTTGATGTGCGGTCCCACGTTGGCCATTTCTCTGACAAACCAAACTTCAGAGAGTTTGCATTTTCCCTTTCCAATTTGTGCGGTCCACAATATAATTGTGCGGCCGCATTTCTCTTTTGCTGTAGCAATTACAATTGTACGGTCCGCACAATATACATACGGTCCGCACTTCTTTCCATACATAGCCAATTTTCTGAGCACAGTTCCTGTAAAGTACACTCATCCCTGCAACATACTTCAAATCCTGTTAGCATAAAAATAACACCTATCTACAAAAGAAGAAAAGAAAAGAAAAAGAAATATGGGTTTCCTCCGAAGAAACGCCTGATTTAACGTCGCGGCACGACGCAAATTACCATCATTTCAAGTGAATAACTGCCACCATGTGTCCATCATCAACCTTTCCCAGATAATGCTTCACCCGGTGACCATTGACTCAGAATACCTCATTATTTTTGTTCTTCAAGTCTAATGCACCAAAAGGTGTCACACCCACAATTTCGAAGGGACCACTCCATCTAGATTTCAGCTTCCTGGGAAATATCTTCAATCGTGAGTTGAACAACAAAACAAGATCGCCCACCTTGAACTCCTTATTTTAGATGTATTTATCATGAAGGTACAAGGACGAACTTGCATATGCATGGTACCAGAACTCATCCAATTTATTCAAATGTGCAACCCGCAAGTTAGCGGTTACATCCCAATCAAGATTCAATTTCTTTAAAGCCCACATGGCTTTGTGCTCAAGTTCCACCGGAAGATGACAAGCTTTTCCAAACACCAGCCAGTATAGAGACATCCCGATAGGAATTTTGAAAGCAGTCCGATAAGCCCATAGTGCATCATCAAGCATGTTTGACCAATCCATCCGGTTAGCATTCACTGTTTTAGACAATATACTCTTTATCTCCCGGTTGGACTTCCACTTGACCGCTAGCTTGTGGATGATAGGGAGTCATATATTTATGAGTGATACCATACTTGCTACGCAAAAGTGTCAAAAGCCTTGTTGCAAAAATGCGACCCCCCATCGCTTATGATAGCCCGCAGAGTACCAAATCTTGTGAAAATATTCTTTTTCAAGAATGCCACCACACTTCTCGCTTTATTGTTGTGTAGAGCAATGGTTTCAACCCATTTAGACACATAATCAACCGCGACCAAGATGTAGTTATTTCAACAAGAACTCACAAAAGGACCCATGAAGTTAATACCAAACACATCAAAGATATCTATCTCCAAAATAGTAGTGAGAGGCATTTCATTCTTCTTCGCGATTCCACCGGCTCGTTGGCATTCGTCATATCGCTTCACCATATCACTTGCATCTTTGTAAAGAGTGGGCCAATAGAAACCGCAACTTAGCACTTCAGCCGTCGTTCTTGCTCCGCCATGGTGACCACCGTATGGCGAAGAATGGCAAGCCTCAAGAATAATATTTTGATCTTCGTCCGGTACATATCTTCTAATTACCCCATCTGTGCAAATTCGGAAAAGGTATGGCTTATCCCAATAATAATCTTGACAATCCCATTTGAGCTTCTTCCTTTGATTTGAAGAGAACTCGTCTGGGATGATTCCACACACAAGGAAGTTTGCTAGATCCGCAAACCATGGAACCTACTTCATTGAAATAGCCAAGAGTTTCTCGTCGGGGAAAGAGTCATTGTTTCAAGGCCATCATGCGGCCTCCCCTCCTCATCCAAACGAGACAAGTGGTTTGCTACTTGATTTTCACTCCATTTTTTTATCCTGGATGTCAATATCAAACTCTTGCAACAATAGCACCCATCGCATCAACCTAAATTTTGAATCTTTCTTGCTCATAAGATAGCGAAGTGCCATATGATCCGTATGAACAATGACCTTTGCACCCATCAAGTTTGGGCGAAATTTCTCAATTGCAAACACAATAGCAAGGAGCTCTTTTTCTATAATGGTGTAATTGACTTGGGCATCATTCATAGGCTTACTAGAATAGTAGACCGGATGAAAAATCTTGTTGATGCATTTCCCCAAAACTGCTCCAACCGCTACATCACTAGCATCGCACATAAGCTCAAAAGGAATACTCCAATTAGGAGCGTTGATAATGGGAGTTGTTGTCAACTTGAACTTTAACAATTCAAAGGCTCTCATGCAATCATCATTGAAGTGAAATTTAGCATATTTCTCTAAGAGCTTGCACAATAGGTTCACCACTTTAGAAAAATCCTTTATGAAGCGCCGGTAAAACCCCGTGTGACCCAAGAAACTTCTCACGCCTTTCACTAAGGTTGGAGGTGGAAGTTTAGAAATCACCTCTATCTTAACCTTGTCGACCTCTATACCATTCTTTTAAATCTTATGGCCAAGGACAATGCCTTCCTCGACCATGAAATGATATTTCTTCCAATTCAACACCAAGTTCGTTTCTTCACACCTTGCCAATACTCTATTCAAATTTGCCAAGCAATCATCAAAGGAATCCTCGAGTACCGGGAAGTCATCCATTAAGACTTCAAGGTAGTCCTATACCATATTCATAAATATCGCCATCATACACTGTTGAAAAGTCGTCGGTGCATTGCATAAGCCAAATGGCATCCGCTTGAAAGCGAAAGTGCCATAGGGACAAGGGAAAGTTATTTTCTCTTGATCTTCCTGGGCAATAAGGATTTGGTTGTAGCCCGAATATCCATCTAGAAAGCAATAGAAAGCACGACCGACCAACCTATCAAGCATTTGGTCAAGGAAGGGAAGTGGAAAATGGTCTTTCCTCGTGACTTTATTTATCTTCCGATAGTCCATAAACACTCTTCACCCGGTCATCGTTCTTGTGGGAATCAACTCGTTCTTATCATTGGTGACCACTATTATGCCCCCTTCTTCGGGACACATTGCACTGGAGAAGTCCACGAACTGTCAAAAATAGGGTAGACAACCCCGACATCTAACCATTTGATGATCTCCTTTTTGACCACATCTTGCATGACTTCATTGACTCTCCTTTGATGTTCAATTGATGGTTTGGCATTTTCCTCCAAGTTAATCTTGTTCATGCAAAATGCGGGGCTTATTCCCCAAATATCTGTCAAAGTCTACCCAATATCTTTCTTCCTCTTGCGGAGCACTGCCAATGTAGAGTCAACCTGCACGTTAGTAAAATAAGAGGAAAGAATAACCGGTAAAGTGGTACAAGGGCCAATAAATTCATACCTGAGATGTGGAGTCAATGGCTTCAACTCCAAGATAGGAGGCTCTTCAATTGATGGCTTTGTAGGAGGAGTTTTCCTATTCTCAAGATCCCAGGAAAGTTTCGGGGTGCATAGTTGTATGACCCTATTCCTTGCAAATAATTAACACATTCCATGAAGCCATCTATCTCGTCATCATCAAAATTTAGCAAGACGGCCTCCAACATATCACCCATATTAATCGTGGCACTTGTATCATCAATAATCACATCGGTCACCAAGTTCACGAAAGAACACACTTCATTGCTATTTGGTTGCCGCATAGATTTACACACGTGGAACACTACCTTTTCATCACCCACCCGAAAAGTGAGTTCTCCGGCTTCCACATCAACAAGAGTCTTCCCCGTAGCAAGGAAAGGTCTACCAAGAATAATCGGCACCTCATAGTCCACTTCACAATCAAGAATAACAAAATCTGTTGGGAGAATGAACTTATCAACGCGAACCAATACATCTTCAATCACCCCCAACGGTCTCTTCATTGTACGATCGGCCATTTGTAATCTCATAGATGTGGGTCTTGGTTTCCTAATTCCCAAGGTCTTGAAAACTGAATAGGGCATCAAATTTATACTCGCCCCAAGATCACAAAAATTTTTAGCAAACTCGACACTTCCAATTGGACAAGGGATTGTGTAAGCGCCAGAATCTTCCAATTTAGGAGCCACCGAATGCACAATTACACTCACTTGATGAGTGACTTTGATAGTTTCGAAATTCATCGACCGTTTCTTTTTCACCAAGTCCTTCATAAACTTTGCATAACCGAGCATTTTCTCCAAGGCTTCAACTAATGGCACATTTATCGAGAGACTCTTCATCATATCAATGAAATTTTTGAATTGATTCTCGCAATTTTTCTTGGCAAGCCTTTGAGGATATGGAGGAGGCGGCTTAGGCAATGGTGCCTTAGACTTTTGCACTAGCGGTTCCGGTATGTCAATAACATGATCCCTAGACGGGTTCACTTCCTCTTGAGTCTCTTCCACCATGTCATCAATATCAATCTGCACTTCATCATTTTCTTGCACCACATTGTTCGCTATTTCCTCTTCTTCTACCACTTGCTCATCATCTACAAGTTGCCTTTGACTTGAGGTGGGTGCATTCCCACCTCTTTCACTTCTTGTAGTAACGGTCATGGCATGCCCCGTATTGTTCCCACCCTTTGGGTTTACCACCGTATTACTTGGTAGTGCCTCCTTAGAACAAGAATTTAAAGCTTGAGAGATTTGCCCTATTTGCACTTCTAAGTTGCGGATCGATGTGTTGTGTGAAGCAAGTTGGGCACCGGAATCGGCATTCTTCTCTATAATTTACTTGAACATGTTCTCAATACGGCCCATTTCATTGTTGGAAGAACTAGGATCATGGGAAGGATAAGGAGGTGGGTTGATCTGTTGTTGATACATCGGAGGCCTTTGAAAACCCGACCCCCGATTTTCTTGATTGTTATTCCACCCGCCTTAATTGTTGCTCCCCCCCCCCAATTGCCTTGGTTATTGTTGTTATGCCAATTCCCTTGATTATTGCTTTCACTCCAATTACCTTGATTGTTGTTGTTATTCCAATTGCTCTAATTGTTTCCACCACTCCAATTACCTTGGTTGTGAGAATTCCAATTGCCTTGACTATTTTGAGGTCTCCATTGTTGTTGGCTTGGGCCTTGGAAGTTGTTTCTTTGCCCTTGAAAGTTGTTCACATATTGGACATCTTCTTCTTGATCATTATAAGAATCATCTTGATCAAATCCACTAACATCTTGCACAAAATTTTCCACTCTTTGTTGCACTTGTGGACTTCTTGTTCTTCGCTTGTTCACCATCATATTTACTCCCTCCATTGCATTGACTTGCCTCGGGTTTTGCACTTGTTGAAGTTGAGCCTTTGCCAATTGGTTCATGGTGGTTGTTAACTCGGCTATAGCTTGACCATGGTCATGCAACTCTTTGTGAAAAAGAATCACATTGGGATCACCTTATGGAACATTGGCCCGAGATTGCCACGCCGATGAAGTATCTGCCATCTCATCCAAGATATCACATGCCTCCGCATAAGGCGTAGTCATGAAGTTCCCATCGGCGAGTTGATTCACTACACATTGGTTGATTGTATTGATCCCCTGATAGAAAGTTTGTTGAATCATGTTCTCTGTCATATCATTGTTGAGGAACTCTTTCACTATTGTTCTATACCTTTCCCGTATCTCGTGTAGTGGTTCATTGGGCTCTTGCTTGAATGCTAGAATTTCATCTCAAATAATAGCCATGTGCCCAGAAGAGAAGTACTTAGAAATAAATTTCTCTGCTAATTCATCCCACGTATGAATGGAATGATTTCGAAAATATTCCAACCAATCTAAATCTTTCCCCCGTAGAGAGAAGGGAAAAAGCCTTAGCCTCAAAGAATCCTCGGAGACATTTGTTTGTTTACTCCCCCAACACGTATCTACGAACCCCTTCAAGTGTTTATATGCATTTTGACCTGGTGCACCAGTGAAGAACCCTCGTTGCTCGAGAAAAGTGAGCATCACGTTGGTTATTTGGAAGTTTTCCGTCCTAATACGCGGATGGACTATAACACTTGCATACCCTTCATTCGGAAACACGTGGTGTGGAGCCGCTTGTGGTGGAGGTGGGGTTGGAGCGGGCACATTGTCTTGAGGCACTCGGCCTCGTCTATTGGCTTGAGGTTCAAGAGGGACCTCATCCATTTGATCATCCTCAACATCCACATCCCCCAAAAGTAAGTTTCCGAGCTTATTGTTTGCCATGATTGCTACTCTAATTTCTCAACACGTTAGTAATAAGGAAGGAAAAGAAGATATTCCCAAAAAGACACCTAAATATATAGCTAATACCGTTTTTAGATCCTCGACAACGGCGCCAAAAATTAATCTCGTCCAATTTCATACCTCAATTCAAGGTTATAAAAACAGTCGATACAAGTTTACTCTTCCACAGGGAGCTATAGATGAGAGTTAGTAGTATATATCGTAGCGTGAGAGTTTGAATATCTAAGTTTACTCTTCCACAAAATGAGGTTGTTTTAAAGTCTAATTTAAAACTACAATTGCAAGTTGGGAAATTAAACTAAGATATTGTTTTTGTTATTTTTCAAATGTTGTAAAACGCCTAGGGCTATGACCTTCATCTAGGTGTTTGCCTAATGGGATATAAACCTTAATGCTTGTTTTATTGATCGGGGTGTATTATAGCTATCAACAATCAATTACCCACTCAATACCTCTCGGTCAGAGAGTGATTTTGCCAATTTGGCTTCTTCAAGCCCAAATGGGTATTGAACAAAACGGTTGATAAAAGCTCAAGTCGGGTTATTACTATCTCTAGGTTGAACCCTTTAATTGGGATTATCAATCTCTCGATTTACCCAATTTCTTGTTAGCCAAGTTTTCCTAGACTAAGTCTCTCTTTCTCAAGTAGAGACCAAGTCAAATAGGCATGAACTAATGTTTACAACCATTAATTCCATAAATAAAAGCAAGAACAATGCTAAATAATAAACACCCAATCATAAACAAGCATTAAATCAAACACCCATTAAGTTTACACACTAGGGTTGGGTCACAGACCTAGTGAAAATCTAGCTACTCATGCTTGAAATAGAAGAAGAAATGATAATTAAACTGATATTGCAAGATCAAAATGATAAAATCTAAGTTAAAATAGCTCAAAATATGAAAAACTACTAAAAAGAGTAAAACGAAACGGCTACTGTAGCAGCTGATGTCAAACATTGACCTAAAAATGTGAAACTCGTCTATTTATACTGGGCTGGGAATTTCGGATAAAAATGCCCATCGGGAGGTTCTGCGGCCGCACAATTCCATGTACGGTATATTTTTCTTCAATTTATCAAGATTGGAAGTCTACGGCCTCATAATTCTGATCTGCGGCCGCAATGCACTATTTATGAGGTCCGTAGATTTGTAACTGCGGTTGCATCTTGCACTTCTGTAGTCTGCTCTTTTACATTTGCGGCTGCATAGATCTTCTTCTACGACTGTACAATTATTGTGCGGTATGCCTTTTAGGGGACTTGGAATGCACATTCTCTGAACTTTGCTCTGGCTTAGCTTTTGCGGCCACACAATTCTTGTTCGAACCGCACTTTGCACCAAACTCTGCTCGATTTTCCTTCATCATCTGCGGCCGCAGATGATATTCTGCGGTCCGCACTTTTGAGATTTTGTGCTTTTTATGTCCTTGAGTTCAAATTACTCCTTTTTGAGTTTGATTTCATCTTGGGAATTCATCTTCCAATATTCCTGCAATTAAGCACATTTCATTAATTTTCGGGAACACAATTAAACGCTTTTGGACTAAAATAAAAGCTAAAAGGCGCTAATAAGTAGTCAAAATTCCTAGTTATCAACCTTAAAGAATTCTTAAATGACCGAGCTAAGAACAATTATGGTCATAACCGGGACAACGCGGAACCCTCGAAAGCAGGAAAAGATCCCCCGCATCAAACAATCAACATGATCTTCTGAGGGAACGAGATTAACGGGGTCACCTTTTCAACAGCAAAGAAGATGAAAGTATCAATAACACATAGAAAAAGCTTCGGGAAGATGATATCACTTTTACGGAGGACAACGCAAATGGATTGCTGCTACCACACAACAATGCACTGGTAATTTTTTAAAATGTGCCAGATTTTAAGATTAAACGTGTTCTAGTGGATCCAGGAAGTTAGGCTAATATCATACAATGGCGAGTATTGGAGCAAGCTAAACTCACCGGAAGCATTATTCCGTCCACAAAGCTCCTCGCCGGATTCAACCTCGCAAGTGTGATAACCCGGGGAGAAATTTTATTAGTCACGAATGTTGAAGGAGTAATGAAAACAACTCTTTTCGAAGTAGTAGATGGTGATATGGGATACAACATCATTCTGGAAAGGCCATGGTTACATGAGATGAAAGATGTACCAACAACATATCATCAATTGCTGAAGTTTCTAATGCCCGAACGAATTAAGCAGATAAGGGGTGATCAACCGGCAGCAAGAGAGATGAATGCAATTTCAATCTCCAATAGCAAAAGAAAGGAACACATGGTATAGCAATTACAGGGACGGACACCTACTCCCGAACTAGATGAAGTTAGCCCAGGGAAGAGGCATCAAAATATTATCAGGTGCCAAGATATTTCCAAGTTCCAGAAGAGACCGATGCAATGAAGTCCACAGCGGAAGAGCTGGAGCAAGTGGCATTGTTCGAAGAATTCCTAGAAAGGAAATTCCTCTTGGGGATAGGACTGTACCCAGAACTCAGGCTCGACTTTATTAAATTCTTTCAATCTAATGACGATTGTTTTGCATGATCTCATGAGGATATGACAGGCATCCCAACAGAGGTAGCCGTAAAATAACGTAATACTATCAATAAAAGCTATAGGAATTGACTCCAAATGATAAAACTAAGATCTCTAACCAAAGTCAAAAAGTTAACTGAAAAGGTCAGCCCTGAGCCCACGTCTCGGAATCCGAAAGAATTAACAAAACTCGAACGCCTATTCAACAACGAGTCCAACCATACAAAAATTACTCAATTCCGATCTCAACTCGACCTTCAAATCCTCAAATTATAATTTATGCAATTTCTATAATTTTCCCCAACTTGTCCAACCCGAAATACTATTAAATGATAAAACCAATGATAGATTATTGTATATTAACCAAGTCCGAGTTAGAATCACTAACCCCAATCAATTTCTTGAAAATCCCTCCAAGAATCGCCTAAATCCGAGCTCCCAACGTCCAATTATGAAATACTACTCTAATCCTCGTTTAGAAATCTTATATTTTATCCAGATGTTCCCCTTCGCGATCGCGAAGGACAAAAATCACAGCCATCCAAATTACTCTTCGCGAACTCAGACAACCCACCGCGAACGCGATGTACAAAATCCTCTAGTTACGCGATCGCAGACTCCTCCACGCGATCGCGAACAACACTCGCGTGGACTTTCCAGCCTCCTCCTTCCTTCTTCGCGGACGTGACCCAGCTCATGCGTTCGCGATTCACTGACTCCCCAAGCTTTGCGATCGCATAACTATTCTTATGAACGTGTAGCACAAGCTCCCCAGCTGCCAACAACACTCTTCATGATCGCGTCTCCTTCTCCGCGATCGCGAGAGAGGAAACCAACAACAGAAAAATCAGCAGTTCCTCAAAGTTCCAAAATGCACCGTACATAATCCGAATCACACCCAAGACCCCCGGAACCTCAAACAAACATACCAACAAGTCCTAAAATATCATATGAACTCGCTCGAAGTGTCAAATCATATCAAACAACACTAGAACCAGTAATCGCATACCGATTCTAGTCTAATAAATGTTTGAACTTCTAAATTCCAAAACTAATGCTGAAACATACCAAACCAACTCTGATTGACCTCAAATTTTGCACGCAAATCATAAATGACATAACAGACATATTCCAACTTCCAAAATTAAAATACGAGCCTGGTAATCACAAAGTCAACTCTCAGTTAAACTTCTCAACTCTCGAAACTTCAACTTTTTCAATTTTTGCCAATTCAAGCCAAAATCACCTACGGACCTCCAAATTAATATATGTACTCACTCTTAAGTCCAAAATCACCATACGGAGCTATCAGGACCATCAAAACTCCATTTCGGAGTCATCTACGCATAAGTCAACATCCGGTCAACTCTTTTAACTTAGGCTTCCAACCTTGAGACTAAGTGTCCCAATCCATTTCGAAACATCCCCGGAATCGAACCACCCATCCCGACAAGTTACATAACAACAAACAAACACATAATAGGCAATAAATGAGGGAACGAGGCTATAATACTCAAAATGACTGGCCGGTTTCCTTACACCCTTATGATAATATATTGCATAACTGCTGCATTGTCTAATTATTTTGTCAAATTCAGTATTGTTGCACTTCTTATTCCTGATAAAAACTTGCTTATAAAGGAGTACTACTTTATCTGAATAGGTATTCTAAGACATTCTTATGCTTGAATTTGATTTTGAACTTTCTGTCGTTACGTAACATGTTTTTTAATATGAACTACTCAAGCTTTGTGATCGCATAACCATTCTCGCAAACGCGTAGCACAAACTCCCCAGCTGCCAACAAAACTCTTCAAGATCGCATCTCCTTTTCCCCAATCGTGAAGGAGGAAACCAGTAACAGAAAAATCAGCAGTTCTTCAAAGTTCCAAAATGCGCCGAACATGATCTAAATCACACCCGAGGCCCCCGGGACCTCAATCAAACATACCAATAAGTCCTAAAATATCCTACGAACTTGCTCGAAGCCTCAAATTACATCAAACAACAATACAACCACGAATCGCATATGATTCAAGCCTAATAAACTTATAAACTTCTAGCTTCCAAAACTAATGACGAAACATACCAAACCAACTTCGATTGACCTCAAATTTTGCACACAAGTCATACATGAAACAACGGAGCTATTCCAACTTCTGGAACCAAAATCTGAACCCGGTAAATATAAAGTCAACTCTCGGTCAAACTTCTCAACTGTCCAAACTTCAACTTTTCCAATTTTCGCCACATCAAGCCAAAATCACCTACGGACCTCCAAATGAATATCCGGGCACACTCCTAAGCCTAAAATCAACATACGGAGCTGTCTGAACCGTCAAAACTCCATTCCGGAGTCATTTACACAAAAGTCAACATCCGGCAACTCTTTCAACTTAGGCTTCCAATCTTGGGACTAAGTGTCCCAATCCATTTTGAAACATCCCCGGAATCGAACCAACCACCTCGGAAAGTTACATAACAACAAACAAACATAGAATAGGTAATAAATAGGGGAACATGGCTATAATACTCAAAACGACCAGTCGGGTCGTTATATTCTCCCCCTCTTAAACAAACGTTCATCCTCGAACGGGTCTAGAAATATACCTGGAGTCTTAAATAGGCATGGATATCTGCTCCGCATCTCCTACTCGGTCTCCCAAGTAACCTCCATGACTGGATGCTCTCTCCATTGCACGTTCACTAAAGCTATATTCTTTGACCTCAACTTTTGAACATGCCGATCCAAAATGGTTACCGGCTCTATATCATAAGTCAAATACATATCTAACTAAACCGTGCTGAAATCCAAAACATGAAACGGATCGCCGAAATACTTCAGGAGCATGGAAACAAGTAACATGCCGATAGAATAGGCGGCAATGCAAGCTTATAAGTCACCTCTCCAATCCTCTCAAGCACCTCAAAAGGCCCAATATAATGAGGGCTCAACTTACCATTTTTCCCGAACCTCATAACATCCTTCATAGGTGAAACTCTGAGTAATACCTTCTCTCCCACCATACAAGAAATATCACGAACCTTCTGATCAACGTAACTCTTCTGTCTAGACTGTGTCGTACGAAGCCGATCCTGAATCAACTTAACCTTGTCCAAAGCATCCCTAACCAAGTTAGTACCTAATAGCCTAGCCTCACCTGGCTCAAACCAAGGCCTCATAAGGAGCCATCCGAATACTCGATTGGTAGTTGTTGTTGTAGGCAAACTCTGCAAGCGGTAGAAACTGATCCGAAAAACCACCAAAATCTATGACGCAAGCGCGTAGAATATCTTCCAATATCTGAATAGTGCGCTCGGACTATCCGTACCTTTGAGGGTGGAATGTTGTACTCAACTCAACCCGCATGCCTAACTCTCGCTGCAATATTCTCCAAAACTACGATATAAATTATGTGCCCCGATTCGAGATGATGGACACCGGCACACCGTGAAGGCGAACAATCTCGCAGATATAGATGTCAGCCAACCGCTTCCAAAAATAGGGAGTCCCAACTAGAATGAAATGCGCGGACTTGATCAACCGATCCACAATCACCCAAATACCATCAAACTTCCTTGAAATCCGTGGGAGCCCAACTACAAAATCCATGGTGATACGCTCCCATTTCCACTCCGGAATCTCAAGCCTCTGAAGCAAATCGCTCGGCCTCTGATGCTCGTACTTCACCTGCTGACAATTCAAGCACCGAGATATAAATCCCACTATATCTTTGTTCATCCTCCTCCACTAATATTATTGCCTCAAGTCCCGATACATCTTTGCGGCACCCATATGAATAGATACCGCGAACTGTGGGCCTCCTCAAGAATCAACTCACGTAACCCATCTATATTTGGCACACAAATCCGACCTTGCATCCGCAGCACCCCATCATCCCCTATGGAAACCTCCTTGGCATTACCGTGTTGAACCGTGTCCTTAAGGACAAACAAATGGGGGGTCATCATACTGATGCTCTCTGATGCAATCATATAAGGAAGACCAAGAAACCACATAATATATAACCCGGCTAGGCTCTGAAATATCTAACCTCATGAATTGATTGGCCAAGACCTAAACATCTGATGCAAGCGGTCTCTCACCAACAGGAATAAATGTAAAGCTACCCAAGGCATCGGCCATCACATTAGCCTTCCCGGGATGATACAAAATGGTGATATCATAGTCCTTTAGCAACTCCAACCATCACTGTTGTCTCAAATTTAGATCATTTTGCTTGAACAAGTTCTGGAGACTCCTATGATCCGTAAATACCTCACAAGACAACCCATAGAGATAATGCCTCCAAATCTTCAATGCATGAATGATGGCCGCTAACTCCAAATCATTAACATGGTAGTTATTCTCATGAGGCTTCAACTGTCATGAAGCATGATAAATCACTCTACCCCCTGCATCAAGACACACCCAATACCAATCCGAGATGTATCCTAACACACTGTATAAGAACCCGATGCTGAAGGCAAAACTAGAACTGGAGTTTTGGTCATGGAAGTCTTGAGCTTCTAAAATCTCTCCTCAAACTGTCCCGACCACCTGAATGGAGTACCCTTCTGGGTCAACCTGGTCAAAGGCGCTGCAATGGACGATAAACCCTCCATGAAGCGACGATAATATCCGGCCAAACTGAGAAAATTCTAAATCTCAATAGCTGAAGACGGTCTGGGCAAACTCTGAACCGCCTCTATCTTCTTCGGATCCGCTTTAATCTCCTCACTGGAAATCACGTTTCCCAAGAACGCCACCGAACTGAGCCAAAACTCACACTTGAAGAACTTGGCATAAAGCTTCTCCTCTCTCAACCTCTGTAGTACAATCCCCAAATATTGTGCATGCTCCTCCTAGCTACGTGAGTACACCAGGATATCATCAATAAATACTATGACAAATAAATCAAGATATGGATGGAACACACTGTTCATCAGATGCATGAACGCTGCTGGGGCATTGGTCAGCCCAAAAGACATCACAAGGAACTCATAGTGACCATAGCGAGTCCTGAATATCGTCTTCAGAATATCCGAGTCCCGAATCTTTAACTGGTGATACCCAGACCTCAAATAAATCTTAGAGAACACTCTCGCTCCCTGAAGCTGGTCAAATAAGTCATCAATGCGCCACAAAGGGTAATTGTTCTTAATTGTAACTTTGTTCAGTTGTCTATAGTCAATGCACATTCGCATAATACCATCTTTTTTCTTCACAAACAGAATCAACACACCCCAAGGCGATATAATAGGCCTAATGAACCCTTTATCAAAAAGCTCTTGAAGCTGCTCTTTCAATTCCTTCAACTATGATGGTGCCATACGGTATGGGGGAATAGAAATGGGCTGAGTGCCCGGCACCAAGTCAATATGTCCATGTCGGGTGGCATGCCTGGCTGGTCTGCAGGAAACACATCCGGAAAGTCTCGCACTACCGGAAAGTCTCGCACTACCGGAATAGAATCAATAGTAAGAGTATCAGCACCAACATCTCTCACAAAAGCCAAATATGACAAACAACCCTTCCCAACCATCCGTTGGGCCTTCAGATATAAAATCACCCTGCTGGGAATATGGTCTAGAGAACCTCTCCACTCGATCCTAGGTAACCCCGGCATCGCTAACATCGCGGTCTTAGCATGACAATCTAGAATAGTATGACATGGGGACAACCAATCCATACCCAGAATCACATCAAAATTAACTATACTAAGCAACAAGAGATCAACTCTAGTCTCCAATCCCCCAATAGTCATCACACACGACTGATACGCACGATCCACAATAATAAAATAGCCCACTGACGTAGATACATGAATATATGAAATTAAAGACTCACAGGGCATATCCAAATAGCGAGCAAAATGTAATGATATATACGAATAAGTGAAACCAGGGTCAAATAATATAGAATCATCCTTGTGGCATACTGAGACAATATCTGTAATCACTATGTCTGAAGCAACGGCCTCTGGCCTGGCAAGGAAAGCATAGCATTGAGCCTGACTGCCATCTGATCGGCCTCCCCCTCTAGGGAAACCTCTAGCTTCCTGAGCCCCACCCCGAGCTGGCTGGATGGATGGTGAAGTAACTGGTGTGGAAGTCATAGCCTGGGACCGTTACTGTGGAGCCTTACTCAATAACCTGAGGCAATCTCTCTTGAGATGGCTCCAATCCCTGCACTCGTATCAACCCCTCCTGACGGGATGCTGACCCTGATAACTTGAGGAACTGCAGGTAGAAGCTTGTGAAGGTGAAGCATGGTAAGAACTCTGTGCTGGTAACGCACTAAAGGATGACTGACCCGAACGAACACTGTAGGAACCATGGCCAACTGATGTGCCACGATGAACCGGATGTGCTATCTGAGCGGGCCCATAAAGATGACCCCTACTGTGGTGGGACTACCCTCTAGAAGAAACAACACCCAAACCACGAGGCCTCTTGGCCTCCCTCTCCTAACGCTCCTGACTAGGAACCTGCTCAAGCCGCCTAGCAATATCAACCACCTCGTCGAATCTAGCACCTGATGCAATCTCCCGAGTCATGACAAAAATATAGTCCATAGTTGAGGCTGTCAATGAACCTACTAATCCTCTCCCTCTCTGTGGGAACCAACCAGATCGCATGATGAGCCAACTCTAAAAATCTCATCTCGTACTTGGTCACGGACAAACCCTCATGGCGTATCTGCTCAAACTGCCTACGCAACTGCTCCATGCGGGTCAGTGGTACAAACTTCTCTAAGAAAAGAACGGAGAACTCGTTCCATGTAAGTGGTGCAGCACCGGCTGGTCTGCTCCGCTCATACACCTCCCACCATCTAAAGTCTACCCCTCTACAGTTGAAAAGTAGTAAATGAGACTCCATTAGTCTCTAGAATACCCGTCGTGCGAAGAATCCGCTGGCACATATCTAAGAAGTTCTGAGCATCCTCTGACTCAACCTCACTGAATGATGGGGGCTTAAGCCTCCCAAACCTCTCTAGCCTCTTCTGCTCCTCGCCACTCGACGGTGGACCTACCCGGGCCTGAATAACTGCACCCAGCTGGGCTGGTAGTACACCCGGTGTCTGAAGTCCCTGCACTACCTGAGAAGTGGCTGGTGCGGCCTGAACTGAAACTGCCTGGGCAAGGCTAGTGCATACAGTAAATACCTAGGCTAGAGCCTCCTGAAGGCTTGGAATCACAATGGGCACAGCTGGTGCCTGAAGTGGTCCCACCAGCTCAACCACATATGGAATCTGCTCCTGAGCTGGAGCAACTAGTGGGTCTATAGGTGCTGCTCTAGCTATTGTACGAGCTGCACCTCGGCCTCTATCACGGCTACCGCCTCTCGTGGCCCTAGCTGGTGGTACTGGGGTTCGTCCTCCCGGTCTGGTAGCACGTGTCGTCACCATCTGTAAAAGAATAAAATAATAGATGTTTAGTTTCCATAATCAATAAATTTGCACGATAAGAATACAAGAAAGTGAAGTTTTTCCTAAGGGTTCGGTAGCCTCTCGAAGAAACGTTTATCGATCTGCAAGACTCTATTAAACCTACTCATGACTCATAATACCTATGAACCTAGGGCTCTAATACCAACTTGTCACGATCCAAAATCCTAACCCGTGGTGATGGCGTCTAATACACCGGCTAGGCAAGCCGAAACATGATAACAAAAGCAACATAATATCGAAATTCATATAAATAACATAGCTTGAGGTCTCAATATAATAAAAACTGCTAATACAATGTAAATCCTCTCAGAAACTAGTAAGTATATTGTCATGAGCTACTACAATGGAATACAAGTCTGAAACTGAGCAATAAATATAATGTATGAACTATAACAATAATATGAAAGGAAAAAGATAAGTCAAATTGCGACCAAGGATGCAGCTCTACCTCGCCTCTAGCAGATAGTCCGGAAAGCAACCTACTGCTGATAAGTGGTCCCCACATCTGGATCTGCACAATTAAGTACATAGTGTAGTATGAGTATAACCGACGCAATATACTCAATAAGTAGCATAAATAAACACGGCAAGATAAAAGAAGCACAAATTAATAATGATACTAGTTATCACCTGTGAGGTTTCATCTTTAATTCCGGTACAGAATAATATTGAAATCAAGTCATCAAGTTTAGTGAGAAAATACATGTGTGTATGTGTACAGTTTCTCAAATACTCTACACATACAATATCTTATCATATAGAGGTGATATGCAGTTAAATGATCAAGGAAATTACAAGTAAGGATAAAATGCAAAATCCAACAAAACACTGGCCAGATTCCCTCAATTTTTCCATATCCGTTCCAAAATCACTTATCAGTATTCTTAATAATCGTGTGTACACCATCAAGAGAGAAACATGAGAGGGGTGAACCTAGGGGGGTGGATCCACATGTAAGCACGGCCAATTTGACGTGCTGCCAACTCGGCGTGATCACATGCTCAATATCATAACTTACCCCGTGGGGTCACAGGCATAACAGTACAATCCGTCCGGCGTGGTCACAGGCATATCAACACAATCCGCATGGCATGGTTACAGACATAACAACACAATCTATCCGGTATTGTCACAAGCATAACAACACAATTCACTCGGCGTGGTCACAGGCATAACAACACAATCCGCCCGGCGTGGTCATAGGTCTCTTGTCCAAACATATCATACAGGAGCAATTAAACAAGTGTACATGTATGAAATAAGTGAATATCAAATCTCATGCTCCTGGACTGGTATAAACGACATGCTAAAGTGTAGGCATGTGCAAGTGTACTATCATAGCTTAAAACCGATAATTTCAGCGAAGAACAACATTTATCAGTTCATTCAAGGATAAAGCCCCGACGTAACCTCAATCATGGCTCATATAGTTCACAATAATATCACAATGTGTGAAGCATCATAGCTTAAGGTTTAACAGTCAAATTCTAGGCTTATAAGTCCCGAGCACACCTCGAACATGAATAAATAATCCCAGTGCTTACACATGGGTTCATCCCCACGCATGTGCACACCCTATGACACGTAGCTATCACAACAATTCAGGAAACTAGTGCATCAACTGAGTTTAAATAAGATACTTACCTCAAAAAAATCAAATCACTCCGCTAGCAAGCCTTTCCCATGCGTATTGACCTCCGGAAGGTTCGAATCTGGCCAAAATAACCTAATACTCTCAATAAAAGCTATAGAAATTGACTCCAAATGATAAAACTAAGATCTCTGACCAAAGTCAAAAGGTCAACTCAAAAGGTCAATCCCAGGCCTACATATTAGAATCCGACAAAATTAACAAAATCCAAAAATTCATTCTACAACGAGTCCAACCATACCAAAATTACTTAATTCCAATCTCAACTCGACCTTCAAATCCTAAAATTATAGTTTATGAAATTTCTACAATTCTTTCTAATATTTCCAACCCAAAACACTAATTAAATTATAAAAATAATGATAGATTCATGTATATTAACCAAGTCCGAGTTAGAATCATTTACCCCAATCAATTTCTTAAAAATCTCTCCAAGAATTGCCTCAATCCGAGCTCCCAAAGTCCAATTACGAAATATTACTCTAACCCTCGTTTTGAAATCTTATATTCTGCCCAGATGTTCCCCTTTGGGATCGCGTAAAGTCCCTCATGATCGCGAAGGACAAAAATCACAACCCTCCAAATTACTCTTCGCGAACACAGACAACCCACCACGAACGCGATGTATAGAATCCTCAAGTTACGTGATCACGGACTCCTCCAAGCGATCGCGAAGAACACTCACGTGGACTTCCTAGCCTCCTCCTTCCTTCTTCGCACACGCGTTCTCAATTCACTGACTCCCCAAGCTTCGCGATCGCTTAACCATTCTTACGAACGTGTAGCACAAACTCCCCAGCTGCCAACAACACTCTTCGCGGTCGCGTCTCCTTCTCCGCGATCGCGAGAGAGGAAACCAACAACAGAAAAATCAGCAGTTCTTCAAAGTTCCAAAATGCGTCGTACATGATCCGAATCACACCCAAGACCCACGGAACCTCAAACAAACATACCCACAAGTCCTAAAATATCATATGAACTCGCTCGAAGCCTCAAATCACATCAAACAACATTAGAATCAGGAATCGCATACCGATTCAAGTCTAATGAACTTTTGAACTTCTTAATTCCAAAACTAAAGTTGAAACATACCAAACCAACTCCGATTGACCTCAAATTTTGGACACAAGTCATAAATGATACAACAGACATATTTCAACTTCCAGAATTAAAATACGAGCCCGGTAATCACAAAGTCAACTCTCAGTTAAATTTCTCAACTCTCGAAACTTTAACTTTTTTAATTTTTGCCAATTCAAGCCAAAATCACCTACGGACCTCCAAATTAATATATGTACACACTCTTAAGTCCAAAATAACCATACGGAGCTATTAGAATCATCAAAACGTCATTCCGGAGTCATCTACGCACAAGTCAGCATCCGGCCAACTCTTTTAACTTAGGCTTCCAACCTTGGGACTAAGTGTCCCAATCCATTTCGAAACATCCCCCGAACTGAACCACCCACCCCGACAAGTTACATAACAACAAACAAATCCAGAATAGGCAATAAATGAGAGAACGGGGCTATAATACTCAAAATGACTGACCGGTTCATTACACCTTTATGATAATATATTGCATAAATGCTGCATTGGCTAACTTATTTTGTCAAATTCAGTATTGTTGCACTTCTTATTCGTGATAAAACATTGCTTATAAAGCAGTACTACTTTATCTGTATATGTATTCTAAGACATTCTTATGCTGGAATTTGATTTTGAACTTTCTGCCGTTACGTAACATGTTTTTTTAATATGATTTACTTGTGCCCGTGTCTACTTCTTGAAAACCTAAACAGCTTCCATTCTAGAAGCTACCGCTTCTCGCCTCCCGTTTAGGCCCCTAATTCGGTCTATGTCTGGGCTGCTGCCGTACTCAAAGGCGAGGGGCTCCAAAAGCGGATGCGATCGGCCTCAGAGGAGAGTACAATTTAATAAAGAAATATAGGTAACCTGTGGTTTCAATACTTTCCTTTAGTTGATTGATGAAAAAAATTGGTTGACGAAAAAAGGCATCATTATAGATCTTACGTCTGTTTTGTTGGCAGGGTATTATAACTCTGTAGTCCGTCTGCATATACATCTTCTGATGCTATATACATACGTGTTTGAAGGTCGCTAGCTTGTGTTTGACAGTTAATACAAATGACAACCTGCTACTTTTTCTAGCTACCAAATACCTTGCCATTTACCGTTATTGACGTCCTTTTGTTTCCGATATTGCAGAAAATATGGACAATGCAGTTCACTTTTTGTAACTTACTGGCATGTACATTTATATTTTTGTTAGACGGTAAAGCATATTAGTCCTGTAACTAATATAAATACTGGTTGCTGAAAGACTAGCAGTAAATATTACCTCTTTTTTGGCTTGAATTTGTTTTCTTTGCTCTGCTATATATCTAAGTTTCTAAGACTAAATGGAAATAAAGTTACTGCTTGTCCCACTACAGACATGACATCCAAAGGATCAATTAAAGTGATAAGATAAAGAAACAATTTGCGAAGAGTTTAATATAATTATGTCATCTTTTTCTAATTAGTATCACGTGACTCTTCGTATAAGAGACCATAATGTTTAACAAATCAACTCATATATCTCAATACACAATTGATTATAATGCAAGTTGCTCCTATAGAAAGTAATTTCTTTTTTAATTAATATAAGCTGCTAAATTTATGAAGTTTGGGCCGGGCTCAGCAAGTGCCATTCCCCACTAGTGTTTAAGTAAAGCACAAGATGGTCAAATAAAATGTATTTTCCAACAAAAGTATTATAATTACTCACAATCACACTTCACCTAGTGACAAAAGAAATATGTTGGTTAAAGTTTATATATAATAGCATTCAAAGAATCTAACACCTTTATTTTACATTTATGTTTAATATTTCATCTTAGATTAATTTATATAAAACATATATAGAAAAAAATATATTCTTGTATGACATATTTTACTAATTAACAGACTCTTGACTAATCATGTATAGAACTTCTACGTAGTTGTCATAATCTTCCTAAGGAGTAAATAATTATATTTAAATTTGAAGCGAAAATATAATAGTATATTGAGAAGGCAGTGTTGATGATTTGGAAGTGGATGAGGTAATGTGAAAAAAATTAAATTAAAGTTAGTAGCATTGGGTATGACTCTTGCAACATATATTACATTCTCTTTATTTCTTTAACTAAAGACATTACCCCTTCTACGAAAAAAAGAGATAAAGAAAATTGAAACAATAAATGTAATGTTGAAAAAAGATGAATAAATATAGAAACGTATTAGGAAAAAGAAAAAGTACTCAATAAACTTCAAGCAGACAAATGATTGATCTGTGTTTGCATATAAGTTCTATCATTTAGCCCCGATTCAGACATTCTCTCACCATTTAATTCTTAATAATAATAAGTTAAGTTAATACAGAAGTGTAAGCATTGAGGTGCAAAAAATATATTCCAAATCAACGATAACCATACTCTACTAATTTGATTTATCCAAATCCTACTTCTTATATAATATGTTAGGTCAACTTCTCGCGAAGGGATTGAAGGTTATCCTCCTTTTAATTAAGGAGATAGGATTGCCTCGTCTTTTGTACAATTGTATGATTCTTCTGTTGTCTTATTCGCGATGTTGTTTTCTTAATTAGCGTATTACGAAATGCCAGTTCATCGACTCATTCCAATTTGATCCTTTTTCGATTTTAATAGATTTGATTCATTATTTCCGTAGACAATAAATTTGCGTTAAGAAAACAAAATCAAGACAGAAAAATATTGTAACAATCATAGTGTTTTATTTCAAATAGTTTGAGTGTTACAATCTCTATGATTCCTCTGATACTTCTTTCTCAATATAAATTCAAGGGCCTTTGAGCTTGATCTTGAATTTGAAACTGATTTATCCGCCGTAAACACTTTGATTGTTGCCACTAGGGGTGGCAACTGGGGCGGGCCCGGTCCTAAGTGGGCCGGTCCTATGTGGGCCGGTCCTATGCGGTCCGGTCCTAAACGGTCCTGGGCTTCATCGGGATCGGGACCACGAACTAACGGGCCCGGGTTTAGTGGGCCGGTCCCGGGCCCAAACGGGCCTAAACGGGCCCAACAGAAACTTTCTCTTTTTAATTTTTTTTTTATAGAAGTTAGAGAAAAAAATAGTAATAAAGATATATAAGCTATATTCGATTTATATACTATATATACATCTTAAAATATATATATATATATATATATATATATATATATATATATATATATATACTATATTATATATACATAGTATACATCTTAAAATATACTATATATACATCTTAAGATATATATACATCTTAAGATATATAAGCTATATATATATATAGTAAGATGTATATATAGTATATCTTAAGATGTATACTATCGAATATGACTTATAAACTATGTATATATATATTATAGTATATATATAGTATATTATAGTATATATATACATTTTAAGATATATATATATATATATATATATATATATATATATATATATATATATATATATATATATATATATACACACACACACACACTATACTATATATACATAGTATATTCGATATACTATACTATATATACATCTTAAGATATATAAGCTATATATATATATATATATATATATATATATATATATATATATATATACACACACAATACTATATATACATAGTATATAAATCATATTCGATAGTATACATCTTAAGATATATATAATATATATAGTAAGATGTATATATATTATAGTATAGTATAGTATATACTATATATACAGCTTAAGATATATAAGCTATATTCGATATATTCGATATATATAGTATATATATAAGCTTATATGTATACTAAACTATACTATAATATATATACATCTTACTATATATAAGCTATATTCGATTTATATACTATATATACATCTTAAGATATACTATATATACATGTATATCTACTATATATATCTAGTATATCTAGTATACTATGTATATATAGTATATCTTAAGATGTATATATAGTATAGTATATATAGTATATCTTAAGATGTATATATAGTATAGTATATATAGTATATCTTAAGATGTATATATAGTATATCGAATATAGTTTATATATCTTATGAGATGTATATATAGTATAGACTATAGTATAGTATAAATATAAGCTTATATGTATACTATACTATACTATAATATATATACATCTTACTATATATAAGCTATATTCGATTTATATACTATATATACATCTTAAGATATACTATATATACATGTATATCTACTATATATATCTAGTATACTATGTATATATAGTATATCTTAAGATGTATATGTAGTATATCTTATATAGTATATCTTAAGATGTATATGTAGTATAGTATATATAGTATATCTTAAGATGTATATATAGTATAGTATATATAGTATATCTTAAGATGTATATATAGTATATCGAATATAGTTTATATATCTTATGAGATGTATATATAGTATAGACTATAGTATAGTATAAATATAAGCTTATATGTATACTATACTATACTATAATATATATACATCTTACTATATATAAGCTATATTCGATTTATATACTATATATACATCTTAAGATATACTATCCTCAATTCCCTGTGACAAATAAACTTCAAGCTCATTTAGTTGTGAAAAATCACTAGTACTAGAACCTTGAGAACCCCTGAACCCTGCCCAAGCACTAAGTGCTCTTACTCCCGCAGTTCTTTTAGATGATTGAGAACTAGAAGAAGAAGGAGTTGGAACATTTGGTCTAGCATGATCTAATGCAACTTGATAAGCATTATAAATAGTTTGAACATTTATTTTAATTGAGGCTATTGCGTTCGGAAGTTTAGACAACTCCTCATCTTCAAGTGCTAAACCATTATAAACAGTTTCATACCAAAATTGAGGACCTCCTAATTTCATAGTAGGATTTAACAATGCAGCAATACCATAAATAGGGGGAATAGGGAAAAAATATTTTTTAAACTTTTTTCTCATGGAATCAATAGCAAGTTGATAAATTTCTCCACCATCTGAAAAATGATCAAACAAATTTGCAAGTTCTGCAATATAAACTAAACAGTTAGAAATAGTAGGATAATATTGCCCAGAAAATTTATTTGTAGCAATATGGAATTTTTCTAAAAAATCTACAAGCATTTTAACATTAGCCCAATCCGCATTTGTAAGGTGCTCATCATCATCACTTACATGAGCATTAAACGTTGAGTTTATGGGGTTTCTATATTCATATGCAATAACTAAACTTTCATACATGTAATTCCATCTAGTTGGACAAGGTTTAGGAACCTTTCTTTCTCTTAGGCCAAATTCATTGCATCTTTTAAAATATTCTCTAAGTCTACTTCTACGATTTGAATAAAAAAAGCCAATTAAGAGCCATTTTAACTTTTTCAATTTCAACATTTAAAATTCGCATGCCATCACCCACAATTAAATGGTAAATATGACAAATAAATCTAACATGAAAAATATTACTAAATACAGGACTTAGTATCGTGGTAAGCAAGGCTACATCATTTGTGTTACTAGTAGCATTATCCATTGAAACTGATATTATTTTATCACTAATATAAAAATATCTACAAATATCCGCAATCGTGCTAGAAATAAACTGCCCTGTGTGACGTGAATTAATTATTCTATAAGCAATAATGCGCTTTTGCATTATCCAATGCTCATCAATCCAATGACTGGTAACAGTAAGGTAATCACAGTCATTATCACTTCTACCAATATCAGTTGTAATAGCAAGACGACAATTTATATGAGTAAATAAATAGCGCAAATATTGTTCATATTCATGTTTATATTTATAAATATCACTCTTTACGGTTGTGCGAGGAAAACCTTTATAAGTAGGATTAAAAAAATTTCTAATATAATGCACAAAGTGGGGGTTAGAAGGAAAACTATAGGGTAAGCACATAGTAGTGACCATTTTTGCCAATTCTTCCCGATCTTTTTTTGGATCATAATATAAAATACCACCGGTAACAGTGTTAATTCCCGGTTGAAATTAATTTGACCCGGTACTAAGGTCAGCCTGACTAGGTGCACTTGTCCCCTCAACCAAAGCTTTCATACGAAAATATTTAGCTTTATCTTGAGGGTGTAGCAATATGTGTCTAGTCAAACTTCCCGTCCCCCCCGACTTCCAACATATTGAAAAACTAACTCTTTGCCACAAGTTTTACACTTAGCCCTATTTTTTTCTCTTAGTTGAGTAAAAAATTGCCAAACAAGAGATGTTTCTGCCCGTTTAGGAGGTTGTCTAGAAAAAGTAGGGGCACTAATAGGAGGGTCAGATGGGGGATCATCTAGATTATTATTAGTTGGGTTAACTTCAGGAGCAGGACTAGTGGGTGTATCATCATCCGGTTGCGTTTCATCAAAATCTATTTCTTCATCATCATTTTCATCAATAGTTGGATTACCATAAAGAGCATTCATATATTCATGGTTTAATTGTTCACCGGGTGCTATATTATGGAAAAATTGACTCTCGGTAAATTGTAATAAACTATTATCGCTATCAAGAATAGGAGGTGTAGGACGGGTAACATGTTTGGGTCGTGGAGCCGAGGGAAGTGGAGGAGGAACATATTGGCCACTAGATTCACCACTCTTCGATTTTTCCTTATTTTTACTAAACATATTTTTAAGGAATAAGCCATCTTAATTAATCAAGCAAAGTAAATAAAACAAACAAAATTATAATATTAAAACTTAAGAGTTGGAACGAGTTTACCGAATTGATGAACAACTTGTTGGAAATTGATTATCGTTGAAGACTTCAATTCACCAACTTCACAATTGTTTCACAAATTGTAACAATAAAGTAAGCAATAGTAGAAGTAAATTAGAGAGAGATTGTGATAGATTGATGATTTTGTAAGAAAAAATAAAATAATGATGGGGTATTTATAGTTGAAAATAGGAAAAAAGTGTAATTATAAAAAGTTTGGGATT
Source organism: Nicotiana tabacum (assembly GCF_000715075.1). NCBI lineage: Eukaryota > Viridiplantae > Streptophyta > Magnoliopsida > Solanales > Solanaceae > Nicotiana > Nicotiana tabacum. The sequence goes on from NC_134098.1 coordinate 66,854,567, forward strand.
AAAACAAAGTTGAGGGGTTAAATGGCTATTTCATAAATAGCCAACGGCTATTTTTGACAGTCCAACGGCTATTTTTGACAAAAAAAAATTAAGAAAAAATTAGTCGTTGGGCCCGCTAGGCCCGCTAAGGGGACCGGGCCGGTCCCGATCCCGGGCCCTAGCGGGCCAAACGGTCTCGGGCCTGACGGGCCCAATCATAGGACCGGCCCACGAGACCGGACCAGGCCCGCTAAAACCAGACCAAACGGTCCTGGCCCGTTTAACCGTTTGGCCCGTCTGGCCCGCGGTCCTGGGCCGGTCCCGGACCTGGACCGGCCTACTTGCCATGCCTAGTTGCCACTAATTGTATTACGAATAAGTAGCCTTGATCTTGAACGCCTTGTATTTAATTTGACTTCGTTCTTGATCTTGAATACTTGAAATCTGTGTTGAAGTACTTGAATGCTTAAATATTTACAGTTTGCAGAAAATTGTGGCCTTTGATCCACGAGCTCCCTTGTGTTTTCTTTTTATAACTTCTGGTCTCCTTTTCTGAGTGACGAAGACCCCTATTTATAGTTGTGGGAGGGAAGAGTTGTGATGAGAACAAACTCTTTCCGACCAATCAGATTGAAGAGTGATAAGGCCCCAATTGATTGGTCAGAACATGTCACTTCCACACGTGGCGTGATTTCATTGGCCTTTTAATTTGACTTGGCATGCCTTGTCATTTTGACACGTGGCACGATCATATTGGCTCTTCTGTTTGACTTGGCATGGCACGTCATTTGATACGTGGCACTAAACTGGGACTCTAGGAAGATGGCATATTGGGCCTAATAAAGTGGGCTCATCATTTGTAGCCCAACTAAATGGACTAGCCCAATTGATATGGACTTCTTTATTTAACCCATATGTATTGGACTTATATAATTAATCCAATTATATTAGCCCATAATATTTATTTGGATCGAAATATATTTAATTGAGATTAAATCCAAATTTCTTATGGATTTAAATTCAATAACATTTCGATTGCCTACAAATGCCCCCTACTTCAAGACTTGGCAAAATATACATTTTGATGAATTTGGAAGACAAGGATTGAAGTAATATCGAAGCGTCATTCCTTCTCTTTTTACTTAAAACTCGAGCCAAATCATCTTACAGATACTAAATACTTGAAACACTAAAGTTCCAATCCCCAGTCACGTGAGAGTTGTGATTGTTTGCTCATGTCCCCTTTGATTTTGGAAATTTAAAAGAACTCTTATTGTTATTATTATTATTTTAGTTGAGAACTACACTTGACATGTTTAGTACAGCTCATGTAAAGCCATAAATTGAAATTCAGCTCAATTCATAATTAATGCAATTTAATTGGCCTTAAGAAGTTTTCACGCAACTCAATTCCAAGCTATTTTAAGCTTGCTTTACCATGCTAACACTTATCCAAATCCCTTTAGGAGTTGACTAGGGATATTTGTCTTCAAAGTTTGCTACCGAATCCTTGTTGATAACAAACTCTTACTGCCGCCTTTTAACTATCTGAGTCCTTTTCAAAGACTAATTGTCGCAACGTCCCATATCGAAATCACTATTTGACAGCCACCTTTTGATTTTCCTATATATATGGCATAATGCTCCACGCTTGTCAACATCAATTTGTTGCCTTTGCGAGCTATTTTGAGTCCTCTTTTTCTTTTGGCAATTCTAACTTAGCTGCGTCACGGTAATTTCTCCTCATTTTACTTTGCGTTCGTTTTTTTTCCTTTTTGTAGGTAATGGAGATATCTTCATTAGCAAATTCTATATATAATATATATATATATATATATATATATATATATATATATAAAGATAAATCTACAACAACTTATAGAAGGATCAATCCATAACAGCATATAGAAGGATCAACTACATAACAATATATAGAAGGATCAACTCCATAACAGCATATAGAAGGATCCAATCCATAACCGCATATAGAAGTATCAAAAGGAGTATCAAATTTGCAACAACATATAGGACCAATTCATGGTAACCTATGAAAGGACAAATCCACAACATCATATAGAAGGATCAAATCTGTGACGAGACCAGCTCAAGGTGCAAAGGAACTTAAATGTCCACCTTAAGACTGGAAAATTATAGTTCATTTTAAGGTCAAACTCGCAAAGAGGCCAACTTAAGGTGCAAATGGACTTAAACGTCCACCTTAAGATTGGAAATCATAGTTCCTTTTAAGGACAAATACGCATAGAGGCCAACTTAAGGTGCTAAGGGACTAACATGTCCACCTTAAGATTAGAAAATTAGAAAGCTTCAATTTGAAGACTTGGTGGACTTGATGACATCAACTTGAACATTTGGGGGACTTTGAAGACTTGGTGGACTTTTCAGACTTCAACTTGAAGATCGACAAACTTGAAGATTTGACGGACTTGAAGATTCGGCAGACTTTGACGCTTCAGCCTGAAGAGCGGTAGACTTTTAAACTTCAACTTGAAAAATTATCAAACTTGAAGACTTAGAGGGCTTAAATAATTGAACATGAAGACCGGCAAATTAGAGGACTTCAACTTGAAGACCGAAGGACTTGAAGACTTCAACTTGAAGACTTGGAGGGCTTGAATACTTCAACTTAAAGACTGGCAGACTTGCAGACTTAAACTTGAAGGACGGTGGACTTGAAGACCAACAAACTTGAAGGTTTGACGAACATGAAGACATAACGAATCCCCGAACTTCAATGCAAATATTTGACAGCCTCCTAAAAGATATTAATCATTTCATTGAAAACACTAATTTACCATAGCGGCTTGCCCTCTTTAAATCAAATGGGATCCAAAGATTAGGAAAATAATGGTATCTCAGCTTGATTTTCAAGTGTTGATTGAATGGATTACATTCCATCGTACTTTATTCGGACAACGATTGGGGGATTATGTATCTTTTGAACTTATGCGACTGAACTCAAAATGAAACTCTAAGTTTCCTACATACCTCAGTGAAGAGGATCAAGTCATACCGTATGTAATGACCTAACCGGTCATTTTAACTTTTAAAGCCTCGTTCCCTAAAATAAAACTCCCCGAATATGCTTTTAATAATTTATGACTTGCGGGGATGATTGGTTCGGAATTTGGAAGTGTTTGGGTTGAAATCGGAACACTTGTTTCCTTAGGTTGGCTTTAAAAGGCCAAGTTTGACTTTGGTCAACATTTTGAGAAAACGATCTCGGAATCGGGATTTGACGGTTCCAATAGGTTTGTATGATGATTTCGGACTTGGGCGTATGTTTGAATCGGGTTTTGGATAACCCGGGAGCGTTTTGGCGCTTAATAGTAAAAATTAACTATTTGAAGGTTTAAAGTTCTTTAAATTTGGTTTGGAATAAGTTTTGGAGTAATCGAGGTCCGATTTGAATTCAGAATCTGGGAATAGCTCTGTATAGTGATTTAAGACTTGCACATAAAATTTGGTATCATTCCGAATAGTATAAGTATCTTTCGGCGCATTCGGAATAAGTTTGAAGAATTTGAAAATTCTAAGTTGAATCAATTTGGTTTGAGGTGTGATTCTTAGTTTTGATGTTGTTTTACATGTTCCGATGGTTCGAGCGAGTCCGTTTCATGATTTCAAACTTGTTGGTATGTTCGGGTGGGGTCCCAAGGGCCCCGAGTGTCAATCGGACGAGGTTCAGACCAAGTTGGAAATTGGGAGCCAAAACTAATGTTCCCAGCTATTGTCAGAATTGCACCTGCGCTTGGCCAGTCGCAGGTGCGGCAATAGCTCGCAGAAGCGAACAATTTCTGCAAGTGCGAAGGAGTGGGTGCAGAAGCGGACGCGCAGGTGCGGAGCCAGTCTGAGAGGGGAATCTCGCACCTGCGAGGCTCTTTTCTGTAGATGCGGAACCACAGGTGCGGCTAAGCCTCCACAGGTGCGGAAATCACTGTTGGGCAGAACCTTAAAACGGACGAAGCTCAGTCCATTTTTAGTCCGTGTTTCTTCCATTGTTGGGCGATAATAGAGCTTTTGAGAGGGGATTTCAACTAGCAACTTGGAGGTAAGTTAATTCTACACACCTTGAGTTAAATACATAGATTATGGGTAGATTATAACTAATAAATCTTAGAAATTAAAAGTTTAGATGAAAAACCTAGATTTTTATAAAAACGAGTTTTTAACCACGAAAATGGTTATGGAATTGGATAGAAATTATATATTTGAGTTCTAGAGATTTTGGATAACGTTTTCATCCGAAAATTTTCAGAATCCGGGCACGTGAGCCCGGGGTAAATTTTAGAAATTTTACCATTTTGGATAGGGTAATTTATTTAATAGATGAATTTTGAATTTAATAAACTTGTATTAATTATTTTATATAACTTTTGGATAGTTTCGAATTTTTCGACATCGAATTGAGGTTTTTACGCGACATTTTGATCGGAAAGTGGACTTCGAGATAAGGTAAGTCTCTTGTCTAATCTTGTGAGGGAGAAATTACCCATAAGTAATTAAAGTAATAATTGTTGCTAATTGTGGGGGTTACGTATGCACGAGGTGACGAGAGTCCGTGCGTAGCTACTATTAATGCTAAAGTCTGGGTAGTTTAGGACTCACAACATGAATTACTTGTGTAAATTATATTCTTTGTTTAATTAAAATTATTTGATATATATATATATATATATATATATATATATATATATATATATATATATATATATATATATATTGGTGAATTATTAGGGAATAATATTAAAGATGAAAATATCATATGCTTAATTTTCTGTTTAAATTAATTAATTGTTAAAAGAAATTATTCATCCTCTCGAATTGAACTTATAATAAATATACTCTCATGCCGGAGGTACATAAGAAAATATCCTCCTTTCTTGTGGAGCGGGCCGAACGCCTCGGCAGGATAGATGCATCTATGGATCGTGACGCACGTCCCTCTGCAGTGTATACGACACTCTGGATCGGGCCGTACGACCTCTGCATAAATCATGCCTAATAATAATAATAATTATACGATACTTTGATAGTTTATTGCAGCTTGTGAAGCTAATTGATAAATTGAAAATCTTTGGAATTTAAAGAATTATTTATCCCTGCTTGTTAAGGAATTATTGTTATTCCTGTAAATGAGACTAATTGAAAATTTATTGGAATTGAAGGAATTTAAATAATATATTGGGAATTGTTGCATTTGAAGGAATTTAATTATGTTTGTTGGTTAAATAAATTATTGCTAATTCTGTGAATCATGTTGATTTAGATATTCTAGTTTTATTTCAAATATTATTATTGACCCATAGTGAGTGTCAAAGTCGGTCATCTCGTCTCTACCATTTCGAGATTAGGCTTGATACATATTGGGTACATGTTGTTTACGTACTCATACTATACTTAATGCACTTTTTGTGCAGGACCTGAGGCAAGTACTGGTGGAGGACCTATCGTCTTACACCCACGTTATCCAGGGGCATAATGGTGAGCTGCCTTTCTGAGCCGTTCTGCAGCTACTAGTGTCTCTCCTTGTATTTTCATTCTGTCTGTTTTTAATTCAGACAGTATATGAGATTTTGTATAATCTACTAGATGCTCATACACTTGTGATACCAGGTCTTAGCACACACATTGGTAGAATTGGGAGTTGATTATTTATCTTGGATTTAAATTAATCGGTATCTTTTATATATTCTTTAATATTGCTAGTAAAATAATAAAAATTACTTAGAAAATTATTCTGAAAAGAATTGATGTATGTTTAAATTACTAAGTTGGCTTGCCTAGCTGTAGTGTTGGGCATCATCACGATCTATAGGTGAAATTGGTTCGTGACACCGTAGTTCAGAATGGGTGATTTTTTTTAATTACTGTTTTTATATTTTTATGTCCTAACTTTTTCCTAGGCCGCCTCTTTCGAGGTTTTCAACCTAGCGGACTTTTGTTTTTTGGGTGGGCACAGTTTAGACTCATGCGGGCTAGGAGTGTAGGTACATGTAATTTAGGCTCATGCGTCAAGGAGCGTAGCGACCTGCAATTTAAACTCGTGTTTTGAGGAGCTTTGCAACTTGAAGATTTTGCTCGAATTTGAAGAGCTTTATGACATGCAGTTTAGGCTCGTGCATCTAGGAGTGTTGTAATTTGAAGATTTAGCTTACAATTCGAAATAATTCACTCCTTTAAGACTTGATCAATTTTGAAGAGCTTTGCAACTTGAAGTTCCACTCGAATTTGAAGAGCTTTGTGACTTGAAGATTTAGCTCAAAGTTGAAGCGTTTTGCAACTTGAACACTTTGCTCGACTTTGAAGAGCTTTACAACTTGAAGACTTTGCTGAATTTGAAGAGCTTTACGTCTTGAAGTTTGGCTCGAATTTGAATAACTTTGTGATTTGAAGTCCTTTCTCGACTTTGAAGAGCTTTCGTCATTATTCTTTGCTCGTATTTGAAGATCTTTGCGACTTGAATACTTTGCCCAAGTATGAAGAGCTTTACAACTTGAAGACTTTGCTCGAATTTGAAGAGCTTTGCGACTTGAACACTTTGCCCAAATTTGAAGATCTTTACAACTTGAAGACTTTGCTCGAATTTGAAGAGCTTTACGCCTTAAAGATTTAGTTCAAAATTGGGGAGCTTTGTGACATACAATATATACTCATGTTCCAAGAAGCATTATAGCTTGCAGTTTAGGATCATGCATTGAAGAGCATTGCAACATGCAGTTTAGGCCCGTGCATTGAGGAGCATTATAACTTACAGTTTAGGCTCGTGCGTTTAGGAGCATTATAACTTGCAGTTTAGGCTCATGCGTTAAGGAGCATTATAACGTGCAGTTTACGCTCGTGCGTTGAGAAGCATTGCAACATGCATGGACTCTTCAGTTTCATATTCGAATGAATACTTGCCCCCATTCTCAGCATCCTCTACATCTATTTCATAATGAGGCTCAAAGACAAGAAACCTTTGATATCCACTTATAGCCATACTTAATTCCTTATCATGTGCACGAGTTGTTAGTTCTTCAAATATTTTGGGCTTTATGCCTTGTAAGATATAGCGAAGACTCCAGTGCATGCCTTGAATACACATTTCGATGCCAGAAGTTTCGCTAAGGCGATCTTTATAGTTGAGGCTTAATCTCCTCCAGCGGTTGATGATGTCAATAACTGGCACATTCTTTCCTTAATGAGTGTTTGTAAGTTCGATCATGCTTATGATGTGTCTTGTGCTATAGAAACGATTAAGAAACTCATGCTCTAACTGCTCCTAACTATCGATGGATCCAGGTTCGAGATCTGTGTACCAATCGAATGCATTACCTTTGAGAGATTGAACAAACTGTTTGACAAGATAATCATTGTACGTTCCAACATTTTTGCAAGTTTTAACAAAGTGCGCTACATATTATTTCGGATTTCCCTTACCGTTGAATTGTTGCAACTTAGGAGGTTGATAACCAGCATGCATCTTCAAGTTATCAATTCTTTGCGTATACGGATTTGCATATGTGAGAGATAATTTGGACGACGACTCAGGCTTATCTTTGATAGCCTCCATGATGAAGTCCTTCAATTTCTCAACGGGAATTAGACCTTCAGCGAAGACTTGGATCTCCTTAGTTGTCTTGCTTGCTTTTCGGATGAGTCATATTTCTCTTGTAACCTTTGAAGATTTGAAGGTATTTGTATGGATTCTCCTTCTACTATGCTATCCAACTTATTTATTAACTTGGAAAGTTTAGCATCTTGATCTTGCACGCGCTTTGACAAGCCTTCAACTGCTTTTGTCAAATTTGCGAGTTGTTCTTCTATGGTAGAAACTTCAATGACCATTGCTTGGAGGTCACATTAATTGAGACTAAAGTAGATCCAACGATCAAATCATCATCATAACCTAGCATGAAAGGTTTCTCAAACTTAGATAAACTAAGTTGGGAAAGAACATTTTTGATCCTTTTGGCGACATTGTTCCCTTTTTGGGTCGTGCTTGTAGAGGATCTTGATCCTTTTGAAGATGAAGATCCGAAATTTGGGTTTGACGTGGACGAGACTTGGAGTGCTTGTTGTCCTAAAGAGCTTGCTTTGCTCCTTGTAACTGGCCCAAAACTTCCAAAGGTAACAACGAGGATGCTTTCCACATCAGCATAGAACTTGGAATTAGCAGCCTCACTGGAAGTTGATCTGGAGTTAATTTTCTGTGAAGCCATTTCGATGTTCTTGAACTTTGGTGATTGAAAAGTTGAGATGAGAGGTAGAGATTGTCCCACTGGGCGTGTAAGAAATTGTAGACCCTATATTTTGTTTTTAATAAGGGTGTATTGGTCATTAGCAAAATAATAATAATAATAATAATAATAATAATAATAATAATAATAATAATAATAATAATAATAATAATAATAATAAGAAACTAACTAAATAAACAAAACAAAAAAAAGGAAAAAGTAAAGAATTGAAATCAAAGGGCCGAAGCCCATTAATATATCTATCAAAAAGTTGAAAAGGGTTTAGAAAGCAATTGGCTTCTGAAGGAAACGAAGCAGAAAGCTTCAGAACGGAAAAAACAAAAAAACGAAAGGGAAAAGGGGGAAAAGGAAAAAAGGGTTGCTGCTCTAAACTCACAACAGAAGCTTCAGGAAACAGCAAATTACAAGCAGGGAAGAAAGAGAGAAAAGAGAAAAAGAGGAGGAAGAAGTAGGGACAGTGCGTTGGAACCAAAGCTATAATCGTTGAGGAATCTTAAGCACTAATTGTGTCTTACGGGAATTTCTTGAACTTCTTCCTCTGGTAGATTTTAACTTCGATTCTCATGATTGGATGATTCTACAGAGTAATAGAAATTACACTAGTTCATTCACACAATTGAGAATTTTCTTCCTAAAGAATCAATAGAACTTTATGAAATTGCAATAATAAATTATATGAATAGGTTGGAGTTGATAGATTAGTAATTACTCATATGTGGGTAAATATAATTCGGCGAATTAAGAGTCAAATATGAAACCTCGAGGGTTGGGTATTCTAAATTAGCTATAAATTAACCTAAACATGAAAATTAACATGAGATCGATATCATGCAATTATAGATTGATTAGAGGAAGTTGTACGAATTGCTCGAGGTGAAATATTTGGTATTTCGGCACGAGTACTGTGAGTAGTAATCTTACCGCAATTTGTGTTTTTCATAACTTGCATGATTTACACATGATTTTTAATATGAATATGTTACCGATTATTTTGAGTTGCATGTGGGACAAGTCTTTTACTCGATATGATACCAAAATAGTTATTTGAGATGATTACCGTCGTTTTAAATATTCCCGTTGTCACTAGATCTTCTTTACCATTACTTGAATTTACTGTTATCAAAATGAAATTACATGATTTGATAAGAACCGAAATGCCCTATATTGTTTTAAAATATTTTCTACGAGTATATACAGATTACAGAGACAAGTATAAAAGGGAGTAGACATTGAAGGATCCCGTAGCTAACGGCGGGTTCGTTAGACCTGGTGCACCTTGTAATTACTGAGTAAAGTTATAGCCCTTGCTAGTGGGAAGGTAGAACTAGCATACCGTTACCGATTTTACTCGAGTAAGGACTACTGTTATATTTGACTTCTGACAAAGAAGTCCACAGTTATACCGATTACATGATCCATTCATTGAAACCTCCCAAATATGAATATTGATATTATACAGGGTCTACCGAGCTTATTACTGAATTATTGATTGAATTATATTACATGAAAACATGACGAGACTGAAAATTATTTATTGTTTCTGAAAGGGCATCTTTATGATACTTTCTGTTTAATATACTAGCATGTTTTCTGACTTATCCCCAATAAAAACGGTTGTGGTTAAGTGTTATTACTCACTGAGCTAGCGGCTCATTCCCCGCTAAATTTATTTTACAGAGACAGGAGGATTTCGTTAATTAAAGCGCACATGTTGATAGTTTTTTGTGAGCCTCGCACTGATTCGCGTGGGCGGAGATTTTATTTATTATTATGGTCTTTTCTTTGAACTCTTAGAGTCGCTCCATAGTCATCCTTTTAGTGTCGTGAGTATTCATTTGTTGATATGGACTAGTTACTAGTATTGTACTTTCTTTCCGTATTTTTTTAGAGTTGGTTTTGGTTTTATTATGTTGAGGAGGTTGGTAATATTGGTGGAAACCCGTTTGTGGTTAGTTGATGAAGATTGTGACTGATTTAGGTGAATATTGGTTGGTTGTTACTTGTTTATAAGACATGGAAGTTTTTGGGATAGTCCAAAAATAAGGGAAACTCTGTCCGATTTTCTGTAAAATATCAATGAGGCTTACTTGGGGGCACTTGCTCCTAAGTGCCGATCATGATCCTAAATTGGGTCGTGACAAATTTGGTATCAGAGCTTAGTCTTTAAGTCCCGAGTCATGGACCAATGTTTAGTAGAGTCTTGTTCATGGGTATGTAGGCGCCCATACTTATGATTTTGAGGCTACTGAATATCTAGGAATGTTTTCCCTTCTTTCATCTTTGATCGTACGTTGAGATAACTTGAGATTGACTTTCGAATATCTCTTTCATAAATGGTTGGGACACGCACACCCTCATCTGCTAGACATGGTGCTGGATGTAGTGCTACCCGGGGTAGCGGTCAAGTTGGCGTTCATCAAACTAGAAGATAGGCTGTTATTCAACCTGAAGTTGGGAACATGGGTCAACCCCAAGCTTCTATGCCAGATCAAGTACAAGGGCAGGGAGTTCAGGACGCTCCAGCACCAGAGCCAATTGTTGTACCTATTGTTGCCTTACCTGCAGACGTAGTGGCAAGGTTATTGAATGTGTTAGAGGCATTGGTTCCTACTCAGGGTGGAAGTTCAGCTCCTCAGACTACTTTACAGACACAAGCACCTGTACAGACTCAGACTTTCGGGAATAAGGAAGTATCCCTACAAGAGTTCATGAAAATGAAATCACCAAAATTCACAGGTTTTGATAATTCGGCAGATCGTCAAAGTTTATTAGATGGGACACTCAAGGCATTACTTGCTCTAGGATGTTCTAGTGAGAGAGACGTGGAGCTCGCAACATACAAACTAGAGGATATGGCTAACACATGGTATGAAACTGTATTGCTAGGAAGGCCAGCAGGAGCAGCACCACTGACATGGGACGAATTCACTAAATTGTTCATGAATCATTTTCTTACGGACAGACTGATGAAATAATATGATAGAGACTTTGACAGATTGGTTCAGATTCCAGATATGGATGTGTAACATATAACACCAAGTTTTGTAAGCTGGCTAGATATGCCCCTTAGTGCCTACGGAAGAAGCTCGAGTTCAGAGGTTTGTTGATAGATTGGTTAGTCGTCTAGACACTGCAGTAGCCCCACAGATAAAGACTTTATCATACTCTGATGTAGTCTACCTTGCTAGAAATATTGAAACCAAGGGATGTGAGGAGCGTGCAGCTAGTGATTTACGTAAGAAGGACAAGATATGGGGGTCTTTCAGTGGCGGTTTTAGTGAAAATCGAAGAGCAGGAAATCAGGGACAACAACAATAGGGTTCTCAGACAGGGACACACTTGTCTTCACACTCCATATACATAACACATTACAGACAGGGTACTAGGGGACCATCATTATCTGGACATCGTAATTCTGAGCAGATATATGCCACTACTCCAGTCTGCCAGACCTGTGGTAGATCACATTTGGGCTAATGTCGTGTTCTAACTGGAGAGTGCTTTTGGTGTGGCCAGTTTAGACATCACATGAGGGATTGCCCTCAGCCTCCAAGAAATTTCAACCAGGCTTCTATTAAGTCAGTTGCACCTACTCAGACTACTCGTAATACTTCAGGTGCTACAGGTACAGGAAATAGAGGTCGAGGTGCTGGAGACCGTGCTGCTATGAATCAGGGACAAGGGAATGCTGGTAGCAGTCAGGCGAGAGGTTTTGCACTTAGTAGAGAGGATGATCAGGCCTCTAATGTTGTGGTTACACGCATTCTTTCTGTATGTTCATTTGATGCACTTGCGTTGATTGATCCGGGATCTACTCACTCTTGTGTGTCCTCGTACTTTGCTTTGAGGTTTAGTAGACAACCTGAGCTATTGAATGACCCTTTTCTAGTTGCTACTCCTATTGGAGAGTCTCTATTAGTTGAATACGTGTATCGTGCTTGTCAGATTCGGGTTGAGGGTAGAGATACTCTAGCTGATCTTATTGTACTTGATATGATTAACTTTGACATGCAGATGGGAATGGATTGATTATCTTCTTGCTATGCTATCGTCGATTGTCATTCAAAGATAGTCAAGTTTGAGATACCAAACGAATCCAGTTTTGTTCTAAAAGGGGGTCAGGTTCCAGAGACTTGCAAAGTTGTATCTTTTATGAAGGCTCAACGACTTCTGAAGAAAGGTTGCTTGGGTCTCTTAGCTATTGTAAATGACACAAGAAAGGAAACAATTAGTATAGAAAGTGTACCAGTAGAGAGAGAATTATTTGATGTATTTCCTGAGGATTTACCAGGATTGCCTATAGTACGAGAAAGAGATTTTGGTATTGATTTGCCACCTGACACATAGACCATATCAATACCGCCATATCGGATGGCACCAACAGAGTTAAATGAGCTAAAATAACAACTGCAGGATTTGTTAGAGAAGGGTTTTATCAGACCGAGTATATCTCCATGGGATGCACCAGTACTGTTCGTAAAGAAGAAAGACGGATCCCTGAGAATGTGCATTGACTACAGGTAGTTGAACAAGATAACAATACGCAATAAATATCCTTTGCCTCGTATAGATGACATGTTTGATCAGTTACAAGGAGCTGCCCACTTTTTAAAGATTGACCTTCGTTCTGGTTATCATCAACTTAGAATCAAAATGAAGATATTTCTAAGACTGCTTTCAGAACTCGATACGGGCACTATGAGTTTCTTGTGATGCCTTTCGGACTGACTAATGCTCCAGCTGCATTCATGGATTTAATGAATAGGGTGTTCAAGCCGTTTCTGGATAGATTTGTAATTGTATTTATTGATGATATCCTGATATATTCTCGTAGCCAGAGAGATCACGAGAATCATCTCAGGAATGTATTGCAAACATTGCGAGAACATCGGCTTTATGCTAAGTTCTCAAAGTGTGAATTTTGGCTAGACACAGTATCATTTCTAAGGTGTGTTGTATCCAAAGATGGAATTATGGTAGATCCTAAGAAGACAGAAGCTGTGCAGAAATGGCCCAGACCTACTTCTCCTACAGATATTCGTAGCTTTTTAGGTTTGGCAGGCTATTACAGGCGTTTTGTGCAGGATTTATCCAGAGTAGCAGTGCCGCTGACCAAGCTAAAACAGAAAAATGCAAAGTTTCAGTGGACGGAGAAATGTGAATAGAGCTTTCAAAAACTCAAAACATGTTTGACAACTGCACCAATATTAACCTTACCATCAGGTTCCGGAGGATTTACAGTGTTCTGTGACGCATCGAGGGTGGGATTAGGATGTGTTCTCATGCAAAATGGTCGCGTTATTGCTTATTCTTCAAGGCAATTGAAAAAGCACGAGCAAAACTATCCTACACATGATTTGGAGATGGCTGCAGTGGTATTTGCTCTAAAAATTTGGAGACATTATGTATACGGTGAAACTTGTGAGATTTATACTGACTATAAAAGTCTGAAATATATCTTTCAGCAGAGAGATCTGAATCTTCGGCAGCGTCGTTAGATGGAACTACTCAAAGACTATGATTGTTCTATTTTGTATCATCCTGAAAAAGCCAATATGGTGGCTGATGCATTGAGCAGAAAATCTATGGGGAGTTTGGCACATATAGCTCCTGCAAAGAGACTTTCGGTCAAAGATATTCAGAGACTAGAAGATACAGGTATCAGATTTAGTGTCAGAAATTCAGAGGCATTGTTGGCTTGTGCTCAGGCTAAGTCTTCATTAGTTGAGCACATTAAGGCCACCCAATATAAGGATGAGCGATTATGCAAATACAGAGATGAGGCCTTAGCTGGTAAAAGCAAAGATATGATTGTTGAAAGTGATGGTGTGCTTCAAATGGGTGACATGCTATGTATAGCAGACGTAGATGGGTTGAGACATGCTATTCTTGAAGAAGCCCACAACTCTAAATACACTATACATCCTGGATCTACAAAACTGTATCATGACCTAAAGCAATTTTATTGGTGGGAAGGTATGAACAAAGATGTTTCTAACTTTGTTTCTAGTTGTTTGACTTGTCAGCAGGTCAAGGCTGAGATCAACGACTTGCAGGACTGTTACAACAAATTGAGATTCCAGAATGGAAATGGGAAAGAATTACTATGGATTTTTTCACCGGGCTACCACAAACCCTTAGAGGTTATGACTCTGTATGGGTGATTGTAGATCGACTGACGAAATCAGCACACTTTTTGCCAGTGAAGACTATATATGGTGGAGTGAGGTATGCACAAATATATATGAACGAAATTGTCCGACTTCACGGAGTTCCAATATCCATCATCTCTGATAGAGGATCAAAATTTACCTCACACTTTTGGAAATCTTTTCAAGAAGCATTGGGTACACGAGTAGATCTTAGTACTGCATTTCATCCACAGACAGGCGGGCAGTCTGAACGTACTATACATATCTTGGAGGATATGTTGAGAGCTTGCATTTTTGAGTTTGGAGGTAGTTGGGACGCTTATCTACATTTAGCTGAATTTGCTTACAACAATAGCTTCCAGTCCAGTATTCAAATGTCACCGTACGAAGCATTGTATGGTAGAAGATGTCATTCTCCTATCGGATGGTTTGAAGCTAGTGAGACTAACTTATTGGGACCTTACTTAGTACAAGAAGCTACGGACAAAGTCCAGTTGATCAGACAGAGATTGCTTACAACTCAAAGCAGACAAATATCTTATGTGGATAAGAGAAGAAGAGATTTAGTGTTCACAATTAGGGACAAACTGTTCCTACGAGTCTCTCTTATGAAAGTGTGATGCGGTTTGGGAAAAGAGGCAAGTTGAGCCCCAGGTTTATAGGACCATATGAGATACTAGACCGAGTGGGAGCGGTGGCTTATCGTTTGGCACTTACTCCTGAGTTGTCCTTTATTCATCCAGTTTTTCATGTCTCAATGCTAAGAAAATGTATATCAGACTCATCTCAGATGCTTGAAGTACCTGCTATACCGCTTGATGAGAAGTTGTCTTACGAGGAGGAACCGATGGCTATTGTTGATAGGCAAGTAAGAAAGGTACGGTCAAAGAAAATTGAGTTCGTAAAAGTCTTATGGCGAAATCATGCAGTTGAAGGAGCTACTTGGGAAATAGAAGATGTTATGCGAGTCAAGTACTCCTATTTGTTTCAGTCTACGGGTACATACTTGAGTTAAATTCGGATTTCATAAGGTAGGGAGGATGTAATACCTTTTTTTTTTATAAGAGTGTATTGGTCATTAGCAAAATAATAATCATCATCATCATAATAATAATAATAATAATAATAACAACAACAACAATAATAATAATAATAATAATAATAATAATAATAATAATAATAATAATAATAATAATAATAATAATAATAATAATAATAATAATAATAATAAGAAACTAACTAAATAAACAAAAAAAAAAAAGGAAAATGGGAAAGGGGAAAAAGGAAAAAAGGGTTGCTGCTCTAAACCCACAACAGAGGCTTCAGGAAACGGCAAATTACAAGCAGGGAAGAAAGAAAGAAAAGAAAAAGGGAGGAGGAAGAAGTAGGCACAGTGCATTAGAACCATAGCTATAATCGTTGAGGAATCTTAAGCATTAATTGTGTCTTACGGGTATTTCTTGAATTTCTTCTTCTAGTAGATTTTAATTTCGATTCTCATGATTGGAAGATTCTATAGAGTAATAGAAATTACACTAGTTCATTCACACAATTGAGAATTTTCTTCCTAAAAAATCAATTGAACTTTATGAAATTGGATTAATAAATTATATGAATAGGTTGGAGTTGATAGATTAGTATTTACTCATATGTGGGTAAATATAATTCGGTAAATTAAGAGTCAAATATGGAACCTCGAGGATTGGGTATTCTAAATTAGCTATAAATTAGCCTAAACATGGAAATTAACATGAGATCGATATCATGCAATTATAGATTGATTAGAGGAAGTTGTACGAATTGCTCGAGGTGAAGCATTTGGTATTTCGGCACGAGTACTGTGAGTAGTAATCTTACCGCAATTTGTGTTTTTCATAACTTGCATGATTTACACATGATTTTTAATATGAATATGTTACCGATTATTTTGAGTTGCATGTGGGACAAGTCTTTTACTCAATATGATACCGAAATAGTTATTTGAGATGATTACCATTATTTTAAATATTCCTGTTGTCACTAGATATGTTTTACCATTACTTGAATTTACTGTTATCGAAATGAAATTACATGATTTGATAAGAACCTAAATGCCCTATATTATTTTAAAATATTTTCTACGAGTATATACGGATTACAGAGACAAGTATAAATAGGAGCAGACATTGAAGGATCCCGTAGCTAACGACGAGTTCCTTAGACCTAGTGCACCTTGTAATTACCTAGTACAGTTATAGCCCTCGCTAGTGGGAAGGTAGAACTAGCATACCGTTACCGATTTTCCTCGAGTAGGGACTACCGTTATATTTGACTTCTTACGAAGAAGTCCACAATTATACCGATTACATGATCCATTCATTGAAACCTCCCAAATATGAATATTTATATTATACAGGGTCTACCGAGCTTATTACTGAATTATTGATTGAATTGTATTACATAAAAACATGACGAGACTGAAAAGTATTTATTGTTTCTGAAAGGAGATCTTTATGATACTTTCTGTTTAATATACTAGCATGTTTTCTTACTTGTCCCCAATAAAAATGGTTGTGGTTAAGTCTTATTACTCATTGAGCTAGCGACTCATTTTTCGCTAATTGTTTTTACAGAGACAGCAGTTGACGCATGCGAGGATTTCGTTAATTAGAGCGCACAGGTTGATAGTTTTTTGTGAGCCTCACACTTATTCACGTGGGCGGAGATTTTATTTATTGTTATGGTCTTTTCTTTGAACTCTTAGAGTCGTTCCATAGTCATCCTTTTAGTGTCGTGAGTATTCATTTGTTGATATGGACTAGTTACTAGTATTATACTTTTTCTGTATTTCTTTAGAGTTGGTTTTGGTTTTATTATGTTGAGCAGGTTGGTAATATTGGTCAAAACCCGTTTGTGGTTAGTTGATGAAGATTGTGACTGATTTAGGTGAATATTGGTTGGTTGTTACTTGTTTATAAGACAAGAAAGTTTTTGGGATAGTCCAAAAACAGAAGAAACTCTGTCCGATTTTCTGTAAAATACCAATGAGGCTTACTTGGGGGCACTTGCTCCTAAGTGCCGGTCATGATCCTAAATTGGGTCATGACAACAATAAATTTGCATCAAGAAAATAAAATCAAGACCGAAAAATATTGCAACAATCGTTGTATTTTATTTCAAATAGTTTGAGTGTTACAATCTGTATGATTTCTCTGATACTTCTTTCCGAATATAAATTCAAGTGCCTTTGAGTTTGATCTTGAATTTGAAGTTGATTTATCCGCCGCGAACACTTTGATTATTGCCACGAATTGTATCACGAACAAGTAGCCTTGATCTTGAACACCTTGTATTTAATTTGACTTCGTTCTTGATCTTGAATACTTGTAATCTGTGTTGAAGTGCTTGAATGCTTAAACACTTGCAGTTTGTAGAAAATTGTGGCCTTTGATCCACGAGCTCCCTTGTGTCTTCTTGTTATAATTTATGGTCTCCTTTTCTGAGTGACGAAGATCCCTATTTATAGTTGTGGGAGGAAATAGTTGTGATGAGAACAAACTCTTTCTGACCAATCAGATTAAAGAGTGATAAGACTCCATTTGATTGGTCAGAACATGTCACTTCCACATGTGGCGTGATTTCATTGGCCTTTTAATATGACTTGGCATGGCTTGTCATTTTGACACATGACACGATCATATTGACTCTTCTGTTTGACTTGGCATGCCACGTCATTTGATACGTGGCACCAAACTGGACCTCTAGAAAGATGGCATATTGGGCCTAATAAAGTGGGTTCATCATTTGTAGCCCAACTAAATGGACTAGCCCAATGGATTTAGACTTCTTTATTTAACCCATACGTATTGAACTTATATAATTAATCCAATTATATTAGCCTATAATATTTATTTGGATTGAAATATATTTAATTAAGATTAAATCCAAATTTCTTATGAATTTAAATTCAATAAAATTTCAATTGCCTACAATTTCGTTCTGCAAAATTTAATTAAATTTTGCCAAATAGTTTTAGGATTGATCCTCTGTGGAATAAATTAAGAGAAAATATACAAGTTGTCCCCTAAATTTGTTACACTCTAATTTTACGAGTGATCTCTTACACTATTATTATTTTAAGTAGAAATAATACTAGTATACCGCTTCAAAACTGACGCAGTAAAAATAATATTAAAGAAAAATAGGCGCAAAACAGATACTCGAAAGTCGAAACAGATACCCAAAATACAAATGTGGGCCCCTTTTTTCTTTTCTTTTCAGTCCACCTTCCCGATCCCTGAACAGCTTCTTCAACCCCACCTCTCTCCCTTTCTCCTTTCCGTCTCATCTCTTACCATTTCTTCAGCTACAAATCTGTCTCTTTTTCTCTTTTTTATTTTGATTTTTTCTGTTGAGGTTTTTTGTTTTTAAGATGAAATAGTCTTAAAATAAGGGTGAATGGGAAATGGAGGAAAAATAAAATTTTTGAGTAAAATTTTAAGTTTCCCCTCTTGACAATGA
This sequence comes from Nicotiana tabacum, assembly GCF_000715075.1. Taxonomy (NCBI): domain Eukaryota; kingdom Viridiplantae; phylum Streptophyta; class Magnoliopsida; order Solanales; family Solanaceae; genus Nicotiana; species Nicotiana tabacum. The sequence continues at coordinate 66,873,459 of NC_134098.1, forward strand.
GACATTGTCCCATATTGGAAGAGGAAAAGATTTTTGGTGGGTATATATATAATTGCTCTTCTTGTAGCTCTTAAAGAGTTAAGAAGAAAGCAAGCCTCGCACCGTCGTCGTCGTCGCTCGGCTCGGCTTTGGCTTCGGCTTCGCATTCGGCATTCGGCATTCGGCATAGTAAATATTAACGTAAGATTATCCGCATTTATAACAGATATTTCTGTATTTGTGTTATTCTTATTATTCTGCAAACTAAAACCTTTGTGGTTTTGTGTACTCCCGTTAAGCCTTCGTGGCGTTTTGTTGGAGATTAAAATCTACGTGATTTTTACTCCAGTTTGAAAACGTGTATTAAACATTTGTTTGTTTCATTTCGTTTTACAGAAAAAATGATGACTGATAGCGAAAACAAAGCTGTTCCGACGGTGACTGCCAACGCATCGACAAGCCGAACACCGGCGTTGACACCGGCAGAAAAACCCGGAAAATTTTCTGGGATTGATTTCAAGCGCTGGCAGCAGAAGAAGTTCTTCTACTTAACTACGTTATGTCTACAGAAGTTCATCAAGGAAGATGTTCTTGATCTGCCAGATAAAACTCTAGAGAATGAACGCTTTATCGTGATTGAAGCGTGGAAGCATTCTGATTTTTTATGCAAGAATTATATTCTTAGCGGACTGGATGATAATCTGTATAATGTATACAGTAGCATGGAGACGTCAAAAGAATTGTGGAATGCGCTTGAAAAGAAATATAAAACTGAAGATGCCGGGATGAAGAAATTTGTTGCCGTAAAATTTTTGGACTACAAAATGGTAGATAGCAAGTCTGTTATTACCCAAGTCCAGGAATTGCAAGTGATTATTCATGATCTACTTGCTGAAGGTCTTGTCATCAATGAAGCATTCCAAGTAGCAGCAATGATTGAGAAGTTACCTCCGTTGTGGAAGGACTTCAAAAATTATTTGAAACACAAACGAAAGGAAATGTCCCTTGAAGATCTCATTGTTCGGTTGAGAATCGAAGAGGACAATAAAGCTGCTAAAAGGAGAGGCCGTGGAAATTCAACAATAATGGGAGCAAATATTGTTGAAGATAACAAAAAGAGGAAGAAGGCTTCTGGTCCGAAATACAACCCAAGCAAGAAGCGGTTCAGTGGAAACTGCTACAACTGTGGGAAAAACGGACACAAATCTACGGAGTGACGTGCTCCGAAGAAAGACAAGAAAAGGGGTCAAGCAAACATGGTAGTAAATCATGATGATGTTGATAACTTGTGTGCCATGCTTTCTGAATGTAACTTGGTGGAAAATCCTAAACTGTGGTGGTTTGATTCAGGAGCCACTCGCCATGTTTGTGCAGTTAGAGAAGCTTTTGCTACTTATGCTCCTGCTGGACCCGGAGAGACAGTTTATATGGAAAATGCTTCAACAGCAACAGTTGAAGGATATGGGAAGATATTTCTGAAAATGTCTTCTGGCAAGGTCATGACTTTGAACAATGTCCTTCATGTTCCCGAAATGAGAAAGAATTTAGTCTCTACTGGACTTCTTGTTAAGCACGGTTTTAAGTGCGTTTTTGTGTCCGACAAGGTTGTCACAATTAAGAATGAAATATTTGTAGGAAAAGGTTACCTCACCGAGGGCCTTTTCAATCTGAATGTAATGGTTGTGGAAAACAATAATAATATTTCAGCTTCTTCTTACTTACTTGAGTCAAATAATTTATGGCATGTACGTTTGGGTCATGTCAATTATAAAACCTTGCGGAAAATGATTAACTTGGAAGTACTGCCTAAATTTGAATGCGAAAAATCAAAATGTCAAACATGTGTGAAATCTAAGTATGTTAAACATCCTTATAAGTCAGTTGAAAGGAATTCAAATCCTTTAGACTTAATTCACACAGATATTTGTGACATGAAGTCAATACCATCTCGCGGTGGAAAGAAGTATTTCATAACTTTTATTGACGATGGTACTCGATATTGCTATATTTACTTACTGAATAGTAAAGATGAAGCAATAGACGCATTCATGCAATACAAAAATGAAGTTGAAACGCAACTTAACAAGAAAGTAAAAATGATAAGAAGTGATAGGGGTGGTGAATATGAATCTCCTTTTGAAGAAATATGTTTAGAATATGGAATTATTCATCAAACAACAACCCCTTACACGCCCCAATCTAATGGGATTGCGGGAAGAAAGAATCGCACATTAAAGGAGATGATGAACGCGTTGTTGATAAGTTCTGGTTTGCCACAGAACTTGTGGGGGGAAGCCATTCTTACGGCTAATCGAATATTAAATCGAGTGCCCCATAGCAAAACACAATCCATTCCATATGAAAAATAGAAAGGAAGGAAGCCCAACTTGAATTATTTTAAAGTGTGGGGGTGTTTGGAAAAAGTGCAAATCCCTAAACCCAAAAGGGTAAAGATAGGACCGAAAACCGTTGATTGTGTTTTCATAGGATATGCGACAAATAGTAAAGCATATCGATTTCTGGTTCATAAATCAGAAAATCCCGACATTCATAATAATACGGTTAAAGAATCAGATAATGCTGAGTTCTTTGAAAATATATATCCGTATAAAAAGGAATGTGAGTCGTTTGGTGAAGGATCTAAATGACCTCGGGAAGAAACAAAAGAAAGTATATGTAATCAGGAGGATCCAAGACGTAGTAAACGTCAAAGAACGTCTACTTCATTTGGACCAGATTTTGTGACTTTCTTATTAGAAAATGAGCCTCAAACATTTAAAGAAGCTATGACTTCTTCGGAATCATTGTTTTGGAAAGAGGCAGTCAATAGTGAAATAGAATCCATATTAAACAACCATACATGAGAATTGGTTGATCTTCCTCCTGGAAATAAACCTTTGGGTTTTAAATAGATTTTTATGAGAAAAATCAGAAATGATGGCACTATTGATAAATTCAAGGCAAGACTAGTAGTCAAAGGGTATAGACAACGAGAAGGTCTAGACTACTTTGATACATACTCTCCAGTTACAAGAATTACGTCCATACGGATGTTAGTAGCATTAGCTGCAGTGTATGGTCTTGAAATTCATCAAATGGATGTTAAGACGGCCTTCTTAAATGGAGAGTTGGAGGAAGAAATTTACATGGAACAACCTGAAGGGTTTGTGGTTCCAGGTAAAGAAAAGAAGGTATGTAGACTTGTTAAGTCTCTTTACGGACTAAAACAAGCACCCAAACAATGGCATGCGAAATTTGACCAAACAATGTTGTCAAATGGTTTTAAGATAAATGAATATGATAAATGTGTGTACATTAAAAATGTTCCAAATCACATAGTCATTGTTTGCCTATATGTGGATGATATGCTGATAATGAGTAATGACATTGCCAACATAAATGCTACTAAGCGTATGCTCAATAGCAACTTTGATATGAAAGACTTGGGAGTTGCTGATTTAATTCTGGGAATTAAGATCCATAAGACTTCTCAAGGTCTAGCATTGTCACAATCTCATTATATTAAGACAGTACTTGAAAAATTCAAGAATTTAGGCTTTAAAGCTGCAAAGACTCCAATTGACGTGAATCTTGCATTAGCAAAGAATAAAGGCCAAAGCATATCACAATTGGATTATGCTCATGTGTTGGGATGCTTAATGTATATCATGAATTGTACACGACCAGATATAGCTTGTGCTATAAGTAAACTGAGTCGATATACGAGCAATCCAGGCCAATCTCATTGGATGGCAATGAAACGAGTTTTGGGATATTTAGAACATACCCAGAACTTTGACTTGCACTACAGTAAATTCCCTGCGGTGATTGAGGGATACTATGATGCAAATTGGATCACCGGTTCAACTGATTCTAAGTCCACGAGTGGATATGTATTCACTATTAGTGGAGGAGTGGTATCTTGGAAGTCGTCCAAACAAACATATATTGCCTGCTCTACAATGGAGGCTGAATTCATAGCCTTAGATAAAGTCGGTGAAGAAGCTGAATGGCTCAGGAATTTCTTGGAAGACATTCCATTTTGGCCCAACCCGTTGGCACCAATATGCATACATTGTGATAGTCAAGCGGCAATTGGAAGGGCTGGGAGCGTTATGTATAACGGTAAATCTCGTCATATACGACAAAGACATAAAACCGTTAGGCAATTACTCTCTAGAGGAATTATCACGATTGACTATGTAAAGTCAAGTGATAATGTGTCAGATCCACTTACAAAAGGCCTAACTAGAGAGGTAGTTGAGAAATCATCAAGGGGAATGGGGCTATGGCCGAGAACAAGTCATTGTGGCGGTAACTCTGCCTAAAAGACTGGAGATCCCAAGATCTAGGTTCAAGGAGATCAAACAAAGTCATTAATGGCGGTTCAACATTGTCAAATAAAATTTTAGTCCGTTCTCGTGATGAAACAATGTTCAGTACTAAGGATAAAACATTAAGGCTTTTTAATGATTTCTAAATTTGATACGGGGTATATCAAATAATGTATCTACAGGATGACACGTTTAGGAATCACCTATGTAAGTGTGAAGTGTTAGCCGCTTCAAGGAGAACTTTGTAAGGCCAGTTCTCTACGCACTTATGAAACCAGGCGCTGTTCATGGCTGAAACGAACACAACAATGAGAACCAAAGACGGTTAAGGGTTGATTGTGTGACTTATGGTTGTCTAGGTATACACCAAAGATCGACGGTTCAAAGATATCAAATCTACCGATTGACCGAGTATATCCGACATAAGTTTACTACGAAAAGTTTAAAGGGAAACCTACTTATCCAGATACGATTAATCCTTGCTTGTAAATCACACAGTTTTTCCATGCATACTTTCGTGATATAGCCATTCCCCATTCATGTGGGGGATTGTTGAGATTTTTTTTTTAAAAGATGAAATAGTCTTAAAATGAGGGTGAATGGGAAACTGAGGGAAAATGAAATTTTTGAGTAAAATTTTAAGTTTTTCCCTCTTGACAATGAGATATTGTCCCATATTGGAAGAGAAAAAGATTTTTGGTGGGTATATATATAATTTCTCTTCTTGTAGCTCTTAAAGAGTTAAGAAGAAAGCAAGCCTCGCGCCGTCGTCGTCATCGCTCGCTCGGCTCGGCTTCGGCTACGGCTACGGCTACGGCTTCGGCTTCGGCTTCGGATTCGGATTCGGATTCGGATTTGAATTTGGATTTGGTCAAATGATTGATTGATTAATTTTTTGGACCAAATTTATTTGTTAATAGTAAATATTAACGTAAGATTATCCGCATTTGTAACGGATATTTTCCAATCCGTGTATTGACCACCAGGCAGTCGCCTAATGCTCTTCCCACCATGAATGTGCTTGCTCCACAAACAAGCTAATGCTTGCTCCACCATGGAGGGTGGACGATTGTTCTTCTTCAACACTGGCTGCTATATATATGTGCAGCAGCTGTTGAAGAAAGACACACACAATACACAAGACACATAACTGAAATCGCTCAACAGATTTGCCTATACAGTGCACTCCTTCCTCTCAGCATTTTCATACGATTTTCTGAGTTTCTACTCCTTCGTTCTGCATTGTTTTAACTTCAAACAAAGCAACTGTAAGTGTGATTTGCTACCGAATTTTGTGTTCGCTGAAACACTGGGGTTTGAAGTACCGCTACACCAGTGTGTGATTCGTTCTATCCTGGGAGGAAATAATCCATTACCTTGGGTACTAGGAGGGGATTAAATTCCTTAAGGAAACACTGTGAATTCAGTGGGGTCGAATTAATTACTGTTTCATTACGATAACTTATATTTTGCAGAATTATTATTTATAAATACAGCAATATTGGCGGGACTAACATTTTCTTCCCCACCATTCAACAACAATAACAACAACACAGTGTAATCCCACAAGTGAAGTCTGAGGAGAATAGTGTGTATGCAAACCTTACCCCTAACCTTAAAGAAAAGAAATGTTGTTTCCGATAGACTATATCATCACGACAATGGAATTCTTCCCCACCATTCGTTCTTTTTATTACTGGATTGCTTTTCCTTGGGAGCTGAACCAATGCAAAATAGTACTTCCGATCACCTGTTCTCTCTTCTCAATTTTGAACGGGAGATTAAGATTGCTTCTGTAGGAATCTCTTTGAGTACATATTTTTTATTCTCAAAATAGTACGTTTGATTATTAAGAAAAAAAAAGAATAGAGACAAATTTCTTTAGCTGGACTCAATTGATCTGTTGACATTGCTTTTGTTGAAAATTTCCACAATTGGAAAAAGATGCTTTCTTGTCATCTCCGATGATGGTGCCGCTGTTTTTAGACTTTGTATATTCACAAATGTGCATCTTTTTTCCGTGAGATGAAAAACACCTCCACTTTCGGGCCATTGAGGTGACGGACGTTATGAATAGTGATGGAGATGGAGAAAAATAGAATGGTGTGAAAATGGAGCAAATATTTGGATAGGAAGGCCAGAAGAGTTTTGTCTAGAAAATGAAAAAGAGAAGGAAAAAAGATAATGTAAATTTTTTCAGATCTGATGTGGCGCGAGTTTAATACACCTCCCAACTTGCAACTGGCTTATATGTTTCAGGATGGCCTTAGTTCCATTTTAAACAATAATAAGGGGCAAAAAGTCCTTGTAAACTCCGCTAGCGTTTAACTATAAATTTTCAAATTTATTCTGAAAATTTTGATTTGGATGAAGTTTGGTTTGAAGATGAATATGTTTGGACATTAGTTTTTAAAATATATTTTTCAAATTTATTTTAGAAAAATATGAAACATGACTTATACCCACAAGTTCTAAAAACTATCACAAATGCCCAACAATACCATTATCAATAACATTCATTATATTATCGCAAACCATAGTCCAGAACATAAATAAATTTGATACAAAATTATCATTTTTATAATGAACTACATGATACACTATCAGGTGACTGAGAAGACGAAGCAACATTATTACAAAATAATAAATGGTAGGCTCTTTTATAAAATACAAAAGTTTGGGGTAATTTTAAAAAAATATAATAATGATATTTTGGCCCTTGAGCTGGTTTTGGGATTTGGGATTTTGCCAAAATATAGGCAAAATCTATGGCCAAACATGTGTTTGCCAAATAAAACCCAAATTTATTTTGACAAAATCTATGACCAAACATGTGCTTAAAGTATAGTAATTAACTTTTTGGGACAAGTTTATGGTGCAACTTATATATTTTTTCATAAATTAACAAGGCTAATCTTGCACAAAAGATAACGTAAAAAATGCAAAATTTACATCTCGAAATTAGAAAGAAAATATCCATAATCAATGATAAATTAAACTACTTATCCTTTTTTTTTGTCTTCATATAAATATGCAAAGTAACTGAGACTCATTTGATGCAAAGTACGCAAAGACGACCTTAATTAAGGACTAAGAAATGGTTTTCTAGTTTTTTAGGAATATGTATTAAGTAGGCAGTTCATGACAGTTATTTTCGCGTATACATGAAAAGGAACCTCTCGACCTCGGTCAAATAGTAAAATCGGGTGGGCTCGATTTAAAATCGTATACAGTAGTATTTTTTGAGAAGTAAGCTAGTTTCTTTTGGTGTAAAAAACGGAATAAGAAAACAAAAAGAAAGAAAAATAAGATCTTAGACATTTATATAAGCTGGTTTTCTGGTTTAGAAAAGAGAAGAAGAAAACAAAAATTATACGTTGCCCCTTCCAGCTACTTAAGTACGGTATACTACTATTGAGAGAGGGAGACTACCCCATGAATTTGGGCCATGAACCCTGCATATACATAGTAACCTTCATTTATGATTAATGGCTCAACATGCAACAGTCCGATAAAAATACGAGCAAATTATATACTTCGTCATATTTCTATAATTAAAATTGTTCACACAGCACTGATTAGAAAAACAAATCATGTAAAATTATGAGCTCTTTACCTCCATCACTTTTTCGATTGAAAAATATGCAACCCTTTTTTTGGCGTTGTATAAGGTTGAAATCGGGCATGTCAGATATTATAGGCACAAGGAGCTGCCCCGAAAGTAAACTCGTAATAAATCAGGCTCGAGCTCAATGGCAAAGTACAAGTACGAAGATCGAAGTGCTCGCTGAAGATCGAGACCGAGCATGACCGACTTCGAGTAATGCATAATAACGGAATGACGAGATATTAGCAACCGACCGAAGATCTCGGTAGAAATCCCGGAACAGATCAAATCAAGCGGTTATTGACGTCAATCATGAGAATTATTTTCATTATTAGAATTGTACCTTATTTAGGATTCCTCTACTATATAAAGAGGGACCCCATTCATTTGTAAGGGGCATTGATTCACTGATAAAGATATACAAAAACGTTGCGCTCTATTTTACTTACTATCCATTACTGTTCATCACCGTTTATCTTTTGTTCTTTACTGTTCTTCTTACCCAACCTCGAGACCATCTCGAATCGAGGTCGAAAGCGCTACTAGAATACTGGTTTGATTTATTTTACTATTCAGATTATCTACTCAATTCCTTGTTTGTCAATTGGTATTAGATTAAATCATGTATCCTTAAAACCACTAAATAAGTTTAATTGTTACTCGAATTTTAGGGTAAACAGTTTGGCGCCTACCGTGGGGCTAAGGATAATAGTGATTGTTTAGTACTGATTTTGGTAAAACACATTATTTTACGCTTGTTCTTGTTGAGTGCCTTTGCTTTCAGGTTAAAACATGTCAAACTCGCAAAACGCATCCACACATGGTAACAATGGCCTCGGATTCCACGATGAAAACGAAAATGTGATCGCTCCAGGAGTCGAGGTGCCACAGGCTAATTTCGGGGCACTACCGATTGCCAACCCAGTCGATGTCAGTTCACACGTTACTCTAAATGCGGACCTAGGCACAGATCTCGATGGGAGTGTATGCAGAGAAGGCCGATCTAGTGGTTAAGGAACACAGGGCAGAGGAGACGAAGGAGTCAGTCTCCAATTAATATTCTAGATGCTTCAGGCTCAGCAAGCCGCTATCACTCAGTTACAAAATCAACATAGAGCTCCGAATAGGGTCGAGCCGAAAAATACTTGCCGTACCGAGCCAGTACCGGAAAGGTCAAATGGTAACGAATCGGAGACTAATCCTGCGATAATAAAAATGCATGAGGAGCTCACCAAAAGAATTGAATCAGGGGAGAAGAGAATTGAAGCCAACGATAAAAAAATGGAGACATACAACTCTCGAGTTGATCAGATACCGGGGGTACCGCCAATCTTGAGAGGGATGGATTCGAAGAAGTTTTGTACAAAAGCCGTTTCCTCCAAGTGCGGCTCCGAAGCCTATTCCAAAGAATTTTCGTATGCCAGACATACCCAAATATAATGGGACTACCGATCCCAATGAGCATGTTACTTCATATACATGCACCATCAAGTGTAACGATTTAGAGGATGATGAAATCGAGTCCGTGCTGTTAAAATTAATCGGAGAGACCTTTTCGAAGGGAGCAATGATTTGGTATCACAACCTGCCATCAAATTCCATCAATTCATTTGCCATGTTAGCGTATTCTTTCGTAAAGGCACATGTCGGGGCCATAAAGGTCGCAACGAGGAAATCGGACCTTTTCAAGGTAAGACTAAGGGATAATAAAATGCTAAGGGAGTTCATGTCCTGATTTCAAATGGAACGCATGGAGTTGCCACCGGTCACAAATGATTGGGCCGTTCAAGCTTTCACTCAAGGATTGAACGAACGGAGTTCGATAGCATCACGGTAGTTGAAACAAAATTTGATCGAGTATCCAGCTATAACTTGGGCAAATGTACACAATAGATATCAGTCAAAGATCAGGGTCGAGGACGACCAATTAGGAGCCCCTTCCGGTTCAGTATATCCAAACAGGTCGACAGTTAAAAACTAGAGGGACGTTGACAGGGAGCCAAGGTCGAACATGGACCGATATCAACTATATACCGCAGATCGAAGGAACAATAGTTCAGGACGCAATTCCGCCCGGAATGATCGAAGAAGTGATCGAGGACAGAATTCCCGGGGACTTATGAGCAAAAGTGGTTTCGACAAGTATGCCGATCCCATAGAGGCACCTCGGTTATCATAATATAACTTTAGCATCGATGCATCGGGCATTATTTCGGCAATCGGAAGGATCAGAGATACTAGGTGGCCCAAACCCATACAAACCGATCCTTCCCATAGAAACCCAAATTTAATATGCAAGTATCATGGCACGCAACCCGTCTATTCAATGAGGGCCACCTTCGAGAGTTCCTCAGCGATCGAGCCAAGAATCATTTCAAAAAAAAGGGACGCCAACAGGAAAAAATGAATAGGAGGAACCCCAACATGTCATTCATATGATCATCGGTGGGGTCGACATCTCATAGGGACCCATATTCAAACGCACTAAGGTATCAATCACTAGGGAAAAACGAACACGAGATTATGTGCCCGAAAGCACTTTATCATTCAACAACGAAGAAACAGAAGGCATTTCTCAGCCCCACAACGATGCTCTGGTAATTTCTATCTTATTAAATAAAGTTCAAGTTAAACGTGTTTTAGTGGATCCAGGTAGCTCGGTAAATGTCATCCGATCGAGGATCGTGGAGCAGCTCGGCCTACAAAGTCAAATTGTACTCGCAGCTCGAGTCTTAAATGGCTTCAATATGGCCAGTGAAACAACTAAAGGGGAGATTATTCTACCAGTGAACGTGGTTAGAACCATTCAAGATACCAAGTTCCACGTAATCGAGGGAGATATGAGGTACAATGCCCTGCTCGGAAGGCCTTGGATCCACAATATGAGGGCAGTCCCTTCGACTCTCCACCAAATGATAAAATTCTCGATGTCGGACGGTGTAAAAATAGTGTACGGGGAGCAGCATGCTGCAAAGGAAATATTTGTGGTCGATGAGGTGACCCCGATATCGACACTATCAACCTCGGAAAGGTCGAGCATCGAAGATAAACAGGAAGTCAAATAGCAATCACAGCCACCGGCCTCGACCGAATCAGGGAAGCGGTAGATAGAAGAAGAAGAGGAAGATTTTCTGACCCCTCGAACTTTTGTTGTTCCTGAAGATACTGACGCCACCAAATCAACGGTCGAAGAGCTGGAACAGGTTATATTGATCGAGTACCTGCCCGAGCGAAAGGTATACCTGGGAATGGGATTAACCCCTGAACTCAGGAAAAAACTTATTCAATTTCTTGTTGATAACATAGATTGTTTTGCTTGGTCCTATTTAGACATGACAGGGATTCCACTGGAGGTAACGACACATCGGCTAAGCCTGGACCCTAGATTCAAACCGATGAAGCAAAAGAGAAGACCCCAGTCTGAAGTAAAGCACGCATTCATAAAGGACTAGGTAACTAAACATCTCAAAATAGGATCCATTCGGGAGGTGAAATATCCCGAATAGTTAGCCAATGTAGTTGTAGTCCCTAAAAAAGGGGATAAACTTAGAATGTGTGTAGATTATAAGGATTTAAACAAGGCGTGCCCTAAAGATTCTTTTCCACTGCCTAACATCAATTGCATGATCGATGCCACGGCCAGCCACAAGATCCTTACTTTTCTCGATGCCTATTCCGGGTACAATCAAATCCAAATGAACCCGGAAGACCAAAAAAAGACTTCATTTATCCAAGTATGGAACATATTGTTATAATGTAATGCCCTTCGGGCTAAAAAATGCAGGAGCTACTTACCAACGCCTAGTGAATAAAATGTTCGAAGAACAAATAGGTAAATCAATGGAGGTTTATATTAATGACATGCTAGTTAAGTCCCTGCACGTAGAGGACCATTTGGCTAATTTGCAGGAAACGTTCGAGATTTTAAGGAAATACAACACGAAACTCAACCCCCGAGAAATGTGCTTTCGGGGTTGGTTTGGGCAAGTTCCTTGGCTTCATGGTATCAAATCGGGGGATTGAGATCAACCCCGATAAAATAAAGGCCATCAAGGACATCGCCATCGTGGATAGTGTAAAAGTCGTACAGAGGCTAACTGGATGGATAGCTGCCTTAGGCCGATTCATTTTCAGGTCATCATATCGAAGCCACATATTTTTCTCTTTACTCAAAAAGAAGAACGATTTCGCCTGGACCTCGGAATGCCAACAGGCATTGTAAGAGTTGAAGCGATACCTATCGAGCCCACCACTGCTTCACACTCCAAAGGCAGATGAGAAACTTTACTTGTACTTGGCAGTATCATAAATCATGGTAAGTGGTGTCCTAGTTAGAGAAGAGCAAGGTACACAATTTCCTGTTTATTGTGTAAGTTGAACCTTAGGAGAAGCGGAAACTAGATATCCACACTTAGAAAAATTGGCACTTGCACTGATAAACGCCTCTAGAAAGTTAAGACCATACTTTCAATGTCACCCCGTATGCATATTAACCACTTACCCACTTCTAATATTTTGCACCAACCCGAACTGTCGGACCGATTAGCCAAATGGGTCGTCGAACTCAGTGGGTACGACATCGAATATCAACCTCGGACGGCCATCAAGTCTCAAATTTTAGCAGACTTCGTGGCCGATTTCACGCCAACCCTCGTACCCGAAGTTGAAAAGGAACTCTTGTTAAAATCGGGCATGTCATTGGGGGTATGGACCCTTTTCACAGACGATGCTTCAAATGTGAAGGGGTCCGGGCTAGGCATAATTTTGAAGCCACCCACGGGTAGCACTATTAGGCAATCTATTAAAACTTCTAGGTTGACTAACAATGAGGCCGAGTACGAGGCCATGATTGCAGGTCTCGAGCTAGCTAAAAGCCTGGGGGCAGAAGTCATTGAGGTCAAGTGTGACTCTTTACTGGTGGTGAACCAAGTAAACAAAACCTTCGAAGTTCGAGAGAATAGAATGCAAAGGTATTTGGACTAGCTGCAGGTAACTTTGCACCATTTCAAAGAATGGACTTTACATCATGTACCTCGAGAACAAAACAGTGAGGCCGATGCACTTGCAAACTTGGGATCATCGTTCGAGGAAGATGAGATCAACTCGGGGACTGTCGTTCTACTCTCGAGATCCGTGATCGAGGAAGGTCATGCCGAGATAAACTCTACAAGCTTAACTTGGGTTGGAGGAATAAATAGATTGAATACTTGAAGAATGGAAAGGTCCCATTGTACCCTAAAGAGTCGAGGACCTTACAAACTAAAGCGGCTCGATTCACATTGGCTGAAGATGGAACATTATACAGAAGAACATTCGATGGGCCATTGGCAGTGTGCTTAGGACCAGGAGGCACCGATTATGTTTTACGAGAGGTCCATGAAGGCACTTGTGGGAACCACTCTGGCGTCGAATCACTGATTCACAAAATCATTGGAGCAGGATACTACTGGGATAGCATAGAAAATGATACTAAGGAGTTTGTTCAAAAATGTGATAAATGTCAAAGGTTTGCACCGATGATCCATCAGCCCGGAGAACAACTTCATTCAGTCTTATCCTTATGGCCATTCATAAAATGGGGGATGGATATTGTCGGCCCTCTTCCATCGGCCCCAGGTAAAGCTAAGTTCATTTTATTTATGGTTGACTATTTCTCTAAATGGGTTGAAGAACAGGCGTTCGAGAAAGTGAGAGAAAAAGAGGTTATAGACTTCATATGGGATCATATCGTGTGTCGATTTGGGATACCCGCAGAAATAGTATGCGACAATGGTAAGAAATTTATCGGCAGTAAAGTGACGAAATTTCTCGAAGACCATAAAATAAAAAGGATATTGTCAACACTGTATCACCCTAGTGGGAACGGACAGGCCGAATCGACGAACAAGACTATCATCCGAAACCTGAAGAAAAGGTTAAACGAAGCTAAAGGGAAATGGAGAGAAATTCTGCCCGAAGTCCTTTGGGAATATCGAACAACATCGAAGTCCAGTACAGGGGCAACTCCGTTTTTCTTAGTGTATGGCTCCGAAGCCTTAATTCCAGTCGAAGTCGGAAAATCCTGCGCAAGGTTTCGATATGCATCGAAGGGATCGAACCACGAGGCTATGAATACTAGCCTCGAATTATTAGATGAAAAACGAGAAGCGACACTTGTTTGAATGGCTGCACAAAAGCAATAAATCGAAAGGTACTACAATAGAAGAACCAACCTTCGCCACTTCAGGTTCGGGGACTTAGTCCTAAGGAAGGTCACCATCAACACTCGAGATCCTAATGAAGGGAAGCTTGGCCCGAATTGGGAAGGACCCTATCAAGTCCTCGATATAGTCGGAAAAGGGTCTTATAAACTCCGAACAATGGACGGCGAACCATTACCAAACAACTGGAACATATCACTTTTCAAACGATATTATTGTTAAGGTATGATTTTTTCCCTTCTTTCGTTTATATATATTCGACGCTAACTCATTGCAGGAGTTCGACCAAAGACACCGAGACCTCGGGTTTTAAAGTACGCATTGCACTCTTTTTTTCTTAGGTCGGTTTTTATCCCAATTAGGTTTTTCCGGCTAGGTTTTTAACGAGGCAACAATTATGTGCTACTTGAGGACAATTCAATAGTATCCAAGACTTCTTTGCAATCAACCTCGAATACTGGAGGGCATTACCCTTGGATGTTGTATTCTCGAGAATAGTACTTCATGTCAAAGGGCCTCGATAAGGAAGCTTTGTAATGGACCAAATGGTCAAGTGAAACGTGTCTATATAAAATAGTCGAGCCCTGATGGAAAAACATGTGTGCATGTATAAACTATTCAAAGAAGCATTCTCTCTTCATTTAAACAATTTGTGTCTCGAAGAAAATTGTCTACTATACAAACCTCATGCGTATGATATAGCGAGAAATGGCTCAAGAGCCAAAGTGCAAATATACACTCGGGGACTACCATCGATGATAGGCATATTCGAGTTATCTAAACACAAATGCATAAAACCTCAAAGAGGCACCCCTCGATCTATAGGCCAAGGCCACCATTCTCGGGGACTGGCATTTCAAACAAGTTCGAAATGTTATTGGGAAATAAGCCCAAGAGGCGTACCCGAAGGCTATGGCCAAACTAAAGACTACGGCCTAAATAACGCGGCTTGGAGACGTCCGAATTCCGCAATAACGATAGGCCTTCAAATTCTCTGAAAAATCGGTTAAAAAAGGCTACCCTCGGCAAATAATCAAAAGGGCTTCGATAAAATCAGCCCTCGAAAAACCTTAAGAGGTATTAAATTATCTTTAACATTAACACAAACGTGCTAAGGCACAAAAAGCAAAAAGGTTTCAACCGACATCGGACCCTCAAAAAACCCAATGGGTAAAACAAAATACATGCTAAGGCATAAAGAAAAAGTTTACCAAGTCTTTTAAGCCGAAAAGGGGAAATAATAGCCGTATTTTAGAGGCCATATGGGCCCAACCTAAAAGAGCCTAAGGGCCAATACATTTAGAGTTCGAGACTTTGTTCTCACTCAACTCGGACCTAAGGGTTCCACTATTCCGAGTTCAAATAAAGTTGATTTGAACTTAGCTCAAGGATCCACCATAAAATCCTAAGGGGTATGTTACTGTAAGTTCGAAAATTACCTATTATTTGTTAAAAACCTAAGGGTTTATTCTATTCTAAGTTCGAAACATACTCGAACTTAGTTATAAAAACAGTGCAGTCATGGAATCGGTCAAGCCATACAAAATTTCGAATATATTATTGAGCTCAGGGACTCGCCCTTGCGTGTCTAAAAAACCTAAGGGTTTTGTTCTAAGTTCGAACTAGTGTTCACTCGATTACGGAGGCTGCAACAACAAAATTTTCACAAGGCAAAAGCACAAAACATGTTTGAACATAAAATTAAGAAGACATTCAAAAGAAATTTTTCTATTATATATTGATAAAAAAGGTTATGTACAAGAGACCGATAAAGGTCTTACAAAAAGAGAAATTAAGTCCTAACTACGGCCGGTTTCGACCTCTTCTTCAGGAGAAACTTCTCCTTCAGGCCCCTCATTGGATCCACCTCGACTGCCTTCTTCATCATCATCTTCGTCATCAAAGGAGGCAAGCTGCCTGGCTTCCGCCTCAAGCACCTTGGCTCGGGCTATCTCCTCGGAGAGGTCAAAACCTCGAGTATGGATTTCCTCGAGGGTTTTCCTCCGGGATTGATACTTTACCGAGTCAATGATCCATTGCTCTTGGTCAGAAGCCTCCCTTAGCTGCATTTGAGCAGCCTCTACATCGGCCCGGTACATGAAAATGGACTTGTCCGCCATGACTTTTGTCTTCTCGATCTCTGCCTTGGCCTCAGCAAGCCCGGTTTCGAGCTCCTCGATCCTCTTGGCTTGGGCCAAACTTTTCTCTTTGACGCCCCGAAATTGAATCTTGGCCGATGACAATTTGGCCAAGGTAGTTTCTTTTTCTGCAGTCGGGCGGTCCATATTCTCCTTCCACCGATCATAATCGGCCTTGACCTGATCGACTTCTCCCCGAAGTAACTCGATCCTTTCAACCTTTTGCTGCAGCTAAGATAATGAAGATCCTTTATAGTTTCATCTTTTTGGCCACAAAGAAGCATCAGAGCGTTCCTCTCCTCCGAGACCTTTTGGAGCTCGGTTTCACACTGGCTGAGGTCAGCTCGAAATTTGGCAGAGGCCTACACAAAAAAGGGAAACACAAGTCAGATTTAGAAAAGAAAAAAAAAGAGTAAAGAAAAGAAGTGCAGTAAACAGATTCTTACCCGAGATAAGAGACGTTGGGCCTCTTCTAAAAGAATAGAAGTGTCACTGATATCAGAGGCATCATCGACTCCAGTAAAGCAATCCTGAAATGGATCCCCTACACTAGAGCCTCCGCCTATATCAGGGGTCTTCAACTCTCGAGCTTCCCTTAGTGCCTCCTCAGAAAAAGTCGGAAGAGAAGGCAAGTGACCTGCTGTCATGGTCCCGAGCAAGTCGCTCGGGGCACTCTGATCGATCTTCGGGGTCTCAGAATCGGCAACGTTCGGTGTAGCTGCAGATGATCGAGAAACTATCTCAACCTCTGGTAATTCGGGACCCTCACCCGATTTCCTTTTGGAAGCCTCCTCAACACGAGGCTTGATTTTAGCAGCCGCTGTCGGCTCAGAATGTTTGGTGACCTCGACGGCTTTCCTAAGTCGGACCGTCAGTGCCGAGGCATTTTCCTCTTCTTCCTCTTCTCCGCCTCTCAGTTTTTGGACCGAGTCCATTGTGATAGCGATTACTTTCCTCCTCACCCTTAGAAGTTTGGGCTTGGGATCCTCGGACTGCGAGGCAGTTTTCCTCTTCTTGTCTTCCCCGGCTTCAGAATCGGGGACTTGGTTTCTCCCTCGCCACTTGGAGGCCTCAAAGTGGCATCCTTGGTCAGGCCTGCATGAAAGAAAATTAGTGACGAATGAAGTATAAAAAGTGTTTCAGAACATGAAAAAGGAGATCTTTACCGTGGTTCTTGGCCTCCCATCTGCCCTTTGCCAAATCACGCTATGCACGTTCGTCATAAGTGAAAGTTGAGGCTAACTTCAGAACCCAATCTTCAAGGTCGGGTACCGCTTGAGGCATCCAAGGAATAGCTGCATGTCGAAAGGGGATATCATGCGAAATCGAGGAAGGCACAAAGAACAAATTTTAGAAGATCACTTACGGTCAAAGTTCCATTCCTCAGGGAACGACATCTTCTTTTCCGGGATAATGTCACAGGACCTCACCCGTATAAAATGGCTCATCCATCCCCGATCCTTATCCTCGTCGATGCTTGGGATTAAGGCTTTCGTTTCCCGGTGTTGGAGCCTGATTAGTCCTCAATAGATTTGGGGCCGGTACAACCGCATGAGGTAATTTAGAGTAAACTCTAGCCTCTCGGCCTTGCTAGAGAAGAAGCGCAACATGATTACTATGCGCCATAGAGGGGTGGATTTGGCCGAGGGTGACCTAATATCTTTTACAGAGATCAATAATTACTGGGTCGAGGGGACCCAATGTAAAGGAGTAAGTGTAAACACTTAGGAACCCCTCCACATAAGCGGTGATGCTCTCTTCGGGAGCAGTAATTTGCACCACGACCTCGGGACCCCAGTTGTAGTCCTTCTTCACAGCCTCGAGATGGCTCTTCGTTATCGAGCACATGTACATCCACACATGCTCATATCGGCCCGGGATCGATGAAGGATTTTCGACCTTGAAGTCGGATTTTAGAGTACACGGGCTGGGAACATACTCATGGGCAAGCGGCTCCGCCAGTGTCTTGCTGTCGGACGGCCGAGAAGAGGAGCAAGAAGCTTTCTCCTTCTGCGGTATGGTCTTTGGGGTTTTCGCCATTTGTATAAGTAAAGAAAAGCGAAGGAAGATGAAAAACTAGTGGTTTCAGCGCTAACGAAGGTGGCTCTACAGACGGCGAAAAGGAGGAGACGAAAAGAGTGAGAAGACTTAGAGGTTTGATTAGAGCAAAAGTAAAGTTTGATTCAATGATGGAGCGGGTATTTATAGGCTCACGGCGATGGTTCGGTGGTGCTAGTGGCCGACCGCTAACTGACATGCATTAATGATTTGGAAAACTGAACTGACGGGACGTTTTGATCACATTCGTCACTTACGTCATGAGGACGACGTCACGATCGAGGTTTTGAAAAATCAAGGCTCAAACCGTTTCTTATCATTTTATTCCAAGAAACACGGGGACTATCTGTATAAGGTCAAAATCGGGCATGTCAGATATCATAGGCACGAGGAGCTGCCCCGAGAGTAAACTCGTAATAAACCAGGTTCGAACTCAATGGCAAAGTACGGAGCACGAAGATCGAAGTGCTCGCTGAAGATTGAGACCGAGCATGACCGATTTCGAGTAAGGCATAATAGCGGAATGGCGAGATATTAACAACCGACCGCAGATCTCGGCGGAAATTTCGGAACAGATCAAATCAAGCGGTTATTGACGTCAATCATGGGAATTATTTTCGTTATTAGAATTGTACCTTATTTAGGATTCCTCTACTATATAAAGAGGGACCTCATTCATTTGAAGGGGCATTGATTCACTGATAAAGATATACAAAAACGCTGCTCTCTATTTTCATTACTATCCATTACTGTTCATCACTGTTTATCTTCTATTCTATACTGTTCTTCTTACCCAACCTAAAGACCATCTCGAATCGAGGTCGAAAGCGCTGCTAGAACACTGGTTTGATTTATTTTACTATTCAGATTATCTATTCAATTCCTTGTTTGTCAGTCGGTGTTGAATTAAATCACGTATCCTTAAAACTACTAAATAAGTTTAATTGTTACTCGAATTTTAGGGTAAACAGGGACCAAAACCGTCTCTTCCAACTTTAAAAAAAAAGAAGAAAAGAACCTATAGTTTTCACTAATATCATTCTATCTCTAATGTAGACACGTGTTTTTTCCCTTATCGATTATCTGCTATATATGCCTCTATTCATACACCTCTCCTTCCATTTCTCATTCGGATCCACAAATCTATCTGCCCCCTTTTTTGTGCATGTTCCCTGCCGACATCAACCTGAAATCCTTTCAATTCTCACTTCTTAATTGTTTTCATTTTTAGTACTCCAATATTTATTTATAGGGTTCTTGGAAGTTTCTCACCCACACTCCGATCCCAAGTATGCAATAAATGTAGAGAATCCAACCGGTCAACTTTCAGGCCAGCCTGTATACTACTACTAGTAATATGTAAAGCATTTTTTGAGATGATAAAAGCGATTGAAGAAAGGGGTTCCCAAGAACAGATTCTGTACTAAAAGGTTAAATTCCGAGCCTTTATCTCACACGTGTAAACATCAATTACACTTAATTTTCGAAAATGATAAACAAGATTGTTGAATGCTGAAAGGGTTCTGAAGAAATAGTTTTGTGAATAAAAATTCATTATCTGAACCGTTATATCATAAGTTTAAATCTTAAAATTAAGGGTGTAAAAAGAAAACGAACAAACCGAATCAAACTAAGAAAAAAAATCCGACTATTATTTGGTTTGATTTGATTTGGTGTTGGAAAAAAAAAAATGCGATCATAATTGGTTTTGTTTGATTTTAACTTTAAAAAGTCAAATTCAAATCAAACCAATCTGACATTACATGTATAAAAGTTTTACATATATTTAATACATATAAAAATATTTATATGTACTTACGAAGAAAAAAATTATTGTGGTGTAATTTATAAATAATTTTTAAACTTTTTTATAATTTTATCTTTTAATGTATTATTTCAAGTTTGGACTTATAATTTTGGGAAAAGGGCCAAATATATCCATCTACTTTCGAATATTGTCTACATTTAACATCCGTTATACTATCCGGTCAAATTTACCCCTACCGTTATACTATCTAACCAAATTTATCCCTATCATCAGCAAACATTTAAAAATTACCCTTTAATGTGTTAAGTAATCCAAAATCTCCCAAATTCCTTTTATTTAAATCACTTGTTGTTTTCTTGCTCCACTAATTTCAGAAATTACTATTGATGTGAATGCTAAAGTTACTATACTATATAAAGTATTCATGAATATTTTTAATTACCAATGCACCCACTTTTCTTCTTGTAATAATGGTTTTGGAATTTGTATAAAAAAATTTCCCAACCATATACACACTGTAGAATTCAGTGGGTCTATTTATTATGAATTATATGCAACTGATCATCATGTATGTATATGTATTATATTCAAATATATTTTGTCATTGTCTGGTTAGTATAGACTTCGATCGACTTAATAGTGCACAATGTGTAGGCATTTGATTAAAGCAAAGTTGAATTCGACAAGGTAACGTCTCCGGAAAACTTCAACTTCAATCACTAATACTTGCAAAGTCCCCATATATTTGGTGCAACGAATTTATTAAAATTGGGATGTTGTAAATACTTTTAGAATTTAGACAAGTTACCTAATTTAGATTTTTCAAATAACTATACTTTGTTTATTAACAGTTATATTATTTAATATTTTTTTTTCTTATTTTTTTCTCCAATTCAGATAGTAGGTAAATTCTAATTATTTTGAAAATAGTGGACCAAGAAGCAAAATCAGTAACTTAATTAAAATGATTAAGGAGATTTTGGGTCACCTAACAGACTGAGGGGTAATTTTTAAAAGTTTACTGATTGTAGGGGTAAATTTGACCCGATAGTATAATGGTAGGGGTAAATTTGACCCGATAGTATAACGGAGGTTAAATGTAAACAATATCTGAAAGTAGAGGGGTATACTTGGCCCTTTTTCCTATAATTTTTGAATGCTTCAATAAGTTTTATTGCCCATAAATATTCGTAGTAACTCAAATAAAGCTTAAACCAAAATTATATCAATACTAATGCTGACATGAGACATTCAGTTCAATAATAGGAATGACAATAATGTTGGATATCTATTTTTTAATTTTTTTCATGATTTAGATAATGCATAACTTATTTTTATTTTTTTCTTTAGTGTTTAGTTTTGTAATTGGACTTATAATTTTTGAATGCTTCAATAAGTTTTATTGCCCATAAATATTCGTAGTAACTCAAATAAACTCAAACCAAAATTATATCAATACTAACGCTGACAAGAGACATTCAGTTGTTTAGATCAAATGCACAACTTATTTTTTTTTTAGTGTTTAGTCTTGTAAATAATAGTAGTACTTATTAGCCATACTTATTTTAGCTATTTAGTAATTTTAGATTATGTTTATTTTTATTATGGCTTATTAATAATATTTATTTTATGCGATTTTATTATCTTTATTGTTGAATATTTTAGTATAATGTCATGACTCATCTTATATTTTATGTTATTTTCTTGAAATTACCTTATATAGTTATGTCTTAAATAGGACAAACGAAATATTTGGAGCACAAATTTTATGTTTTAGGTAATGAAGATTTTAAAGGAAAAAAAACCGAAAAGGCCGAAAACTCAAAAAACTCGAGCAAAATCGAGATTAAAAAATCCGACTTTTGTTGGTTTGGTTTGGTCTTTATTTAATAACCCGACATAATTGATTTGAATTGGTAATTGTAAAATTCGAACTAATCCGACCTATGTGTACCCCTACTTAAAACTATGATAAATATTCCATGTCTTATTTTAACTGTAGCTTTAGCTCTTTACAGGTTCACTAAGAAAAATAATAAATACAAGGTATTAGTATACTAAATTATCCAAATTAAATATTTTTTGAGAATTCAAAAGTATTAAAAAGAACTACCACTTCTCGAAATTAAGAGTATAATTGAAAGCAATTAATAAATTTAGTCTTAAAATCCTAAAGTAACAATTATTTTAGGACAAACTTTTTAAGCTAAAACGACTGTTAAAATGGGACGTAGGGAGTATATTATTGAGTTGAATTTTCACTCTCTCTCCATCAAGTGTGAAAAGAATGGACTTTGCGGAAAATTGCAAAAGCAAAAGAAGCACAAACAACTAGAGGGGTGGGCGTTCCGACAGTTCGGATTGAATTTTAAAATTTCGATTTGAATTTTTGATTTAAAAATATTACAATTGAAATCCAATCCAAATAAGCTTGAATTAGATCAGATTTTTTAAGTTCAATTTTGGATTAATGGGTTTGATATTTCAAATTTTCGATTTTGAGCTTATAAGTTGAGTTTTTTCTTCTTCTTACAAAATTAAACATCCAAATAAAATATTTTTGTTAAATTACCATAGTAGTTCCTCATTTTCACTATAATTATCTAAATAAAGTATTCATGCAAGCAATAAAATTACTAACAAGAAAATGTAACAGCAGCATTAATAGTACCTTAATAAACCAATATAGTAAGATTATGCTCAAATAAAAAGTATTCTAATAATGACTTAGTAATCAGTACTGGATATATAGACTAATGTAAGTCAAGTCTTTCTCTTATCGTTTCTTTCTCTAAGCTCTCGGCGCACGTTATGCTAACGTACGCCGTCTGAGAAACAACCATGGCGAGAAAGCTAGGTTGGCCAAAACGAGACGCACTCCTAACCGTCGGAGAAGCAATAAGTGCAACGGTAATTGCAGATACATTAGCTAAAGGAAATACACAACAAGTAACCACTCCAATTGGTAGTTAATTTCAACCTAGTTAGCAGAAATTAGGTTCTCCAAGCAAAACAACAGGACCGGCGAAATGGCTAAACCTAAGTGCAATACAGATGAATGTGGCATTGTCGTCTTGTGAAGGCACACCAGTGAGAAATGAAGTGGGAAATACTAAGGCCAAAGGGGAAATTGCATAAGCTGAGCCAAAAATCAATAGAACAATAACGACGGAGAAGATTGCTGATCCAAAATCGGTACATGCAGAGTCATCTCCACCGGGAAACACATGGGTCAACTTGTTCGCTGGTAATAGATCTTCAGAAAATGGTATGGCACTCTCTTATATCCCACCAGAAATAGTTGATGGTAATATTGTGGTGAAGCTGGATAAGGAAGAAATTGATAATCAAACTAATAGGTGGCAGTGTGCCCTAATTGTCTATGTAATTGGGAATACACCTGGGTATAAATTCATGCAGAGGTACATAGCTCAAAATTGGAGTCGAGTGACTGCTCCAGATTTATTTTTACATGAGGAAGGGTACTACATAGCTAAATTCCATACGCTTGGTGACTTGAAGGATATCCTTTATGGAGGTCCATACATAATCAATGGTAGATCAATGGTTCTAAAACAGTGGACTCCTGAATTTGACCTTATAGCAGAATTCGTGACTGAGATTCCATTGTGGATCACACTACCAAAGCTGCCAATGAGTTGCTAGGGAAATAAGGCTCTAAGTCAAATGGCAAGTGCCATAGAAAAACTACTCTTTGCAGATGAATGCACAACAAAGCAGATGCACATCTCCTATGCTAGAATTCTGGTGGAAGCAAATGTCACCAAAAAGCTTCCAACAGAGTTGACACTACAAGAGCAATCGGGGAGAATGTTTCAAAAACAAGTGCTTTATGAATGGAAGCCACACTATTGCGCAGAGTGTATGAAGATTGGCCATGAATGTGAATTGACTAAACGAGCAAACAAAGAAGAACAGTCTAAAGAAAGAAAAAACAGGGTAAGGTTACTACAAGATGGCAAGTTAAAGGGCAGGGATATCAGCCTCCAGTTGAACAAAATAATGCAACAACCAAAGCACAGACACATGAACTTACTACAGCGATACCAGCTACTGAAATCAATGTGAACTCTACAGCAACAAAGAACAAAGGGAAAACAACTGCAAGCCAAAATCCTGAACTGAATGAAGAGTGGCATGTACTAACTAGTAACAGAAAACTAGCTCCTGGGACACCTTCAATACCAACTAAGAATGGATTTCAAATTTTGCAAAGAGAAGATGAGAGAATTGAGAAACCCTATGCCACCTGATAGGGGGTGGAGCTGTCCTACAACAATGACTTGGTTAATTTGGAACATAAGAGGTTTGAATAAGCGATATGAGCAAAAAGAAATAAAGCGGTACATAAAGAAAAAACATATTTAGCTAGTTGGTCTGGGAGAAACAAAGGTGAAAGAAGTTAAAGCAGAAAAGGTGATAAGTAAAAGTACACCTGAATGGAACAAGATAACCAACTATGAGCATGCAATGAATGGTATGGTGTGGATTGTATGGGATGACCAAATGTATTTAGTGCAGCCACTTGATAAGCAAGATCAATTGATTCATTGTCAAGTTACAGAGAAACATAATGGATTGCAATGCTATCTCACAGTGGTATATGGACAGAATGTAGCTGATCAAAGGAAGAATCTATGGCAACATCTCCAAAGGCTAGCAAAGGCAACTACAGGACCATGGATAACAGGGGGAGACTTCAATGCACTGCTCACTCCTCAAGATAGAATGTCTAAGGTGCCTGTGACTACTGCAGACATTAGAGATTTTGCTGAACCGTGCCACAATATTTGCATTGCAGAGCTGCCATGGAGATGGGATTACTTTACTTGGACCAACAAACAACAAGGAGATGCCATAGTATGGAGTTGCATAGATAGGGTATTTGGAAATGATGTATGGATGATGAATTATGGCCATCTAGTCACTGAGTATGGAGAGCCTTTTATCTCTGATCATAATCCTATGAGCATTAATATAAGGCAGTCCGGGACTCAAACCAAATGCCCATTCAGATTCTTCAATATGTGGGCAAATCATTCATCTTTTAAGTTGATAGTAGCTGAAGGGTGGAGAAGGAACAAAGCAGCAGGAAAAATGAAGAACATTTGGCTCAAACTTAAAGAGCTGAAAAGCCAATTTAGACAACTAAATGCAACAGACTTTAAGGGAGTAACAGAGAAAATAGAACAAGCTAGACAAGTAATCTCTCACATTGAAAGTCAAATGCAAACACACTATTCTGATCTAACTACAAGAATAGGAAAATGAATGGCTACATAATCTGGAGACATTGTCACTTATGGAAGAAGGGATACTGCAGCAAAAGGCTCGAGCCAATTGGATCAAATTGGGGAACTCCAATAATAAATTCTTTTCAACAGTCATAAAAGAGAGACAACAAAAGAAACAGATCACTAAAATACAAGCCCTATCAGGTATTATTATCACAGAGCCAACATCTATCAAGGAGGAGATAGTATCTTTCTACAAAAGTCTGATGGGATCTAGGGCAAATGCATTGCCTGCTGTTAATATGCTAATTATGAGGAATGGTCCAACTTTAACACAACAACAACAAATAGAGTTGAATACAGAAGTAACTGATCAGGAGATATATGATGGGCTGAAAGATATTGGAAGTGATAAAGCACCTGGAATAGATGGCTACAATGCAGAATATTTCAAGAAAGCTTGGCCAGTGATCAAAGAGGAAGTGTATGCAGCAGTGAAAGATTTCTTTCAAACAGGAGTAATGTATCCAGCAATCAATTGCACTACCATTACCTTGCTACCAAAAATCCCCAACCCTGTGACAATCAAGGATTTCAGGCCCATTGCTTGTTGTACTATATTATACAAGTTAATTTCTAAAGTCATTGCTGGAAGACTGTAAAAGGTAATGCCACACATCATTTCTGAAGCTCAAGCAGGATTTTTTTTTGGAAGGAAAATTGCTGATAACATTATATTAGCCCATGAACTAGTCAAGGCATACAATAGAAAACATATATCTCCCAGATGTATGTTGAAAGTAGACATGATGAAAGCCTATGACTCAGTGGAATGGGTATACTTGGAGCAGCTTATGGAGTACTTAGGTTTTTCCACAAAATTCATCCATTGGGTGAAAACATATATGTCAACAGTGAGCTATTCTATCATGATCAATGGAGAATTGACAAAGTCTTTTGATGCTGCCAAAGGACTTTGACAGGGTGATCCCATGTCACCATTCTTGTTTGTAATTGCCATGGAGTATCTGAGCTTTGCAGATAATTTACTCCAAGATGTAGCAAGCTCAACGTAACTCACCTCAGCTTTGCAGATAATTTACTCATGTTTGCCAGAGGTGACAATAGCTCTGTCCAAGCTTTACATGACTGCTTCAAACAATTCTCTGCTGCCTCTGGTTTACAAGCCATTCTTACTAAGAGTGCTATCTTCTTTGGTGGAGTGACACAGATAAAATAGATGAGGATACTACAGAGTTGGTATTCATTAAGGTAGTTGCCTTTCAAATATTTGGGGATTCCTTTAGATACAAAGAAGTTAACTATATTACAATGACAGCCTTTGATAGAAAACAAAGTAGTAAGAGTATCTTCTTGGACTGCTCGAAAATTATCTTATGCTGGTAAAGTGCAACTAGTACAGATTGTTATCTTTGGCATTCAATCTTACTGGGCCCAACTGTTCATTATGCCAACAAAAGTTATGAAGTTAATAGAGGCATATTGTAGAAGCTACATATGGTGTGACATCAATACAATCACAAAGAAAGCATTAATAGCTTGGGATAAGATGTGTCTGCCTAAATCAGTAGGGGGCTATAATTTGATAAATCTCCAAGTATGAAATAAGGCAGCAATTACCAAAACTCACTGGAACCTGGCTCATAAGGAGGACAAAGTTTGGATAAGATGGATTCATGCATACTACATCAAAGGGCAAAGCATTCTTGAAATGGCTATCCCACAACAGGCAAGTTGGATAGTGAGGAAGATAATGGATGCTAGGAAAACCATGCAGCAAGTTCCAGATCTAAAGCAAAAGAAGAGTCTTATTAAACAGATATACCTAGGACTACTGGGAAATCACAACAAAGTGGAATGGAGAACTTTTATATTTCATAATAAGGCCAGACCTAAAGCAGTGTTTACAATGTGGCTCCAGTGTCATGAAAGAATGCTAACAGTGGATAGATTAGCCAAATGAGGAATCCAAGTAAGTTCACGATGCATTTTATGTATGGCTGCAGATGAATAACATCTCCATCTGTTTGGTGAGTGTAGCTTCTCCAAAGAAGTATGGTTGAGATTATTGAGATGGCTACAAATATTGGATGCTCCAACAAATTCTTGGCCACAAGTGTTTACATGGCTGATTCTCCAATCCAAAGGTAAGTCATGTAAAGCAAAGAATACTGAAGATGATGTATGCAGAATACATTTATGGGATTTGGAAAGAGAGGAACAGTAGAATATTTGAAGATCAATCAAGGAATGAAGAGCAAATTGCTAGAGAAGTGGCATGCATATGCAACATTAGAGCACAAGGAGTAGTAAGAACAAAGATGTAGCAGCTTCATTTCTTAAAGGCAAGAGCAACAATTACAAAGATCAGAAGGCAAAAGATAGTTATAGGAGTCTTTATGTACTGCATATAGTATAGTTATATAGATAGAATTATGTAAGGATTGTAGCAAGTCGAGGATGACTACGCTGTTTTGTAATGATTGCTTTGGTGATTAATAAAAATTATAATTACCAAAAAAAAAGACTAATGTTTAATAGGTAGGATATTATACTTTTACTATTAGGCATATAAATAATAGGCTAACGTATAATGGGTAAGGTTAACTACAAGGTATAAAAAATTTGAATTTTCGAATATCCGAATATACGAAGACTAACATCCGTAATCCAATCTGAAGTCTGAAAATCATAGAACTAAATTCAAAATTCACACCCAAAAATTCAAAAAAATTCGAATTTCGGAATTGCCCAAATTATGCCTACCTCTACCAACAACACTAGTATGCAGAAAAACAATTATTATAATTAACAGGTTATTCATGGTACCGGAATTAAAAATCAACGCATCGAGAGCAAAGTGTCGGTCAATCTAAAGAGAATATACAAAGGTTCTTAGCTCGTGTAAATCGTAGTTTATTGTAAAGGATAAACACAGATTCGTCTTCGTTCAAAAGCTAAATAATTCGATCAAATCTATGTTAATCAATTTACGCATTATTTCTAACTGTCTTAGCTACATACTCAAAAGAGTTGTAAAGCAATAAACTATTGGTATAACCTCTTCATATCATCAATACGGAGTTGAAACATAAAGGTTAACAGGTTGCAGCAGGTGATAGTTGAAATGGTTGTTAATTTTGTTTACCCTAAAAACGGATAACAATTGAATTTATATGTGATTTTAAGGACAAGTGATTTTACTTGGCATAAACTGAGAAAATATGCAAATTGATATTGAAATTGACTGTAAAGAAAAATAAAAGCAAACCAAATGAGATGTGCAACTTTGGCTCTCGAGCTAAGTTACCCTCGAATCAAATGAAATAGCAAATGAGATATGAGCAGAATAATAGAGTATTGAGAACTTAAAGAAAAGAATAGTATATTGCTTTGTATTGCGTGAATATCCTCCCTTTAAAAATTATTAGACCCCCTTTATATAGTAGGGGAGTCCTACTTATGGTACAATTCTAAATACAATAAGAAATTCCATGATTGGCTAATTAATCTCTTCTTGATTTGTGTCGTGATTTCCGCCGAGATTCTCCCCCTAATTGCTGCTATAATGCCTTTTGGCAGAGGCTCAAACAGATTGGACAGCTCAATTCACAGGTAGATGAGCTACTGGCCGAGGCGGAAAAATTCAAAGAGAATATGGACGTCCTTGCCTCGAAAAAGGAGGCCATCCAAGCGCAATTAGAGTTGGCTGAGACCCAGCTTCGGGCTGCAGAAGAAAATGCCTCGGTGCAGATCAAGAAGATTAAGGAGCTTCAGCATCGATTGGATTTGGCCACTTCTGATAAGGCAGGCTTGGCCGATGAACTCGAAGTGGCCAGATCCGAAGTGGCCATAGCCAGATCTGAAGTGGCCGTAGCCAGATCTAAGGTGGCCGAGGCTAATAAAAGAGCTGATGCTAAAGTGGTCCAGTTCAGGATCAATGTTGAGGTCAACCAGGCCAAGGCCAAGAGCATGGTCGAACATGCTAAATGGCATGCTCAGAGGGAAGATCTCGAGGAGGTCAACGCTCAGGGCTTCGATGTTGCGGCCGAAATTGAAAATGCCAAGGCGGAGGAAACTAGAGCTCGAAGGTTGGCCTTCCCCGAGGAAGACTCCGAGAGCTCGAGCAAATCTGAGGACGGAGAAAATTCCGAGGACGCAGACTTCGATGAAGAACGAGCCACTTAGGATATTAGGCTTCTTGTTTTTCTTTTGTATCTTTTCTGGGGCCGATTCGGCCTTTTGTAAAAATTTTTTTTGAATATATATATATAAGGATTTTCTTTCTCTTTTAATTCTTGTGTTTTTCCTTTGCTTTTCTGTATTTTACGAAGGTCGAAAATGCCTTAGCATAAAATTGTGTCCGAGGTTTAGACAATTTGATTGGAACCGAACTAGTATAGCCCTTAGGTTTTTGGATCGAGTGAGTGCTTGCTCGAACTCGAAGTAATGTAGCCCTTAGGCTTTTGTAAGAAAGGTTGTTTATGGCTTTCTCCCCTTTTCGTCTTGAAAAAGTTTTTTATCATTTGTATTTGCAAAAAACTCGTAATGCCGTAGCTCGAAATAAGGAATTGTTCAAGAGTTCAAACTATTTTGTACTCATTAGAGTTTTCGAGGCTTGATATTATCGAAGCCTTTTATGATTTTGCCGGGGGTAGCCTTTTTATCCGGTTTATGAAAGAATTCGAAGGCCTGTTTTGTTACGGAATTCGGATATCTCCGACCCATGTTAATTTGGCTGTAGCTTCTTTAGTTCAGGATTTACCCCTTGGGCTTATTTTCCCATTTTACTTCGAGCTTGCCCGAAGTGTGTGGGGTGGTCGTGGCCTATAAAAAACGAGGGTTGCCTAAAAGGTCTTATGATCTCGGAATTTTAATAATTCGATCTCGTTTATTTTTTGAACGACAGTCCCCGAGCATGGGGTAATCATTCGAACTCTGGTCATGGTTGGCTCTTAAGCATGTTTACGTAATAAATCATGAGTATGAAATTGTAAAGTAGAAAACTTTTTTGTAAGGCACGAGATATTGGTAAAGAAAACATACTTCTCTTTATAAATGATTATACATGCGTACATGTTCTGTTCCAGGTCTCGAGCAAACTATGCAGGCATGGTTCGTTCAACCGTTTAGCCGTTACAATTTTTTCCTATCGAGACCCTGCTGCCATGAAGTAACTTCCTTGCATTAAAGTTGATATTCAAGATGCCCCCCAGTATTCGAGGTTAATTGTAAAGAAGGCTCGGATACTGTTGAAATGTTCTAAGTTAGCATGATCAATGATTGCCTCATTAAAAACTTCGCCGGAAAACCCATTTGGTACAAAACCGGTCTAAGGAAAAAAGAGTGCAATGCGTGCTTTTAGACCAAAAGGCTTTGTGTCGAAGAATCCATCGTTGTTTCTGGTCGAACACCTACAAGGGTTAGTTTAAAATATAAATGAAAATGGGATGGGCCGTACCTTAGAAATAGTATCGTTTTAGGTGTGATACGTTATAATTGCTCGGCAGTTGTTTTCCATTTATCATGCCGAGCTTGTAGGATCCTTTTCCAATAATTTCGAGAACCTGGTATGGTCCTTCCCAGTTCGGACCCAATTTTCCTTCATTCGGATTTTGGGTGTTGAGGGTGACTTTTCTTAACACCATGTCCCCGATGTTAAAATGTCGAAGATTGGTTCTTCGATTGTAGTACCTTTCGATCCGCTGGTTTTGGGCGGCCAATCGGACGAAAGCGACTTCGCGTCTTTCGTCCAACAATTCTAGGCTCGTATTCATGGTCTCGTTATTCGACTCCTCTGTTTTATAACGAAACCTAATGCCAGGTTCTCCGACCTCGCCCGGGATTAGAGCTTCGGTGCCATAAACCAACGAGAACGGTGTTGCTCCGGTACCGGATTTCGATGTTGTGTAGTATGCCTATAGAACCTCGGCTAGTATTTCTCTCCATTTTCCTTTGGCATCGGTCAATCTCTTCTTAAGATTTTGGATGATGGTTTTGTTGGTCGATTCGGCTTGTCCGTTCCTGCTGGGATGATAAGGTGTTGATAGGATCCTTTCGATCTTGTGATCCTCGAGAAATTTAGTTACTTTGTTGCCGATGAATTATTTTCCATTATCACATATGATCTCGGAGGGCATCCCGAATCGACATATGATGTGGTCCTAAATGAAGTCTATGACTTCCTTTTCTCTGACTTTCTCGAAAGCATGTGCTTCAACCCATTTAGAGAAATAATCAGTCATAAACAAAATAAACTGAACCTTACCTGGGGCCGACGGGAGAGGGCCAACGATGTCCATTCCCTATTTTATGAAGGGCCATGGGGACAGGATCGAGTGGAGTAGTTCCCCGGGTTGATGAATCGTGGGCACATGCCTTTGGCATTTGTCGCATTTTTCAAACGAACTCACTTGCATCCTTCCCCATATCAGTCCAATAATACCCTGCTCTGATTACTTTGTGGACCAGCGAATCGGCGCCGAAATGATTTCCACAAATGCCCTCGTGTATTTCCCGTAGGATGTAGTCGGTATCTCCCGGTCCCAAACATATTGCCAACGGTCCATTGAACGTCCTTCTAAACAGCGTTTCGTCTTCGGACAAAGTGAACCGTGCTGCCTTTGTGCGCAGAGTTCTCGACTCCTTTGGATCCGATGGAAGCTTCCTGCTCTTTAAGTACTCTATGTACTTGTTTCTCCAATCCCAGGTTAAACTTGTAGAGTTTATCTCGGTGTGACCTTCTTCGATTACCGATCTCATGAGTTGAGTTGAGTTGTATGACATTCCCCGAGTTGAGTTCCTCGTCCTCGACCAACGAACTAAGTGTCACGACCCTAAACTCAAACCCGACTCCCACAATACTACGATAATTCATTCAAAGATATGCCAAAAGACATCTTGTATAGAAGAAATTCATAAAAGAAACAAGGGTTGAACTCAACCATAGAAATGCGGAATAAAATCCCCAAACATCGGGGTGTCACTGAGTCATGAGAAACTACTAAAAATTGGTCCAACAATAACAAGACTAACATAGTCTGGGAAAAATCCAAAATACAACTAAGGGGAGGATAAAGGAGAAGAAAACAGGGTTGCGATCGCTGGGCAGCTACCTTGCTAACTCAAATGATCAGCTACAGGAATATCAACAGCCGCTACCGTGACTAAAAATGCCTGGATCTGCACACAAAGTGCAGAGAGTAACGTGAGTACACCAACTCAGTAAGTAATAGAAGTAAATAAAGGCTGAGAAGTAGTGACGAGCTACATGCAAGTATCGTTCATATCATAAAAATTTAGTAAAGTGTGGCATGCTCTGCAACCAGAGTTTAAGTCAAATCAGCTTGTTTAAATCAAGTTCAAGTAAGTCAATTAGAAATATCTTTCAACAGTTCTCAAACAAGGACTCAAAGCAACTATGAGCATGGATGATGAAATCTTATACTGCCCCTCGGGCTAACATCACTCAGTCCTCCCAATCACTCCAACCTCACTATCACTCATGCCTCACAATCACTCATGCCTCACATTCACTCATGCCTCATAGTCACTCAGCACTCGGCACTCGCACTCAGTAGGTACCTGCGCTCACTAGGGGTGTTCAGACCCCGGAGGGGCTCCTACAGCCCAAGCGCTATAATTTGCACGGACAACTCACGTGCTATAACATCATATCAGAATTTGTATGGACAACTCACATGTTGAGGTACAATACCTCACAAACAGGCACTCGGCCTCACTCAGCCATAAACCTCTCCAGTCTCTCGGGCTCTCAGAAATCAGCCCAAACAACATTAACATGAAGCAACAAAAAGAATAACAGAGACTGAGCTATGATGTAAGAATGCATGAACATGACTGAGTACAGGATATCAAATAAAGCAGTGAGCGGACAACAAGAAACGACCTTTAAGGGTCCAAACAATACTGGCATATAGGCCTAGACATGGTATCTAGCATGATTTACAGTAAATCTTTCTAAAGCACATAAAGAGCATATAGCTACAATAGGTTGTTCAACTTTACAGTTGCTACGGGACGGACCAAGTCACAAATCCCCAATGGTGCACGCCCACACGCCCATCACCTAGCATGTGCGTCACCTCAAAATAGTAGAATGATATAAAATCCGGGGTTTCGTACCCCCATGACTAGATTTACAACCGTTACTTACCTAAATCCGAGCAAATCTCTACTCCGCAATGCCCTTGCCTCTCGAATCGGCCTCTGAGCATCCCGAATCTAGCCACAAGCAGTACAATACCATTAATATATGCTAAAGAAATCAATTCCACAAGAAAACTACTAAATTAGACTCAAAACCCGACCCCGGGCCCACGTCTCGAAATCCGACAAAAGTCACAAAACCCAAAAGCCCATTCACTCACTTGTCTAATCATACAAAATTCATCAAAATCCGACATCATTTGGTCTGTCAAATCCTCAAATTACACTCTCCAAAATCCCAAGCCCTAACCCCTTATTTCACTTCAAAAATCCTACTAATTAGGTGAGAAATCAACAGGAAAACACTATAGCTAATGATAATAGAGCTCAAGCAACTTACCTCAGTGAATATCGTTGAATCCCCTTCAAAAATCCCCTCAAAAGCTCCAAAGTCCGAGTTAAAAAATGGTGGAAATGAGCAAAAATCACGAAGTCCTCAATTTATACATTCTGCCTAGCGAAGCCGCACCTGCGGTCCCTTCACCGCATCTGTGGACCAAGCTCCACTTTTTTAGAAATCACTTAAAACCCCTGGGACCACTTCTGTGCCTCTACACCCCATTTGTGGTCATCGCAGGTGCGGAAATGCCAACGCACCTGCGGCCCAACAATGCACCTGCGCCCCATAATCCGCTTCTGCGACCATCGCAGGTGCGGAAACTTCATCGCACCTGTGCCTTCTGCCCAGCTCCTCCAATCTCACATATGCGACCTCCCGCTCGCTTCTGCGGGCTCGCACCTGCGATGAGACATCTGCAGGTGCGATTATGACAGCTGAGTTTGCCTTCAACAATTCCTCCAATTTCCAAACTTGTTCCGTTAATCACCCGAAATCAACCCGAGGCCCTCGGGACCTCAACCAAATAAAGCAACATATCCCACAACATCATACGAACTTAGACAAATCGTCAAATCACTCAAAACAACATCAAAACACCAAATTATCCTCGGATTCAAGCCTAAGAACTTCTAAACTTCCCGAATTTCTCAAACGACGCCGAAACCTACCAAACCACGTTCGAATGACCTCAAATTTTATACACACGTCACAAATGACACCACGAACCTACTCCAACTTCCGGAAATCCATTCCGACCCCGATATCAAATTTTCCACTATTGATCGAAATCGTCAAATTTCTAACTTCCGCCAATTCAAGTCTAATTCTACTACAGACCTCCAAATCACATTCCGGACACACTCCTAAGTCCAAAATTACCTAACGGATCTAACGAAACCATCAAAATCCAAATCCGAGATCGTTTACACATAAGTCAACATCCGATTGACTTTTCCAACTTAAGCTTCTACTTTAGAGACTAAGTGTCTCAATTTACTCCGAAACCACTCCTGATTCGAATCAATTACCCCGGCAAGTCACACAATAACTATAAAGCACAAATTGAGTAATAAATGGGGAAATGAGGTTGTAATACTCAAAACGACCGGTCGGGTCGTTACATTCTCCCCCACTTAAACATACGTTCGTCCTCGAACGTGCCAGGAGTTGTTTTCATGCCATCAAATCACTATCCCATCTTACCATGCACGTACCTGGGGGTGATCTCACGTCACCCTATTCTATATAGGTCTGACCACACAACCTAACTGAAAATCATTAATTTAACCTTAGCCCAAAAACCTTGGAGCCAAATTTCTAACATCCAGAATTTCGTTCAAGACCCGAATATCAGATCTACACACTGTATAAGTCTGAACGAGCTGCATTGAGCCATAACTATAACCGCAGATATAATCAACTAAAATTTTACACAACTCGCATGCTCGTGGTACCATTCCTGATCACAGTAACTACTCTAAAACCAAACAAGTACTTGTATTAAACCCCATATTGAACCAAACATCACCCCAAAAACTTCGTACATTGTCGATAATAAAAGAAACACGCAGAATCTCATAATCCCTTATTAGATTAGCACGTCATGCAGCTCTCTCGCCCCAACCAGAACTATAATCCCTTTCTTAGCCGACTTTCAATGTCATCTTCCCAAATATACTGTAATCAAACCTGATAGTACCCATTCTGGGTCCAATGACCTTATATTACTAAATACAATTATCCCATAGACATGCCATACCAATATAACTCAGAGCGACAAAACGTACCATCTGTGCGCTAATACGCAACAATTCAAATGTATTCAGTCATGGAAAATGACTCAAATGAGAGAACTGCCCCGCCAGATTAACATGTAACGCCACAAAGAAATGCTGAAAATCCATCACACACCGAAGAACCATCACACGATTCTAACGCAAGGTTCATACTTTAACATAACTCCGCTGCAATGCGTGACCCCATCCAAAAGCTGGTCCATATTATCTACCTCGAGCCACCATGCTCAAAATCAATAACAACGGAGAGGCAAATGACGAAAATGCCACACAAAACCTGAAAGAACATAACCAATACGCAATCGATCATGCAATACCCAAATACTCATCTCGCTCAAATTCCGCCATAAGGCCCCCAATAGAACCATAACCAATGAAACACAACTTCTCGTAGCATAGAAGAGTAACTCACAGGTCATTTCAGACCACGAATAAGTTCAACATCAACCGAATGGCCCATCACTCAACAATAGCAGTATGGAGCCAACCAGTTAGACTCGGTGTAGAATACACATCCTAATTGGCCTACCATTGGACCCCAAATCAACTCTGGTCACCCACGAATAGATAAATAATCCTCCGAAAGTCAACAATGACTGAATCATAACACATACCATCATCTGGCTAGCTTCGGCCATGACTTCACAGTCCACAACCATGAAACAATCTGCTCCTGAGAACTCCCAGTCTCCAGATCCATACAACACATGAATCACCATATCTGATCCCAACTCCATTGCCGAATGTCTAACACATCTCTAATACACGATCATCCTACGAGGAATACTTCTAAAATCCTCCCTTGCCATATAGCAAAATTTAGATATCAACAGTCGATCAACCAGGGGAGTGCCGCAATATCAATGAAGTATCCATGAATTAAAACACGTTGCCCCTTATGAAATGTATACTCTCATTAGGCCACACCGATTAGTAATATCATTTACCTAGTCATCTAAAATCGTCCATGCTGCCTACGAATTTATGTCCTTCCCTTCAAAACTGAACTGTGACCTTGCACATGCAAATCTCAATCCCACACAATAAACCGCGTCTACTATGCCATCCTGTGAAGACTACAAGAATCTCATATTCACTCCGAGTCACAAGCAGAATACATACCCGATCAATCATAAACCTTCCATTTGATCTCCTCCCGGAGAAAATCCCAATACATAACATATTCCTCATGCCGGCAGAAAATATACTCCTCGAACCGTGGTAAAAAAAACCATTAAGAACTCTTCGAAACCCATTTGCACACCACCAAGCTATTAGAACCGAATCTCTATAACTCAACCCAGCCACACAGGTCGCCAAATCCAAGAGTATTGCCACAAAGCACCTGTAGAAAACCCCCACATCATAAGCACACAAAAGAACCAATCATGTTTATTACCCTAATGATCCAACTTACTACTAAGCTGTCCTATTTCTCCGAGTTCCTTCCGAATTTCTCTTCAGATTGATACTTCTCCTTGCTAAGTCGCCACGATCTTTAGCCACAACTCATTCCACAAACCTTAGCATAGAATCACAATGCCCTACCTCCCCTTAAGCAACTATATTCTTCTTAAACACATCCATAAATACCACAACTGTAACACTCACTCTGAAAATACCTTATGTGAATTCAAAATTGTTCTTCTTACCTTCCTTATGCAACATGTAGAATCCATAGTCATACAGAATTTCCGTAAATCCAGGCACCATCAAATGCAAATCTCAGATTTTATCCATACAGAAGTCCAGAGAAATTATCAATTGCTATATATAAATCTTGAACCCATTAGAACCTTCTAGAGAGTCCTCCACTCTGCTCAAATCTAAATTGCACCACCCGAACGAGCCGAAGACACGCGCTCCCTTAGCTTGACCACACTTAAATAAGTAACCATGCCTTAATGTCACCAATCAAATTCATAATTCGTGCGTACTACATCCAACAATAACAACTCGATCCTCCCATGACTGTCATATACTTATAAAGTGAAATATAACCTATATTCATAAATTTCTTTATTCTAGTCATCCTCGATCTCAACCTCTGCAAGTCATAACTAATCCACAAGTATGCCTCGTACCAAGACTAAAATTCAGCACATAA
This sequence comes from Nicotiana tabacum, assembly GCF_000715075.1. Classification (NCBI taxonomy): domain Eukaryota; kingdom Viridiplantae; phylum Streptophyta; class Magnoliopsida; order Solanales; family Solanaceae; genus Nicotiana; species Nicotiana tabacum. The sequence goes on from NC_134098.1 coordinate 66,911,291, forward strand.
CCATGAAATCAAATTGTCAATAGCAAGTTCCCCCACTTAGCTTTAAGCTGCAATTATATAAAATTAGAACCCGCGAGGATTTCTCCTTCTCAATTACCAAGATCTCGTAGCGTTATCCCGCCAGACTTCTCGAAGTCTTTTGTTAAGCTTTTCATGAACATTCCGAATCACCAGTCACAGTGACACACTCGATCTCTAACCGGGTAGCAAGTAACATTCCTCGCAAAAGCTTCATCAACATCACGCCACCGCTAACTGCTCACAGGAGATAAACCACCTGTGGAATTCCTTACCGACATCTTCCAACGACGCTGCACTGGGTGCAACGACTACGTAATAAGTAAATTTTCCTGAGCTCATGCTCGCTCACCATTTGTATAAGTCTGCGCTTTGCCCATTGACATCAACTGAAAGTTCAACAATACCTTCCGAACTCAAGTCATATTGCGCCTGAAACGATAACCAGATCTTCACATCCCTCTTTATTTCAAACAAACTCCTTTCTGCCATATTCAATCTTTCTTTTTACAGTAACCATCACTCCAAATAAAGTCTGCAGGTCAACTCACATTCTATCACGATTCCAAACCATTCTACACTTTCTCAAGGTGCATGACCACCCTACCATTGAATTCGTATGCCAATCTACCACTCTTACTTTAGTTAAATCATCTCCTTTAAGAAACTTCTCAACCTCTACTTCTTCTACTTGACCTGCTAGTACTTCAACCACCGTGAAACACTTCTCGTCATGTCTTCCCTCATACTTTGCTGCCCAACTATTGCATCAAATCAAAATGCATATCTGTCGCACCTGAACCAATAAAATATTACTGACTATAAGTCTCTTCGAAGATCATCTTTCTCGAGCCATCAACATCAGAAATACCCATTCGCAACCACAATTACTATACAATCACTTACTCTTCTTGAGTCCAAACTCATTGACAAGACATGAGAATTTAATTTGTCCTAAAATTTAACAACGTGAAAGATCCTTCAAAACGTTCACACTCGAGACCGTACGTCACATCAAAATGAAAATCAAGCGCCCAATGGCCTTCCTTTATATTTCAAGAAAACACTTCTCGTCACATTCAAATCGTCTTAACACATCCCGCAATTATATCATACTCATCACAAAGCCATTCCACCGCTCATCGAGCCACAAATTCCACTCGTACGGACATTATCGGACATTTGAGTCCAAATGTACAGGTTACAACTGAAGCTACCGAGCCAAAGATGCAGTCTAAACCTGGCCTCAAGTCCTCCAGAGTGACCCATCACCAAACATATAATACACATCTCGAACCTCGTTCATAAAATCACAAGCCGGCGATGCATAACTGATACCGAGCGCTCATATGTGCATATGAAATGCGTGGAAGGAATTCAAAGAGTTATGTTTCAAGCTGATTCAATTCCACACGATAGAATACAAGAAAATAAAATTTTCCTAAGCGTTTTACAACCTCTCAAAGATAAGTACAGACGTCTCCGTACTGATCCGCAAGACTCTACTAACCCGCTCATGACTCGTGAGACCTATGTAACCTAGGCTCTGATACTAGCTTGTCACGACCCTAAACTCAAACCCGTCGTGATGGCGCCTTATCGATGGTACTAGACCAGCTGACTCCCACAATACTAGGACAATTCATTCAAAGATATGCCAAAAGACGTCTTGTATAGCAGAAATTCATAAAAGAAACAAAGGTTGAACTCAACAATAGAAATGCGGAATAAAAGCCCCAAACATCGGGGTGTCACTAAGTCATGAGCAACTACTAAACACTGGTCCAACAACAACAAGACTAACATAGTCTGGAAAAAAATCCAAAATACAACTAAGGGGAAGATAAAAGAGAAGAAAATAGGGCTACGATCGCTGGGTAGCTACCTTGCTAACTCAAATGATCAGCTACAGAAATATCAGCAGCTGCTACCGTGACCAAAATGCCTGGATCTGCACACAAGGTGCAGGGAGTAACGTGAGTACACCAATTCAGTAAGTAATAGAAGTAAATAAAGGCTGAGAAGTAGTGACGAACTAAATGCAATCGTTCATATCACAAAAATTTAGTAAAGTGCGGCATGCTCTGCAACCAGAGTTAAAGTCAAATGAGCTTGTTTAAATCAAGTTCAAGTAAGTCAATTAGAAATATCTTTCAATAGTTCTCAAACAAGGACTCAAAGCAACTATGAGCATGGATGATGAAATCATATACTGCCCCTCGAGCTAACATCACTCAGTCCTCCCAATCACTCCAACCTCATAATCACTCATGCCTCACAATCACTCATGCCTCACATTCACTCAGCACTCGGCACTCGGCACTCGCACTCAGTAGGTACATGCGCTCACTAGGGGTGTTCATACTCCGGAGGGGCTCCTACAACCCAAGCGCTATAATTTGAACGGACAACTCATGTGTTGCACGGACAACTCACGTTCTATAATACTATATCAGAATCCGCACGGACAACTCACGTGCTGAGGTACAATACCTCAAAAACAGGCCCTTAGCTTCACTCAGTCATAAACCTCTCCAGTCTCTCGAGCTCTCAGAAATCAGCCCAAACAACATTAACATGATGCAACAAATAGAATAATAGAGACTGAGCTATGATGTAAGAATGCATGAACATGACTGAGTACGGGATATCAACTAAAGCAGTGAGCGGACAACAAGAAATGACCTCTAAGGGTCCAAACAATACTGGCATAAAGCCTAGACATGGTATCTAGCATGATTTATAGTAAATCTTCAAAAGCACATAAAGAGCATATAGCTACAATAGGTTGTTCAACTTTACAGTTGCTACGGGACGGACCAAGTCATAATCGCCTAATGATACACGCCCACACACCCGTCACCTAGCATGTGCGTCACCTTCAAATAGTCACATAACACAAAAATTACCATTAATATATGCTAAAGGAATCAATTCCACAAGAAAACTACTAAATTAGACTCAAAACCCGAAATCGACTCAAACCCGACCCCGGGTCCACGTCTCAAAATCTGAAAAAAGTCACTCACGAGTCTAACCATATAAATTCATCAAAATCCGACATCATTTGGTCCTTCAAATCCTCAAATTACACTCTCCAAAATCCCATGCCCTAACCCCTTATTTCACTTCAAAAATTCTACTAATTAGGTGAGAAATCAACGAGAAAACACCATAGCTAATGATAATAGAGCTCAAGGAACTTACCTCAGTGAATATCCTTGAATACCCTTCAAATATCCCCTCAAAAGCTCCAAAGTCCGAGTTAAACAATGGTGGAAATGAGAAAAAATCACGAAGTCCTCAATTTATACATTCTGCCCAGCGAAGCCGCACCTGCGGTCCCTTCACCGCATTTGCGGACCAAGCTCTGCTTCTGCGGAAATCACTTAAAACCCCTGGGACCGCTTCTGCACCTCTACACCGCATCTGCGGTCATCGCAGGTACGGAAATGCCAACGCACCTGCGCCTATCGCACCTGTGCCTTCTACCCAGCTCCTCTAATCTCGCATCTGCGACCTCCCGCTCGCTTCTACGGGCTCACACCTACGATGAGATATTCACAAGTGCGATTATGACAGCTGAGTTCAACTTCAGCAATTCCTCCAATTTCCAAACTTGATCCGTTAATCACCCGAAATTAACCCGAGGCCCTCGGAACCTCAATCAAACATACCAACATATCCCACAATATCATACGAACTTAGACAAATCATCAAATCACTCAAAACAATACCAAAACACCAAATTACCCTCGGATTCAAGCCTAAGAACTTCTAAACTTCCCGAATTCCGCAAACGATGCCGAAACCTACCAAATCACGTCCGAATAACCTCAAATATTACACACACGTCAAAAATGACACCACGAACCTACTCCAACTTCCGAAAATCCATTCCGACCACGATATCAAATTTTCCACTGCCGACCGAAATCGTCGAATTTCCTACCTCCGCCAATTCAAGCCTAATTCCATTACGGACCTCCAAATCATATTCTGGATGCACTCCTAAGTCCAAAATTACCTAACGGATCTAACAAAACCATCAAAATCCAAATCCGAGATCGCTTACACATAAGTTAACATCCGGTTGACTTTTCTAATTTAAGCTTCTACTTTAGAGACTAAGTGTCTCAATTCACTCCGAAACCACTCCTGACCCGAACCAATTACCCCGGCAAGTCACACAACAACTGTAAAGCACAAATTGAGCAGTAAATGGGAAAACGAGATTATAATACTCAAAACGACCGACCGAGTCATTACACTTAGTCTGCAAGAGCGTCGGCCTTGCTGTTCTGTTCTCGAGGTACATGTTGCAAGGTCCATTCCTTAAATCGATGTAGAGTCACCTGTAGTATATCCAAGTACCTCTGCATTCGGTCTTCTCGGACTTCAAAAGTCTCGTTGACTTGGTTTACCATGAGGAGGGAATCACACTTAGCCTCTATGACCTGCGCTCCCAAGCTTCTAGCTAGTTCGAGACCTGCAATCATGGCCTCATACTCGGCCTCATTGTTAGTCAATTTTGTAGTTATGATAGACTGTCTAACTACATTACCTGTGGGCGATTTTAGTACGATGCCTAGTCCGGACCCCTTCGCGTTCGAAGCACCGTCCGTAAAGAGGGTCCAGACTCCCGAAGATGTACCCGATTTTATTAGTAGTTCTTTTTCAACCTGGGTACGAGGGCCGGTGTAAAGTCAATCACGAAGTCCACCATGATTTGAGATTTGATGGGCAGTTCGGGGTTGATACTCAATATCGTACCCACTGATTTCTACGGTCCATTTGGCTAATAGACCCGAAAGCTCGGGTTTGTGCAAAATATTTCGAAGATGATAAGTTGTTACAACACATATTGGATGACCTTGGAAATACGGTTTTAGTTTCCTAGAGGCGCTTATTAAAGCAAGTGCTAATTTTTCTAAGTATGGATATCTAGTTTCGGCCTCACCTAAGGTCCGACTAACATAATAGACAGGGAATTGCGTATCTTGTTCTTCTCGGACCAGGACTCCACTTACCGCTATCTCCGAGAGTGCCAAGTACAGGTAATGATGTTCGTCCACTTTCGGGGTGTGAAGCAGCGACGGGCTCGATAAATACTGCTTTAGTTCTTCTAAGGCCTGCTGACATTCCAGAGTCCATGCAAAATTGCTCTTCTTCTTAAGCAACGAGAAGAATCGGTGGCTCCTATCTGAGGATCTCGAAATGAATCATCCTAAGGCGGCTATCCGCCCTGTCAGCATCTGCACGGCCTTTACATTATCCACTACCGATATCCTCGATAGCTTTGATTTTATCGGGGTTGATCTTGATTCCCCGGTTGGACATCATAAAACCAAGAAACTTGCCCGAGCCAACCCCGAATGCACACTTTTCAGGGTTTAGCTTCATATTGTACTTCCTCAGCATGTCGAAAGTCTCCTGCAAATGCTTTAAATGGTCTTCTGCTCACAGGGACTTAATTAAAATGTCATTAATATAAACTCCCATTGATTTTCCTATTTGTTCTTCGAACATTTGGTTTACTAGGCGTTGATAAGTTGCACCAGTATTTTTTAGACCGAATGGCATTACATTATAACAGTAGGTGTCGTACTTAGTGATAAACGAGGTCTTTTACTGATCTTCCGAGTTCATCTGTATCTGGTTGTACCCGGAGTAGGCATCGAGAAAACTGAGAGTCTCGTGGCCGGCCGTTGCATCGATCATACGATCGATATTAGGCAAAGGAAAAGAATCCTTGGGGCATGCTTTATTCAGGTCTTTATAATCTATACACATTCTAAGTTTGTTTCCCTTCTTAGGGACTACCACTACGTTTGCTAACCATTCGGGATACTTTACTTCCTTAATGGATCCTATTTTGAGAAGTTTGGTTACCTCGTCCTTGATGAAGGCATGTTTGACCTCGGACTAGGCCTTCTTTTTAGCTTCACCGGGCGGAATTTAGGGTCCAGTCTTAGTTTGTGAGTGGTAATTTCTGGTGGGATCCCTGTCATATCGGGGTGGGACCAAGCAAAGCAATCCGTGTTAGCTTTAAGGAAATGAATAAGTTTTTTCCTGAGCTCGGAGGTTGGCCCCATGCCCAGGTATACCTTTCGTTCGGGCTGATGCTTGGCCAGTATGACTTGTTCTAGCTCTTCGATCGTTGACTTGGTGGCATCAGAGTCATCGGGAATTATGAAGGATCAAGGGATCCAGTAGTCGTCATCCTCGTCGATCCCTTGCTCCTGCAATTTGGTCGAGGCCAGTATCGATGGTTGCTATTTGGCCTCCTGCTTTCCCTTCGATCCCTTCATTGATGAGAGTGCCGATACCGATATCACTTCATCGACTGAAAATATTTCCTTGGCGGCGGGTTGCTCCCCGTACACTGTTTTGACTCCCTCCGATGTCGGGAATTTCAGAACTTGGTGAGGTTGAGGGTACTGCCCTCATGTTATGGATCCAAGGCCTTCCGAGCAGGGCGTTGTACCTCATGTCACCATCGATCACATGGAACTTTGTTTCTTGGATGGTCCTGGCCACGTTCGCTGGCAAAGTAATTTCACCTTTAGTGGTTTCACTTGCCATGTTGAAGCCGTTAAGTACTCGGGCTATGAGCACAATTTGATCTTGTAGGCCAAGCTGTTCTACGACCCTCGATCTAATAATGTTGGCCGAGCTACCTGGATCAATCAAAACACGTTTAACTTGAATTTTATTCATAAGGACAGATATTACCAGTGCGTCATTGTGGGGTTGTAAGATCCCCTCCGCATCCTCGTCATTAAAAGACAAGGTCCCTTCTGGTAGTAGTCTCGAGTCCGCTTTTCCCTCGTGATCGTCACCTTGGTGTGTTTGAATACGGGCCCCTGAGGAATATCGACACCTCTAACAATCATGTGGATCACGTGCTGCGACTCTTCTTGCTCATTCTGTCTGTTTGAATCTCTGTTCTTGAAATAGTTTTTAGCCCGATCGCTTAAGAATTCTCGAAGATGCCCTTCGTTGAACAAACATGCTACCTCATCCCTCAGCTGTCTGCAATCTTCTGTTCTATGACCATGGGTGCCATGATATTTGCACATTTGATTAGGATTTCTCTAGGCAGGATCAGTCTGTAGAGGTCAGGGCCACCTGGTGTCTTTAATGTGCCCAATGGCCGATACAATAACTGATGCATCAATGTTTAAGTTGTATTTTGATAGTCGTAGTGCTTCTTACCCGGCATTTCTGTCGAAACCACTCTTACTCATGAGTCCTCGAGAGCTCTGTCCTCGATCATTTCTTTTATCAATTCGAACGGGGTTGCGTCCAGGCCCGTTATTTCTCCGATCTCCACCGTATGGCTGATATCGATCTCTGTTTGACCGTGGTTCTCGGTCAATATTCCTTTTAACTCTGTCCATAGTCCTGTTTGGATAAACGGACCCGTAAGGAGTCCCCAACTGGTCATCCTCGACCCTAATCGTTGACTGGTACCGATTATACATATCGGCCCAGGTTACAGCTGGATATTCGATAAAGTTCTGCTTCAACTGTTGTGAGGCTACCGAACTTCGTATGTTTAGGCCTTCAGTGAAAGCCTGAATGGCCCAATCGTCAGCGACCGAGGGCAGATCCATACGCTCCATTTGGAACCGAGATACAAACTCTCTGAGCATCTCGTTGTCTTTCTGTTTTACTTTGAAGAGGTCCGACTTTCTAGTCTCAACCTTTATCGCTCCGGCATGCGCTATGATGAAGGAATCCGCGAGCATGGCAAAAGAATCAATGGAGTTAGGTGGTAAATTATGGTACCATATCATCGCCCCCTTTGATAAAGTTTCTCCGAATTTCTTTAGCAGTACGGACTCAATCTCATCGTCCTCTAGATCATTTCCCTTTATTGCGCATGTGTAATAAGTGACATGCTCATTGGGGTCGGTAGTTCCATTATACTTGGGAATTTCTGGCATGCAGAATTTCTTCGGAATGGGCTTAGGAGTCGCGCTCGGGGGGAAGGGCTTTTGTACGAACTTCTTTGAATCCAAACCCTTCAAAATCGGTGGTGCTCCTAGAATTTGATCAACTCGGGAGTTATAGGTTTCTATTTTTTTTGTCATTCGCTTCAATCTTCTTCTCCCCCAATTCAATTCGCTTTGTCAGCTCCTCGAACATTTTCAAGATAGCGAGGTCGGTCCCTGACTCATTCACATTTGACCTCCCCGACACTGGTTCGGCCCTGTGCATAATTTTTTGTGATAGCTCGGGTTCGACCCTACTCGGTGCGTGGTTCTGATTTTGAAGTTGTGCTATTACAGCTTGTTGAGCCTGCAACATTTTGAATATTATTCGAAGGCTGATTCCTCCTTCTTCGTCGCCCTGTGCATTCTGACCGGCTGATCGAACGTCTCTGCGGACGCTATTTTCGGGGTCGATGCCCAGATTTGCATTCAGGGCAACATGGGAACTGACGTCGATGGGGTCTGCAACTGGTAGTCCCTCGAGGTCAACTGGAAGCACTTCGTTTCCTGGGGCGGCTATGTTGTCGTTTTCGCCATGAATACCAAGGTCGTTGTCGATGTGTGTGGGTACTGCTTGAGAGTTCGACATGCTGATCTTGGAATCAAAAACGCTTACAAGAATAAGTGTAAAGCAGTGTGTGTTATGAAAATTAGCACCAGACAATCACTATTATCCTTAGCCCCACGGTGGGCGCCAAACTGTTTACCCTAAAAACGGATAACAATTGAATTTATATGTGGTTTTAAGGACACGTGATTTTACTTGGCACAAACTGAGAAAATATGCAAATTGATATTGAAATTGACTGTAAAGAAAAATAAAAGCAAATCAAATGAGATGTACAGCTTTGGCCCTCGAGTTAAGTTACCCTCGAACCAAATGAAATAGCAAATGAGATATGAGCAGAGTAACAGAGTATTGAGAGCCTAAAGAAAAGAATAGTATATTGCTTTGTATTGCGTGAATATCCTCCCTTTACAAATTATTAGACCCCCTTTATATAGTAGGAGAGTTTTACTTATGGTACAATTCTAAATACAGTAAGAAATCCATGATTGGCTAACTAATCTCTCCTTGATTTGTATCGTGATTTCCGCCGAGATTCTCCCCCTAATTGCGGCTATAACGACTTTTTTGTTTCTTGGCTTGATCTTGATCCTGGCCAATCTCGATCTTAGCCGATCTCGAACTCGATCGGTCTCTGAGTCTTCGAGCTCGATCTTGGCCGACCTCGATCTTGATCGGTCTCTGGGTCTCGAGCTCGACATCATATACTTCGCACCATGGCTCGATATTACAATGATGAACCTCGAACCATCATGTTCCAATCTCGATTAATCATACGAAGGGCAAAACTCGATTATGACCGTATACACATTTCTCATTTAAACTGTTTTAACAAGTAATTTTCATATTTTTTATATTTGTTATCTTACTTATTGTGAACGATCAAATTTTAGTATTGGTGATCTTTCCGACAATCAATTAGTGAGAAGTTACGTACACTATCATTCTATAAAAGTTAAATTCTTTCTTTCTTACATATTAGAAAAGTAAGGAGGCCCAATTGAATTTTACGTGGTCAAAAGTCATAAAAACTCAAATTCTCAACATTACCGATTTAGTTATGACGGTGATTTACAATCTTAACATTACCGATTAAATTATGACGGTGATTTACAAACTGAATGCCCCGAGAGCGCCGTGCCCGCTGGAATTTTCAGTGAAATTAAAGCTTCTACGTACCTGCTGCTTTACTTGTAAAAAATGCAAATCCCAGTGCAAGCCACCCATACAAACTGCGTACCTTTCCATATATTAAATATTGGGACGGGCTTTGTTATGTCACACAAATATTGGTAGCGTAGAAGATAAAACACTAGGATTCTAGGAATAGTACGCGATCATCAATATACATGCACAGGCAGATGTAAATACATCATCATATTTATTTGAACTCAGTACTTTTGACACATATAAATTTGTGCGTATAATTTCACTAAAATTATAACATCTAAACTCATATTTTTTTGTAAAAAAAATACAATAATCTAAAACCCTTAAAAGTTGAGTCGATAGAATTTAAACTGTGAATCCGCTTTTACGTGCACTGGCCCATCAGATCCCCACATGCCACACTCATTGCCTTCATATATCCCCATTTCTCCACCAACTTATTGTATTTCTACATTTTGATACACTGAAGTTTAAGTGCCTTCTCAAAATGGGGGCTCCTCCAAATTCTCAATTCATTTTGTGTAGCTTCAATTTGCTTCTCCTCCTTTCACTCAATGTCCAAATTGTTCAAGCTATGTCAACAATCACAGCAATGGCCAAAGACCAAATAGCTTGCAATATGTGCGCCGAATGTGAAAACCCATGTCAGCCTATTTTGTCTCCACCACCACCGTCACCTCCACTTCCATGCCCTCCTCCACCGTCACCCCCGCCTCCAGAACTACCTCCGCCACCTCCACCATCTCCTCCCCCACCCTCACCAGTCAATAATTGTCCACCGCCTCCCTTACCACCCCGTTCTTGCCCGGGAGACTGCTCTCTGCAGCCTCTAACACCACCTTATAATAATCCTTCCATATACCCGTATTTCACACCACCTTCAGCTAACTCTAGTAAATCCGTTCAATTCAAGAATCACCCCGTCGTTACTTGTCTCATTCTTGCCATTGCGTGCCTTTTCCTTTTTCCCCACATAGACCTTTAAACTATCAGGCTAATTTAGCCTAAAGCAGTATTCAATACTATTATTCGTTTTAGCGAAATCGGCACAATGTTTCCTTAAAATGTTTTCACATCGTTAGGAAAATCCTTATGTTATATGTAACGTGTTTTTCTTATTGAAGTTTGAGTGGGACTTTGTTCGTACCCAAATTTTAGAATTAACTGTTGTGTAACATCTGTGTTTGTTTACTTCATTGTTTTATCCAAATAAAAAATATATACGTTTCAGGTTTAGACAATGTGCAGGCTGCACGAAGAAATTAAGGCAAATTATTAGAGATAGAGAGGAGCAACAAGAAGCGGTGGACAAATAATTAAGATGTTGTGTCAAATTGCCATACACAAAGAATGTGGATTCGGAGGACATCTCATATGCTTCTAAAAGGACAGTAGGAATAGTCTTCTTTTGCATTTTAGGTAGTGGAATAAAGTGGCTCAAGTACCATTGAAGAATCACATGCTTAGTTCTAGCTACATTATTGCTGATGTTACTAAATTTTTCTTATTAAATACATGTACGCATCCTATTCTATAGTGAAACCTCGAATTAGTTTCTGTGCACCAATTTTATTGCTTAGAGATTATTGATCATTCACGATGTTCCTGTTTTGAAAGGTTTAATTATCAATATATCGGTTCTTTACAACATTTTTTTGCACAATGAGAAAGGTTGCAGATTGTGCTTCCAATAGTGTCCACACATGTTTGCTTTTCGGGTCATCTCGGAACAAAGATCATTTTTGAAAGTGCAACGACATTTTAGGGCTAGCAGAATAAGAAAAAACTGACAAATGAATATATGATAATAAGAGAGGGTTGCTCAAGTAGCAAGCACCCTTCACCACCTACAAATTTGAAGGTCAGAGGCGGATCCATGTGTATGGGTGAGGGGTCACCGGACCCCGTAAACTTTGGCCGAAATCCTGTATATATATACGTATATACCTTGAAAATGGTTAATTTAAAACAGTTGGCACCCTGAACATTAAAAGCATTTAGGGGGCACTGGTTGAGCAGAATAATGTGCTTCCGTCCCGTAAAAATTCTGGGTCCGCCTCTGTTGAAGGTTACAGGTTCGAGTCACCAAGAAAGCAAAGTGGGGGAACTCGTAGGGAGGAGTATAAGAAATAAATAAAAGATAATATGATATAAATGATGTTACCACATTTTTTTTGTTTTTCACTTTTTCTTCTTCTCTTAATTCCCCTTTTCAATTAAATAAACTTAATTGGACGTTGTTTTTACTAGAATAAAAATTCGAATAGATTATCGAATTTGATAATAATAATTATTAAAATTTGAAAAGATAAAATTGTTAGTAATTGATACGAGTAGAAGCAAACTTGAAATAACATGGGATACTATTAATTTTTGATTATTTTGAAATGTTGGAGAAAGAAAATGTCAACTGAAAAGATCTTAATCACTTGAGTAAAATTATGAGGAAAACTAAGAGATCTTAATCACTACACAGACCACATGAGTGCAGGACAAAAGAATTCCATTTACAATTATTGATTAAACCTTCACCCTTTCATTGAAGGTATGAAGAAATATTGTTTAGTTTTATTAAATGGGAAAAAGAGGAGTATATTTCTTTTTGCAAAAGAGAAAGAAAAACGACGGAAACCATATTCCAGTTGTCTCTTTATTCTTATTCGCTATTCGTGGCAGTCAGCCTGAGAATCTTGATAAAAAGGTGAAACAACTTACTTTTTATGAATTAGTGCACACAATTTTTTTTTCTTTCTCATAAACAGATCGCCAGTAATGCTATTGTCTTTCTTAATCCATTCTTATACATTTCTCTTTATGATCCGTTGTAATTCAACGAGCCGTCGTTAATTAGATGGATGGTGGATGAGGACTTCTTCAGTACTCTGTTTATTTGACACTATTCAGCTGACCTTAATTAGGCTGATGTATTGCATAAGTAGTTGGAGAAGCAGTATCAGAATAATAGTTGAAAAGTTTGTATAGTAGATAAAATATGACCGGCATTGAAATCTAAAATCTGAACGATGAAATGAATTTGATTACTCAAAAAGTAGTCAAAAGATAATATTATTAGTGAAATATTGTTATGCTTTGAGTCCTTTGTACTTAAATATTTTCCTTTCTGTAAGTTCCATAAATATATGGATTAAGGCCAGCATAGCTCGACATACATTTTTCTGCAATTATAGCTATGAACACAAAAGACGCTCTGAGTATTATACAAGATATATTTACATGCATGTTATTCAACTTTATTACTATTAGTTAGAGTATAACCGGTTTATAGACATACAAGCTGCTGCGGTATCGTGAGTTGTATCGAATTAAATCACATGCTCACCACCATTTGTGCAGCCCTATCAATTTCTTTGAGTTTCAGTCATGCCACTGCATTCTCCAGACAAAATATTTCACACTTTAGTTGGATCCTTGGCTAAAATTGAACGCTCTTCGTTTATGCATGGATTTACTTCTGGGATACTAGTCATGTTCATTTCCTATCTCATCATTGGACAAACATCGAATTTTGGTAGATTCTAAGACACGTTAAACGTTCAACATTTCCTAAAGATCCTTCAGAAATCCAATTTTAAGGGTCATAATTTGACATTCCTTAAGATGGAAGAATACCATATATCTGGTAGACCAATTTACGAAGCTATCTTCTCTTGCCATGTTATATCCCTTCTTCTTGCTAAGTTATTCCTTAGAGAATGTTTTGTTGTCAGGATCCCTTGTGTTTTGATAAGTGGCAGTAGTACCTATTTTACCTTCCATTCGGGCCGATGTTGAGAAATGAAAGTTTGAAGTTTTTTGGCCCAAAAAAAAGAGGGAGATGGTGGTGTCGCAAATTAAGCCCTATTTATGTGCCCATCCCCCAATCCAGTATACATGGATATATGAGTCATATGACAATGTGGAGGTAAACATTTATGGTCATATTGTTTAACCAAAATATAAGATTCTCGGTCAAAGTCTATTTTTAGAAGAACTCGGGTTACTGATAACCAAGAAATTCCGTACTTTCTCAATTATATAAAAGGAAATAAACGTGACAAGAAATATAGAAATAATTGATTGAAAACAAAAGAAAGTAATTGTATTCCAGTAAGAATCAGAACGTGCCTTTACAAGTGATATTCTCTTCCCTTATATAGGGGTTTACAAATATAACGTTTCATTCCTTTTATGTCTGAGTCATTGTGAGCATTAATGACATTAAATGAACCGTTATAATTGGCGATCGTAACTGTCCATGAAGATTCTGTAATGATTCTGATTCTTCTTCCTCATTAATTGGAGGTTCGTGAATCTTTTCTTTTTATTGTCTTGATTCATTTCATCCGTGTCTCTTCATTGAATAATGTAGGATCGAGCAACTGCGTCCTTTCATCTCGTGAGTGATTTGTTCGTACCTCTTGTAACTCGTGTATCTTTTAATTATTACACTCCATTTGTCATCTTCTTAGTGATCCACGTATCATGCCCTGTCATCCACATATAATTCCACGTGTATTATTTATTTTCTACCAATACAGATAGTCCCCACTTGCCGAATATTTTGCAATTGAATATTTGGAAAGTACGTATTTATGGAGGGAATATTTTTTCATCGTTTCCCATGTATCATCGCGTCTTCTTCAGAACTAACGCGTCGCATGTCACTTTCATTTAATGTATGTGCCACATGGCCTTCGTTGATTGGGTCTGCGACTCTTCAGCAGTTTTTAGGGCTTTCTTGCAGTTGCGTCAGTCACGAAGTGACTATTTTTTTATGACGTTTCCATCATGACTTACTTTACATGACAATTGCTTTTTCTTATAAATACCTCATGTGCGTTTAGTTTCATAAAACCTTCAATCTATAGTGTTCTTCTTCTTTAATCATTCTTGTTCTTCAGCACGCATTATTTTCTTGTATAACCATGTCTTCATCAAAACCCGATCCTCGCAGAGTAGTAATTGTAGATGAACTTCCCCCTTCAACTACTCCTGTTAGGAGTAGAAGAGGTGGTAGATTACGTAGTTTAGGATCTGTATCTATTCGTGGTTCTACTTTCCAAACCAACATTGTTACTCCTTCTTCTTCTAGGACTAGGGATTCTTCAACCCATAGATCTTCTGCCAGAAATAGGGAATCAAGTGAACCCATTCGAGAACCAACGGTTGATGAAATAGTTCCTCAAGAATTTTCTTTCTCTACTGATTGTGAATCGATTAGGAACCAAGTTACTTCTATGACTTCCCATGATCGTGCCGATGTCTATCCTTCCCAGATTACTAATGGCTTGATTTCTCTTGTGCGAAGAGAATGCCACTAGAAATCTGATTTTCCAATTTTAGTTCCTGGCTCAAACCAAAGGATAACTTCGTACCAGGATGGTTATTCTTTTGTTTACACATATCCTTTTACCTTAGGTTTCAGACCACCTATTGACTCAGCGATCATAGAATTTTGTCATTTCTTTAACGTTTTCTTAGGACAGATCGGTCTTATTGTATGGAGAGCTGTTGCATGTCTACGATACCTATCTAATTTGGCTTTCTTACCATTTACCTTTCAACATTTGCTTCATCTTTATTCCCCTAAGTTGTTTCGTTCAGTGGTCTTTACTCTCGTGGCCAAAAGCAAAAGAGTTTTAGTTAGTCCTGAAGATGATAGAAATCGTGGCTAGTATGCCCGTTTCGTTGCTGCTCCCACAAGTGATTTGGTGGGTGAGGAGAACATGCCTTTTCCAGAAAAGTGGAATTTTGCACGTAAGTTTTTTTTTAAAGTATCTCTCTTCTTCTTTTATGAGGGAAGAAGAAACTTACGATCTCGTGGCTTTTTTTCTTTTTTTTTTTTTAAGCAACCATGGAAGTTTTTGAAGAAATACCAAACTTTCGTGCTTGGGTAGAGAAATTGTTGTTGGTTGCTCCTATGGAAGGAAGGTCTTGGAAATATTTTTCTCATAGGTTTGGTTGGAAAGTCAAGACTCATAGTATCATTCTCTTTAATTTTCCTCTTTTCTTTTGTATTTACTTGGAGGTTACTAATTGTTTCCTCTGCTAGGGTTTCTCATTCGAGGTGTCACTGCCGCATCTATTACTTCATCAAGACTCTCTTTGTCCCTTGCTCAAGAGATGATTTTAAATTCTTCATCAAAGAGAAAAGCAGATGGAGCTCGTGGCTCGGAGGGTGAAGAGGAACAAGAAGAGGGTCCTTTAGTGTGCAAGCCTCGGGCTAGGAGGCGCGTTATTTCGGATGATGAAACCACCCCTCCTCCAAGTTCAGTTCCTATGAATGATCCTGAAAGTACTACTTTAGTGAGTTCTGATGAAGAGATGAATGTTGCCCCTCGTGACTTTATCGATCAATTGTTTTCCCGTGGTTTTGATAGTGAAAATTTTGGTCCTGTTTCCGAAGAAGTACCCCTTGCCTCTTTTCCAGTGTCAGTTCAGATTGATTCTCAGATTTTCGCTCCTGTTGTTGCTGCTACTGCTCCTCCCGTGGTTGTTTTCACTTCCTCAACTGTCCCTATTGCTACCACTTTTCATGTTGAAGTTGGTACTTCTAGTAGAAATAGGATGATGAAAATGGTTACCATAGAAGTCCCCGAGGATGGTAATCTTTTTAAAAAATCTGGTCAAGCCAACGTATGGCTAAAACCTATACTTGGCCCAGTTGAGAAGTCGAAGTTAGAAAGCCACAGTTCCTTGATGTGGATGAATGATATTGTTCATTCATCTTTGAAGGTACAAGTCTTAGCTCTTTCCTTTATTTTCCTCATGATTTTTTATCTTTGTTTGATAATCACTTCTTCTTTTTCTTTTGTAGATCAACTTGATAGGCACAGAGCTTATGAAGAGAATTGCCTACACTGGACAACTATTCAACGATTATCGTACGGAGGCGGACAACTAGAAGGAAAAATACGAGGGTCTTCAGTTTGAGAAAGAAGTTTTAGATGAGGAGAAGTGTGCTTTGGAACAACAAGTAAGAGTGATGGCGGCATAATTGGCAATTGAAAAAGCCTCTTCCAGTCAAGTTGGCAAAGATAAAGACATTCTTGAGTCTTCATTTGCAGAGCAGCTTTCCGAAGCTACTGAAGAGATTCGGGGTTTGAAAGAACTCCTTAATCAAAAGGAGACCTATGCCGGGGAGCTTGTTCAAACACTCACTCAGGCTCAAGAAGACCTTTGTGCCTCTACTGATAAGGTCTAGTACTTGGAGAGATCCCTTGCCCCTTTGAAGGCTTCTTATGATGCCTCTTTGACTGAAAGAGAAGAGTTAAAGGCTGAAATTGAGCAATGGGAGAAAGACTAGGAGGCTCTCGAAGATAAATCAACTCTTGACGTAAGCTGGGCTTTTCTGAACACGCGCCTCGAGACTTTGATGGAGGCTAGCCAGGAAGGTTTTGACTTGAATGCTGAGATTGCAAAAGCTAAGGAAACTATTGAAAAAACTCAGCAAAGTCAGAACTTTTCCTAACCTGAGGTCGGAGTTCCCGAAGGTGATGAACTTACTCCTAGTGAAGTTGGTGTTCCAGCCTCTTCTGCTCAAGTCGAATCTTCTCCCGCTGCTGATGATGCCATATTAGATTCTGCCCCATAGTGTTCTTAGTTTGTTTCTTGAACTTTTGATGGAAAGTTTGTTTTGTTTGTTTTTGTTTTTTATTTTTGGAATGATTGGCTAGTTTTTACCCCTGGTCCGTTTTGGGGTTTGTAATCAAACTAATACCTTGGGTTTAACTAAGTTTATACTTAGTTTTAGCCAGGTTTATTATATAATATTTCGTTTGAGTTTATGTTTTACTCTTTGACTTGCATTTTAAAAATGCTTTAGTATTTCGTGATTTTGGTAGACATGAATTTTATAAAAGAGGGCCCTTTTATAAACGACACTAATGAAGAAGACGTCTCAACTTCATATTGGTGTAAGTATATGAAAGAAGTAGGAAAATACATGTTTCGAAGAGATTTCTTGAATAATTTGAGGAAGTTCATATTTTGAACTTTCAAATTATATAACACTTTACATGTATTCAAGTAACTTTTTGTACAACATCTACAACACTTTCATAACTGTATTCCTTATAACATATTTCATAAAATTCTAGGGTATATTTTGCAACCCATGACTAATCATTTCCCTTAACCTAAGTACTCGTATGATCTTGTAATTTACATCCACGAATTTACACTTTATCAAAGCTTATTACAAAGGTTTTTGAATCAGGCTTGTTTTTTGGCTCTTGATTAGCTCTTGAATTTTGATTTTTGGGTTGATCCAGGCTTGACTTGAATTCTGACTCTTTTAGTCTTCTTTAGTCTTTTTTGACTTTCAGTCTTCTTTGCCTTCCATAGTCCCCCAAGTGTTAGAGCTTTAAAGTATAAAATCTCGAGCACTTTATTATTCCTTCCATATGGTCCATTTTCTGAAAAGGAAAATACATACGGGACTCAGAGGTATATTTTTAGATGATGACTGCTTAACCCTTTTTATTTCCATCAGAAAGGTTGTAACCCAGACCGGAAATAATTTTGTATCCCGCGTGTCTTTCAGGTCTAATATCATCATTTGGTGTGGGCTAGCTTTTTGCCTATCATCTAAAATTGTTAGTATAATTTAACTAAACAAAACAAAATCGTAGTTAAGTGATACCTGACTGTGGGTATATCCTTGCTTAGAAATAAAATATCTTCAAATGAACAGCATTCCAATTCGAAGGTAACACCTTGCCATCCATGGTTTCTAATTCATAAGCACCTTTCCCAGCGATACCTCGAACTTTATAAGGACCTTCCCAATTTGGGTTCAACTTTCCTGCTCCAACTGTTTTTGTTGATTGAAAAACCTTTTTGAGAACGAAGTCCCCAATCTTGAAGTATCTGAGATGAGCCTTCCTGTTGTAGTATCGTTCAATGATTTTCTTCTGTGATGCCATCCTTATTAGAGCTGCTTCTCTTCTTTGCTCGAGTAAATCCAAGTTCATTCTTAACTCTTCATCATTTGATTCTTCTGTTGCTTGTGTGAATCTCGTACTTGGCTCTCCTATTTCAACTGGGATTAAGGCTTCTGAACCATAAACAAGTGAAAATGGTATTTCTCCCGTGCCTGTCTTTGCTGTTATTCGATAAGCCCATAATACTCCTGGTAACACCTCGAGCCAATTGCCTTTTGATTCTTCTAATCTTTTCTTCAAATTATTAATAATAATCTTGTTTGTTGACTCAGCTTGTCCATTTGCCCCGGGATGATAAGGTGAGGAAGTTATTCATTTGATTTGCAAACTTTGAAAACATTTTGTGACTTTCGAGCCTATAAACTATGGGCCATTATCACATTCGATTTCTTTTGGCACTCCGAATCGGCATATAATATTCCGCCAAATAAAATCCATTACTTCCTTTTCTCACACCTGTTGAAAGCTCATGCCTCTACCTATTTGGAAAAATAATCCGTTAATACTAACAAAAATCGTACCTTTCCTTTAGCTTGTGGCAAAGGACCCACTATATCCATTCCCCACTTCATGAATGGCCACGGCGCCACATGTGGAGTGGGGCAATGCCTGTGGCGCCCTTTCCAGTACTTCCAGCAGTCCCAGCGCCAGGGATAGCGCCCCACGCTACCCTTGGCGCTGACGGCGACAAATAATCGTTCTTGACACGAAAATGAGCATAACTCTCTCATACGATGTCCGAATTCGACGATTCATTTTGCTATGACTCCGTAATTTTAATACGGATCTAATGCCTTTATCAAAACTGAATTTGGAGCTCATTTGCTTAATGTGATACCACGTATTCTCAAAGAATCGATATCGAAACATAGCAAATCAAGTCCGATTGACTTCACATTTTGCACATAAGTCATAAATGACATAATGGACCTATTCCAATTTCCAGAATTGGATTCCAACCCCGATATTAAAAAGGTCAACTCCCTGATCAAACTTTCAAACTTAAACTTCCATTTTAGCCATTTCAAGCCGAATTTAACTAACGGACTTCTAAATAATTATCCGAACACACTCCTAAATCCAAAATCACCATACGGAGCTATTGGAACCATCAAAACTCCATTCCTGAGTCGTTTGCACAAAATTCAAACTCCGGACAACCCTTTTCATTTAAGCTTCTAACATGAAATTTATTCTTCCGAACTAATCCCGAAACATCTAAAAATCAAAACTGACAATTCACACACGTCATAATACATCATATGAAGCTATTCACCCACGTCTCGGAACCCGACGAAAGTCACAAAATCCGACAACCAATCCAATTACAAGTTCAACCATACTAATTTCACTCAATTCCGACTCCAAATCGATGTTCAAAACTCAAAAATTCGTTTTATGAAATTATAGGAATTTCCTTCGATTTATCTTGAAGATTCGATAATCTTACACCAAAAATAAAGATTAATTCATGAAATATAATCACAAGGGAGTCAAGAACACTTACCCCAAGTTGTGTGGAAATATTCCTCTCCAAAATCGCCAAAACCGAGCTCCAAAATCCGAAAATGGGTGAAAATATCGAACCCTCGAACTTAAAGAGTTCTACCCAGGCTTTTCGCACCTGCGGAGCATGGGCTCGCACCTGTGCACCCGCTTCTGCGGGAAAATGTCGCACATGCGCTGCCCGGCTTCCTCACCATTTTCCGCTTCTGCGAATCCCTGCCCGCATCTGTGCAATCGCATGTGTGG
Source organism: Nicotiana tabacum (assembly GCF_000715075.1). NCBI lineage: Eukaryota > Viridiplantae > Streptophyta > Magnoliopsida > Solanales > Solanaceae > Nicotiana > Nicotiana tabacum. The sequence goes on from NC_134098.1 coordinate 66,931,744, forward strand.
AAATCCCATTGCACCTGCGACCTCTGCTGACACCCTCTAACTCCGCAGGTGCGATCACACCAGAAGGTCTATAGCTTCAACAACCTCACAACTTCAATTTTTGATCCGTTAATCATCCGAAACTCGCCCGGGGCCCCCAGGACCTCAACCAAATACACCAACAAGTCCTAAAATATACATGGACCTACTCGATGCCTCAAATCACATCAAACAACATCAAAATGATGAATCATACCCCAATTCAAAATCTATGAACTTTGAACTTTCAAATTCTATATCTTGTGCCGAGACATATCAAATCAATCCGGAATGACTTCAAATTTTTTACATAAGTCATAAATGACATAACGAAGCTATTCCCATTTCCAGAATCGGATTCCGACCCTCATATCAAAATGTCAACACCTCAGAAAGTCCACTTTCGGTCGAACTTCCCAAAAATTCAACTTTCGCCATTTCAAGCCTAATTCCACTACGGACCTCCAAATAATTTTCTGGACACACTCCTACGTCCAAAATTACCATACGGAGCTATTGGAATAATTAGAATTTAAATCCGAGGTCGTTTACACATAAGCCAACATCCGGTTAACTTTTTCAACTTAAGCTTTCCATTTTGAGACTAAGTGTCTCAATTCATTCTGAAATCCTTCCGGACCCGAACTAACTAATCTGATAGGTCATAATATACTAATAAAGCACAAATAGAGCAATGAATGGGGGAACGGGACAGTAATACTCAAAACGACCGGCCGGGTCGTTACATTCTCCCCCACTTAAATATACGTTTGTCCTGCGAACGTGCCAAGAGTTGTTTCCAAGCCATCAAATCACTATTCCATATTACCACGCACGTACCCGGGGGTGATCCCACGTCACCCTATTCCACATAGGCATGACAACACAATACAACTGAAAATCCTTAATTTAACCTTAGCCCAAAAACCTTGGAATTCAATTCCCAACCTTCAGAATTTCATACAAGACCCGAATCTCACAGTTACACACTGTATAAGTCTGAACAAGCTGCATCGAGCCATGACCATAACCCTAGAAATAATCGCATAACATACTACACAACTCACATGCTCGCAACACCATTCCCGATCATAGTAACTACTCCAGCTAACCCGGTACTGGTATTAAACCCCATATCAAACAAAACCTCGTTCCAAAACCTTCGTACACTACTGATAATGAAAGAAACACGCAGAAATCTCAGGACCCCTTATCAGATAAACAAGTCATGGAGCTCTCTGCCTTAACCAGAACCATAATACTTTCTAAGCCGAATTTCAATATTATCCTCCCGAATATACCGTTTCAAACCTAATAGTACTCATTCTAGGTCCAATGACCTTATATTATTAAACCCAACTATCCCATAGACATGCCACACCAATATAACTCAGAGCCACAAACCGTGCCATCCGTGCGCCAATACACAACAATTCAAATGTACTAAGTCATGAAAAATGACTCAAATGAGAGAACTGCCCCACAAGATTAACAAGTACTACCATAAAGAAATGCTGGAAATCCATCATATACCATAGAACCATCACACGATTCTAACACAAGGTACATACCTTTACATAACTCCGCTACAATGCGTGACCCCATCCAAACGCCGGTCCATATTATATACTTCGAGTCACCCTGCTTAGAATCAATAACCACAGAGAGGAAAATGACAGAATGTATCACAAAACCTGAAAGAACATAACCAATACGCAATTGATCATGCAATACCCAAATACTCATCTCGCTCGTATTCCGCCATGAGGCCCCCAATAGAACCGCACCATGTGTGCATAAACACTGAATCACAACTCCTCGTAGCATAAAAGAGTAACTCACAGATCATTTCAGAATACGAATAAGCTCAACATCAACCGAATGGCACATCCCTCAACAATAGCAGTATGGAGCCAACCAATCTGACTCGGTGTAGAATACACATCCTAATTGGGCCTACCATAGACCCCCAAATCAACTCTGGTTACCCATAAATAGATAAATAACCCTCCAAAAATCCACAATAACTAAAATCATAATACATACTATCATCTGGCTGGCTTCGGCCGCTACTTCACAGTCCACAACCATGAAACAATATGCTCCTAAAAACTCCCAGTCTTCAAATCCCAAGAATACAAGAATCACCATTTCTGATTCAATCTCCAACGCCCGAATGACTATCACATCCGTAATGCACGATCATCCCACTCGGAATATTTTCATAATTTTTCCGTACCACATAGAAATAATTTAAATATCAGTAGTCTATCAACCAGGTGAGTACCGCAATACCAGTGACATCAAAACACAATGCGCTTTTTGAAATACGCACCCTTCTCAAGGATTACCAAGAAGTAATAACATTCGTCTAAATATCTGAAGTTGACAATGTTGTCCAAAATTTGGGACCTTCCCTTCTAGACTGAACTGCCACCTCGTATATGTAGATTTTAATCCCGCACAACACACCGCATTAATCATGCCATCATGTGACAAGCACAAGAATCTCATTATCAACTTTGAGTCACCAACAATTTACATACCCTATTAGTTAGAAACTTTTCTCTTGCTTCTTTCCAGGAGGAAATCACAATGCACAACACGTTCCCCACACCAAAAAATATCCGTTTCAAACCATGGTAGAAACCATCAAGAATACTCTGCAATCCATTTGCACCTAACCAAGCTATTAGAACTGAATTCTTCTAACTCGACATGGCCACGCATGTCACCAAACACAAGAATATTGCCACCAAAACATCTGTAAAGTCTTACCACATCGTAATTACTCAAAGGACCGATCCTACCATTACCATACTGGTCCAGTCTACTATCCAGTTGTCCTATTTCTCCGAGTCCCTTTCAAATTTGTCTTCAGATTGATACTTCTCCTTGCTAAAACACCACGATCTTTAACCACAACTCACCCCACAAACCTTAGCATAGAACCACAATGCCCTATGGCCCATAAGCAACTGTATTCTTCTTAATCACCTCCATAAATACCACAACTGTAACACTCATTCTGAAAATACCTTATGTGAATTTAAAATTGTTCTTCTTACCTTCCGTATACTAAAATGTAGAATCCATAGTCATATAGAATTTCCGCAAGTCCATGCGCCATCAAATGCAAATGTCAGATTTTATCCATACACAAGTCCGGAGAAATTCTCAATTGCTATATATAAACCTCGAACCTATTGGAACTTTCTCGAGATTCACCCATTTTGTTCAAATTCAAATTACACCGCCTAAATGAGCTGAAAAACACGTGCCCCATTAGCACAACATCACTCAAAGAGGTAATCTTGCCTTAAGACCACCGATTAAATTCATACTCTGTGGGCACTATATCATTCACAAATAACAAATCACTCATCCTATGATTTTCATATACTCATAAAGTGCAATATAACCCGTATCCAGTATTTTCCTTACTCGAGTCATTCTCGAACTCCACCCCTGCAAGTCATCACTGATTCCCAAGTATGCCTCAGGCCAAAATAAAAAATTAACACATAACCATGAATTGAATTGTCAATAGCAGACTCCCCCACTTGGCTCAAAGCCATAAATTTAAACACTCGATAACTCACAATATCCATACTCTGTTACTATCATAATACCGTAGTCAGTACAACGAAAATTCTCCTCAAGCTCATGCAATGCCAACCATAAAAAAAAAACCTAATCATCCGCTAAACTCGCATTCATTCTCTTAACACTCAAGTCAACTTTCTCAACAAGATTCAAATTCAAATATCAACACATACGCCCCACTGGCAGAAAAGAAACTGTCCACTCACATTATAAGGAACATACCTACGTAGATTACTCCACAGGAGATAATCCACCTGCTTAGCCTCAAATCGGTACCTTGTTATACCCTTTCGCAGTTACAATTACTATGAAATCACTTAATCTTTCTGAGTCCAAACTTATTAACCAGTCATGAGAATTTAAGTTATTCCAAAATTTAACAACGTGAAAGATCCTTCAAAATATTCACACTTGAGAATGTACGTCACATCAAAACGAAAATAAAACACCCAATGGCCTTCCTTTACATTTCAAGGAAACACTTCTTGTCACATTCAAATCGTCTTAACACATCCCGCAGTTACATCAAACTCATCACAAAGCCATTTCACCGCTCATCGAGCCACAAATTCCACTCGTAGGGACATTATCGGACATATGAGTCTAAATGTATAGGTTACAACTGAAGCTACCGAGCCTAAGTTACGGTCTAAACCTGGCCTCAAGTCCTCCAGACTGGCCCATCACCAGAACACGGAATACACATCTCAAACATCGTTTATGGAATCACAAGCCAGCAATGCACAGTTAAAATCGAGCGCTCATGTGTGCATACGGACGTGGAAGGAATTCAAAGAGTTATGTCTCAAGCTGAATCAATTCCGCACGATAAGGAAAGAAAGATGGGAAGTATATATACTAAATGACCTGTAGCCTCTCAAAGATAGGTATGGACGTCATCATACCGATCCACAAGACTCTACTAGACACTTTCTCATGACTTGTATAACCTATGAACCTAGAGCTCTGATACCACCTTGTCACGACCCAAAATCCAACTAGTCGTGATGACACCTAACCCAACCCGCTAGGTAAGCCAATTACCAACTATCCAATTCAGATAAAATTAATAAGGCAATTAATTAAAATAAAATATTTAAAACCAATATATTTCCCCGAGAACTGGTAGTACAAATTATGAGTTTCTAAGAATAGACTATACAAAGTTGGTATGAAGTAATACATCATCTGTTGAAAAGTACATAAACATAGTTTTTATGAATCTAAGGCTACCATGAACAAGAGGCAGCAACAACCGGAACGCAGGTACATCTTCAGATCTAACTCGCAACGAACACAACAACATCTGCACGCAAGGTGCAGAAGTGTAGTATGAGTACAACCGACCCTATGTACTCAATAAGTAACAAACCTAACCTTAGGTTGAAAGTAGTGACGAGCTTGTACCAAGGTCGAGTCCCAACTTCAATAACCAACAATAGTTCATAACAACATAAAACAAGTAATACCAGAAGTAACTCAACAATCAAATGCTCAACAAAAATATGATTTCTGAAAATAGTTCTGCCTTCTACGTACATCAATGAAAACCAAATCGTTTACCGGAGTTGCCAAAAATATGAATAAATTTGAGAACAAAAATTTTCCCAAAATCCTTTCAATAATAAATAAGATGTTCCATTTTCTTTCCAGATAACCAGTGTAAAATAAATGCATCATTATGCCTATCTGTCAACATTATTTAAATTCAATTAAAATTACTTAAATTCAAAAATGTAGATAACTAAACTTGAAATGCTAGGATAAGGGGGTTTGATTTTTGGTGGCGGAAGAGGCAGTGCTAGCGGAGGAGGCAGTGGTGGCGTCAGCTTTGATGAGGCCTGCGGAACAGTGGCAGGGGAGGGGAGGGAGACTTCAAAATGCTTTGTTTTTGGGTAAGGAGGGAGATAGGAGTTGATTTTGGGTGGGGATTTGATGGGATCTCGACAGGGGGTGGAGAAGAAGAGAGATAGAAGAGATATAGAGAAAAGAGGAAAATGGGGGAAAACCCATCTAGGCTAGCCTTATTTTAAAATTTCCGACCGATTTTGGTCAGAAATTTCGGTCGGAATGTTTAAGTGGGCTTTGACCCGTTTAAATTAAAAATATATATTTAATTTTAATACCGACCGAAGTCGGCCGATATTTTAATTTTATATTTAAAAAATAAATTATTTAATTATAGATACTATATAAAGTACAATTGGTTTTTTAATATAACAAAAATTATACATATATATAATTTACCGACCGATTTCGGTCGGTATTATTGTTAGATTATTTGGTATTTACAATATCTACATATATTTAACAATACACACACTCATATACACACACATAATCTTGAATGTTTTATTCTCGATCACCTTATTAGTACTTTGCTCGGATACTTCATCAGTGGATCAATTGGAAATTCAATTATATTCGATTAAAACTTACTATAACACATTTAAAAACAGAGTGTATAGTTCTATAATATGTAGTCCTATGTTAATACTTAAGTTTTAGCAACAACAACATATGTATACTTATATTAATATTGCATATGTTAATATAGCATTAATATACATTAATATAACATTAATATAGCATTAGTATAGCATTAATATGCATACATATGGAAAGAGTACATATATCTAATAATACACACACTCACATATATATATATATATATATATATATATATATATATATATATATGTATTGTAACACCCCGGAAAATTTTGAAGTAATTAAGCGCTATTAAGAAAATTGATGTGCGCTAATTGTATTATTTTGAGTGTATACAAGGACTATTGTATGAATGATATTAATTGATCATGATAATATACGTATGAGGCGCATTAAGAATGGTTTATGGTCTAAGAAGAGCCCTAAGTCCAAGTCAAGTTGAAAATTTCATGATAGACTAAAGTTTCGAATGGGTACGCACAAGACTCAACTTTGAACGAGATTATCTACATATATATATGGGGTTATGTGACTATATACCTATCAAATGAAATATCTTTGAGTCTAGTTTCTAACTCTTCAAACCGTTCGTCATTTGGACATTCCAACAAGAAGTTATGACCAAATTACCAAAGGCTGGAAAAATGCGATTCAGCGACCAATTCTGCGATCGCAGAACCATTATGCGATCGCAGAAGTAGTTATGCGACCGCAAAATGGTCGCAGACCTGTCCAGTAAAGCCCATTTCTGGGCATCGATTTTGCAGTGCATTTTGCGACCCGCATACCCATTCTGCGGTTCATTATGCTGTTACACCCCATGCTTTCGTACGTGAAAGTACGCCATAAGTAAATTGATATATGCTCGGAAATGAGATATTACATCCCGTATTTTCGTACGTTAAAGTTTCGTCGTAAGTAAATCGACGTAAGTTTGGGGATGAGATTATTTTGGGATTATAAGTATTAAGTAAATTCGTGAAGGTGAGAGGGTAAGCAAATCGAAGAAAATAAATTTCGTCGAAGTTTGACATTTTGGGATAAAATACGGCCAGAGCTAAAATACCCGGTATTTATGGACTAGTACCATATAAGGTACCACATGTCCATGATATTAAGGTGTATAAGGCGTGTTAAAAGTGAGTAGTAATTTAAGTAAGTTGAGATAATTTTTAATTATGTGTATGATTGGGTAATTAATAATTTTTGGTGGGAGATTAGCTAATTAATTACAACATTTGGATAAGTCTAACCCCCCCAACGTGGCTGCCCAAAGGGGCCTTGATGATGAGTATTAACTCACACAAAAAAGGTGGCAAATTTTAGAGGGGTTCTTTGCTAAGTCATCACCTAGTGGGGCCCACACCCACTAAGATAAGACTTCTTAAATTCAACTAATTTCATACAAGAATATGATCATTTCACAAAGAAAGATTACGGTGCAATTTCATACAAGAATGATCAATTCACAATCTTCAAGTCTAATTCACAAAAAACGTGAATTAAAACTAAGGAAAGTGACGGATTTTGGGTAAATTTTCATACAAAGTTACACTGCGTAATAGCAACAGAATTTGCAATTCTAAGAGAGCACGATACAATCTTTCCCAAGATTAATATATGGATTTTTTCCCTACTCCAGGTATATTAAGGCTAAGCTCTTCCTTCATTTTGCATGATCTCGTAATTACACAAGTTTGATAATGAGGTATAAAGAAAAAATTCATGTTCCGAAATTTACGTATATTTTTCCTAGTCTTGTAAGTACAATATTCAATTGAGTATTTCCTCCTTCTAGTCAAGAGAGAAGAGAGTCTATATATACAGTATTACAGTATTTTCATTACCATCGAGCTATAATCGATAGGCAGGCCCCTATTGGGCAACCTTTGATCAGATGGTAAGCTATATACCGAGCCTACCGTAGCCGAGCACCTATGAGCGAGCTCAGTTGGCCGAGATACAGAGCCTAGTATGGCCAAGCGCCTATGAGCGAGCCTACTACGACAGAGCAGTTATATATGTATATACCGAGCCTTATAGGGCCGGACAACTATTTTACTTACTATATTGAGAGAGTTGAGTCAGTATCAGCAGGTGAGCATATCTTTAAATTATCTTTGACTCCCAGTTACTTCCAGTTATTATATTATCAATTCAGTTTCAGCTTTTAATATATTTCCTTACATACTCGGTACATTATTTTATACTGACGTCCCTTTTTTGGGGGGCGCTGCATTTCACTTGTGCAGGTTCAGAAAGACATGCAAGTAGATCTCCTTATTAAGTGTTGCCCGAGTTCAGCTTGATCGGTAAGCTCCATGCCTTTCGGAGTTACCGGGTCTAGAGCTTTATGTACGTCTTGTGTATATATGTATATATGTTATGAGTAGGTAGGAAAGTTGTTCCGATCACAGTATATCCATCAGTAGAGGCTTGTAGACATATCCTGTCAGTTAGTGCAGTACGTTAGGCTTGCGAACCTTGTATGTATATTTGGTTGGTTTGTCAGCTGCAATAATTATGACGGCCTTGTTGGCCCAGCTTTATATTGATATTTAGTCAGCATTCGCAGTTGTCTTGCAATGTGGCCCATGGCCAAAGTATGATATCATATGTTCAGAGTCTCTTAGTCACAGGTTGGTACGTAAGGATAGGTGAGGCACCGGGTGCCGGTCTCCCCCCCAGGCTCGGGGCGTGACATATGCGACCGCAGACCTGATTTCGGAGGGTTAATTTTTTTTATTTTCATAACCCGACCCCATTTTGATAAATAGGCTTTGGGGCTTATTTTGGGGCAATTATCTGATGATTTTAGAGAAAAGTGAGAGTGTTCTAGAGAGAGTAAGTAGATGAAGCATCTTGTTCATCAAATTCTTGTCCAAGTCTTAAAATCCAACAAGAAATCCCTCAAGTTCTTCATCAAAGAGGTAAGGTTCCATACCCTAGTTTTCAATTTCGGGATTTGGATTAAAAGTAGGTCATAAGAAGTATGATTCTTGGGTGTGAGAGTATTATGTATACATGTATGGATTTATTATGGAAATATGAGTATGAATCAAGTATTGGAACTCATGGTATAGTGATTGGAAGCCATAAATTCTCAATTTAAATAAATACCCATTGTAGAAATTGAAAAGTGATTATTTGATGGAATTTTGTTGGTTGGGTGAGAATGGTTGGTCACACATGTGATGTTAGGATTATAAGTTGTTAAAGAATGATGGTGGGATGAATTCTTGGTAAATGATGGTAATTGGAAGAACTAATTCTATGGTTAAGAAATGTATAAATGTATGCCCACTAGGTGTTTGGTAAATTGTCTAAATGGCCTAAAATATGGAATTGGTTACTAATATTGGTTACGTTGGATGTTGATATTGTAGATTCAAGTTTCTTAGTATAGTAGATCATTGTAGTATCATTAAGGGGTGAATTTCAGTTTCGGATCGTTGGCATTGAATTGAGGAGACAAGAAGGCATTCAGAGGTGGATACGCGCGGAATGGAATTTCATGAGTATTGATTAGCTTGCTCGACGTTGGGTTCGTCTTGTTAGTTAAGTAACACTTCTAAACTTGGAGATAAGGGTATGAACCCTTAATATACGTGTTATGTGATTTGGTTGGAGGTGACGCATATGCTGGGTGACAGGCGTGTGGGCGTGCACCGTTGAAATTATGACGTAATTGATTTCGTGGAATTTTATAGTAAAATAATCTTGGAATTTTCCTTGTATTGTCATATGTTAAAGGAATTTTAGTTGAGAATCATGTTAAAATCATGTTGAAGCTATATGCCAGTATTATTGAGACCCACAAATGTCATATTGTTGTTGAATTTGTTTAAATTGAAATTTGAAACTCAGTCATGTTCATTCATTTATATCATATCTCAGTCTCTGTTGTTACTTATTGATACATCATATCATCATTTTCGGGCTGGTTTTTATGACATTTTCGAGCCCGGGAGACTGAAGAGATTGATGACTGAGTGAGGCCGAGGGCCTGATGGTGAGGATGTTTATGAGATCGGGTTGCACGCCGCAGCATATTTTATTGATTTATGCCATGATTGGCTTGTTATAGCACTTAGGCTGAAGGAGCGCATCCGGAGTCTGTACACACCCCCAGTGAGTGCAGGTACCTACTGAGTGCAAGTGCCGAGTGCGAGTACCGAGTGATCTGGGAGGATTGAGTGACTGTGAGGCATGAGTGACTGTGAGGATTGAGTGATTGGGAGGACTGAGTGACTGAGAGGGTTGAGTGACTGGGAGGACTGAGTGAATTGATACTCTGAGAGTATGCATATGATTTTATCACTATGTTGTATAGCATTGGTATGCACATTGATATGTAGGCATAGATATGTACTTTCCTCATGCCATTTGAAAATGAAATTTCCTATTGTGGAAGAAAGTTTTTGGAAAAAATCACAGTTTTCAGACTAACTGATATTTTGGTGATTTCAGTGAAAAGAATTGAGTTTTATTATTATACTTGAAAAGAAAATGTTTATTTTTCCGGAACTGTGAACGAGTTGAGCATTTTATTATTGAATTATTCTTTGTGTTGCCTCAATTTTATTGTTATGAGATGTTAGTCGATATGGGTGTGGACTCTGACCTTGGTACAAGCTCATCACTACTTTCAACCTATGGTTAGGTTTATTACTTATTGAGTACATGTGGTCAGTTGTACTCATACTACACTTCTGCACCTTGCGTACAGATTTTGGATGCTGATGTTGTTGTGCATGGCGGGAGCTAGCATTGAAGATGTACCTGTGATCCAGTCACAACTGCCTTTTGTTCTTGGTAGCTTTAGAATTATTAATATGTTCATGTATATTTCAAACATATGATGTATTTTATTTCACACCAACTTTATAAATTCAAATCTTAGAAGCTCATGATTTGTACTACCAGTCCTTGTAGAGTGTATTAGAGTCAGTTAAATATTAATTGAATCATATTATTATTATTTGGCTTACCTAGCGGGTGAGGTTAGGTTCCATCACTTTGTTAGTACTTTGCTCGGATACTTTATCAGTGGATCAATTGAAAATTCAATTATGTTCGATTAAAACTTACTATAACACATTTAAAAATAAAATGTATTGTACTTAAGTTTTAGCAACAACAACATATGTATACTTTTATTAATATTGCATTTGTTAATATAGCATTAATATATAGCATTAATATGTATACTTATAATAATATTAAGATTGATTAAGATTAGTACTTAATATATATTAAGATTGATTAATATATATTAATGCTACATTGGTAAGTATATTTTTTATTTCACAAACCAAATATAACATTACAACACTTATTGTACTAGGAACTTGGACATCATGCCCCAAGTCCTATACTCATCAGACTCTATCATTGAGTACAAGAATCAAAACAACTAAGGCTATCCTCAATCTCTAGGGTACCACTTCATAGCTTGCAACTTTCTAGTTAGCTTCTTATACTGATTCCCTCGATTATGGACTTCCTGTGCTATCAATCGTAAGATGATCTCCTTTGTCCTGGACTTGCCTTGAAATATCCTCAAGTTCCTTTCCATCCATATATGGTAGACACACGCTGCCATGCATAGTCTATACATATTAGCCATTGCTGACTGTCCTTTTGCATGAATCTCTGCCCATTGAACTTCTTCAGACCATCCTTGAGCTCTCTTTTTGATTCCCTGCCATTCTAATAATCTCTCCCACATTTGCGATGTCATTTCACATTTAAAGAATAGATGCTCAGTTGTTTGTGGTTCTCTAGCACACAGTGGGCATGTCAAGTCTTCAATCTGACTCCATTTAGCTATTCTATCTATTATTTGTAATCTCCCTTGTAAGTTTAGATACAGTATAAACACCCATCTAGGAGCCCCATAGTTGTTACATATCAGTCTTCTCCGAGAGCATTTAGGGAACTCACCTCGAAGCTTCCTGTACATTCTTTGAATAGAAAAGGTCCTTATCAGTATGAATTCTTTCTCTTGTAGTCCCACTTCTTCCAGGTATTTTGCTGCTTTTAAGATCGTCTGTACAATCCAAGATGCTTGCTTAGTTTGACTCATCCACAGTGTGGTTCTTCTCCCATAGTAGCAATGTATCCACTTCACCCATAGCTTATCCTTTTTGGTACAAACATTCCACAGTAGTTTTCATATAGCAGCCTTGTTCCAAGCGTGAATATCCATGATATTTAGTCCCCCTGTAACTTTTGGAATACAGACTTTATCCCACGCAATTAGTGCCATTTTTGAATTATCTACTCCTCCTATCCATAAGAATCTTTTGCATACACTTTCGACCAATTGAATCAGCTTCTTTGGTAGGGTAAAAATTTGAGACCAGAATGTTTGGATGGAGAAGATAACACTCTTGATTAGCTGAAGTCTCCCTGCATAAGAGAGTAGCTTTGATGTCCAGCTTATGACCCTGCCTATTATCTTATCAATTAGGGGCTTACATTGAGCCAAGGACTATATTTTTGTGCTAAGAGGTACCCCTAAGTATCTTATAGGAAGTTCTCCTTTTAAGAAACCAAGGTGGTCAAGTATGTCAAGCGGTAATTGCTGATTAACTCCACCGAAACCTTGTGCTCAATTATTGCTATCAACACTACTTTATTTCTCTTTGTTTATAGACTCTATTCAAGCCTCTCACATTTTATGATACTATATTCATTTTGGTATAAAAGGATCATCTATCTCCTGCATCAATTCCCACCTATTCATGCTGCTAGGCCCCAAGCTTACTTGTGCAGGCACTTGAGAACTTGATGGATCAAGGGTATTTAAACCATTGGATGTGCTCACCCCCATGTTCTTTTCCACATTTCTTGAGCCCTTTGACACATACTTGTTCTTAACAGTCTTCCAACCTTCATCATCTGCATTCATTCCTGGACTTTGTGAAGAGTTCTGTGGCCGTACATTTTCAATTCCCTTCTGTTTCTTATCATGTACTTGAGTTTGTGGAATAGCATCCTTTTGTACGCCTTGATCCCTTTGTGTACCCCCTTCCTCATGCCCTATTCTCCTCTAGAATTGTTGAGGCTTCTGATTTTTCCCATTTATTTGTTTTGGCATAGCTTCTTTCTGTGGTTCCTGGCACACATGCCCTAGTTGCAAGCATTTATTACAATACATAGGCATCCAATCATACCAAACTTCCTGTTCGAATTCCTTTCCGTTTGGATCTTCCACCATGATCTGTCTTGGGAGAGGTCTAGTAACATCCATCTCAACCAAAATTCTGGCATATGATATACGTTCAACCTTAGTGGTGCAAGCATCAGCATATATAGGAACACCCAATGTACTACCAGTTCTACTTAGCGAGTCATCCTCCCAGTAATTCAATGGCAGCTTAGGAAGTTGAATCCATAGTGGGATGGTCTTCAGTACTTCATTTGAAAAATCAAAAGCAGCATTCCACATTTTAACCACAATTGGTTTGCTATTCATCGTATAAGGTCCGGAATACAACACATCATCTCTATCCTCTATAATAGCAAATTTTACCACAAAATACCCATCATTATGAAGGTATATTGAGGTTTTAGCAATAAAATTTCATTGGAATGTGACAAATCATTCAAATGCATCTATAGTAGGCGTTTCACCCACTACATACACTATTACAGCCATTTTCCATCGCTCAGTAGCTCTCTCAACCACCTCTTTGTCTAATTTGGCCACTTTAACTCCATTCTTAATCGTAGGAGCAATGTAATGTAGATTCATACCTCTAGTAGCCATCTTGTTCTCAGCAAATAGATTCTTTCATTTTGTCGCTGCAACTGGCTGAGCAGGTAGCTCCAATTTCCTCTGAGCTCCAGGCTCTCCCGTTCCCTTGTCACCTCCTGTTTGCTTAGGTCCTTCAATTATGATAATTGCACTTTTACTATGCACAGATTGTACTGAATTTGAACTTCCAGCTATTATCGGCGGGGTCTTAAGCCCTTTTGTTAGGGCTGGCCACTGTTCCATTGGTTTTTCCTCAGCTATAACCGTAATTGCCTCATCTAATTTCTCTACTGACTTCGTGATTGAACCCTTCGATGGTAACTCCTTCAATTCCACACTTATTGCATGTCTCCGAGGTCGACCTCGCGGCATTTTCCGGTGAAGGTAGCGCACAATAGCACTAGCACTCTATCATACACCGAGAGCAATAAATACCCAAACTATTGTACAAGTGTTATATTAATGCTATATTAGCGTATGCAATATTAATATAAGTGTACATATGTTGTTGTTTCTAAAACTTAAGTATTAACATAGCACTACATCGTATAGAACTATACACTTTGTTTTTAAATGTGTTATAATGAGTTTTAATCGAATACAATTGAATTTTCAATTGATCCACTGATGAAGTATCCGAGCAAAGTACTAATAAGGTGATCGAGAATAAAACATTAAAGATTATGTATGTATATATATATATATATGTCACGACCAAAATCCAACTAGCCGTGATGGCACCTAACTCAACCTGTTAGGTAAGCTAATTTACAAATATCTGATTCAAATAATATTTAACTGACTCTATTAAACTCCCCAAGGACTGGTAGTACAAATCATGAGCTTCTAAGGTTAGAATTTACAAAACTGGTATGATATAAATACATCATCTGTTCGAAATGTATATAAACAGATTTTTATAAATCTAAGGCTACCATGAACAAGAGGCAGCTATGACCGGAACACAGGTACATCTTCAAATTTAGCTCCCGTCGATCACAACAACATCAACATCCAATATCTGCACGCAAGGTGCAGAAGTATAGTATGAGTACAACCGACCCCATGTACTCAATAAGTAACAAACCTAACCTTAGGTTGAAAGTAGTAACGAGCTGGAGCATAAGTCGGGGTCCAACACCAATAGCCAACAATATTTCATAACAATATGATTAGGAATAATTCAACAATAACATGCTCAACTTAATTATGATTTCTGAAAATAGCTCTACCTTTCAAGTGTATCAGTGAAAACTCAAGTCTTTTACTGAAGTTGCCAAAAATATGAGTAAGTTTGAAACAGTAATTTTTCCAAAATTCCTTTCAACAATAAATAAGATGTTTCATTTTCTTTCCACATAGCCAGTGGAAAATGCATCAATATGCCCATATGCCAATATGTATGAGAAGTCATGAATGACGTGATACCGTACAACATAAGGAAAATGCATCCCTATGCATGTATGTCAAGTGTGCATGTCAATGCGATGCACCTCAGTGATAAAACCATATGCATACTCTCCGAGTATCATTTCACGCAGTCCTCCCAGTCACTCAATCCTCACAGTCGCTCAGTCCTCCCAGTCACTCAATCCTCACAGTCACTCAGTCCTCCCAGCCACTCAATTCGCACAGCCACTCATGCCTCCCAGTCACTCAATCCTCCCAAATCACTCAATCCTCCTAAGTCACTCGGCACACGCACTCATTAGGTATCTGCGCTCACTGGGGTGTGTACAGACTCCGGAGGGGATCCTTCAGCCCAAGCGCTATAATCTGCATGGACAACTCACATGCTGCACGGACAACTCACGTGCTATAGTATCAATATTTGTATCTGCACGGACAACTCGCATGCTATAATAAGCCAATATGTCCTGCTGCGGCGTGCAGCCCGATCCCATAATAATAAAGTATATAAAGCCAATATGACCTGCTGCGGCGTGCAGCCCGATCCCATAATTATCCTTATAGATTTTGAGATATAATCACCCAGTCATCAATCTCTCCAGTCTCTCGGGCTCACAATGTCATGAAACTAGCCCAAAATGATGATATGATGAATCAATAAATAGCAATAGAGACTGAGAGATGATATGAAATAAATGAACATGACTGAGTTTTAAAATTTCAATTTAAACAAATTCAACAATAATATGACCTCTGTGGGTCTCAATAATACTGGCATATAGCCTCAATATGATTTTAACATGATTCTCAGCTCAATAGCTCTAGTACGTAGAGATTTCCATGATTTCAGATAAGTTCAGGTAACTACACAGTTCCACAAGAATAACGGAATCACAGTTCATACGGTGCACGCCCACACACCCGTCACCTAGCATGTGCGTCACCTTAACACCAAACACATAACACATATAATTCAGGGTTTATACCCTCAGCTCCAAGATTAGAAGAGTTACTTACCTCGAACAAGCCAAATCTAATACCGAGCAAGTTGTACAATACTCCGAAAATTCTATTCCCCGCATATCAACCTCCATACGCCTTCCTATCTCCTCAATTCAAGCCAAACAACTCGTATCTATTCAAACAACGTGCAAATTAATCACAACTTACTCTAATGCTTACAATTTAACAATTTACAAAAATTCCCAACTCCGCTCGAAAATATCGGCAGTGGGAACCACATCTCGGAATCCGATGAAACTAATAAAATCCGAACACCCGTTCCGATACGAGTCCAACCATATAAAAATTATCAAATTCCAACATCGGATTGACCTTCAAATCTTCATTTTACATTTTTGGAAGATTTTATAAAAATCTGATTTTTCTTCCATAAATTCACGGATTCATGATATAAATGAATATGGAATTATGAAATATAATCAATATAGGATAAGGAACACTTACCCCAATGTTTTTCCATAAAATTAGCCCAAGAATTGCCTTCACCGAGCTTCCCAAACTCAAAAATGAGTAAAAATGGCAAAACTCCTCGTTTTATGGGATTTTTACGTCTACGCCACCTGTGGCGCCCTTTCCAGTACCTCCAGCAGTCCCAGCACCAGGGATAGTACCCCACGCTACCCTGGGCGCTGACGGCGACAGAAAATCATTCTCGACACATAAATGGGCATAACTCTCTCATACGATGTCCGAATTAGACGATTCTTTTTACTATGGCTCCGTAATTTCAATATGGATCTAATGCTTCAAGCAAAACTAAATTTGGAGTTAATTTTCTTATTCTTATTGTAATACCACGTATTCTTGAAAAATTAACATCGAACATTCTAGGAATATCCAACTTAAATTCTGTTAACCATCCGAAATCCACCCGAGGCCCTCGGGACCTCAACCAAATATATCAACAAGTCCTAAAACATCATACAAACTTAGTCGATGCCTCAAATCACATCAAATAATACTAAAACCACGAATCATACCCCAATTCAAGCTTATTGAACTTTAAATCTTTCAACTTTCAAACCTCGCGCCGAAACATATCAAATCAATCCGGAATGAACTCAAATTTTGCGTACAAGTCATAAATGACATATGTTGTTGTTGCTAAAAGTTAAGTATTAACATAGCACTACATCTTATAGAAATATACACTTTGTTTTTAAATATGTTATAGTAAGTTTTAATCGAATATAATTAAATTTTTAATTGATCCACTGATGAAATATCCGAGCAAAGTACTAATAAGGTGATCGAGAATAAAATATTCAAGATTATGTGTGTGTATGTGTGTATCTAGATTTTGGGTCGTGACATATATATGAGTGTGTGTATTGTTAAATATATGTAGATATTGTAAATAACAAATAATCAAAACAATAATACCGGCCGAAATCGGTCGGTAAATTATATATATATATATATAATTTTTGTTATATTAAAAAACCGAGCGGGGAAAAATAATATCAACTTTCCGACTGATTGCGGTCGGTATAATTGAAAATTTTTAATTAAAACTTATTTTGGTAGATATTATGCAAGTATGACCAGGTCTTGGTCAATGATTGACCACTTTCCGTCTCTTATTTTTTGTTGTGGGACTACTATTTCCGACCGAAGGTGGTCGGTATATTTGTGAGAAATATTTTCGTTGACTTTTGCGACCAATTTACCTCCTTTCCCACAGCCATCGGTTAGTTTATTTTCTGATCGATTTCGATCGGAAAGGTGTGGATGGGTTTCAACAGTTTTCTAGTTGTGAATCTTCTAGTACTTCGTTTCCTCACAATGAGCAAAATTCGCGCGCCAATTAACAAATCAGGTCGATTGACAACTACACGCAGGCCTTTAGTTCGACTTGAGCTATATACAGTCAAACCTCTCTATAACAGCCTCGTTTGTTTCAGATATTTTTGGATGTTATCGTGAATTGCTATTATAGAAAACATATATTATAACAGAACATGAAATTTGGTTTCGGAAAAAATTGACTTTTATAGTGAAGTGCTATTATATAAGGATGTTGTTATGGAGAGGTCTAACTGTATATGCATACTTAGACCATATATACTCACCAACTCTAAATGATAAATTTGCCTATGGTGACAAAGCAAAAGGAAATGATATATTTGTCATTGAACAATTTGAAACATGAATATTAAGATAATCAAACATTTTCATATAGGATGAGTACATGCATGCATGCAACAAGAATTCTTTTTTGGTCCTATATGTAAATTAAATGTAGTAAGAATGTGACTCATGGGTAAGAATACTTAGAGCTATAATATTCTACTTCCACGTGTGCAAAAGAAGACTAGGATGTCCTCCAATAAACACTCTTTTTTCCATGGCAATTTGGTGGCCCGGTTTGTTTGTCCACCATTTCTTGTTCCTCCTCTCTATCCCCTGGCCTTTCTTCATTCTGTGGCATTCTGAAGATTACCTAAACCTGAAATATATATTCAAATTGGATATATAGAAGGAATAAAGTAAACACAGCTGTTAAAAAAACAGTTAATTCTAATGTTTTGCTCTTGTTTTAAGGTCAAAGAAGCAAGAAAATGGCCATGGCATGGATGAGACAAGTGATAAAAGGATGGTTTTGAAATTGAGCGGAGTCGGAGATAAGTGTACTAGGTGGAGGAGGGTTGTAATAATAGAAAGGGAAGTACGGTACGATGGGGTTTGGAGGTGGAGGAGTTGGATATATAGAAGGGTTGGTCGGAGGATAGAAGTAGTCACCATCACCGACACCGCCACCGACACCTCCGCCATTATAAGGCGGTGATAAAGGCTGAGAGCAGTTTCCCGGGCAAGAACTGGACGGTGAAGGAGGCGGTGGACTATTATAGACTGATGAGGGTGGGGGCAGAGGTGGTGGCAGCGGCGGTGACGGTGGAGGCGGGCATGGAAGCGGAGGTGATGGTGGTGGTGGAGAGAAGATTAGCTGACATGGGTTGTCACAGGAGGAGCACATTGTGCAGGCTATTTGGTCTTTGGCCATTGCTGTAATTGTTGACATGGCATAAGTTAATTGGATTTTGAACGAAAGCAGAACTAAACTGAGGCTGCAGATAAATAGTAGTAATTGAGAATGCAGGGGAGCTCCCATGTTGAGGAGGCTCTGAATTTGCAACAATCCAGAGAAGAGATGAAGCAAGGCAAAAAGAGGAGTTTTGAATGTACAAATACAAGAAGTAAGGGCAAAGTTGTTTACGACACTACAGAAAAGGAGTGTTTGGGTGGAAAAGTGAGAAGAGAGACTGGAAAGAGATACTGCAGCAGTGAAGGGATAAAAGAGGGCGAGATAATAAAGACAATTGGTGTGGGGTTTGACGGAGGAGTGCCTGTGTATTGATGACCGCACCATTCCTAGAGTTTTATCTTCTAAGCTAAGCCACCATTCTCTCTGTGACACATAATAATGCCCATACAATTCAATTAAGAGTTTTAACTTTAGTATTCTGATCGGTGTACAAGAATTTTATACTATTAGATTATCTTAAAAATAATTAGCTCCAGTACTAACTATGAATAGATACCTGAAACATAAAGCAAACAAACTATTACGATCGAGTAAATTACAGTAATAGTATAAAAGAATTTATTTAATACAGGTCTAAGATAAGAAGTTTTGTCTGGTAGGCTTGCACCGGTACTTGCAAATCTTATATACACTCCATCCATCTGTTCCAATTTATGTGAATCTGTTTGACTGGGCACAAATTTAAAAAATATAAAATTTTTTAAAATTTGTGGTCCTAAACAAGTCAAAAAGAGGTTTAGAGTATTTGTGTTGTTATAAAAAAAATTTATTAAGGGTAAAATTAAAAATTTAAATTAAACTGTTTTCAAATTTAAAAATGAATCATTTTTTTTTTAACCGATAAAAAAAAATAAGTTTATATAAACAAGTCACCAACTTTGAAATCACAATATGAACCACAGAGGCCAAGTTTGAATATTAAATATATAAATTATCCTTAATTATGGACCAAATTCCTATTATATATTTTTTGCGGACAAAAATTTTCTTACACACTCGGCCTTTACAGAACACATCTTTGTTTGCGTAGCAGGTGCGTGTTTTACAAACAAAATAAGGTGTATGAATTGTAAAAAAACTGTATATCTGATGCTTTATTTGAAGGGTCTAGATTTAATGAAACTTATCCAACGGTTAAATAGATTTTCTTTTTGTCCTTTTCTAATATCTTCCTTTTTTTTTAGTTTTCTAAAGTAATCTGGTTCAAATGTAAGATAATGTTTACTATCCATTTTCTCTACTTTCAATGAAAAAATTTGTTCAAATTGTAACAGATGAAAAAATCAATTATGGAAGAAATTATAAACAATGTAGAAGAATCTGTAATGAAATCTTCAAGTGAGATTAGAAGAATAATGTAGAAGAATCTTCTCTTTTTTTTCCCTTTTCAATGGGGGAGCCATAAAGAAAACCCACTTATTATATCTCAAAAGTTTTCGAAAAAAAAAATACAGGGCTTCTATTTTTTTTTCTTGTTGAATTGTAAGGTAGAGGTTTGGGTTTTTTGGATGCTCGACGGCAATGGAGATAACGAGAAAGCTGTGGAAGGTGAGTAATGATGGTGGGACGATGAAAACTGGGTTATATTTTTAGTCTATCCATGATTGTTTCTTGAATATGCGTATGTTAATGGATGAAGGATGAAAGATGATTATTGACGGAGGAGTAGTGGTGGTGGGACTGTGAAGGCACACCGAAGGAGATGGGTTCCTTTTCAATTTTTTTTTTTCTTTTTTTTTTTTTAAGCCAATGACACGTGTCGCTGTATGACTGGTGCGTGATATTACACATGTTTTGAAAAACTAGTCAAGAAAAAAGTAGCATCTCTTGGGGACACTCGTGCAAAATAATTTTTGTCCATAAAAAATATATAACAGAGATTTGATCCATAATTTAGGGGCAGTCTGTGTATTTTGCCTATTTAACTATTAGTTCGGCGTTCTTTAGTTACATATTAACCATACATGAAGCTTCCATGTCTTATACTACGCTTAAAGAAGTACATTGCCTATTCAAACTTCTACAAATAGGAGCTCATGTGTCAGTTACATCCATTATACTTCATAAAATACATGCATTCATCGTTAATCAGTTGATCAACGTTATCTCGCCCTTAGAACTATCATAACGTTAATAATTTTGTTCGGAGAAAAGGTACACCTACAACCGGACTTACGATTAGGGCAACAGCATCAATGTTTATCTTCTAGGATTGATTCTCAAAATAGTAAAAATTAAGTATGCCAAATTGTTCGAGCAGAGATTGTACTCCCTTTCAATTTCAGAATTGTTATCCTCTGGCACTTCATGAGGTATTTCAGAGAAACTGAATATAAATTGATGGATAATTCAGTGACAACATTCATCCTCTAGTAGAATGTACCATTAAACCTAAATAGGGATATTTAGAACACATTACGGTAGAATTGCTTATGAATTAACGTATATGCGCTGGACCTTTAATGGGAACATAAACTCACAACCATCTGTCTGTGGGAGAGCAATATTTATTTTGTGACAAACATAACTGTATATGGGTGAAATCGATGAAATCGAGCTCAGGGTGCATCCCGGCCTCCGACAAAATAAGTCAGGCTCGAGACATGGTGGCAAGGGACCGAAATCGGGTCAAAGTCCCACCGAACTCGGGGGCATGACGCCTGCCCTCGAGAATATCGAGGCCATGATCCCCGAATTGGTCTTGACCTCGATCGACTTCGAAGAACATTGTCAGACAATCCGACATAGCCAACAGAAGGCCGAAATATCCGTGACCGGCCGAATATTACGGCGGGGATCTCGGCACGTATCGATAAAGAACCGGCAATTAGTGAATCAAAAGATATTTTACCTTTTATAAAGTTGTACCTAAAATAGGACTCCCCTACTATATAAAGGGGGTCTGATAATTCATGAAACATATTGTAACACGCATTCAAAAGTAATATATTATTATTCTCTCTATCTTTAGCTCTTGTTCTTTTTCAATAATTTACCGGTCGTGGCGAGCCCGGCTCGAGAGTGGCTATTTCACTAAGGATGAAACTATCCAACGCATGTGGTTTGAATTTATTTTATCTTTATTTATTCAATAGTAACTTAATTTATTGATTGTATCAAGTCAATCCGTGTATCCTTAAAACCACTTACAAATTTAATTGTTATCCGATTTTGAGGGTAAACAGTTTGGCACCCACCGTGGGCTAAGGATAATAGCGGCAATTTGATACAAATTCCCGTAACACACCCTATTTTACACTTGTTCTTTGAAGTGTCTTCGATTCCAGGTTAAAATCGAAATGTCAAACCCCAGTCTGCCCCTCTAAACATGGATGTGGAGTCCAGCCACCATGACGAGAACAATAATGTAGCACCCAATAACGAAGGTGCCCCTATTCAATCTCGGCGGAGTTCAGGTCGCGGACCCTATCGACGCCAGTACCCATGTGGCCATCAACACAAATTTTCCTACCGGTCCCGAGAACATCGTGCGCAGGGAAGTCCGATCAATTGTCCAGAATACGCACAGTGGTGAAAACGATGGGATCAATTTGCAGGTGATATTCGAAATATTACAGGCTCAACGAGAAACGATAGCCCAGTTGCATAACCAAAGCCGAGCGCCAAGCAGGGTTGAGCCCGAGCCATCCCGGGAAGTCACCCGCAGAAATGAACCGATCGCGGAAAGGTCGAATGAAAATGAATCGGGGACTAACCCCGAGATCATAAAAATGCTCGAGAAATTGACAAAACAGATAGAATCGGGGGAGAAGAAAATCAAAGCCAATGACAAAAAGGTGGAAACCTACAATTCCAGGGTCGACCAAATCCTAGGAGCACCTCCGATATTGAAGGGCCTGGATTCCAAGAAGTTTGTTCAAAAACCTTTTCCTCCGAGCGCAGCGCCGAAGCCGATCCCAAAGAAGTTCCGCATGCCCAAGATTCTGAAGTACAACGCAACGACCGACCCAAATGAGCATGTGACTTCCTACACATGCACCATCAAAGGGAACGACTTGGAGGATGACGAGATCGAGTTTGTCCTTCTGAAAAAGTTTGGGGAAACTCTGTCCAAGGGAGCTACGATATGGTATCACAACCTACCTCCTAATTCTATTGACTCGTTTGCTATGCTTGCAAATTCCATCGTAAAAGCACACGCCAGGGCTATCAAGGTCGAGACCAGGAAGTCAGACCTTTTCAAAGTGAAGCTGAGGGATAATGAGATGCTTAGGGAATTCGTGTCCCGATTTCAAATGGAACGGATGGACTTGCCTCCGGTCGCGGACGATTGCGCCGTTCAAGCCTTCACCCATGGACTCAATGCTCGAAGCTCGTTGTCTTCACAACAGTTGAAACAAAATCTGGTGGAGTACCCGACTGTCACTTGGGCCGACGTGCATAATCGATATCAATCAAAAATCAGGGTCGAAGACTATCAACTCGGGGCCCATTCCGGGTCCGTTTATCCCGTCAGAACAGTCGGCAGATCCAGAAAAGATGTTGATCGTGAACCAAGGTTGAACATGGATCGATATCAGCCATACAATGGAAACCGAAGATGTAGTGGATTTGGGCAAAACCCCGTGAAAAGTGAAAGAATAAGTGATCGAGGTAAAACAACAGGGGGCTCATGAGCAAAAATAGTTTCGACAGGCCCATCGGGCCGAAGGAAGAGCCAAGGCTATTGGAGTACAACTTTAACGTCGTCGCCGCCGCCATCGTATCAGCCATTGGGCGTATCAAAGACACCAAATGGCCTCGACCTCTACAATCCAATTCAAACCAAAGGGATCCGAACTTAATGTGCAAATATCATGGTACTCACGGTCACAGGACAGAAGATTGCCGACAATTAAGAGAGGAAGTAGCCCGGCTATTCAATAACGGGCATCTCCGAGAGCTCCTAAGATATCGAGCCAAGAACCACTTTAGGAATAGAGATTCTGGTAAACAGATCGAACAGGAGGAACCTCAGCATGTCATTAACATGATCATCGGCGGGGTCGATGCTAAAGCGCACCAAAGTATCTATCACAAGGGAAAAACGGACTCGGGATTATGTGCCGGAGGGAACCTTGTCCTTCAATGACGAAGACGCTGACGGGATCGTGCAGACCCACAACGATGCATTGGTAATATTAGTACTTATAAATAAATCTCGAGTTAAGCGTGTGTTAATTGATCCAGGTAGCTCGGCCAACATCATCAGATCGAGGGTCGTGGAACAGCTCGGCCTACAAGATCAGATCGTGCCTGCGGTTCGAGTCCTAAACAGGTTCAATATGGCATGTGAGACCATTAAAAGGGAGATAACATTACCAGTGAACATCGCTGGGACCGTTCATGAAACAAAGTTCTATGTGATCGAAGGGGACATGAGGGCAGTACCCTCGACTCTGCACCAGGTGTTGAAGTTCCCAACGCCGGAAGGAATAAAAACAGTTTACGGAGAACAACCGGCCACAAAAGAGATGTTTGCGGTCGACGAGGTGGTCCCGATATCCACACTTTCGACATCGAAGGAGCTGGGTCCGGTCACCAAAGGAGAAACCAAATAGCAACTACTGACACCGACTCCGTCCCAACCAGAGAAGTAGGAGATGGGTGAGGACAACGACTATGGGGTTCCCAGGTCTTTCATAGCTCCCGATGATTACGATGCTACCAAATCAATGGTCGAGGAACTGGAGCAAGTCGTACTGACCGAACGCTTGCCCGATCAAAAGGTATACCTGGGCATGGGGTTGAATCCCGAGCTCAAGAAAAAACTCATTCAATTTCTTATAGCTAATAAAGATTGTTTCGTTGGGTCCCACCTTGATATGACAAGGATCCCGCCGGAAATAATCACTCACAAGCTAAGTATGGACCCGAAGTTCCACCCAGTCAAGCAGAAGAGGAGACCCCAGTCCGAGGTCAAACATGCTTTCATCAAGGACGAGATATCTAAACTCCTTAAAATAGGGTCCATCCGGGATGTTTAATACCCTGACTAGTTAGCAAACGTAGTAGTAGTCCCAAAAAAGGGGAACAAATTAAGAATGTGTGTGGACTATAAAGACTTGAATAAAGCGTGTCCCAAGGACTCTTTCCCTTTGCCTAACATCGATTGCATGATCGATGCAACGGCCGGCCACGAGATCCTCAAATTTCTCGACGCTTATTCCGGGTACAACCAAATTCGGATGGACCCGGGTGATCAGGAAAAAACTTCCTTCATCACTAAGTACGGCACCTACTGCTATAACGTGATGTCGTTCGGACTAAAAAACGCCGGTGCCACTTACCAACGCCTAGTAAATCGAATGTTCGAAGAACAAATAGGAAAATTAATGGAGGTTTACATTGACAATATGTTGGTTAAGTCCCTGTGAGCAGAGGACCATTTGAAACATTTGCAGGAAACCTTCAGCATATTGAAGAAATACAATATGAAGCTGAATTCGAAGAAATGTGCATTCGGAGTCGGGTCTGGTAAATTCCTTGGAATTCATGGTATCCAACCGGGGAATCGAGATCAACCCCGATAAGGCCATCGAAGATATCACTGTTGTGGACAATGTGAAGGTCGTACAAAGGTTAACCGGACACATAGCCACTTTGGGACGATTTATTTTGAGGTCCTCTGACAAAAGCCACCAGTTCTTCTCGCTATTGAAGAAAAAGGGTAACTTCTCATGGACCCCGGATTGCCAACAAGCCTTGGAGGAGCTCAAGCGATATCTATCGAGCCCACCGCTGCTTCACACACTGAAGACAGACGAACAACTATACTTGTACTTGGCAGTATCAGAGATAGCGGTAAGTGGATTCCTAGTCCGGGAAGAGAAAGGTACGTAATTTCCAATTTACTATGTTAGCAGGACTTTAGGTGAGACCGAAACTAGACACCTTCACCAAGAAAAATTGGCGCTCGCTTTGCTAAGCGCCTCTAGGAAGCTGAAATGGTACTTTCAATGTCACCCCATATGTGTCGTAACCACTTACCCGTTAAGGAATGTAATGCATAAACCCGAACTCTCAGGACGGTTAGCCAAATGGGCCGTAGAGATTAGCGGGTACGATATCGAATATCGGCCTCGGACCGCCATTAAATCTCAAATTTTAGCAGACTTTGTAGATGACTTTACGCCGACCCTAATACCCGAGGTCGAGAAAGATTTGTTGTTAAGCTCGGGGACTTCTTCGGGAATCTGGACCCTCTTTGACAGACGACGCCTCGAACGCAAAAGGGTCCGGACTCGGCATTGTATTGAAGCCACAAATAGGTAATATAGTTAGACAATATATTAGGACTGTAAAATTAACTAACAATGAGGTCGAGTACGAGTACATGATTGCAGGTCTCAAACTGGCCAAAAGCTTGGGCGAAGAGGTAATCGAAGCTAAGTGCAACTCCCTCCTTGTGGTGAACCAAGTTAATGGGACGTTCGAAGTCATAGAGGAACGAATACAAAGATACCTGGATAAACTACAGGTAATGTTACATTGGTTCAAGGAGTGGACTCTACAACATGTGCCTCGGGATCAAAACAGCGAGGCTGATGCCTTTGCTAACTTGGAGTCGTCGGTCGACGACGATGAGTTCAACACGGGGGCGGTCGTACAACTCATGAGATCGGTAGTGGAAGAAGGTCATGCCGAGATAAACTCAACAAGCCTAACTTGGGACTGGATAAATAAATATATAGAATATCTGAAGACCGGAAAACTGCCCTCGGACCCTAAGGAATCGACGACTCTATGTACAAAGACGGCCCGGTTCAGCTTGTCCGAAGACGGTACACTGTTCCGGAGAATGTTCGATAGCCCACTCGCAATATGTCTAGGACCAAGAGACACCGAGTATGTTCTGAGGAAAATTCACGAAGGCACCTGGGGAAATCATTCGGGCGCCGAATCATTAGTTCAGAAAATAATCAGAGTCGGCTACTATTGGATTAACATGGAAAAGGACGCGAAGGAGTTCGTACAAAAATGCGACGGATGTCAAAGGCATGCTCCGATGATTCATCAGCTCGGGGAGCTGCTACATTCGGTCTTGTCACCCTGGCCGTTCATGAAATATGGGATGGACATCGTCGGCCCCCTTTCATGGGCACCCGGTAAGGCTCAATTTATATTGTTTATGACTGACTATTTTTCTAAATGGGTGGAAGACTAGGCGTTTGAGAAAGTCAGGGAGAAGGACGTCATTAATTTCATCTGGGACCACATAATATGTCGGTTTGGTATGCCGGTCGAGATCGTGTGTGACAATGGGAAGCAGTTCGTCGGCAGCATAGTAAGCAAGTTTATCGAAGGTCATAAGATCAAAAGAATCTTGTAAACACCCTATCACTAGTGGGAACAGGCAAGCGGAGTCCACGAACAAAACCATACTCCAAAACATCAGAAAGAGATTGACCGACGCCAAAGGAAAATGGAAATATATCTTTCTCGAAGTCCTATAGGCATACCGTACGACCTCGAAGTCCAGTACCGAGGACACCCCATTTTCGTTGGTTTACGACGCCGAATCTCTAATACCGATCGAAGTCAGAGAACTGAGTCTCAGGTTCTGATATACAATCGAAGAATCAAACAACGAGACGATAAATATGAGCCTCGAACTGTTAGATGAAAGGCGCGAAGCCTCCCTCGTCCGGATGGCCGCCCAAAAATAACGGATCGGGAGGTATTACAATCGAAGATCCAACCTTCGACACTTCAATGTCGGGGACTTAGTGTTGAGAAAGGTCACATTAAACACCAGGAACCCGAACGAAGGGAAGCTGGGGCTGAACTAGGGAGGTCCGTATCAAATTATCGAGATCATCGAAAAAGGGTCGTACAAACTTGAAGCAATGAATGGTGAGCGATTACCAAACAACTGGAACATAACTCACTTGAAACGATATTACTGCTAAGGTACGACCCCGTTTACTTCTTTTATTTATTTACATTTTGGACTAACTCTTGCAGGTAATCGTCAAAGAACGATACAAATTTTTAGGCCTAAAAGTACGCGTTGCACTCTTTTTCCCTTGAACCGGTTTTGTCCCAAATGGATTTTCCGACAAGGTTTTTAACGAGGCAACACTGGATAGTGCTAACTTAGAATCGAAGACCGATTGTCAACAGTATCCGAGGCTTCTCTATGATCGACCTCGAACACTGGGGGGCATCACCCTCGGATAATGATTTTGGCAAGGAAAGAAACTTTGTGCTCGAATAATCTAGGCTCAATCGATAGGATTTACTGTAAGGGCCAAACGGTCGAATGAACCGTGCCCACATAGACCGCCCGAGCCCGGACACAAAGCTTGAACACATGTAACTTTGTATATTATGCACAAAATTGAAAGGAAGTTTCTACCTTGCGGATAAATATTTTGCCCCTTGAAAATTTTTCTTTCTTACATTCGATCCCCTAAAGACATCGAGCCCAAGGGCCACCTCACTCGGGGACCTCCGCCCAAGACGGGTTCGGACAACCCGAGATAATGAAGCCCGGGGGCACAAAATTTATTTGGCAGTGCCCGAACTTTAAAGGCTACGGCCACCTCCATTTAGGGACGGTTATCTCGGTTAAGCCTGGATGACTCGGGGTAACAATCCCACTAGGCAACACCCGAACTAGAAAGGTTACGGCCGTCTTAAAACGGCTCGGAGACGTCCGAGACCTGTAACCAAAAACAATTAAGGCCTTCAAAATTTCTAAACTGGTTCAAAAGGCTACCCTTGGCAAATTGTAATCTAAAAGGTTCTAAGTACTTTGGAGAAAACTTCCAGTCAT
Source organism: Nicotiana tabacum (assembly GCF_000715075.1). NCBI lineage: Eukaryota > Viridiplantae > Streptophyta > Magnoliopsida > Solanales > Solanaceae > Nicotiana > Nicotiana tabacum. The sequence goes on from NC_134098.1 coordinate 66,960,844, forward strand.
ACCGAGCCCCCCACGAGTCTTAAACAAATAATATCGAGAGCAAGGCTTGTTCGAACCTCCGAACAAGACCTAATTATTACGTGCTAAGGCATTCTTCACAATCATAAAGAAAAAAGCGAAAAGAAACAAGCTTAAAAAATATCGAAGGGAAAAAGAGCCTTATATATATATATAAAGATCTTTATAAATGCCAAACGGCCTCGACAAAAAGATACAAAAGTACAAAAACAAGGAGAAAACTACAAGGCATTTAAATGGCTTGGTCTCCACCAGAGCCCGCCTCATCACCCAGACCATCGGAGTCTTCTCCGTCCCCGAATCCGCCCGAACCCTCGGAGTCTTCTTCGTCCTCGAGATACGCCAACTTCTTGGCCTCGGCCTCGATCCTCTTAGAACTTTCGACCTCGGCCGACAAATCAAAACCCCGAGGGTTCGGGCTTTATACTAGGTCACCATCTCATCGGTATTGGTTACTTCTACCACCGACTTGGCCGCTTTAAGCTCCTTGGAAAGAGTCTCTCGATCGGCAATAGCCGAGCTTAGCTGAGACAGTAGCTCCTCAATTTTTTGGGACCGTGCCTCAGCCTTTTCCCTCGTCGCTCGAAGTTGGGCCTCCGCCGAGGTCAACTGCGCCCGGGCAGTCTCCTTTTCCGAGGCCAGGCGGTCCATCCTGCCTTTCCACTCTTCGACCTTGACCTTGACTGCATCCATCTCGGCTCAGCTACCTCGGCATTTGCGGCCGGATGGACAACCTGTTGAGGCACTGACTTGGAAATTTTAGCCATCGTGATCTGGGAAACTATGAAGATTTGAAGGAAAGTATGAAGATTCGAAGGAAAAGTATGAAGGTTTGAAGAAAAGAGTATGAAGGTTTGAATGCGGAATGAAGATATGAAGATCTGAATTAGAAATCGTAGAACAAATATGAAGATTTGAAGATTAGAGATGAAGATATGAATATTTGAAAAAGTTGAAGCCGCTTGAAAATTCAAAGGTAAAAGCTAGGATCGGAAAGTGAAAGAAGTATAAAAGGTCAAAGCTTTTATAGGGAAAAATGCAATCAATACGCGACGTTACGCGTTCGAAGACAACCAGCCGATCACCGACACGTATTCGAAGTCGAAACGACGCGACTGATGGGACATTTCGGCTTACTTGTCACCTCGGTTATAACGTATGAAGGAAGGAACCGAGGTTCATCTATCGTTTTTCATCATCTCGGCAAAACCTACTCTCTGAGAAACGAGGGAACTAATTTGTATACGGGTGAAATCGGGGTTAACGCACACCCCGATTTTTCAGTGGATCAAACGAAGTAAGAATATGAATATATGCGATCGAAATCGAAGCTAGGAACTCTTTGTATCGAGTCCCGAATGGAGTGCTCGCTATCGGACCTGATAAGACGACGTACCCCGGACTCAGGACAAACTCTGATACTTCGGGAAGCGCAATGAACGATGGTATGCGACAGATATAGGGCCGTGATTTCCCGAACCAACCGGATATCACAGCACGGATCTCGCTCGATGGCGGTTACGGATCAGTAATTAACGAGAGATGTGAATTTTTATCTTTTTTAGACTTGTACTAGGGATGAAATTCTCCTACTATATAAAGATGACGTTTTTCTTTGATAAGATACATGGTATTGCATATTAAGACAATACAAACTCATTTTTCTACTTCATAGCTATTGCATAGTTCTTACTTTACTGTTGTTCTTTATTCTCAATTGGCCCCGAATCAAGAATTCAATCGAGAGCAGAAACTATTACCCAATCCAAGTTCAAAAGTTCAAACTGGACCATAACATTATAACTGATTTGATTATTCATTTTATCTTTAATTCGTTTATTTAGTATTCTTTATTATTTGTGTTGAATCTATCCACATATCATTAAAACTGCATACAAATTTAATTGTTATCCGTTTTAATGATAAACATGTTACATGCTAAACCAACACATGATAGCATTTGTATCTTCTATTCGCGTACTGTCCAAAACAGATTTTTTTTCTTAAAGCTGATAAATCCCAATCTGCAACCCTCTGATCTAAATGAACAGAAACCATTTCTTCAAATCCAAACTAATTAAGTTTCCATTTCCTTTTCCATTTACACTTACACACAGGCATGACAGCCAAAAACCTGGGACTAACTAAAGACCTGGTATTGGCTACTAATTAGCTGCTTTACTAGGTGAACTAGTCATCAGATCACCAGTTCTCACCACGAAGTTGTCTTAGAATCCTACCATGTGGTGAATCAGGGTCACCTCTCATAGAATTCTGTTTCCATATCTCCATCGCTCTCATCAGAGACTCTTCAGCAGTCTCCAATTGCTCCGGCCTCCAAACCATTACCCCGCCGTCAGGCGCCGGATAAAAAGCGACACCAGCACCCGCTGGTGCATCAGTGGCCTGTGTAATAGGCTTCCTCGTATCAGCCATCTCCATCTCTGCCAAAGGCGAGGGCTTATGATGCTTGAAGTATTCTCTGTCATCTTCTAATTGCGCTCCTCTGTCTTTCGCTTCGTCAGGCCACGGTGTACCGTCTAATCCCACGCAGCTAACATCTTCTAATGATAGCGCTCCATTAGAGCGGCTAACATTAGATTTATGTCGCTTTTGTTGTGTCAAAGGGTCTATAGGTTTGTTTACCCCTGTACTCTCTATCTTCTGGGATGACCCTGTTGGTGATTTTGGTGGCACAAATGCCTCGTTATCTTTACCGGGCTTTATATTTGGTTGTTTCCCTTCGTTTTCTGCTGCTTTTACTGATTCTTCTAAGTCATCTCCCTGCAAATTAATACAACGTACTAGTTCATTGACCCCAACAAACTTTCAAAACAGGTTAAGCTAGTGAATCAAAATGTAATTGCAACCTAAACTTACGTCCTTGGATATATAAAATCATGTAAATTTGAACGTCTAAGCTAACATTTTTATAAAAATTAGACTTACCTATACTTTTACTAAACCACAAATAATAAAGGGGATACGATCCTGTTACACAGGATAACTTGTTAGTTGAGCTAGCCATTTCTAATTTTCTATTTTGACCCAAGTAACTTTTAACATATTGAATCATGATCCATTTATTAATTTCACCTGTTTTTATATCGTCCAAGTTTGACTCAGCCCCCAATTTACGTTCATCATTATCACAAATTCAGACATTGAAATGGTTGAGATTTAGTTTGTAGATGACTTACTTCAAGAGGTCCAGAATGGACGGCGGGATCAGCTGTTCGACCAACAGTAGAAGAGCAAAATCTGTTTGGAAGGTATTCAACACTCTTCTGAGATTGTGCCAATAAGAGTCGATGAAGTTTTGTAGCTGAAGAAATTGCCAATCTTGTTTGCATCTTGGAGCTTTTGTATTTGTATATATATGCAATAAATACTACTACTTTTATAATGGTTTCCGTCTGCATCGAATCTGTATATTGAGGAGATTATATAAGCAACTAAAAACTTCTGATCACTGTATTGGTGTGTATTAGCTGGCGTGTCAACTTCTCTAGACGTGGCTAGAGCTTCTAGTGACTCCTGGACTCTTCTGCTTCGTGTCAATTTCTCCACTTTTCTCTTCCAGAATTGCCTAGAAAACATGAAACCATTTTCTTACAAAATTTTGAGAAGTCTCTTTTTTAAGTTAAAACTATTTCCCTTTAAGTAAAATTGAAATTGCCCAAGGGCAAATTACACCAATTCGCCTCAAACATTTTGGTTTACAGTACAATTGAACATTTGATCGTCTCTTGACCCTCTCTACTTTTGTGTTAGAATCGGAGGATTCAGACATTTAATTTGCCAGTGTAGGTCGCATATATGAGAACATATATGCCCTTTATTAGATTGGAGTTGGAAATGTGTCGAGATTGAAAAACATATGGATCAACTAATAAATTAACTTCTTCTTAAGATATCAGATTATTGGCCACTATAGTCCAATATATACACATCCACATCCTAGTTTAATTTTACCCAACGAGCATACATATCCAGAACCCAATTTTACCCCTTTTATGGTTTTTGATGTATAATTCTTTACCTGTTTGTTTCTACTTAGACTTTAATCTAATTACTAATTAGACCTTAATTCCCCCAGTGCATTTATTTTTTCTACAACTAATTAGGTTTTCTATGATATCTTTATATGATCCGAAGTATCGACTTTTCAGTAGTATAGTCCATACGGCCATACCACATGTATATTTGTACACGACATTAAAATTGAATTGTTTATTCAGATTTTTTTATGAAATCTTCATATCATCCGAACTATCGACTTTAATTTTAGTTGTATAGTCCCCACTGCGTGAATATTGAACACGACATTAAATTTTTTTTTTTTGTTTTACTGTCCACCTTTTACTGCAGAGGAAGAAAAAGGAGGGTTGCAACTTGCAAGATTATCCTTGATTTTCCTTGTTTTTAGCATAGAGATAGGGAAAGAGTATCCCATCCAGTCTTCTATATTTTATTTTATTTTCACTGCAATCTTTTTTTATTTTCAGATAGTCCTAGTTATCAGATTATGATTTCATTGCTTTTATTATTTTTAACTAAGATAAATAAGAATCTAAAAACTAAGCACGCATTCAATATAGAATTATTGAAAACCTATGTCCTCCTTCCCACACCTCGCCTTCTTAGGATCTATTTACACTTTGTCTATCTGAATATGAAACATTCAATTGTTCGCCTATTATATTAAGTATTTTCTTTATAAGTATATATTAGCTTTTAATAGATCTGTTTACCCTCAAAAATGGATAACAATTGAATTTATACGCGATTTTAAGGATACGTGATATAACTTGACACAAATTAAGAAGACAGATTAATATTGAAATTGACAATAGAAGAATAAATGCAAACCACACATATCGAATTGCCTTGGCCCTCGAGTTTGACCACCTTCGAACTAAAGATGTTTCAACTGAAGTATTAACAGGCTAATAGAGTAACAAGATAATAAAAGCTAGAAAGTGTCAGTATATTGCTTTATGTTGCGTTGATATGATGTGTTTTATAAATGATCTGACCCCTTTATATAGTAGGGGTGTCCTACTTTTGGTACAATTCTATATAAGGTATATTCAAGGATATTTATTTGAGAAAAATTATATTTGAAAGAGAATTATTTGGTAGAATTATATGTGAAGGACATTTATTTAAAGAATTTAATTTAATTGGGTGTACTTGTATTTATTATTTGTTGAGCGATATTAAATGGTGTTTTGTTATCTTGCTATGTGTCACACCTCCTTTTTCCCGGGGATAGGGGATAGGGGATAGGGAGTTTTTCCAATTTAAATGACATTATTCGAAATGGGATTCTTTATTTATTCAGAGTCGCCACTTGAAATAATTTATGGTGTCCCAAGTCACCGATTTATTTTAGAATCCCAAATCGAGGGAAATTGACTCTTATTTATGGTCTGCGAACACAAAGACCGGGTAAGAAATTTTGTTAACCCGAGAGAAGGTGTGAGGCACTCTCGAGTTCTGTGGTTTTAGCACGATTGTTCAACTATTAATAATTGGCCTAGTTATCTGATTTAATAGATGTTTAAACCTATATGTGCATTTTTATTCCTTTTACCGCTTTCATTACATTACTCAATTTTAAACTTTTATGGATTTAATATGAGACGAGTTACGTTGTCGTACACTCGTTGTTTATACACATCGCAAATCACGTCACGTGAAATGCACCCGCAATCTATAATGTGTTTAATTTTTTTATTATTATTTGAAGTTGTGGTCGAGTCACGTGAAACGCACACTCGAATTGGAAATTACGTATCGTGACCATGCCACGAGAACCGTACCCACAGTCACGATGATTGATTATTAATCGCGCCTAAAGCAAGCTACGATATTCGAATATTATTCAATTACTAATTTTGAGATTATTATAAGGTCATGAGGTATGGAATTATTTGTGGAAGAAGTGAATTTATTATTTATAGAAAAGTGGACTAGTTTAGAGAAAGATGGGTCAGCTATGTTATTTATTACTTTGGGCCTGATAAGACTAAATCTTTTGGCCCAAAATCTTTTCTTCTCCAACAGCCCAAAAACCAATTTCCTTAGAAACAAATCATGGTCCAAGCAAATTATCCAACCCAATATCACATATTCTGTACTTTTCTTAAACAAAACTAATGACACCACAATCTCATGAACAAAATTAGTAAACAAGCCAAATTACAGTGATTCAATAGACCCTTTATCCAGTTAAATCAACTCAAAACAAAACTTTGCAACTCTAAAATTAACATCATAGTCCAATAAACATATGAACAAGGAAACAATCATATTCAAATTATTCAAATATCAATAGAGTGAACTACTACTTCATGCTACCCAATAATCACACCAATAGACAAGAAGGTAAATGGACAATTATAATCAGTGAAGAAAGAGAAATAACGGACCTTTGATATAAATTAATAGAGTTGAAGTTACAAGAGCGCTAAACAATTCGACGAGTGTTGACTGGAGCTTTCATCGGCCACGAAACCTCGAACAAAAAATTGTGACTTGCAACCCCGATCGATCTTGCAAGACAGGTGATTTAGTGGCTTGTTTTTGCTGGGTTTAAATCTATTTTTTGGGGGGTGATTTTGCTGGATTTTTCGAAAGAAAGACGAAGAAAGAATGACACGAGTAGAAATTTCCTTATCCTAGAAGAAGAAAATAAATTTCTCTCAATTCCTTCCTCCCTATTTTTTTTTCCTTTCTCCTCTTTTTTTTCCCTCACATTTCTCTTCTATTTATAGAAAAAATTTCGGAATTTTCAGATTTTTTTTTTATTTTTTAATTTTTAATTAAAAAGAATTTCCACTTCCTATTTTTCTTATTTTATTTTTTTAAAAATAATTCCTCACTTTTCTTTACTTTTATTTTTTAATTTCTCACTTTTTTTTACTTTTAATATATTTAAAATCCCACTTTTTTTACTTTTCTTTTTTTATTTCCCACTTATTTTACTTTTCTTTTTTTAAATTTTCACTTACTTTTACTTTTTTTTTTTTAAAAATCAGATACCCTTACTTTTATTTTTTAATTCCAACTTTATTTTATTTTTTATTTTTTTAAATTTTTACATTCTTTTACTTTTATTTTTTTAATTTTTCACTTTCTCTTTACTTTTTTTTATTAAATAATTTCTACCTTCTTTTACTTTTACCTTTTAATTTTATATTTCTACTTTTACTATTTTTTAATTCCCATCCGAATATTTGTTTTTTGAAAAAAATAATTAATTATTATTTTTTGTTTTGTTTTTTAATTCATTTTATTTAAAATAAAGATAAAAATAAAAATAATACTAATAGTAATAATTGACTTTTTAAATTATTATTAATTTTTACCCTAAAAAATGTAACAAAGCTAAAAATATATATATTAAATTTCTAAAAATATTTACATAGTAGAAGATGATAAAAATTCAAATATAGTCAAAAATTAGGTGCTCACACTGTGCATATCACTGGTTGTTTTATGATGTACTTATTATTATCTGTTTCCTACTATCTTGTATATTATATTGCACAGGCTATTAGACTAGTGAGTATCTTGACTATACCTCGTCTATACTCCACTGAGGTTAGTCTTGATACTTACTGGGTACCGACCGTGGTGTACTCATACTATACTTCTGCACATTATTTTGCAGAGCCAGATATTGGAGATATCGGACTTGAGCAGAGTTAAAGAGGGATCGTAAAGATTCAAGGTAGAGCTGCTTGGTCATCGCAGTCCCTTGGAGTCTTTTCATTTCATTGTACTGTTAATTTTTAATCAAATAGTATTGTATATTCGGTCCTCGTGATCATCCCATGTATTCAGTTAGAGTTCGTGATTCAGTACTACCAGTCTTGAGAGGTTATATATTCATATTTGTTCCGCTATTAGTTTTGATTACTTATTTAATTTTTTTTTTAAAAAAGCTTCAAAATGTAATTGAAATCGGCTTACCTAGTCTTAGATACTAGGTGCAATCACGACGCCTATGGTGGGATTTTGGGTCGTGACAATCATATTCCAGTCTCGATTGGTCACATAAGGGGCGAGCCCGATTTTAACCGTATACAAAATTTAAATCATTTGGATCTTATATAAACTCTTAAAATCATTTAAAAATTCTTATAAACATAACCTTTTGCCAATATTCTATTTATTAAATATCAACCACAACTACTTTCACGACCTGCTAGCCATCTTCACAACCTATTGTCATCATCCACTTTCATAACCCGCCACCAGTATCAACCATATATCTCTATTGCCCACCTCCAAGCACAATCACTACCATCAACCCCCACAACCAAATCACCACCATCTAGACAATCAATCGCCACCAGCTTTCATTCACGACCATTATTGCCAATCGATAATATATACCACATTCACCACTATCAATCACTTCTACCACAAGCTTCTACCGCACTACCACCACCACGTTGTCGTCGTCACCAACCACCTCTATCACTAGCTTCGATAGTACCTGCTAGAATATACTATAAACCATGTGTATTATTATAGTATTCTTTATGGAACAATCTTTTATTTATTTATTCAATTCAATAAAATTTTATTTTAAATAGATCATGTATTTGTTTGTGTATCCTTTGCTTATATAGTAGATTATTTAGTGTATAGAGTTTAGCTTATACACGAAAGATTAAATTATCGGTTCTTATAAGTCATAAAGTTTATGTTCACAATCTAATGATAGAATTGGACAAACCATCGGAATGGTTGTAGCATAAGATTAAATGTAATTTATCTTGATTATGAAAATAGTTTAATTCCGACTTCTTGAGCTAGTACATTTTGTATGTATTGAACGGATCAAGTAGAGATAAGTATTTTATACTAACTTAATAAAATAATTTCTCTAGTCTATTCAATATACTTATACTCTTAATCTTGATATAATTATTATTAGTTATGTGTGTCAAATATTAATTTACACGTGAATATGATATTGAGATTGTTTGTGCTGCGAAATATAATCCAACAGTACCAACCATTGCATCAACCACTATCGCATGTCCATTATTTTTGGTCACCATAGCATAGCCACCTGGCACCAGTTACTATTTTACAACCATCATTGCCAATTTCCTTCAAACAACTAACATCACCATCTGCCACCATTTTACAACTATCGTCGAATCACCACTAGTGTTGTATGTAACTACCTCTAGCTTTTAGAATGTGGTAAAAGAAGCAATTTATACAATACCATATAAATTGATATTTTTCTGTATGGATATAATATTTGTTATAATGTTTTTTGAATTTTATACTTATTAATTTTGTAGAAAAATATACACACTCAGATGCGGAGAAAATAAACTATTCTAAGGGTGTGTTTGGTATGAAGAAAAATATTTTCCGAAAAATATTTTTCAATTTTTTCATGTTTTGTTGGCTTAAATATTTTGAAAAATATTTTCTTCATTAACTCATTTTCTTCCAATAGGAGAAAAATATTTTTCTTATCCAAAACTCTTTTTTCAACCTTCTCCACCCAATTCTCCATCCCCACCAACCCACCCCAAACCCCTACCCTCCCACACCCCACACCCCCACCCACCCTAACTTCGCCCACCACCAACAACAACAATATACCCAGTATTATCTCACACCATGGGGTTTGGGGAAAGGTAGTATGTACGCAGACCTTACCCCTACCTTATAAGGATAGAGAGGTTGTTTCCAATAGACCATCGGCTCAGGAAAGTATAAGCACAACATTAATGAAAATATAGACAAGAAGAGACAATACCAAAAAGCTATATAAAAGCAGAATAAAAACAACAAGATAGTAAGGTGATCAACAATGAAAGGAAACAACGGCTAGTCATGAAAACCCTACTACTAACAGAAAGCGAGACTGCGTGCCAATACTACTATTATAAACACTCTAGACTACCTACTCTACTACCCTAATCCTCGACCTTCATACCTTCCTATCAAGGGTCATGTCCTTGGTCAGCTGAAGTTCCGTCATGTCTTGCCTAATCACCTTTCCCCACCTCTTCTTTGGCCTACCTTTACCTCTCTGTAGGCCCTCTAATGTCAACCTCTCACACCTCCTCACCGGGGCATCTGTGCTCCTCCTCCACACATGACCAAACCACCTAAGCCACGCTTCCCGCATCTTATCTTCAATAGGGGCCACACTCACCTTGTTGCAAATAACCTCATTTCTAATCATGTCTAACCTGGTGTGCCCGCACATCCATCTCAACATCCTCATCTCTGCTGCCTTCATCTTCTGGACATGAGCGATCTTGACTGGCAAACACTCAGCCCCATACAACATCGTTGGCCTGACCATCACTCTGTAGAACTTACCCTTAAGTTTCAGTGGCGCCTTCTTGTTACACAAAACACCGAAAGCGAGTCTCCATGTCATCCATCCTGCCCCAATACGATATGTGACATCTTCATCAATCTCCCCATCCCCCTAAATAATAGACCCAAGGTACTTAAAAATTCCTCTCCTAGGGATGACCTGCGAGTCCAGCCTCACCTCCCCTTCCCCGCCTTGAGTCTCGCCACTGAACTTACACTCCAAGTATTCTGTCTTGCTCCTGCTCAACTTGAAACCTTTAGACTCCAGGGTCTGCTTCCACACCTTTAATTGTGCGTTCATACCGTCTCGCGTATCGTCAATCAATACAACATCATCTGCAAACAGCATGTACCACGGTACCTCTCCTTGGATGTGGCGCATCAGTACGTCCATCGCCAGAGCAAACAAAAAAGGGCTGAGTGTCGACCCCTGATGCAATACCTATCATAACCGGAAAATGGTTCGAGTTCCTACCCATTGTCCTCACTCGGGTCTTTGCTCCATCATATATATCCTTAATCAACCTAACATAGGCAATAGATACACCTCTAGCCTCGAAACATGTCCACAAAACTTCCCTCGAAACTTTGTCGTACGCCTTTTCTAAGTCGATGAACACCATATGCAAGTCCTTATTTATCTCCCTATACTGCTCCATCAATCTCCTAACAAGGTGGATGGCCCCAGTATAAACCCGAACTGGTTCTCATAAATAGACATACTCCTCCTCACCCTTAGCTCTACCACTCTCTCCCAGACTTTCATAGAATGCCTAAGCAGCTTGATACCCCGATAGTTATTGCAATTTTGGATATCACCCTTGTTCTTGTATACAGGAACCATTGTGCTCCACCTCCACTCTTCGGGCATCTTCTTCATTCTAAAAATGACATTAAATAACCTAGTGAGCTAGTCCAAGCCTGCCTTGCTCGCACTCTTTCAAAACTCCACCGGGATTTCATCCGGCCCGATCGGTTTGCCCCTGCTCATCTTACGCATAGCCCCCTCAACTTCATCAACTCTAATCCCCCTACAATACCCAAAGTCACAACGACTCCCAGTGAGTTCCAAATCATCCAGTATAATGCTCTTGTCCCCCTCCTCCTTTAAGAGACTATGAAAGTAGGTCTACCATCTCTGACGGATAAGCCTCTCATCCAACAAAACTCTACCTTCTTTTTCCTTGATGCACTTCACTTGGTCCAAGTCACGCGTTTTTCTTTCTCGCGCCTTGGCTAATCTGAACAACCTCTTATCCCCACCTCGGCCCTCGAGTCCCTCATACAAACGACTAAAATCTACAGTCTTGGCCGGCGTAACTGTTAGCTTTGCCTCTTTCTTAGCTAACTTATAATGCTCCATATTCGCCCTCTTCTCCTCCTCATCTACACTTTCCACTAGTTTCAAATACGTTGCTTTCTTGGTTTTTACTTTTCCTTTCATCTCTCCATTCCACCACCAGTCTTCCTTGTGACCACCAGAGTAACCTTTTGAGACCCCTAATACCTCTCTCGCGACTTCCCTAATGCACTGTGCAGTCGTGGTCCACATAACGCTTGCATCCCCACTACTCCTCCAAGCCTCCATAGTCAATAGCTTGACCCCCAACTCTTGCGCTTTAGCTTCCGTCAAGGCTCCCCACTTGATCCTACGTTGGCTATACATCACCCTCTTTCCCCTCTTCCTCGTGATCTTAAGGTCCATGACTAGGAGCCTATGAAGGGTCGAGAGGTTCTTACTCGGGATGACCTTGCAATCCGTGCAAAGTAGGGTTGTGCACGGATCGGATCGGATTTAGCATATTTTGGATTCGGATTTCGAATTTCGGATTCTGAAAAAGGCAATCTGAATCCGATCCGAATTAACATTGGATAGGATCGAATTTTAAACTTTGGATAGGATAATATTTTGGATTGTCAGGTTAGATTGTCACTTAATTAAGTCATACTCACCATTCACCAAAGACGTTTTAAAAGTTGCTGAATTAAGTCATACTCACATAGTCATACCCAGATTGCTGGTTAGGACTTAAGTTAGGAGAAAACACCTTGTTTCTGAACCATTTTGATTAAGTTAGGAGAAAATACCTTGTTGCTGAACCATTCAATCAGAATCAAAAAAAATTGAGTGAATATGATGAAAACACCATTCTTCTCCTAAAACAGTTCAACTGCTTTTTCTTGGACTAAACAAACCATAATCTGAAATATTATATAATGCAACAATTGTCTTTCAAACCAAACCAAACTAAAGTCCCCAAAAAAAACACAATCTTCATACTTTCATAACAAAATAAAACAAACCAAACTACTAAAGTCCCCAACAGTTACCAAATAAACTGAATTCTTTAACAGATTACACAAAAGAGTTCTAAGTTCCAACTTTTGGGAAGCCACAGATATACTGTTAACACAACCAGCAACCAGGCCTAATGTAGCTCTCAATCTCAGATTCTCAGTAGGACTGTGAGACAACCAGTTAAAAATCTGTAATTTCAAACAATTCAAAGAGCATTTTCAGAAAAAGAAGAAGACATAGTTTAAGCTATCCAGATTCCAGAAATATACAGCAAAACAAGAAGCAAGTGTACTGAAGATAATGAAATACCTGAGCTTGTACGACAAATGAAAAATCACTATATGTCGACAATGTAAGGCTCTCTTCCCATATTAATAAATTATGTAGAATAAGATAGTAACACAAGAAATTAGTTTAGAAGTAATCTAAATAAACATACAAATAAAGTATACATTAAACACAAGTAATAAAAGAAATAAGATAGGCTTACCAGCTTCAAGTTGTTCAAGATTATCTAAATCTTCTTCAATTTTAACCGAAGTTGTTGATTCATTCCGAATCCAATCTTGGACACACACAAGAGCTTGAACCAATCTAGGAGTCAATGAACTCCTAAATAGATCAAGTATGCGTCCGCCGGTGCTAAAGGCTGATTCTGAGGCAACACTAGAAATTGGAATGGCTAGCACATCACGTGCCATCTCAGCAAGAGTGGGAAATCTAGGTGAGTTCAACTTCCACCACCCCATAATGTTAAACTTTTCATGGTCTTCCTCAACATCTTCACCCAAATATTTATCTAACTCCATTTTAGAGTCAACTCCGCCATATTTCTTATGCTTCTTTAAATCTAGCATGAATTTTGAGAGCGATGATGAAGAAGATGGAGAAGATGGACCAGAAGATGGAGAAGATGGACATGAACCAGAACCACCATTTTTCATTGCATACGCATTGAACAAAGTATCCATGTATGTTTTCATCTCCACTTGTATTTTTACACCTACTGTTTCTCCAAACATAGCAGCAAGCGCAAATGAAAGAGTATGAAACTTATGGCATGGATCCAGCACACATGAAATAAAAATCATTTTGTTTATCTTATATGGATCCCCCCAATACTTGTCAAATTTTTCTTTCATATTCTTTGCCATTTCTCTCAAGAAAGCATCTTCATTTTGCATCAACTCTTTCAAAGAAGAATCAACAACACATATTTCAAGAAAATGCACATTAGACGTAATATAAAGTGTACATGATACTTTCAAGGTGAGTTCATAAAAAATTTCCAAAAACTTCACAATACGTCTTAAACTATCTCAATCCTTACTTAAAAGTGGACCAGCAGGTTATCCATCCTCATAAATGCAATTAGAAATACATGACATCAAACCATAATCAATACCACAATATTTTGTAAAGGCTTCCTCATAAATTGTAGCAACCTTCAACAACAAATATGTGGAGTTCCACCTAGTAGGAACATCCAAGCACAATGATTTTTTAGAAGTTATGCTATCAAGATCACAACATTCTTTAAACTTTTTTCATCTTGCGGGAGATTGTCTTATGTACCTAACAGCTTGTCTTATTCGTTCAACAGACACACTCCCTTCTCTCAACCCATCTTGAACAACTAGATTGATGATGTGAGCCATACATCTCACATGAACATGCTTACCTTCCATCAAATTAGTGTTCCATCTAGTAAATTGCTTGGATAACTCTCTAACCATCACATCATTAGAACTCGCATTATCAACTGGCACAGTAAATACTTTATCCACTCCCCATTCAAGTAAACACTTAGAATTACCACTAGCTAAACCTTGACCTTTGTGACTAGTAATTGGACAAAAATTCAATATCCTTTTATGCAATTTTCAATTCTTGTCAATGTAATGGGTTGTAACACACACATAATTAATTTTTTGAATTGAAGTCCATGTATCAGTCGTAATACATATTCTCTGTTTTGATTCTTTAAGAATTGACTTCAAAGCAAGTCTCTCTTCATGGTATATCTCAAGACAATCCTTAGTCATAGTAGTACGAGATGCAATATAAAATAAAGGTTGAAGATGTCACGACCCAAACCGATGGGCCGCGACAGGTACCCGATACCTTACTCAACCGAGTACCAATATAACGTATCTTTTCGTATCATACTATCATAGATAACTGAGGCGGAGAGGATGCCGTGAGCTAAGTAGAATACAACATGAAGTACCAACTTATACATAATACATACGGCCAATAAGACCAAAATAACCACTCGTACACTGAACATAGGCCGACAAGGCCATAAAATATTTTACGTACATGACGTCTGTCTACAAGCCTGTAAGAATACATAATTGTCATAAAGGTCGAGACAGAGCCTCGCCATACCAAACAATACACGTCTAAATTATAATAACCAAACAAGCAACTCCGGAGCAAATGGAGCGCACCAACACCTTTCGCTGAGCTGATAGCCTACTTGGAGGACTCTCGACTTATCTATCGGGACCTGCGGGTATGAAACGTAGCGTCTCCAGGCAAAAGGTACGTCAGTACAAATAATGTACCGAGTATGTAAGGAATAAAAATTAGTAAACAATAGACATGAGAGAAACATGGAGTAAAAGACTCAACATGTATATCTGAATAGCTCTGTGAATCATTTAATATTATAATGTCATGCATATTTGTATAAATGTCATACCATGCATGGGTATATACGTTCATATCATTATCAAGCCTCTGAGGGAATCCCATTATATCATTTCGGCCACTGTGGGTAAATCATCAACGTATACCAGCTGATCAGGTGGTGGTGCGTATATAACGCCGTAACCTTTTTTCCATATCCCATATATATATATAATGTACATATATACGCATATATAACGCTATCTGATCATGGGTCAATATATATGTATAAATGAACGCAATGCATGAGAAGTACATTAATAAAATCTCTCGGAATGTCATAAGACCATTATGCCTTTGAATAATATCATGAAGTAACTTTATCAACTTACGTATTTTCTGAGATCCATGAATAAAAGATGTAATAATAAGACACATGGGAATTCAAGAATATAGGCACCTTTAATACTTCTATGAATAGAGTCATTTATGGAAGTTGTGAATTTGCTCGCTTCGTTTGTATTATATAGATCATGCCAAAAAAGAAAGAAGGGATAGCCTTAACATACCTGAACCGATTGTTTTGAGAAAAATTACACTGTATTCCCTTATAATTGCAAAATCTCACAATAGTAATATAAATCCAATGCCTACCAAGTGCTCCATCATGTGTTATTTGGTATTGGGATAGTAAAATATTATGATTTTCTTCAATATGTTCTAACGTGAGTTTCTAATAGAAAGAACAGTATACTTGAATCTCTTGAAAATCTAAGAGACCAAATGAAGCAAAATGGTCACAATTCTTTAAGTGTGTTTGAATGGGTGTGGGCCCACTTCAAGTGGTGACTAAGCCACTTTAATCTTCCACAATATGACATCTATGCAAGACTTTTAAGAGTCATTTTAATTATAAGGGGGGCTGCTACGTTTTTGGGCCTCTTAGGCCTTATCCCAAGGTCTTAATTACCCACTAATGTCTTATTTAACTAATTAATCCTCCATTAACTAATAATCAATCAATTACTCATATAATCAAGAATTATCTTAAATTACTTAAAATACTACTCAATTTTAACACGCTTTGTACACCCAACTATTATGGTCATGTGTTACCTTGTATGGTACTAGTCCATAAATACCGGGTATTTTAGCTCGGGTCGTATTTTATCCAAAATGTCAAACCTTGACAAAATTTTAACGTACAAAAATACGGGATGTAATATCTCATTTCCGAGCTTTCATCAATTTACTTATGGCGTACTTTTACGTACGAAAACATGGGGTGTAACAGAAGAGTTCTCACAAAGTCTCTAAATCTATCTTTTCCAACAGAAATAAAGGGAAGTTCATCTTTAATAATCATACGAGCTAAACCCCTCCTACATGCCTCTTGATCAAATTTTCAAGGGATAAGTGAAACATCACCTGTTTGACCTTTCTGTTGAAAAGCTAATGTTGTCTGGCTTGTTTCCGCCTTGTTGGGATTGCTCGGATATTTGAGAATATGCGATAACAAATTGCTTGTGCCGCTAAACAAGCAATTTGGTGAAGTGGTGCCAAACAACTGATCTTTCTTTAACCATTTCTTTTTTCTTCGAACCAGATTGAGATTCACTGTTGTTGGTTATGGAATCATTTGAAGCATCATTTCATCAAATTTTTCAACAATTTGAAGTTCATTCGGTGTCTCTGCCACGTTTTTGGGCCTCTTAGGCCTTATCCCAAGGTCTTAATTATCCACTAATATTTTATTTAACTAATTAATTCTTCATTAACCAATAATCAATCAATTACTCATATAATTAAGAATTATCTCAAATTACTTAAAATACTACTCAATTTTAACACGCTTTGTACACCTTACTATTATGGTCATGTGGTACCTTGTATGGTACTAGTTCATAAATACCGGATATTTTAGCTCGGGTCGTATTTTATTCTAAATGTCAAACTTTGACGAAACTTTAACGTATGAAAATGCGGGATGTAATATCTCATTTCCGAGCTTTCATCAATTTACTTATGGCGTATTTTTACGTACGAAAACACGGGGTGTAACAGAAGAGTTCTCACAAAGTCTCTAAATCTATCTTTTTTAATAGAAATAAAGGGAAGTTCATCTTTAATAATCATACGAGCTAAACCCCTCCTACATGCCTCTTGATCAAATTTTCAAGGGATAAGTGAAACTTCACCTGTTTGACCTTTCTGTTGAAAAGCTAATATTGTCTGGCTTGTTTTCGCCTTGTTGGGATTGCTCGGATATTTGAGAATATGCGATAACAAATTGCTTGTGCCGCTAAACAAGCAATTTGGTGAAGTGGTGCCAAACAACTGATCTTTCTTTAACCATTTTTCTTTTCTTCGAACCAGATTGAGATTCACTGTTGTTGGTTGTGGAATCATATGAAGCATCATTTCACCAAATTTTTCAATAATTTGAAGTTCATTCGGTGTCTCTGCCTCATTTTTCATCTGCCAAAACAAAAAAATCAAAGTAAAATCAGAAGTAGAAGAACAGAACATGAAAGAGACATAAAAGACAGTACATAAAGCCAAATCGATACATACATACAAAAATTGAAAAAAGACAGCATAAAAATTCAGAAAAAAAGATCATGTAATCTCTCTCTAACTCACACAAAACACACACACAAAAATACCTCTATTTGATTTCTATCGTGAAATAAAAGGTAAAAAATACCACCTTTGAGCTCTAAGAAAGAGGAAAAAAGCAACCATAAAATCAATAATAACTAATAGTTAGAGAGAGATGCCAGTCTTACCGTCGATTAGAGTTTTGCGTCGTTTGCTCTTGACTCAAATTGGAAATCGAACAGGGATTTGGAGTTTTGGACTCTTGGAGAAGACTGTGAAGACTCTTCTGGTTGAGACTTGAGAGGATATAGATTTGGAGTTCCGGTTCAGACTCTTCACTGAAGAGTGAAGACTGAAGAGAGGCGGAAGTTGGACAGAGAAATATGTGAGAGAGAATTAGATTTCGATATAACCTAAGTGAGGGGCTGTCTGAAAAATGAATAAGCCTAACCCTAAAATTTTAGTGTAGTATTTATATAGGTCCATATAATTTTGGATTTCGGATCGGATCGGATTAAAATCATACCAATCCGAATATCCAAAATTTTATAAAACATAATCCGTATCCAATCCAAATATCCGAAATTCGAAATTCAAAAATCAGAAATAGAGTGGATCGGTTCGGATTTCGGATATCCGGTCCAAATGCACAGCCTTAGTGCAAAGACCTATATCGGACTTCCTGCAGAGTACTTTTTTTTCATGTTGTAGATAGAGTATTTTTTTTTATTTCAACAAAATGAGTATATTCTTTTAATGATGCAGTAAAAGTATTTTTTTCATTTAAAAAAATGAACACTTTTTTTTTTCATAATATAGAAAAAGTATTTTCTTTTACTTCAACAAAACGAGTATACTTTATTTTCGTGATGTAGAAAAAGTATTTTCTTTCATTCCAACAAACTAAGTATTTTCTTTTCCTGATGTAGAAAAAATATTTTCTTTCATTCAACAAAATGAGTAATTTCTTTTCATGTTGTAGAAAGGATACTTTCTTTTTCAACAAAATAAAGTATTTTTTTTTAAGTTATCGAGCCCAAATTTCAACGGTGTTCTTGTGTGAAAAGGTAAAGCAGCACATTAATTCCTTTGGGTTTGTGTGAATTTTGAAAAGAATAATTAAATTCTTGAAGAAAATAGTGTTCGGGGAGGGGGGGGGAGAGGGAGTACAGAAACCATAAGAATTTTGGGGAAGCTGGGCTGAGGAGAGCAGCATAAAAAATTATTTTATACTCTCTAACCAAACACTAGAATATATTTTTCGGAAAAAAAATTTTCACTCACCAACCAAACAAGGGAAAATAAGTGATAAAATCATTCACGCACCCTAAATATTCAGTGTTTAATCCAAAGACAAAATCTTAGGTATCAAATATATTTAGATTCAACTAGTTTAATTTTTATAAAAACAAATGAGCTAAAAAAATATTAAAAGTCAAATTCTTTCTTTCTTCCCCACTTTTCCACCAATTATAAATTTTTCCCTTATGTTCGTTGTCTTTTTTTCCTTTCTTCCCTGTTTCTTTAACACAATATCCTGTGGCGCAAGCTGACAATGACAATAATGTAGGCGACAGTAACGAATTTAAAAAATTTGGCACATAGTTACGGCTGCCTACTCAAAATCGCCCTAGAGCAGTAATCACTGGTGAGCCTGATGCACTTGACACCAACCAAAATTGAATATTTTAATAGTGAAATTGCATGGTGTTGATAGTACCAGTACCAACTTATGGGCGTTGAATTTAATACTCAGTAGTAACAAAATTAGCTGGATTTCTACTTTTGGGATGCCCAGTTTGAAAACTGAAATTTCCCTCGAGTCAAGAGAGGAGTTTCATGCTTTGTATGGTAATTAATGGAGTCTATCTAACAGATGCATTCAGAACTGAAAGATCCTCGACAGAAAGTACAAGTAACACGACAAAATTCCAAAGTCAAAATTTGAATCAAACTCTAGATTCGAAATAGATCAAAAAGAATCAAGATTTACTACTACATTGGTTCATTCTCATCTGCTGCTCTTCATTAGGCATTACAACTGAAACTCTAAAATCAAAAAGGCGCTTGGACTAAAATGGGTCAATTGATTAGTAAGAATACAAGGGGTTTCCACTTGGTGCTACAGCTACTATTACTAGGACTTAGGGTTATAGTAGTAATTTTCTTAAGCATAAACAGATCCACAGGAAAGTGCCATCAAAAGTATCGCCGCTTGTTCTTCCTCTCTTAATTTGCCTCCCAATGCCATCAATTTCATTTTCAATGACTGTCCTTTATTTTCTCTACTATTTTTTCTCCACTGATTTTCCTCTTCTTTTTGCTAACACTTCTTCCTTTGTCCAGACCTAAAAGCTGCCTCCTCTTCTTGTTGTATTTGATCCCACATGCGTTACATAACGACTTAAATACAAAAAATAAATTAAATCAGAACTATGATAAGGTAGCTAACACAAGAAAACAAAATAGTTCAATAAGATTTTGATCTAGAAACGTTTACCTTAGGACCTGCTGGACCACTTCTCCAAAGAGGCGTTCTTGTGGTATGACAATCACTGCAAGTTTTCATTTCCTCTACTTCTGATCCCTAAAAGAAAACATCCAAAGACAACACGAGATCAGCAATCAGAATCAGAAAAGAAAAGCCAACGAGATCGCTATACATGACTTATGGATCATGACTCACCTTTACTTCCTTCAGATCCATTACTATAAGCTCTACTCTACTAGCTAAATGGTTTAACAAATGCTACTGGAAATCCCAATCAAGATCAAGTAAGTACAAGTTTAAAGGAGGCTACGTAGAATATTAAATAGATAGAGATTGAAAAGCGGGAGAAAGATTGGTACAAGAGCGAAAGATTTGTACCGTTAATGTGGATTTTAGTGGGATAAGAGAGAGACTAGAGAAACAGTAGTAAGTTGGAATGGCTAAAAATATAAGGGCAGGGGAATAGGGGAGTAAAGGGGGATAGGGAAGCTAAAACGGCGATATCTGGTGGACTGGACACTAGTCAGCAGGACACGACATCATAGTTAACTCTAGATTCGAGTTTTGCAATTACAGTAATACCCCTCTGATTCCAACAGTTTCCTCTCTCCACCAATCTCAGTCGTGGAATTATTATTGATCCAACGTTTGGGTCATTCGAACCTAAGTTGTCTTCTAGTGCTAAGTGCTAACGAGGGATGTGGTGGGAATACACACCAGTGGTGATGCCAATTTTCATTTGTTCTTCAAGAATTTTGGGTAAGATGACAAAAGGCAAAACCATGGGCATGCCACAAGATTGCTCTTAATTTGACTGTTTGGAGGAGTTCCTAAAGAATTACGTTAAACTGTATATCTTTTTGGTTCCTAAAGAATTATATCAATGGCTCACATGTAAATCCAAAATATACCAGTAGCTACAGCAAATGGAAGCGATCACCTGACTATCACTTCAATTATGAGATCAATAAATGGAGCTTCGTTTGATAATTCTGGAAAAGGAGGCATAGGAGGGGTTTTCCGAAATATAAAAGTAACAGGATATTAGGATACATCAAAGCATATTCCTTTCACGACTACTCTATATGTTTGCAGAGTTATTACGGATTGCAGCTCATATCCCTTGGTCATTAAATCTGACTTAAAGGAGGTAATCAATATGCTACTCAATGGTAACGAATGCTATTCTCATCTAACAGATGGATGCAGGTCAATGATTATATAATTGTCTATCCGTAAAACGGTACAAGTTGAATTTGTAACGTGATTTATAGACAAGCGAATCTATTTAATCCCAAAATGACAAATAAATTAAATAAAATGCAAGACTTAGCATTGAAATCGAGATAAGACAGCAAATAGCTTGGTTCCGGGAGCAGAGCTTCCGAAAGCAGTAATAATAATATCAATATACAAGAAATAAAGTGTTATTGAGCTTTTGAATAATATGTAGCATAAGTTTGTGAGAAAATTCGTCCCTTACCATGAATATTAAAGCCATTATTTATAGTTGCACCAAGGGAACAAGGTCCTATGATCAAGCCCCTCTTAAATGACAATTATGAGGATCATTGATGAATATGTAACGGCAGGCTATGAATGCCGAAATTCTCTATAACGGATTGTGTATTTAATACTGAAGAATATCCTTCATTGACTGTCATCGGGTGGCAAACATTCATTTGTCTTTACTAGCAACATTCCCTTCGGGATCTTTCCGGTGTCAATTGAAGCTGCTGTCTCAGGTCTTGGCTTCTACTTGCCTCGCTTTCTGTCTACCTCTGGTTCCATGTGTCGCTCTATTATTCGAATATATAATGTGAACCGATATACAGATAGTCCCCCTGCTTTCCGGTGGAACATCTTTGTGTCATCGGAAAGTCGGCGAAGATACCTTCCTTGGCGGAAAATTTTCTGATCCCCTCTTAAAAGTTTCTGACGCTTGATCAGACACACGTCTCTCCGCAATTAATGCCCCGAACACACGTTACTCCACGATTCAGTAATATTTTTGCAGGTTCTCGAGGTAATTATAGCCACGATTTTAGCCGCCTATTCCTTTACTTATACGTCTCACTCTTCTTCTTTTACACTTCACAGTTTTTCAAACTCTCTCAACTTCTCTACACTCAACTCTTTCTTGCTTTCGCTCTTCTTTAATCTTCTTTTCATACTTTTGTACTTGTGTTGCTTGGTACGTTTGTTATATAAAAGTATTTTTCATTCAAGCATTGCGTAAAGTTTGCTCTTTTGCATCGAATTATGCAAGGCTTCAGGTGCATTTTTCCCCGATAGCATTTGGGTTCTGGGCATAAACTCTTCCGGAACCAACCCTTTAGTGTGAGGGTTTCATAAGAGAGGGCCCTATTATGTTTACGGTTCTCTTGAAGAGGACGTATCATGTTTATCTCCCTTGTCGCCGGTTGATCTCCTTTTATTTGTTTAATTCCCTCTGGAGTTGGGAATTTCATAAATTGATGGTATGTTGATGGCACAACCTTCATCTCGTGTAGCCATGGTCTTCCAGGAATAGTGTTGTAGCCTATGTCGCCATCTACTACTTCAAACAGGGTTGTCTTCATGATCCATTCAGCATTTGTGGGCAATAAAATTTCCCTTCGGGTTGTTGCGCTTGCCAAATTGAACCCAACGAGGATCTTTGTGGTCTGAATAATGCTTCCGCTTAGCTTGGCTTGTTCCAGCACTCTCCATTGAATAATATTGGTTGAACTCCCTAGGTCCACGAAACACGTTTAATTTTTAAATCTAAAATATTAAGAGAAATTACCAGGATCATTGTGAGGTAGTAGGAGTCCATCGGTGTTCTCCTCCGTGAAGGTGATATCGTCCTCGACGACTTCCCGGAGTCTTTTGCTATGAGTCACTGATACCCTTTGTCTTCTTTGCTGCTAAAAAGGTTACACCATTAATCTTATTCCCTCCGAAAATCATGTTGATCGTTAGACAAGGAGGATTGTAAGGCCCCGTAAAATTTCACTTAAAATTCGGGGTTTTGTGGTGCCGAGGTAGGCTAATGCATTTGAGGATTGTAGAAAATCGCTTGCTCGTCGCGGTATGGACTTTTTGGGTTGAAAAGATCATTGGGGGGGTTGAAGGAAATTTTTTGCAGAACAGGGCATTTCTATGGTCCATTATGCGACCGCAGATCTGTCGCAGAGTGAAGCAGGGAATTAGGCTAATTTTGGATGTTGTTTTGCGGTCAACTATGCGATAGCATAATTGTTTCGCGTGCCATACATCCGTCGCAGAACCAATATGAGAAATTTCGAAAGGAGGTTCTGTGGTCCATTATGCGACTGCATAATTGATCTGTGGATCACAGACTTATCACATACCCGCACAAAAGTGGCCAGTTCCAGATGGCCATTATACGGTCCATTTTGCGGACCGTAGAAGTGATATGCGACCGCAGATCTACATCAGGGCTTTATTTTTTTAATTTTATAACCCGGTCCCATTTCGTTTTAGCTAGCCTTAGGGGTCATTTTTGAGGGATTATCTGATATTTTAAAGAGATAAGAGAACTATTCTAAAGAGAGAAATGGGAGGATCCAAGGATTTCACCACTCAACTCGAATCAAGCCTTGGAATTTTATCAAGAGGAACTTGCTAGGGTATCTAAAAGGTAAGAATTTCTCCCCCCCAATTCTCCAAATTCGGATTTGGGTTGGTTATGGTTGATGAGAGCAGACTTACACATGCATGAGCTAATAGGGATTGTGGGAAAGTTGTTGGATAATCTTGGGTGGTTTTGTTGTTGAACTGGTTGTGGAAAGGTTGGGTTGTCATTGTAGCAGCTCTTGCCATACGAATTCCTCTAATCGTGCTTGTAATTCTCCCATATTTTATAGATCGGTATCGTTAGGAGTGTCAGGACGTTATTGTTGCAACATGGAAAGCTCTTTCGAGGTATGAAGGTTGAACTCTTCTTCTACTAGTATCGGAACTCTCGTATTCTTACAAAACTCCATCGTGTATAGTTCGAATTTGAAACACCATTGAGGTGGGATATTTAAGCTAGTAAATTAATTCCCAAATTGCATAACGTGTCAGAACCCTCATGTGTTAATGATTCTCTATTTTGATTTAATTATGTCACACCCTTTTTGGGAAGAAAATTTTGTACGAAATCAATGTGATTACACCTCCACCCGCACACATTGGGATGAGGCGTCAGGTCTGCTTCGTGTAGAGATTGTGGTATTGTGATTACACCTCCACCCGTACATATTAGGGTAAGGCAGCACGACTGCTTTGTGTAGAGATTGTGGTATTGTGATTACACCTCCACCCGCACACATTGGAGTGAGGCGGCAAGGCCGCTTTGTGTAGAGATTGTGGTATTGTGATTACATCTTCACCCGTACACATTGGGGTGAGGCGGCAGGACCGCTTTGCGTAGACATTGTGGCATTGCAATTACACCTCCACTCGCACACATTGGGGTGAGGCGGCAGGGCCGCTTTGTGTAGAGATTGTGGTATCGTGGTAGAGGTCGTTATAGAGGATCCCCAGCTTGAAAGTTATAAATGTTATTGAAATCTTTAATGAATTTGTTATGGTTTTAACGGATATTTAAGCTCTTTTATTGCTTTTATGATTCGTCACATTCATGTTGTACTTCCAATCCTTGAAGGGGTGTTTGGTTTTCATACTAGTACTATTCGTCATGTACTAACGTCCCTGTTTCTGGGAGCGCTGCATCTTTAATGGATGTAGGTGATTCCACAGCAGACAACTTTGATCAGTAATAGCAGTGCACCCTCTTCCCAGCTGACCCCGCTTTATCTCGGCCCTTGTTGCCGGTACTATCATAGTACTCTTTTGTATCTATTAGAGGCTCCGTTGACAAAATGTGGGTTGTATGATTCTGTCGGAAAAGTCAAACTAGTAATGTTGTATTTGTATCATATGTTTCCACCTCTAAACTATAAATGGGTAATGTAATATTTTGGGAGATCTTGAATGAAGTTCGAATGGTAATGAAATTTGGATTGTTCATGTAACCTTCTCATTGCCTAAGTAATGAAATATATCTTCTCTTTATTCATGGGTGAGTTTGGGTAGGAGGCATTGTACGGGTTTGCTTGGTCGGGTTATCTCGGTTGAGTGTCGATTGCGCTTCCTTAGGTCGGGGCATGACAAGGATCTTCTCCTGTCTTTGAGGGTTTCGCGTTATCCTGGCTGCGGCCATAGTTATTTTTATCCCAGTCGCTTAAGAACTATCTGAGATGGTCGTTTTTCAGCAATGTCGCCACCTCCTCGCGCAGATGTCGGCAGTCCCTAGTCCGGTAGCCGTTAGTACCATGATACTCATACCAGAGATTAGGATCCCTCTTGCTAGGATCAGATCTCACCGGCCTCGGGAACCGTGTGTTCTTAATGTTTGTTATCATCGATACCAGTTCCACTACGTTAATATTGAAGTTATACTCAGACAATATGGGGTAGGTGGAATCCCGGGAGTCTGATGTCTCTTTGTCCTGTAACGATCTGTTATTCCGGCCATGCTCAACTCTCCTATCGGTAGTGAACCTGCCCGCCGACCGAAAACCTCTGCCGCATCCTTCATCCCTTTCGTAGGGTAAGAAATCGGCCTTTAGAAGACCATCAATTTGCGTCGTAATCATCCTTCAACTTTTCCTTATTCTTCTCTCGATCCTGACCCTTGATTGATGCCAGAAAACCGAGCTGGTCATCCTCTATTCTTATCTTTGATTTGTAGCGGTTGTAGACATCTTCCCATGTTGTTGCCCGGAACTCGAGAAGACTTTTTTTCAGCTTCTGGGAAGCGTTAGAGCTCCTTGAGTTTATCCCCTTAGTAAATGCCTCAGCTGCCCATTCATCTAGCACGGCTGGTAGCAGCATTCTTTCCTTCTGAAATCTGGTCACAAACTCCCGCAGCAATTTAGACTCTCCTTGCGCAATTCTAAATATATCGGTCTTTCGGGCCTGCACCTTCCTGGCCCCGGCATAGGCCTTGATAAAAGAATCTGCGAGCATCTCGAAGGAATCTATGCTCGGGTAGAAGCGAATACCATTCCAAGGCCCCCTTCGTGGTGGTCTCCCCGAACTTCTTCAGCAAGACAGACTCAATCTCGTGCCGATCTAAGTCATTTTCTTTCACCGTTATTGTGTAGGTGGTGATGTGCTCCTGAGAATCCGAAGTCCCATCATATTTTGTCTTGTCCGGCATTTTGAACCGCTTTGAATTAACTCCGGTGCTGCGCTCGATTTGAACGGCAATTGGGTGTATTTTCTTGAGTCCGGTCCTTTCAACACTGGCGGCGTGCCCGAGATTTAGTCCATTCGGGTGTTTATTTCCGTCATAAATCGCATGAATTCATTTTTAAATGGATCATTCCCATTATTGTTACCAGATCCGGTGTCGTTCTCCCTGACTCCGTCGAAGCC
Organism: Nicotiana tabacum; assembly: GCF_000715075.1. NCBI lineage: Eukaryota > Viridiplantae > Streptophyta > Magnoliopsida > Solanales > Solanaceae > Nicotiana > Nicotiana tabacum. Next base: position 66,987,696 of record NC_134098.1, read on the forward strand.
GACTTCACCTCTCGGGGTGTTGTTATTAACCCTTTGTGTTGTTTGGTTTGCGGGAGTACCGGGAGGAACTGGACCTCTTCCATTCGCGTTATTGAAAGCATCCGATAATGCTTGCCTCAACTCCGTCATGACCTGATCTTGTCGCGAGTGATGGCCCATAATAGCCTTTTGTTGTTCCCTCAGGATTCTCATCATTTTCGCAACGTGCTCGTCTTCAGCATCATCAGGAGTTGCCTCCCGAACGTATCGTGGATATTGACCGCCATGTGCCGGCGTAGCTACATCCTCCTCGTTGCGGGTATCACTGATCGAATCTTCGTGTTGAGGCTGATTTCCTTGGGCCTCAACGTTATGTGCAATATTGACATCGTTATCTACCATTTTTTATGATTTTTTGTTAAGAAACAAAGAATTAAACAGATTAGTAATAGATTCAAGGATCAACTCGATTACGCAACTGCCTATGCCCCACGGTGGATGCCAAACAGTTTACTTGTAAAACGGTTCAGTTGAATTTGTAATGTGGTTTATAGACAAGCAAATCGATTTGATCCTGAAATGATAAACAAATTAAATAGAATGCAAGACTTAGCGTTAAAATCGAGATAAGACATCAGATAGCTTGATTCCGGAAGCAGAGCTTCCGAAGGCGGTAATAAGAATATCAATAGACAAGAAATAAAGTGTTATTGAGCTTTTGAATAATATGTAGCATAAGTTTGTCAGAAAATTCATCTCTTACAATGGCTGTTGAAGTCACTATTTATAGCTGCACCTAGGGAACAGGGTCCTAGGATCAAGCCCCTCTTAAATAATAATTATGGGGGCCATTGATAATGTATAACAGCAGGCTATGAATGCCGAAATTCTCTATAACAAATTGTGTATTTAATACTGAAGAATATCCTTCGTTGAATGTCATCAGGTGACAAACATTCATTTGTCTTTATTAGCAACATTCCTGCCGGGAGCTTCCCGGTGCCAACCGAAGCTGCTGTTTCCGGTCTTGGTTTCTACTTGCCTCGCTTTCCATCTGGCTCCGATTCCACGTGTCGCTCTATTATTCAAATATTTAATGCGAACCATTTTACCCTATACAATAATTTAGGGCAATGAATTTATATAATAGCTAGCATATTTTTAATATTATTATCTTTTTTACAACAAAAAAAAATGAATTATATTGAATTGTATAGTTAAATTCACTAAGCTGTCGGTTTTGACAAGTCTTTTTCATTTTTTGGGGGGAGTATGGGCAAGTCTTTTCGTCTGTATTTCGGTAACATCTTATCAAATTTATATATTTAAAATATCAAATTTTATACAATCTTCAATTCATCAAACCAAATGAGTCCTACTAATCTAGACGTCTAGTTCATGAGGCACAAGAAAAGCTCGTTTTGGTTGTCTTTCAACGAACCAATGGTACAAGAGAACGAAATGATAGTTGAATGTAATCCAGAGACAATATTCCCATGTAATAACTTATAAATTGAGACAAAAAAAAAAAAAAAAAACAGAGAAAATAAAATGAGACGTGTTAGCTGAATGTGTTACATTTCAAAGTCTTGCAAATAACTATTTCTACATAATATGCGCTCCTTATATTTAAAATTGAATAACTTATTTCACATTGCCAAAACATTGCTTAGCTTCAACGAGAGTTTTATTTCCTTAAATTTTTGTAATTAAAAATATACAATACTTGTGACATAGGTCGGAGTATCTAGATTTTATGTTCATACTTAAATAAATGTTTGCACCACTCTCCAAGCTGTCCAGATTTTATGTGAAAGTAGCAATTTTAACTAGCTAATTTTTTTTTTTTTTTTTATCATTTCTTCAAATTACAATGTGAAATCGCAGTTTTACAAGTTTATTGTAAACTTCTAACATTTCTTAACTCAAATTTAATGTCAAAGACGTACTCTTACTCATAAACAGATAGTACAATTATTAACCTATTTTAGTTATGAGGATCAAATGGAGCTAGCCCATTACACTATGGACATAGCTGTCAACCTATTTTAGTTATGAGGGTGAAATAGAGTTAGCTCATTATGTCTAAACCTCCAAGGTGACCAACTCAATAGCAAGGACATCAGTACCTAATACAATTATTTGCCTAGATTTTCTTCACCATTTTAGCTTGCCTTTATGTTTCTGGGCCAGAACATTGAAAACATGGGCGAGGAAGGCAAATATGCCGGCTAAGAAGCACATAAGCCATGACAATGCAAATAATGCCCAGTCTAGGAATTTTTGTTTGACACGTTGAGCCCTGTCTGAGACTAGCAGAGCTCTGTAAACTGCTTCGGTTACAGCATATGCTGAGATTGGATCATATTCATCTGCCAATAATCCATATTCTGTCACACAAACTATATCATACGTTCCAGTAGTCTCTGAGGTACCAAGATGTTTGCATATCTTCAATCTGCAGTCTATTCGATCCTCGGTCGATAGCTTGTCTCCATGAGTCAAGATCAACATGGGGTTACCACCTGCACCACGAATTGAACACTCGTTATGCTTAACACCGAAATATTGATAGTGTAAGAAAAAGTTCGTCACTTGAAAGGTAATTGCATGAAATTAGTCACAACAAGTGGAAATTGTAACCTGAAAATACATTAGGTTAAATTGTATGACAGCGTAAAAATCTCATTACACTTTCTAGAATTTCTAGCAGCATGGAGAGAGGACATTAAGGGGTCGTTTGGTTTGAAAATAAGTTATGTTGGGATTAGTTATGCTAGGATTAGTTATACTGAGATTAGTCATCCTAGTATTATTTCTTATTGACTGTTTGGTATGTTGTATTAATCCTGCGATTGTCAATTTTACTGTTTTATCCTGAGATTATTATTCCACCCTCTAGCAGGTATAAGTTATCCCAGTACTATTTTTAATGTTGGGATAACTTATCCCAAGATTAATAACCAAACAAGGGATAGGGCGGTACTAAATTTTTATCCTAAGATTATTTTTTCTTATCCATCATACCAAACGACCCCTAAGTGCAGAGTCATGGATGCATGATCAAAACTCATAACAATGTTTTTTTTTTTAAATCAACCACAAAAGAGTAGGAAATGTCCAATTGGTAGCGTCAAACTTGTGACACTACAATTCGAATTGCCATCTCTTGGCTACTAGGTTGTCTCATTAAGAGCAAGCTTGTACTTACTCCATTCTTTTTTATTTGACGTTTAAGGTGAAACTATTTGATCGCATTAATCATAAGAGGTTTTCGACTAAATTACTCTTTATCTCTTCCTTAAATGAGTGATTAATGTCTTATGGAATTGAAAAAATAAAAATTAATGCCTTGTTGGTTTTCTAAAGTGACAAATATTTTGATACCAATCTCTTTAAGGTAAAGTAACAGATAATAAGTATTGGAGGGATAGTGATTAAAGGGAGAGGAATAATTAAACTCACTGGATTTCTTGAGTACTGGTGAGCAGAAGAGTTGCTTCAATGCATCCAATGGCTTCAAATCACCAACTCTGAGAGACTTGTATATTTCTGAAGCATTAGCCACCAACATAACACAATTGACTTTTCTTTTGACAAACATTGAAGAAGCATCCTCCAATTTACTATCTAACTTTGGCAAAATATCTCCTGGTCTGGAGCAGAGCTTCTTATGGTGAACTCCATCAGACATCCATTCTTTCAACTCTTGTAAACCCTCATCTACCTTATCATAATCGAAACCCCTCGTATCGTAAATGCAGAACCCGCTTCGTGTTGATCTCAGCACATTGTGTTCCTCCATGATTAAAGATGTGTAAGCAGAAGCAATTCCTATGATTTAAAAGCCATTAATTCCACAGAAAAGGGATTAGAAAATATCATAAGAGTTAACTTTTTGTTAAGCTCTTTTACAGTCTAATTCTGGATTAAGAATGAGAGTTGCAGTATAAGGATGATGACAGTCAGATAACAAATAGTTAAATCATGATAAATTCTCGTAATAATGCATAAGTAGAGACATGCTTTCATTCAATAGAAAAATAAATAAATAAACAAATAATTGAAATGGGGCCTTATTTTCAGTAGGCAGGTGCTACATAGTTGTGGAACAAGAAATTCTAACAGGAGATTCAAGAAAATGCAAGAGTACCACACATGGGACTAAAACATGCAATTAAAATCAATTCTTGAACCAACTTAGGAGATTTAATTGAACTCCTCATCACAGACAACTCCGCCATTGTGCTACATTTGGTGGTATGATACATGTATATTAAGTCAATGTATTTCTTAGGAGTTTTATGAAATGAAATAATGAAGCTAAGTAAAACAAAACGAACGCTACATAGTAGTTCTGATCTTTTATTGTCTCAAATGTTCTTTATCAGAGTTAGAAAAGTTACAGCATTAAGCAAGTACCTGAAGAAGTTTGAGCAAAAGGGATGAGACCAGATCGACCAAGAACACTATACATAAGGTTGACAAGTGAACTTTTGCCTGCATTATGAAAACCAACCAACACTATAGTATTCAATGGTGGAATATCCATATCTTCTTTGTTAATTCCACCAATTGGCACCCAAAAATCCCCTGCTCGGTAAGACATTAGCTTTTGGCGAAGCTCATCAAGACTCTCTGAGGACATTAAAGCTAGCCTCTCCATTTCCCTAAGGACTTTTAGGGTAGGTGTCATTTTTGACAAATTAGGCATCTCAAACTTGAATTTTACACACTCATCGAATTTTGCTGCTGATTTCCACCAGTAGTACATAGCTCTACTTTCTTCTTCGTCATTTTGATTAACAAAATTTTCGTCCCTCATTTTTGTGTGAGGCTACAGGAGCTCAACTGTATTGCTATTTAAAGTAGTTCTTCACTACTTGCTACAGTACAAATAATTACACAAGGGAGATGGGGACAAGAAATTGTACAACCAATGACGTAATGTTTCTTTACTAGGTTTGTTACGTTTTGCCCCACAACGATTACTCATTTGGCCGTTTTATTTCGCTCTACCCGAAATTTCTAAGCAACTTCAAGTAACAGTACACGTGAAGAAGTTGTAATGAAGAGTGAAATAAGTAGGTGCAATTGATACTCGATTAAAATTAATAGGCAGCAAAAACCTGTATTTAGAGATACAGTAATGGACTTAAGAAGCAACCAGAAGATAGTGACAAACCCAATAGAAACGTGGGAATGGCGGCGATGGAGTCAGTAAGTTGGCCCAAAGGATCGAAGAGTAAATCTGATCCATGTACAAGTTGTAAATCGGGCTGCTTACCCTAATCGGGGGTAATTATTCTCTGTTTACTGTACATTTAAGGGTAAATAAACTAGGTAATTACAATGTACAACTCAAGTAACAAATAGTACAACAACTCTACATCACTATTCTAATAGTAACAGCACATAGCAGAGTTTTTGGACATTTATATGGTATGACGTACGAAGTATGACGTTTAATTTTAGGTGTGTTTTAGGTGTGCCATTGGAACATGATTTTTAAAATTTTCTTATACTCCGTCAGTCAGGGGTGTATAAATAAAACCGACAAACCGCACCAACCCAATAATTCGAGTCAAATCGAGAAAAAAAACTGACTATGGTTTGGTGTTGGAAAAAAAACTCGACCATATTTGGTTTGGTTTGATTTTAATTAAAGAAAGTTAAACAGAAACTAAACCAAACCAACATTATATGTATAGAAGTTTTAAATATATTTAATACATAAAAATATTTATGGTAGTATAGTTTATAAATATTTCTTAAACTTTTTCATAGTTTTATTTTTCAACGTATTATTTCAAGCTTGTGCTTATAATTTTTGGATGTTCCAATAAGTTTTATAGTCCATAAATGTTAGTAACTCAAATAAATCCTAAACCAAAATCAAATCAATGCTAAGGCTAATAAAAGACATTCAATTCAATTGTACTATGAATGAAAATAGTGTTGGATTTTTTTTTTTAGTTTTTCCATGGTTTAGATAAAATGTATAACTTATTTTTCTTTTAGTGGTTAGTCATGTAAATAATAGTACTTATTAGTCATAATTTTAAATTATATTTGTTTTCATTATAGCTTATTAATAATATTTATTTTATGCGATTTTATTATCTTTATTGTTGAATATTTTAGTACAATGCCATGACTCATCTCATATTTATGTTATTTTATTAAAAAATACCTTAATAATTCTGTCTTACTAGGATTAAAGAAATATTTGGAGCACGTGAAGACTTTATTAAAAAAAAAATTGAAAAAACCCAAAAACCCGAGAAAAACCGAGATTAAAAAACCCTACTTTTATTGGTTTGGTTTGGTTTTTAGATTTAATAACCCGATACAATTGGTTTAGTAATTAGAAAATCCGAACCATCCCGACTCAGGTACAACCCTACCCTCAGTTTCATTTGTGACATAATTTGATGTGGTACAAAATTTAAGACAAAGAAAAGATTTAGAAGTATATGATTTTAAATATAGTATGATATTTTTGTAATTATAAATGCATACATTTCATTAAGGGAAAAGTTAATGTTAAATAATCTTCTAAAACAAAAATGTGTCACTGTTTTCTAAACGAATTAATAAGAAAAAAGTGTCTCATAAAATAAAATAGAGGCAGTAAATAAACATTTTTTATAAATATAAAAATCATGATTTTTTAATTAAAAGTATTTAAACAATATTTGAAAATTCATATTCAAAGAAAAATTGTTTTCAGACTTCAATTTCGGCTTTGCGTAGAAGACTGACGACTCTGATCTCGTCCTCACTTGGTGGCTTTTTTTCATTGCTACAATACGATAGTTAAGTGATGATTATATGGCACCATTTATTTGAAGTAGTTCTCCAAATTCCTTCCCACATTTGTATCCTTTGTTTATGTGCAATTTTTTCTTGTTCACAATATCCTCAACTATTTAATTTGTTCATTATGCTTAATAGATATTAACAAATTCACTCTTCCATTCAGGTTGCACATATGTTTCAAAAATGCCTTTACTAAAGCACCGACATCCAAAGATGTCTCGACTGCAAAATACAATTGAATGTAGGTTGACATATCAGAAAGCTTCACAAGACAACATTTTGCAACACTTAGACCTGAGTGCACCCCTACTCGTTACTTTTAGCTCGAACAATACAGATTGTAATTTTTTTTAAATTATATTTATACTATATCAGAAATTACTGCCAAAAATGAATATTGAATATATTGATATACTGAACGTACTGTAAAAACTTACGTGAACGAGTGTTTACACCAGATTAGTAGATGCTTGACGTGTATTTTACAATTCTTTCACTAAATCATGGTTAATTATTTCACATTTATACACTATGATAAGTTAATATGATTTGGTATAAACACTCGATACCAATATGTTTTTACCACCGACGTAAAATCGGGTGTTATTCAAAAATAGCCAGATTTACAAGTGGTAATTGAAAAATAGCTACAATTTCAAAAGTAATCGAAATTTAGCCACTTTTCATTTAAAGATAATTTGAACGAAAACACTATTCAAAATCCGAAAAATATTCCAGCATAATATATTTGAGTTCGAATTTTTCACATGTGAACTTCCAGCATAATATATTGGAGTTCCAGCATAATATACGAGTCCAGCATAATATACTGGAGTTCCAGCATAATATACGAGTCCAGCATAATATGTTGGAAGTTCATACACAGGTGCTCCAACCTGCTGTATATTATGCTGGAACATTCCGTGTGCTGGAGTTCCAGCATAATATGCTGGAAGTTCATACACAGGTACACTAATCTCCGGTATATTATGCTGGAACTTTCCGTGTTGCAGCAAAATAGTGACTATTTTTCAATGACTTTACAAACGCTGGCTATTTATCAATTATCAGTCCGAAAACTGGTTAGTCCGTGCTATTTTCACCGTAAAATCTCAGATCCAATTTTGTCTGGTTAGCCCAAATCCAGTTTTGGGCAAGGTACTGGGAATGGGGTCCGATGTAGGAGAATGGTGGGGTTGGAATTTGTAGAAAGCACCGGATCCGAGGTGACGAGATTGATAAAGTAGTTAAAGAAGAAAACCTCTGGATCCATTAATAAACAAATGTTTAGGATGGTAGACAAGGAATTATTTTACGTCTCCATTAAGAAAAATGAGATTCCTGCAGCCGAAAAGGACTGTTGTGGCTCTCCCACTAAAGCTTTTTTGTCTCACAACTCCTGAAATGATAAGTTCCAAAGTCATTGTTGTCGTTGTTTGGAAGATACAATTTAATCCAACATCCTGAAATCCAAAATCAATCAGTTTTGGCTCAGAGTTGAAGTTACTACTGACGTGAAAGTCAAATAAATAGGAGCTGCTCTTATTATTCAGCATTGTCTTATGTTAAACCTGGCCGCCTATTGGATGTGATATAATTCTCACGCAGCAACAACAATTACGCCTCGATTAGGGACAAATAGAGAGTTATAGATATGAATATCAAATGAGTTGTGGATGAATCACGAATTTGAACCATAAAGTTCAATTCTCAGATCTGCCTCTGGCCTCAATCCCAAAAAAATTAGACAGACATAATTCTCATAGACCGTCCAAATTTATTTATGAGAGGAAACAAATATGTATAAAACAAGAAGGAAAGCATCGCGTCACTTGGTTTTCTATAACAAGTCGGTGAAAGAACTGCGGACCAATAACTATATCAGAGGAAGCAATTATAACTTATAACTCGAGTTTCATCTGCTTCATATAGCTTTTGGATCACTCGCAAAAACCTCTGAAAGCACGCCATTAGTTGGTATAAGTTTACTTTCAGCTAGTAGAAATGCCAATGCATTTATTTAGGTGCCAGTCTATATGATATACAAGTAGTAGCTCGCTTGATAGAATTACAGCCAATCATTAATGAAGATACAGTAAAACTAATGAAGACTGCCAAAATTAAAGGATTACCAAGTGTAATGTATTATTCCTTCTTACGCAAGAGACATTGATGAATGCATGGATAGGTGAAAAAGGATTTGCGTAAGGAGCAACCTTTCGGCTACATGAAACTTTGCTTCCAAACTCCTCCAACTTTACCTTTTCATGCCACCACTAACGACCCAACTTAACCATCCCCATTCATATGTCTTTTGTCCCCAAGTCTTTTACTAACAATTATTCCCACTAAGCCAGAAGGGTCACATATAAAAAGTTCACACACTTCTCGATTTCCTTCACACCACCACCCTAGTCCTCCTTTTGTGTTGTAATATAATGGCCACTGACAAAGCAATCTGTGAAGTTTCTGAAACCTACAACAGCAGCAGCTTCCAAGAGCAGTGTGATGATGGCGAGACAAGGGAGCAGGATCACAGAAAGGTTTCCAGGGCTGAGTATCGGCTGTTGGGAAAAGCATTGGCACATAGAGCCATATTTGGTTCAAGCAGCCGCCGAGGAAGAGCCAGAAAAGTGAGGAACATGAACGATCTTAAGACATTGCCCAGCAGACTAAGCAAAGTTTCCTTGGCTGATGAAGGTCAAAATGACTAGAATGTTTCCTTTCATCAGATTATGGCATCTCAAGTACCAGTCTAACCATTTTGTATCACATCCTATAGGTAGTCTTGTAACTGTTGTTTGAACCAAATACAAGTATTTAATTAAAACCTACACTTGATATGCTTAGAATAGAACTCAAACCAGTGGAATGTAGACCTATGTTTAACATTAGTCAACTTGTACCATAGAACACTTCTAGAAACAGACGCAGAATGTCATGGTCAGAGTACGAAGGGGAAAAAACCAAAAGAGAGGAAAGAGTCGTGTATCATGCAGCAGTCGCATTTCAAATAAAACCCAATATTATATCATCTAACCTCGTTTCTCTGTTTTCCCCATTGAGGCGTGATGCGTGAGAATCATAGCGGTACATCTTAAATGCTCCTTTTTTCTTCCTTCTTTTAGGAGTTGGGGTTGGTAGGACAGAAATAAGAACGCGTCCTTCATTGGTCACTGAAAGAAGGTCCTCCATTTGTTACAGAGAAGACTGTTGGTTAGAAAGTGTATTCCAACCATGTTAGAGTCGATTTCCTGGATAACAAATGTTTAAGGGTGTAAAAGATTTGCATTGACAGGGGGGAATTGTCAGCTTATGAACAGAGAGGTTGGTTCACATTTCCTATTTCCTCAAAGTGCTAGCCCATTTCGCAACCTTTACTATAAAAAGCCAAGTCTATCTCCATTCAAATCTTCACCTTCCATCATTGGACAATCACTTGCATCATGGCCATATTGCCCACAACATAAGACGGAAAGATGCCCCCTCTTCCTGTAAAGATCCAGTCCATCTCTTGATCCTCTCTCTTTCAACTTTGCCAAGTTTATATACTCGTGAGGATTACAAGCGAAGCTTTGACCAATACCATCAGAATCCTCAACCTCTGCGAGAATCAGCGAGTCTGATGGGCTCTCATATGCAATAGCATTACCCCCAGTGGATGCTGTCGGGAACCCCTTAATGCGAGATAAAACCGTAGAAACTTCATCACAAACAACATTGAGGCGTTCTTCGGTTTCAACTGATTCAGTAATCAGTGTAGAAATCATAGACTGCAATAACTGAATTTTTCCTGTATTATCACTTGGTAAACTAAAGAGGGCAGGCTTAGCCAAAGAGGAGGAACATTCACGCCAGCGTGTGGGCAGATATTGGTCCGGAATGTGAAAACAGTTGTTTGTTGACAGCACACGTAGCACATGCCTACAGAGAATACCAGTAAACTCAAAATTATGGCAGCTACAGCTAATGAACTCTTCATGCGGAACCCAGATTACTTTATAACCACCATCCATTTCTGTATGGTGTCTCACGATGAAGTAACTTTCATCTACCATCAGTGACGCATATTGTGGTGCCAAAACAAGCTCCTCTTGTAGTTTTGAGAAGGCATACGGTGTAAGAACAGTTGCAGCATGCGACTCTATCGGTGAACCTGTTTTCAGGGGAACATTTTGAACATTTCTCTGTACCTTATGTTTTCCTCCTGCTTGATCTTTAGCGCCTACAACCCGAGCAACCTGCATATGTACAGTTGTCAGTAAAAAATTGGAGAAGAATCAAATGAGCAAATAATTAAACTGTTTAAGTAACAAAAGGTAAGTGAGAATCTCACACCTGCTCCACAAAATTATCAAGTACAGATTGCACGCTCAAAATCCTCTGGATATAAGTATTTATTGTCTCTGACTGAAATGTACTTGTCATTCCAGCAAAGAAGTAAGATCTCAAAAAAGGCAGCGCCCAGTATGAACGTAAAGCATATAGACTGACAATGTGTTTATTTTCATCCAGCTTGTAGGTTTTGACCATCTCATTCCATCCCACTTCATATTCCTCTATAGAATGTAAATTGTAGAGGCGATGGAACTCAGCCTTCCAATTATCATATTGGGATCCGAGAAGTGTCAAAAACCAATCTGAAAACCTCGAAATTATATGCCAAATGCAAAATGCATGTTTTGCCCTTGGTATTTCAGTGACAATTGCTTCTTTGAGCCACAAATTCTGATCAGTCAAAATGGTTCCTGGAGCCTTGCCGTTGATGGAGCCCAAGAATGTCTATCACCAATTTGGGAGAAACGAAGTAAAACAAAAAAAGATTTCATATTAGCATATGGAACCAAGGGAGTTGCAAGCTATGGATTGAAAGATGCGTTTAAGATATCTGCAGTTGTTGTTGCTAAGCTAGTTGCTTATGATACCAGAATTGACCTGAGATGGTTTGACCTGATGCCCGTAACAAACATATATACAGGTAAGGATAAGAAGGGGGAAGATTGGTAAAAAGATATAAAGAAATGCGTTATCAACCATTAAACAGAAAAGAGGAAATCCAAAGAAAGATCACAAAACGAAGGTGAAGAATCATCATTACGGTAAGGCAAAGCGACGCAAATATTAAAGTGCAAGCTGACAAAAAGTCATTAATGTTGTTAAGCAAGAGATCTTCCAACTAGCTTGCAACATACTCTCTTGTCTTTTTATGATTTTTAGTTCTTGGGTACAGTCGAAACCACTCTCTTAATATAACTCAAGTTTTAGACTCTAATCTGATGAACTTATTAGATAATATGCTTTCACACTAATTGCAACAATTAGTTTAATAATTTCCTTTGCCACCAGTTTGCCCAGTTATTTGAAGTAGCTCCTTAACATCTGATAATTCATTTTTCCTTTTTTAACATATGAAGTAGTAGTAAATAACAGCAGGAGTGAACTCCACTTTTTTGCACTAGTTTCATCAGTATTTTCTGGGCACTCTCGCGGACTCCTGTTGTTAGGCACATGAATAGGCATTTCAAACACTTAAAGCTTTTTGGGTACTGGCAAATTAGGATTAATACTTTATACATGGGATTGGTATAATGGTATAGTGACATGATTGCATGGCTTCGTACCTTCAATGCCCAGGAGAAAGACTGCAAATTTTCATCACGAAGGAGTACACAGCCAAAGAAACAATGCATTCCATGGTTATCCACTCCGATCCATATCCCAAGAAGCATATCATAGGCATCCAAGCGGTGAGTAGTGTCAAATACTATGGAATCACCAAAAGCCTCATACAACCTCATTGATGAAGCATAAGACCAGGCAATATGCTCCAACCTGTTATTACAATCTATTTTATAGTCGTATTTGAAGTTAGGGTCTTTGTCTTTCATCTCCTTGCACATTTTGAGGAGGTCAATAGGGTCATTGTCTTGGTCCACATTTCTAAAAGATTGCAGCAAGTTTCTGACATCAACCTCTGTGAAGGGTAAGCAACCCAACTTAACTCCCTTCTCTAGCTCCATCAACCTTAGCATTTGCCGAACTGACATCCCAGCTTTCGCAAACATGCAAATGCGACTCTTGTCATCAGGAGACATGGTGCAGTAGGCAGGAACAAGCTGCACCTCAGTTGACTTTAAGAGTTCATGGTTATGAACATTGCTGAAACCTGTGATCCGCCATTCAGGGACATTAAAATCTGCTCGTTTAACAATTCTCATGAACGCCTGACATCCACAACGCGATGATTTTCGATTCCTTTGCAGCTTGCCATCTTCTGAAGGCTTTAGTTGTGGATAGCCACCACGATGGCACGTAAAATCTCTTCTTGTAATCCCCCTACCAACGCCATCTTTCCCCCGCGTACGATGACGTCTGATTGAAAAGCCACTTTGCTTTGCAAAGCTACAGTAAAATTCATATGCAGCATCCTGTGATACAAATCTCTGGCCAATGAAAGGGACGAGGTTCACCGATGTTTGTCGTGATAAGATTATGTCCTCAGGCATTTCCTCAACAGTGCCAATATCATCCTGAGAAGAATCTGTCCCATTTTCAGATATTTCTTTTGCTGTGCTTGTTATCTCAGGCATTTTCCAATTCTAAAAATATCGGATTACGTATGATAACACCATCTTCACATGCTATATGCAGCCAATAATGCACAATCACTGCAAGCTGTATAAAACATCCAATGTTGCAGAAAAAGAAAGAAAGCATAAGGATACGAAGGCAAAAACACAAAACTGAAAACAAAATAAAAAAGAATCTAAAAGTGTCATGAAGGTTCTGAACCACTTAGATTTTCATTAAAGTGGTAAAAATAAGGCATGATACTCGAACTCATAGTGCAGTCGGTAAGAGGATTTCTATTAGCAGTTCTCACCAATAAAAACAATATTACAAGCTGACAGCAGGATCCAATTCATCAAATACTCTGTGAATAGAAATTATACCCTATATTACATGGATCTTTCATTTGCCTAGATATATCATATATCCATATCGAACAAGTACCGCATGAAGATTTTTCGAAATAAATTAAAAATAGTGGGGAAAAAAAACTAATGTACCCATATACAATAACAACTAAGCCTTAGTCCCAAACAAGTTGGGATCAGCTATATGATCCTCACTGACCATGTGAGAGCTTGCTATAGCATGTCTCAAGCCCGAATAAAGGAGGAGTGTTGCGGGAAACTGGCATCCAGCATAAAACTAGCCAATATCATGATAAATTCCCGTAACATGTACCCATAATTGAGTCCATGTAACATAGATTATAACATGTGGGACTTGTTATTGAGACAAAAGCGTAGCTTATTTGAGAAAAACTACCAAAATTAGTGTTAAATTATTATTGTTACTAAATTAGTTCCTAAAGGAAATAACACATTAATACCATGACTTTTTGCCCACTGGCTCAGTACACGATTTCAGGCGTCTCAAGTAATACACCAATCTTTGAAGTTCCGCGAAATCACAGTAAAATAAATCAGATATCAGAATTGAAAAATTATCCCATATAATCAGCACAGCACATGAAATGAGCCCGATACAGCGGAATAGATATAGAGAAAATATATAGCTAAACGAACTAGTTTGGGATTGAGGCATAGCTGAATAAATATAGAGAAATTATACAGCTAAACGAACTACTTTGGGATTGAGGCATACAACAATAGCGAGCAGAGCCCACTGGACACGTAAATCAGCCAAAATAACACAGTAAGCTTCAAATATCTACACAGCCTAGAAAAAAAAGACCTTGGCTCGAAGAGGTGGCCGGAGAAAACGAACACGAACGCCGGCGGGAACCACGGCGGAAGCGGCAAGGAACTGGAAGAAATGGAGTAACTGGAATCGACTGACGAACTGTAAGATTTGGCTAAAAGCCAGATTTACCCCCAGTCCAAATTTATATTCTAGGGCAAAAATGTAAACTCTGTAACCTTATCTCCTTACCTGATCTGCAGATGATGTATTACGTCATACCAGTATTTTAAAAGGCGTGGGCGTAAGGCGAGGCGTTTTACATATGACTCAGCGAGGCGTAAGCCCATAAGTATTTAATTTTTAATATTTTATAAAATAATATAATAATAATAATAAATATTTATAAACAGGTAAAATTACATAAAAATTGAAATATATATATATATATATATATATATATATATATATATATATATATATATATATATATGTGTGTGTGTGTGTGTGTGTGTGTGTGTGTGTGTGTGTGTGTGTGTGTATGTGTGTATAGGTTACTTACAAGCAATGTTTTAAAAGGCGGGGCGTGAGGCGGGACGTTTTACTTGATATGGGACGTGAGGCGGGGCGTTTTACTTGATATGGGGCGAGGCGTAAGCCTGGAAGAGGGGGGACGTAAGGCCCATGGATCTTTAAAAAATTTAATTTATAAATTAATAAAATAACATAATAGCACAAAAAAAATAGAAATTAAAAGTTAAAAATTAAAAGAAAATTAAAGGAACTCATAGAAAAAAAATATCTATCATGATTATTAAGTATAACTAATGCATACAAATCACGTATAATGTCTTTAACTTTCAAATAATTAAAAACTTACAATTTAATTATAAAAAAATGATCAAACTTCATATTTTACCTTCCTAAAAGTAAATAATTAATAAAATCTTATTAGTACGATAATTAAAATATTACTCCTTCATGAATAAATACAAATTAGTTTAAGATATCAAATTAATAAAAGTGTATAACAAGGAGGGACAAATGAACTAAGACACGACCAATAACAAGTGAAGATATAAATTCGCAATACTATGTCTCATTATTAGAGTTATGCTCAATCTTCATATTTCTATCGATGAATAGAACTTTTATCATTAATTTGTTAAAGAATTTTGAAGGTCAACGATATTAATTAGGAAATTCGACACGTGATTTGCGTTAGAACTGTTAGGCGAGCCCCGAGCATTGGGCATTAGGCGTGTTTAGGGCGCATGGTCGGGCGCTTGGGGCGTAAGGCTCACAGAACTAAGCCCCATACATGAGCCCCAGGGTGTTTTGCAAGTGACCCGCCCAGAGGCGAGCCCCGGGCGATTCCCAAAAATATCTTTTAAAACACTGGTAATAACAACAACAATATAAAATAAGCTGACCTAAAAATGATTAATTTTTTTCGAAAAGAGTATTGCAAAGAAAAGTAGAGTGAGAAATTTTTTATTGCAAGGAAACTCAGTGGGACAAAACCTTATATGAAAAAAAAGAATACAACGCGTATTAACTGACGAGAACATTAGTCAGATATTTGAGTCTTTGCATTTCAATCTTGTGTATCACCTTCAAAATATCGTTGGTAGAGATTTGATAAACAAATCAGCCATATTAACTTGAATGAATATGTTGCACCCGAATCATCATTCTTGATGGAGATGTATTGTCACTACTTTAAAAAAAAAAAAAGCAAATTTTTGATTGAAAAATTCCGACCGAAAAAAGGCAGTCGGAATTTCTGACCGTTTCGATCAAAAATATAATTAAAATTATATTTTTATTTATTTAATAATTTTTGCCTCCAAAATTCGACCATTTCCGTCGATCAATTACGTGAAAAATGCCGCAAAAATATAATTTTGGAATTTCGACTGAGTCAGTCGCAAAAATTAAAAAATTAAAATAAATGTTCCGATCAATTTGGTCGAAAATGCTAAAAAATTGAGTTTAACTGGTCAAGGCATTTGTGATCGATTTGATCGCAATTTTAAAATTATAAATTACAACCGGATCGATCACAAATGCTTTTATACAGCCCCTCAAATCCGTTTTTCCTTCTTTATTCTTTCTTCTCTATTTTTTATTCCTCTCATCCCCTCTTCTCTTCTTCTCCCACTCGATCTATTTTCCTTCGTCTCTCAATACAAGGTAAGTAATTCCCTCTCTCTCACTCTCCCTCTCCCTCTCCCTCTCCCAGCCCCCGTCCCCCGTCCAGTCCTCCTCCCCCGTCTAGCCCCATCCCCTTCCCCATAATTGTTTTTGCCCCAATTTGTTTAACTCTTTTTTTTTGCAGTGAATCTGGCGGCTCTTCTCCTCTCCTGTGGTGGTCCAACAATTTCTCCGGTAAAGTAAATCTGGTGACTTTAGTATAAGGTAATTGTTTTTGCTAGTAATTGTCTTCTTCTTTCTTGGGTTTCATACGGTTTAAGGATTTCAGATTTACTGTGGAAAGTTTCTTCTTTTTTTTTTTTAAATTTTTAGCATTTTCTAGTTGTTTTTAGTATGTATAAATTAGATACACTAACAATGTTTACTTATACTTTTAGCAATTTAGTATGTATAAATTAGATATAGTATGGATAATTTTAGTTAGATGTTCTTGTGAAAGTGGCTAGTATACTTGTATGTATACAATAGTAAATCAAGAAATTTTTTATAATAATTTGGGTATTTTCTACAATTATGGAATTCTTGTTTATATAAAAAATAATTTAAGTGCTAATACTTCTCTGTTAGAGTTGAACAATATTTTAAAGAGTTAGAATTTTTATACATTCAAGTTAGGTTAGTTAAGAAACAACTTAAGTGCTAATACTTCTCTGTTTCGGCTTTTCATTTGAAAATTCTCCACGGCCTATCTATGTGTTAATTATGTTATTTATTATTGGAACGAAATGAAGAAAATGCAGTCAATTAAGCATTAAAGCGCTACCATATACTAATTTGAAATAAATTAGATGAATTTATATGTTTTAGGACTTTTTTGTCTTACAATAGTTTAATGTACCTATTAATATTGAAACCACCCAAGTACTATAGAAAAATATATAATTAAACTATTTAGATAACCTTTGGAAAAATATAACTTAGTAACTAGTATAAATAAAATAAATATGTCAAACTTCTAGCTTTTTAACTTTGTGTAGATGACATTTGCGCATCGTAGATGGATGTATAATAGGAATCATCCTAATCGTGTGGGGTTAAAGGATGAACTTAAAGAAGGGGTTGCTGGATTTATTTCTAAGGCAAGGACACTTGATGATTTTCGTATTGAAGGAACGATTAGGTGCCCTTGTGTGAAATGCAAGTGCGTTAGTTATTGGGAGAAGATGTTGTTACATGTCATCTTTTTAAAAGGGGATTTATGGAAAATTATTATGTGTCGACTGCTCATGGGGAGAATCTTGATTGCGCAAATGATGTTGATTTTCATAATTCCTTTGGTAGAGATTTGATAAACAAATCATCCATATTAACTTGAATGAATATGTTGCACCTTGAAATCATCATTCTTGATAGAGATGTATTCTTCATATGATCTTGTTGGAATCGTTATTTCAATATCATTGACTTTATACTTTTAAGTGATTGAACTGCATGTCCAAAACTACACGTCTTTCATATGAAACCAATTTTATTCGAATTTTGTCTCTTCCATTTAGCCAATATTTTTGTGTCTGTATTCGACAGACTTAAGATCCTCATCTATACTTAGCGCTATCATAGATGTCGTCGACGAACGTTTTATATCGGTTCCAACCTCATTTTTTAGAAAGACATAACATATAAATCTCTTCATTCATATTTTCAAGTACCTGAACCTCTCTTGAGCCTTTATGAAGTGTTATGTCATGTGATCTTCTAGATCACTTGTCTATTTATTATGATCATTTGCTCATCTTCTTTATAAAAATTTTTATTTGAAACCGATTTGTCTGTAGGCTTTAAGCGTACCGTAGACTTTGCCCTTCTAGGACTTATTCTAATAGGAGGATTTACAGTGAGAATAGAATTACTTTCTTTGGGTCCGCAAATGCGTGTGACATGCTTTGCAATATATTGCATATGAATTATCTTTTTATGAACTTCAAGTTCATATTGTCTTATTCGATGATCTAGATGTAGAAATTATAATTCATTCTACGTAACTTTTTCTCACATATTTATCGTGTCTCCCCCTCATGTTAGAAAAATTAACTTGCTTCCTCAACTTTGGAAACCCACGTTTATGCGTTATGGTGTTAATCAAAATATACACGACACATCAATAATAATAAGATGAAAATATATTTGGTTCCTGACTTTGAACCACTTGTGAGGGGAGAATGAAATAATACTTTTATATATAACGTATATCAAACTAATATATATAACTTTATTCTCATAAGCAATAGTTTAACAATTAAGTCGAGGCACTCAATAAATTATTTTACTAAACTAGTTGAGATGTAAACCAATTTATCAAGATGAACTGTCATGAATAGAAAATATAGAAATTATGTTCGAAATTAAATTATTGAGCAAGTTACCTCGCAAACATCAGGTTGCGGGTTAATAATAATCGCACATGTAACCATCACATAGATGTATTTTATGTGGTATACATTGCAGGTGAATGGGCCCACATTCACCTTTGATATTTCCAGCATTCATGGGATTCAATCTGTGATGACCCAATATGTTATCTTTAATTTTAAATATTATTTATGTATTCTAAAACCTCAAATAGCACCATTTAGATTTCTTCGACTTGCGTGCATTGTCCGTATAATTTTTCGAAAAGTTTTTATTTGAAAAATGGATTAAAATGTGAAATAGAGGTTTAAAACTCAACTGAGTTGACTTTGGTCAACATTCTGAGCAAACGGACTCGGATCAGTATTTTGACAGTTCCGGTAGGTCCGTATCGTGATTTGGGACTTGGATGTATGCCCGAAATTTAATTTGGAGATCCCTAACTTGAATTATCGCCAGTTGACGAAAACTAGAAACTTAAAGGCTTAAAGATTTTAAAGTTTGATCACAAATTGGCTTTTATTGATATCGGGGTCGGAATTCAGTTCTGAAAATTTTTATAGGTCCGCTATGCCATTTATGACTTGTGCGCAAAATTTGAGTTCAATCGGACTTGATTGGTAGGTTTCGGCATCGAATGTAGAAGTTGAAGATTCTTAAGTTCCTTAAGCTTGAATAGGAGTATGACTCGCGGTTTTAGCATTGTTTGATGTAATTTGAGATTTTGACTAAATTCATATGATATTTTAGGACTTGTTAGTATATTTGGTTGAGGTCCTTGCGGCCTCGGGTGAGTTTCGGATGGTTAACGGGTTTAATTTTGGACTTGAAACTTTGCTGGAACTTTTCTGATGCATTGTCTAGTTTCCTTCTTCGCGTTCGTGAGAAGGGTCTCGCGTTCGCGAAGAGGAACTGGAGGCAAACGAAATTTACTTTTCGCGTTCGCGAAGGATAATGTGCAGTGTTCATCGCGAACGCGTGGGAGTGTCCGCGTTCGCGTAGAAGGGCGAGACCTGGCTAGGCACCAGGCGATAAGGCTTCGCGTTCGCGAAGGCCAAGCTTGGCAAAGCATGACCTTCGCAAGACTGCCCTCCCAGTCGCGAAGAAGAAATCCCTAGACAGCAGAACTTAAGTTCTCGAAATGGGATTTCGTCCCATTTTTCATTATTCACAATTTTGAGCTCGGGTAAGGCGATTTTTGGGCAATTATCATGGGTAAACACTGGGGTAGGAGTTCCTTAACCTATATTGATTATATTTCATGATTTCATATTCATTTACATCATGAATCTGTGAATTTATGGAAGAAAAATCAGATTTTTATAAAATCTTCCAAAAAAGTAAAATGAAGATTTGAAGGTCAATCCGATGTCGGACTTCGATAAATTTTGTATGGTTGAACTCATATCATAACTGCTGTTTGGATTTCGTGAGTTTTTTCGGGATTCGAGATGTAGGTCCCACTGTCAATTTTTAAAATAAATTTCGGATTTTAATCCGAAAAATTAGCAATTTCATATGAAATTAATTCCTACGATTCGTATTGAGTATATTGAATTGTTGTGACTAGATTTGAAGCTTCCGGACACGAATTCGCGAGGCAAAGGTTTATTAGAATCTTGAATTTGGTTGCCAAGCGAGGTAAGTGTCGTGGTTAACCTTGACTCGAGGGAATAGAACCCTTGAATTATTTGTTATGTGAAATTCATGTGAACGACGTATAGGCGAGGTGACGAGTGTCTATATGTCATCAAATTAATTGTTTGCCTAATTATTTGAAAATCACAAATTACTTTAAATCATGAATTAATTATTATATTAATTGTCTCTCTCATATTCCTTGCTCAATATTATGCCTTGAATCCATGCTATAATTGCTACATGCTTATTTGATTTATGTGACTTAATTGTTACTTGACATTTAGTATACTAATTATTAAATTGCCTATTTCCTTCTTAATTTCCATAATTAATTGCTACTTGTCATCACTTATTTCTAAATAAATCATAATTATTGTATGCTTGTTGTCTTATAATTTCATATTAATTGTTGCATTTATTGGAGTAATTTCTTTTATAAGAATTGATAAATTATATTATTGGAGGAGCGGGTTGCACGCCGCAACATAATTGATTGAAATGAATATATTGGGGGAGCGGGTTGCACGCCGCAATAGAATTGATTGAAAAGATATATTGGGATCGGGTTGCATGCTGCAACGGAATTGAATATGAATATATTGTGAGATCGGGTTGCACACCACAATGGAATTGAATATGAATATATTGTGGGATCGGGTTGCACGCCGTAACGGAAACTGATTGAAATAATAATTGGTTATGACTGCCGAGTTGGCTTCAACTGTTGAAATGAGATCCCCGTTTTATTTTTATTATTGTTGTTATTATTATAATTGTGTACAGGTTAATGTAAGTGACATGCCTTAGCCTCGTCACTACTTCGTGGAAGTTAGGCTCGGCACTTATTGGGTACATGGGGTCGGTTATACTCATGCTACATTCTGCACTTCTTGTGCAGATACCGGAGTTGGTCCCAGTGGTGTATAGTAGATTTGCTCGGATTCAGTTATAATTTCATAGCGTTCGCAGTTCTGAAGTCCCCTTCCACTCTTTGTAGTTGTGTATTTCTTTCAGATAATATCATTTTCATTCAGACCTTTATTTGTATTGTTCTAGTAGCTCGTGCACTTGTGACACCAGTTCTGGGATGGTATTTAGCATCGCTATTATTATAGATTATTCGCTATATTTCAGACATTACTTCCGCATTTGTTTCTTTGTTATTAATTAATTTTAAATTATTTAAAAATAACTAATATTATTCTAACGTTGGCTTGCCTAGCAAGTAAAATATTATGCGCCATTACGACCCCGAAGATGGAAATTTTGGGTCGTGACAAGTTGGTATCAGAGCCCTAGGTTACTTAGGTCTCACGAGTCACGAGCAAGCTTAGTAGAGTCTGAAAGATCTGTATGGAGACGTCTGTACTTATCTCTTAGAGGCTATGAAGTTTAGGAACAATATCACTTCTTTCTTATTCTGTCGTGCTATTTTATTCTATCATAGATGATTGAACCATTCTATTCTTATTCTCTCGCAGACGGCGAGAACACGTAATGGGGTTGATTTTGTTGTGTTTCACATAACTGGTTCCGCCAAGAGGTGGTGGAAAGATTACGTATTTACTATATCAATTGGTTCGCCTGCACTTACTTGGGAGTAGTTCTCACGGCTATTTCTAGAGAAGTTCATCCCTATTACATTGAGAGAGGATTACCATAAGCAGTTTGAGCGTCTCCAACATGGCAGTATATTAGTCACTCAATATGAGACCCGTTTTATTGATCTAGCCCGTCATGCTCTTCTTTTGCTTCCTACCGAGAGAGAGAGGGTGAGGAGGTTCATTGATGGACTCGTTCAACCTATCAATCTACATATGGCCAAGGAGACCGGGAGTGAGATTTTTTCCAGACGGATGCTAATGTCGCCAGGCGGATCAAGATGGTTCTTTCACAGGAGAGAGGGCCAGTGTCAGATAAAATCCCAGTCATTCCGGTAATTTCAGAGGCACCCCATATGGAAGCAGGGGTACTTATGGCAGGGGTCATCCTCCTAGGCCATTTTATTCAGCATTTCAGGCATCTCCCGGTGCTTCTGGGAGTCATGGTCCTATTATGCCTTACTCTGGGCAGCCGATATTTAGTGCACATCCAGCTCCAATCAGTGCACCACCGCTCTAAAGTCACTATGGCAGTTATCCGACCCATTCGAGTCTGCTTCAGCTTCGGCAGCCACGACAAAAGGATGAGTGTTATGAGTGTGGGAACATTGGTCACATCAGGAGGTATTGCCCTAGGTTATCTAGCTACAGATATCAACAGGATTCTCATGCCATCATACCGGCACCAGTTGCTCCACTGCCCGCCCAGCGAGCTATAGGTATCAGCAGGATTATCATGCCATTATATATGTGTTCTAAAACCTCAAATACCACTATTTAGCTTTCCTCGACTTGCATGTGTTGTCCGGATAATTTTTCAAAAAGTTTTTACGTGAAAAATAGATTAAAATATGAAAGAGAGCTTTAAAACTCAACTTAGTTGACTTTGGTCAATATTTTAAGGAAACGGACTCAAATCAGTGTTTTGACAGTTCCGGTAGGTCCACATCGTGATTTGGGACCTGGGCGTATGCCCGAAATTTAATTTGGAGGTCCCTAACTTGAATTATCGCCAGTTGACGAAAACTAGAAACTTAAGGGCTTAAAGATTTCAAAATTTGACCACAAATTAAATTTTATTGATATTGGGGTCGGAATCTAGTTTTAAAAATTTTCATAGGCCCGTTATGCCATTTATAACTTGTGCGCAAAATTTGAGATCAATCGGACTTGATTTGATAGGTTTCAGCATCGAATGTAAAAATTAAAATATCTTAAGTGTAACGACTCGGCCGATCATTTTGAGAGTTATAGCCCTGATCCCCTGTTTACTGATTTCCCCGCGTCATTTTCTGCTTATGTGTCTTGCCGAGAGGTGTTGTTTGTGGTTTGGGAGTGTTTTGGGACACTTAGTCCCTAAACAGAAGTTTAAGTCTTAGGATTTTTGATCGTAGTCGGAACAGTGTGAAGACGACTCTGGAATGGAATTTCGTCGGTTCCGTTAGCTCCGTTGGGTGATTTCGGACTTAGAGGCTTGTCCGGATTGTGTTTTGGAGGTCTGGAGCTCATTTAGGGTTGAAATGGCGAAAGTCAAATTTTTGGAGAATTTGACCGGTAGTGGACTTTTTGATATCGGGGTCAGATTCCGATTCCGGAAGTTGGAGTAGGTCCGTAGGTTTGAATATGCCTTGTGTGCAAAATTTGGGATCAGTCGTACGTGGTTTGATATGTTTCGGTATCGGTTGTAGAAATTGGAAGTTTCAAGTTTATTAAGTTTGAATCGGAGGGTGATTCGTGTTTTTAGCATTGTTTGATATGATTTGAGGGCTCGACTAAGTTTGTATGGTGTTTTAGGACTTGATGGTATCTTGGTTGAGGTCCTGGGGGCCTCGGGTGTGTTTCGGATCATTATCGGATGCGTTTTAGACTTAGAGAAATGGCTGAAGTTCTGTGATCTGTTGTATCTGGTTTCCTTATACGCGGTCGCGAGAGAGGGGCCGAGATCGCGTAGGCTTAGCTAGGTAGAGGAAGTTTTGTTCTTAGCGTTCGCGGGAAGAAGGATGTGAACGCGTAGTGGTGCTTCGCGAATGCGTGACCAAAGTCGCGTTCACATAGAGTTAAGGAGGCTAAAGTTGGGCCACGCGCTTTGCTCATCGCAAACGCGTGAGGACGTTCGCTATCGCGTAAGTCTGAGAGCCAGTACATCGCGTTCGCTTGGTGTTTACGCGTTCACGTAGGGTTAAATCCTAGGGCAGCGAAGTTGTTCTTCGCGATCGCGAGGCTATTTCCGCGATCGCGATTAAGGAATCACTAGGCAGACTTATATCATTTCAAAACGAGGGTTTGATCATTTTTATCAAAACTCGAGTTTGGGAGCTCGGATTTGGATGGGATTTTGAGGGATTTTCAGAGACATCGATTGGGTAATGATTCTACACTCCATTTTGGTTATATCCCACTAATCTATCATTAATTAATTCTTTAATTTCAGATTTGGGTTGAAAAATTGAGAAAAATGGGAAGAAGTTCTTCAACTAAAATTTTGAGTTTTGAAAAACGTTCTGAGGTCTGATTTGAGTAATTCTTATATGGTTGAACTCATGAGTGAATGGGTGTTCATATTTTGTGACTTTTACCCGATTCCGAGATGTGGGTCCTGTGAGGCTTTTTGGGACGATTTCCTAATTTCTTGCTTTAGCTTAGATTTCATTGATTATAGATATATTTATGGTATGTAATTGATTTTGGCTAGATTTAGGCCATTCAGAGTTGGATATTCATGGGAAAAGCATTGCTTCCTATTGATTGAGCTTGGTTCGAGGTAAGTGGCTTGCCTAACATTGTGGGGAGGGGGGAGGGGGGGAAATCCCCTTAGGATTTGGTGTTGTTGTGATATGTGAGCGTCGTGTACGTGAGGTGATGAGTACGTACACAGGCTATTTATTGTAAAACCAATTTATTTTACTGAGTAGCAACCTGTTTTTCTTTGAGTTATACCGTTTAAATGAGTATCAGTTTGTTTTCATTCTTAATTGAGTTATTCCAGTATGTGTAGTTATCCTGTTTAGTCTAATATCGCATGTCTACGTGCTTTAATTGCTTATTTGAACTCTGTGAAGCATGCCTAGTTTATTTCCTACTTTCCTTGTTCTTTATCAGTATAACTGTAGAAATTTTACTGTTAACTGTTGTATTTATCGGTTGAGCTGTGTGTTTACTTTTGAGACTACGAGGCGGTTCCTCGGGAGTTCTCCTTGCACATTTACTTTTGAGACTACGAGACGGTTCCTCGAGAGTTCTCCCTATATATTTACTTTTGAGACTACGAGGCGGTACCTCGGGAGTTCTTCCTATATATTTACTTTTGAGACTACGAGGCGGTACCTCGGAAGTTCTCCCTGCATATTTATTTTGGGACTAGGAGACGGTATCTCGGGAGATCCCTCTGTTGTTTACCCGTGTGTGTTGTACTGTTGCCTTGCAGTGTTTCCTTTTGTTAAATTCTAGTCTCTTATTATACTGTATATATTCTCCTGCCTTATTTATTATTTACCAGTGGGCATGACCTGACCTCGTCACTACTCGATCGAGGTTAGGCTTGGCACTTACTGGGTTCCGTCGTGGTGTACTCATGCTATTCTTCTATACATATTTTTGTGTGCAGATCCAGGTACTTCTTATCAGCTCCGCTATTAGCTGAGAGTGCCTGCTGCTGTACAAAGACTTCAAGGTACATTTTTCGTGTCCGCAGACCTAGGAGTTCCCTCTATTCTCCCCTATGTCAAACACTTCATATATTCTTTTTATTAGACTCTGGTGTATAGAGATGTTATTTTCCTTCTGTAGCTTTTGACTTATGGTGTTCCGGATTTTGGGAAGATTGTGTATTTATAGAGTATTGGATATTTTACATGCCAAGCCGCATTGTTACTAGTTATTCAATTATCCACTGTTATTAGTTGCCAAGTTTTACTTTCGTTTGTTTATTTCCCGCAATTTGTTAGGCTTACCTAGTCATAGAGATTAGGTGCCGTCACGACATTATACGGAGGGAGTTTGGGTCATGACAAGTTGGTATCAGAGCTCTAGGTTCATAGGTGTCGTGAGTCACAAGCTGATTTATTAGAGTCTCGTGGATCGGTACGAAGACATTTGTACTTATCTTCGGGAGGCTATGGAACTGTTAGGAAAAATTACACTTCTTTGATTCCTTATCGTACAAAATTGTTGACTTCGAAATTCTAAACTTTTGTATTCTATTCTCTCACAGATGGTAAGGACACGTATAGGCGGATCTGATGACCAGGAACCGGCGCCCCTTGCTAGAGCCGCGAGAGGCCAGGGCCGGGGTAGAGGGCGAGGACGTCCACGCGGTGCAGCCAAAGCACCCTCACGAGCTGTTATAAAGGAGCCCCCAGTAGCTCCAGCTGGAGGGCAGACACCTGAGATACATGTTGCTTCACCAGCCCTCCAGGAGACTCTAGCCCACTTTCTGAGCATGTTCAGCACCTTAGCTCAGGCTGGATTAATTCCACTTGCTCCTGCCACATCTCAGGTCGGGGGAGGAGCACAAACTCCCGCAGCCCGTACCCCTGAGCAGCAGGTTCAGGTCGACCAGGTTTGAGAGATTTTTCCGATGCAGCCAGTAGCTCCAGCTCAGCCCGAGGTTAGGGTAGAAGTTTCTGAGGCAGATCATCTCAAACTTGAGAGGTACAAGAAGTACCACCCTCATACCTTCAATGGATTGGCGTTAGTGGATGCCCAAGATTTTCTAGAGGAGTGTCACTGCATTCTCCGTACTATGGGTGTAGCAGAGTCGAGTGGGGTTTCCTTTACTGCATTTCAGCTTAGAGGAGCAGCCTTTCAGTGGTGGCATGCTTATGAGTTGAGTAGTCCAGCTGAGGCAGCTTCACCTACATGGACTTAGTTCTCGGATATGTTTTTGAGAGAGTATGTCCCTCAGAGCCTCAGGGACGCATGGCGCGCGGAGTTTAAGTAGCTGCGCCAGGGTGCTATGATTGTGTCAGAGTATACAGTTCGTTTAAGTAGCTGCGCCAGGGTGCCATGGTTGTCGCAGTTCGAGAGAGGGTTCGTCGGTTTATTAAGGGACTCCACCCCAGTATCAGGATTAGTGTGGTCAGGGAGTTAGAGATGGATATTTCTTACCAGCAGGTTGTGAGTATTGCTAGGAAATTGGAGGGAATGCTCGCTCGAGATAGAGATGAGAGGGAGGCCAAGAGGTCTCGAGAGTCTGGCACTTACAGTGGTACTCATGCCCCAGCTGCAGTTCTCCATGGTAGGGGCTTTGGGAGTCGCCTTGTTCATTCAGCTCTTCCAGTTGCTAGTAGTATTCAGGTCCCTTCTTGGCCTTAGGAGCCTTATTATGCACCGCGAGTGTCTAGTGTGCCTCTTGCACGGGGTGCTTTTAGCGGTCAGTCTAGCAGACTTGGCCCGAGCCAGTCACAGCAGCCACACTCTCCGAGAGCTTTTTTTGAGTGTGGTGACACTCTCCATATAGTGATGGATTGCCCCAGACTTAGGAGGGGTGCACCTCCATAGACTTCTCAGCCACCGCGTGCTCCACTAGGTCCTCGGGCTATGATTCCAACACCAGCTACCACCCCACCTGCTCAGCCAGCTTAAGGTGGAGGTCGGGGAGGTCGAGGTCACCCTAGAGGGGGAGGTCAGGCTAGATATTATGCTCTTCCGGCTCGTACAGAGGTAGTTGTTTCCGACTTTGTCATTACAGGTATTGTTTTGGTCTGTCATAGAGATACGTCGGTATTATTTGATCCAGGCTCTACCTATTCCTATGTGTCATCTTACTTTGCCCCATATTTGGGCGTATCTCAGTATTCCTTGAGTTCCCCTATTTATGTGTCTACTCGTGTGGGAGATTCTCTTGTTGTGGACCGCGTGTATCAGTCGTGTTTGATTGCTCTTAGTGGTTTTGAGACCAGAGGCGATTTATTATTGCTTAGTATGGTAGACTTTGATGTTATCTTGGGCATAGACTGGTTGTCGGCCCATTATGCTATTCTTGATTGTCACGCTAAGACCGTAACGCTGGCTATGCCAGGTCTATCGCGATTAGAGTGGAGAGGTACCTTAGAGTATACTCCCAGCAGAGTTATTTCATTCCTTAAAGCTCAACGAATATTTGAGAAGGGGTGTGTCGCGTATCTATCTTATGTGAGAGATGTTAGTAATGATGCCCCTACAATTGAGTCAGTCCTAGTAGTGAGGGACTTTACAGATGTGTTTCCAGCTGATCTTCCGGGCATGCCGCGCGACAGAGATTTTGATTTTGGCATTGATTTGTTGGCTGGGCACTCAGCCCATCTTTATTCCTCCGTATCGTATGGCTCCTACTGCGTTGAAGGAGTTGCTTGATAAGGGCTTCATTCGGCCTAGTGTGTCACCTTGGGGGTGCTCCTGTCTTGTTTGTGAAGAAGAAGGATGGTTCTATGCGTATGTGCATTGATTATCGCCAACTAAACAAAGTTACTGTGAAGAATAGGTATTCATTGCCTCGTATTGATGATTTATTTGATCAGCTACAGGGTGTCAGGGTGTTTTCCAAGATTGATTGATGCTCCGGCTATCATCAGTTGAAGATTCGGGAGCCAAATATCCCGAAGAGTTCTTTTAGGACTCGGTATGGTCACTACGAGTTCCTTTTGATGTCTTTTGGGCTGACCGATATCCCAACAGCTTTTATGCACTTGATGCATAGTGTGTTCCGGCCCTACCTTGACTCTTTCGCCATTGTGTTTATTAACGGTATTCTGGTGTACTCCCGGACTCGGGAGGATCATGAGCAGTACCTGAGGACTGTGCTTCAGACCTTGAGAGAAGAAGTTATATGCAAAATTTTCAAAGTGTGAGTTTTGGCTAGACTCAATGGCATTCTTGGTTTATGTAGTATCAAGTGATGGGATCAATGTGGATCCTAAGAAGGTGGAAGCAGTGCAGAGTTGGCCTAGACCGTCATCAGCTACGGAGATCCGGAGTTTTCTTGGTTTGGCGGGCTATTACCATCGTTTTGTAGAGGCAACCCAGAAGGGTGCTCCGTTCAGGTGGACAGAGGAGTGTGAGGAGAACATTCAGAAGTTCAAGACAGCTTTGACTACAACCCTAGTATTGGTATTGCCTACGGGTCCGGGGTCTTATACTTTATATTGTGATGCATCGCGGATTGGTCTCGGTGCGGTGTTGATGCAAGACGGTAGGGTGATTGCCTATGCGTCCAGACATCTGAAGGTGCATGAAAAGAACTATCTTGTCCACGACCTTGAGTTAGCAGCTATTGTTCATGCCTTGAAGATTTGGCGGCACTATTTGTACGGTGTCCCTTGTGAGATCTACACCGATCACCGAAGTTTGCAGCATCTGTTCAAACAGAAGGATCTTAACTTGCGTCAGCGGAGGTGGTTGGAGCTACTTAAGGATTATGATATCACCATTTTGTACCATCAGGGGAAGGCCAATGTGGTGGCCGATGCTTGAGTCGTCGGGCAGAGAGTTTGGGGAGTTTAGCATATCTACCAGCAGCACAGAGGCCATTGGCATTGGATGTTCAGGCCTTAGCCAGCCAGTTTGTGAGATTGGATATTTCTGAGTCGAGTCGAGTATTGGCTTGTGTGGTCTCTCGGTCTTCTCTTTATGATCGTATCAGGGAGCGTCAGTATGATGACCCCCATCTCCTTGTCCTTAAGGACACGGTCCAGCACGGTGATGCTAAGGAGGTCACTATTGGGGATGATGGTGCATTGAGGATGCAGGGCAGGCTATGTGTGCCCAATGTAGATGGGTTGCGTGAGTTGATTCTCCAGGAGGCTCACAGCTCGCGGTACTCTATTCATCCGGGTGCCGCAAAGATGTACCAGGACTTGAGGCAGCATTACCTGTGGAGGAGGATAAAGAAGGACATAGTGTAGTATATAGCTCGGTGTCTAAATTGCCAGCAGGTTAAGTATGAGCATCAGCGGCTAGGTGGGTTGCTTCAGAATTTAGAGATTCCGAAGTGGAAATGGGAGCGGATCACTATGGATTTCGTTGTTGGACGCCCACAGACTCACCGGAGGTTTGATACAGTTTGGGTGATTGTGGATAGGCTGACCAAGTCAGCTCATTTCCTTTCTATGATGAGTACCTATTCTTCCGAGCAGCTGGCTCAAATTTATATCCGTGAGATTGTCATGCTTCATGGCATACCGGTATCCATCATCTCTGACCGGGGTACGCAATTTACATCACGGTTCTAGAGGGCCGTACAAAATGAGTTGGGTACTCGAGTGGAGCTGAGCACAACATTTTACCCTGAGACATACGGACAGTCCGAGCGCACTATTCAGGTATTAGAGGATATGCTCCGTGCGTGTGTGATAGATTTTGGAGGTTCTTGGGATTAGTGCTTACCACTGCGGAGTTTGCTTACAACAACAGTTATCAGTCGAGCATCCAAATGGCAACGTATAAGGCTCTGTATGGTAGGTGATGTCGGTCTTCAGTGGGTTAGTTCGAGCCGGGCAAGGCTAGATTATTGGGTACAGACTTGGTTCAGGATGCCCTGGATAAGGTGGAGGTGATTCAGGATCGACTTCACAAAACCCAGTCCATACAGAAGAGTTATGCAGATACGAAGGTTCGGGATGTTACATTCATGGTTGGAGAGCGGGTCTTGTTCCGGGTTTCGCCTATAAAGGGCATTATGAGGTTCGGGAAGAAGGGCAAGCTGAGCCCCAAGTTTCATTGGTCCCTTTGAGGTGTTGCGGCATGTTAGGTAGGTTGCTTATGACCTTGCCTTACTTTCCAGTCTAGCAGGAGTTCATCCAGTATTCCATGTTTCTATGCTCCGGAAGTATCACGGTGATCCGTCTCATGTGCTGGATTTTAGCTCAGTCTAGTTGGACAAAGATCTATCTTATGTTGAGGAGCCAGTGGCTATTTTGGACAGGAAGGTCCGAAAACTGAGGTCCAAGAATATGGCTTCAGTGAAGGTTCAATGGAGGGGTCAGCCGGTCGATGAGGCGACTTGGGAGACCGAGCAGGATATGCGCAGCCGTTATCCCCATCTTTTCACCACTTCAGGTATGTCTCTATGCTCGTTCGAGGACGAACGACTCTTTTAAGAGAGGGAAGATGTAACGACTCGGCCGGTCGTTTTGAGAGTTATAGCCCCGATCCCCTGTTTACTGCTTTCCTTGCGTCATTTTCTGCTTATGTGTCTTGCCGGGAGGTGTCGGTTGTGTTTTCAGAGTGTTTTGGGACACTTAGTCCCTAAACGGAAGCTTAAGTCTTAGGATTTTTTTACCGTAGTTAGAACTATGTGAAGACGACTCCGGAATGGAGTTCCGTCAGTTTCTTTAGCTCCGTTTGGTGATTTTGGACTTAGGGGCATCTCTGGATTGTGTTTTGGATGTTTGTGGCTCATTTAGGCTTAAAATGGCAAAAATTGAATATTTGGAGATTTTGACTGGTAGTGGACTTTTTGATATCGGGGTCGGATTCCGATTCTGGAAGTTGGAGTAGGTCCGTAGGGTTGAATATGACTTGTGTGTAAAATTTGGGGTCAATCGGACGTAGTTTGATAGGTTTCGACATCGTTTGTAGAAACTGGAAGTTTAAAGTTTATTAAGTTTGAAACGGAGGTTGATTCGTATTTTTAGCGTTGTTTGATGTGATTTGAGGGCTCGACTAAGTTCGTATGGTGTTTTAGGACTTGTTGGTATCTTTGGTTGAGGTCCCGGGGGCCTCGGGTGTGTTTTGGATCATTATCGGATACGTTTTGGATTTTGAGAAATGGCTGAAGTTTTGTGATCTGGTGCATCTAGTTTCCTTATACGCAATCGCGTAGGCTTAACTGGGCAGAGAAAGTTTTGCTCTTCGTGTTCGCATGAAGAAGGATGCAAATGCGTAGTGGTGCTTCGCGAACACGTGGCCAAGGTCGCGTTCGCGTAGAGTTAATGAGGCTAAAGCTAGGCCACGCGCTTTGCTCATCGCGAATGCGTGAGGACGTTCGCGATCGCGTAAGTCTGAGATCCAGTACATCGCATTCACTTGGTGTTTTAAGCGTTCGCGTAGGGTTAAATCCTGGGGCAACGAAGTTGTTCTTCGCGATCGCGAGGCTATTTCCGCGATCGCGATTAAAGAATCGCTGGGCAGCCTTATATTATTTCAAAACGAGGGTTTGACCATTTTTATCAAAACTTGAGTTTGGGAACTCGGATTTGGAAGGGATTTTGAGGAATTTTCAGAGACATCGATTGGGTAATGATTCTACACTCCATTTTGGTTATATCCCACCAATCTATCATTAATTAATTCTTTAATTTCGGATTTGGGGTTGAAAAATTGGGGAAAATGGGAAGAAGTTCTTCAACAAAAATTTCGAGTTTTGAAAGGCGATCTGAGGTCGGATTCGAGTAATTCTTATGTGGTTGGACTCGTGAGTGAATGGGTGTTCATATTTTGTGACTTTTACCCGATTCCAAGACGTGAGCCCGGGGAGGCTTTTTGGGACAATTTCCTAATTTCTTACTTTAGCTTAGATTTCATTGATTAGATTAGTTTCTTATAGATATATTTATGGTATGTAACTGATTTTGGCTAGATTTGGGCCATTTAGAGTCGTATATTCATGGGAAAAGCATTGATACCGATTGATTGAGCTTGGTTCGAAGTAAGTGGCTTGCCTAACCTTGTGTGGAGGAAATCCCCTTAGGATTTGGTACTGTTGTGATATGTGAGCGCCGTGTACGTGAGGTGACGAGTACGTACACAGGCTATTTGTTATAAAACTCGATTTATTTTACTGAGTATCAACATGTTTTTCCTTTAATTTGAGTTATACCGTTTAAATGAGTATTAGTTTGTTTTCATTCTTAATTGAGCTATTCAAGTATGTGTAGTTATCTTGTTTAGTCTAGTATCGCATGTGTACGTGCTTTAACTGCTTATTTGAACTCTGTAAAGTATGCCTAGTTGATTTCCTGCTTTTCCTTGTTCTTTATCAGTATAACTATAGAAATTTTATTGTTAACTATTGTATTTATCGGTTTGAGCCGTGTATTTACTTTTGAGACTACGAGGCGGTTTCTCAGGAGTTCTCCCTGCACATTTACTTTTGAGACTATGAGGAAGTTCCTCGAGAGTTCGCCCTATATATTTACTTTTGAGACTACGAGGCGGTACCTCGGGAGTTCTCCCTGTATATTTACTTTTGAGACTACGAGGCGGTACTTCGGGAGTTCTCCCTGCATATTTATTTTGGGACTACGAGACGATATCTCGGGATATCCTCTGTTGTTTACCCGTGTGTGTTGTACTATTGCCTTGCCGTATTTCCTTTTGTTAAATTCTAGTCTCTTATTATACTGTATATATTCTCCTGCCTTATTTATTATTTACCAGTAGGCCTAACCTGACCTCGTCACTACTCGACCGAGGTTAGGCTTGGCACTTACTGGGTACCGTCGTAGTGTACTCATGCTACTCTTCTGCACATATTTTTGTGTGCAGATCCAGGTACTTCTTATCAGCCCCGCTATTAGCTGAGAGTGCTTGCTGCTATACGGAGACTTCCAGGTACATCTGCCGCATCCGCATACCTAGGATTCCCCCCTATATTCTCCCCTATGTCAAACATTTCCTGTATTCCTTTTATTAGACTCTGGTGTATAGAGATGTTATTTTCCTTCTGTAGCTTGTGACTTTTGGTGTTCCGGGTTTTGGGAAGATTGTGTATTTCTAGAGTATTGATGATTGTACATGCCGAGCGGCATTGTTACTAGTTATCCAGTTATCTACTGCTGTTACTTTCCAAGTTTTACTTTCATTTGTTTATTTTTTGCAATTTGTTAGGCTTACCTAGTCATAGAGATTAGGTGCCGTCACGACGTTATACAGAGGGAGTTTGGGTCATGACATTAAGTTCCTTAAGTTTGAATTAGGGTATGATTCGTGGTTTTAGTTCTGTTGGATGTGATTTGAGGTTTTGACTAAGTTCGTATAATGCTTTTGGACTTGTTGGTTTATTTGGTTGAGGTCCCGAGGGCCTTGGGTGAGTTTCGGATGGTTAACGGATTGAATTTTTGACTTGGAACTTTGCTGGAACTTTTCTGATGTAACGTATGGTTTCCTTCTTCGCGTTCGCGAAGAGGAAATAGAGGCAAACGAAATTTACTCTTCGCGTTCGCGAAGGGTAATGGGCAGTGCTCATCGCGAATGCGTGGGAGTGTTCGCGTTCGCTTAGAAGGGCGAGGCCTGGCTGGGTACCAGGCGATACGGCTTCGCGTTCGTGAATGGAAGACTGCATTCGTGAAGGCCAAGCTTGGCAAAGCATCACGTTCATGAGACTGCCCTCGCGTTCGCGAAGAAGAAATCTCTGGACAGTAGAACTTAAGTTCTGGAAATGGGATTTTGTCCTATTTTTCATTATTCACAATTTTGAGCTCGGGTAAGGCGAGTTTTGGGCGATTTTCACGGGTAAACATTGGGGTAAGTATTCCTTATCCTATATTGATTATATTTCATGATTCCATATTCATTTACATCATGAATCCTTGAATTTATGGAAGAAAAATCAGATTTTTATAAAATCTTCCAAAAATGTAAAATGAAGATTTTAAGGTCAATCCGATATCGAAATTCGATAATTTTTGTATTCTAGAACTCGTATCGAAACGAGTGTTCGGATTTCGTGAGTTTTTTCGGAATTTGAGACGTGGGTCCCACTATCGATTTTTAAAATGAATTTCAGATTTTAATCCGGAAAATTAGTAATTTCATATGAAATTAATTCCTACAATTCGTTTTGAGTATATTGAATTGTTGTGACTAGATTTGAAACTTTCGGACACAAATTCGCGAGGCAAAGGTTTATTGAAATCTTGAATTTGGTTGCAAAGTGAGGTAAGTGTCGTGGTTAACCTTGACTTGAGGGATAGAACCCTTGAATTAGTTGTTATGCGAAATTCATGTGAACAACGCATAGGCGAGGTGACGAGTGTCTATACGTCGTCAAATTAATTATTTATCTAATTATTTAAAAATCATAAATTATTTTAAATCATGAATTAATTATTATATTGATTGTTTTTCTCATATACCTTGCTCAATATTATGCATTGAATCCATGCTATAATTGCTACATGCTTATTTGATTTATGTGACTTAATTGCTACTTGACATTTAGTATACTAATTATTAAATTGCCTATTTCCTCCTTAATTTCCATAATTAATTGCTACTTGTCATCATTTTTTTCTAAATAAATCATAATTATTGTATACTTGTTGTCTTATAATTATATATTAATTATTGCATTTATTGGAGTAATTTTTTTTATAAGAATTGGTAAATTATATTATTGGAGGAGCGGGTTGCACGCCGCAACAGAATTGATTGAAATGAATATATTGGGGGAGCGGGTTACATGCCGCAAGAGAATTGATTGAAAAGATATATTGGGATCAGGTTGCACGCCGCAACGGAATTGAATATGAATATATTATGGGATCGGGTTGCACGCTGCAATGGAATTGAATATGAATATATTGTGGGATCGGGTTGCACGCCGTAACGGAAACTGATTGAAATAATAATTGGTTATGACTGCCGAGTTGGCTTCAACTGTTGAATTGAGTTACCTGTTTTTTTATTATTGTTGTTATTATTATTATTATTGTGCACAGGTTAATGTAAGTGACTTGCCTTAGCCTCGTCACTACTTCGTCGAGGTTAGGCTCTGCACTTACTGGGTACATGTGGTCGGTTGTATTCATACTACACTCTGCACTTCCTGTGCACATACCGGGGTTGGTCCCAATGGAGTATAGTAGATTTTCTCTTATTCAGCTATTCGCAGGAGACTTGAGGTATAACTGCATGACGTTCGCAGTTCTGAAGTCTCCTTCCACTTTATCATAGCTATATGTTTCTTTCCGACAACATCATTTTCATTCAGACCTTTATTTGTATTGTTCTAGTAGCTCAAGCACTTGTGACACCAGTTCTGGGATGGTAGTTAGACATCGCTATTATTATAGATTATTCACTATATTTCAGACTTTACTTCCGCATTTGTTTCTTTGTTATTGTCACGACCCAAAACCTAACCCGTCGTGATGGCGCCTATCGTGATACTAGGTAAGCCGACCTTTCCAAAATACTTTCAAAAATTAACAGAAATGAATTAAGACATTTAAAATAACCGGAGTTTTTCATAAAAACGGGGGTAAAACCCAAACAAAACATAAGCGTGGAAAAATAGCCCGATATCGGGGTGTCACTAAGCCATGAGCATCTAGATATCCAGTCTAATACAAACTGTGTCTAAGTATCAATACAGAAAAGAAAGAAAACATAGAAGGAGAGACAAGGTCTGCGGGTGTCGGCAGCTACCTCGTAGTCTCTGGTACTCGATCGCGCACGAACTCAACGACCTCCGTGATCAAACACACTTGGATCTGCACATGAAGTGCAGAGTATAGCGTGAGTACAACTAACTCAGCAAGTAACAGAAATAAATAAGGAACTAAGAAAGTAGTGACGAGCTATACAAATACAGTTCATTTTCAATAATTCCAGCAAAGAATAGACATGCTTTCAAATCCGATAGTTCAAATCAAATCAACCTTATACAATTACAATGAAGGTAAATCCAGATATAGAATCCCTTAGAAATTTCATGACGATGATAGATAGCAACTAAGTGCATCAATAAATAAAAAAGCAAGTACAACCTCTCAGGGCAACAGTCACTCAACTCATCACAACAGCTCAATCACTCGGCTCTCAACCCTCAATACTCACACTCAATAGGTACTTGCGCTCACTGGGGGTGTGCAGACTCCGGAGGGGCTCCTTCAGCCCAAGCGCTATATCGCTGCGGCATGTAACTCGATCCCATATAAATAGCCATAAGGCTCGTTGCGGCGTGCAACCCGATCCATATATATACACAACCCTGAGGCTCGTTGCGGTCTGCAACCCGATCCATATATACAGCCCTAAGGCTCTTTGCGGCATGCAACCCGATCCATATATACACATATAGCTCATAGCTCGGCACTCAGGACCTAACATAGTCACCAACCGCTATAGTCTCTCGGGCTCTCAGAAATCATAAAGATCA
Organism: Nicotiana tabacum; assembly: GCF_000715075.1. Lineage (NCBI taxonomy): Eukaryota > Viridiplantae > Streptophyta > Magnoliopsida > Solanales > Solanaceae > Nicotiana > Nicotiana tabacum. The sequence continues at coordinate 67,025,094 of NC_134098.1, forward strand.
GCCTAAATAAAAATAACATAGTGTATCAACAAGAATCAAGAAGAGATTGAAATATGATACGCAAGTAAAACCATGACTGAGTACAAGACAACAATTAGCAAATACTTCAATAAGTACGAGACCTCTGCTGGTCCCAACAGTACCATCACATAGCCTAAGCATTATTTCTAATATGATTTGCAGTCAAATTTCTATAACACAGAGAGAACATGTAATTAACAATAGGCTATTCGACTTTACAGTCTCACGGGACAGACCAAGTCACAGTCCCCCACGGTGCACGCCCACACGCCCGTCACCTAACATGTGCGTCACCTCCAAAATAGTCACATCATACCAAAATCCGAGGTTTCGTACCTCACGACCAGATTTAAAACTGTTACTTACCTCAAACCGCACAAAATCCTACTCCGCAATGCCCTTGCCCCTCGAATGAATCCCCAAACATCCCAAATGTATCCACAAGTATTACAATACAATCAATATAGGCTAAAGGGATCAATTCCACAAAAAAGTACTAAATCATAGCCAAAAATCCGAAATCGGCTCAAACCGGCCTCCGGACCCACATCTCGAAATCTGACAAAAGTCACAACACCCGAAATCCCATTCACTCACGAGTCTAACCATACCAAATTTATCAAAATCCGACACCATTTGATCATCCAAATCCCCAAAATTTACTCTCCAATTCTCAAGCCCCAAACCCCCAAATTTCACTTCAAAATCTCACTAATTAGATGGGGGAAATCAGTTGGAAAACAAGTTTTATGATCCAAAATGAGTACAAGAAGTTTACCTCAATAATCACCTCAAAAATCTTCTCCAAAATCGCTTAAGTCCGAGTCCAAAATGTTGAAATAAGACTAAAATCGCGAACCCTTGCTTTTAAACCTTCTGCCCAGACTTTTCGCATCTGCGGACCTATTGTCGCACCTGCGATGCCACATCTACGGTGAAACTTCCGCTTCTGCGAAAGTCACTTGCACCTCTAGGGCCCGCACCTGCGCTCCAGGTTCCGCACCTGTGAACGTGCATCTGCGGCCCTGGCCTCACTTCTGCGGAGTCACGCTCTCCTAGTTGCCCCTGCACCTGCGTCCACTTGTCCGCATCTGCGCTACCGCAGGTGCGGGAAATTCTTCGCACTTGCGACCCCCGTCCTTCATGGCCTTGCCCGCATCGCGATTCATGCAACGCTTCTGCGTGCTCGCACCTGCGGTGCCCACTCCGCAGGTACGGTTACACCAGTAGCAGCAGCTCTTCAGCTGCTTCATCAACTTAAAAATCAAGTCCGCTAACCACCCAAAATCTACCCGAGGCCCTCGGGACCTCAACCAAATATGCCAACAAGTCATATAATCCAATACGAACTTAGTCGAACCTTCGAATCAGTCAAAACAATACCAAAACACTGATTACACCCGGATTCAAGCCTAAAGAACTTTTAAACTTTTGAATTCTACAAATGATGCCGAATCATACCAAACCACACCCGATTGAACTCAAATTGTGCACACAAGTTATATTCAACCTTACGCACATACTCCAATTGGAATCCGACCCCGATATCAAAAAGTCAACCCCTCGGTCAAACTTTTGAAAATTTGACTTTCGTCATTTCAAGCCTAAATCAGCTACAGACCTCAAATTCACAGTTCGGACACGCTCCTATGTCTACCCAACAGAGCTATCGGAACTAACAGAACTACATTCAGGAGTCATCTTTACACACTTCCTACTACGGTCAAAATTCTGAGACTTACGCTTCCGTTTTAGGGACTAAGTATCCCAAAACACTCCGAAACCAAAAATAAGACCTCCCGGTAAGTCACATAAGCAGAAATAGATACGAGAAAAATAGTAAATAGAGGACCGGGTCTAATACACTCAAAATGATCGGCTGGATCGTTATAATTATTAATTAATTTAAAATTATTTAAAAATAGCTAATATTATTCTAACGTTGACTTGCGTAGCAAGTGAAATGTTAGGCGCCGTCACGGTCCCGAAGGTAGAAATTTTGGGCCGTAACACAATCCCAATTTTAGTTGGTCTATTAATTAATGAGAACAAGCAACATAAGAGAATTCGTAAAGAACTTTCTAATTCTTTAATATTTACCCATGCGAATTCTCCTTTTTTTTTTGCACATCATACTTAAATTGATATAGCTAAACTAGTTATGCCAACTGGATAAATTATCAATATTGATAAACTTCAGGTTTATACCATGACGTGTGCAATTATCAATAATCTCTAAGTTTATTATGATATAGGTTTTCATATCAATAAACTTTTACTTTGTTGTTGCATACTTTTATTTGTGTAGTACAAACTGGAGAATAAAACAGGTAGTTTTTTACATACATATTAACCCGCTACAAGTTATAGTAATAGAAGATATTAAATATTTCTTATATTTATAGTCTCAATATAACCAACCGCTTTCGCGAATATTCTAGAAACTAAATAAGTTTCTTTGAGACTTACTACGACACAATACTTTATTGATAATCAATTTTATTTCTCCAAAATAGCATAATTGGCTCTTCCAGAGCTTTCAATTAATTTTGTACTACTACATATTCATCAACATCTAAATGGTGAATATCTCTTTCAAGGAGAAAGTTATACTATTATAGTCATGATCAAAATCATTATAGGCATGATATATCGCTTCTATTATTTTTGTCTTGTAATAATCACATTGCCATAATATTTCGGCATAATCACAATAGGTACGTGATCAATGACCAGTCATGCCATAATAATGAAATTATTTTCTTATTTCATCTCAAACCTCTTTCTAGAGGTTAGTGTAGTATATCCACTACTACTAGCACGTTCATATTCTTCCTAGAATGAATATGTATTCATAAATCACATGTTGTCACATTCACATCATGAATGGACCATAATCATCTATATGTGCTTTACAAAATCTCATGTCAATCAATTACAAATATTACTATCACAGAGTGAAGCATTATTTTGAGAATCCTTATTATTCTCATTACCATAATGACGACAATTATAATTTTATCTATTGCCACGTCCACATCCATTGATACCTTCACAGTAATAATTTTATCTTCTTTCAGACTTTTTACATATTGCTACCACATTCTCTTAAAGAAATGAGAATGAAGCAAATTCAATGGGTGGGTTTCCACTTCTTGTGCTCATAATCATACGTGAATTTGATCATGGCAAGACATATAAATTTTACCACTTCGGGCGGTTATAATTTCTCAAAAACTCTATTAGAATTATAATCAAAATTTATTGTCTTTGTTTGTATTTAAAATTAAATTATAGAATTTCAAGAATTTAAAAGAGAAAAATAAGGTAAAATACTTACCTTAAATCCAGAATTTATTCTTGAAAGAAGTTCATGGAACAATTGACAATCATTATGCTCAATATTATATACAAGTTGAGCACCATGCACACATCCCAAAGCCTGGCGACCAAAGCAGATACCTCTACTCAATTGGTTAGAGTCTCGTGTAGATAACGTGTTATAAAACAATAAAAGAAGAAGAAGAGTATTGTAGAAAAAAGTAGAGAGAGAAAATTCTTATTGAATTAGGATGATTTACAATGGAATAGAACCAAGGAAAGAGTGACTTAGTCATAAAGTAATAAACCCTAAAATCTCTCTAAAATATAGACATTCACCTTAAATATAATTCTATTTATAAGATTTTCTGTTTTCTTTGGAAATTTTTTAAATTTACCCTTTTACGATATATAACAATTTAATTTATCTTCCGTTATATTTTGAAATCATTCATATTCTTATAGTTAACAAATTGTCACGTACTTGTCCTTGACTTCATGAAGCTTCAGCGTAAGAGTTGGTGGATTCACATGCCAAAATAACTTGAAAAAGGTTCACATTTATTCTTCCACTTTCGATTATGAATGAAAATCACGCGTCATTATACTTCACTTTAGGGTCCAAATAAGAGTTTTGTTAGTATTAAGGACATATACGAAACAAAAGTATGAATTGAAAACAACGAATAAAATTAAAATATTTGTATAGTAGAAGGATTTTCTATCCTCGGTAACATTGTTGATGGTTATAGCAAATTCTAGCTCTGTTTCTCGATAAAGAGTACCACATATATATATGTATGAGGTAAAATTGGTTTATAATAAATGGTCGAATGATAGCATGACACGTGGAACCGAAGACAGATAAAAGGTATGTCAAGTAACATTTAGTATCGGGGTCAACAACTACAATCGACATCGGGCAAATCCCAAAGGTTGCGTAGTCAGTGGGAGCAGATCGAGTATTTGCCATCGGATAGAATTCAATGAAGAAATACTCACTAACAGTAAATGATCAACCGTTACAGAGAATATTTGCATTCATGGCATGCCGTTACATATTCATCAATGACTCCTTTATTATCATTTAAGTGGAGTTTTATCCTAGGATCTGATTTCCCTAGGTATAGATATAAATAGCATACTCAACAACCATTGTAAGACACGAAATTCTTGGCAAAACATATGCCATATTTTACTTTCGCTCTGAATTAAACAACTTTATTTACTCTTTATCATTGCTTTCATTTTTGTCCTCGGAAATATCACGCTCGAAGCCAGGCTTGTCATCTTCTTCAATTTCAATAACTAAGTCTCATTCTTAATCTTATTTCTTTATTATTTTTGGATCAAATCAGTTCACTTGTCTATAAAACACGTAACAAATTTAACTGTACCACTTTACGTATAAACAGTTTGGCGCCCACCGTGGGGCTTAGATAGTTGCATAATTACTTTGATCCTTATGTTTATTACTAACGTGTTTGACTTTTTCCTTAGAAAGAAATCACAAATGACAGCTAATGATGTCAACATCACACAAAACATTGAGGGACGCGAAGATTTGCCTTAGCATGAAGACTCGATCAGCGACTCCCGTAATGAAGGGGACGAAGCAACCCTAGTTCGTGAAGGGCAGTACCCCCGGCATGTGCGGGAGCCAACTCCTGATGATGCGAAAGAGGTACATGTCGTGGAAAAGGTGAAAATCTTAAGAGAACAACAAAAATCAATCATGAGTCACTTCTCAAGGTAGGCTCGGATAATGACGGAGTTGAAACAAGCATTGCCAGGCGCTTCCTATAATGCAGACGGAAGGGGCTCAGTTCCTCTCGGCGTTCTCGCAAATCAAACGGTTTAAAGAGTCGATAATAACACCCCAAGGGGTGAGGTAGGTTTTGACGGTGTCAGATGGATCGATAGCGGATCTGGTAATGACTGCGGGAATGATCCCTTCAAAACTGAGCTTATGAGGTTTATGAGAGAAATGAACGAACTAATGGATCAAAATGCGAAGGAGTTCTACGCTCGAATGGATCAGATTTTGGGGGTACCACCAATACTAAAAGGCCTAGATTCGAAAAAATACACACAATTGCCATTTAAACCGAGCGCAACACTAGAGTTAATTCCAAAGAGGTTCAAAATGCTGGAATACCAAAATACGATGAGACTTCGGATCCGCAAGAACACATCATGGCCTACACCACGATTGTGAAGGGGAGCGATTTGGCTCAACATGAGATTGAAGCGGTCTTACTGAAGAAGTTTGGTGAAACCCTCACAAAGGGGCCCCTGACATGGTATTAACTCTTGCCCGAGCATTCAATTGTCTCTTTTTAAATGCTTGTAGATTCATTCATTAAGGCCCATGCCGGGGCAAAAAAGGTCTAAGCCAGGAAGACTGACATATTCGGGATTGCACAAGGTGAGTCAAATTGTTGCAAGAATTCGTGATCCGGTTCCAGAAAAAGAGGATGTTATTACCGGTTGTACGATATGAGTGGGCAGTAGAGGCGTTCACAAAGGGTTTGAATCCACAAAGCTCCGACGCCTCCCCAAAAGTTGAAGGAAAGCCTGCTCGAATTCCAAGCAACCACATGGGCGGATGTCCATAACCGTTATAAGTCAAAAATAAGAATAGAAGATGATCAGCTCGGGTTCCCAACATCAACCAAGGGACGGGACCGAGACAAAAACTAGGACAAGTTTAGAACTGACTTCGATGCGGATCGAAGGTCTTCTAAAGGTCGTTACCTACCGTATGAAATAGACGAGGGACAGAGAAACAAAGGGTTTCAGTCCTCGGATAGGTTCACTTCCGATAGAAGAACCGACCTTAGCCAAAATAATAGGTCATTACAAGAAAAAGAGGTACCAGTAGCCTGTGACTCCACATATCCCAGGTTATCGGATTATAACTTCAACATCAACTTAGTGGATTTGGTATCGACGATGAGGAATATCAAAGAAGCAAGATTCCCAAAGCCAATCAGATCTAATCCCAGCCAGAGGGATCCCAATCTATAGTGTAAATATCACGGAACTCACGATCATAGAATTAGAGACTGCCAGCATCTACGAGAAAATGTAGCGACATTGTTGAAGAATGACCATCTCAGAGAATTTCTAAGTGAACGAGCTAAGAACAACTACGACCGAAGCCGGGACAATACAGAGCCATCGACGGCAGCAGAAGACTCCCCTCGGTTGACTATCAATATGATTTTGGAGGGAATGAAATTAACGGTATGACCTTCTCGGTGGCCAAGAAAATAAATATATTGGTTACTCACAATAAGAGACTCTGGGAAGTCACGGAAGATGATATCACCTTCACGAAGGAAGACGCCGATGGACTTCTTATGCCACATAACGACGCTCTGGTAATTTCTCTTAATGTTCTAGATTTCAAAATTAAGCGTGTTTTGGTTGACCCAAGAAGCTCAACCAACATCATCCAATGGAGAGTGTTAGAACAAGCAAAGCTGATTGGAAGCATCATTCAGGCGACAAAAATCTTAGCTGGATTCAACTTGACGAGTGTGACAATCCGAGGAGAGATCCAGCTACCCATAAATGCCAAAGAGGTAACCAAGACCACCTTATTTGAAGTGGTAAACGGCGACATGGGCTACAATGTAATCCTGGGAAGGCTGTGTATATACGAAATGAAGGTTGTGACCTAAGCATATCATCAACTATTGAAATTCCCAACCCCAGAAGGAATCAAGCAGATAAGAGGATATCAACCAACAATAAGGGAAATGAACGCAGTAACAATTTCCAGCAACAAGAGGAAGGAGCCCAACAAGTAGCAATTATAGGAAACAATGCTTTCTCCCTTGCCGAACCAAGAATATAAAGGCGAGGAGTCATTGGAAGCCCACCAGGTACCGAGATACTTTCAGGTACCGGAGAAGACGGATACGACCAAGTCCACTGCAGAAGAACTCGAGCAAGTGGCCCTATTCGAAGAGTTTTTGGAAAGAAAGTTTCACTTGGGAATATGACTTAATCCCCGAACTTAGGTTAGAATTTATGGATTTCCTTAAAGCTAACACATATTGCTTTGCATGGTCTCACTCAGATATGACAGGTATCCCATTAGAAGTGGCCATGCACAAACTAAGCTTGGGCCCAAACTTCCTACCGGCAAGGCAGAAAAAGCGTGCAATCGCCGAGGTTAGAAACATATTTGTTAAAAAAGAGGTAACTACTCAATATCGGTTCCATAGGAGAGGTAAAATATCCAAAATGGTTAGCCAATATAGTTGTAGTACCAAAAAAGAATAACAAGTTTAGAATGTGCGTAGACTATAAAGATCTAAATAAGGTGTTCCCTATAGACTTGTTGCTATTACCAAATATTGATCAAATTATTGATGCTACGGCCATGCACGAGTTAATGAATTTCCTTTATGCTCACTCCGGGTACAATCAAATCAAGATGAACCCGGAGGATCAGGAAAAAAACTTCGTTTATAACGAACTTTGGCATATATTATTATAATGTGATGCCACTTGGGCTTAAGAGCATCGAAGCCATTTACGAGAGACTCGTTAACAAAATGTTTGAAAATCAGATAGGCAAACGAAGGAGGAATACATTGATGACATGTTAGTCAAGTCTTTGAATACAAGAGATCATCTGAAACACCTTCAAGTGACTTTCGATGTCCTAAGGAAACATAACATGAAACTCGACCCAAAAAAATATGCGTTTGGAGTTGGGTCTGGTAACTTCTTGGGGTTCCTAGTCTAGCAAAGAGGGATCGAGGTAAGCCCCGACAAAATCAAACCATCAAAAATATACCGGACCAGTTGACGAGCATGAAGGAGGTGCATAGATTAACTCGAAGGTTAGCAGCCTTAAGCAGGTTCATCTCAAGATCCTCAGAAATTTGCCACCACTTTTTCTCACTTCTCAAAACGAAGAACAATTTCGAATGGACTCCGGAATGCCAACATGCCTTGAAATACTTTCAAAGGTACCTATCAAGTCCCCCGTTACTGTCAAAACCGGGGGAAGGCAAGCAGTTGCTACTATATCTAGCAGTCTCAGAAGTAGAGATAAGTGCGGTTTTAGTCGGGGAGGAAGAAGGACTTGAACTGGCCCGGGGACTTGGCTCTGCATCGAGATAAAATGCGATTTCCAGCAGGTAGTAAACCAAGTGTATGGGATTTTTGACACAAAGGAAGAACGTATGAAACAGTATGTGAACAAGGTTCAAGCGTTACTTGCACGATTCAGGGAATGGTCGATCATACATATCCCAAGGGAAGAAAATGTGGAAGCAGATGCATTGGCCTATTTAGGGTCATCTACGGAGATGAAAGGATCTGACTCCGGAAGTCGTTCAACTTTTACATTTGGTATTAGATGTGGATGGTTAAAGCGAGGTCAATTCAATCAACCTAGTTTGGGACTGGAAGAATGAGTTCATCTAATATCTTCGTCATGGCAAATTACCCGAAGACCCGAAGGCGTCCCGGGCACTACGAACCAAAGTGGCTCATTACTGCCTCATAGATGGGCAGTTAAACAGGATATCATATCAAGGACCATTGGCCCGGTGTCTAGGGGCCTCGGAGGCGGACTACGTGATAAGAGAAGTTCACGAAGAATTTGCAGAAACCATTCTGATGCAGATTCTTTAGTTCTAAAGCTGGTTAGGGCAGGTTAATATTGGCCTCAGATGGAGCAGGACTCAAAGGCATTCGTTCAAAAAAACGACAAATGTCAACTCTATGCACAATCGTTACACCAACCGACAGAACTATTGCATTCAGTACTGTCCCCATGGCCATTCATGAAATGAAGGATGGGCATAGTTGGTCCACTACAATCGAGTCTCAGAAAGGTAAGATTTCTTTTAATTTTAACTGACTACTTCACTAAATGGGTTGAAACATGTCCTTACCAAAAGACCGGTGAACGCGAAGTGGTCGACTTCATATGGGACCACATAATCTATCGATTCGGAATACAGAAGGAGATTTCCTGCAACAATGGACCATAGTTCATAGGCTCAAAAGTCACAAAATTTCTGGAAGATTTGAAAATCAAAAGGATTACATCCTCAGTGTATCATCTAAGTGCTAATGGATAGGAAGAATCAACCAACAAGGTAATTATCCAAAACCTTAAAAAGAAGTTAGAAGCTGCTAAAGCCAAATGGCCCGAAGAGATACCGGGTGTGCTGCGGGCATACTGGACGATGGCAAAATCGAGAAAAAGAGAAACACCTTTCTCTCTCGTATATGGTGCAAAAACTCTAATACTGGTAGAAGTGGAGGAACTGACTGTACGGTTTTCCTAATCAAACAATAAGGCGTTGGTGGTGAAGCTGGATTTTCTTGATGAACACAGGGACTTGGCGTATGTGAGGATGGTGGCTCAAAATCAAAGGATGGAAAGATATTATAATCGGAGGGCCAATCTGTACAACTTCAAAGAAGGAGATTTGGTTTTAAGAAAAGTGACTTAGAGCACTCACGAAGTCAACGCCCAAAAACTAGGTTCAACATAAGAAGGTCTTTACCGGGTTTCAGCTATCACCGGTAAAGGGTCGTACGAGTTGGAAAATCAAGATGGAGTCAAATTGCCCAACAATTGGAATGTGACTCACCTCAAAGATATTATTGCTGATGGATCCTATAAATACTGAAAGTATGTGCTGCACTATTTTTCCCTTCGACCAGTTTTTGTCTCAATCGGGTTTTTCTGGTGCAAGGTTTTTAGCGAGGCACCAACGGAAAGCATACTATGAAAGGAGGGCCATCGGCAAGGATAAGACCTTTAAATGACAAGGCATTGAAATCTTCACATCAATGATAAACCGCTATGGGGATGGTTAAATAATCTTTGGTTCGATGGCAAATCGCTGATGGGAATCAAAGCTTGCCATCGAACCAAAGACTATTTAACCATTCACAAGTTGTTCCCACTAACGAAGCAAGACTTCCAGTGTTCCAATTCGCATACTTCACATTCGAACACTGGGGGGAGGGGGACAGTATAAGATACAGCAACGAGAATGCCACGAAAAATCAGGGACTGCTAGAACCAGGAATAATAATGCCTTATCGGGACCGGGGACTACATGACCAGCCCCGTAGAAATAAGTTGTATAAGTTAACCACATGTATTGACAATTTCTTTTTTAATTTAGCAAATGAATGCTCGTGTACTTTTAAAGATAGAAGGAATAAAATAAAGTCCTTTTATTTTTATCTTGTTTCTTGTCCAAATGATGAGTCAATTTTATCATATGAAAGTTAACAAAAACATCAAATAATTATGCCGGAATGAATAGGAGACGTTCTCTTCAAGAGAGCCGTAAATATAAAAGGGCCCTCTCTTATGAAACCCTCATAGTAAAGGGTTGATTCCAGAAGAATTCATGCCCGAAATCAAAAGCTATAGGATGAAAGTATACCCGAAGCTTTAATTAACCAACACAAAAGGAATGTATTTTGCACAACACTTAAGCAAAAAATATTCTTTATTTATCAAAGTTCCAAACTCGATGAAAAGTTTGGCATAATTACAGAGTACAAAAATAAAGAGAAAAAAGAAACTAAGCATCATTACCACCAGAGCCCGAAGGGAGAGAGGGATCTGCGGTTCCCCCGGTGGAGGAAGGCAGATTAATTGCCGGTTCTTGGCCTTCATCGTCATATTCCTCTATCCCCCATTCGGTCCCCGAATACTCTGAACCAATACTCGAGGAATCGGTAACGGGGGGCCGAGCGGGAAGGCATTCCCGAGTTGATAACTCCAGTTCTTGGGCCTAGGCAATACAATCATCTATATTAGCAATGCCTATGCTGGCCTCTTCCAAGGTTTTCCTCCTCATATGATATATGTCATAAGTTTTTTCGAATACGAGGGAATCCCCTTGGTCCTGGATCTTTGCTTGGAGCCTATCAATTTCGGGTTGAAGGGCATCTCTTTCAGATCATAAGGCAGTAAGGAGAGAATCGAGCTCAACATTTGTAGTTGAGTGAATCCGATTTTGATCCATGACCCTCTTAAGACTCTCTTCCATATTGTCCATCTTCTCCTCGGTAACCTTAGCCTCATCGGTGTTTGGAGCTTAAGCATGCGTTCAAATTATTTATTTGCTCTTCGAAGGCAGACTCGCGCTAGGCAGCATCAAGCACAACGTCGTGGAGTTCAGCCCACTTAGCCTTAGCCTCTTGAAGTTGCTCGTGTAATTAAGTGGCTTCTTGGCTGTGGGCCATTATCTTGCTCACTCTGCTGCAACTGTGCCTCAAGCTCGCCCGTCTCAGTAATTTTTTCCTCCAACACCAGGAGGCGCGTGATAAGTTAGTTCCTTTCGGCCAATAGTTGATCCCGCTCAGAAGCTAGTCCTTGCTTATCGAGGATCAATATGTGCATGCCTTCAGAAGCAAGAAAGTTAGCATGTAAAAAAAAGTATCAAGATTAGGATTTCTATTGCAACAGGAAAGTAGAAAAGAAGTTGTAAGAGAACAAATGCGGTACTGCTGCCGCGTTGTGCATGTCATTGTTTAACAAGCATTCTCCCAAAAAAGAATGCAATTTCTTCCAGTCTTTTCTGAAGCCAGCAACTTCAGATAGTTCGCAAGCTCCACCAGCTTGGACAACAATTGGCACTCCTTCGAAATCGAAAGAGTAGCATTTCTCCTCCCCCGAGGATTTGGGGAAGGGGGTGAGTAATTGTGACCTAAATTCTCATGATTGGGAGACTGATAAGGAGAAGCAACCCTTTCTCTAATGTCTGTTGCCGGTGAAGGAGATGCAGTTGGTGCAAGTGGCGAAGGGAAAGCTGGTGTTGAGAGGCGTGATGTTGTTGGTGTGGAAGAATGAGAAGCAATTGCGGCAGAGGCAGTGCTGGTTGTTGTTTGCTCGGTGGTCGAAGGCAGAAGAGGCCTAGGTTATGAACTTCTTGGACCGGAGACAACAATAGGGACTGAAAAACGAGAATCAGCGTTTTCCACCAAGTCCATCTCGCCCCAAAGTGCGTGGGTTTCTTCTGCGGACGGGTTTTGAAGCTCCCCCGGATGAGCATCTGGTTGAGCTAATGAAGATCTTTTCCTCCTTTTAAGGGAAACCACTCCATCATTAGCTTCCCCTTCATCATCGTGGACCACTGTGACTGTGGCCGACTCGGTCGTTGTTTCCTTTATCTTCCTCTTTTGAGCCCCAGTTGAGGAAGAGCGTCTTTTTGGTTGCTTGTTATCGGGCTGGGGACTTCAAGAAGAGATGCCCTCACCGGAAGCAGATCCGCGGGCACCGCTTCGAGCAAGGGTCACTTTGCAGCACCCTCCGAGCCTCTTCGGGGTCAGCCAAAATGTCGACATCGGGGCAAGTGAAAAATCCCTACGGAAGTCCTGGATCAAGCAAGAAACGAACTTAGCAACTTTTCGTATAGTTACCTATGTTCAAGCAAAGATAAAAGGAAGAAGGACTCGGTTTATCATGATTCTTGGCCTTCCACCCATATTTGAGGGTCGTGTCCTTCCACCGGCGGGATTCCGATGTTGTGATTTTCGGAATTTTTTGAACTCACTGGTCCAAATCTTGAACCCGTGGAGATTCCCACCGTGTAGCTGGAACAAAAGAAACAAAAAGGCCAGCAACAACGAAAAATAATCTTTTCGCAAAGGAAGGAAATGAATATATCGTATACTTACAAAAGCGATTCCACGATTCAGGAAAGGGCAGAGTTGTGGCCGACATGATGTCCCTAATAGTGATGATGACAAATCGCTTCATCCACCCGCGGTCATTGTCATCATCCACGCTGGTGATGATGACAAATCGCTTCATCCACCCGCGATCTTGTTTTCCTAAGTATAGCTATAAATAGCAGGCTCAGCAGTCATTGTAAGACACGAAATTCTTGACAAAACATATGCTATATTTTACTTTCGCTCTGAATTAAACAACTTTATTTACTCTTTATCATTGCTTTCATTTTTGTCCTCGAAAACATCGTGCTCGGAGCCAGACTTGTCATCTTCTTCAATTTCAATTACTAAGTCTCATTTTTAGTCTTATTTCTTTATATTTTTGGATCAAATCAGTTCGTTTGTCTATAAACCACGTAACAAATTTAACTGTATCGTTTTACAGGTAAACAATACGTATTTAACGTAACTTAGAGTGAAATTTCTTTGACACAATATATTTCTCTTTGTTGAAATTTTGAGTTTGCCTCAACTTCATCACATTATATGTACCGTGACAAATCAAGAGAATAGGTTGTTATTTCATGTATGACATGTGCCAACAAAAGTAAAGCTCAAAAACTCGGTGATCTTTAATAGCAGTTAACGGATCAAAGTTTACTATTATAAAAAGGGTTGTAAGCATCTTCATGTCCTTTTCTTTTCTAATAGATATCCAATTTTTACCTGATGGGTTTTTTTGACAGTCAATAATGAGATGTAGAGAGTAGAGTTGTCTTGGGAAATAATTGGTGTAAAGTAATGGTAAAGCTACCATGGAAGCTACGGAGACCTAGGTGTTCTCGGGAATGAGTGTCTTTGACCAAAATTAGTGGGTTGCTTGACTATTCTTTTTCCATTTGTTACACAATCGATTAAGAAAATTATAGGCCTTATCAATTTAATTTGAATCAGTTATAGCACACTGTAATGCTAGACACAAAGTAGTTCAAGAATACCCCTCGTTATATTATTGATTATTTATATCTTTACAGTCATATTTTGGGTTCAAAACTTCAAATATACCCCTCATTTAAATGGAGGGACACGTGTCATCGTCATGTTGCTCAATTCTAAATATCTCATAATTAATTAAAAAGATCAATTATCCATACCCGAAAAATAATTATTTTTTTTGTAAAAACTAGAAAAAACTAAAAAAATATTTTTACTAAAAACTGGAAAAAAAACAAAAATATTTTTTTTCCAGTATTTACAAAAAACTGCTTTAAAAAAGCTGAAAAATATTTTCTAAAATAATATTTTTGTAAAAACTGGAAGAAAAAAAACTGAAAAGCAATTTTATAAAGCAATTAAAAACTGAAAAAAACTGAAATATTTTTAACTAAAAACTGAAAAAAAAAAAAAGAAAATATTTGTTTTTTCAGTTTTTACAAAAACACTGCATTGACTTTCAGCTTTTTGTTTTCAATTTTTACAAAAATATTGTTTTAGAAAATATTTTTCAGTTTTTTCTAAAGCAGTTTTTTTGTAAAAACTGAAAAAAAAATATTTTTATTTTTTTCAGTTTTTAGTAAAAATAATTTCAATTTTTACAAAAAATAATTCCTTTAGAAAATTGATTTTCAGCTTTTTTTCAGTTTTTTCAAAAATATTGTTTTAGAAAATATTTTTTTCAATTTTTTCTAAAGCAGTTTTTTTGTAAAAACTGAAGAAAAAAAATATTTTCTCTTTTTTCAGTTTTTAGTAAAAATAATTTTAGTTTTTTCTAGTTTTTACAAAAAAAATTGCTTTAAAAAATTGCTTTTCGGGTATGATTAATGAGTCTTTTTAATTAATTAGAAGATATTTAGAATTGACCAACAGGATGATGACACATGTCCCGCCGTTTAAATGAGGGGTATATTTGAACCCAAAGTATGACTGCAGGGGTATAGATAACCCAATAGTATAACGAGGTATATTCTTAGACCATTTTCGAAAGTAGAGGGTATATTTGGCCCTTTGCCGATAACTAAAAGCCTACAGTCTACAATAACCTACTCCCTCCGATACACTTTAATTGATATTTTGGATTTTTTTACATATTAAAAAAATTATTTTTTTGCATTAATTAACAATCCAAATAACCGTATTAATCTTAATTTGTTCATTGAAAATATAACAAATACTCTTATGCTCTTTACTCCAAGGACTACTTTGGAAGAAAAAAAGTTAATTCTTTTTTTGTATTTGAAAAAATCAAATATTATGGACCATAAGAAAAATGCCAAAAAATCAATTAAAATAGACCCGAGGAAGTAACTTTTTGAGGTAATGACAAAATTAAATATGATAAAAATTTTAGATAAAATTGCCACATCATTCAACATTTTGTTGATTATCGATATCTATTTATAATAGTTAATTATGATTTAAATAAAATAATTTGATAATGTGACGAGTTTTTAGAAAGTGCAATGTATAAAAGAGAATGACCCAAATAAAAGCTTGTAAGGAGTGAGCCATTTTAATAAATATTCAGTATTTTGTGTAACTTATATTGAAATATTTCTCATGCAAAAAATATGTGAGAATTAAAGATACTTGTTAGTTTTTTAGTAATATGGAAATAATAATATTCAGTAAATCCAAATTAGTCACTTTAACTGTTATATGTGGTTTAATCTATATTTAGTTTTTTTTTAAAAAATAATTTATTAGTTTTAGAAAGACCCTAGTTTTTGAAGTATGCATGACTCAAACAGTCAAATTCTGCTGTGAAAAATGATTTGACGTGAATACTAAGTAGGTGTTTGGATATAAAAAATTTAAATTTTTGAAAAAAAAAATAGTATTTCGAGTTAAGTTGAAAATTATTATTTGAAATTATGTTTGGACATGCATTTTACTTGAAAAAATATTGTAGTTTTGTGAGTGGGGAAACAATTCTGAAAATTTTGAATAAGTTTTGAAAAACTCATTTTCGAAAAATTTCCAAAATCTTGCAAATTTTATGGACAAATATATTTTTGAATTTATTTTGAAAAAAAAGAAAGAATTTATTTTATGGACAAACGGGGCCTAATTGTATCATCAGAGCTCTTTTTTTGTGGTATAACTATAGTAATTTGGTACTCAGAATTTACTTGTCCGGTTAATTAATATTTGCATTGCGTGTGATCCTTTAAAGGGGAAGAGTTTTCCATTTACATAATTCAAAGCACGAGACATCTAATTAAGGGTGAATACTGATACTAAAGTAAAGGGACTTTTTCCGTATATATACGAAATTTAAAATTTATTTACCCGGCTTATCTAAGTTTTTTTATATACAGAAAGTAACTAACTTTTTTTTTAAAAATATATACAAATTCGGTCAAAATCTATAATTTATCTACAGCTTACGTACAATTTTTTTTGTTCAGAATCCGTTCAAAAACTATAATTTACATACAATTTATAAACTAACCAAAACTACTTCGAATCTTCACCAAATTCTCTCAAAATTGAGATATAAACTCCAAAGGATATTTTTAATCATTTGCAAGAACGCTTAATCCAAACAAATAAAAATTTCTCATAATTCAATTTTCGAATTCAAAGCTTCGAAACTTTTTATTGTTGTCAATGGAGTTTAGACTCATGTCTTCACGTTTCGTTCGCCCTTAAACTAAACCGGCATCCAAATTAGCAAAAATTAGAGAAGATTTTGAAGGTCTATTTCATATTTTCTTATGAAAAACGGAAAATTCAAGGAGTGCATTGAATTATTCAAATAGCTAACACTGTTAATTAGTAGTTTGGCAAAATTAGTACATTAATATATTGTATTACTATTCACGAATATCCAATCTATTTTTTGCGGATAGATTTCATCTTGAAGCGACAACAAATTGACGGAGCAAAGGAAATTTGATAGCAAATAGCAAAGGCAAGAAAATGGGGAGGATTAGGGTCTACATTACTTTGTATATAAATGATAAATTGTATATTAACTTATAACTAAATTAAAACCTTAATATTGAGGGTAAATAAGTATCAAAAGTAGTATAGATAAATAAAAATCAATATCATTCTCTAAATATAGATTTCTATATATGTTATGCCATTAGTATTATCTATGTAGAATACAAAAGTCGAACTAATATTGTATTTATAATGCAAAATTGTGTATTAATTTTAATTACACGAAAAAATAATACGAGCTAGAACTTTGTGCTTATGTTCAATGAAACCATTCAAGGACGCGATGGGATTCTATGAAATCCTTCACCTTTAATTAATGATTTCAAATTTCAAAAGCCTTAAAATAAAAAAATCCCTTACAAGAAACACTTTCCTCTAAAACGATCCTAAGCAA
Source organism: Nicotiana tabacum (assembly GCF_000715075.1). Taxonomy (NCBI): domain Eukaryota; kingdom Viridiplantae; phylum Streptophyta; class Magnoliopsida; order Solanales; family Solanaceae; genus Nicotiana; species Nicotiana tabacum. The sequence continues at coordinate 67,042,459 of NC_134098.1, forward strand.
CAGAAATTTGATTGAGTCAAGCCATATGGTCAATGAATATAAGACTATTGTCACGGACCGTTTTCTAAGGGCTCCATGCGGACAACAAGATAGCCTGACTCCTACTATTGCTTCAATCCTACCCAAGAAATAAGCATAATGTTATGCTTGAATCAAGGCAATCACACAAACTCAAAGGTGGAAAGATAATGAAATGAAAGACACACAAAGATTGGGAGGTGTCACGACCCAAAACTAACCCCTGTCGTGATGGCGCCTATCATGGAACTAGGCAAGCCGACTCATTTCCAAAACAAAACGATATTTTCATTTCAAAGATAATTTCAAGGTTATTTAACATAAAACCTCCATTTAAAGAGTTCAAATTAAAGAAAAACAGAAGTGCGGAAAAGAAAAGCCCGACATCGGGGTATCACTAGTCATGAGCATCTACTATAATCTGTCTAACAATATCAAGGCTAACTCAGTCTGGAAAATAGCTAAATACTACTAGAGGAAGATAAGAGGGAGAAGAGCACGGGCTACGATCGCCAAACAGCTACCTTGCTATCTCCAAGAAAATCTGCAACCAGAACACTCAATAACCGCTATCGTGTCCAGCTACACCTGAATCTGCATACAAGGTGTAGGGAGTAACATGAGTACGCCAACTCAGTAAGTAACAACAATAAATAAAGACTGAGCAGTAGTGACGAGCAATAAAGCATATAACGTTCATACCAGGAAATCTTAATAAAATACCACATGCTTTTAAAAATCAGGATTTGAATCAAACATCTTGCTTAAAACCAGTTCGAGTAAAAATCATTTAAAGACATCTTTCCAACGGTTTTTCAAACGAAGGCTCAATGCAAAGGTGAGCAAAATGATGAAATCATAAACAGCCCCTCGGGTAAAACATCACTCATATACAGCCCCTCGGACAAACCTCACAGTCACTCGTGCCACTCGAGCATACCTCATAATTACTCTTGCCACTCGGGCATACCTCACAATCACTCTTGCCACTCGGGCATACCTCACAATCACTCTTGCATCCCAGTCACTCAGCACTCGCACTCAGTAGGTACATGCGCTCACTGGGGGTGTGTACAGACTCCGGAGGGGCTCCTTCAGCCTAAGCGCTATAATCTGCACGGAAAACTCACGTGCGATAATAATAAAGTATGCTGCAGGCGGACAGCCCCGATCCACACTCATCCTCACAAATCAGACCCTCGGCTTCACTCAGTCATAAAGTATGCTTCAGGCGGGCAGTCCCGATCCACACTCATCCTCACAAATCAGGCCCTCGGGCATTTCAGTAAAACAGGGCATTCGGCCCAAAATATTTATATGCATCAAAAGAGTCATAAAACTGAGTTATGCGGTAAACAAATATAAACATGACTGAGTATAGATTTTCAATCAAAAACAGTGAGAGGATAGTAAGAAACAACCCCTAAGGGTCCAAACAGCATTGGCGCAAGGCCCAAACATGGCATTCGGCCCAATTTACAGAAATTCTTTCTAAAACATATAAGTATCAAATGGTTTCAACAAAATATGCAACTTTACAGTTGCTACGGGACGGACCAAGTCACAAATCCCCAACAGTGCACGCCCACATGCCCATCACCTAGCATGTGCGTCACTTCAAAATAATAGAATGATACGAAATACGGGGTTTCATACCCTCAGGACTAGATTTACAATCGTTACTTACCTCAAACCGGTCAAATCTCTACCCTGCAATGCTCTTGCCTCTGGACTCCGCCTCCAAATGCTCCAAATCTATTCACAATTAGTATAATACCATCAATATACGCTAATGAAATGAATTCCACAAGAAAAGCTTCAAAATTAGTCCAAAACCCAAAATTAGCTCAAACATTGCCTATGGGCCCCACGTCTCGTAACCCGACAAAGGTTACAAAATCTGAAAGCCCATTCAACCACGAGTCTACCCATACCAATTTTACCAAAATCCGACCTCAACTCGACCCTTAAATCTACAAATCTTATTTCCAAATTTTCTAAGTTCCAATCTTTTATTTACACCTCAAAATCATGTAATCTAGTCGGATTATTCGATGATAATTCAATATTATGGAGTAGAAATGATCACAAGGGACTTACCTCAAGTTTTACTTGAAAATATATCAAAAATCGCCTCTCCCCAAGCTCCAATTTGTCAAAAATGGCAAATGGGACGAAGTCCCTATTTTTATAATTCTGCCCAGACATCCTCGGTTCTGCCTCGATCTTAGCCCTCGATCTTGGCCTTCGATCAAGGTCCTCGATCCTGGCCTTCGATCGAGGTCCTCGATCCTGGTCCTCGGTCCTGGGCTCGATCATGGCTTCAATCGTGGCCCTCGACCCTGAGCTCGATCATGCCTTCGATCGTGGCCCTCGACTCTGGGCTTGATCATGGCTTCGATCGTACCCTTCGACCCTGAGCTCGATCTGGGTTTCGATTGTGGCCCTCGACCCTGATCTCGATCTGGGCTTTGATTTCTGGGCAGAAGCAATTTCCAATAGAAGGAAATTGCAGCAGCTGTTCTAGTTTAATTTTTGATCCGTTAACCATCCGAGGCCCTCGGGACCTCAACCAAATATACCAACAAGTCCTAAAATATCATGCGAACTTAGTCGAATCCTCAAATCACCTCAAACAACGCTAAAACCATGAATTACACCCCAATTCAAGCCTAATGAACTTTGAAATTACTAATTTCTACAAACAACTCCGGAACCTATCAAATCACGTCCGATTCACCTCAAATTTTGCACACAAGTCCTAAATGACATAATAGAGGTATTCCAATTTTCAGAATCAGATTTCGACCATGATATCAAAAATTCAACCCCCGATCAAACTTCTCAAAAATAAAACTTTCGGCATTTCAAGCCTAATTCCTCTACGAACTTCCAAATAATATTCCGGACACGCTCCTAAGCCCAAAATCACCATACGGAGCTATTGGAATCATCAAAATTCAAATTCGAGATCGTTTACATATAGGTCCATATCCGGTTTACTTTTCTAACTTAAAATTTTCAATTATGAGACTAAGTGTCTCATTTCACTCCAAGTTCCTTCCGGACTTGAACCAACTAACCCGATATAACATAATATAGCTGAATAACACAAAAAGAAGTAGGAATGGGAAAAACAGGGTTATAACTCTCGAAACGACCGGCCGGGTCGTTACATCCTCCCCCTCTTAAACATCCGTTCGTCCTCGAATAGGCGTGGATATCTGCTCCGCATCTCCCGCTCGGTCTCCCAGGTGGCCTCCTCCACAGGCTGACCTCTCCATTGCACCTTCACTGAAGCTATATCCTTTGACCTCAACCTTCGAACATGCCGATCCAAAATAGCCACCGGCTCCACATCATAAGTCATATCACCCTCTAACTAAACCGTGCTGAAATCCAAAACATGGGACGGATCTCCAATATACTTCCGGAGCATGGAACCGTGAAACACTGGATGTACACTCGACAAGCTGGGTGGCAAAGCAAGCTTATAAGCCACATTTCCTATCCTCTGAAGCACCTCAAAAGGCCCAATGAACCGGGGGCTCAACTTGCCCCTCTTACCAAACCTTATAACACCCTTCATGGGTGATACCTTCAGCAAAACCTTCTCCCCAACCATAAAAGACACATCACGGACCTTCCTATTCGCGCAGCTCTTCTGCCTAGACTGCGCCGTGCGAAGCCGATCCTGAATCAATTTCACCTTATCTAATGTGTCCTGGACCAAGTCTGTACCTAGGAGCCTAGCCTCACCCAGCTCAAACCATCCAACCGGAGATCTACACCTCCTCCCATATAAAGCCTCGTACGGAGCCATCTGAATACTCGACTGATAACTGTTGTTATATGCAAACTCCGCGAGTGACAGAAACTGGTCCCATGAACCCCCAAAGTCAATGACATAAGCACGCAACATGTCCTCCAATATCTAAATAGTGCGCTCGGACTGCTCGTCTGTCTGAGGGTGAAAAGTTGTGCTTAACTCAACCTGAGTATCCAACTCTCGTTGCACGGCCCTCCAAAACTGCGATGTGAACTGAGTACCCCTATCTGAAATGATGGAAACTGGGACACCATGCAGGCGAACGATCTCTCAGATGTAAATTTCAGCCAACCGCTCTGAAGAGTAAGTAGTACCAAATGGAATGAAGTGCGCAGACTTGGTCAGCCGATCCACAATAACCCAAATAGCGTCTAACTTCCTCGAAGTTCGTGGGAGTCCAACTACAAAGTCCATAGTGATCCTCTCCCACTTCCATACTGGGATCTCTAACCTCTGAAGTAAGCCACCCGGTCTCTGATGCTTATACTTAACCTGCTGACAGTTTAGACACCGAGCCACAAACCCAACTATATCCTTCTTCATCCGCCTCCACCCATAGTGCTGCCTAAAATCCTGGTACATCTTCGCGGCACCTAGATGGATGGAATACCACGAGCTGTGGGCCTCTTCAAGAATCAGCTCTCGAAGCCCATCTATATTAGGCACACATATTCGGCCCTGCATTCTCAACACCCCGTCATCACCAATAGTCACATCCCTAGCATCACCTCTCCGAACCATGTCCTGAAGAACGAGCAAGTGAGGGTCATCATACTGACGCTCCCTGATATGGTCATAAAGAGAAGACCTGGAGACTACATAAGCCAATACCCGACTAGGCTCCGAAATATCCAATCTGACAAGCTGGCCTGCCAAGGTCTGAACATCTAATGCCAAAGGTCTCTCTGCTGCTGGAAGATATGCTAAACTCCCCAAACTCTTTGTCCGGCGACTCAAAGCACCGGCCACCACATTGGCCTTCCCCGGATGGTACAAGATAGTGATATCATAGTCCTTAAGAAGCTCCAACCATCTCTGCTGACGCAAATTAAGATCCTTCTGCTTTAACAGATACTGCAGACTCCGGTGATCCGTATAGATCTCACAATGAACTCCATACAAATAATGACGCCAAATCTTTAAGGCGTGAACAATGGCTGCTAACTCAAGATCATGGATAGGATAGTTCTTTTCATAGGTCTTCAACTGGCGCGAGGCATAGGCAATCACCCTACCCTCCTGCATCAAAACACAACCAATGCCTATCCTCAAGGAATCACAATACACGGTGTAAGAACCTGAAGCTGATGGCAAAACTAACACTGGAGCTGTGGTCAAAGCAGTCTTGAGCTTCTGAAAGCTCTCCTCACATTCATCCGACCACCTGAATGGAGCACCCTTTTGGGTCAATTTGGTCAAGGGCGATGCAATAGATGAAAATCCTTCCACAAAGCAACGGTAGTAACCTGCCAAACCAAGAAAGCTCCTAATCTCCGTGGCTGAGGATGGTCTGGGCCAACTCTGCACCGCCTCTATCTTCTTCGGATCCACCTGAATACCCTCACTGGACACCACGTGCCCCAAGAATGCTACTGAACTGAGCCAAAACTCATATTTAGAGAACTTTGCATAAAGCTTCTCCTCCCTCAATCTCTGCAATACAACCCTCAAATGCTGAGCGTGCTATTCCTGGCTACGAGAGTACACCAGGATGTCGTCAATGAATACAACGACGAATGAGTCCAAGTAGGACTGGAATACACTGTTCATCAGATACATGAATGCTACTGGGACATTGGTCAGCCCAAAAGACATCACCAAGAACTCATAATGGCTATATCGGGTTCTGAAAGCTGTCTTGAGAATGTCTTAATCCCGAATCTTCAGCTGGTGTTAACCGGACCTCAAATCAATCTTGGAGAACACCCTCGCTCCATGAAGCTGGTCGAATAAATCATCAATACGAGGCAAATGATACTTGTTCTTGACTGTGACCTTGTTCAACTGCCTATAATCAATACACATTCTCATGGAACCATCCTTTCTTTTTCACAAATAGAACAGGTGCACCCCAAGGTAACACACTAGGCTGAATAAACCCCTTATCAAGGAGTTCCTGAAGCTGTTCTTTCAATTCCTTCAACTCCGCCGATGCCATACGATATGGTGGAATAGAAATGGGCTGAGTGCCCGGAACCAAATCAATACCAAAGTCAATATCCCTGTCAGGCGGCATGCCCAGTAGGTCTGCAGAAAATACATCTGGAAAATCACGTATCACCGGAACAGAATAAATGACAGGAGTCTCTGCACTAACATACCTCACAAAAGCCAAATAAGATAGGCAATTGATGTTTGGCATATTTCGATATGTGTTGATGTTACTTTACCCATGTTTTAACCACTTCTTGATGTTATTTAATCTTTAAAACTCCCAACATGGTGTAATTATTGGTTTGATGACTAATTAAGTTATGTGTGACGATTTAAGGTGTTCGGAGTGCAAAATATGAAGAAAAGGTGGTTTAGCCAGAGGAAGAAGGGTTGGATGCGTCGCATCCAACCTAGGAAAACATCATCCTGCGTGCAACCTTAGCAGTGAAGTTGGGCCATAGCATTCGCCATCGCGTGCGAAACTGGGAAGTAAAAGAGAAGGCTGGATGCGTCGCGTCCACCCTAGCATCAATCCTTGAAGCTGATTTGGATTAGAAATAGGAGAACTTTGGCCCACGACTTTGGTACGCAATATATAAGCCAAAAATGCCTCTTTTAGGTCATCTAACATATTGGGAAGAGGAAAAAAGCCACGACAAAGCTGTGGAGGCCGGAATTCATCAAGTTCCATCTTTCTCCCACCAAACTTAGTAATTTTTATGTTTCTTTATATGATTTGTTGTTTGGCTACCATGTCTATGTGGAGCTAAACTTCACGTTCTAGGGTTGTGGTTCTTTCATGACTATTGTTATTCGGATATTGATTTTGACTTCTTGATTTATCATATTAGTTTATTTATTCAATCTTGCACTTAATTATTTAATTGCTTGATCACCAATTGAATATTATCTACGAATCTAGAATTGAACTCGAAAGTGGGAATTCTATATTGCATATAGGATTGAGTAGGGCAAGTTCTTGAACTCGGGCATCGGGGAACGGATTCGTAGTTAGGATAGACATATACCTAATTGCCTTGCTTGGTTGATTTACAGGAATTATAAATGCGTTCTTGTTGATTCTAACTCCATAGACATATAGGCGTTAGGTTAGCTTGAATAGGCGAGTAAGAACTCGACAGATTCTTATGAGCATTAACCCTGTCAACCAATAAGCTAGATAAATTAGTCGGTCAATTCAATTGAAGAATACAATAGGATTGTTAGATAGCCCATAACCCTAGATCGTTTTCATTACATTGATATCATTAAAATCTGCTCTTTCTCTGTTCAAAGTTTATTATTTATATTTTTCTTATTTAATTAGTTTAGAATAAAATATTTTTAAATTTAATTCTTGTTTAGATAATTGGGATAGTCTAATTTAGTTAATAGTTAATCATAAGTCCTCGTGGGTTCGACATCCGACTTTTAGTCACTTTATTACTTGACGACCGCGTATACTTGCGTGAGTGTGTTTGGTCGCAACAAGTTTTTGGCGCCGTTGCCGGGGACTTAGAAATTAACTATTTTTCTATAGTAGGCTTTTACTTTTATCTTTACAATTTTTTTTTTCCTTCTCTTTTTGTAAATATTTTATTTTTGTAACTATTTGATTTTTCTCTTAGTGTGTTTCTAGTTCTTTCACCATGACATCTGGGGATGAAATATATGGAGGTAAGGTTATTGAGGAAGACTCTTGGTTGACAGAAGACTTATATGGCCCGTCATTTTGGGCTTGTCATGACCTGAACTCTTGGAAAACTGAATTTGAATATGGGAGTAAGGGTTGGTATTGGGACGAATATTCTCGATTAAGGGAATATGCGGAACGATATTGTCTTTTGACAACGTTGGTGAATGATTGGTCTAAGGAGAGAGATGATCTTGCACATAAAATTGATAATTTTGGCTTGGCTGTGCATAACCAGGATGCAGATTTGAATGAAAAGTTTGATGCGTGTAATGGCCAACAATTTAATGATGAGTTATGTGAAGCTGAAAAAAATCTTCTAGACCAAATTGAGGAGCTAAAACGAGAATACCAATCATTAGACCATGTTTTTCTTGAGGATGCCAATGTTGAGAAGAATGCTCTAGAGTCATATGAGGGAATAGATAACATTACTTTGGGAGACTTGAGTGTGTGTATACATGAGGAATGTAAATAGTAGTACAATTCATGAGTTAAGGCGCATTAGACCTTATTCCAATATTTTTTCCATATTGTGTTTAGATAGTAAGATAGTAATCGAGCCATCTGAGCCAATGAGGGGGTCAAAGGGTGAGGATGAGAGTGCCTATATTCTTGAATTTGTCGTGCCAAAAAGCAAAAAATATATTCCTGGTCTAAAGGCCGAGAAGTGTAGAGTAAAAAATTTATTACTTGGCCTGGTTATCTTTGTAGCCCCACCACTGGAGCATAGCTGCAAACTGGATGCCATGTTAGGGGCTCAATTCATAAGTTCGAGGTGGAGGCAAAAAGTGATTCACATCGTGCCGCGACGTTAAATCAGGCGTTTGTTGGGAGGCAACCTAGCTTTACTGCTTTCTTTTATTTTTGTTTACTTTTTATTTTATTTTATTTTTATTATTTTGCAGTATTTATTTTTGTTTTGTAGGATTATGAGCATAGGAAGCAAAGCCATTAGAAGAGTGCAAAAGCGAGCTAGATGGTGAGGACTAAGTGTGGGGTGCCCACACAAAGGACGATGTCTGGGGAAAGTCTGAGTACCTCGTGAGCCGCTATTGCTTCGGCCTTTGGCCTACCAGGGAGTCTCGTTTACCCTCTTATTATTTATAATGTGCATTGAGGACATTGCAAAATTTTAAGTGTGGGGTGAGGAGATCGTTTGGATGAGTTTCTGTGCTATTTTAGCTTAGTTGTAGTACTCATTCTTAAGTGTAGTAGCTTTTGTGAAAAAAAAAAAAGAAATTAAAAAAAAAAGAAAAAAAAACGAAAAAAGTAGAAAAATTGGACTTTTCCCGACGATTGATCTCCTAGACAGTTTTCTTGAGGGATTAAAGTCTAAACAAAAATCCAAAATATGTCTTTTAGCTTTCTTTAGGTAGTAATAATCCCCTGTGGTTTTTCTTTGTGCCTCGGTTCTTTTCCATGGGATGTAGTTTGAACCGGGTAGTTTTTTTCTTTCCGAGTAGATTAGGAATTTAGGGAATAAAAGGAGCAAGAATGATGAACCTAGGCGCCCTTGACTTGTTTGATAGTAACATATTTATACTTTCGCATGTGTAGTATCTTCTGTATGATTTGAATTTATTGATGATGCCTTGTTAAATTGGATAGCATGTTTTGTGGCGCCTATGTCTCGTTTACATGACTTATGTTCACCTTGTGTTTAATACTTAATATCTCGTGGCTCCGTGAATACTTACATTGTTTGAGAGTCGGAATGTGATCGTCCTTAGTGAGTCATGTGCCATGTGTGGTGAGGTTTTTGTGTAGTCCATATATTGTACTTGTGTCTAGAACTTGCCCGGTATGTGAGTTGAAGCGAAATTTTAGGTGATGCTCGGTTTGAAAAATGATTTTAGGCTTTCTTTGATCTTTTTGAGCTTATTGCTTATCACAAATAAAATCTATCCCTAGTTAACCCTTTTGAGCCTGTAGACCTTTTATTTGGTACCCACATTACAAGCCTATACCCTTTTTATTTTTAATTGACATTGTTTTGATCCTTTTACCTCTTAAAGCACTTTAATTGTTAGATGAGCGCTAAAAGAAGTAAGAAGGGACTAAGTGTGGGGTGACTTTTGAGTGGAACCAATGAAAGAAAGAAGGGTGCACTTATTTTGTAAAATAATACACCACTAGCGGAAATTGAAAGAAAAAAAAAAGAGAGAAAAATCTGGAAAAAAAAGAAAGAAAAATATAAATGAATAAATTGTTATCTTGTTCTTGCTAGTGGGTATGAACTAAAGTAGTGCTTAAAGAAAAAGGGACTGTTTTGGGGGTGATATTGTTTGTGAAATTGAAGTGGGGTTGAAGAAAAAAAATGCTTAAAGTAATTTTGTGATGTATTAAAGTGCTTAGGAGGGTGAGTCACTATTCCTTAAATATATCCTACCCGTCCCTTAGCCCACATTACAACCATGAAAAAGTCCTAATTGATTTTAGATCGAGCGAGCTTACATTAGTAGAGATTTACATTAAGGGCAAGCCTATGGTACCAATTACATGCATGTGACTTCTTTTGTGAGAGTGAGCAATTTTCTTTGTGAGCATGAGATTCGAATGTGTGGATTGATTTTACTCTCTCTGCTTTTGTTGTGAGGGCACATGGTTTCACGAGGGATAGGTAACGTTATTAGACTTCTCTATGATGTTGGGTGTTCAAGCCATGAGTGCATAGTAATATTGAGTTGGTTTTTGAGGTTAGGATTGTTGTGAGCATGTTCTCTTTGTTCGAATATGTTTAAAGAAGGGCATAAGAAAAGGGAAGTGGGTTGATGCATAGTCTAGAGCCTAATTGTAGCAAATAACCATGGTCATAGATGTAGTGTGCTTTGAATGATAAGAGCTTAATTTTATTTTGTTTACTATAGTGATGGTTTGTTCGAGGACGAACAAAGGTTTAAGTGTAGGGTAGTGATGTTTGGCATATTTCGATATGTGTTGATGTTACTTTACCCATGTTTTAACCACTTCTTGATGTTATTTAATCTTTAAAACTCCCAACATAGTGTAATTATTGGTTTGATGACTAATTAAGTTATGTGTGACGATTTAAGATGTTCGGAGTGCAAAATATGAAGAAAAGGTGGTTTAGCCAGAGGAAGAAGGGTTGGATGCGTCGCATCCAACCTAGGAAAACATCATCCTGCGTGCAACCTTAGCAGTGAAGTTGGGCCATAGCGTTCGCCATCGCGTGCGAAACTGGGAAGTAGAAGAGAAGGCTGGATGCGTCGCGTCCACCCTAGCATCAATCCCTGAAGCTGATTTGGATTAGAAATAGGAGAACTTTGGCCCACGACTTTGGTACGCAATATATAAGCCAAAAATGCCTCTTTTAGGTCATCTAACATATTGGGAAGAGAAAAAAAGCCACGATAAAGCTGTGGAGGCCGGAATTCATCAAGTTCCATCTTTCTCCCACCAAACTTAGTAATTTTTATGTTTCTTTATATGATTTGTTGTTTGGCTACCATGTCTATGTGGAGCTAAACTTCACGTTCTAGGGTTGTGGTTCTTTCATGACTATTGTTATTCGGATATTGATTTTGACTTCTTGATTTATCATATTAGTTTATTTATTCAATCTTGCACTTAATTATTTAATTGCTTGATCACCAATTGAATATTATCTACGAATCTAGAATTGAACTCGAAAGTGGGAATTCTATATTGCATATAGGATTGAGTAGGGCAAGTTCTTGAACTCGGGCATCGGGGAACGGATTCGTAGTTAGGATAGACATATACCTAATTGCCTTGCTTGGTTGATTTACAGGAATTATAAATGCGTTCTTGTTGATTCTAACTCCATAGACATATAGGCGTTAGGTTAGCTTGAATAGGCGAGTAAGAACTCGACAGATTCTTATGAGCATTAACCCTGTCAACCAATAAGCTAGATAAATTAGTCGGTCAATTCAATTGAAGAATACAATAGGATTATTAGATAGCCCATAACCCTAGATCGTTTTCATTACATTGATATCATTAAAATCTGCTCTTTCTCTGTTCAAAGTTTATTATTTATATTTTTCTTATTTAATTAGTTTAGAATAAAATATTTTTAGATTTAATTCTTGTTTAGATAATTGGGATAGTCTAATTTAGTTAATAGTTAATCATAAGTCCTCGTGGGTTCGACATCCGACTTTTAGTCACTTTATTACTTGACGACCGCGTATACTTGCGTGAGTGTGTTTGGTCGCAACAGCAATCACAAACAAAAAAGGTGATAAAGGATCACCTCACCCTACTTGGTACATAATCTATAGAACCGTTCCACTCAACCCTCGGAATTCCCGGCATAGCCAACGTCACCGTCTTAGCGTGATAATCTAGAACAACATGACATAGAGATAACCAATCCATACCCAATATCACATCAAAGTCAACCATACTGTGCAATAATAGATCTACTCGGGTCTCCAGACCCCCAATAGTCACCACACATGACCGATATATGCGGTCCACAATAATAGTATCGCCTACAAGAGTAGATACATGTACAGATAAAACTAAGGACTCACGGGGCATATCCAAAAAATGGGCGAAATACGAGGAAACATATGAATATGTGGAACCAGGGTCAAATAATACTGAGGTATCTCTGTGGAAAACTGAGACAATACCTGTAATCATAGCATCTGAAGCAATAGCATCTGGTCTGGCAGGGAGAGCATAGAAACGGGCCTGACCACCCCCTAATCTGCCTCCCCCTCTAGGGCGACCCCTAGCTGATTGACTTCCACCCCGAGGTGACTGGGCGGATGGTGAGGTAGCTGGGGCTGTAGTCGGAGGCTGACTCCTCTGCTGAGATAGACCTCCATGACGATGAGGACACTACCTCCACATATGCCCAAGCTCCCCACACTCAGAACAACTCCCTGGTGCTGGCGATAGAAACTGAAGGGAACCCCTAGCACCGGGATGACTGGTAGAAGAACCTGGCATGGAAGAGCCCTGAACAGGTGGAGCACGGGACGAACTCTGAATTAGAAGGGCACTAAGTGATGAGTGGCCCTAATGAGAACTGTGAGAACAATGGCCAGATGATGCACCCCGATGAAATGGCCGAGCTGACTGAGCCTGTCTGAAATGACGACCTCTACCGTGCTGGAACTGACCCCCAAAAGGAGCACCGCTGAATCCACCCTGACCACGAGGCCTCTTGGCCTCCCGCTCAACCCTCAACTGATCTCAATCTGCCGATCAATGTCGACAACCTCATCAAAGGTAGCACCCGAAACTCGCTCCCTGGTCATGAGCAACTGTAGCTGATAAGTGAGGCCATCAATAAACCTCATGATCCTCTCTCTGTCCGTGGGAACCAACCAGATAGCATGATGGGCCAACTCGGAGAACCGCATCTCATACTGCATCACAGACATATCACCCTGGCGTAGCCGCTCAAACTATCTACGCAGCTCCTCTCTGCGGGATCGAGGCACGAACTTCTCCAAAAAAACCACGAAGAATTGCTGCCAAGTAAGGGGTGCTGCGCCAACAGGCCTATGCCTCTCGTAAGTCTCCCACCATCTGAGTGCAGCCCCAAAAAACTAAAAGGTAGTAAACGAGACCCCACAAGTCTCCAAAATACCAGCAGTACGGAGTATCCTCTGATACCTGTCCAAAAAGTCCTGAGTGTCCTCTCTCTCTGTGCCATTGAAATGTGGTGGCTGAAGTCTACCAACCTCTCCAACCTACGCTGATCATCCTCAGGCATAGCAGGAAACACATAATCCTGAGCAACAACAACTGGATGGGCTGGTGGTGCCTCTGGTGTCTGAAGTCCCTGAATAACCTACTCGGGTGTGCGAGCGACGGGAGTCTGAGTGCCTCCCCTGGCCTGAGAAGTGGTTGCGACAGTCGAAATAGAGACCGCCTGAGCAAGGCCAGTACACATTGTCAGAATCTGAGCTAGGGCCTCCTGAAGGCCTGGAATCACAATAGGCACAGGTAGTGCTTGAACTGGTGCATCAACTACTAGAACTTGGTCCTGATCTGGGACAACCGGTGGATCTGTAGGTACTGCCCCAACTGCTATATGGGCTGCACCTCTGCCCCTACCACAGCCTCTACCACGGCCTCGGCCTCTCGCGGCCCTGGCTGGTGGTACTGGTAGTTGGCCCTCCTGACCGGTAGCACAAGTCCTCACCATCTGTGAGAGAATGAAACAACAGATGTTTAGTTACTAGAATCAACAGATTCGCACGACAAGAATTCAAGAATGTGGAGTTTCCTAAAGGTTCTGCAGCTTCCTGAAGATAAGTACAGACGTCTCCGTACCGATCCGCAAGACTTTACTAAACCTGCTCATGACTCGTGAGACCTATGTAACCTAAGCTTTTATACCAATCTGTCACGACCCAAAACTAACCCATATCGTGATGGCCCCTATCGTGGAACTAGGCAAGCCGACTCATTTCCAAAATAAAATAATATTTTCATTTCAAAGATAATTTCAAGGTTATTTAACATAAAACCTCCATTTAAAGAGTTCAAATCAAAGAAATATAGAAGTGCGGAAAAGAAAAGCCCGACATCAGGGTGCCACTAGTCATGAGCATCTACTATAATCTGTCTAACAATATCAAGGCTAACTCAGCCTGGAAAATAGCTAAATACTACTAGAGGAAGATAAAAGGGAGAAGAGCAGGGGCTGCGATCGCCAAACAGCTACCTTGCTATCTCCAAGAAAATCTGCAACCAGAACACTCAATAACCGCTACCGTGTCCAGCTACACCTGAATCTGCACACAAGGTGCAGGGAGTAACGTGAGTACGCCAACTCAGTAAGTAACAACAATAAATAAAGACTGAGCAGTAGTGACGAGCAATAAAACATATAACGTTCATATCAGGAAATCTCAGTAAAATACCACATGCTTTTAAAAATTAGGATTTGAATCAAACATCTCGTTTAAACCCAGTTCCAGTAAAAATCATTTAAAGACATCTTTCCAATAGTTTTTCAAACAAAGGCTCAATGCAAAGTTGAGCAAAATGATGAAATCATAAACAGCCCCTCGGGTAAAACATCACTCATATACATCCCCTCGGGCAAACCTCATAGTCACTCGTGCCACTCGGGGATACCTCACAATCACTCTTGCCACTCGGGCATACCTCACAATCACTCTTGCCACTCGGGCATACCTCACAATCACTCTTGCCACTCGGGCATACCTCACAATCACTCTTGCCTCCCAGTCACTCAGCACTCGGCACTCGTCACTCGGCACTCGCACTCAGTAGGTACATGCGCTCACTGGGGGTGTGTACAGACTCCGGAGGGCTCCTTCAGCCTAAGCGCTATAATCTGCATGGAAAACTCACGTGCGATAATAATAAAGTATGCTGCAGGCGGGCAGCCCCGATCCACACTCATCCTCACAAATCAGGTACTCGGCCTCACTCAGTCATAAAGTATGCTGCAGGCGGGCAGCCCCGATCCACACTCATCCTCACAAATCAGGCCCTCGGGCATTTCAGTAAAACAGGGCATTCGGCCCAAAACATTTATATGCATCAAAATAGAGTCATAAAACTGAGTTATGCGGTAAACAAATATAAACATGACTGAGTATAGATTTTCAAAACAGTGAGAGGATGGTAAGAAACAGCCCCTAAGGGTCCAAACAGCATTGGCGCAAGGCCCAAACATGGCATTCGGCCCAATTTACAGAAATTCTTTCTAAAACATATAAGTATCAAATGGTTTCAACAAAGTATGCAACTTTACAGTTTCTACGGGACGGACCAAGTCACAAATCCCCAACAGTGCACGCCCACATGCCCATCACCTAGCATGTGTGTCACTTCAAAATAATAGAATGATATGAAATTCGGGGTTTCATATCCTTAGGACTAGATTTACAATCGTTACTTACCTCAAACCGGTCAAATCTCTACCCCGCAATGCTCTTGCCTCTGGACTCTGCCTCCAAATGCTCCAAATCTATTCACAATTAGTATAATACCATCAATATACGCTAATTGAATGAATTCCACAAGAAAAGCTTTAAAATTAGACCAAAACCCGAAATTGGCTCAAAAATTGCCTGTGGGGCCCACGTCTCGTAACCCGACAAAAATTACAAAATCCAAAATCCCATTCAACCACGAGTCTACCCATACTAATTTTACCAAAATCCGACCTCAACTCGACCCTCAAATCTACAAATCTTATTTCCAAATTTTCTAAGTTCCAATCTCTGATTTATACCTCAAAATCATGTAATCTAATCGGATTATTCGATGATAATTCAATATTATGGAGTAGAAATAATCACAAGGGACTTACCTCAAGTTTTTCTTGAAAATATATCAAAAATCACCTCTTCCCAAGCTCCAATTTGTCAAAAATGGCAAATGGGACGAAGTCCCTATTTTTATAATTTTGCCCAGACATCCTCGGTTCTGCCTCGATCTTGGCTCTCGATCTTGGCCTTCGATCGAGGTCCTCGATCCTGGTCCTCAGTCCGGCCCCTCACTCCTGGTTCTTGATCCTGGGCTCGATCATGGCTTCGATCGTGGCCCTCGACCCTGAGCTCGATCATGCCTTCGATCATGGCCCTCGACTCTGGGCTCGATCATGGCTTCGATCGTGCCCCTCGACCCTGAGCTCGATCTGGGATTCGATCGTGGCCCTCGACCCTGAGCTCGATCTGGGCTTCGATCGTGGCCCTCAACCCTGAGCTCGATCTGGGCTTCGATTTCTGGGCAGAAGCAATTTCCAACAGAAGGAAATCGCAGCAACTGTTCTAGTTCAATTTTTGATCCGTTAACCTTCCGAAACTCACCCGAGGCACTCGAGACCTCAACAAAATATACCAACAAGTCCTAAAACATCATACGAACTTATTCGAATCCTCAAATCACCTCAAACAACGCTAAAATCATGAATTACACCCCAATTCAAGCCTAATGAACTTTGAAATTTCAAATTTCTACAAACAACTTCGGAACCTATCAAATCACGTCCGATTAACCTCAAATTTTGCACACAAGTCCTAAATGACATAATAGAGATATTCCAATTTTAGGAATCGGATTCCGACCCCGATATCAAAAAGTCAACCCCCCCGGTCAAACTTCTCAAAAATAAAACTTTTGGCATTTCAAGCCTAATTCCTCTACGGACTTCCAAATAATATTCCGGACACGCTCCTAAGTCCAAAATCACCATACGGAGCTATTGGAATTATCAAAATTTAAATCTGAGGTCGTTTATATATAGGTCCATATTCGATCCACTTTTCTAACTTAAAATTTTTAATTATGAGACTAAGTGTCTCATTTCACTCTGAGTTCCTTCCGGACTCGAACCAACTAACTCGATATAACATAATATAGCTGAATAACACAAAAAGAAGTAGGAATAGGGAAAACAGGGTTATAACTCTCGAAATGATCGGCCGGGTCGTTATAGGAGGCCAAGGCCAATTTTTGAATTTACTTCATATACAAAAGAAGGAATTACAAGTGTATGAGATATGCCCTCTAACAAGAAATATACATGTCTATATATACAATGAATGTCCATTGCACAGTTGCTGGCAGTGGACCTGTCCAGCTGTGTAGTACTGCTTTATGCTGGCATCATATGATCTTCATGATTGTGTTGGCAGCCCATGTGCCAATGGTCTTGCCCAGCTATTGTGCCCCAGTTCTTGCTGGCAGATAGTTGCCTCCATGATTGCCCAGACATGCTGTGGTCCTACCCAGCTATGCAGCACATGCCTTTGCTGGCAGATAGTTGCCTCCATGAATGTCCTGGCTGGCTGGGGTCCTATCCAGTTGTGCAACATGTGTTCTTACTGGCAGAGTGTGGCCTCCATGAGGGCCCGGACAGCCTGTGGGATTGTTGCCTCCATGTGCAAAGACCTTTTAGTCTTTGGCAGCCAAGTTTGGCTCGACTTGCAGCCCTTTAGGCATGAAATTCGGTCAAAAACTATGCTCGGCGGTACACTCTCCACCACTTGAAATGGCGACGACCGTGGCGCCACAAAGTTTCAAGTAATTATGAACTTGATCTTTGAACGGCCATAGCGCCTCATATTTTTCCCATGATGCCTTCTCGGGTGGTTGTCCCTTCCACTGGAAAAGAAATTGGGTGCTTGAATTGCCCCGACCTACACCTTGTACCACTCGATGGTTGATAATGGCCTCAACTTCCTTATCGACGGCCGAAGGGGTTATGAAAACTTTTGGTCGGCTGGATTTGTCCCCGCTCCACATCACCCTTGTCTCCAAAGGGTACCTTTGACTGACTGAAATGCCCCGACTCAAGCAACTCTTCCGGTTGCTTCGTTGAATCCTCCAACTCTAAAGGTGCCATTTACGAACCCATGGCAGATGGCTTTTCCCCCGGTATGAAGTCCTTCTCCTTAATGACTCGTTGTTCCCGCGGAGGCAAGGCTTCGTCAACCTTGTCCTCCTTAGTCCCTGTCCTGACTGCCAAAACTGTGGCTTCTTCTTCCTTGAAGCCTTTCACGATTTGCATCGCGGACAACTAACTAACAACTTGTGGCACCCGAACTGTCGGTACCACACATGGACCCTTCGGGTCATAAGTGTAGATCTGCTTCAGATATGGGTAGATGAAGGCCTTCACTTCATCCCAATATTCCAGCCCTAGTACCAGATCAAACACATCCAGGGGAGCGATAAAGAAACTCACATTTCCCCGCCAAGCTCCTAAGTTGAGTTGCACATAGCGGGCAACTCCTTTCATGTTGGTGGTATTGGCGTTTACGGTCTTCATTACGGAACTGCTAGGACCAAATGCAAGGCCAAGTGACTTAGCCTTTGCTTCGGACACAAAGTTATGTGTCGCACCGATGTCCACCATGATACAGATAGACTATCCGTTCAATCTTGCATCCACAAACAGGGATTCTATCTCCCTCGATCGGGGCTCTTTGCCAATCACATCGTTGCCTAACGAGTGAACTAGTTTGGCAATGCCATGCTTCCCTTGGGCAGCAAGCTTTTATGCTACTACCGCGCCCAATATCATGTTGCCAAGATGAGCTGCTTCCCCGGCTTGTTTAGCAGCTTGGACTCTCTCCTCTATTAGCCTCCGCTCGGCCGCAATTAAGGCACCAAGTTTCTTTAAAGAAGGATAATCCTTGTAACCATGACTAGGGTCCTTGCAGATGTAACAACCATTGCGGGGACCAAATTCCTTCTTCCTTTGGTTATACCGGTCGCGCCAATGAGATGCCTTGTTGCCTTCTTCGTTGGAATTACAGTGAGGGGCAGCAACTTGCTTGCCCTTGTCCCAATATCTATGGTCTACACCCGGTTTGAAGTTGGTGTCCCTTGCCTTTGTGGCTTCTGACCTATAATCATTTAAGGACTCAGCCACCGCGATAGCTTCATCGACGTCTTGGACTTGACACCGCTGCAATTCCTATTTGGCCCAATTTTGAAGGCCATCTATGAAAGTGAATAGCAAGTCATCGCTTTCCATGTTCGAAATCTGCAGGATGAGTTTAGTGAATTCCTTCACGTACTCACTAATGGAAGTTGTTTGCCTAGGCTCTCTCAACTTCCTACGTGCCTCATTGACAACGTTTTGGGGGTAGAACTCTCGCTTCAGTTTGAACTTGAATTATTCCCAACTTTTGATGGAGCAGGTTCCCTTCTCTATGTCGGATTTCTTCCTCCTCCACCATAGCATAGCGGTGTCGGCTAGATATATTGTTGCTGCCCAGATCTTGGCAGCCTCATCAATGATGCTGAGGTGCTCAAAGTAGTCTTCCATCTTCCAGATGAAGTTCTCTACATCTTGAGCATTTCGCTCACCCCTAAACACCTTCGGTTTTGGGCCCTCGATTTTGGTTTCACGCACTGTTACATGTCCAGTGCCACCAGCTAACCTTGCTTCCTGCAGTTGTTGCTTTAGGGATTCAACTTCCCCGTGCAACGATGATACAACCTCGGCCAGTTTAAGCTCAAGGTTGGTCAGTCCATCCCTGTGCTCCTTGAACACTTTATCTAACGTCTCTTTGACGTCTCCTAGCTCATCTAGGACAGTAGACTCAAGTGAGCAGAAGTTGTGTTCAACAACTTCAATACGCCGGTTTAATACAGCTAAACCAGCCTCGGTGAGATCCATTCTCACGTCTAAAAGATTTGAGGCAGAAGCCTCACAATCTTCACCACGACTAACTTGTTGTAGGGGTAGCTCAAAAGCTGGCACCTCACTTGTTACGACTATGGCGGGATCTCGTGCTTTGCTCGTCCCTCTCTTCTTTGGTTTCGGTCTCCTTGTTGGTGATTCGTCTCTCCCACGAATGTTGTCTAAGGTAACATTATCTCCATCAGTTGCCATGGTAATAACCTTTTGCTCTAATACCACTTGTCACATGACCGTTTTCTAAGGGCTCCGTGCGGACAGCAAGATAGCCTGACTGCTTCTGTCCTACCCAAGAAATAAATACAATGTCGTGCTTGAACCAAGGTAATCACACAAACTCAAAGATTGGAAAGCTAATGAAAGGAAATACACACAAGGATTGGGAGGCCAAGACCAATTTTCGGATTTACTTCATATACAAAAGAAGGAAATACAAGTATATGAGATCTGCCCTCTAACAAGACATATACATGTCTATATGTATAATGAATATCTACTGCACAGTTGCTGACAGTGGACCCGTCCAGCTATGTAGCACTGCTTTATGCTGGCATCATTTGATCTCTATGATTGTGTTGGCAGCCCATGTGCCAATGGTCTTGTCCAGCTGCTGTGCCCCAGTTCTTGCTGGCAGATAGTTGCCTCCATGATTGCCCAGGCAGACTGTGGTCCTACCCAGCTGTGCAGCACATGACTTTGCTGATAGATGGTTGTCTCCATGATTGTCCTGGCTGGCTGGGGTCCTACCCAGCTGTGAAGTATGTGTTCTTTCTGGGAGAGTGTGGCTTCCATGAGGGCCCGGATAGCCCGTGGGATTGTTGCCTCCAAAGACCTTCTGGTCTTTGGCAGCCAAGTTTGGCTCGACTTGCCGCCATTTAAACGTGAAATTCGGTCGGAAAATATGCTGGGCGGTACACTATGGTGCATGAAAATCTCATACTCCTGTCTAATCGTCACTTAGGATACCTTTGAATAATGACTAGAATAATCGTGGACTTCTCTTAACTGGAATAAAGGAGAAAGATGATTAATTTCCGGTGACAAGATCGATAACATCGAGGTTGGCACGACATCATAAATCCTAGGCACTTTGAAATGTCCTTATTAATTATAGCAACCATAGTACGAAATAGTCATACCACTCCAATTTAAAAATATGGTGGCAGAAAAAATAAAGTGTCATCGAGTACTGGGAGACCACCATTACAGAATCTAATCTGAAAAAAAATACAACCCCATTACAGCTAAAGTTCTGTTCCATCTTACAGGTACCTCTCTTATTTTAAAATTACTATAGCAAAAAGAAAGTAGGAGAATCCTTCTTCCTTATTCCTATTACAATATTACCATTTCACATTCCCAAATGTATCATTGAACTTCTGTATATCCTGTTGACAAATTTATATTTTTGCTCTCTTTTATAAGCTAGTCTTACCACCAGATATGGAGGAGCTCCGCCCGAGTTTCCGGTGCTCCGGCGACCGAAGACTAGAGATCGTAAGCGGAAAAGGGTTCAGCAGCAACCAGGTAAGCGTTACGCATATTAAATTTCGAACTCATAATTTTTAAGAACCTTAAAGTTGAACTATTAAGTTTAAATTTTAGATTCGCCTCAGCAGGGAAGTCGGGCTCGCTCACCGGATCTACCAGTAGTAACGAGCAAGGGAACTTGGCCGAGCCAGGTGGCAGCAGCAACTTCATCGTCAGCTAAGCCCTGGGGATTCAATGATCCAGAGATGAAGAGACGAAAGAGAATAGCAAAGTACAAAGTGTATACTATTGAAGGAAAGTTCAAGACTTCCATTAGGAATGGACTGAGGTGGTTCAAGAATAAATGCTCTGAAATCATCCATGGCTATTAATTAGCTATTGTTACTGTATAAGGTGCTTTTCTTTTTCTCAATATGATCTGTTGTGAGTTCTGAAGTTGTAAGAAATTTACAAAGAAAGGTGGGAAACATAGAGGTGACAGGTCTAATTAATTTCATAGTACTTAGAATGTTTTGCTTCATTTTTCAAATTGAAATTCTAATTTGTTTGCCTGTCATTTATCAACATTTATTGTTCTGACGTTTCATGCCTCTTTTGCATATCAAACCCATGGAATTCAAATTGCCAGTGAATTCAAATTTCAAGTTTTGACAGAAATTATGTGTTCAACTCTGTCAAAATTTGAAATTGATTTATCCTTTTTCCAGATATGGGTAACTTTAATAGGTTAACTTCATTACTTGATTGGTAAATGCAGTGATTTTCTCAATTTAAAAAAAAAAATGGACGGACATTTGCCATTAATCTCAGTAGTCTTTTTTTTTCCCTCACAAACAAACCGAATTGAAGATCATTACACCCAACACTGGGCTAAATTTGCTGTATATTTGCAATATGTTTCTCATTTGATCTGAACCTGGCAATGAATAAGATTTTGATTCGCCACCTTTTTCTTAGTAATTGGTTGGGAATTCAAGTTGACCAAACTGGCCATGGATTGGGTGGATCAAAGGCAACTCTGATTTTAGCATTAAATTTGTTTGCCAGGTTATAAGCGAAACAGAAGAAGTTGCATTTCCTAGATTTCTCTTACATCTAAGTCAGCAGATGGGGACATTATCACTGGACATATGTTTGTAAATCAATCAACATAGTTTGACTCATAACTTATTGCTCTTCATTAATGGACTGCAAAACAAAGTCGGACTCGAATCGCATGATACATTAAGGCCCAGTTTGGGACCTGAATTTCCTAAAGCAAAAAAAACGTAATTCCATGGAATTTCTTTTCTTGTGCCTGGATATATGAGAAAATATATATGAAGGAAAAGAAATGGAGAAAGTTGAGAGGTAAACGTGATCAAGTGTTGAGGAATTTGGAAGAAATTTACCTCAAAGTACTAATCACTCTCTTCTACTTTTTTCTTCAGTTAACCTATATGAACTCAAAGCTTAGAAAGTTATACATTTATTTTCGTTCTAAACTCTTCTTAATTTTCGTTTCGTTCTATTCACCCATTTGGTACTTAGGATTGGACAATTATAGAGTTGAGCCTTTACTATTCGTTACCCAATGGTATGTAAAGAATAGAAAGACGTTAACCTTTTTTAACTTTCTATTTTTATATTACGAACTTAACATGTCATAAAATCGGCCTTGGACATTTGTATCAACTTATCTCTAGTTTATCTTTATTTGGTTGCTATATCGGAGTAGTTTAAAGGGAAAAAGCCTCGTAAAATTAGAGAGAGAATGATGTCGAAATACGTATGTAATAAAATAGGAGTACAACTTTTATATCTTAACAAAAAAATGCTCTTGCATTCAGATACATATTCCTTCATTACAATGTAATCCATTGCATTTTCCGTAGGCACATTTAGAACAAACATAATGAAAGAATTCAATATACTTATTTAATTTTCCTTCTTTTTCTTTCACTATTTTCTTTGTTCCAAACGAAGTGTAAGTTATAAAGGTAGAGAAAAACCTGCTCCCTTTGGAGCTAATCAGTAAAAACCTAAGAGACATCAGAGCAAAAGGCAGAGACATTTCTACACTATTTCTGAGATATAATGCCTTTGCAAAAATTAATTAAATAGTTAATACTACAAAATGAATGAAATGAAATTAGACGTTTACGTGCATGCCTTGTATGTGTTTGATGAGTTGCCATCATTGTTGACGCCTCATTTGTTCGTAAAATTGAGCTATGAAATTCTCTGCTTTTGCATCAATCATCTCGTCTGCTCCAATTGCATCAAATACCTGGTCCGGATCTTCCTCTTCATCGTCGCTGCTTTCACCGTAGAGTTCTTGGAGATTATTTGCTGAAGCATACTGACTCATGGTTCCCGCGGAGGAAGTGGAAGGTGATGGAGAGGACACATTTTCACAGCATTCTACCGTCGGCGATGGAGATTTCACCGGCGGCGGCTGGTGGTTGGTTGGCGGTGATTGATTGTCTTGGAGATGTAAAGGCCTCATTGAACCCACCAGCTTCTTCCAATTATCTCCTTTTGAATCCACAGTAGGCACCGCTTCCTTTAGTATTCAGAATTTAAAATCAACCGGATGTTAGAATATGATACGTAAAATATGCGTTTTGGTGACAGAACTAGAATGACACAGAGGCGGAATTTGAAGTTTTTATGTTTTGAATTTGCCAAATCCATAGCTCATCTTAGTTACAAGGTTCGCAGTTAAATATTTATACATATATAATGAATTTTCTAGTACAAATACTATATTTAAACAAAAGTGATTAGGTATACGACCGAACCTGCACCTAATAGGTTAGTTCCGCCTCTGAATTGACATATATACATATGCTTAATATATTTTCGGCCGATTTTTATGTAAAAGCTAAGAATTAGTTCATCTTCCTCCTATAAAGAAAGCGATTTGTCGACCAAACCAGAATGAAATATTGGTGTTAAAAAGGTACAGTATTAAAAGAGTTTGCAGTGTCGATAATTAAAATTATGTAGTCAGATGATTATGATGCATAAAATGTACGTGCACTTATTAATGTTGGATTTCTGTAGGCGTACCTGAGAAATTTTCTGATGCTTTAGATCAATAGATCGACGGCGCAGCTTGAGCGATGCAGCTCTGAGGAAGCTGAAAGCACCTTGCTTTTTCTTCTCCTTGGTATTGGTTATTTTCTCTCCGTTATTACCATTGACACTTAATTGTGGTTGTTTGTCAATGTTATCATTAAGTGGAGATTTATTGTTGTTGGTGGTGGTGATTGTGGTGTTGATTACCTCTTCCTCCGTCATTCTTTTGAGGAGATGTTCCACGAAATAAATTGGCTACGCTCTGTCCAACGACGTTAATGTGATTTAATTTGCCCTCCCTGCAATGCAGGGCGAGTTGTTAAGAGAGACGTTGCGAACAAATGAAGCTTCTTTTGCTGTATATATATATACAAGAGAAGCGATAAAAAAGGGATCCTAGAATTTCTGTGTTTGGTGTTGTTTCTTTGTTGGACAGTTACGGTTTAACTATATAAGCACCTCAGGATATTTGTGCGGTTCACAACGTAGTTTGGAATTGAAGTTGAAACATATATAAAAGTACGAGAATGCCCATTCTCATGCACATTTGTTATGATAATAACCAAGTTGTAAAAGAGAAGAAGATCTAAATTTATCAGTAATAAACAGATTTTAGCAGGTCGAATGCATTTTCTGAATTGGCGCAGGTTTCTCTTCGATTTCCACCGCTCAAAGTAGAGAGTCAAACCTTCTAGTTATTTGCTTCAATTCATACATTATGATCTCTTCATATTGTAAAAATAAATTTAGTGTAGTTACAAGCTACATAAAAGAGCTATAGATTACAACTTTTTATGGTTAAAAATATTCAACCATACATGACAAAGTTGTAGTCGAAGAAAAAATTGTTTCACTCTGTAAATTGTTACAGTGTCATCCAAAGTAGCACTAGAACATACTGACGAGGCTATTTTGGTCAGTTTGGTATTTTCTATTTGCCTATTACAGGGTTATTTCAGAAAACATATATAGTAACTATTTTCCTGATTCGTTCGTCTTCAGCTGCGGTATCCGTCGGTCTGCAGATCTGGGGAAAAAGAAACAGAAATAACGTGTAAAATAACAATAAAGAATCAAGCATAATGTGTTGGAATTTTATAATGTGTTAGAGTTCCAATATAATATACTGAAAGTTTATACTGAAATTTTCGGTGTTTCAATTCAAATAGTGACTATTTTTTAATAACTTTACAAACGCAAAATATTTTCTATTATCAGCCCAAAAATTAGCTAGCTCATGCTATTTTGATACAGTTTCTTAGTTCCATTTTCCTCTTGGGCTTTGCCTTGTGAATATAGATAGGATTGAATAGTGAACTTGGACCTGTAAACCAAATGTAATGCATCTTTATACGGGTGATTTGCTCAAATAGGACACTTCAAGTGCACATTTGATATTTTGATCCCACTAGTCTCATGGATAGAATTTTAAATTTAACAAGAATTTTCTCTTATTTACTTCATGAATAATACTTTTAACTTTTAACGTTAGATCTATGGGTTGGGTCAAGGGAGAGGTACATTGCTTGGCTATTCACATTAATATGAGGAATCAGTGAGGATAATATTAGTAAGACATCTGGCACCAACACAGACAGAGTTGTCATGTGGTGGCACTGCATACTTAATAGTTTTTTAATAGGTTTGGTTTCTTCATAGTTTCATAATTAGTGATAGTTAGTTGAAGATGAAGGTGGGAGCCACTGAGAATGAGAACAGTACACGGAAGGCTTTGAGCAGGGCTACTTCTCTCTCTTACCGAGTGTACGAATGATTATACGGCGAAGGTCCAAATATAGTTCTATATTTTCGAAAATAATTTAAAAATATCACTCGTTATACTATTAGGTTATTTATACCTCTGCAGTTATATTTTGGGTTCAAATATACCCCTCATTTAAACGGAGGGACACGTGTCATCGTCCTGTTGGCCAATTCTAAATATCTCATAATTAATTAAAAATATTCATTACCCATTCCCGAAAAGTAATTTTCTAAAACAATTATTTTTGTAAAAACGGGAAAAAAAAACTGAATTTTTTTACTAAAAACTAAAAAAACGAATTTTTTTTTCCAGTTTTTACAAAAAATCTGCTTTAAAAAAAACTGAAAACTATTTTCTAAAATATTTTTTTTGTAAAAACTAGAAACAAAACTGAAAAATAATTTTCTAAAGCAATTAAAAACAGAAAAATATTTTTTTGTAAAAACTAGAAACAAAACTAAAATAATTTTCTAAAGCAATTAAACTAAAAACTGAAAAAAAAAAGAAAATATTTGTTTTTTCAGTTTTTATAAAAATATTGCTTTAGAAAATTGCTTTTCAATTTTTGTTTTTTAGTTTTTACAAAAAGAATTGCTTTATAAATTATTTTTCAGTTTTTTCAAAGCAATATTTTTCTAAAAACTGGAAAAAAATATTTTCGATTTTTTAAGTTTTTAGTAAAAAAAAATTTCCAATTTTAATTGCTTTAGAAAATTTTTTTCAGTTTTTTTTTAATTTTTACAAAAATATTATTTTAGAAAATATTTTTCAGTTTTTTTAAAACAGTTTTTTTTGTAAAAACTAGAAAAAAAAATATTTTAATTTTTTTCAGTTTTTAGTAAAAATATTTCAGTTTTTTTCAGTTTTTACAAAAAAAATATTACTTTAAAAAATTACTTTTCGGGTATGGGTAATGGGTATTTTTAATTAATTAGGAGATATTTAGAATTGGCCAACAGGATGATGACACGTGTCCCTCAGTTTAAATGAGGGGTATATTTGAACCCAAAGTATGGCTACATGGGTATAGATAACCCAATAGTATAACGAGGGGTATTCTTAGACCATTTTCAAAAGTACGGGGGTATATTTGGACCTTTGCCGATGATTATATATGTCCTGTAATCTTTTAATTTACTTGGTCAATCCCTTAATAATATCCTTTTCGTCTGCTTTTATTTGTCTACAATACTAAAAATATATTGTTACTTTTACTTGTCTATTTTAATATATCAAGAGAAAGACAAATTTCTGCCTAATTTACCCGCGACATTAACTTATTATTCCTCGAGACTTTTTAAAATGCTGTCATTATTATAGATATTAAGACAAAATATGTACTTTATTTATTCATTTTAGATAAGTTTAAAAGATTATCTATTGAGTTAACTTTTATACATTAATTTTTATACACTGATTAATTCATTTTTACAATATCAAATTACTTAAAAAGATAATTGTCGATAAGTGTTGATGATTAGTGGAATAAGTTACCTAGAAATAAAATAATTACAGTCAAACCTCTCTAGTCTCTGGTCACAAGTGAGAACAACAGTGGATGATCATATCGTTGTTTCATCTAGTCTTTAGTTTTACCATACAAATTCTCTAATAACAAAACCCAATATTTCTTCGTTTAAAGAATCATTATATCTTCAAATGTGTAATATGACCATTAATTTGGCTTATTTTCAAATGGGAGCTAAATTTTCATGACATTTTTCATGACATAATATTCACTATAACATAATTTGTGGACCAAGTTTTCATGACATTTGCCATGACATAATATCCATTATAACACAGTTTGTGGACCAAGTTTTCATGACGTTTGCCATGACATAATATCCACTATTAGGCCAAGAATTTATTGCTATAAATAGAGGAGCTTCTCCTCATTTGAGAACACACCAATTAAAGAATTTTTCACTCTTGTCTTTCTTTCTCCTCCTTTATTATAGAGTATTTTGTAAGAGAGTGAGTGTTGGGAAACACTTGTGTGAACTTTTTCTTTAGAGTGATCTTGTGAGGTTATTCTCTTGAGGTATTTGGGAATTAGAGTATTTACTCTAATTTTGTACTCTCTTTTGTACTCTTATTGGTATAGTAAAATTGCTCATCTCCGCTTGTGGACGTAGGTCACCTTGACCGAACCACGTTAAATTTGTGTCTTCTTTATCTTCTTTAATTGCTATTATTATCAACTTGCATTGTCTTTGTTATTGTCATTATACCGTTATTTGGCTAAATTTCGCACTACCCGGGTTCTCGATCCTACTAAATTGGTATCAGAGCCAGATTTAACCGGGTTAGTTTAAATAGCCAAAATGACTCTAACAAAGTCTTATGTTGAGAAATTTGACCGAAGTGCAAACTTCGAAATGTGGCAATTAAAGATGGAAGCTATCCTAATTCAGGATGGCTTAGATTTGGCACTGCAAGGAAAGGAGAAGATGTTGGATAAAATGACGGACGAGGAGTTTGCTGTCATAGACAAAAAGGCAAAAGCAGATATTATTTTAAATCTTTCAAATGAGGTTTTGCGTGAAGTTGCAGCAGAAAGCTCAGCCAAAGGCATATGGGAAAACCTTAAAACCCTATATATGAAAAGAACAATAGAAAACAGGCTTTACCTAAAGCAAAAACTCTACACTTTTCGTATGGCTGAAGGTACCTCTATACTTACACATCTTGATGCTTTTGATTCTCTTCTTATGGATTTAAGTAACATAGATGCTGAAATCAAAGATGAGGATCAAGTTGTGTTATTGCTTGTTTCATTACCCCATTCGTTTAAACATATAAGAGATACTATACTTTATGGAAAGGATAATATCTCTTATAAAGATATCAAATCTATTTTGAAATCAAAAGAACAAATAGATAGAGATATTACTGGAGAAACTAGTGGGTAACCAATGGGAAGGCTTATCCATAAGAGGTAGATCCAATAAGAAAGATTCAAGTTGTGAGAAACCTAAATCAAGGTCAAAATTCAGATACAGAAATGTCATGTGCAAATTTTGTCATAAGAAAGGTAACATTTTTTCTCAATGCTTTAAATTGAAAAATAAAGAAAAGCATACAGAAAAGAAAAATGAGCACAAAAATACTGACACTGCCGAAGCAAGTGTAGCTGCTGATAAGACTGAGGGAACTATTTTTTTAGCAACTAATAATAGTTTCAAATCTAACAATGAGTGAATTTTAGATTCGGGTTATTCTTATCATATGTGTCCCAATCGGGATTTATTTACCACATATGAATCTATTGGAGATGGAGTTGACTTGATGGGCAACAATGCTGCCTGCAAAGTTATTGGAAAAGGTACAGCCCGAATCAAAATGCACGATGGTGTGATGAGAACTCTCACCGATGTTAGACATGTTCGTGACTTGAAGAAAAATTTTATCTCTTTGGGCACTCTAGAATCTCTTGGGGCAAGTACACAGGTGAAGGTAAAGTTCTAAAAGTTTCTCATGGTGCTCTTGTGATCATGAAAGCACGCAGATCTGGTACGTTGTATACTCTTTTGGGATCTACTGTTACAGGTGCTACTGCAGTTTCAATATCAGATAAATCAGATTCTAACATGACCAAATTGTGGCATATGCGATTGGGGTATATGAGTGAAAAAGGTCTTCCCATCCTCAGCAAAAGAGGTCTCTTATGTGGCCAAAGTACTGGAAATATGGAGTTCTGTGAACATTATGTGAAGCAGAAAAGAGTCAGCTTCAAATCTCCAGCGATTCATAGAACAAAAGGTACTTTGGATTACATTCATTCAGATCTTTGGAATCCTTCACGTACCCCATCAAAAGGTGGTACCAGGTATATGTTAACTTTCATTGATGATTATTCAAGAAAAGTTTGGGTTTATTTCCTGAAAAATAAAAGTGATGTTTTCTTAAATTTCAAACAATGGAAAGTTTTGATTGAGAAGCAAGCAGGAAAACAGGTTAAGTGGCTTAGAATAGATAATGGCTTGAAATTTTGTAATGATGAATTCAATAAATTTTGGAAGAATGAAGGAATTTTTCAACATCGTATTGTGAGAATGACACCTCAGCAAAATGGTGTGACAGAAAAGATGAATAGAACTCTTTTGGAAAGGGCTCGTTGTATGATTTCAAATGTTGGTTTGACAAACGCCTTTTGGGCAGAAGCTATCTCTACAGCCTGTTATATTGTCAACCGAGCTCTTTCTGCACCTTTGAACTTTAAGACTCCAGAGAAAATGTGGTCAGGTACTCCTGCTAATTATTCTGATTTAAAGATATTTGGTTGCCCTGCATACATGCATGTAAATGATGAAAAATTAAAGTCAAGGGCTAAAAAGTGCATTTTTCTTAGGTATGCATCTGTGGTGAAAGGATACCGACTATGGTATCCTGATCCCACGACACCAAAATTTATAATTAGCAGAGATATAACCTTTGATGAATCCTCTATGTTACATTCTAGAAAAGAGTCTTCTAGTTCTTGTAATACAGATAAAGGAAAGAGTACACATAAGTAGGTAGAGGTTGAGATTGGCATTCTTTCTGAGCCAAGCTCATCAACTTTGGAGCAAAATACAGTTGAAACTCTTGAAGTTGAGCCAGAAGCTGAAATTCCTGAAGTTGAGACTCCTGAAGTTGAACTAGAAGAAGAGGAGTATTCTATAGCCAAATATAGACAAGGAAAAGAAGGTAAACAACCATTAAGGTTTGGAGATTATGTTGCATTTGCTTTTTCAGTTGTACAGAAAACTGAAGAAATTGGAGAACCATCAAAATATTCAAAAGTAGTTTTTGGTGCTAACTTAGCCAAGTGGCTGATTGCAATGAATGAAGAAATTGAGTCTCTCCACAAGAACGGTACTTGGTCTCTTGTGAAGCCGCCATCAGGAAAAAGAATTGTTGGTTGCAAATGGGTCTTCAAGAAAAAGATGGTATTCCAGGGGTTGAAGATGCGAGGTATAAGGCACGATTAGTTGCAAAGGGCTATAGTCAGGTACAAGGAGTTGATTTTAATGATATTTTCTCACTTGTTGTTAAACATAGCTCTATTCGTGTCTTGCTTGCCTTCGTTGCCATATATGATTTGGAATTAGAACAACTTGATGTTAAGACAACTTTCTTACATGGTGAACTTGAAGAACAAATATACATGCATCAACCCGAAGGATTTGAAATTGAAGGAAAAGAAGATCATGTTTGCTTGTTGAAGAAATCTTTGTACGGATTAAAGCAGACTCCAAGACAATGGTATAAAAGGTTTGATTCCTTTATATTTGGTCATGGTTATTCGAGGAGCATGTATTATAGTTGTGTTTACTTTCGGAAGTTAAATGATGGTTTATTTGTGTACCTATTATTATATGTTGATGACATGCTCATTGCTGCTAAGGATTTAACATAAATTCACAATTTGAAAAGTCAGCTGAAAATTGAATTTGAGATGAAAGATTTGGGAGCAACTAAGAAAATCCTTGGCATGGAGATCAAAAGAGATCGAAAAGCCAACATGTTATTTCTGACCTAGAAGAAGTACTTGGAGAAAGTCTTGGAGAGATTTGGCGTGAAAGATGCTAAACCAGTTAGTACCCCTCTTGCTGCTCATTTTAAGTTATCAGCTGCTCAGTCCCCGCAGTCAGAGGAATAAGAGAGGTACATGGCGCAGGTTCCTTATTCTAGTGTAGTCGGCAGTATTATGTATGCAATGGTCTGTACACGTCCAGACATTTCACAAGCAGTGAGCGTGGTAAGCCGATATATGGGTTGCCTTGGTAAAGCACATTGGTATGCTGTGAAATAGATTCTCAGATATTTGTGAGGTATTTCAAACACATGTTTGGAGTTTGGGATAAATACTAACACTTTGGTTGGTTTTGTAGAATCAGATTATGCAGGTGATCTTGACAAAAGAAGATCACTGACAGGCTATGTATTTTGCATTGGTGGTTGCGCTACTAGTTGGAAAGCTACATTACAACATGTAGTAACTTTATCTACTATCGAAGCAGAATATATGGCAGTGACCGAGGCGATCAAAGAAGCTTTATGGTTGAAGGGTCTATTTGCGGAACTCAATTCATCCCAAGGTGGTATTACCATTTTCTGTGATAGTCAAAGTGCCATTCACTTGACTAAAGATCAAGTGTATCATGAGAGCACGAAGCACATTGATATAAAGTATCATTTCATCCGAGAAACCATTGCTGAAGGAAAAGTCTTTGTTCAGAAGATCAGCACTAGAGACAATCCTGCTGACATGTTCACAAAACCTCTTCCAGTGTCCAAGTTCAAGCTTTGCCTGAACTTGATTGGCATTTATGAAGAATGATTTTGCCCATTTGGGTTTTTACGGAGAGAGTGGAGCAAATTTACTATATATAAGCCAAAATTAGGCCAATGTGGAGATTTGTAATATGACCATTAATTTGGCTTATTTTCAAGTGGGGGCCAAATTTTCATGACATAATATCCACTATAACTCAATTTATGGACCAAGTTTTCATGACATTTGCCATGACATAATATCCACTATTAGGCCAAGGATTTCTTGCTATAAATAGAGGAGTTTCTCCTCATTTGAGAACACACCAATTCAAGAGTTTTTCACTCTTGTCCTTCTTTCTCCTCCTTTATTATAGAGTATTTTGTAAGAGAGTGGTGTTAGGAAGCACTTGTGTGAACCCTTTCTTTAGAGTGATCTTGTGAGGTTATTCTCTTGGGGTATTTGGGAATTAGAGAATTTACTCTAATTTTGTACTATCTTTTGTATTCTTATTGGTATAGTAAAATTGCTCCTCTCCGCTTGTGGACGTAGGTCACCTTGATCGAATCACGTTAAATTTGTATCTTTTTATCTTCTTTAATTGCCATTATTATCAACTTGCATTGTCTTTGTTATTGTCATTATATCGTTGTTTGGTTAAATTTCGTACTACCCGCAGGTTCTCGATCCTAACAAATTGGATGCTACGGTCTTAATTACTACTTATTTATAAACTATTTGAGGATACGATTTCCGGAGCATGAAACACTTTTACACGAATCCACGGCAAAATTAAAATATGTTAGTATTTCCCCAACGTAAAACAAGCAAATATATATAGCACCGGGCAGGAAGAAGCAGCTTCCGACGGGCCAATGCATACATTCCACGAACTTGACAAAAACCACAATCAACTCCATATTCTCACTCTCCAACAAAACAAAAATCAATACCCTCATTTTCTTCTTTTCTGGAAAAATATACTACTATATTTAAGTGTTTCAACAAATTATATTAGATCTATTAGTCTATTTATATCATCTTGGTACTTCTATTCCTGGAAGCTTCATATGACCACTTAGATTCGCGTTAAACACCTATTTATTTTCTTTTAATCAATCGCCGCAGGTATTTCTCGTCTTACTACAAGACAACAATAATGCCAGTATATTAGTATATCATCACAAGAGAGAGAGAGGGGGGGGAAAAGAATATATTTGGTTTATAGGTGAACCAGAAAGAAAAATTTAGTGGCCTGTTTTCAACAAATTCTTAAAACAAAATTCAAAATTGTGCTTTCGAACAAACAATGAAAAATAGTAGAGTAGTATATGCCGAGTTAAAAATTGTGCATACACTAGGAGCGGGAGCACTGAATTCGCTTGTCACCAAAACTATAAAGTTTTGTGATCTGTATAACTTAGTTGAGGGTAGTAGGAATTCTTTTAAGAGTAATAAATAAATAGAAGTACAAATGACTGCATATTTGTGCTGATATAAGAAATGCACCGCATCAGAATTTAGAGGCCAAATATGTCAGCCAACAACTGTCAATAAGCAGTAATTGGGGCTACCTGATTGATACAAAATGCATTCTTATTCAAGTACCTTGTATTAGACAAAGATTTAGCTGGCACCACTTGGCTTTTAAACTTTCCAACCTCAATTTGAAAATCCCATCTAATAGTAACACAAACAGCTGCGGCAGTGCGTGTCTTAAATTTTTTTCGTTTTCGAGAATATTTACAGTGATTACTCCCTTGACCTGCAAAGCTGTTTCAACTCTAGAGACATAAATCATGAGTGAGAGATTCATTTTCACTTGTTTTTATAATAACACAATATTGGCAAAAAATAGAAAAGTAGAAGTTGTTCTTGAAGTCGTTCTTATTTCTTTTCCATCACATCCTCTACACTAGTCTGGAAGGATTTTGCTTTTTTGGTCCTTGGGCGGCCTTCCATAAAGCAAGTAAAACAATTATTTTAGGGCTCATATTTATGGGGGCTTATTTTTTGTTACACCTAATAAGCTATGCATAAGTTTAAAAAAGGTTCGGTGAAGTGAAAAAGTTTGATTTCTTTCTTTACAACTATAGAGAAGAAGGATTTGCAATTGCTATAATTTTTGCCACGAAAAATTGCACTTGAAATGAATATCGAACCCGAATTTCGTAAAAAATGTATGATATATAGGAAGTAACAATTTGATGAGAATGTTGATAATAAAATCTCAAAATATTTCGAAGAGTCCTTTGGAGTTGATTACTTTATACATAGTAGACAAATCTATTTTTTTCACTTCAAAATAGATTTAAATAATTCGAAGCATATGAAAATATTTTTAATTTTCTATTTAGCGGTAAACATTAAGATCATTAAAGCATAATAATCAATTCGATATTGATGGTTTAGATTTATTTTTGGAATTAAAAATATTAAGAAAAATAGTATAATTAGAAGATAACAGTTTAATTGATAAACTCGATCAACTAAAAGATTTGATTCTTTTTCCAATGCCTATGTTACTTATGGAATAATGTTAATAACTCTTGTTAACGCCGCTTCAGCGAAAAGAAATTTTCAAAATTAAATTGATAAAATCTTACCTAAGATCAACAATGTCTCAAGAAAGGTTAAATGGATTGGCTATTTTATCAATTAAGAAAGACTTATTAGGAGTTATTGATTATAAAAAAATTATTAATAACTTTGTATCTAAGAAGGCTAGAAAAATAGACTTCAAATAAATAAATAATTTTATTAAAAAAAAATTAAGACACCTCATAAAGTTTGGCTTTAGGCCACAGAACTCGTCGGGCTGCCCCTGGTCCTTACTGGAAGGATTAATATAAACTGGTTTGTCACTTACTAGTGAAAAATATTTACACAATCATATCATTTAAAAGATAAATACAGACATCTATTGAATAACATTGACAGGTAACCTAAAATAATGATAATTCATCTTTAATTAATGAAGGTGTATTTTGCTCAAACACTCTCACTAGATAAGCAACATTATGATATATTACTCATAATATATGATTAAAGAAGTAGAAATGAAGGAAATGATTGGAAGCGAAATGCTGGGGGTTGACTCCTGCCGCGTACAGGCGTTTCTCCCACGAGTTCACACCGCCCACTGTACAAACAACCAACACTAAGCCCTTGGAGTTTTGTTTAGGACAACATGGGTCCAGCTTATTCCCTCAAACCGCGTTTCTTTGAGTTTACTCTCATTTCTCAACTTTTAACTTGTACTGCTTGCCCTGTTTATATATAGCTTCCCCTCTCCCTCTACCAAACATAACCCACTCCAAAAGCTCTTTAATCATAAAAATTATTAGAACAAAAAGAGAAACTCTTTCTCATAGTTTGCTGCCACTGCCACTGCCATCTTCTTTTATTTCAATTGTTGCTATCTACTACTTTTATACTAACCATGCAAGAAAAAACAAGAATGCAGAAGAAGAGATCTGTGGTTGGTCGTAGAGC
Organism: Nicotiana tabacum; assembly: GCF_000715075.1. Taxonomy (NCBI): domain Eukaryota; kingdom Viridiplantae; phylum Streptophyta; class Magnoliopsida; order Solanales; family Solanaceae; genus Nicotiana; species Nicotiana tabacum. The sequence continues at coordinate 67,078,374 of NC_134098.1, forward strand.
TTGGAACATTCTTCGCGTTGCCTTGTTATGGGCAAGAAAAGGTGGCATTTTCAAGAACAGACACCTTATGTCCGATCTCCGTTTGCTTCCTAAATATATTAAAAGTCTTCGTCATAGCAACGACTATGGGTATGGCAGTGCACTACATTATGGAGAGCGTGAGCTTTCCTTTGATGACACCCCTATCATTCACGTTAAGATGCATCGCCCTCCTTCCCTTCGTTTCAAGATGCCTAACATCCCCTGTATTAAACCACAAGTCGATTTTGACTTTGAAAATGATCGTGATCATGATCGTGAAGAACATGAAATGTTCAATGGTAATGATGATGATGTTCCTAGGAAATGTTTCTTGAAATGTGTGGACGATGATAATGAAGAGGACTCATATGCAAGCTGCGAGGTATCTGAGGAGATTAGTTGTCCCGGTGATGAAGCTATTGATGTGAAGGCTGAGGAATTTATTGCAAAGTTCTATGAACAAATAAAGTTGCAAAGACAAATATCATATTTACAATACCATGAGACGACGCTCGCTAACTAAAGGTGCAAATAGACAGACACTTGCAGGCGCTTTCCACTCGCCAATTTTCATTCTTTTTGGATGTCATTATTCTTGTTTCAATTTCATACTGGCTAGTAGTATTCTTTCTGTATAGGATGCATTACGTTGCGGATTATTTGTATATAGAAGAGGTATTGATCAGTATTCTACTCCTCACTGCAAAATGAGATCAGCTCAAACTTTTTTTTATCTAAAATAATTCTGCATCAAAATGTCCACTTGTTGAACCGGTAAAACAAATGTTGACGAGAAATAAAGGAATGAGTTTAGATTTTTCTTATGAGAATATAAGTTAGAACTAAATACCATCCAGGTATGAGGCACCAGCCAATCTCGAACCATGACCAATTTAACTCAATGGGCTTGTTTTCAGTGGATATTTATATTGTACTCCTAGTATTTATTTATTTCAGTAGTAAATTCATGCGTGACTGAATTAACTTTGTACTTTGAAAGTTCAAACTTTTTGCTTCTTGTTCAATAAAATGGAGATGAGTTCCAGATTCAGGGAATAACGCCTGGCTGTAATTTTGTTACAAGAAACACCTAAAGAGGGTTTTTTTTTTGGCCTTACAAGGGCTTCAATTTTATCCTTGAGAAGAAATGTGTATGTTTCACATTATGAAATCTGCAGGCAGCAGTGCAATTTATCTACATGATGTATCCCTGGGATCATATTCAAAAGAAAAATATTTCTACCTTTTTATGGAACATATTATATTTACATTTCGACTCTAAAATGGAAATAAATTAAATTCAAACACTTGTAAAAATCTCTACGCTCAATATGTGCCAATTTTTGGTTATGCATTTAATCATTTCTAGACTAGTATGGGTATAATGTTCCTTCAATCATGATAAGGTTTTAGATGAATCCAAGATGGCTAAGCTGACAAAATGAGGAGGGATATATATAGTACCCCAATATAACAACACAGGCTAGGCAGCGGGCAGGAAATTAACAATTGAAGAACCAGCTCCTGCAAGCTACGTCCAATGGGCGACTACATTCAAATTAAAGGGAAAACCAACATAAATGCTCATGCAGTAAAAAGTAAATATTTGAAAATATCTATTAAGAAAAGATAGTACTTATTAAAATTCATATTATTTATAATATATTTAGCAATTGAGTACGTTGTATAATTCCAAGTGCTACTCATGACTTTGTTCGTTTTTGTTTTATGTTGGTACTCTGTACTTCTGGGAAGCTTCACTCTACCCCTTAGATTCTTTATATAAACACCTTTCATTTTCTGATCAATCAATAGCGGCAAAGCATTCCTAATCCTACTACACGACAAGAATACCAGCATGTAGTTGAATAGTAGGCAAACCAAATAGAAAAGTTCAGAAAATATTTGAGCTCCCGTTTGGACATAATTTATTTATTTTAAAATATATATATATTAAAAATATTATTTGTTCATGGAATTTGATTAATTTTTAAATGTATTTTGAAGAAAAAAATTTAAGTTCCAAAAATCGGTGTGGGCTAGTTTATGGGTGATATTTTTTTTCACTACAAAACTTCAACTTTCTTTCACGTAAAATGCATGTCCAAACTTTTAAAATTTATTTTTCAACACAATTTTTCTTTTTAAGTTTCAACTAAATCTATGTCCAAAAGCTAATTAAGCAACATGTTCTCTAAAATATCTCTTCTCAAAGGATTTATAACATTATATATGCACTAATATTGTAAATATATTTTTACTTTATCAGTAAATTTTAACATGTGATAACATGTTAGTTACTATTTTTATTAGATTATCAAGTATCAACTAATGTTTATTATTTAGTAATATGATTGTACAAATATTTTTATTAGTACATAATCTCAAAGTCATTTTCAAAATAAAACTTATTGTTGTGTCGGACAATAATTAGTAATGGAACTGTTTCTTGGAGGAGAGAACTTTACTGGGTTGTCTTGCTGTTAAAACAACAAAATGTCTATGGTGAAAGAAAAGTTTCAACTAAATCAAACCTAACAAATGCTTTAAAAGTCACATGATCATCAATCCTGGGTCCCTAAGTTAATCATTCCCTTTGATCTACAATGCCCAAAATGACCTCTCCAGAAATAGTTTAATGTATCTGTTTACAATTTGAATAAAAGAAATGACCTTACAAAGATTTCTTCTAAGTCATTTCTTCTGTTTTATTTTCATTTTTTGATTTCTTAAAACATAAAAACCAAATTATGATGGGCCACAAAGACAATGGGCCTTCGTTATTATTTTTTTTAAACCCCTCCCAATTTAGGAGGATCTATAATGTTTCCATACTTTTCCTCCAGCGTGACTCGAACCAGGCACTAACGGTCGTGGGTGGAGGTATTCTTACCAACTGAGCAAGCCTCACTTGTCACCTTCGTTATTTACAATGTTAAAATTAAGAAAGTGTCATTTTAAAATCTCTGATCTATAAAATATAGATCTCTTATGTGTAAAAATAAATCTCATATGTCTAAAAAAAATACAGGATCATAAAACTAAAAACAAGTTTGTAAAGACCCACACAACTATTTGACTCGAATAAATATATGTTTGTCATTCGATTGCTTAATAAATGTACGTAATTAGTAGGCGTTTGGACATAAAAATTCTAATTTAAAAAAAAAGTATTTGGAGTTAAGTTGAAAAATGGTACATGAAATTTGAAATTATGTTTAGACATGCATTTCACTTGAAAAATATTATAATTTTGTGAGTGGAGAAAAAGTTTTTTCTGAAAATTTTGAATTTCGAAAAACTCATTTTTGAAAAGAAAAAAAATTAGAAAAAAGAAATTTTTTTTTTATGGACAAACGGAGGCCTTAGTGTACAAAGAGCTATTACCTAGTTGTTTTATGGACAAACTGGGTCGTCCCTTCGTGTTAACCTGAGCGGTTTTGGTTTTGATGATTGATAAAGGAACACATGCATGAACCAGGTCCATAGACAGTGTACACAAGTGACGGGCAGAATCGAGCAAAAGGCATGCACGTGAAAGGGATAAGTATAAGTGGTTATTTATGATAATCCCTGAATGAAAATGTTGCATATTTGATAAGGAGCATGATTCCTTACTTGAAAAGAACTCTATCCAAGATAAGGAAAGAGTTAGAAGTTGAAGATAACTAGAACTCTTCCACCAAGGAAGAGTAAAGCATTAGACTTCTAGTTAATCTTTATTTACTAACTCTATATATATCAGTTCTGTTCTCTTTTACAGGCGATGAACACATACTGAAGTTAAGCACGAATTGAGAGTAAAATAGCAAGGCATTTTGTGAGCAGTTCCTGTGAGATTTAAGAGTGCGATCCTGAAGCTACACGAACCAGATTGAAGAACCAGCTCCATAAAGAGTTTTATGTGTCTTTTTTTATTTTTGGTTCAAAGTATAGTAGGCGTTTTGAGTTGTACTTTTCAGCTTTCTTAGAAGCAAATTGTACTAGGTACCCAAGTTGTATTATTCAAGTCAGACTTAACTTGAAGTAGTTGCAACAGCCTGCGGCGTGTTGCTATAAGGGTTAGAGTTAATCCTTAGGTTTGCAAGAGTTTGTAAACTTTATTGTTGGCTCAGATTTGTAGTGAAGTATTTGGAGAAAATCCTACTGGGTAGTAGGTCGTGGTCTTTTCACCTTTTGAGTCGGGTGTTTTTCACGTAAAAATACGTGTGTTCTTTACTTTTTGCATTTATTATTCTGCAACTATAGTGTAAGGAACACATAGAAGAACCAGATCCATCTATAATCAATGCACGCGAAAATTGAACACCACATAAATCACCCCCCTCTTGTGTGGCACTAAAGTATAAAACATCAATTGGTATTAGAGGGAGTTATCCTTGAAGAGGCTAACACCTTAGTAAAAGATCAAGATGAGTGCACTACCTGGAAACTGTAAAGAGCAATCCACCACTAGGCCACCACTATTCAATGATCACTACTATTCTTTGTGGAAGGAGAGGAGAAGAGATCAGTTGTAGATCACTGATGGGTGCTTCAAATGTGGTAAAAAGAACTACATGATCAAGAACTGTCCTATGTGGGAAGTCGAGTGGAAAAAGGAGAAATCTGAAAGAAGGAACAGAAAGAAGGAGCAGGTTCATGACAAGAAGAACTACAAAAAAGGTCATCCAAAGCAATGATTGTTACTTGGAAAGATAGTTCAGATGAGGACACTGATGATAATGTTGAACGAACTCTCATAGAAATTCTAGAATCTGAAGATGAACCTGATGAAGAATCTGAGATAAGTTTTCTGGACCTTAAGGATAAAATAATACTCCTTTCTAAAGATAACTATAAGAATTGTTGCTAACTTTAATTGATGAATTTAAGAATATAAGTTCTGAAAAAGAACAATTGTCAAAAGAGTGTAACTTTTTAAAAGCAGAATGCAAAAACCTGAAAATAAACATTTGTAAAACTGAAAAGGAAAATACTGCTTTGAAGAACCAGGTTCATGCACTTGATACAGTTGTTTAGAACTGAGATCTGAAAATATAAAGTTAAAGTTAGGGACAGGAAAAGAAAATGTAAGAGTTTTGAAAGAGGACTTAACAAAGGTTAAACATGAGCTTGATAGAACATGTAAATGGAACAGGTGCTCCAATGCACTTTCATGGCTACAAGAACACCATAGTAGCAACAGAAAGGGACTTAGCTTTGGGAACTCTACACCTGAATGGGATCCCAAAAATAAGTACCTAACACTCCCTGAGAATAAGATTTACACACACTGTGAAAACACTGGTCACTACAAGAGTGATTGCACTGTGAAAGAAAAGACAGATCAAAAGAACAAAAATTTTGTTCTAGGGAAAAATAGGCTGCCAAGTTGGGCTAAAAGGAATTTGATTCATCCTTTTGCCTATAGAAAGGGACCCAAACTAGTTTGGGTTCCTAAGACTAACCCTTGATTTCCTTTTGCAGGACCAAGTGAAGGGGAGCAACCAAATATGGTATATGGATAGTGGTTGCTCAAAGCATATGACAGGAAGCAAGAACCAGTTCCTTTCACTTGAGGACCTTAAAGGAGGTAATATCTTCTTTGGAAATGGAAAAAAGGTGAGATCATTGGGGTTGGAAAGGTAGGTAAGACTAACTTGATAGATGGACTGAAGCACAGTCTAATAAGTGTATCACAATTGTATGATAGAGGTAACATGGAAGCATTCACATCTACCAAAAGCTTTGTGATTAATCTTACCACTGACAAGATAGTTTTACAGGGAAAAAGAGAGAACAACATATATGTTGTAGATCTGTCCATACTTTCAGAAAATGAACTCACTTGCTTAAGTGTGTTGGATAATGATCCCCTCATTTCGCACAAGAGACTTAGACATGCCAGTCTAATTCAACTAAACAAACTAGTCTCCAAGGATTTGGTGATAGGACTGCCTAACATTAAGTCCAAGGAAGATAAAGTTTGTGAGGCTTGTGCAAGGGGGAAGCAGGTAAGATCCTCTTTTAAAAGCAAGAAAGTGGTAAGCACCACCAGGACGATGAAACTGGTCCATATGGATCTTTGTGGACCAATGAAAATATTGAGCAGATATGGTAAGATATATGTGATGGTGCTTGTTGATGATTACTATAGGTTTACTTGGACATTATTTTTAACATCTAAATATGAAGCATTTGACATGTTCACTTCTTTTGTTAGAAAAATTCAAAAACAACTAGGTAATTGTCACGACCTAAAATCCAACTAGTCGTGATGGCACCTAACCCAACCCGTTAGGTAAGCCAATTATCAACTATCCAATTCCAATAACAATTATTAAAGAAAATATATGAAATCTTATATATTCCTCTAGAACTTGTAGTACAAATCATGAGCTTCTAAGAATAGAATTTACAAAACTGGTATGAAATAATACATCATCTGTTCGAAATGTACATGAACAGATTGTTATAAATCTAAAGCTACCATGAACAAGAGGCAGCTACAACCGGAACACAGGTACATTTTTAGATCCAGCTCCCAACGAACACAGCAACATCAGCAGCCAACATCTGCACACAAGGTGAAGAAGTGTAGTATGAGTACAACCGACCCCATGTACTCAATAAGTAACAAACCTAACCTTAGGATGAAAGTAGTGACGAGCTTTTACCAAGATCGGGTCCAAAACCAATAGTCCACAACAGTCCATAACAACGTAAAGCAAATAATACAAGAAGTAACTCTGAGATAAAATGCTCAGCTAAATCATGATTTGTAAAAATAGTTCTTCCTTTCAAGTACATTAGTGAAAACCCAAATCGTTTACCGAAGTTGCCAAAAAAAATATGAATAAGTTCGAAAACAATAATTTTTTCCAAAATACTTTCAATAATAAATGAGATGTTTCATTTTCTAGATAACCCGTGTAAAACAAATGCATCGCTATGTCCATCTGTCAACATGTGCGAGAAATCATGAATGATGTGATACTGTACAGCATGAGGAAAAATACATCTCTATGCATGTATGTCATGTGTGCATGTCAATGCGATACAACTCAGTGATAAAATCATATGCATACTCTCAGAGTATCATTTCACTCAGTCCTCCCAGTCACTCAGTCCTCCCAGTCACTCAGTCCTCCCAATCGCTCGGCACTCGGCACTCGCACTCAGTAGGTACCTGCGCTCACTAGGGGTGTGTACAGACTCCGGAGGGGCTCCTTCAGCCTAAGCGCTATAATCTGCACGGACAACTCACGTGCTGCACGGACAACTCACGTGCTATAATAATAAATCTGCCCTGCTGCGGCGTTCAGTCCGATCCCATAATAATAAAGAATATAAAGCTAATATGGCCTACTACGGCGTGCAGCCCGATCCCATAATTATCCTCAGAATCAAGCCCTTAGTCTCACTCAGTCATCAATCTCTCCAGTCACTCTCTCATGGGCTCACAATGTCATGAAAATAGACCGAAAATGATGATATGATGTATCAATAAATAATAACAGAGACTGAGATATGATATGTAATGAAATGAACATGACTAAGTATGAATTTTCAATTTAAAATAAATAACTCATAGCAATATGACCTCTGTGGGTCCCAATAATACTGGCACATAGCCTCAACATAATTTTTAATATGATTCTCCTCTCAATTTCTTTAACACATAAAACTGCATGGAAAATGCCAAGATTATTTGACTACAAAAATTCCATGGAACAATTACGTCACAATTTCTATGGTGCACGCCCACAAGCCTGTCACCTAGCATGTGCATCACCTCCAAACAATTCATATAATACGTATATCCAGGGTTCATACCCTCAGCTCCAAGATTAGAAGAGTTACCTACCTCGAACAAGCCGAATCTAATGTCAAGCAAGCCAAACAATGCTCCAGAAATTCCATTGTGCGCGTATCAACTTCTGAACGGCTCGAATCTAGCCACAATAAATTTGATTCAGCTCACAAAAATTATAGGAATTAATTCCATATCAAAATACTAATATTTTCCCACAAAATCCGAAATTACACTAAAAAATTGCCCGTGGGGCCCACGTCTCGGAACCCAATAAAAGTTACAAAATATGAACTCCCATTCAACCACACATCCAACAATCCAAATTTTACTCAAATCTGACATCAACTCGACCCTCAAATCTCCAAATTAAACCAAGAGGGTTTTCACAATTTTCCAACTAAATTCACCAATTAAATGTTAAAAATAACCATGGATTTGGGTAATTTAACCAATATTAAGTTAAGAACACTTATCCCGTTGTTTTTCTTGAAAAACTCCCGAAAATCACCTCTTCCCAAACTCCAATCCGTTAAAAATGGAAGTCCCATTTTCAGAACTTAAACTCTCTTCCCAGTCATTTGCTCTACGCGATCGCGGACAAACACACGCGATCGCGAAGCACAATTTTTCCACTGCCCAAATTAACTCTACACGATCGCAGATATCCCATGCAATCGCAAAGCACAGAGTTCCCAGCTCTACGTGATCGCAGCCCTCTTCACGCGATCGCATAGAGCAAACGCGTGACCTCCACTTCTGCTCCGTTACTCTACGCGAATGCAACCGTCTTCACGCGTTCGCGAGTCACAAAATCCCAGATCTACGCGATCGCATCCCTCTTCACGCGATCGCGTAGAACAATACTCAGCAGCCCCCAATTAACCATACGCGATCGCGGATATCCCCATGCGATCGCATAGAACAAAACCTCCACTGCCCAACTAAGCCTATGCGATCGCGGACATTCTCATGCGATCGCGTAGAAGGTAACTAGTGACAGAAAACCAGCATTCTTCAGCTCGAATGCCAAGTCCAAAATTGATCCATTAACCATCCGAAACTCACTCGAGGCCCCCAGGACCTCAACTAAACATACCGTCAAGTCCCATAACATCATACGAACTTAGTCGAACCCTCAAATTACCTCAAACAACGCTAAAACCATGAATCATACCCGAATTCAAGCCTAATAAACTTTGAAATTTCAAGTTTTCACAAACGACGTCGGAACCTATCAAATCAAGTCCGATTGACCTCAAATATTACACACAAGTCATAAATGACATAACGGACCTATTAAAATTTTCAGAATCGGATTTCGACCCCGATATCAAAAGGTCAACTCTCCGATCAAACTTTTCAAAAATTCAACTTTCGCCATTTCAAGCCTAATTCCTCTACCGACCTCCAAATAATTTTCCGGACACACTCCTAAGTCTAAAATCACCATACTGAACTATTGAATCATCAAAATTTAAATCCGAGATCGTTTACACATAAGTCCACATCCGGTCAACTTTTCTAACTTAAAATTTTCAATTATGAGACTAAGTATCTCATTTCACTCTGAATTCTCTCCGGACACGAACCAACTAACCCGGTAAGTCTTAAAACGATTGTAAAGCATAAATTAAGCAGTAAATGGGGGAATGGGGTTGTAATATTCAAAACGACCGGTCTGGTCATTACATTCTCCCCCACTTAAATATACGTTCGTCCTTAAATGTGCCAAGAGTTGTTCTTAACCTTTAAATCTCTATTCCACCTTACCACGCACATACCCGGGGGTGATCTTGATCTCACGTCACTCTATTCTACATAGGCCTGACTACACAATATAACAAGAAAAATTATTAATTTAACCTTAGCCCAAAAACCTTGGAGCCAAATTTCTAACATCCATAATTCTTTTCAAGACCCGAATCTCACATCTACCCACTGTAATAGCCTGAACAAGCTGTATCCAGCCATAACCATAGTCCCAAATATAATCGCATAACATACTACACAACTCGCATACTCGTAACACCATTTCTGATCACAATAACTACTCAAAACCAACCAAGTACTAGTATAAAACCCCGCATTCAATAGAACCTCATTCCAAAACCTTCGTACCCTGCCAATGATGAAAGAAACAATCAAAAACTCATAACCACTCATCATATCAACTAGCCATGGAGCTCTCTCACCCCTACCAGAACCATAATCCTTTCGAATATAACATAATCAAGTCTGATAGTACCCATTCTAGGTCCAATGATCTTATATTACTAAACACAACTATTCCACAGACACGCCACATCAATATAACTCCAACCACCACTGCGCAATCCGTGTACCCAAATATGGGAGATGTCTCAAGGAAGAGAACCATATTGCAAGTTTAACAAGTACCACCACAACCACAATGTTACAACCAACTCCTCAAATTTCATGAAGAGGATAACCATAGGCGCATGTGCACAATTATAGAGGAAGAAAATTAATGAATCATATAAATTATCATAGAAATAAAATTCCCACACACGGCACGAACAACTCACGTGCCAAAAATATGAATCGCCTGATATGGTCACAGGCCTCCAGTCCCAGCATATCATACAGGAGAAATTAAACAAGTACACTTGTATATGATAATGAAATAAGATTCTCATGCTCCTGGACTGGTATAAATAGCACGCCATAGTGTAATCATGTGTAAAGTCTTCTATCACACTTCAAATTGGCAAATTTTTTTTAATGCAAAATAATTAACTACCGCATTTATTTAGGGAATCATCTTCTTTGTAACCTCAAGTATAGTCCAGATAGTTCTCAATAAAGGTACGAATACGGTAAACGTTATAACTTTACACTTAACAGTCAACTCTTGGTATATTATAGCCTAAGCATTCTTCCGAGTATGAATACTTGCTCTAATGCCCGCACAATGGCTCAAACCTCACATATATGCATACTTATAGCACGTAGCTATCACCAATAATTAACGCAACTAGTGCCTCCACTGATTTTTAAATAAAATAGTCACCTCAAATAGGTCGTAACCCCGAAACAATATGCTTCTGAGAACTCCCAGCCTCCAATTTCATAGAACACATGAATCACCGTAACTGGTCCCAACTCCAACACTCGAATGACTAACACATCTTTCATGCACAATCGTCCCACTAGGAATACTTTAAAAATTCATCTGTGCCATATAGCAATAATTTGAATATCAACAGTCTATCAACCAGGTGAGTACCACAATGCCGATGAACATCTGTAAGTCAAAACACAATGCACCTTCTGAAATGCGCACCCTTCTCAGGAATTACCGAGCAGTTATAACATTTATCGAAATATCTGAAACTGACCATGCTGTCCAACATTCGTTACCTTCTCTTTAAGACTGAATTGTCACCTTGTACATGTAAATCCTAATCCCGCACAACACACTACATCTATTATGCCATCATGTGACAAGCACAAGAATTCCATTATCAACTCTGAGTCACCAGCAAATTACATACCCGGTTATTTAGAAACCTTCCTCCTGCTTCCTTCCAGGAGGAAATCACAATACACAACACGTTTCACACACCAGTAGAAAATATCTGGTTCAAACCATCAAGAACAATTTGAAATTCATTTGCACATAACCAAGCTATTAGAACTAAATTCCTCTAACTCGACCAAACCACGCAGGTCACCAAAGCCCAAGAATATTGCCACCAAAACATCTGTAGAATCTCACCACATCATAATTACCCCTATAAATACCAGTACCGAAACACCCACTCTAAAAATACCTTATTTGAGTCTAAGGCCATTTCATTCACCTTCCTGATATCGAAATATAAAATCCATAATGATATACAAAAATATCACAAGTCTCGATACCATCCAACTTAAATCTCAGATTTTAGCCATACACAAATTCGCCAAAAATTCTCAATTGTTACGTATTAATCTTGAATCCATTAGAACTTTCTCGAGAGTCACCCCCTTGTTCAAATCCAAATTACACCGCCCAAATGGACCAAAAGACACGTGCCCCATTAGCACAACAACACTCAAAGAAGTAACTCTATTTTAATACAGCCTATCAAATTCATACTCCGTGCGCACTATATTATTCATAAATAACAACTCACTCATCCCACGATTTTTTATACTCATAAAGCGCAATATAACCCGTATTTACGAATTTCAGTACTCGAGTCATCCTCGATCTCAACCTCTGCAAGTTATAACTAATCTACAAGTATGCCTCAGACCAAGACTAAATTTTAGCATATAACCATGAATTGAATTTTCAATAGCAGGCTCCCCCACTTGGCTCAAATCCATATATTAAAACATTCTATATCTCACAATACCCATACTCTATTACTGCCATAATACTGCAGTCAGTTCGACAAAAATTATTCTTTAAGCTTATGCAACAACAACCATAAAATACCTCAATCATCCTCTAAACTCGCATTCATTCTCTTAACACTCACGTCAACTTTCTCAACCAGATTCAAATTCAAATCTCAACACATTCGCCCATCTGGCAGAAAAGAAACTCTCCACTCACATTATAAGGAACACACCTATGTGGATTACTCCGCAGGGGATAACCCACCTACTTAGCCTCAAATTGGCATCTTATTATACCCTTTCGCAGTCACAATTAATATGCAATAACTTAATCTTTCTGAGTCCAAACTCATTACCTAGAAATGAGAATTTAATTGTCCTAAAATTTAACAATGTGAAAGATCCTTCAAAACATTCATTCTCGAGACTGTACGTCACATCAAAACGAAAATCAGGCACCTAATGGCCTTTCCTTTACATTTCACGGAAACACTTCTTGTCACATTCAAATCGTCTTAACACATCCCGCAGTTACATCGTACTCATCACAAGGCCATTCCACCGCTCATCGAGCCAAAATTCCACTCGTAGGGACATTACAGGGCATATGAGTCCAAATGTATAAGTTACAACTGAAGCTACCGAGCTTAAGTTGTGGTCTAACCATAGCCTCAAGTCCTCCAGACTGGCCCATCACCAAAACATAGAATACACACCTCAAACCTCGTTCATAGAATCACAAGCCGGCGATGCACAGCTGATACCGAGCGCTCATGTGCGCATATGAATACGTGAAAGGAATTCAAAGAGTTATATTTCAAGCTGAATCAATTCCGCATGATAAGGAAAGAAAGATGAGAAATTATCCTTAATGCCATGTAGCCTCTCGAAGATAAGTATGGACGTCATCATACCGATCTGCAAGACTCTACTAGACACTTGCTCATGACTCATAGAATCTATGAACCTAGAGCTCTGATACTACTTTGTCACGACCCAAAATCCAACTAGTCGTGATGGCACCTAACCCAACCTGCTAGGTAAGCCAATTATCAACTATCCAATTCCAATAACATTTATTAAAGAAAACGTATGAAACCAATGCATTTCCCCAAGAACTAGTACTACAAATCATGAGCTTCTAAGAATAGAATTTACAAAACTGGTATGAAATAATACATCATCTGTTCGAAATGTACATGAACAGATTGTTATAAATCTAAGGCTACCATGAACAAGAGGCAGCTACAACCGGAACGCAGGTACATCTTCAGATCCAGCTCCCAACGAACACAGCAACATCAGCAGCCAACATCTGCACGCAAGGTGCAGAAGTGTAGTATGAGTACAACCGACCCCATGTACTCAATAAGTAACAAACCTAACCTTAGGATGAAAGTAGTGACGAGCTTTTACCAAGGTCGGGTCCAAAACCAATAGTCCACAACAGTCCATAACAACGTAAAGCAAATAATACAAGAAGTAACTCAGAGATAAAATGCTCAGCTAAATCATGATTTGTAAAAATAGTTCTTCCTTTTAAGTACATTAGTGAAAACCCAAATCGTTTACCGAAGTTGCTAAAAAAATATGAATAAGTTCGAAAACAATAATTTTTCCAAAATATTTTCAATAATAAATGAGATATTTCATTTTCTTTCTAGATAACCCGTGTAAAACAAATGCATCGCTATGTCCATCTGTCAACATGTGCGAGAAATCATGAATGATGTGATACTGTACAACATGAGGAAAATACATCTCTATGTCTGTATGTCATGTGTGCATGTCAATGCGATGCAAATCAGTGATAAAATCATATGCATACTCTCAGAGTATCATTTCACTTAGTTCTCCCAGTCACTCAGTCCTCACGGTCACTCAGTCCTCACAAGCACTCAGTCCTCCCAATCGCTCGACACTCGCACTCAGTAGGTACCTCCACTCACTGGGGGTGTGTACGGACTCCGGAGGGGCTTCTTTAGCCCAAACGCTATAATCTGCATGGACAACTCACGTGCTGCACGGACAACTCACGTTCTATAGTATTAATATCTGTATCTGCACGGATAACTCACGTGCTATAATAAGCCAATCTGGCCTGCTGCATCGTGCAGCCCGATCCCATAATAATAAAGTATATAAAGTCAATATGGCATGCTGCGGCATGTAGCCCGATCCCATAATTATCCTCACAATCTGGCCCTCGGCCTCACTCAGTCATCAATCTCTCTAGTCTCTCTCTCATGGACTCACAATGTCATGAAAATAGCCCAAAAATAATGATATGATATATCAATAAATAACAACAGAGACTGAGATGTGATATCAAATAAAATGAACATGACTGAGTATGAATTTTCAATTTAAAACAAATAATTCATAGTAATATGACCTGTGTGGGTCCCACAAATACTGGCACATAGCCTTAACATGATTTTTAATATGATTCTCCGCTCAATTTCTTTAACACATAAAACTGCACGGAAAATGCCAAGATTATTTGACTACAAAAATTCCACGGAATAATTACGTCACAATTTCTATGGTGCATGCCCAAACACCAATCACCTAGCATGTGCGTCACCTCCAAACAATTCACATAATACGTATATTCAGGGTTCATACCCTCAGCTCCAAGATTAGAAGAGTTACTTACCTCGAACAAGCCGAATCCAATATCGAGCAAGGTAAACAATGCTCCAGAAATTTTATTCGGCGCGTATCAACTTCTGAACGGCTTGAATCTAGCCATAATAAATTTGATTCAGCCCACAAAATTTATAGGAATTAATTTCATATCAAAATACTAATATTTTTCCACAAAATCCGAAATTACACTCAAAATTCGCTCGTGGGGACCACGTCTCGGAACCCAACAAAAGTTACAAAATATGAACGCCCATACAATCACGAGTCCAACCATAAAATTTTTACTTAAATCTGACATCAACTCGACCCTCAAATCTCCAAATTAAACCAAGAGAGTTTTCACAATTTTCTAACTTAATTCACCAATTAAATGTTAAAAATAACCATGGATTCGGGTAATTTAACCAATATTGAGTTAAGAACACTTACCACGTTGTTTTTCTTGAAAAACTCTCGAAAATCGCCTCTTCCCGAGCTCCAATCCGTTAAAAATGGAAAATGGGACGAAGTCCCATTTTCAGAACTTAAACTCTCTGCCCAGTCATTTGCTCTACGCGATCGCGAAGCACAATTTTTCCACTGCCCAAATTAACTCTACGCGATCGCGGATTCCCTCACGCGATCGCAAAGCATAGAGTTCCCAGCTCTATGCGATCGCATAGAGAAAACGCGTGACCTCCACTTCTGCTCCGTTTACTCTACGCGAACGCAACCTTAGCCACGCGTTCGCGAGTCACAAAATCCCAGAGCTACGTGTTCGCATCCCTCTTCACGCGATCGCGTAGAACAAAACTCAGCAGCCCCCAATTAACCCTACGCGATCGCGGATATCCCCACATAATTGCTTAGAATAAAGCCTCCACTGCCCAACTAAGTCTACGCGATCGCGGACATTCTCATGCGATCGCATAGAAGGAAACCAGTGACAGAAAACCAGCATTCTTCAGCTGGAATGCCAAGTCCAAAATTGATTTGTTAACCATCTGAAACTCACCCGAGGCCCCCGGTACCTTAACCAAACATACCGTCAAGTCCCATAACATTATAGGAACTTAGTCGAACCCTCAAATTACCTCAAAGAATGCTAAAACCACGAATCATACCCCAATTCAAGCCTAATGAACTTTGAAATTTCAAGTTTTCACAAACGACGCCGGAACCTATCAAATCAAGTCCGATTGACCTCAAATTTTGCACACAAGTCATAAATGACATAACAGACCTATTAAAATTTTCAGAACCGGATTTCGACCCCGATATCAAAAAGTCAACCCTCCGGTCAAACTTCCCAAAAATTTAACTTTCGTCATTTCAATCCTAATTCCTCTACCGACCTCCAAATAATTTTTCGGACACGCTCCTAAATCCAAAATCATCATACGGAGCTATTGGAATCATCAAAATTCAAATCCGAGATCGTTTACATATAAGTCCATATCCTGTCAACCTTTCTAACTTAAAATTTTCAATTATGAGACTAAGTGTCTCTTTTCACTCCGAATTCTCTCCGGACACGAACCAACTAACCCGATAAGTTTTAAAATAACTGTAAAGCATAAATTGAGCAGTAAATGGGGGAACGGGGCTGTAATATTCAAAATGACTGGTCGAATCGTTACAGTAATCAACTTGCATCAATTAAGTCTGATCATGGTACTGAATTTGAGAATGCTAAATTTGCTGAATTTTGTGATGAGCATAGCATAAATCATAATTTTTCTGCTCCTAGGACTCCATAACAAAATGGAGTAGTTGAAAGAAAGAATAGGACATTGGAAGAAATGGCTAGGACTATGCTTCTTTCTAGTAAATTGCCCCATAGTTTCTGGGCAGAAGCTGTGAACACTGCATGTTACATCATAAATAGGTGCATGACTAGACCTCTTGTTGAGAAGACTCCCTATGAGTTAACTTAAAGCGAGAAAGCCAAATATATCTCATCTTAGGGCATTTGGATGCAAGTGCTTTGTGCACAATAATGGTAAAGACTCCCTAGGTAAGTTTGATCCCAAGAGTGATGAGGGAGTATTCTTGGGACATTCTTCACAAAGTAAAGCTTATAATATTTAATAAAAAAGAACTATGTGTATAGAAAAAAGTGTACATGTGGTTTTGATAAAACTAACATTCTTTCTGAGAGGTAGGAACATGATGATGGAGCAATTGGGCTGGTAAGAAACTCAAATGAAACCACAGCCCATACTGAAGCTACACCAAATGAAGAAACAGGTCCTTCCACCCAGGGCAACTTGATAGGGGGAACTGAACTAAGAGGATTTGATCCTCAAACCTCTAGGGAACTTGTCCATGAACATGTTCCTCAATAACAAAACATTGAAGGAACATCTAGGGGAAGCCAAGTGGTTGTGAAACCTTACAAGTATCAAATTTCTCATCCCATTGAGAACATAATTATTGATCCAACATCTGGAATCAAAAGCAGATCTTCTTTGAAGAATCTTTGTGCCTTTGATGGTTTTTTATCTCTGATTGAACCTAAAAATGTTGCAGAGGCTTTGCAGGATGCAGATTGGGTGAATACAATGCAATATGAACTCAACCAAGTTTGGCATCTAGTACCAAGACCCGAGGAGAGATCAGTAATTGACACAAAATGGGTGTTCAAAAATAAACTTGGCGAAGATCGAATAATTATAAGGAACAAGACAAGATTGGTGGTTCAAGGATATAGTCAAGGGGAGGGCATAAACAATGATGAGACTTTTGCTCAAATTACAAGATTGAAAGCAATTAGACTTCTTATACCATTTGCTGCTTACATGGAATTCACTCACCATCAGATGGATATCAAAAGTGCCTTCCTCAATGGATATCTAAAGGAAGAAGTGTTGCTCAAGCAACCTCATGGCTTTGAAAGCAAGGAATGTCCTGATCATGTATACAAGCTTGACAAGGCACTTTATGGGCTCAAGCAGGCTCCAAGAGCATGGTATGAAAAATTATCAAAATACTTATTTGAGCATGGCTACAAGAGAGGCAAAATTGACAATACTTTGTTCTTGAAAGGAAAAAGGTAAAGATCTCTTGGTAGTTCAGATATATGTTGATTATATAATCTTTGGAGCAACTACTGATAAGTTAAGTAAAGAATTTGCTAAACCAATAGGGAGTGAATTTGAAATGAGTATGATGGGTGATCTTAATTTCTTTTTAGGCTTACAAATTAAACAAAATTCAAATGTAACTATGATCCATCAGTAGAAGTATGTGAAAGAGTTGCTTTAAAAAGTTTTAAATAGAAGATTCCAAAGAAATTGAAACTCCTATAGCAACAACCACAAAATTGGATGTGAATGACCCTGGTTCATCTGTTGATCAGAAGTTGTATTGGGAAATGATTGGCTCCTTGTTATATCTTACGGCTAGCATACCTGACATTGTTTGTTTTCAATGTAGGACTTTGTGCTAGATTCTAGGCAAATCCAAAGTAGTCGCACTTGACTGATGTCAAGAGGATCTTGAGATACCTAAAAGATACCACTGACCTCTATCTATGGTATTCAAAGGTTGTATCCCCATATTTTGTGATAACACTAGTGCAATTAGTATGACCAGAACCCAGTCCATCACAAAAGAACTAAGCACATAGATGTTGGGCATCGTTTTCAAAGGGATAATTTTGAGAGGTTTTGATCACTGTGGAATTTTGTGCTACTGATAAGGAAATTGCTGACATATTCACAAAAGCTTTAAGTAGGGATCACTTTGAAAGGAACATGTTAGAATTAGGGATGATTAAGATCACCTAAAAGAAATCGATTCTAACTCAATGATTGGTTAGTTAATTTATGAATTTTATGAATAATTAGATTAGATATTGCTCAGTCTCATGCTTTTATTAGTATACTCTTGTGCCATGTGCTAAAATGTCTCACTGATGTCTAATGATATTATCCTTATTTTCTTGGAAAAAATCAGTCTTACATAAGAGAACTTTCAGTGAAGAACCTGATTCATCGAGCTTATATGGTATGTATTCTACACTCCGCATAATTTGAAATAACTTCATATGGATCATGAACTGAAACTTCCAATGTGATTAGACTTCTAGAATTCAAAAAATTGTCGTTATACACTCAAGCTTTCCCTCTTTAAATTGATCTGACCTTACCCTCTTATCTCAAATATTTTCTAAAGATCAAAATCTCCAAAACCTCAAAACTCTCTCTATTTCTCTCAAGTTTCTGAACTGATCAAATAGCAAACACCCATGAGAATCCCAAAAACTCATAACCCTTCCTCACCACTCAAAAAACTTTCACCCACACTTTCAACCACCCAAACCCCCAAGAAAAAGCATATCAAAATAATTGCATGCAACATAGTGGCCAGTAGAGAACAAGCTAAGAAATTGAGTGAGATGTTACAAGCCAGTCAAGCAGAAGAACCCTAAAAATCTTATGAGTCCTTCAAGTCTGCAACTGAGGGGGAAGAACTAGTTTCATCTGAAACTGAGCAGATAACTTCTGGGTTAAAAATTTCTGATGTTGCTGCTAAAATTGCTGAGAATCTTGAAAATAGGTTTTTGTTGGTTGGTACGATTGCTGGTGTAGAAGCTGGTCGGTCTGGAAAAAATGGTGGTAAAAATGAAAAAGAAAAAAAGAGTGAGGGTGTTGAAGTAGATGTGAAGGGAAAGGGAGAAGAAAGAGTGGCTGGATCTCCTTCACCCACTCTTGTTGGTTTGACTGAAGAAGCTAGAGCAATGATTGTATTAAGTAAAGAGATTAGTGATAATGAGGAGACTATGAATGAAAGTATGGGGATAGAATCACAGGAAATAGGCGATGGTTCTGGTGATAGAAGTACAGCAGATGGGCTGGTTAGGTTAAGGATACGGTTTCATGAACCAGTTCCTTCTCTTGCTAAAATAGACAAGAGTCCTGATCTGCTG
This sequence comes from Nicotiana tabacum, assembly GCF_000715075.1. Taxonomy (NCBI): domain Eukaryota; kingdom Viridiplantae; phylum Streptophyta; class Magnoliopsida; order Solanales; family Solanaceae; genus Nicotiana; species Nicotiana tabacum. The sequence goes on from NC_134098.1 coordinate 67,098,107, forward strand.
CAAAAGGTGTCAGATAGTTACAATCAAAAGAAGAAGAACAAAGTTAGAAAGACTGTAGGAAAGGGTATGGGTGACACTAAGAGAAAGAGTGCTCCTTCTATCCCTATAGCAACTCCTCCCACAAGAGGAAGAACTACAAGGATCCAGAAGAAGCAGAGCGAAGCCAATGTAAAAAAAGGCCTTAAATGAGAATGCCAAGAAAGTCACTTGAAAAAAAAAGGCTGGTAAGCCAAGTTGAGTGGTCCAGATTGAGGAGATGAACCTGGTTCATGAAGATGAATATGAAGATGTGGAAGTACCCACACCTAGTGCCAAAACGAGAAAGACTTCTCAAAAGAATTTTCGAGAAACAGAGGCTGAGGCTAAGGGCTCAATTGTCTCTAAAAGAACTAGGTCTGCTAAAAGGAGCAAAGAGGCTCAAATAATGGAAGAAAATGGCTAAGGATGCTGAGATTGAAAGGCTGAAGAAACGATTAGCTGAAGTAGAGGATGAGAGAGACTCTCTTAAGTGTGAGCTTTCAAAGTAAAAGGAGAATAATGATAGTATTCTTCAAGATATGTTGAAACTGCTACAAGCCAATAACCAAGAACGTGGTCCTTCCCAGTTTTTAACCCTTCCTAAGCCTAGTTTTAACCAGTGATCCAAGTGAGATTTCTCTGTCTTTTGTTCATGGTTCTATGTTTTTATTTCTTCTTATTCTTTGTGGTATGATCTTATCAATCAATGAAATTTACTACTTTTGCTCTAATTGTTTGTTGATATTTCTTAGATGGCTAATATCCTTGGATTGAAAAAAGAGAAAATTGAACCCATGATTGCATTTGAAGTAGCCCCAGTGGCCATGAGTGATATCTGTTAAAATCTGATTACTTACTTTAATTGTATAACTTTTCGATAATGCCGAAAGGGGGAAGATAAATTGTGCTTTTGCTTTGGACTGTGATGTTTATAACCTAATGAACCTGGTCCTTGATGATTTGTGACTTTAAATGAAAAGTGCTCTAACATTGTGTTGATGTTGAGCTGAGTTGAAACAGGTTCCATGCTTATGAAAAGTATTGAGTTTGTAATCATCAAAAAGGGGAAATTTGTTGACTTGAGCGGTTTTGGTTTTGATGATTGACAAAGGAACACATGCATGAACCAGGTCCATGGACAGTGTACACAGGTGACGGGCAGAATCGAGCAAAAGGCATGCACGTGAAAGGGATAAGTATAAGTGGTTATTTCTGATAATCCCTGAACGAAAATGTTGCATATTTGATAAGGAGCATGACTCCTTACTTGAAGAGAACTCTATCCAAGATAAGGAAAGAGTTAGAAATTGAAGATAACTAGAACTCTTCCACCAAGGAAGAGTAAAGCATTAGACTTCTAGTTAATCTTTATTTACTAACTCTATATATATCAGTTTTGTTCTCTTTTACAGGCGATGCACACATACTGAAGTTAAGCACGAATTGAGAGCAAAATAGCAAGACATTTTATGAGCAGTTCCTGTGAGATTTAAGAGTGCGATCCTAAAGCTACACGAACCAGATTGAAGAACTAGCTCCATAAAGAGTTTTATGTGTCTTTCTTTATTTGTGGTTCAAAGTATAGTAGGCGTTTTGAGTTGTACCTTTCAGCTTTCTTAGACGCAAATTGTACTAGGTACCTGAGTTATATTATTCAAGTTAGACTTAACTTGAAATAGTCGCAACAGCCTGTGGCGTGTTGCTATAAGGGTTAGAGTTAATCCTTAGGTTTGCAAGAGTTTGTAAACTTTGTTGTTGGCTCAGAGTTGTAGTGAAGTGTTTGGAGAAAATCCTATTGGGTAGTAGGTCGTGATTTTTTCACCTTTTGAGCTGGGTGTTTTCCACGTAAAAATACTTGTATTCTTTACTTTCTGCATTTATTATTTCGCAACTATAGTGTAAGGAACATATAGAAGAACCAGGTCCTTCTATAATTAATGCACGCGAAAATTAGACACCATATAAATCATCCCTCCCCTCCCTTGTGTGGCACTGAAGTATAAAACATCACTTCGGGATGTCCCAGTTGGTTTGGAGGGTGTTGTCCATACGGACGACGGGAGATCGATCCCTCTCAATACCTTTTGGGTCTGAGCCTGTCGCACAGGGCTTGCCTAGTGCGGTTTACATCCCTTGTTTGGTTTGCAGGCTATTACATAGTGGGAGGTTTACCCAGTGCGCACAGAGTGCTCACCACAGAGTGCTCACCTGAAGGACAGAAGCTGTAATGGCTGCGAGTTTTCTGGGGTTCCAAAAAAAGTGTACAAAGAGCAGATATATTATTATGGAAACAAGGCCCATCTTTTTGAAGTGGCATAAAAAGTTGTCTCTAATTTATGTGGGATATTCATTTTCTTCTACACTTGCACTTTTGAAAATCCAAAAACTCTATATGTGGGAATTATTGGTTATACTCAATAATTTCTAAACTGATTGTGGAATTAATGTCCCTCCAAGCATGAATACGTTTCATATTTATCAACGACAAATTAAGCTTTTATAAATGGAATATATTACCCCAAATATATCACATGCAACAGGCACGAAACAAGAAGAAGCAGCTCGTGGGGCTGCATTTCAAGAACATGACAAAACCCACAATCAACTGCATACTCTCCCCTCCAACAAACCAAAAATAAATAACATCATCTTCTTCTTTTCAGGGGAAACAGAGCACTTAATTTTCTGTTTCTAAATTATATCACTACTGTATCTTCTAGTGTTTGTTATTTGTAATATTAATTTCGAACTTCTGTGAACCTTCATTTGACTCCCCACAGATACATCTTCCCTTTTTCTTTTCCATCAATTGTCGCAAGTATGCCTCATCCTACTACAACAATGCCAGCATTAATTAAATATTTGGTGAAAAAATATTTGCAAATTAAGCCGCTTGTTTTCAACAAAATTGATAAGCCAAATAACATCATGTTGTGTCTTTCAAAACCAAAAAAATGAATGTACATATAATGTACTTGGATTGGGCAAACTTTTCTTCACTTGCTTGCTGTTTAAAGAACAAAGTCTGTGGTGAAAGCGAAGTTTCACCAGAAACAAACCTAATTAACAAATCAATATCAAGTATCAACATTAGGTCCCCTAAATTAATCATTGATTTTTATTATAATGCCCAATACGACCTTGCCAGGTTATGACCTTTTTCATTTTGGAATTTAAATTATATTTCCAACAGGATAAATATTTAGAGCCCGGAACCAAAATAATGTATTTTTGGACTCAAGACAAAAAAATAGGTGGAAAAAAAAGTTAGTGGCCAAAATACATATAGCGCTCTTTAAAAGGACGTTATACTTGAATTTGAAAAGACGGGTAAGTATAGCACCGTTTATTAGGGCGTTATAATATAGTGCCTTAATAAACGGCGCTATACCTACATAATAAATCGCCCCCTTCCCTTCCCCACCAAACCAGAACCCCCCTCCCCCAAAAAAAAAAATTAAAACTTAAAAAAATAGGCGGTCCCCCCATTAACGACCAAAAAACCTCGAGTGGACCTCACCCGTCCCACAAAAAGTAAAGATTCTAGGTCCCACATCCTAGCTAAGGCGTTCTCTCGTTGTGGGTTGCTCGTTTCGGCTCTAAATCGCCAAGTCTTCAACTTTCCAAAAACCTTAAATCGAGGTATTCCGACTTAGTTTTTGTTGAAACTCGTATAAAAAATGCATATTAGTTGTTTTTAATGTGTTTTATGTTGTTTTGTGATTGTTTTGCGATTTAACTATTTTGTTATTTTTATCCGAACTATAGTATTAGTGTGCTAAAAAAATTAGTAAAAATAGAGAAATTATTATTAGTTATTAAAAAAAATATTAATAAGGTACTTTTTATTGTGGTATATGTATTTTCCTGAATGTTTTGTGATTAAATTTATTTATTATTTTTATCTGGTTTAGATTATTTATTTGCTTAAAGACTAGTAAAATAGATAAATTGTTACTTTAATTCACTCTAGTGGTATCTTGTGGCCTAATGTAGTACTTGTATTTATAATGTAGTGCTCTTTTAGTGTAGTAAAATATAGTGCCCTTTAGCGTAGTATCCTTATAGTTATTGAAATTAATCATTTAAGTATCTATTATACCCCAAATTACGTCAAAATAGTTGATAGTTCAAACACAAACTCTGTCCAATTCTAGTCAACGATCGTAAGAAAATAACATGAAAAAACAACAATATTTCCCGGATACCTTGGTGCTACTAGGCCTCAAATATCGAGTCCGTAACCCATATGTGAATATTTAATAATTAAATCTTGTATAATTATGAAAATTAATTATTTAATTTTATTATAGTCAAAAATAAGTGAGTCATAAATAAAAATATATAATAATAAAACTAACATATAAATTAATAAAACTAACATATACAATATTAAACTAACATATAAATAATAAACTAACATTTAAAATAACAGACATGGTGAGTGATAAATCGAGAAAAATTTCTCATCATGAACACAAGAATTCAGGATATCTTGGTGCTACTGGGCCTCAAATATCGAGTCCGGAACCCATATGTAAATATTTAATAATTAAATCTTGTATAATTATAAAAATTAATTATTTAATTTTATTATAGTCAAAAATAAGTGAGTCATAAACAAAAATATATAATAATAAAACTAACATATAAATTAATAAAACTAACATATACAATATTAAACTAACATATAAATAATAAACTAATATTTAAAATAACAGACATGTTGAGTGATAAATCGAGAAAATTTTCTCATCGTGAACACAAGAATTCAGGATATCTTAGTGCTACTGGGCCTCAAATATCGAGCCCGGAACCCATGTGTGAATATTTAATAATTAAATCTTGTATAATTATGAAAATTAATTATTTAATTTACAAACAAACATATAAAACAATAAAACTAACATGTAAAATAATAAAACTAACATATTAAAGTAAAATAATGTAATTAATCTTGTTTAATTTACAGTAGACGACATGGAGGTTTCGCCTTTGCATCCCGGACCTGCCAGCCTGGAGCTACTGTTGTTACAGGGCGATCGTAGGTCGTCCCACATATGGGAGGGACAGTTACTGGCCCAGACGTTCCGCGCCAGGAGAGTAGACGACATGTGGGGCTTTCTCAGGGACCATCCTCTCCATCCCCGTATAGTCAGACACCTCCAGGATACGGGTTTTTATAGGATTGTGGAGATCGGCCGGTTGCAGCTCGATTGGACGTTGATCACTGCCCTAATAGAGCGGTGGTGATCGGAGATGCACACATTCCATTTGCCTATTGGCGAGGCCACCATCACGCTGCAGGACGTGGAGGTTATGTATGGGCTGCCCGTTGATGGACACCATGTTGCTCTGCCGCATGCCATGAACGAGCAGACTAGTTTGCAATACTGGACATGCTGCAGCAGCTCACCGGTTTATAGCCATCGGAGGAGACTGCACTGATTGGGGCCAGTCGTCTACAGTTGACGACTGTCCAACAGCATTTGGAGGCATTGCACCCTGACATCACAGACGATACACCGGAGCTTCATATTTACTGGTAGACGAGGTTGCTGCTACTCTTTATGTTTGGAGGGGTTTTGTTCCCGAACACTTCGGGAAACCTAGTCAGCTTGAGATTTCTTCATCATCTTGAGCGGCTAGATGATTTACCCAAGTACAGCTGCGGTGCTGCTGTTCTCGGCTACTTGTACAGGCAGATGTGTCGGGCGAGCATGGGCAAAAAGCGTGACGTTGCTGGATTTTTGCCGCTGCTACAGGTGAAAACATATTCGAATACTCTATTCATTATAACATACCTAGTAAAAATATACCTTAAATTTTACGTCCACTTTGTATGTTAGGTTTGGGCCTGGGAGCGGTTCCTGCAGTTGCAGCCACCTCTACCACCATTAGCTCTGGGTGCACCACCTCCGTTTCTCCCTCTAGCTAGGAGGTGGGTTGATAGGCGGGGATATGGACGAGAGTACGAGGCTCGACATAATCTCCCCTTATGCAGGGATTTGTTGGATTTGCTGGAGGGCGCACAAGTAAATGTATACCTAAGTTTACTTGGCCTGGCTTCATATGTGTTGCGTATACTCACGTTTTCTGTTGTTACTTAATAGTTCATTTGGAGGCCATACAATGATGAGCTAATAGCTGGTTTGCCCGATTATTACTCGGCCGACCGAATTATGTGGAGCTCTTCCGTCCTGTTGATGTGCCTTGATATTGTGGAGCATCATGCCACTGAGCGAGTACTTCGCCAGTTTGGCCGCCCGCAGCTTGTACCGCCACCGCCCACCTGGCATATCACACATTACCAGCGGGATGATCGTTCCAGGGTGGACCAGACATATATGGCATGGCTAGAGGTGCAGATCGATACTTGGGACCAGCGACATGACCTGATTTCGCTCCCCCCTCCACCTGACACACACACCACCACCATCACCACCACCTGACCGGATGGAGACTGAGCATGATTATATGGGCTGGTACAGCAGTGTTACCCGACTTTTCGTCGGGAATCTCATTTATCGCGCTGGCGGTCAGTACGTTCCATACGCCGGGAGGCACGAGGCACTGGTATGTTATTTGGTATACTTACTTATAACGTTAACCTAGCATTCCGTAATTTATATTTTACATGTTGTGTAGGCTATTGGCCTACATCTTGTTCCACCAATTGGGACTGCAGATGCAACAGATACCGGCGAGGGAGCAGCTGCTTTGCACGAGTATCGCCGGCAGGTTACCGATCTGGCTTCCCGGACGTTGAGGCGAGCCCGAGATGATGAGCAATTAGGATACGAGGCTGAGTATGTGGTGCCAGAGCAGTACCATCGTGGGCCACTAGTGGGGCCGGAACGTGGTCGACGTGGCAGGCGTGCCCCACGAGGTAGGGGTATCCCACGAGGTCGTGGGGGTCGGCGAGGAGGTGGTCCCCAGCGAGGGGGCATTGAGGCACCTGTTGAGGATGTTGGAGTTGATCAATCGGGTGACCTCCATGAGCCAGACCACTCTCATAGCAGCATGCCGTCATTCAGTCTTCGGCTTCATCTCACTCCAAGGACTTCGCAGGTAACCCCGTCAGCTCCATTATTGATCACGGGCATTACAGGATTGGGATCAGTATTTTCCTGATCTTCCAGGCCCATCGACCGTTACTGATGATCGGCCGACACGAGATGTGGATAGTGGGCGCTGACTGAGTTATGGCTCATCATCGAGGGATGTTTGGGATCTTTCACAGGCACAGGTATGTTTGTATTACTATTGCATTTAAATTTGTTTTTATCTCACTGATTAGCCATAAATATCTTTATATTTTTTTATTAAGGCTTCATCCACGCCCGTCACGGAGGCCACTTTGTGCGATACTGACATGGCTGCGATGGATGATTATATTCAGGAGCCCGATGAGACCATGGTAAGACAATTTAAATTTTTGTGACTTAACACGTACATTACAAATATATATTTTTATATACTAAAATATCTTATTATTTTGTAGGTAACTGTTGGACAGACGGCCCCTTCTACCGAGCCTGCCAGCCCTACTGACGATCATGCTGCAGCGCATCCTCTGATAAAGAGGCGACGTGATGAGGATGATCTTGATAGCGTAGCCGGGTGGATGGGATGCGCCTCAATCCAACGGCTGCATTAAAGCATACAGGATGTGGGACGTATTGATTTTTTTTGTATTTTATGTACATATGACATTCAGTAAATAATTGCAACATTTTTTATTGTTTATATTATATGCGCATTATGTTTTTATTTCTCCGGTTCTTCGTTATTTTAATACTACAATACAAACACAAACATAGCAACTTAACATAATTTAAATTCAGTACAACTAATGAAACTACATGATACGGAAAACATAAAGATAAAATATTACACTCAACACATACATGTGTTTGTTTAGTCACTACCGCCTATTATTCTCTGCTCCAACCACTTAAATTTCTCTTCCATTTTATTTTTTTCTTCTTCCGCCTCTTTTAGTTTCTCCTGCAATGGCACAATTTCTCGTTGCATTTCAGAGATCTGGCGTTGGCATTCACTGTTCATATTCCAAACATACTGCAAACATGATTTATAGTATTCCTGGTTAATGGGTTCATCATACCATTCCTCAAACATACAATGATTTTCGTCTTTGCGTTCAAACCTGTATAGACATATCCAGTATATGCGCCCAACATTACCATCGGACCAACATGCCTTCATAATCGCACGTTTGCCACAATAGCACTTTGGTTGGTCATTGTGTCCAGACATTTGTTAATGCAGGAAAAATGAAAAATGTATGGAAAGTTTTACTATTTTTATGGTTAAGCGCAGATAATAATTAAAATGCGCTAGTTATTTATAGGCAAGACAACCCACATAACGTAATATTTAACCGCGCTATGCTTCGCGTGTTAAAGATTCTTTCGGATACAATACAGCTTTTTCAGAAGATAGTTTTTGTAGGCGAGCAGCTTTTCTGGTCGACAATACAACACACATAACATAGTATTTAACCGCGCTATGCTTCATGCGTTAAAGATTCTTTCGAGTACAATACAGCTTTTTCCAGAAGATAGCTTTTGCAGGCGAGCAGCTTTTCAGGTCGACAAGACAACACACATAACGTAGTATTTAACCGCACTATGCTTCGCGTGTTAAAGATTCTTTCGGGTACAATACAGCTTTTCCAGAAGATAGCTTTTGCAAGCGAGCAGCTTTTCAGGTCGACAAGACAACACACATAACGTAGTATTTAACCGCGCTATGCTTCACGTGTTAAAGATTCTTTCGGGTACAATACAAATTTTTCATAAGATAGCTTTTGCAGGCGAGCAGTTTTTCAGGTCGACAAGACAACACATATAACGTAGTATTTAACCACGCTATGCTTCGCGTGTTAAAGATTCTTTCGGGTACAATGCAGCTTTCCCAGAAGATAGCTTTTGCAGGTGAGTAGCTTTTCAGGACGACAAGACAACACATATAATATAGTATTTAACTGCGCTATGCTTCGTATGTTAAAGATTCTTTCGGGTACAATACAGCTTTTTCAGAAGATAGCTTTTGCAGGCGAGCAGCTTTTTCAGGTCAACAAGACAATTATTTTTTAAAAAAAAATGGGTTTATGTTAGATTGTTGTACTGAAGTATTAATGTTAAATATCAATAAAATTTAACTGCAATGAAAACATAATTTTATTTCATACATTCTACAAGATAAACAAGTATATACACTTATTACAACCATATTACGAAAACAAAACACTATGTGTATCATTGATAGTTGGGCACATTAGATGAACTTCCACCAGGAGCTGGATTACCACCGCCACCCAAACCAGCTGAAGGACATTTACGACGGTTGTATCCTGTTTGCGAGCATATGCCATATTTGCGTGTATAAACGGTATCACCAACATCCATTTGGTTCCGTATACACGTTCTTTTTTGCACTTGTCGCTGACGCAAAAACTTCTTGTTACACACCATTTTAAATGGTTCCGGCAGCCAATAATGCTCAGCACCCACTGGTTGCAACTGCCCACTATAGGTGTTTAAGTATGCAGCAATACTATATTCTTTATCAACGTAGTTGGTTGGCCCTAAACCTGTATGTTGAAAGCACTTGATAGCATGTGAGCACGGCATGTGGTAGATGGACTATTTTCCACAAGAGCATAACCTTCTGGATTCATTTACGGTGTGTGTATTATTCCCCCGGTTATGATGGATAGCGGTCCAAACATCAAAAATATTTCGCTCGTTGCAATACTTCAAAAATGAATGCCAATGTGCTCGCATTCTGTATTTCTCAATCTTTTCATTGGTATTGGCATAAATTCAACACCCATTTCCATCAATGATCATGCACCTGTAGCCCTTTCAACAAACCTCTCCGCCATAAGCTTGAATGACACCCGCACCATGGCAGTGATAGGCAATTCTCGTGCAGACTTCAATAACCCATTGAAAGACTCTGACACATTTGTAGTCAAAATTCCCCATCTTCTGCCACCATCCGCATGCAAAGTCCACTTGTCAAGCTCATGTCACATCAACTAATGATAGGCTCCCTCGTCTTCCTGCCTGATAGATTACATACGCCTCCTGAATTTATACTCTTGGTGATCTGTTACAGCCATCCACACTAAATCATGCAAATCCTTGTTGGGATATGCCTTCTGGAAATTGGCCTTCAGGTGCCTCACACAGTAACGGTGGTAGGCATACGGTTCCTGCCATGCACGCAAATTCTGTACAGAACTTAAAATACCACCATGCCGATCAGATATTAGACAAATACCTGAACGCTGTTTGATAACGTGCTCTTTCAAGTGGTTCAAAAATAGTGTCCACATCTCTTGGCTTTCATTGGCACAAATAGCAAAAGCTAAGGGAAATATACTTCTATTAGCATCTACTGCAACGACGATCAATAAGTTAATATCATACTTTCCATAGACATGAGTGTTGTATATGGATATTACCAGTCGGCAATGCACAAAACCATCAATTACTGGTTTAAATGCCCAGAACACGCATCTGAATATATATTGTGGTATTCCCGGACTCTGCTCAAGCTTCCATTCAACAACAGTCCCAGGATTAAAGTGTTGCAATGCGGCCATGTACCTGGGTAGAGATGCAAATGACTTATCCCAGTCACCATAAACAATTTCAAACGCACGTTTGCGCCCGAGAAATGCCTTTATTTTGGTAATGGTGCACCCATATTCCTGGTGGACGGATGTAATACACTCTTTGATCTTGTACCTTATGGAAGCTTCAATGTGTGGAATCAAGACAAGAAAAATCAAGTCAACATCCAAGTTAAAGTGATTCCCAATGAATGTGTCCATTTCACAATTGTGGATGCCAATGTATTTACCCACAACCCACATATTTATTTTCTTTTTCTTCTCACGCAGCATCCAATTACAACCGGTAAACCATATACGGCAAACAACCTTGTATACATCCGGAGTTGGCTCCCATACCGTTATCTCACGACAATCTTTTATGCTGTATATTTTTACTGCCCTGGTTAGGCGCGCTTTATCAGGAAAAAGCATGCCCTTTGACAGCACCGTTGGTCTAGACTTATCCCACATTGCTGTCCGAATTTCGTCAGTGTCCCTTGTGAGGGCATCGATATCCGGCATACTTGGCAAATGATCAAGGTAGGGAATCTCCCTTGAATGAAATGGCACGTGGGACTCGTACACTCTTGGTCTAACGGGGGGTGGAGTATGCTTCTTCGTCAAATCAGGTCCAGCATTCTCTTCCTCCTCATCATCACCCTCATCAGGGAAGGGTGTGTCATCTCCGGACTCATCGGCATTATTGTCATAATCACTGTTCTCTTCCTGACTCTGTGCATCTACCATATCCCGATTAAATATGTCATCTTCGGGCAATTGAGTTAGGACAGAACGTTCAAGTAGCTCGTTTTCACTGCACAACTAACAAAATAATGAGTTACTCAAATTGATAAATACTTTACATATAGCTATATCACTTCACTTACAAATCGTAATGTGTTGACATCCCATGATGGACATCATCCTGTTGGTGATGACTCCCGGATGGACCCCCACGATCCAACATACCAGAACTATGCATATTCCAACTGGGCGTTAGTTCATAACTTGTAAAATTCATATATGGCCGGTACCCTCTGTGGAATATATGAGTGTTAATACAAATTCAATACAGCAAAAATAAATATCGTAATACAAAGGAAAATTGAAGTTTACCACTCATCTTGTGGATCATGTAAAGTATGAGAGAAATTATTTCCTCGCTCCTCATTCGCCCGTGGAGATAAGTTTAGATCAGGCCAGACTCTTTCAGCCGGAACCTGTTCGGCTAAAACTGCTCCAAAATAATCACCCGATGACTGAGGGATATCCCTGCTTTACGCAACCTTATTATTGCGAACGTCTTCAGCCTTGACGTATATTTCCAACATTTTTATCAAAAGAAATTCCCGATATTCATCCGGAGTCCTCAAAAAATCACTCAGAGTTTCATCATCCTCTATGTTAAACTCAACATAACAAGCAACCCCTTGCGGAGTGACAGAATATGGATATCTTTCGGTTACTTTAAGGTTCATCGAACGTTTGCTCACACTCATATTTTTACATAACAACGATACCAATCTATCATACTCCATTGTAAGTGGCAACTTAACATGACATTGTGGAGATAAACTATAGCTTTCTGAGTTATTCGCCACCACAACCTCAACCTCCCCCCCTCCCCCCTCAATATAATAAAACCCTAATTTTTCGCTCTTCAGATATTATGACAAAATGCAAAACAACTTAACGAAGAAATATTTAACAAGACTTGAGAATTTTTCTGAATGAATTTTTGCAAAATTGTTAACGTCTTTTAATAAGGCAATGCCCAATCTGGGAGGTCGAATTTTTTGAGGTATAGCGCCTTAAATAAAGGCGCTATACCCATTTGAATTATTGTTATGTCAGTTAAGCGCAGAATAATTATTGGTGGGCCCACAAAATATGTATAGCGCCTTAATAAACGGCGCTATACTTACCCGTCTTTTCATATTCAAGTATAACGCCCTTTTAAAGGGCGCTATATGTATTTTGGTCACTAACTTTTTTTTTCACCTATTTTTGTGTCTTGAATCCAAAAATGCATTATTTTGGTTATGGACTCTAAATATTTACATGTTCTGCAAGTGTCAGTTAAATTATTTGTCCTCTCCGTTAGGTTTGTTGGGTAAAAAAAATTTCTTCTCACCGGTTTTACATCAAATCATACCGACTTATCATAACTAATGATGGCTACCGATCTCCTCGTGTAATATTATAAGAGTAATAAATTATAAGAGTAATACACAAATAAAAATTTAACTGGCTGCTTAAGAAATCCAACAGAATTTGGGAGCCAAATATGTGTCAGACAACAACTGTCAATAGGCAGTAATTGGGGCTACCTGATTGAAGCAAAATGTACTCATGATTAGGTACCTAACGTTAGAAAAGATGCAGCTGGCAACAATTGGCACTCAAACTTTTCATGAACATAAACCTGAATTCCCATTTAAGAGAAGCAAAAAATAAGTGCATGTCGTGAGAATTCCCCCGATGAAAATATACAGGACGTATAATTCTCTGTCTTAACCTGTGAAAAGTGGATTTTAAGTTTATTTTAGTTCTAGAGGAATAAATTACGAGTTTGAGATTCATTTTCACTCGGCTCTATAACAATAAAATATAATAAAGAGAATAAAAACAGTAATATAGCAAAATGGTTGTCAAAGCGGGATTCCTACTGTCAAAGCCTTGTTTTGATAAATTTAGGGGTCGTTTTTTTTGTATGATAGATAAACAAAAATAATTTTGGGATAAAAATTTTAATTGTTTGGTTATTAATTCTGGAATAAGTTATCTCATGATTAAAAATAGTACCGAAATAATTTACACTTATTAGAGGATAGAATAATAATCTTAGGATAAAACAGTAAAATTGATAATTTCAGAATTAATACAACAAACCAAACAGTCAATCTTAGTATAATTACTCTCGATATAACTAATCCGCCATAAGTTATATTCAAATCCACACTGCATTAATTTTATCATAGTTAAAATATAAATTTATATGAAAATATATACTAATAACCATGATTAAACCATAAAAAATTATTTCAAGGACATTTCTTATGCATCTATTATAGTTTCTTGTATTTAAAAAAAAAATTGTTTCTTGTAGTGTTAGTAACTATATTAAGTTCTTTTCCCCCTAATTGCAGCGTACAAGGCGTGTCTTTCACGAAGTGGTTTGCACCGCCCAACAGCGTACCAAATAAATCATTACTATTTCACTTTGGATCCCTCTAACAATTCAACCCAACTTCCTCCGCTTCTCACTTTCTTTAAAATTTCTTATTTGACATATTTACCCCAAACCGCCTAGTTAATTTTGAGTTCACTCTCAATTTCTCAACTTCGTGAGCTGTGCGTTACATGTATATATATATAGCTTCTCCCAGTTTCTGCCAGCCAAACATACCCACTTCAAAAGCTCTTTCATTAACTCATAAAGACCAATAGAACAAAAAGGAAAAGAGATCTTCTAAAAGTGCATACACTTTGTCATTTTTTGCTGCCATTTCTTTTCATTTTAGTTGTTGCTATCTTCTACTATTAAAACACAGTTGCAACCATGCAAGAAAAGTCGAAAATGCAGAAGAAGAGATCAGTGGTTGGTCGTAGAGCTTGGAACCTTCTCCGCCTGACCTTGTTATTATGGGCAAGAAAAGGTGGCATTTTCAAGAACAAGCTCCTAATTGAACTCCGTTTGCTTCCAAAATATATCAAAAGTCTCGGCCATACCAACAACTACGGTGGTGCATTACATTATCATTATGGGGAGCGTGAGTTTTCCTTTGATGACACCCCTATCATTCATGTCAAGATGCATCGCCCTGCTTCCTTGCGTTTCAAGATACCAAATATCCCTTGCATCAAACCTCAAGTTGATGTTCCTAGGAAAAGTTTCTTGAACTGGGAGGATGGTGATAATGAAGAGGATGCATATGCAAGCTGCGAGGTCTCTGAGGAGATTAGTTGTCCCGGTGATGAAGCTATTGATATGAAGGCTGAGGAATTTATTGCCAAGTTTTATGAACAAATAAAGCTGCAAAGACAAATATAATCATATTTAGAATACCACGAGAAGACGCTCGCTAACTAAAGGTGCAAATTGACATAGACTTGCAGGCGCTTTCCGCTCACCAATTTTCATTCTTTTTGGATGTCATATTCATGTTTCAATTCCATACTGGCTAGTAGTATTCTTTCTGTATAAGATGCGTTACGTTGCGGATTATTTTGTATATAGAAGAGGTCTTCAGTATTCTACTCCACACTGCAACATGAGAGCTCAAACTTTTTTTATCCAAAATATCAAAATTCCACTTGTTGAACCGGTAAAACAAACGTTGACGAGAAATAGGGGAATGAGCTTAGGTTTTTCTTATGAGAATATTATAAAGCGCTCTAAAAAGTTATAAAATAAATTGTATTCAAGCACTTGCGGTTTCACTTTTTAAAAATCTCTACGCTCTATAAGTGCCAATTGTTGGCTATGGTCTTAATTTCTAGACTACTCTGGATATAATGATCCTTCGAATTAAGTTCAATCACGATAAGGTTTTAGATGAGTCCAATATGGCTTAAGCTGAAAAAATGAAATATAGTGCCCCAGTATAACACAGATGGGCAGGCATAGCAGCGGCTAGGAAATTTTTATATACAGTGCTATTTGTATGAGTTCACATGTTGTATACATTAATAGTAATATAATTGTGTGATTCTATTCTTAATGTATATCTTGAAGGCATATACAACGTACAAAACTGTGCTGCGTAGATGGATACAGACGGATACTTTCCCTCCAACAAACAAACTCAGTACCACCATCTTCTTCTTTTCCTGAAGAAAAAAGAAAGTATTTCCAAGTGTAACTGACTTATGTTAGTATATCCGTTAGTGTTTGTTCGTATTTGTTTTATGACGTTGGTACTCGCTACTTCTGGGAAGCTTCACTTGACCCCTTAGATTCGCTTTTAACACCTTTCATTTTCTCCTCAATCAATCGCTGCAATCATTCCTAATCCTACTACAAGACAAGAATGCCAACATATATAGTTGAACTGTAGGTAAACTAGATAGAAAAATTAGAAACAAAGTAGCCTCTTCTCTAAGGATTTGAGTTATATACGCTCTCATTCTAAAAATACTTTTACTAATTTAGTGAATTTTAATATGTTATAGTATGTTAGTTATCATTTTTATTAAATTAACAATTATTGTTCGAAATTTAAGTGTGTAAATATTTCCGTCAATGTATGAAGCTTAAACAGGTACTTTCCAAAGAAAACACATTGTTTTGTCCGACAATAAATTAGTAACGTTAGGTTTTCGGGAAGGGAGAACGTTGCTGAGCTTGCTTGCTGTTTAAAGAACAAAATATCTAGGGTGAAAGCAAAGTTTCAACTAAATCAAACCTAACAAATGCTTTGAAAATCACATGATCATCAGTCCTGGCCTCCTGGGTCCCTAAGTTAATCATTCCCTTTGATCTACAATGCCCAAAATGACCTCTAGGAAATGGTTCTAACATATCCCTTTATAATTTCATTAGCCTTTAAGGGTTTCTTGTGTTTTATTTTTAGATTTTTTACGCGTAAAATAAAAATTTCTTGAGAGGTTTAACATTAAACTAAGAATTGTACTAGTAGGCCATAGTTCCTTTTCTTTTTCATCATCACTGGGATAAATGTTATGTTTGCTATTCGACTGCCTAATATATGTACATAATTATGTACATACAGCGGATATATTATTAAGGGAAATAAAGCTCACTTTTTAAAAGTGGCCTAAAAATTAAGTTAGTCACTAATTTATGTGGGATATTCATTTTCTTCCACACTTGTACTATTGAAAATCCAAACACTCTATATGTGTGAATTATTTGTTATGCTCTTAAACAATTTCTAGACTGTTTGTGGATAATATGCTCCTCCAAGCATGAATATGTCTACGGCAAATTAAGGTTAAAAAATATGGAATATGTTGCCCAAATATAAAACTACAAGCATAGCATGCAACAGGCAGGAAACAAGAAGCAGCAGCACCTACAGGCCAAGTGGGGCTGCATTTCAAGAACCGAACAAAACCCAAAATCAACTGCATATTCTCCCTCCAACAAACCAAAAATCAATAAAACTATATTCTTCTTTTCAGGGGAAACAAAGCATTAATTTTCAGTTTTAGAGGGGGCGGAGCTTGAGTGTATGCTACGGGTTCGACCAAACTTAAGAACTTTAGTCCAGCCTTGTAGTTATCTTTATCTTAAAAATTTTATTGAATATGTATAGATTATTAATTTGAAACTTATTAACTTAAAAAGAACTAAAATCCTGAACTCATAAATTTCAAATTTTAGCTCGCTTGTGAACAATAGTGTATCTTTTAGTGTTTGTTAATTATTTGTAATATTATGTTGGTATTCGTACTGCTGTGAACCTTCATTTGACTCCCCCACAGATACGCTTTTTTTTCCAACATCTTTCCTTTTCAGTTCAATCAATCACCGCAAGCATGCCTCATCCTACTACAAGACAAACAAAGCCATCATTTAATTATATCAAAATTAAATTTGAACCAGCAGAAAGAGAATATTGGCAAATTAAGCCGCCTATTTTCAACATAATGGTTGTGTATTTCAAAACCACAAAATGAACGTACGTATTGTGTACTTGGATTGGGGAAACTTTGCTTCACTTGCTTGCTGTTTAAAGAACAAAAGTCTAAGGTGAAAGCAAAGTTTCACCGGAAACAAACCTAATTAACAAATGCTTTTAAGCAATTAATGTCATTATATCTAGGTATCAACATTGGGCCCTAAATTAATCATTGATTTTGATCAAAATGCTTAAAATGACCTTGACAAGCCATGACCTTTTTCATTTTCGAATTTAAATTATATATATCGAGGGTAAAAATATTTACATGTAAAGGAACTGTCATATAAATAATCGTATAAATTATTTATCCTCCTTGTTAGGCTTGTTAGGTAGAAAGCTTACTCGCACCTAATTTTACATCAAAGCATGCCAACTTCATTGGCGGATACACCTTACCCCATATGAACAATTTTATTAAATATGTGTATATAGATAACAAATCAAATAAAAATATTAGTTTAAAAAAAAGATACCGCTTATTGGTATATTAATTTATTCAAAAAAAATTCAATTCTTAATGTCTATTGAGAAAAAAATTATGTGCGCCACTGCAATTGACCATGGTTAAATGATGGTAAAAAAAACTTAAATTATTTCTTTTTTAATTTGTCGATCTCCTCTTGTAGTGTTTTAAGAGTAATAAATAAATAAAAATATAACTGGCTGCTATTTGTGCTTATTTAAGAAATTCAACACAATTTTGGAGCCAAATATATGTCAGCCAACAACTGTCAAGGTAGTAATTGGGCTTACATGATTGGAGCAAAATGTACTCATAATTAAGTACCTAACGTTAGACAAAGATGCAGCTGTCTAACTTTTCGTGAACATAACCGTAATTACCATCTAAAAGAAAAGAAGAAGAAAACAAATTGTCTGTGCGTGCCGTAAGAATGTCTCCCTGATGAAAATAGACATGTCATTTTTATGTAAAAATTAGATTTACGTTTTTTTAGTTCTAGAGGAATAAAAACAGTAAATAAAACAAAGTTGCTGTCAAAGTGGGATTCCTACCATCTCGTTCTTAACTAAATCTTTGTGCATGTCATATTGTCATGTATACTTAATTAACACTATAATATAGTGCTCATAATAGATGAGTAGCGGCAAAAATAAATTTTTTGTTAAACTTAAAATAAAATGAAGGATATGTATATGAACTGAGAAAATGGAGTTATCATAGTTAAACTATAAATTGATACGAAAATACATACAATTAATAAGTAGTGATTAAGAAAATGGAGTCAGTAACTTTGTTTTTCCCCCCTAATTGCATTTGCAGCGTACAAGGCGTGTCTTTCACGAAGAGGTTTGCACCGCCCAACAGCGTACTAAACAATCAATACTTCGCTATGCCAGCTTTGGGTCCCCCTAACAATTCAACCCCAACTTCATCCGCTTCTCACTACTCTTTCTTTACAGTTTCTTTTTTGACATATTTCCCACCAAACCGCGCAATTAATTAATTTTGAGTTCACTCTCATTTCCCAACTTATGAGCTGTGCGTTAATTACATGTATGTATATACATAGTTTCTGGCTCTCCCCTGCAAAACACGTCCGCTCCAAAAGTTCTCATTTTTTGCTGCCAGTACTGCCACTGCCATTTCTTTTCATTATAGTTATTGCTATCTTCTACTTTAAATTAAAACACAGCTGCAACAAGGTCAAAAATGCAGAAGAAGAGATCAGTGGTTGGTCGTAGAGCTTGGAACATTCTCCGCCTAGCCTTGTTATGGGCAAGAAAAGGTGGCATTTTCAAGAACAGACACCTTATAGCCGATCTCCGTTTGCTTCCCAAATACATTAGAAGCCTCCGTCATACCAATGACTATGGGTACGGATACGGTGTTGGTCCCGGTGCTTTACATTATGAGTTTTCCTTTGATGACACCCCTATCATTCATGTCAAGATGCATCGCCCTGCTTCCTTGCGTTTCAAGATGCCTAACATCACCTGCATCAAACCTCAAGTTAACTTTGACTTTGATGATGATGATGTTCCAAGGAGAAGTTTTTTGAAGAGTGCCGATGATGAATATGCGAGCTATGAGGTCTCTGAGGAGATTAGTTGTCCTGGTGATGAACCTATTGATATGAAGGCTGACCAATTTATTGCAAAGTTCTATGAACAAATAAACCTGCAAAATCAAATGTCTATGAGCTAATTGAAGGTGACAATTAACGGAGAGTACGTTGCAGAAGCTTTTGACTAATTATAATCTACGAATTCACTCTTTCTTGTATCCATTCTTGCCCTTGTTTCAGTTACATACCTGTAGTATTCCTTATGTATAGGAGGCCTTGCGGCATTTTTGTAGATAGATGAGGTGTTTCATTCCATAATTCTTCAAAAATAAAAGTATAAAAAAACAATTTCCACAATGATTTACATTGACTGGTAAAACAAACGTTGACGACAGTCACCAGGGGGTACCGTTTTGCTTAATGGGAGGCAATATTTGGCAACTTGGGCTGGAACTCATAAGAGCCATGTACAACTATGGCACCAACCAATTTTCACCCAAATTTTCCTTCTTCTTTTAGCAGCTATTTGTTGAGGAGTATTTTTCTGTTTTTCCGAATCAATTTTGAAGTTCGTAAGTGAAACTTTTATTTCTTTTCCAGATGTTCAAACTGTAGAATCCATGATCTGGCAACCTTTTTTTGGAAGCAATACAAATTGAACTGAATTCCCCATTCGGGACACAATCAGACTGTTGGAACCGATCCTACAAGGGTTTTTACCCTCAAATATATATTTCACCTTATAAAGTCTTTGGCTCTAATCCAACCTGTCTACCTTTAGTGACTCTTGGATCATATGTAGTAAAAGAATTTCACCATCTCACATCTCCGATTTCCGTTTTGAGTCTAGGCAATAAATATGTACAACACTGTCATTCGCAAAACAATCATGGTTAAAAACATAAATAAAAAGAGTCGCCATCAGAGTGCAGTAGAGAAAGAACCAAAGCATTCAAACTAAATCTCTAAATTATCTGTTGTCAACAAAGTTGACAAGTAACAAGAAGGTTATTAGCTAAATCACTTCGAAATGATTGACAACCATAGAACGTAGCTCTTCATACTCGAGGGGGCTCTGGTCCACAAGCAGACGTGCAGTACGTCAACATTTATCTCACGACCAGTTGACAAGGATTGGAACGGATCACACCACAAAATCAATTTTCCTGCAATCAAAACCACTTAGTAGATTAAATTATTGAAAAGAGACCGAAGCAATTGCCAACTCAATACCATAAGTTTCATCTTTCATTAGTATAGCAGAAACCCCCTCCCCACAAGTACTCTCAGCTAAACTGGTGGAATTGTAAATTTGCAAAGGAACAACAAAAATTTCAAATGACAAGCATAGATGCATAATCTACAAAACTCAGCTTTAGACCCCCTGGGACAAGTATTGTCGACTACAGGTCGCGGCTGGTGTTGGGCAGCTCACCAAAGTGAGAAAAGAACACTCCAAAAAGTTGAAGAAGAGTGCTATAGTGGGCGATGAGCAGGCCATAAAAATAAAAGACAGTAATGTACCTTGTGAGCAAAAATTTACCCAACTAGTTACTGCTGCTGTTTTGCTTATATGCTTCCATTCTGCTGCGTCTGGACGTAAGCTTCTAACTGTCCTGTTGCTGCCATGATAAGACCTACAGTACAATGACAATTGTAAGGTACTTCTTCCACTGCTGGCAATGGTCACAGCATGCCAATAAACAAGTTGCAAAATCTGTAAAATCCTGTTCCGAGACTGCACAAGCTAAAAGCAATGGAAGTTTTCTGTACTATTAATCCAGGTCTCTAGAAGGGTAGAAATATGGAGCAAATAACAATAACAAGCTCAACCGTTAATCTAGAGGAACACAAGAGCAAACATAGATTTCTTCCAGTGTAAATAACTGCTAAATGACGAATATGCCCATCTAGATAAACATCACATTGATGCCATTATTAACACAAACAATGATCACAAATTACTGCAAAAAAAAAAAAAGTACGGGCAACTGCCAAAATAATGACTTTGCCATCTTAAATAAACGACATCATACTGACTCTGCTGCATTAACACAATCTGTTCGCAGAAAATGACTGCAGAAACATTAAAAAGCAACACCACATGCATGCAAATTGCATCAAGTTTATAGGCTATACTATCAGTTTTATTATAAAATTTAAAAGAAAAAAGTCAACCATCTAAGTCCTACCTAGAAAAGGAGCTGAAGGTCTCCCTGGCCTTGACTTGTATTCAGGATGAAATTGCACACCAACATAAAATGGGTGACCTGGAAGCTCTAATATCTGCACAAAGAATAAGAGGATGAAAAAATGGAGAAAAATCTACAAGCAATAACAAGAAGAAAAGTAATGAAGAACTTAAAACAATGTGAACCAATAATTACTAGAACATAAAGCTTATGAAGTTAAGCTTATGAACATAATGGAGTCTAAAACCAAAGGATTATGAAGAATAGTTTTCACCAAGTCAATAGCAATTTAAAGCCTATAGTCCAAAATCAAACCTCCATTCGTTTTCCACTTTCGTCCCTTCCCACAAATCTCAGACCAGCTTCTTCCAAAGTCCCTACAACTTCAGGATTGACCTGCAATATGTACCACCATTTTATTCAGTGGGCATGACAGCATAATTCATGCAGCAAGGATCACCATGCAACAAGTGTAAGGCCTATGGTTAACCTCATATCTATGGCGATGCCGTTCATCCACATACTTAGAATTGTGATACCTGTCAAGAGAAACGATATTGTGCATGTATCAGGAAACACACATTGGAAATTAAGAAAAATCTTTTATTTATTTTTTTGACAGGTAATAATTTATTAGAAAAGCATTGAAGGGACGTGCAACCAATAACCAGAGAGCAAAAACAAAAACAAGCCAGCAGAGATCCCAAAAATACCCATTTTACATCCTGTATCTAAGCTAATCTTAGATAGGTGAAAGAGAACTAGTAATATCTCAATGAAAGCAGATGGGTGAACTATTATGATGGGGCGAATCCCAAACGAGACTGACACAAAATCACATCTTATGCTCCTGGTGTAGAGATGCTCCAAAGAAATTGGCAATTCTAGACTTATTATATCCTATAAGTCCACAGAAATCTAATTGATCAAGCATCTGGTCAAGGCGCTGTTATGATGAATAAATGATAGGCGCTGTTATGATGAATAAATGATACTAGTTAAAGTAGTACTTCATAAATTAAATGGGTCAACATTGATGCATAGATTCCATACAGTTTTGACGTGATACAATCAGGAGTCTGGAACAACGTTCTCCTAGATCCAAGTCTCATGGTGCTTCCCATATGTGTTTTTGACCCCTGCAAAATAAAAATAGTGATATTAGAAAAGGCATAACCAGAGAAACATATAAACGAGACAAATATTTAGTTATCTCTTTGAATTATTAAGAGCTAACTACCTCAGGCATAAAAATTACAACAAGGTCCGGTGTCTGGGGGTCAAACTCTTCACTGTTTGCTTTTTCCATATGCAACACCTGCAAAATTGAAAAGAGATGCTGGCACATAAAAGAGATGGTTTAAACACAAGATATTCCAATTTGACAGTCTAAAAGAATCAACTTACAGATCTGGCAAACTCAATTACAGAAATCTGCATCCCTAAACAAATCCCGAGATACGGTACGTTATTTTCCCTAGCATACCTTGCAGCCAATATCATCCCCTTGACACCACGATCACCAAACCCACCAGGAACCAAGACACATGCTGCACCCTGGAAAAGGTTGGTTTCAATCTCAATAGGTTGTAAAATGAGTTATGTACTCTATCAAAGAATGAGTTCTACAGTAACAGCTGAGCCTCTGTGATGAAAGCACCAATGCGAAAGGGTGCTTAGCAGCATAAGACTCGCCCAAACATTTTTGCAATCTTGATAACCATAACGAGAAAAACATATTCAGGGATAGATGGTTAGTTAGACTGTTAAAAGTCTTACCATAATGGCATATTCACATGCATGTTGTAAAGAAGATAAACCTTGGGCTTTACTTAAGATATATGTTGTGAGTTGAGGATTGTCCAAAACCATTTAAGGAAACAACAATCCATTTCTCAATCAATGTCGGACACTTAACCCTTCCCCCCCCAAACCCCCAACCCCCACCACATACGCCAAGGCTGGACATCTGGAGCGTGGGACAACATAACATGGGGGCCTAATAAGTAAACCAAGAACTGAAATACGTCCGACTCTAATACCATATAAAGGAAATGGACTTTGAGCCTCACACCCCAAAAGTTAGCTCATGAGATGAGGATTGTGCAAGACCATATAAGGAGACAACAGTCCATTCCCTCAACTAATGTGGGATAGTTAACACGTCTCAAGTGAGCAATCATGCAGAAATGATATAGAAACTGAAAACCCATAACCACCACATGAAAACTCAACTATGCTAGAAATGATACAACCACAAAAGGAAAGAAAACAGAGAGAGAGAGAGAGAAAGAGAGAGAGACAGATGACTCATATCTCAAGATGAGAAAAATAATAATATGCCATGTTAAGAGGTCATCATTGAAGACTAATAAACTTTCCCTTCAACTAGAAAAGGCAGTCTTAGTAATTTATGTCTAAGAATGAACTGACACTAAAGGAGCGAACAAGAATGATGTATGACACAAGTTATTATTACTAGACAAGGATCAACTTTTACCCTTAGAGTCTCCCACGCTGTTGCATAAGCTTCTGGGGCCTGACAGAAAAACGATAAGATAGTTGCAATCAGAAGCTCATAACAGCACCTAACCAAAAACAGAGAGAAATATAAGTACCGATTGAGCACTATCATCTTCAAGATCTGATGCTGCAATCCAGTCAATGGATGGCTTATATGAACATGCAATACATGCATGCAAAAGGGCCTAAAAAATGAAGAAAAAAAATTATAAAACAGACTAGTCAACACCACAGCATATATAAACATTCGATAAATGCATCCAGGAGGGCCCAGAAATATGGGAAAGAAGCAAGTGAAGATAAGGAATTAACAGTTTAACGCTTATAAGCATGTTTCTTCAGATTTCAAAACTAGAAAGCGGGACAATGGGAAAAGCTGCTTTAAAAAAAAAAAAGCCAAAGCTAAACTCAAATGCTAAATTTGACTATGGTCAAACGAAAAAGACACATCCCAAATACAAAATGTAAGCTTAATAAAGACGGTGCATGTTTTTTGTAGTTTCATATTGTTACCTTCACTACAGATAAGTAAGAGTCTGTTAACCCAACATACTTCCCAACCATCGCAATTCTAACCTGCGGAAAAAGGTAGTTTTCAATTACAATGTATATATTTGTTAAAAGTATACCTACATTGTGTAGATCCTACTAACAGTTTTGGTAAGATTGTCGAAGGTCTCAGCTCTTCTCGTCCATTCCCATAAATCAACAGGTTTTGCGACACTGACACAGAGAAAACACTAATATCAGAGGACACATCAAGCACCTTGCTCTAACTTGCTCATAGTAGTCCATGTCAGATATCAGCTACTAGAACTAAGCCTAAATAGCAAAATTACTGCTAGAAAATCATAAAAGAGAGAGAACTGCATATCCAATTCATCCAAGTTGAGAAGCATTTTTTCATTTCAGTAGAATAGTGAGGAAATATGAGATGGGAAGAGGACGGTCACATTCTAAATCTAAATTAATGTTTATATTACAGAAAGGAGGTAATTTATTACCTCAGCAAATCCAATTGCTTTAGAACGGCATCATGTGCATTTTGGTTCTGTGACAAATATGTAACTTTAGCAGCTATATTTTTATATAATATATGTCAAAGGACAAAAGGTAGCAGTTGGTAGACCCACCCGAAGCAGGAGCGGAATATGCCAAATGTTTGGAACATCATGGATATTTAGGATGTTAGCAACCTGTAGGGAAGCAGATCAAAATGGAAGAAATGAAAAGGAACTCCCAATTCTATATGCAAAATCACAAAAAGCCTCGCAATAGTTAAACTTACAGCAACGTGACAAAACTGTGAAAGCTTCTGTTTTGTATTCTCCAGTAAAGGCTGCAAGAGAGTTGAAATATTTCAACAATATCAGCAGAATGTAGTAGTAGAGAAACCAAAATCCTATAATTTAAGGTTTAAAACAGTTCCAAACTTTTCTTCTGTTAAGTAATAGTTTTTCATGTCTCTAGGTAACAATAAGGGTTTACCACATAAAGAGAGATAAAGTAGTTAAAAGATAGGTTCCAACTCTTAGGATGCCACACAAAGCTGGAATGAAGTTCACATCTCGTTATTTGACAACTTTGGAGAACAAGCCAAAAGAAAGGGAAGGAAAGGACCAGAACAGAGGGGCTACTGTGAGATCTTTACATCTCCAAGCTCACGCTAGGACTAGGCTATTGCAAAACTATAATGGAAGTCCCAGCATAAATAAACCGACTCACATCTTCTACAAAATATAAAATGCAGGAATTTATATCATTGGGGAAAACAACATACCTGAGCAGACCGGCATGCCAAAAAATGGGGAGTCAAACCTAATGCTCTCAGCTCCCGCACACTATGTTGAGTAGGCTTTGTTTTCTGCAGACACATGGAGAACGCAATGAGGGATATATGGAAAAAAAAACATGAAAAGAAAATTCACATTGTTCAAACATAAATGTTTTATGGACTATTACTTGCTCACCGACAACACCTAGTACAGGTATAAGACTGACATGAATAAGGCAAAAGTTGTCTTGCCCTGTTGAGAAAAATAAAAAGGTTACAAAAGGAGATTAGTGTAAGGGAAGCTAACGATTACATTAGTACACATCATAAGAGGGCATTCCTTATAGAGAATAACAAGCCAATGACTTTTCCATATCCATCATAACGCAAAATCCTACTTACCAACTGAGAAATACAACTGCCGTAAAGCCTCAATGAAGGGCATCGATTCAATATCACCTAAAAACAATTATGAAAGAAGTTACTAGAGACATGCTAGATGCACAGGTAGCTTAGATGCACCAGAAGGACAGGAAGGGCAGGGCTTTTAGTAGATTAGATGCACCAGTGTTCTAGAAGCACTTACCTACAGTCCCCCCCAATTCAATGACACAAACGTCTGCAGGTCCATCTTTCCCATCCACAGGGGTCAGAGATACCGACTCAATCCAATCCTTAATAGCATCAGTGATGTGGGGAACCACCTACAGACAGAGAGAGAGAGAGAGAGAGAGAGAGAGAGAGAGAGAGAGAGAGAGAGAGAGAGAGAGAGAGAGAGAAATTCCTCTGAGTAAATAAGTTTCTTTTCAGTGATGCACCATATATGATATCAGATGAAAGTATAATCACCTGAACAGTTTTTCCAAGATAATCACCTTTCCTTTCCTTCTCCAGAACAGACTGGTAACCCACCCAAAAAGGAAAAAAAGACTGTCAAACAGATCTCATTCCTGAACAGTCGGTAGGCATAGATCCATGTGTGACACACAAATATCTACATGTATATATTTATTTATAAGAACCTGATATATCTTTCCAGTGGTAATGTTGTTGTCCCTTGTCAATGTCACATCCAAAAAACGTTCATAATTTCCCAAATCCAGATCGACCTGTTAAAGCACATTATTATTATTATTGTAATGAATAAGAGTAATCTTTGATGCTTCAGAGGAAGACCAGAATTTATTGTATGTTAATACAGTACCAATTTTCTGGTGGAAGACAGTTTTTGTCACACAAGCTTAAGATTTTAAAAGAGAATAAGTAACATTAGATATCTATGATAACATGCAGTTTTTGTCACACAAGCTTAAGATTTTAAAAGAGAATAAGTAACATTAGATATCTATGATAACCTGATTTTGTACCATAGAACAGTCCACGCCTAAGATTGTGAACTCTATCTTGTGAATAAGGTACATATGCAAAGGTTAGGTTTTTTCATAAAAGAACAGTGAGTGTGTATCAGTATGCACATTATTTTTATTTTGATATGATAGACTCCACCTTAACCCCCCACCACCCAGGAGTCGAACACCGGCCATTTCCCACTTTATTCCGTTGGTCACTCAGACCTCCAACCTAATGGTTGAAGGTGAAGGATCTTTATAAGCTATCTCTCTCTTATTATTTGAAGTTTATCATTATGTATGTGTGTCTTATACTTACCACTTCCAGACTAGTAAATCTTTAAGATATCAGCTATCCTTGATGTAGTGGAAACAATTTACTTATATGTGGAACAAATTGGTTCTACGAGTTTTAATTGTATGAGGACTCATCAAATTAGAGAATGTTAACCATCGTGTACTGGCTCTCCTGCATGATGCAGGCCATATAAGGTAAAACATATCAAAAGTAAAGCATACAATAAAAATATCCAACAAAATTAATTTTCAGTATGCCAAATAATTATTAGAAGATCATCACCAGAGTCAAATTTAAGAAAGACAATTAAAAAAAAAAATCTAAGTAAACAAGGAGAAGGAAGGGAAGACCTCTCCACCATCATCAAGCACAAAAACCTCCCCATGCTCAAAAGGGGACATGGTGCCAGCATCAGTGTTCAAATATGGATCTGCAAAGATGAAAATGTCATAGCGTACTTGAGAGAGACAAAAGTACTCAATTCAAGATCCATCAGCAGAACAACAGAACTAAGAAAACGCATGAATAATCATACTGGCATTCAAGCATCACACATCAAATGAAGATTCAGAGGTAAAAGCAAATGATAAACAAGACAAGAAGTCTATTCAACTTTCCAATTCGATTTCCAACAGATAACATACACTTATCGGTGTGCAAGATGCAATACAGTTGACTTTTTTCTATCATTTGTAAAATTTTAATCCTAAATACCTATGCATATGAACACAATGTGGATATTGAGTACTGACGCATTCACATACTCCATAACAAGAGTTAATTCTTCACCGCGGCCAATCAAATCAGCTAAGCAGGAAAGTAATAATGGGGAAATTAATGGTGGATTTTGCGTGACGAAGAATGTTTCCCGAGAATACAATTTTCTGGGTGAAATTAGTTTCCCATGTTCAGTTACCCTGAGTTGAGGAAAATATTGTTCCAATAATAACATTTCTAAACAAAAGAGAGAAATGCTTCTTTCATTTTCTTTTCCAAATATCCCAATTTCTACTCCATATCACTTGCTTCAATCAACATTCAAAAGTGTGGTATGACAGAAAATGTTTTCGAGGAAAATAATTTCCTCAATAAAACATTTCCCAGCGTTAGGATACCTTGAATTCTGACAAATATTGCAGCCAATAAAATATTTTCCACAAAAAAGGAGAAAAATGATTTCCCTCTTTATGGGCAGCATCATTTTCCTTTACTCTTACTCCATATCATTTTAACCAACACATAAATTGTTGTCAACAATTTATGATTAAAAATTATGTCAAAATTCTATCCTCCTAGTTTATCCTATACTTGTAGGATTATCCTAGTTTTTCTTTTGCGCTGAAATTACTGCCTTTGTGAGGAGAAGATAAAAAAAGCGTTCCTGCCATCTTTTTGGATCCTATATCTGAATCAAGTTCAAATTTAGATTATTCTATTGGAATTGATAAAACTAGTTCATAAAAATATTCAGTATAAATACCACGTTCCAAAGCAAGCCTCTTAATTAAAAGAAAAATCAATGAATTAAAATTTAAGTTCTTTTTTAGGCTAAATTATCAATTAGAAGAACTAGCTTGTATGAATCGTTATTTGTTTGATTCCAGTAATGGACTAATGGTAGTCCTTTCAGTATCATAATGATACATATCTATCCATGAACTAAAGCGAAACCAAAACAGAAAACAAAACAGTTGAAGAGCAAAAGTGGCTAAACTAAAAGGAAAACAGGGCCATATGCCTAGACTTTGTTGAGACAAAAAAGGATAGTAAAACAAACCAATTTTGATAGAGGTAACACGAAGGCCACATGCTTTGAGGACAACGCCGATGCTACTTGCTGTAACGCCCTTGCCAAGACCACTCACTACACCGCCAGTTACCAAAACGTACTTCATTATTGTGGTCTTCTTCTTGGTTACTTTGTTGTATTAGGGTTTCGGCGGAGGTATTGTTCGGAAAACGGAGGGGGTTACAGTTACACACACAACTCACAGGAACCGTACGCCAACTGTTTGTGAATATGTCGGAGCGGGAAGGAATAAAAATGCGTATCTCGTAGGTATTGACTCTTAATAGACGCAGACAATGGAACCTTTAGCCTGCAGTCAGGTCGCTTTCTTCTTTTCATTTAGTTCGAAGGGCCAAATATATACTTTGCTTCTCTCAGATATTATGTAAGTTTATTCTTCATCAAATTTACATTTTTCGTTATATTATTCGGCTAAATTTACCCTAGTCATTAGTAAAAATTACTATTTATATAAATGCTAAAGTAACTAGACTATACAAATTATTCATGAATATTTTTAATTACCAATGCACCTACTTTTCTTCTTGTGATAATGAATTTGAAATTGGTTGAAAATTTTATTTATTTTCAATCACACTGTAGAATTTAGTGGGTCAATTTATTGTATATTATATGCAGCTGATCATCATGTATGTATATTTATATTCGAATATATTTTATTATTGTTTGGTTAGTATAAAGTTCGATAGACTAACTTAAAAGTGCACAATGCGTCGGTATTTGATTAACTCAAAGTTGAATTCGACAACGAAAAGTTATCACTAATACTTGCAAAGTCTCCATACCTTTGGTGCAATAATTTTATTAAAATTGAAATGTTGTAAACACTTTTGGAATTTAGACAAGCTACCTAATTTAGATTTTTCAGTTTACTATGCTTTGTTTATACCATTGTATTATTTTAATATTTCTTTCTCTTATTTTTTTTTTCAATTAAGAAATCGGGTAAATGCTAATTATTTCAAAAATAGTAGATCAAGAAGAAGAATAAGTGATTGGGAGATTCTAGGTCGCCAGACGAACTTATAAGTAATTTTTAAAAGTTTGCTGATGGTAGGGGTAAATTTGCTGGATAGTATAATGATATGGGTAAATTTGGCTGAATAATATAACGGAAAATAAATGTAAACAATATCCGAAAGTTGAGAGGTATATCTCATTTTTTCCTTTCATTTATAACGGACCTGTCTTCGGCTCTTCGCTCCACTTTCAGGATTTCCTTTCCTCTAGCTTTTCTTTTCTTTTCTTTTCCTTTTTTAGTTCTTTTCCCTACTTTTATTTTTCACGTAATTAAGAGGGGGTTTAGAAGTCTAATATTTTTTTTTTCAACTTTAGAGGTCTAATTAGACCAAGAATGAACAAAAGACAACCATGACGGCGATAAATCGAACCAAGATGCAGACTTTCTTTGCTCATAATATGTTTGGCCTAAGATCCTAAATTTCTTGTATTTGAAGAGAGAGAAAATAGTTTTGCGATTGAGTACAAGTGTTTTAACTCATCAAAGAGCTACTACAACCTACAAGATGATCAGATGCCTATGGTCAGTATGATCAGTAAAAAGAATGATAATATATTAATGGGAAAAGGTCCAAAATTGTCCATCTACTATGGTATATAGTTTAAGTTTGTCCCCCGTTATACTTTTCGTTCAAATCGGAGGCGTATTCAGGATTTTAAGATTATGGGTGCACTATTTGAAAGCAGTGAAGGATAGTCATCCTTTGAACTTCTGGAGCTATTTGTGAACTCACGGATGACCGAATAGTACTAGAACCTGGTTCACCATTTTTCGGCTTGGTGAGATATCTGTCTATTTCAATATTAAGGATTATCGTTCCTACAAAGTTAAACATTTATACTTTTATTCAATCTATCTTGATTCAAGTAGAATAGTATGATTCAAATCATAGAGTAATTGGATTTAAGGGACACAAATGAATCGATTACTATATTAGATCAGTTTTATCATTCATTGGCTTCATAGTATGATTTTTTCTTTGATTGCTAGTAATTACTTCATTTTTAGAGAATTCTTAGCAGAAGTTCAAACTCTAGTTCTTAGCAGATCGATCTTATGTTATCTTGACCCAAAATACTAATAATTAGTCAAAAATTAAGTTCACATAGCCCATACTTAACTAAACTCGATCAAGCATTTTCTCAAACACAATATGTGCGCAAATCAATACTGTCAATATTCAAGACTTTAAAGCCACAACTCTTCCAAATTCTCCCAAGAAATAGTATTCAATAACTCAATCTTAGAAATAAACAATAATAATAACCAACAACAAGACAAAATCTTGGCAAGAGATTCAAACATTGAACAGAAAGGGAAAAGAGAATTCAAAAAATTGCAAGAGGAGAAGAAACTCCAGCGAGTAAATTAAAATACAGAGCAAAAAGAGAGACATGGTAGTTGCATACTTGAGAAGCTAAAAGCAGAGACCAATGAGAAGAAACTGTGCTATTGATTCTTGAAGTATCGACCGAGGGCGAAGAGAGATGGGGTATTCGAAGAGAGAGGGAGTAGTTGCATCTAATTTATTTTAAAGATTTAAAAATTTGACTAAGAGAAAGGGGAAAGAAAAAAAATAGTAAAAAGGGACGTGGGATGGGATCTTAGTGTTTTAGGGATTTGTTAGATGTTTTTAGTCAAAAGAAATTTCAGGAAAGAAAAAAATTAGAAATTTTAAGTTAAAAGTCAAAAGCAACTTTAGAAAAGAAATAAAATAGAAAAAAGAGTAGTTGCATCTAATTTATTTTAGAGATTTAAAAATTTGACTAAGAGAAAAGGGAAAGAAAAAAATAGTAAAAAGGGACGTAGGGTGGGGTCTTAGTGTTTTAGGGATTTGTTAGATGTTTTTAGTCAAAAGAAATTTCAAGAAAGAAAAAAATTAGAAATTTTAAGTTAAAAGTCAAAAGCAACTTTAGAAAAGAAATAAAATAGAAAAAAGAGTAGTTGCATCTAATTTATTTTAGAGATTTAAAAATTTGACTAAGAGAAAAGGAAAAGAAAAAAATAGTAAAAAGGGACGTAGGGTGGGGTCTTAGTGTTTTAGGGATTTGTTAGATGTTTTTAATCAAGAGGAATTTCAGGAAAGAACAAAATTAGAAACTTTAAGTTAAAAGTCAAAAGCAACTTTAGAAAAGAAATAAAATAGAAAAATTTAATTAAAAAGAAGTATGTAGGGATGGGATTCGAACTCTAGACCAGAGACAAAAGGGGCACTCAATCACCATTGCACCAAAGTATTCAATTGAGCATGGGTGATCACCAATATATTTATGTATATAACTGAAAATTTTGTACTGTATATACATAGCCTAGGGAGGGGAGCATGGGTGCATGTACCCCACCCCCTCCACATAAATTCGCCTTTGGTTCAGATCCCAGGTCCCACGTTAAAATTAACATCATCATCACACACTAGACTCCATGACCTTCATCTTCCTCTTTCAATCCAAAATAAATTCACCATTAAAGTAACATCCATTTTCAACCACCAAAGAATATCATCCGTTTCTCGCTCTCCATAATATAAAGATTATCCTCATTCGCCCATGAGGTTTTAGCCATTAGCCATTTCCCCCACTTTGAAATATGAAAAAAAAAATTTATTTTAAAATTTCAGGAATCTTCTCCACCCCATATTTTTTCTTTCTCCTTAAACCCACTCCACATCGCTACACCTCACTAGAAAACTCTCATGAACAGAAAAATTTTAATGGTGATAAAGTAAATATGAACCAGCCAATAAAAAGAACAAACAAAACCTCAAAATCACCATTAAAGCACCATGTAAGCTTATAACCATCCGCCACAATCTAAAATTGAGCCGATGCCGAAATCCACCGCCAGAATATTCTAGTAGCGACATCCCTAGACAAATCGTCATAGCCAATAGCCCCATTCTTGACCAACGAAAAAATTGAAACATCCAGTGACCACCAGTGAATGTCGCCGCTTACCAACAAGAAAATCCCAACCCACTTCCCATGTTTCATCTATAAGATTTTACTTAAATACCAAGTTGGTATCTTTCTGTTATGATAGAACTTTGTTGGATTCCTTAGAAGTGTGTTTTGTTATGATTTTACTGTCAATTTATGTAGATTAAGAAGAAAGGGGTTGACGATGGAAAGGGAGAGAAAGTGAGGGGTTCAGATAAGTGGAGGTGAGATAAATTGTTACATGAGATTAGAGATGAGTAACGTGAAGTGGCAACAGGGGAGGGGGTCGAGTGACTTGGCAGCTGACATGAAAAAAATTGAGGGGGTCAGCTGCCACGGTGTAGATCTGTTAGGGTTAAGGGCAATTCTAGAAAGTTTATTAACAGTAGGGGTGGATCTGAACGAAAAGTATAACGAGGGACAAACTTAAACTATATACCATAGTAGAGGAATAATTTTGGATCTTTTCCCTATATTAATATCATAAGAGATACATTACAAGATAATTAAGCTAGGAAGTAATAATCATTATGTAAATGTTCCACTAGTGATACCATTTTCAAATTCTAACCCTTTTAACTTCTACATTATCCTCTTTTATGTGTATTTGTTTTATAGGTATAATTGAATTTATGAATAGTGAAGCAAGTGAAAACAGGGGATTGAATAATCAATTTGATCGTATTTAAAATTACACTCAAGTCATTCAAAAAGGCCCAAGGTGTAATGATCCAACCGGTCATTTTAACTTTTAGAACCCCGTTCCCTAAAATAAAACTTTCCGTAGGTGCTTGTAATAATTTATGACTTGCGGGGATGGTTGGTTCAGGATTTGGAAGTGTTTGGGTAAAATCGGAACACTTGGTTCCTTAAGTTGGCCTTAAAGTGCTAAGTTTAACTTCGTTCAACATTTTGAAAAAATGACCCCAGAATAGAATTTTAATGATTCCAACAACTCCGTATGGTAATTTTGGACTTAGGAGCATGTTCGAAATTTTATTTGGAAGTCTGTAGTTAAATTAGGTTTGAAATGGCTAAAAACAAGAATATAAGTTTGGAAGATGAGTTGACTTTTTGATACCGGGGTCGGAATCCAGTTCCAAAAATTTTTATAGTTCCGTTATGTAATTTATTACTTGTGTGTAAAATTTGAGGTCAATCAGAGTTGATTTGATAGGTTCCGACATCGAATGTAGAAGTTAAAAATTCTTAGTTTCATTAAGCTTGAATTGGGGTATGATTCATGGTTTTAGCGTTGTTTGATGTGATTTAGAGGTTCGAATAAGTTTGTATGATATTTTAGGACTTGTTGGTATATTTGGTTGAGGTCCCGAGGGCCTCGGGTAAGTTTGGGATGGTTAACGGATTAAAAGTTGGACTTAAAAAGCTGCTGCAATGTTCCCTTCTGTTGTATATTCTGGGATGTGATCGAGTCCCAGATCGAACCCAGATATCGAGCCCACGATCGAGGCCTGAGTCAAAGCTAGGGATGAGGCTCAGTATCGAAGCCACGATCGAAGGCAAGGCTCGAGGGCCAGGATCAAAACCCAAGATCGAACTTGATCGAGGCCATGACCATGTCCCAGGCTCGAGGCCTGATCGAGACCATGACCATCTCCCAAGATCGAGCTCCCATGATCGAGCTCCCAAAATCGAGCTCCCAAGATCGAGCTCCCGAGATCGAGCTCCCCTGATCGAGCTCCTTGATCGAACTGGACAGAGCTGTAAGTTATAAAAACAGAGGACATTCGGCCCATTTGCCCTTTTTAACGAATTTGAGCTTGAGCAGAGGCGACTTTTGATAGATTTTCAAGGGAAAAACATTGAGGTAAGTGATTCTAACTCGGATTTGGTCTACATATACAAGTATATCATTGTTTTTACCATAAATTAGTGTTTTGAGATTTAAATTTGGGAAATTTTTAGAAATCTCATAGAAGCGAATTTTTGAGATTTCGGTATCGATTCGGAGTCGGATTTGAGTGAAACTGGTATGATTGGACTCGTAATTGAATGGATTATCGGATTTCGTAATTTTTATCGGATTCCGAGACATGGGCCCCACGGACGAATTTTTAATTAATTTCGGGATTTTTATTAAAAATGTAGTATTTTCTTATATAATTGATTCCTATAATTTTTAGTGATTGTATCGAATTATTTTGGCTAGATTCGAGCCAAACAGAGTTGGATAATCGTGAAAAAGGCCTTATAGTGGATTAAATTGGAGCAAGACGAGGTAAGTCTCTTGTCTAATCTTGTGAGGGGGAAATTACCCCATAGGGATTAAATTGAATAATTGTTGCTAATTGCAGGGGCTACGTACGCACGAGGTGACGAGAGTCCGTGCGTAGCT
This sequence comes from Nicotiana tabacum, assembly GCF_000715075.1. Lineage (NCBI taxonomy): Eukaryota > Viridiplantae > Streptophyta > Magnoliopsida > Solanales > Solanaceae > Nicotiana > Nicotiana tabacum. The sequence continues at coordinate 67,133,712 of NC_134098.1, forward strand.
ACTATTAATGCTAAAGTCCGGGTAGTTTAAGACTCAAAGCATGAATTACTTGTGTGAATTGTATTCTTTATTAATTAAAATAATTGATGTATATATTGTGAATTGTTATGAAAAGTAAAAAAATATGAAATTTTCATATGCTTAATTTTTGTTTAAATTAATTAATTGTTAAAAGAAATTGTTCTCCTCGGCAGTGTACACGACACTCTGGATCGGGCCGTACGTCCTCGGCAGAAATCGTGCTTAATAATAATAATTACACGATACTTTAATAATTTATTTCAGCTTGTGAAGCTAATTAATAAATTGAAAAATTCTTGAAATTTAATGAATTATTATTCTTGCTTGTTAAGGAATTAATTGTTACTCCTGTAAATGAGATTTAACTGATAAATTAGAATTTATTTGAATTGAAGGAATTTAATTAATATATTGAGAATTTTTACATTGGAAGGAATTTGATTATTTTCGCTGATTAAATAAATTATCGTAAATTCTGTAAATCATGCTGATTTAAAAATTCTAGTTTTATTTCAGTTATTATTATTGACTCATAGTGAGTGTCAAAGTCGGCCATCTCGTCTCTACCACTTCTAGATTAGGCTTGATACTTACTGGGTACACGTTGTTTACGTACTCATACTACACTTGCTGCACTTTTTGTGCAGGATCTAAGACAGGCACTAGTAAAGGACCTATCATCACATACCTACGTCATCCTGAGGCATAGTGGTGAGCTGCCTTTCTGAGCCGTTCTGCAGCTACCGGTGTCTCTTCTTATATTTACATTCTGTCTATTTCATTTCAGACAGTATTTGGAGTTTTGTATAATCTACTAGATGCTCATTCACTTGTGACACCAAGTCTTGGCACACACATTGGTAGAGTTTGTGTTTATATTTTCTTGGTTTTAAATTTTATCAATGTATGCTTAATTTATTAGTTGGTTTGCCTAGCTGTAGTGTTGGGCGCCATCACGACCTACATGTGAATTTGAGTCTTAACAATATTGTATCAGAGCACTAGGTTCACGTAGGTCTCACAAGTTATGAGCAGACCTAATAGAGTCTTGTGGATCGGTACGGAGACGTCTGTACTTATCTTCGAGAGGCTATAGGTGTTAGGAAATTACCTTTCTTCACATTCCATCGTGCAATTAATGTAGCACTAAAAATCCTTCTCTTATTTTCTCACAGATGGTGAGAACGCGCTCGAATGAAGTTCCAGACTAAGAAAGAGCTACTCCCCTAGTTGCTAGAGGCCGAGGGAGGGCTCCAGCCCGTGGTAGAGGGCGAGGACGTCCCAGGACTATTCCGGTTATGCCGCCAGTGGATCCAGCAGAGAATCCCATTATTGAGGAGCAGGGTGAGGTGCCTGTGGCAGAGCCAGCTCCGGCGGACTTCACATCTGCACCGGTATTTCAGGATGTCATGGGTCGTATGTTGCGATTCATGGACAATATGACTCAGGCCGGTTTATTTCTGGCAGACCCAGCCACATCGCAGGCGGGCGGGGGAGCACAGACCCCTACCGCGCAGGCTCATGGACAGGCAGCTGCTGTATATCAGACCCAGGGTGCACTACCCGTGGGTGGAGCCCAGCTAGTGGCAGAAGTTACACCTGAGCCCAGGCCAGCTGTAGCCGCCGATCCTCAGAAACTATTGGACAAATGGACTTGACTACATCCTCCTATCTTCGGGTGTGAGCGACATGAGGATCCACAGGATTTCATTGATCGTTGCAAGGATAGACTGTACAACATGAGGATATTGGAATCCCATGGGGTTGATTTCGCTACTTTTCAGCTAGAGGGTAGAGCCCGTAGATGGTGGCAGTCTTATGCTCTTGGCAGACCAGCAGATTCTCCTCCCATGACTTGGGACAGGTTCACCCGTATCTTCTTGGACATGTATATTCCACCCTCCCAGAGGGAAGAGTTGCGGTTTCAGTTTGAGCAGCTCCAGCAGGGTCAGATGTCAGTGACTGATTATGAGGCGAGGTTTTCTGAATTATCTCGCCATGCACTAATGATACTCCCTACTGAGGCGGAGATAGTGGTAAGGTTTGTAGCCGATTTACATACTGGTATTCAGGCCACTATGGCTCGAGAGGTTGAGATGGGTACTTCTTATGAGCGAGTTGTGGAGATAGCCCGGAGGATTGAGGGTGTACGTCAGCGGAGCTGAGAGCAGATTATGAGAGATAAGCGGTTCAGGTACTCTGGAGAGTTCAGAGGTGCTCCGTCCGGGGGCAGAGGTCAGTTCGTGAAGGGGCAGTCCAGCAGACCCCCATATCCAGCACCACCACCTCCTCGAGGTGCTCCAGTGCGACCTTATCTCAGTGCTATCCCAGAGAGTTCTTACCGCCCACCAGCTATTCAGAGTCCTCCCAGTGGGTATTCACGTCCCCAGGGCTAGACACTTAGTCAGCAGCCCATCGCACCGAAGAGTTATTACGAGTGCGGGGATCCCAGTCACATGTGGAGGTTTTGCCCCAGGCTTCGGGGTAGACCAGTACAGCAGGGTCAACAGCCTATGCTTACCGGACCAGTTGCTCCACCAGTAGTCCGACCACCCGGAGGTGGAGGACAGGTGGGTAGGGGCTGTCCTAGAGGTGGAGGTTAGCCAGGCGGAGGCCAGATAGTTGGCGGTCCAGCTCGGTTCTATGCTTTTCCTGCTAGACCAGATGCAGAGGCCTCAAATACCGTGATTACAGGTATTATTTCTGTTTGTGGCAAAGATGCCTCAGTATTATTTGATCCAGGATCTACGTATTCATATGTGTCATCTCTATTTGCTCCATTCCTGGGTGTTTCTCGTGAGTCCTTGAGTACTCCTGTTTATGTGTTCACTCCTGTGGGCGATTCTGTTGTTGTGAACCGGATCTACCGGTCCTGTATTATTACATTCTGTGGTTATGAAACTAGAGCAGATCTCCTATTGCTTGAGATGACCGATTTTGAAATTATTCTGGGAATGGACTGGTTATCTTTATATCATGTTATTCTAGATTGTCATGCCAAGACTGTTACCTTAGCTATTCCAGCATTTCCTAAGCTGGAGTGGAAGGGTTCGCCTGTTAGTTCATTTAATCAAGTTATTTCTGTTATAAAGGCTCAACACATGGTTGAGAAGGGTTGTTTGGCTTATCTAGCCTATGTTCGGGATACTACTGCAGAGACTTCGGCTATTGATTCAGTGCTTGTAGTTCGGGAGTTCCCCGATGTATTTCCGTCAGATCTTCCAGGTATGCCACCTGATCATGATATTGATTTCTGTATTGACTTGGCTTCAGATACCCAGCCTATATCTATCCCACTGTATCGCATGGCTCCGAAAGAATTGAAAGAACAGCTTGAAGAGTTACTAGCCAAAGGGTTCGTCAGACCGAGTGTATCGCTTTGGGGTGCACCAGTATTATTTGTGAAAAAGAAGGATGGAACAATGCAGATGTGTATTGATTATCGCCAATTAAACAAAGTCACTCTTAAGAACAAGTACCCGTTGCCGCGTATTGATGATCTATTTGATCAGTTGCAGGGTGCTAGGGTATTCTCTAAGATCGACTTGAGGTCGGGGTACCATCAGTTGAAGATTCGGGATTCGGATGTTCCGAAGACTGCTTTTCGGACTAGATATGGTCATTATGAGTTTCTGGTGATGTCCTTCGGTTTAACTAATACCCCGGCAGTGTTTATGGATCTGATGAACAGGGTATTCATGCCATATATTGATTCGTTTGTCATTGTCTTCATTGATGACATATTAATCTATTCGCGCAGTAAGGAGGAACATGAGCAACATATAAGAGTAGTGCTTCAGACATTGCGGGAACAAAAGCTATATGCTAAATTCTCTAAATGTGAGTTTTGGCTAGAGTCTGTAGTATTTTTGGGACATATTGTATCGGGCGAAGGTATTAAAGTTGATCCCAAAAAGATTGAGGCAGTTCAGAATTGGCATCGTCCCACTTCGGCGACTGAGATAAGGAGTTTTCTGGGTTTAGCAGGTTTTTATCATCGGTTCGTGGAAGGTTTTTCATCTATTGCAGCACCATTAACCAAATTAACCCAGAAGGGTGTTCAGTTCCGATGGTACGATGATTGTGAGTCAAGCTTTTAGAAGCTCAAGACAGCACTGACTACATCACCCGTGTTAGTGTTACCATCTGGTTCGGGAATATATACAGTATATTGCGACACGTCACGCGTTGGCTTGGGTTGTGTATTGATGCAGGAAAGACGAGTTATTGCATATGCTTCACGTCAGCTGAAGCCCCACGAGAAGAATTATCCAGTACATGATTTGGAGTTAGCTGCGATTGTTCACGCTTTAAAGATTTGGAGGCATTATCTTTATGGGGTGTCTTGTGAAGTTTACACTGATCATCGCAGTTTGCAGCATTTGTTCAAGCAGAGGGATCTAAATTTAAGGCAGCGCAGATGGCTGGAGTTACTAAAAGATTATGACATTAATATCTTGTATCATCCGGGCAAAGCAAATGTGGTTGCAGATGCCTTGAGCAGGAAGGCGGAGTGTATGGGTAGTTTGGCTTTCATTTCAGCAGAGGAAAGGCCATTAGCCTCAGATATTCAGTCCTTGGCTAACAAACTTGTGAGGCTGGATATTTCAGAGCCCAACCGAGTTCTTGCATGTGTGGTGGCCCAATCTTCACTATTTGAGCAGATCAAGGCTCGCCAATATGATGACCCATACTTGATGGTTCTTCGTGAAACGGTACTACGAGGTGGTGCCAAGGAAGTTACTATTAGAGCGGATGGTGTTCTGCGACTCCAGGATCGTCTATGTGTTCCTAATGTGGATGGACTGAGGAAAAAGATCCTGGAAGAGGCACACAGTTCTCGGTATTCTATTCATCCAGGTGCTACTAAGATGTATCATGACTTGAGGCAACATTATTGGTGGCAATGAATGAAAAAGGACATAGTTGAGTATGTATCTAGGTGTCTAAATTGCCAACAAATTAAATATGAGCACCAGAGGCCAGGTGGCCTACTTCAGCAGATGACTATACCAGAGTGGAAATGGGAACGAAATACTATGGACTTTGTAGTTGGGTTGCCGCGGACCTTGAGGAAGTTTGATGCAGTTTGGGTGATTGTTGACAGGTTGACTAAGTCGGCACATTTTATTCCTGTTGTGACTACGTATACTTCAGAGAGGTTGGCCCAGATTTATATTCAGGAGATAGTTCGGTTGCACGGTGTGCCAATTTCCATCATATCAGATAGAGGCCCTCAGTTTACTTCACATTTCTGGAGAGCAGTACAGAGTGAGTTGGGGACCCGTGTAGAGCTCAGCACAGCCTTTCATCCGCAGACCGATAGACAGTCAGAGAGGACAATTCAGATTTTGGAGGATATGCTCAGGGCATGTGTGATTGACTTTGGAGGTCAGTGGGATCGTTTCCTGCCTTTGGCCGAGTTTGCTTATAATAACAGTTACCAATCGAGCATCGAGATGGCTCCATTTGAGGCTTTATATGGTCGGCGATGTCGTTCACCTATCGGATGGTTTGAGCCAGGTGAGGCTAAGTTATATGGTACTGATTTGGTAAGAGATGCCTTGGAAAAGGTAAAGTTGATTCAGGAACGACTTCGTATAGCACAGTCCAGACAAAAGAGTTACGCGGATCAGAAAGTGCATGATATATCATTTATGGTAGGTGAAAAAGTTCTCTTGAAGGTTTAGCCGATGAAGGAAATTATGAGATTCGGGAAGAAGGGCAAGTTGAGCCCAAGGTTTATAGGCCCATTTGAGGTGTTGAAACGAGTTAGGGAGGTTGCTTATGAGCTTGCATTGCCTCCCAGCCTATCGGGAGTTCATCCGATTTTTCACGTATCTATGCTCTGAAAGTATCATGCCGACCTATCACATGTGTTAGACTTTATCACAGTTCAGCTAGATAATAGCTTGGGTTATAAAGAGGAGCCAATTGCCATTGTTGATAAACAGATTCGCCAGTTGAGGTCCAAGAGGATTTCTGCAGTAAAAGTCCAGTGGAGGGGCCAACCAGTCGAAGAAGCGACTTGGGAGGCTGAGAAAAACATACGGAACAGATATCCACACTTATTCAGCACTCCATATGGTGATTTTGGACTTAGGAGCGTGTTCAAAATTTTATTTGGAAGTCCGTAGTTAAATTAGGCTTGAAATGGCTAAAAACAAGAATTTAAGTTTGAAAATTTGACCGATGAGTTGACTTTTTGATACCGGAGTCGGAATCTAGTTCCAAAAATTTTCATAGCTCCGCTATGTAATTTATGACTTGTGTGTAAAATTTGAGGTCAATCGGAGTTGATTTGATAGGTTCCGATATCGAATGTAGAAGTTGAAAACTCTTAGTTTCATTAAGCTTGAATTGGGGTATGATTCATGATTTTAGCATTGTTTGATGTGATTTAGAGGTTCGACTAAGTTCGTATGATGTTTTAGAACTTGTTGGTATATTTGGTTGAGGTCCCGAGGGCCTCGGGTGAGTTTCGGATGGTTAACGGATCAAAAGTTGGACTTAAAAAGCTACTGCAATTTTTTCTTCTGCTGTATATTCTGGGCTATGATCGAGCCCCAGATCGAACTCAGATATCGAGCCCACGATCGAGGCCTGAGTCGAAGCCAGGGACGAGGCTCAGTATCGAAGCCACGATCGAAGGCAAGGCTCGAGGGCCACGATCAAAACCCAAGATCGAACTTGATCGAGGCCATGACCATGTCCCAGGCTCGAGGCCTGATCGAGGCCATGACCAGCTCCCAAGATCGAGCTCCCATGATCGAGCTCCCAAAATCGAGCTCCCTTGATCGAGCTCCCAAAATCGAGCTCCTTGATCGAACTGGACAGAGCTGTAAGTTATAAAAACAGAGGACATTCGGTCCATTTGCCATTTTTGACGAACTTGAGCTTGAGCAGAGGCGACTTTTGACAGATTTTCAAGGGAAAAACATTGGGGTAAGTGATTCTAACTCGGATTTGGTCTACATATACAAGTATATCATTGTTTTCACCATAAATTAGTATTTTGAGATTTAAATTTAGGAAATTTTTAGAAATCTCATTGAAACGAATTTTTGAGATTTCGGTATCGATTCGGAGTCGGATTTGAGTGAAACTGGTATGGTTGGACTCGTAATTGAATGGGTTGTCGGATTTCGTAACTTTTGCCGGATTCCGAGACGTGGGCCCCACGGACGAATTTTTAATTAATTTCGGGATTTTTATTAAAAATGTAGTATTTTCTTATAGAATTGATTCCTATAATTTTTAGTGATTGTATCGAATTATTTTGGCTAGATTCGAGCCAGATAGAGTTGGATAATCGTGGAAAAGGCCTTATAGTGGATTAAATTGGAGCATGACGAGGTAAGTCTCTTGTCTAATCTTGTGAGGGGAAAATTACCCCATAGGGATTAAATTGAATAATTGTTGCTAATTGCGGGGGCTACGTACGCACGAGGTGATGAGAGTCCGTGCGTAGCTACTATTAATGCTAAAGTCCGGGTAGTTTAAGACTCAAAGCATGAATTACTTGTGTGAATTGTATTCTTTATTAATTAAAATAATTGATGTATATATTGTGAATTGTTATGAAAAGTAAAAAAAAATAAATTTTTCATATGCTTAATTTTTGTTTAAATCAATTAATTGTTAAAAAAAATTATTCTCCTCCCGAATTTACCTTATAATAAATATACTCTCCTTCCGGAGGCATATAAGAAAATGTTCTCCTTTCTTGTGGAGCGGGCCGAATGCCTCGGCATGATAGATGCATCTATGGATCGCGTCGCACGTCCCTCGGCAGTGTACACGACACTGTGGATCGGGTCGTACGTCCTCGGCAGAAATCGTGCTTAATAATAATAATTACACGATACTTTAATAATTTATTTCAGCTTGTGAAGATAATTAATAAATTGAAAAATCCTTGGAATTTAATGAATTATTATTCTTGCTTGTTAAGGAATTAATTGTTACTCCTGTAAATGAGATTTAATTGATAAATTAGAAATTATTTGTATTGAAGAAATTTAATTAATATATTGAGAATTTTTACATTGGAAGGAATTTGATTATTTTCGCTGATTAAATAAATTATCGTAAATTCTGTAAATCATACTGATTTAAAAATCCTAGTTTTATTTCAGTTATTATTATTGAACCATATTGAGTGTCAAAGTCGGCCATCTCGTCTCTACCACTTCTAGATTAGGCTTGATACTTACTGGGTACACGTTGTTTACGTACTCATACTACACTTGCTGCACTTTTGTGCAGGATCTGAGACAAGTACTAGTGGAGGACCTATCATCACATACCCACGTCATCCCGAGGCATAGTGGTGAGCTGCCTTTCTGAGCCGTTCTGCAGCTACCAGTGTCTTTTCTTATATTTGCATTCTGTCTATTTCATTTCAGACAGTATTTGGAGTTTTGTATAATCTACTAGATGCCCATTCACTTGTGACACCAGGTCTTGGCACACACATTAGTAGAGTTTGGGTTTATATTTTCTTGCTTTTAAATTTTATCAATATATGCTTCATTTATTAGTTGGCTTGCCTAGCTGTAGTGTTGGGTGTCATCACGACCTACAGGTGAATTTGAGTCGTGACACAAAGTATTTGTGTGGTTATAAAAGTTTCTCATTAAGAGTAGAATTATAAGTTTAAGCAATATTATTTTAAATTTAGGAAGGGATCATTCTTTTTAGAATGGACCAAAAAAGAAATATTTTCAAATAAACTGGAACGGATGGAGTACTATATTGACTCTAAAGTTTCCAACTATTTAGTCTATACTTCTATGTTCTAATTCTTCATCTGCTCATGTGTTTTTTCTTTCTTTCTTATGCGTTTACTTTTTATGTTCTTTTCTTTCTTAATCCTTACCCGTCTTGTCAAAACTTAAAAAAAATTAGAGTAAAAAGAGAGTGACATGAGTGGTAAAGCAAATAATAGTATATGTAGGGTGTGTTTCAATATTTTTCGAAAAATATTTTTTAATTTTCGCATGTTTGATTGGCTTAAATGTTTTGAAAAATATTTTTTTCATTAACTCATTTTCCTCCAATTGGAGAAAAATATTTCCATATCAAGAGAAGAGAAAATATTTTCCAAAACTCTTTTTCAACCTTCCCCACCCTATTCTCCATCCTCACTAACCCCTATCAGCCCACCCCCACATCCCCACACCCACCCTGCCCCGCTCTGCTCCGCCCTCACCCCAACTTAAATACAAATATTATTAATAGTACCTTCTTTTCATGTTATAGATGAGTACTTTTTTTTTCATTTCAGTAAATGAGTATTTTCTTTTCACGATATAAAATAATCTTTTTTTTCCATTTTAACAAAAACACTACTTTTCTTTCATGATGTAAAAAATATATTTTCTTTCATTTCAACAGCATGAGTACTTTATTTCAATGTTGTAGAAAGAATACTTTCTTTTTTAACCAAAAAAAGAAGTATTTCTTTTTTAATTATGGAGCACAAATTTTAACGTTATTTTTACGTAAAAAAGTAAAACAACACATTAGTTCCTTTGGGTTCGTGTGGAATATTTAGAAGAATAATTAAATAAAGAAGATAACGTCTTGAAAACGTTGGGTATTTGGGGGGAGCACAAGAAACATGAGGGACTTGTGGGGAAGGGATAAGTAGAGTAGCATAAAAAAATATTTTTCTAAAAAATATTTTCTACTATCTAACCAAACACTATAAAATATTTTTAGAAAAAATATTTTCATCAACCAACCAACCAAATGAAAATAACGGACAAAACTCATCCATTTTCGAGGAAAATATTTTTTATGGAAACATTTTCGCGGCCCCATAGTACTTAGTTAATTAGGCAACCCTACAATGGGCCCCATGGTTTCAGACTTGCGTTGGTCAAACGGGAAAGAGCTTGTGAGAGAAGAAAATAAGCATATCCATTAGAAGAAAACCACGTATTTTAACATTGGGCATTATATAATAATTACCATGAAACAAATATAAAATAATTGAAGACTGGACCTATCTGATTATGTTCTGAGCCTGTCATGATGTGGCACCTTTGAATCCTTAGCCTCTATTACTTTTTGGAACAAATCCGTACTTATAAGTATATTCTATAATTGCGATTGCTCTTTTAACTCTTTTTATAATAACTGTAGTGTCTGCAATTTATTTATCGTGTTTTGCAAGGGTTAAGTAATTCTATAAGTAATTTTTATTTACCTTGAGTCCAAAAGTTTCAAGCTGAGCAGAACCTAGACAGAGTACTCAGAGTGCAAGTTTAGTGGTGCTACTCAAGGAGTGGAAGGGGATGTGAGGCTAGATTCACAAGTCATCTCTAGGAGGGAAAGTTTTAAATATCTTGGGTCTATTATACAGGGGATGGGGAGATTGATGAATATGTCACACACCGTATAGGGTCGGAATGGATGAAATGGAGACTTGTTTCCGATATTTTTTGTGACAAGAAGGTACCACCAAAACTTAAAGGTGTGTTTTATAGAGCGGTGGTCAGACCGGCTATGTTGTACGGGGCTGAGTGTTGGGCAGTCAAGAGCTCCCACGTCTAGAAGATGAAGGTTGCAGAGATGAGGACATTGAGATGGATGTGCAGACACACCAGGTTAGATAGGATTAGGAATGAAGTTATTCGGTACAAGGTGGGTGTGGCCCCTATTGAGGACAAGATGCGGGAAGCACGCCTTAGATTGTTTGGTCATGTGAGAAAGAGAAGTACAGACGCCCCGGTAAGAAGGTGTGAGAGGTTGACACTGGAAGGCCTTAGGAGAGGTAGATGTAGGCCGAAGAAGAGTTGGAGTGAGGTAATTAGGCATGACATGGCGCAACTACAGCTGACCGAGGACATGACCCTTGATAGGAAGGTGTGGAGGTCGAGGATTAGGATATAGTAGGTTAGGCAATCTACATTATTCATACCGGTAGTGTAAGTATGTACTATCGCATTTGGTTGGTATTAGGTTTCTTTGCATATCTGTCGTCTTTTGCGTTTTGATTATCTTACTATCTTGTTATGTATGCTGTTTTTACATGGTTTCTCGATGTTGTCCCTTATTGTTTTCTTGTTATTATTGTGGTACCTATACTTTCCTGAGCCGATGATCTATTGAAAATATCATCTCTACCTCCACAAGGTAGGGGTAAGGTCTGCGTACACACTACCCTCTTCAAACCCCACTATATGAGATTATACTGAGTATATTGTTATCCACCACATTTAAATTTTGTCCATCATTTAAACACTAATCTTTCGTCATTTATGTTCCAATTCATCAATGGACCACAACTTATCTGAGTGTTTCATTATTTTTTTAATTGTTTTTATTTCTTATTGACTTTTACTTCTCAACGTACAATAAGGGTATCTCCAACCTTCCCCCATTCCTTTGAAATGCAGTCTTTTTTTTGTTAAAATATGGCTCAAATGCTCCCCCATTTTTGCCTCCAAAATGGGGAATGAATTATCCAAATTTGGAGTGACACTATTCATCTCATCCATCACTATTCATTCTTACTTTATTGTTATTTTTATTATTTAACTCTTTTAATTTATCTCTTTATATATACCTAATTATGTTTATGTAATATCTTTATAATTTTAATTTTACATCTTAACTTTGGCGTATAATTTTGATAAATTAATTTTCTTACATTTATTATTTTTATATAAATTTGTAAGTTAATTTTTTTATAAGTTATAATTGTACAAAAAATATACAATCATCTAAAAAAATGAATGATGCAAATATAAAATATTAGATGTTGCTAAAATTGAAAGGTGCGAATATAAAATATTAGATGTTGCTAAAATTGAAAAGTAAAAATTGAAAATACATAAAATGAAAATACATTAAAATTGGAAATACATGAAAATTGGAAAATACAAATACATAAAAATTAAAACTACGGTAAATAGCATAATAACTTAGTAGGGACCTATGTCGTTTCGAGATACACCAAAATCATTATAGTATTGAGTGAATGAGGCCGGTGATTGTTGTGGTTGTGACTGTGGAAATTGTTGACTTCTTTTATACATTATTCGTTTTTGTTCTTGTCGCAAAAATTCATGACAAGTCGAATCGACAATAGAATCCACATTGATTTTACTAGAGGTGGAAGTTGAATATTTATGTAATATTTAATCTGAATTTTACCATAATATAATATATATTTAATTATCTTGTATCTCAATGATTTCACTTTTATTTGAATTATCCATTAATATATATAATCTATAATATTTGCTTACAAATTATATTATTTAAAAATTTATGGTATAAAATAATTTTATATTAAATTATATGTGATGAATATGTAAAAAAAATAGAATTTTTAAAATAGAAATAATATAAAATTTAAATAAAAGATAATAATATAATATTAAAGATATAGAAGAATATAAAATAAAAAATATTTTTTTGGAGTAAAGAATGGGATAATGGTTGGAGTAATTTTACTCCAAAAAGAAAAAATTGAGGCAAGAGTTTGGAGAATAATAGATTGACGAAGACTATCATTGCATACGCAAAAATATAGTGCCTTGTAATGATTATAAATAGCACACATTTCCTTGCCAACCTGCCACCCTCTTGCTGCGTGGTGCACCACAAGATAAGTACTTATCCAAATGGAGTACTTAATTAAGATAGTTAATTGAGCATGACTGCCAAAGTCAGAAGCATCAACAATTCAATTTTTAGGTTTTTATTTTCTTGTAAAGAAGATAAGGATGTTTACTTTCTTGATAAAATCATACCCTTGGCTTATGCCAAGGTTGTTATTCTCTATTTCTTTTCTGTTCCTTTTTCATGCTTTTTATTATCATTAGATAGCAAGTTGAGATATTTAATGTTGTGCCAGTTAGTGCTCGTTAAATATATAGTATTGAAGATTGAGGCACAGTCGAGTCATGTGTGCGGTTATTTGAAGATTCAAATTTAACTTTTCGTGGTAAATATAAGCTGCTATACGAAAAAGTTCAATAATCATTGGTTTAAAACAACTAACAACGTTTTCAAGCCTGTATAAAGTTAATGCACCGAAAATGTGATATTGCTACGGAGACGTAAGTAAACTAATGATAGTAGATCGAAAAAGGGCAAGTATATAGTACTCCTAGTAATTAACACTTGTTTGAGCCTAAACTAGTTTTTTATTAGTCAATAAGATTGGCTCACAAAAGAAAATAAAAACTAAGGTCAATTCATCAAAGGTGAATATTTGTTATGAACATCTGAAACTATTTTGATCATTATTCAAGAATCTTTAGGTAAAATCGCTTCATATACAGGTGGGGTGGCAAACGAGCGGGTCAGGTCGGATATGTGACAGGTAAAAAATGGTTAATACAAAAATGGATAAATTATACGACCCGACTTATATTTCACACAGATAAAAAAATAAGTTAACCGGTGGATAATATGGATATCTATATTATCTATAGCTTATTGAATATGATCACTTTTGGGATTCCTAGTCTCCCAAACTCGAGGAATCCAATTTGAGGCTTTACAAATATAAAAGTTAAACTCATTAGTTATCTATTGTTATCCATTTTTTTAATGGATAATATCGTTCTTAACTTCTTATCCGTATTCAACCCATTTTTAAAAGTTCACTATCCAAAATGAATAATATGAGTGAATAATTATTTTCTTTTATTCATTTTGCCACCACTATATACACATTTCGAATATCACATGTAATTAACAAGGGTTGTGATAGAATGGTAAGTACTCATTTTATCCTTAAGTAGTAGAAATTTAGGGTTTGAGCTTTGGATATGGAATCATTTCTGTTAGGGAGCACTTTATTCCTCAATATAGGACTTCCTGACATATTCGAATTTAATCGAACCCCAATACGCATATCGGATACTGAATGACAAACAAAAAATCACATATAGAATTTTTTTTATATATATATATATATATATATATATATATATATATATATATATATATATATATAATTTAATGAACATCGTTTTTTAAAAAATTAGACAAGTGAGGATGTGGAATTAAAAAAATGAGAACTTAGTTTTATAAAGTACAGAAAATTAAATGAATTTAACGTTGATTGCATCACAACTGAAATGGGAGAACCCAGAAAACATACTTCCTTCGTCCCAACTTAAGTGACTCATTTTTTTTAGTAAGTCCCTTTCTATATTTGGTAACAATTCAACTTTAGATTTTTCTTTTTACCATTAATGAGATAATTTCTAGCCCACAAATTTCTATGATTTATTTAAGATTACAAGTTTCAAAAGCCTTCCTTTATTTCATAAACTCCATGTCCAGTCAAACACTTTCATATAAATTGAGACAGAGAGAGTATAATTTATGTAAGAAAGATAAATAATAAGTTAGATTATTAGATATAGTTACGTGACCAACTAATGAATAGAGAAATATAATTAAGTAAAAAAGTAAAATAAGATTGATAGAAAACTATTTTAGTTATATTAATTAGAGGAAGAAATCGAGTTATTAAAAATTAATATGACAATAAAAAAATAAATTTATTAATAATAAGAAATAATTATATAAATAATATACTAATATATATAGAAAAATAGTAATTTTGGGCCCTTAAATTTTTGGGACCTAAAGCAAGTGCTTGCTTTAGGGTGAGGCCGCCCCTGCTCAATACTTATATCGGAACTGAATGACAAACAAAAAAATCACATATAGAATTTTTTTGGAGGAGAATCACTCCATCCGAACCTCTCTTGTAAAGCTAGGCCATGGTGATTTGTTATTTTATCTTCTCTTGAAATAATTGTTGATGATTTGATTGCCCACTTTGTCTTCTTTCAAGTTAATTGTTGATGATGACTTAATTGACCACCGAGTTATAGTCGTTTATAGTTAGTGACGTTAAATTACTTTTGAACTCCCTTTGAGATTCAGTTAAACCCCATCCTTCCAAGTTTCAACTAGCTCTGCCTCTGCGTGTCATATGTATTTAAGTTTAATTTACTCAAATGAAAAATGTGAAGGTAAAACTTGGTTCAAATTTATCTAAATAAAAGAAAAATTGATGAAATAATAAAAGTTAGTCATGGCCTATTTACAGGATAAGTGATGAGTAATAATGGTGTACGTGGAAGCATGTTAGCTGCTATGATGTTTGGTATTGGGGCCAAGTTCTTTGCAATCACGTACCCTAATACAACAATTGACAATTCACATGCTTATATCCCCGACAACTCCATTTGCTCCAACAAAACGCTTGCTTTAAGGGGACAACTGTTCAGTACTCAATTCCTTTATGTGGACAAGTTCAAGACTTCAAAAGTTAAAAAGAATATTGAAATCTGATCCTTGCCAATACCTTTTTGTTTCATTTTCTCCTACTTCCTTTGACGTTTCATGTTTCCTTCTTTCCTCAGATGTCTTAGTGAGGATCTAATAGGTTATTTTTGTTGTTCTAATCCGTATTGGGTTCGACTAATCCAAGTTCATATTGGATAAGACATATTAAAGCGAAAAGTCTTTCCTATTAAGATTTTATTTTTATTTTCGGGCTTGACCCTTCTCGTTGAGAGTGAAAAGATTTTATCCATCCATCACAATCTTTGGTGATAATAGAGTTAGTTAATTGGCATTTAATACTCTCCTTGTCTCAAATTATCTGTCATATTTCTCTTTTACATGACCCTTGTATACGGTCGAAATAGATTGCGACATTCGGACGTCCGATCGAGTTCGAACGATGATCGATCGAAGTGAGATTGCGAAGATGGAACAAACAAGCCTCGAACCTGAGGGGCCGATCCATGTCGAGTTCGACATCGTTATCGAGCTCGAATCCAAATCGAACTATGATGCAGAGTAAATTTATCATGCTTATGATCCAGAGACCAACCAACATTGATCCCGAATCAATTTGAGAGCTCGAGTCAAAATCGAGCTTGAGCCAAGATCGAGCTCGCAGACAAAAGTCGTTGCAATCCCACTAGAGAGAATCTTGGCAGAAATTGTGGAAAAGTTGATTTATCATGGGTCTCCCACTGAGTTTTTATTTTTATTTTTTATGCTTAGAGCAAAGTCCCTCTACTATAAAGGGCATGGTTATCATTTCTGTAAAGGCAAGTTTTTCTAGGCTTACATTGTAATAAAAATACTATATTCTCCCATAGTAAAGAATCGTTCTTTCAGACTTCTTAAATTGATTCTACTTGTTGAGTCCTAAGATTCATTTTCTTTACCACCTTATCTATTTCACATTTTTTCCAGTCCATATTTATATTTATCCTTACAATTTGTATTAAGTTGCGCCACATATCCTTGAAACTACATATAAATTCAACTCTATCCATTTTTCGGGTAAAGAGGTGGGCGCCCACCGTGGGGCCAAGGATAACAGTGGTTATTTGATACGAATCTAAAAAATTACACCATTGTGTTTTGCGCTTGTTTCCGAAAAAATCTTGGATTTCAGATTATCTACAACTAACCATCGATCAAATGGCTTTACTGATCGATAACGGGGCCGATCTTCAAGACAAAAAGAATAACTTGACACCCAGTACTGAAAGACTACCTGTAAACGCCGTTGGAGTATGAATCGGAGCGCCAATAGACATCAATTCGCATATAGCCATTGAGGCGAACCTATATGCTGAACCCGAGAATATCATCCATGGTGGCACTCGGTCTGCGGCTCGAGATACCCATAACGTCGAGGAAAATGACGTTAGCTTGCGTGTGATTTTCAAAATGTTGCAAGCCCAATAAGAAGCAATAACTTAGTTGCGGGGCCCAACCCAGCTACAAAGCAGGCCGGAGCCCAATCCACCTCGAGAAATCACCCACAAAACGGAGCCAGCCATAGTGAAGTTAAATGAGCAAGAATCGGGGACTACTCCCGAAATTGCTAAATTGCTCGAGGAACTCACAAAGCGAGTCGAAGCCAATGATAAAAAAGTAGAAACATATAACTCTAGGATCTATCAGATCCCGGGACTTCCACCAATGATAAAACGGTTGGATTCGAAAAAAATCATGCAAAAACCTTTTCCCTCGAGCGCAGCCCCAAAACCAATACCCAAAAAATTCCGTATGCCCGAAATTCCCAAATATAACGGAACGACTGATCCCAACGAGCATGTCACTTCTTACACATGTGCCATCAATGGCAATGATTTAGAAGACGATGAAATCGAATCTAAGTTGCTAAAAAAATTCGGAGAGACCCTCTCGAATGGGGCAATGATTTGGTATCACAACCTACCGCCCAATTCTATCGACTCGTTCATCATGTTAGCAGATTCTTTTGTGAAAGCACATGCCGGCGCCAAAAAAGTCGCAATGAGGAAATCAGACCTCTTCAAGGTAAGACAAAAGGATAACGAGATGCCGAGGGAGTTCGTGTCTCGTTTTCAAATGTAACGAATGGACTTGCCACCAGTCACAGACGATTGGTCTATTTAGGCTTTCACTCAAGGTTTAAACGAGTGAAGTTCGACGGCTTCACGATGATTAAAGCATAACTTGATTGAATACCCAGCCATCACATGGGCCGACGTACACAATCGGTACCAATCAAAAATTAGGGTCGAAGATTATCAATTGGGGTCTGAACCCGCTGTTCGAAGGGATACTAATCGGGAACGAGGTCCGATTGGGGATCGATACCAACCGTACAACGAAAGCCACAGAGTCAGTAAATCGAGACATAACCTCAGGCAAAAATAACAAAATAAGTGATCGAGGTCAAGGGTCCCGGGGGCTAATAACAGAAGTAGTTTCGATAGGCCTGTCGAATCTAAGGAAGCACCTCAGTTATCGGAATATAACTTCAGCGTTGATGCATCCGCCATCGTATCAGCTATCGGATGCATCAAAGACACTAAATGGCCTCGACCCATGCAGACCAATCCTGCCCAGAGGAATCCCAATCAAACGTGTGAATATCATGGCATCCATGGCCACATAACGGAAGATTGCAGGCAACTAAGAGAAGAATTAGCCCGGTTATTTAACAAAGGGTACCTTCGGGAATTCTTGAGCGATAGGGCGAAGAACCATTTTAAAAATAGGGATTTCGGCAAGCAAAACGAACAAGAAGAACCATAACACGTCATTCACATGATCATTGGCGACGCCGATACCCCTCAGGGACCAGTGCTTAAACGCACTAAAACATCAATTGTGAGAGAAAAGCGATCTCGAACTCAAGATTACACACCCTTATGAACTTTGTCCTTCAATGACGAAGATGCAGAAGGAGTCATACAACCTCATAACGATGCACTGGTAATATCCATACTCATGATTAAAACTAAAGTTAAGCGTGTGTTGATTGATCCAGGTAGCTCGGCCAACATCATCAGGTTAAAGGTTGTAGAACAACTCGGCCTGCAGGACCAGATCGTACCCGCAACCCTGATTCTAAACGGATTCAATATGGCATGTGAAACCACCAAAGGCGAGATAATTCTACCAATAAAAGTGTCGGAACCATCCAGGAAACAAAGTTTCACCTGATCGAAGGCGACATGAGATACAACGCCCTTTTCGGAAGGCCATGGATCCACAACATGAGAGTTGTACCTTCGACCCTACACTAGGTCCTCAAATTTCCAACAACGAAAGGATTCAAAATAGTGTACGGAGAATAACCAGCCGCGAAAGAAATGTTCGTCATCGAGGAAGCGAAATCAATATCCTCGCCTTCGCCAGTAACGGGCTCGGGCTCAGAAGGGGAACGAGATACCAAATAGCAATCACAGACATCGGCTTCGACCGAACCAGATAACCAGAAGATCGAAGAAAATGATGATCAGAGGATCCCTCGATCCTTCGTGATTCCCGATAACTCCAATGCCACCAAATTAACAATTGAGGAACTGGAGCAAGCCATACTAATCGAGCACTGGCCCGAACGAAAGGTATACCTGGGAACGGGGTTGAGCCCCAAACTCAGGAAGAAACTTAATTAATTTCTTATCGATAACATTGATTGCTTTGCATGGTCCTATTTAGATATAACAGGTATCCCACCGGACGTAACGACGCATCGGCTAAGCTTGGACCCTAAGTTCAGACCGGTGAAGCAAAAGAGAAGACCCCAGTCCGAGGTAAAACACGCATTCATAAAAGATGAGGTAACCAAACTTCTCAAGGTAGGGTCCATTCGGGAGGTGAAATATCCCGAATGGTTAGCCAATATAGTGGTAGTGCCTAAAAAAGGGAACAAACTTAGAATGTGTGTGGACTATAAGGATTTGAACAAAGCATGCCCCAAAGATTCTTTTCCGCTGCCCAACATCGATCGCATGATCGATGCCACGGCCGGTCACGAGATCCTCAGTTTTCTCGATGCTTATTACGGATATAATAAAATCCAGATGAACCCAGAGGACCAGGAAAATACTTCATTTGTCACAAAATATGGAATATATTGTTATAATGTGATGCCTTTCGGGCTAAAAAATGCAGGGGCTACTTACCAACACTTAGTAAATAAAATGTTCGAGGAACAAATTGGTAAATCGATGAAAGTTTATATTGATGACATGTTAGTTAAATCCCTACGCGCAGAGGACCATCTGACCCATTTGCAGGAAACGTTCGAGATTTTAAGGAAATACAACATGAAACTCAACCCCAAAAAATATGCTTTCTGGGTTGGTTCAGGAAAGTTCCTCGGCTTCATGGTGTCAAATCGGGGAATCGAGATGAACCCCGATAAAATCAAGGCCATCGAAGACATCACCATCATGGACAACGTGAAAGTTGTACAAAGGCTAACGGGATGGATTGCGGCCTTAGGCCGATTCATTTCGAGATCATCAGATCGAAGTCACAAATTTTTCTCCTTACTCAAAAAGAAGAACGATTTTGCTTAGACCCCGAAATGCCAACATGCATTAAAGGAACTAAAACAATATCTGTCGAGCCCACTACTACTTCACACTCCGAAAACAGACGAAAAACTTTACTTATACTTGGCAGTATCGGAAATAGCAGTAAGCGGTGTCCTAGCTCGGGAAGAGCAAGGTAAGCAGTTTCCCATTTATTACATAAGTCGAACCTTAGGAGAAACATAAACTAGATATCCACACCTAGAAAAATTGGCACTTGCACTGATAAGCGCCTCTAGAAAATTACGACCGTACTTTCAATGTCATCCCATATGCGTATTAACGACTTACCCACTTTGTAATATTTTGCACAAGCCCGAACTATCAGGCCAACTGGCCAAATGGGCCATCGAACTCAGTGGGTACGACATCGAATATCAACCCCGTACGGCCATCAAGTCTCAAATTTTAGCAGACTTCGTGGCCGATTTCACGCCAACCCTCGTACCCGAAGTCGAAAAAGAACTCCTTTTGAAATCAAGTACGTCATCGAGGGTATGGATCCTTTTTACGGATGGGGCTTCGAACGTGAAGAGGTCCGGTCTAGGCATAGTTTTAAAGCCACCCACAGGTAACACTATTAGGCAATCTATTAAAGCTACCAGGTTGACTAACAATGAGGCCGAGTATGAGGCCATGATTGCAGGTCTCGAGCTAGCTAAAACCTTGGGAGCAGAAGTTATTGAAGCCAAATGTGACTCTTTGTTGGTGGTAAGTCAAGTAAACAAAACCTTCGAAGTTCAAAACGATAGAATGCAAAGATATTTGGATAAACTACATGTCACTTTGCACCATTTCAAACAATGGACTTTACAGCATGTTCCACGAGAGCAAAACAGTGAGGCTGATGCACTTGTGAATTTGGGATCATCGGTCGAGGAAGGTAACTTGAGCTCGGGGACTGTCGTTCAACTCTCGAGATCCGTGATCGAAGAAGGTCACGCCGAGATAAATTCTACGAGCTTAACTCGGGATTGGAGAAATAAGTATATGGAATACTTAAAGAACAAAAAGCTCCCATCGGACCCTAAAGATTCAAGGGCCCTACGGACTAAAGCGCTCGATTCACGTTGGCTTCAGATGGAACGCTATACCGAAGGACATTCGATGGACCATTGGCGGTATGCTTGGGTCCAGGAGATACCGATTACATCTTACGTGAGGTGCACGAGGGCACTTGAGGGAATCACTCCGGTGCCGATCCTTTAGTCCGAAAAATAATCAGGGCAGGGTATTATTGGATCGATATGGGCAAAGATGCGAAGGAATTTGTTCAAAAATATGACAAATATCAAAGGTTTGCACCAATGATCCATCAACCCGGAGAACAACTTCACTCAGTCCTATCCCCATGACCATTCATGAAATGGGGAATGGATATCGTCGGTCCTCTACCATCGACCCAAGGTAAAGCTAAATTTATTTTATTTATGACTGACTATTTTCAACCCAAACCTTCGATAAAGTAAGAGAGAGAGAAGTTATAGACTTTATCTGGGATCATATCGTATGTCGATTCGGAATACCCGCCAAAATAGTATGTGACAATGGGAAACAATTTGTGGGTAGAAAAGTGACAAAATTCTTCGAAGACCACAAAATAATAAGGATATTATCAACACCATATCACCCTCGTGGGAACAGACAGGCCAAATCAACGAACAAAACTATCATTCAAAACCTAAAGAAGAGGCTGAACGACGCTAAAGGAAAGTGGAGAGAAATCCTACCCGAAGTCCTTTGGGCATATCAAACGACATCAAAATCCAGTATGGGAGCAACCCCGTTCTCCTTAGTATATGGGTCCGAAGCATTGATACCAGTCGAAGTCGGCGAACCCAGTACCAGATTTTGATACACGACAGAAGAATCAAATAACGAGTCTATGAACACTAGCCTCGATTTATCGAACGAAAAACGAGAAGCTGCTCTCGTCCAATTGGCCCCCCAAAAGCAATGAATCGAAAGATATTATAATCGAAGAACCAAGCTCCGTCATTTCAAGCCCGGGGACTTAGTGCTGAGGAAAGTTACCCTCAATACCCGAAATCCGAACAAAGGAAAACTAGGACCGAACTGGGAAGGACCATATCAGGTTCTCGAGAATGCCGGAAAGGGTTCATACAAGCTCGACATTATAAACAACAAACAATTATCAAGCAATTGGAATGTGTCACATCTGAAACGATACTACTGCTAAGGTACGACCCTCCCATATTCATTTACATTTCAAAACTAACCCCTGCAGAAGTCCGATCATGAGCTAAGGTGGATCCTTCAATACGAAGCCCCAAGATTCGAAAGCACGCGTTGCACTCTTTTTCCCTTAGACCGGTTTTATCCCAAATGGGTTTTTCGGCAAGATTTTTAGTGAGGCAACCAATGATCATACTGCGCTTACAATAGTATCCGAGGCCTCTTTACAATCGACCTCGAATACTGGGGGGGCATTAGCCCTCAAATATATCAAGTTCTGATGCAAGAAAGTTATTTCGCAACAACGGTTTTCCAATATGAAAAGTTGTAAGAGCCAAATGGTCAAAATGAACCATGCTCATGTAGTTGGCCCGAACCCAGACGTGAAACATAAACACATGTATAGTGACTTGCAAAGAAAGTTTGCCAACATCTTATGTCCAAGAAAAATTCCTCTATTTGGAGATTATACAAACGGAATTAAGATAAACTCGACCACTAAGCCTACGGGCTACTTTCATTTCGAGTTCGAGCAAACAACTCACTCGACCATTATGCCTACGGGCTACATTACTTCGAGTTCGAATCATTCATTCGACTACTAATCCTACATGCTACATTACTTCGAGTTCGAATCATTCACTCGACTACTAAGCCTACATGCTACTTTTTATTTCGAGTTCGAGCAAGTACTAACTCGACCATTACGCCTACGAGCTACATTACTTCGAGTTTGAATCATTCACTCGACTACTAATCCTACATACTACTTTTTATTTCGAGTTCGAGCAAGCACTCACTCGACCATTACGCCTACGGGCTACATTACTTCGAGTTCGAATCATTCACTCAACTATTAAGCTTACGGGCCACTTTTTATTTCGAGTTCGAGCAAGCACTCACCCGACCATTACGCCTACGAGCTACATTACTTCGAGTTTGAATCATTCACTCGACTACTAAGCCTACGGGATACTTTTATTTCGAGTTCGAGCAAGCACTCACTCGACCATTACGCCTACGAGCTACATTTCTTCGAGTTCGAATCATTCACTCGACTACTAATCCTACATACTACTTTTTATTTCGAGTTCGAGTAAGTACTCACTCAACCATTATGCCTACGGGCTACATTACTTCGAGTTCGAATCATTCACTCGACTACTAAACCTACGAGATATTTTTTATTTTGAGTTCGAGCAATACTTTCATTTCGAGTTCAAGCAAGCACTCACTCGACCATTACGCCTACGGGCTATATTTCTTCGAGCTCAAATAATTGACTCAACTAATAAGCCTAAGGGCTACATCACTTCAAGTTTGAGTAAGCACTCGCTCGATTATAGAGGCTACGAAAGTCCAAATTTGATTTAAGTTATTTAAATCATTCATAAGGCATTAATAAAGTCTTCACAAAATAGAAGCAAGTCGGCAAAATTATCTATATACAAAATTATCTACATGGTTGATTACAACGTAAAAACTAAGGACTAAAATTCTTAGTCATCCTCAAGAGCGGTCCCTTCTTTATCGGGCTCTCCCCATTCTCGGATCCGCTCTTACTCCCATCATCATCATCATCATCATCATCATCATCATCATCATCATCATCATCGTTATCAGAAACCAGAGCTTCAACATCAGCTTTGAGCTCTTTGGCCCTTTTTATCTCTTCAGCGAGATCGAAATCGCGAGCATGGATCTCCTCGAGGGTTTCCCTTCGGGATCGGCACTTAGCAAGCTCGGTGACCCAATGTGCTCGAGTATCGGCGGACTTGACTGCCTCTCTTGCTTGGACCTGGGCAGCTTCAGCATCGGCCCAATAGACGTCCACGAGTGCATCCGCATCGGCCTTTGCCTTTTCGACATCAAATTCGGCCTTGGCAAGTACAGAGGCCAACCGAGCCTCAAGCTCCTATATTCTTCTTACTTGAACCAGGCCCTTTTCCTTCATTCTATGAAGTTGGGTTTCGACCGATGATAACTAGGCTCGAGCAGTTTCTTTCTCTGCAGCAAAGCAGTCCATTCCTTCTTTCCACTGTAAAGACTCCGCTTTTATCACATCAACCTCCTCACGAAGCTTCCCAATCATCTCGATTTTTTGCTGCAACTGTGAGACCGAAAAATTAGCCATCATTCCGGTATCAATCCCATAGGCTTTAAAAGTATCATTACATGCTCAGACAAATCGGTCTGATATCGATAAGCCTTGGCCAACTCAGCTCGGAGGTCTTTTATTTTATCTTCTCTCTGCCCTAAGAGAAGTCCAAGGGAGTTCCTCTCATCAGTAGCCCATTGTAGGTCAGCCTCGTATCGATGCAACTTATTTTGGGACCGAGAACATGCTTCTCGATGAACTGTCGTTGCCTACAAAGAAACAAGAAACGAAGTTAACGAAAAGTAAATATAAAGGTAGCACCGACAAAATAATTTTAAAGCTTACCCGATTCAAAGCCTGCCACACCCCGTGAGAAAGATCTGATTCATCACCAGTACCGGCAACGTCCTCGATACCGGTAATCAGGTCACGAAAGGGATCCTCTACATCGTGAGGCTTGTCTAGATCGAGGACCCCCGGAGCTTGGGCTTCCCGAATCACCCCTGCGGAAAAAGCGGGAAAGGTAGGCGAATCCTCGATTGCTGCTGCCCCAAATAAATCACGAGGAGCATTCTCTTCGGTTCGAGGGGATTCGAGGGCCCCTTTAGTTATATCCCCTGCTAGTTGGCTCCGATGAGATGCGTCTTCGATCTCCCATATTTCGGGAACTCTACCCGAATCTTTCTCCGGTATATCCTCAGTTCGAGGCGGAGACTCATGAAGAATCATCGATCCAGCTGCCGATGGGGCATCAGTGGTTCTCTTCGTTCGGGCTGCCAGCACGGACCCATTATTTTCTTCTTCTTCTTCTTCTTCTTCTTCTTCTTCTTCTTCTTCTTCTTCTTCTTCTTCTTCTTCTTCTTCTTCTTCATCTTCATCCCTTAGACACAGAACTGATTCCACGGTCAAAGGAATGGCATTCTTGTTCGGCTTACGATCCGTCCTCTTCTACGGTTTTGGATCTTCGGGAATGGAGGCTCTTTTCTTTTTATTTCCCTTCACCGGCTTTTGGATATAGGCCAAAAATTCTTCCTCATTGGACAAGGGCCTCAAAACCGCATCTTTACCCAAACCTGCATATGGAAAATCTTAATAAAATATTTTGAAAACCACCTCATTTGAATTATCAAAGAGTATGAGAAATAGGCTTACCATGATTTTTTGCCTCCCACTGACCTTTTGACAAATCACGCCATGAGCGCTCGGCGTATGTGGAGGTCGAAACAAGAGCTCGTACCTAGTTCTTGAGATCGGGAACTGCTCCGGGCATCCAGGGAACCACTACATCACAAAAGAAGGAGTGTCGATGAGAGAAGAAATGAAAGAATAAAGTAGAAGTAACAGTAGGATCACACTTACGTTTCATATTCCACTCCTCGGGAAGGGGCATCTTTTCAGTCGGAATTAGGTCCGAAGTCCTCACTCGAACGAACCTGCCCATCCAACCCCGATCCCCATCCTCGTCAATGCTCGAGAACAAAGCCTTGGTAGCCCGACGCTGAAGTTTTATTAACCCTCCTCAAAAAATTCGAGGACGGTATAATCAAATAAGATGGTCGAGGGTACGACATCCCCTCGATTTTGCTCACAAAATATCGTATCAGGATAACGATCCGCCAAAAAGAAGGATGGACTTGGCCTAGGGTTATCTGGTATTGACGACAGAAGTTAATAATAACGGAATCGAGGGGACCTAACGTGAAAGGGTAAGTATACACTTTCAAAAACCCTTTCACGTAAGAAGTGATATCTTCGTCAGGAGTAGGAATTATTATTTCTTTTTCACCCCAATTGCAATCCTTCTTTAGCTGTTTGAGGTGCTTCTCGTTTATCGAACACATGTACCTCGATACTGGCTCGCACCAGCCAGGGACCGATGAGCCTTTATTGGCCTTAAAATCAGAAGTAAGAACACATGCCCCGGGAACGCACTCCTCGGGATGTGGTTCTGCCAGTGTCTCATCGATGGCACACTGTGAAGATGAAGCCTTCTCTTTCTGAGGAATGGTTTGTGATGTTTTCTCCATTTTCGAATTCAAAGGTGAGGAATAGAAGAAAGTGACAAAGATTTGGAATAATTGAAAAGGGGATTTGGGAAATCACATACTTGCGGGTAAATCAGAAAATACGAAAAGAGACTTGGGAAATATTGGAAGATTGAAGATGTAAAAGTGGTAAAAAGGTAAGAGGAAGGGTTATTTATAGGCTTAAGCGATGGCGGTTCAGTATCAGCGGTGGCCGACCACTGTCTGACATGCATTAAATGCCTTGAAAGACTAAACCGACGGGACAACTAGCACATGCATCATGATCGAGCCCGATGGGGACGTTAGGTTGTAATCTTATCGAGCCGTTAAAAAATCATATCGTTTCTCACTACATTCTTCCTGAAAAACGAGGTGACTATCTGTATACGGTCGAAATAGATTTCGGCCTTCGCACGTCCGATCGAGTTCGAACGATGATCGATCGAAATGAGATTCCAAAGATGGAACAAACAAGCCTCGAACCCGAGGGGCCGATCCATGCCGAGTTCGACATTGCTATCGAGCTCGAATCCAAATCGAACTATGATGCAGAGTAAATCTATCATGCTTATGATCCAGAGACCAACCAACATTGACCCCGAATCAATTCGAGAGCTCGAGTCAGAATCGAGCTTGAGCCAAGATCGAGAGCTCGAGTCAGAATCGAGCTCAAACCAAAATCGAGGGCTCTAGGCAAGATCGAGCTCCTAGACAAAAGTCGTTGCAATCCCACTAGAGAGAATCTTGGTAGAAATTGTGGAAAAGATGATTTATCATGGGTCTCCCACTGAGTATTTTTTTTATTATGCTTAGAGCAAAGTCCCTCTACTATAAAGGGCATGATTATCATTTCTGTAAAGGCAAGTTTTTCCAGGCTTACATTGTAATAAAAATACTATATTCTCCCATAGTAAATAATCGTTCTTTCAGGCTTCTTAAATTGATTCTACTTGTTGAGTCCTAAGATTCATTTTCTTTACAACCTTATCTATTTCGCATTCTTTGCAGTCCATATTTATATTTATATTTATCCTTACAATTTGTATTAAGTTGCGCCACATATCCTTGGAACTACGTATAAATTCAACTCTATCTATTTTTCGGGTAAACAACCCTTAAGAAATATTGATTAGAAGAGAGTTTTGACTTTTTTGCCCTTATTTATGTCTTAAGATATAATCTATCTTCATTGAATATTTATTCTATTTATGTGACATCTTCATTTTCAAGAACAATTACTACTAAAGGTGAAATGAGCAAAAATAATTAATTTTGTTTTGAACTTCTAAAATGACAAATAATTTTAGATAACTATTTTTAGAAATCACGACAGATAATAGATACTCTCATGTTTCAATTTATACGTCATATTTTCCTTTTTAGTCCGTTTAAAAATAAATGTCACTTTTTATATTTAGTAACTCTTTTAATTTCAATATCCCACATAGTAGTTTAAGATCATTCAATGTACATTTGGTACCATTATATACATCTTTAATTTAAAACTATAAAATTCAAATATCTTTCTTATTTACTTAAATATCATGTCATGTCAAACTAATACACATAAAATGTAACCGGGAGAGTAATTTTTTTTTAACGCTCTTGCGAATTGAGGGGTAGTTTCAGGAAACTGCGACTCAAATCTCAATTTTCTTTATTGTACCACGTCATTAAACCTTTTTTTTTTTGTGTGTGAAAAAACGCCACTGAACAATGATATCACAAAAAAGTCACTACATCTTTTTGTAATAAAAAATTTAACTCAAATTCACCTAATTATCATGAGTAGAAAATATCTCCATTGTTTTCTCACAGTGATTTTATATAATTCTTAGGTAAAGTAGAATAATATTTTTTCATGATAAATAAGTAATTTAATTTTTTTTCAACATTCCCGATACTTAGGTAAAATTGAATGTTTTTTAATACAAAAAATAATTTAATAAATTTAGTGTAATAAAAAAAGTTGAGTAAATATTTATTAAATTTATTTTGCAATTTGAGGAAAAAAGTAAAAGAAAAAGGTAAGACAAAAGTCACAAAAGTAAACAGAAGAAGCTGAAATCATATAGGTTCCACTACTAGAAATCCGGTAAAAACCGACCAAAGTTGGTCGGTAATGACCAATAACCGACCAAAACGCGCCATTTACGTGTGAACGGTATTTTAGGGATCGGAAAGGAATACCGACCAACTTTGGTCGGTGAATTAAATTCAAAAAAAAAAATATTGCAAAAAAAAAACACAACCAAATTTGGTCGGTATTTTAATTATGTAATCAAAAAATTCACCATCTGGGAATCGAACCGGGGTCTGTACTGTGGCACGATACTATTCTACCACTAGACCATTGGTGCATTTTGTTTTAAGACTGTCTTTTATTTGATTTATACTCTTTAATTATATTTTCGCACGAAAATAACTGACCAAAGTTGGTCGGTTTTTTAAAATGACCGGCCGAATTAACCGATCAATTTTGGTCGGTTTTTTTAATATTATTTTTTAATTATTTTAATTGAAAAACCGACCAAAGTTGGTCGTTTTCTTGAAAAATAAATTCTGTGGGACTCAAAAATAGTTTCCCGCATTTTTGCGCCAAAGAAAACCGACCAACGTTGGTCGGTTTCGTAAACAAAAAATAAAAAATAAAATATTTTGAAAAGCCAACCAACTTTGGTCGGTTTTTGCCGAATTCTAGTAGTGTTCGAGAAATGAAATTTATTGTGCAATTTAGGCATATGCTTGTCTTTTGCCAGAAAATGTATAGAAGAATTAATATAAACAGCCATTCATAAAATCGCTTAAACTAAATATTACTAATAAATATATAATAAATATATAATTTATAGGTAATATATGTATAATTATATATAATTAGTGTATAAGTTATAACTAAGAAAAGTAAACAATGCGACCGACTATTTGCGTAAAAATCCCAAATGTTTAAGAAAATGAAAGTTACAAGCATTAATTTAAGGGTGAAACTACAAAATTTCTAGATTTATAACTGGTAGTTGAAAAATAACCACGGTTTAAAAGTAATCAAAATTTAGTTACTTTTTATGTAAAGACATAATTTGAACAAAAACACTGTTAAAATCCGAAAATATTCCAGCATAATATGCCGAAGTTCAAATTTTTTTATATGAGCTTCCAACATAATATGCTATAATTTTATAATGTGCTGGAGTTCCATCATAATATGTTGGAAGTTTATATGCAGGATCTCCAACCCGCATATTATGCTGGAACTTTTTGTGTCGTGGAGTTCCAGCATAATATGTTGGAAGTTTATATGCATCAGCTCTATAATCCCATATATTATGCTTGAACTTTCCGTATTTTAATCAAATAATAGCTATTTTCACTAACTTTGCAAACTCTGGCTATTTTTTTTGATTATCGGTCTGAAAAATGGCTAGCAAGTGCTATTTTGACTTAATAAAGGCCTAAGCCCATAAATGAAGGGGCTTACATTTAGAGACAAGTGGACAAATGACCTGGCATCATTTCAACTAGTATCGAAATCTTTTTTATTTTATATTCACCTTTTTGTATAATTAAAGCCATTTTAAGCAAAAAAGATAACTAGAGCCGTTAAATTTTGGTTTTGTTGGGTGCTTGATCGGTTTTAGTCTGACATTGAACTCCAGAAACAGGGGGAAAAAGGATTGATTTTCCTCTTTGGGATTATGGGCTCGGAGACGGGTTCGTCGCCGTCGTCAGCTCCGGCGACGGCAGCAGCATCGTCAGCCACATCGTCTCCATGCGGTAAGAGAAATAGAGACCCAGAAGACGAGGTTTATCTCGATAATCTCCACTCTCACAAACGATATCTTAGTGAGGTGTGTCCCCTTCTCGAATTCTTCTTTTCTTTTAAAATGTGTATCTGGGCTTCGAATTAGAAGCTCGCCGATTTTGTTAATCATACTCTCTATGTCTTAATTTACGTAATACT
Organism: Nicotiana tabacum; assembly: GCF_000715075.1. NCBI lineage: Eukaryota > Viridiplantae > Streptophyta > Magnoliopsida > Solanales > Solanaceae > Nicotiana > Nicotiana tabacum. The sequence goes on from NC_134098.1 coordinate 67,163,904, forward strand.
CTTTTATTTGGGACATTTCGACATGTTTGAGCATTTCATTTCTATATAACTTTCATGAACTCAAATTTATAAATAATTCAGTTCCGGTGTGATATTTTCTTTATCAAATTACGACCATTAATATTTGTTTCCACGAATCTAATTCGGTGTATTAAAGAGGACAAATAGAGTAAAAACTGTAGTGTTTGTTTGGATAAAGAGTAGTTTAGGATTGAAATGCAGCTGATTGAATATTCCCAAAGATTTTTTCTTAACAAGGTTATTAAAGTTACAAGTGTTTAGTAAATGTTTATTTTCGGATTCTTATGTTGATTGTAATTTTTGAAGTTGGATATGCGGCTAGTACTTGAAACGCATGTTCTTTGCCGTGTGAGTACTGGCTTTGTGTGCTAGTTGCTTTTGCTATTTATGACGTAACTTGAGGAATTCTGCAGATAATGGCGTCAAGTTTAAATGGACTGACAGTGGGAGACTCCTTACCAGATAATATAGTGGATTCTCCCTCAAGATCCGAAAACATGCTTTATATCAGGTGATGAACTTTCTACTATTTTGCAAGACGGAAAATTACACAGATTTTAAGCAATTTCTGTTTCTCATTTTATGTAGAGAATTACTTTCTTATTCCAACTTTAATCCAACTTCAGTGACTGTTGAAAGTCTGAAATGACACTCTGACCTTAAGCTTATGCTCCAAGTACAAATCCTTTGTTAAGTTATATGTTCGTGATAGTCCTTACAGTAAGCTGAGTCTTGAGAGAACTGTTTATTATCCAGAGAGATTTATTGATACCTCTACCTGAATGTTGGTGCTTTGGGACATAATATTTATAGGCTTTTACAACATATGTTGAATTTTATTTCTGCGAGGTAGTGGAGCTAAATCGAGAGAGAGCAGACAGAGAAGTTGCTTTTCTTCTTCCATGTACATCAATTGTTCAACTATGGTGGATGCTGTAGTTGATGCTGGTCTATATTAGGTTTCCTTAGGACCTTTAACATCTATTAATTGTTACATTTCAAAAGTTACTAGAAGGCTAAATCGAACTTCTGGCTTCTTTTGTTCTGTTACCCTCCTCCGCATAAAACAAAATGAAGCAAGAAGTAAACTATATTATATCTGATTAGCAAGGATCTGGGTACTTCAACATCCAATAACTTTCATGACTTGCACAGTCTATGTAGTGTCCTGTCCATTTCCAATTTTCACTTGAAACTTACCTGCCTTATTGTTATAATATCAGAGAATATACTCTGTGTAAGTGGGAAGCATCAAACAAACAAGGTAAGATGCAGAGTAGCTACCTGAACTTTTTGTTACTTCCTCAAACGTTTTTACACATATTTCCCTTGGATAAAAATGGCCAAGCATGATGCATACTCCACTGTTTGAGTTTCGCCATTTCATCTTCTATTAGTCCTTTAAATTGACCTCTTGAATTTCATAGTCATAATACTATGCTATAGGTAGGAGTTGGTCCTATGTAGGAGAGTACTTGGGAAAAAAACCCTAAGATCTGCAAACTGATGAAACACAATATTATGGCAGTTTGTATGGGTCTAGTTGCAAGTGAATATACTGTGGTGCGGGATTCTGCGGTGTTTCGTGTCTGTGCATCTTTGACAGATAAATTAGTATATTTTAAGCAACCTCAAAACTTGTAGAGTTAAGATGCTCAAAAGGTAGCAGCTTTTCCATTCATCAGTAATGGAGTGATGAATGATAGGAAACTAGAGTTGGTAGATGCGGTTTGTCATCTGGCAGCTGTCTCCTGTCTTTTTCTGAAGAGGGTTCTAGTTTTCGCTGATTCTATGATGATCATAGTTCGATTCATCTACTATGACTCTGTGAACCTTGTAGTGACTGTAAGAGCAATTCTGTTGCGAAAAGTGAAGTGTTGAGAGCTTTACATACACTGACATTGCGAACATCTCAAAGGATTACTAGATGAAGCTAGCAGTGAGCCCTCTGTTGGTGTCTCCTGTCATGGCAATTGGAGTTTAGAGCAAAAAATGGCTGGCAAGGAAATACAAACCGTATGGTCGTTTTTTGAGCGTAACAGAGGGGTCAACGCTGTATGGTTTTATAGTTCCAAAAATTCTAAAAAGGGGTGACTTGCCTTCGATTTTGTTGTAAGAAAACCTGATGTGCCGTGCAATGTCAGGACTCTGTAGTCTGCTGTTAAATAAAACAGCACCATCATTTAAATTTTCATTTTTGGTTGGGGGGTTTGGGGGGGGGGGGGGGTTTCTGTGACAATCAAGCAAAATTACACTGTTTTGAAGATATGATCAATACGATTATCTTGGTCATTTTGGTCCTCTGAAGACCAAAATTCCCTAATCCCTTACTGAACCACACACGATGAGGAAGACACAGACACTAATGTGTAGATGGACCAATCTATCACAATACATGCTTTTGGATATGGTTATTTTTTAGGAGCATTTATTTTCATTTTATCTCTCTCCGAATCACTTGTAGAGATAGACTACCTGAATTCTTCCCGAGTTTTGAATGTCCTAATTATTTGCAACTTGACAAACTATGTGCAGAGGAGGATATATTTAAACTCTATGAGTTCAACTTTTAAAGTTTTTAGTTTTGAACTCATGATATTTTTATATTTATGGGTTCATATCTACTATTTGTTGCAATTTTAGTGAATTTTTACACAAATTTATGCTCAGCGCCGAAAGTACCGGGTTCAGATAAACCCGGTACCAAAGGGCTGGATCTGCCCCTGCTCATGTGCATCTGAATATGAAATATAGTTGACAGATGAAGATGCTATATTTGCTGTCACCCTTTTTATTTGTTATCAAGCTTTATTTGACTTTATATTATTGTTTTTTCAGGGACGAGATGTCCTTTCAGTATTCCCCAATGTCAGAAGATTCGGATGACTCACGATGCTATGAACCTTTGACAATTACCAGCTCCCCCCAATCTGAGAGCACACCAACTAGTCCAGTCTCACCCTACCGATATCACAGACCTTTGAATGGGTTCTCATCAGGCCCTCCCTCCACGTCATACCCGTCAAATTCCTGCAACTTCCCTCCTGCCACATCCTCACAGCCTCGTCAACGAGGCTCTGATTCTGAGGGTCGATTTCCATCATCACCCAGTGACATATGCCACTCTGCTGACTTAAGGAGAGCTGCACTTTTGCGATCTGTGCAAATGAGGACTCAACCTCTCGGACCATCATCATTTGAGTTGCAACTTAGTCCAGGGCTGGAGCCTAGTCATATGGAGACCGAGGACCGGCCTTGTTCCTACATGAAGTCTTTAGTTGATGAGAGGGAATATAAGATTGAACAATGCTCCTCAATGAGTGTATCAGCACCCGAAAATGGGGAGAGTTCTTGTAGAATTTTGAATATGGGGCCGAAAGGAGATGAACCTGTAGATTAAACACAATCCCTGTCTCTGTCCTTAATGAATTCAATTACTGCACTTGTGCACAACTAAAACCTTCAGTAAATGACTTGTGCACTTTATGCTCAAATAGAACAACTTTCAGAAAATGGGCCTTCGTTCACAGAATTCCCTGATTATTTGGGTCATTCTTTCTTTGTCCTCCCCACTTCCCTGCTCCCTCTACTACTCTTTCAAAATTTTCATTTCTTAGTTGAAAAAACATATGAACAGAAACAGAAGTATAAGAAAACATGTGAAGAGTATGTATTTAACTAGATCTCAGTGTATGGTACGTAATATGATGATAAGGAACTGAGAAATCCAGGCCAATTCGACTTCCTTTTCCTTTTCTCTATTCCACTCTACAATTCCCTCTATGTTCTCAAACTTGTCCATCTCACATACTCCCGTAGTCTTCAACCAGTTGGATATTCAGGGTATACCAAAGTAATTCAAGAGTATTTCATTTTTCTTTCTAAAATTACGTCCACAGAGCAATTTTTCCTACTCCATGTATTTGGGTAATCTAATTTGAATCCAAGTTTACTTAATGAAATTAAAAGTGGATTAGGAGAGGAGATAGCCAGTGATAGCGACAGGCAATGAAGAACCGAGCACGGGTTAGCAATCAATGGTAACAACCACCACAAAACAAATCATCGACCAATAGACTTTTCCAAAAGGGTCCCTCCAGTAATAGCGTTTTCAGTTACTAGAAATGAGGCTGTAAAAAGTATAGAGAACAAAAAGAAGGGCCATTGACTTAGGGTTGGTCAGAATGGCCCCATCATCTTGTTTGCTTTCTCTCGGAAGAACACACAGCAATGCCCGATAATGATCTGATAGTCAGGCGTAGCTTAATTAAGCTTTCCTGCCCAGCAAATATGATAATGAAATCAGTCAATTAAGAAATTAAAGTTGGAACATGCTCAAGGGAAAAGTTAACTATCCTTTCATATAGGGATAATTTGCAAAAATCCCCTTGAATATTTGACTGTCACCACCGCTATTGCACATATATAGGACAGCCAATCCTTTACAAATGGGACAGGCTGCAAAAAGGCTCATTTCAGCAACTAAAAGCAAGGGCAAGGGGCCACCTGAAGGGTTTGCGGGAAGGGGGTACAGAGAGGCTTGAAGAGAGTGACCCTGTTGTTAGCAAGTGAACATTCTTGAATAGAGAAAACAATTTGAAAATCATGAATCAAATGTCAGATTAATCAATGTTGGAAGGCAGATCTTCAAGGTGCATTATTCCCTCATGCAGCATCTGAAGATCCTCCAAATGCACTTTCTTTTCCTCAAGTTGCAATTTGAGTACTGTCAAGTAACTACTAATTTGTAAACCCATCTTGCATCTAGCATCCTCATTTGCAGACATGGAAGCAGAGGATGAGTTGCTCGATAGTAAAGAAGCTGACAGGCGATGACCACCAACAGTAGTACCATTTAACCTAAGAAGAGAGAAATGCATAAGTAAGTTACACCAAGTATATATATTCTCATCCACTAGAGTACAGGCACAATTAAATTGGAAACAAGATGAACAGCAACTTGATTTCGGATTGACATATTTAAAATTCTTGGCCAAAAGATAGTTGAAATACCATAGGTTATCAACCAGTGTCCACAAATAATGGAAGATAATATGTTTTGCTAAGGAAAAGAGGAAGATATAATACTCAATGACCAGATGTCAATATCAGTCCTCTCATAGTTAATAATATGCAAACAATATGGAGTACTGATGCTAAGAGTCGGTGAAAAACTACATGGAATATTGAGGAACATGATTAATGTTGATGCAGTAATAAAGAGAAGCGGTTTCTGGATTAATTTCTCCCCTCCAACTCCTTCCCAAAGGAAACCATGAGAACAGTTTTATACTTTTGAGATAGCAAAGTAATCAAAAAAAATAACCCAGTCCCCTAACCTACAAGAGTTAAAACAGATGAATGCAGTAACAATAAAACATTTTGTATTCCAGGTTGAACCACCACTTACTTTTTGAGGATTGATTGCGATTCTGTGTCAGTCTCAACTGTAAATAAGGCATCAACACTATCCTTGCTTACCCATGCCAATCCTTCTGTTGTGCCAACTTTACAGATTGAATGTATCTCACCAAAGGAAGCATCTCTGGATATGCCTTTAATCCTGATAGTAACAACCATCGAAGCCCGCAGAGGATGGATTTGAAGACGAGACTTCCCAACAGTTAACGCACCAGCTCTAGTTGCTCTGTTGCAGGATTCTAAGCTCTTGCCAACAGTTAACAACAGTTAATAAACAAACTTTTCCTCAATGAGGAGAATTTAATGAGCAGAAGTTCCAGAATCAATAGCATACCTCGAATTGGATGTCCCAACAGTTAAGCCCATCAGGCAGATCCCGGACTGAGGCAGTACAGACCTTTCCAAAGACTGAAACTGCTTCTACAAGCTGAGAAAGGCTGATGGTAGAAGGTACATTCCCAACTGAGATTGACCTCCGAACATTCATCCTAGCAGCATCCGAAGTTGTATAAATCGATCCAGAAGCATCATCGCCATTGCCAAACTCACAAGAAGTTTGATGAGGTTTATCAAGATTTAAGATTCCGCCTTTTCTGCTTTGCTTGCTTTCACTGCGAGAAGACTTGCTTGAAGATACTTTTCTACCATTATCATGTTTCTGTGGCTCAAAAGGTATTGGTAACATCTTCAAACAAATCAGTCCATGTACCCAATGGTAAGAAGTCCTATATGGACATATAATATATAGCTCTTAATAAATCAGAAAGGCATACCACAAAAGGGTCAGGCTTCTCCGTTAATAACTTCAGCTGCCCAATGGCTCTTTCTACTGGAGAACCCAATTCTGAGAAGTCATCATCGTCATCACAAACAAATTGTAAACCCTTTGAGCTCTTAAATCTTTGGAACTGGAAGCTGGACAACTTTAAGGTGTGAGAATAGTACAATAATCAATAAGAATGCATGGCATTTGGCCTTAAAAATAATAAGAATATTAATGTCTACAAAATCCACGCTATACTGGAAAATCCACAGGTTGACCTAGCACGGAAGAGAGGGTTAATGACAAAATGCCAACGTCTTTTTTGCCCTTTCTTTGCCTTCCAACTTTGATACACCTGAAGTATTTCTCATGTACCTGCCCAGCTTAGCAAATTATAATTCTCCTTAACTAAAACCTCCCGATACTATTTTAACTGTTCATCTAAGTAATTATGCTTGTTAGTTTACAGATATGTATATTGTAGTCTTGTCCCACATTGGAAGATGAGTAATATCTCCTTATAGTGTATAACTATAAATAGGGACCTCTTGTATTGTATTTATTATCCAATATCAATAACATATTTTCTCCCGTGCCTTCTCACATGGTATCAGAGCATTAGTGAGAAAAGATCGTTGTGCGTCATTCCAACGTTAACCGGGAAGAAAGAATTTAGTCATCGTGTAATTTTTCCGGTGACCTAAGGCTTGTCTAAGTGAAAGTCACTTTTTGTCGGTGTTGTGCTAAAACCAACTCCACCACGAGGTAGATCACCCTCCGACCAACCCCTGAAATTTTATCCGGCAGAAAAGCCGCCACGCTCCTCCACATAATCCAGTTCAACCTTCTGCAGCTCCACCACTCTTGACTTATCATCGTCGTCCACATCCAGCATCAGGCCCAGGTGATTCACGCCCCGCATCAGATTCTGCACCTACTGCGGACTTGTCTCCTCTTAGTCAACCAATTGCACTCCGCAAAGGTGTACGATCCACACTTAATCCTAATCCCCACTATGTCGGTTTAAGTTATCATCGTCTGTCGTCACCTCATTATGCTTTTATATCTTCTTTGTCCACTGTTTCCATCCCTAAGTCTACAGGTGAGGCACTATCTCATCCAGGATGGTGACATGCTATGATTGACGAAATGTCTGCTTTACATGCGAGTGACACTTGGGAGCTTGTTCCTATTCCTGCAGATAAGTCTACTGTTGGTTGTCGTTGGGTTTATGCAGTCAAAGTCGGCCCGGATGGCCAGGTTGATCGGCTTAAGGCTCGTCTTGTTGCAAAAGGATATACTCAGATTTTTGGGCTTGATTATAGTGATACTTTCTCTCCCGTGGCTAAAGTAGCATCTGTTCGTCTCTTTTTGTCCATGGTTGTTGTACGTCATTGGCCTCTTTATCAGTTGGACATTAAAAATGCTTTTCTCCACGGTGATCTTGAGGAAGAAGTTTATATGGAGCAACAACCTGATTTTGTTGCTCAGGGGGAGTTTAATGGTTGTGTGTGCAGATTGCGCAGGTCAATATATGGTTTGAAACAGTCCCCTCGAGCTTGGTTTGGTAAGTTCAGCACAATTATTCAGGAGTTCGGCATGACTCGTAGTGAGGCTGATCACTCTTTGTTTTATCGGCATCCTGCTCCTAATATGTGTATTTATCTAGTGGTTTATGTTGATGATATTGTTATTACTGGTAATGATAAGGATGGTATTACTAATCTGAAGCAACATCTCTTTCAGCACTTCCAGACTAAGAATCTGGACAGATTTAAGTATTTTCTAGGTATTGAGGTCGCTCAGTCTAGCTCATGTATTGTTATTTCATAGCGTAAGTATGCCTTAGACATTCTTGAGGAGACTGGAATGATGGGTTGCAGACCTATTGACTCTCCTATGGATCTAAATGCTAAGCTTCTGTCGGGACAGGGGGAGCCTCTTAGAGACCCTACGAGATATAGGAGGTTAGTTGGCAAATTGAATTACCTCACAGTGACTAGACCTGGCATTTCTTTTCCGGTGAGTGTTGTAAGTCAGTTTATGGATTTTCCCTGTGATAGTCACTTGGATGCAGTTGTTCGCATTCTTCGGTATATAAAGTCAGCTCCAGACAAAGGATTACTATTCGAGGATCGAGGCCACGAGCAGATTGTTGGGTACACAGATGCTGATTGGGCAGGATCACCTTTTGATAGACGTTCTACGTCTGGATATTGTGTTCTAGTAGGAGGTAATTTGGTCTCGTGGAAGAGCAAGAAACAAAATGTAGTTGCTCGATCTAGCGCCGAAGCCAAATATCGGGCCATGGCTATGGCGACGTGTGAGTTAGTTTGGGTCAAGCAGTTGCTCAAAGAGTTAGAGTTCGGAAAAATCAGCAAGATGAAACTGGTGTGTGATAACCAAGCTGCTCTTCATATTGCGTCAAATTCGGTGTTCCATGAGAGAACTAAACACATTGAGATCGACTGTCACTTTGTCAGAGAAAAAAATATTGTTACAAAGTTTGTAAAGTCGAATGATCAACTAGCAGATATTTTCATTAAGTCTCTTACTGGTTCTCGTATTAGTTACATGTGTAACAAGCTCGGTACATATGATGTGTATGCATCGGCTTGAGGGGGAATGTTAGTTTACAGATATGTATAGTGTAATCTTGTCCCACATTGGAAGATGAGTAATATCTTCTTGTAGTGTATAGCTATAAATATGGACCTCTTGTATTGTATTTATTATCCAATATCAATAACATATTTTCTCCCGTGCCTTCTCACAATGCTGAAAGCTATTGAGCCTTTAAGAAGGTAGTTTATCCTTTTCACTAGCTATTATGCCAAGAGGTCTTTGCTATGCTTTTGACACATTCAGTACTTTTAGTTTCTACAGCTTGCCCTTGGTTTTCTCCATGCGCTGATTATTTGTTGGCCTTCACCCGAACACTATTGTGCAAAGGTGTTATCTCTGAAGATTTACTAATTACTACTTCCTTCATACTAACAAATTTATCTATTTCTATTTTAGGTTGTTCCAAAATTGTCAACTTATTCTGATGGAGATTATTACCTTTTTCATCTATTCATAAAATTCTTCATCAAATATTCTATTAGTAAAATGGTTGTTGGACCCATTTTTTAGCAAAAAAAGTTCACATTTTTCCAAATCAACTTTATCACCACTTCTGTACCCATTTTCACCTATTGTGCAAAGGTGTTAATTGCAAAGATTTACAACCCTATTCCAAAATTGAGTTAACTATTTGTCCCTTCGGCGACATCTGATAAAATTGGTCTGCTACAGAAAATATTAGTATGGCCCCTACGCAAGGATGACATGCACAAATCGAGAAATTGTTCAATTCTTTTTAATAAAAAAAAAGAACTTAATATTCTTTCAATATTCTACATTCTATTGTTTAAAAGGTGCTGCAAAGCCCACATTTGAACAAAGCAAAGTTCAAATTTCTTCAAGTTCACTTTATATACTACACTTTTGGACTCATTTTCAATTAGATTTTCTTACCTTAATAATTGTGCCAAATAAAATGGGACACCTAAATGAGACAGGGGGAGTATTTAATCAAACAGATTAGACCTAGTCCACTGTTTTCCCTCTGTTATCTCATCAATCGATCAATCAACTGTGACTCAATCCCAAGTCAATTCATCTGCTCTATGAGACAAATTTTGTTTGCCCAACAGCAAATGCCAGCATTGTTTGATGTATAACCAAAAGGCTGTAGGAGCCAAACGACCATATTATTAATATCAATGTCATAATTACGGGATCTGTGCATAATTGCATAATCGATTTCAACTTTGCAATCTAAGCCCATCAGAGGGAGCTTCCACATTGCTTATTAAAAAAACCAATAGAGGGAGCTATCCATTCAATTTCTAAAAGTTAAGTTAACTTTGGATTGAATTCATTGTGGATAGGCTAATGATCTTGAACTCGAACAAACACACAAAACAAACCATCTCTTGCTGTTTTTATGCAGAAGTTATCCAAACATTTATACATGAACACAAATACATTCTATAAAGTATGCGGTAGAATGTTGACGCATGATAGAGAATAGAAAAACTATATTAAACCAATAACACTAGAATCCATTTTTAGTGAGCAATGAGAATGACTGATGAATTAGACAAGAATACTAATTGAGGAAGGAAAGGTCAAAAGAGAGACTCTGAATGAGTATTTGGCATTCACACTCATACAGCTGGAAACCTTTTCCTTTTAGTTAATATACCAGCCAAAGACATATCCATGACAAGCTTTCGGAGATACTTTATATGCACAGGGTACTTACTGAATAGCACGTGACCTATGTGAATGGTTATCCACAAGCACTGTATACAGAGATAGATAAGAGGAAATCTACCCCACCCTTTATGTAGTATGGTGAGGGTTGAGTGTCAAGCGGCCCTTTGTGAGTGAATTGCAAAAAATGGCATATTTTCAGCCGGCTCTGGAGAATAACTATTCCTAAATTGTAGGTTACACACTAGTCACCTGAATCTCAATTAGGCATCAATTTAGCACTCAAAGGATCCACATAACTTCCTAAGCATAGCAGGGAAGAAAGGATGCTTAGAACCAGAGTCGGCGTAATACAGCCCAATTGCTATTTATACCTCTACAAAAGAAAACATTCATTCTTCTGTTGTCTTATGAGCATGTTCAATAATCTCCACTATAGTAAAAGAGGGAATGGTCTAAGGAAAGACAAAAACTGAATCTGCTTCATCGTCCATCCATTATATTTTGGTTAATCTATAAAATGGCTTCTTGGTCTAATCCAATCTTAACATCACTATATCCTGCTCTATATACATATTCCTAGGTGCATTTGCCTTGGCGTGCTTCTAGTAAGTAGTAACAAGTAACAACATCTATATCTCTTTTTTAATAACCCTGGTGTCCGGGCCAGCTTGCGTGCACCTCAACTGATTCCACGTGATACCTGCTATCTCCTACTAGCAATAGGTACAAGGTAACTCTGTCGAAACAGATGGGAAAAATCACCTAGTATTTTTGTCTTCGTTGGGATTTGAACCTGAGACCTCATGGTTCTCAACCCACTTCATTGACAACTAGGCCATACCCTTGGGTGCTACAACATCTATATCTTTGAAGTAAAAATTACATAACTGTCCCAGTTAAAAATTACTCCTACAAGATTTCAGCTAAAATGCATTCGGAATATTGCCGAACTTGGCATTGGTTTCCCTCTCTCTACGAGAAAAGACTCTCATGTCAACTCTTCTCTCTTTTTTGCTCGATTACATGTGATTTAAAGTTCTATTGACAATTAACATCGTCCTCAATTAGTAAATAATAATAACAACGAATAGATGAACTATAATTCATAAGCGAAAATATCAAGATGAATTACAGAGTTTAAGTTATGTGCATTGACGGCGTATAAATTTTTTAGACCATCGACCTATAGCAGTAGGTAAACTGTTCATGTCAAGTCTAATATGGTAACCTGGAAAATATGTTGATAACCTGCTATAACCAACTAAATTGCATTGATGGTGTAAAAATTGCAGTGATATTAGCCAATGCTAAAAATGAAATATTTTGATAATTTTCACATTTAAAGAATCTATATTAGCACTAATAACCAGGATAAAATTGAAAAAGGGATATAGGTAGGCTATTAATCCTCCTACTATTGGCACACTGACGCAGAAATTTTTTCATATTTCGATTTTTACTGTTGCTTAATCTTTATTTGTAAAACTACCAAGAAAAAAGCTACTCCATTAAATCACAAGCTTTAAATCGTATTTTACCTGCTGCAGTTTCGGCCGCCGTTGAATGTTTGAGATTCCGATAATATGCCGGAAATGGCTTTGCAGATTCCGGCACGTTCACCTGCGGCGGAGGTAAATGAACAGTTTAACGGGAAGGGAGTTATTTGAAAAACAGTAAAAAGTTAGGGTTTTACAGAGATTTTTACCGGCCATTAAAGCAGAAATTGAAGCAGCGAGTCTCGGCTTCATTTTCACAGGTTGCAAATTGCAATGAACATTTTGCAAGAAGGGACTCTCATTAAAAGCAAAAGTTACTCCTACTTCCCTCTTAAGCTTCGGAGATGTTGGGAAATAGGCCCAAAACTTTGCACGGGGTGCGTACAGATCCCAAATCCTTGTGACAATTTTTCGATTCTTTTTCATGTAGTTAATAGGGATTAAGAAAGGATGCTAGTAATGAACCCGTGTACCGCAACCAGAGTTACAACCTCTTATCTACTGAGTTAAAAACAAAACAAAATTATAAGTTTTAACCTGTCATAACTAGAAAAGGATGCGGACACAACGGTGAAAAAAAAGTGAACTGAAAAAAGAACTTAAAAGGAATGTTTTGGTAATTATTTAAACATGGCATTCTAATGATGACCATAAAATTGTATGGGTTAAAAATTATCTCTAATATGATCAAACCATGTTAACATTAAGGAGGTATTCACATACTGCCATATGTCACTAATACGACTCTAATGGGGACCTGCCCAAGGTCGAAGTGGTTCCATAAATGATGAATGCGGTCAAGGAGTCAACAAGGATCAAGGTCGAGGTCGAGCATCCTAGACAGAGTTATAACAACTAGTTTTAAGATAGGACACTAAAGAGAATATTCTAGTGGATATTCTTACCTGTACTATTAGGGTTTCTAGAAATATGTCCTATATAAATAGAAAGAGACATAATGATAGGGGACAAGAGATATTCACTTGTAAGAAAATACATTGACTTTATAGAAAGAATCTGACCATATTACAAGCATACAAAAATAACATTTTTACTAAGATTCTTTCTAACTTTTCCACTTGATCCAAGAACAACCTAATTGTTCTAAGGCTCATCAATCATTCTTCATTGTCAAAAAGAATATCCACGGATCACACCCCTTTTCGGATGACTCACACGTTTTTATTTTCTTAAATGTCATTTATTACTATTTAATGCTATCTTCCACCTTGTTGGATCATTGAATATTGTTATTAGTGGTCACATTCATTACTATTTGGTCAAATATACATATTATCTGTCATAAAACCAATAATCTTATCTTTTGAATATTATTATTAGCTAAGATTGACTCTTCTTTATTTAAATCTAATTAGTTGAACCAAGATCTGTATTTTGAGTCAAACCGTTTGACACTGTAGGAACTTCTTAGTAAATTTTTTAGTTTCCTTTATATCTATAATTAACGTGAGTCACTAACCTAACAAACCCCAAGATCTTTTTTTTTTTTTTTTGCATGTACGGAAACCTACATGGCAGGTAACCAAGAAGATAGGACTAAAGTGACATGTGATTTCCCTGGCAACCACATGAACGCTATCAACGAGAGCTGTGAAACATTAGGCGATGATGTGACACTCATTGCCTCCCCCAGGCGCGAGAGGTCACCTCCCCCCCATTGTAGCATAACAAAACCAAATGAAAAAAGGGCCTCCACGTCCACAGGAGAGGGGACACCACCGGCCATGAAAAATCTCCTCGAAGCGTGGTTGTCTGATACGCTAGTAAGCGTGTTCAACAAGCCCACTCCATGCATGACTACAGAGACCGCAAGAGCCCACATAGTTCAACGAGCAGACGAACAGGGCGGCCAACCAGACCCTCCAATGCCAGGTATAACTCATAATGTTACTAACAATGCAGGTGACAACGTCCTCGCCGTTGTTCTAAAGAGGATGAAGAAATGGAGAATGAAAATAAAGCGCTCAGAGATCAAACGAAAGAACACCAAGAACGAGTCGACAAGATACCAGGCGCCCCTAATCTACTACCAAAGAGGGACGCCGGTAGATTCGTAGAGCAGCCGTACAACGAGGAAGTAGCCTCGCATGCCATACCAAAGACCTTCAAAATGCCACCTTATCTCAGGATATACGACGGAATGACTGAACCCGAAGATCACGTGACTCATTATGTTACCGTCGTGAAGGGCAACGACCTCACCAAGGAACAAGTGTCCTCTATTTTATTGAAGAAATTTAGCGAAACCCTTATGGGAGGGGCATTAACATGGTACTCACAGCTACTAGCCCTCTCCATAGAAACCTTCGAAGAAATGACCGATAAGTTCGTAACGGTGCATGTCGAAGCCAAGAAAGTTGAAATAAGAGTAAACGACATATTTGCCATCAAGCAGCCCCTAGGAGAGGGACTGAGGGATTTCCTCGCCCGATTCAATAGGGTAAGAATGACCCTACCAAACGTGTCCGAGGGGATGACGGTCACGACTTTTCAGAATGGGTTGAGTAGAGAGGGTTAAAGAGCAACCAGAAAACTGCTGAGCCGGTTGATGAAATATCCTCCAACCACTTGGGACGAAATCTATAATGCCTACTATGCCGAAGTCCAAGCAGATGATGATGACCTCAACGGACCAACTCGACGACTCATCTCGATACAAGCCGAGCCCAGGAAAGAACGAAGAGATAACATAAGGAGGGATCACCCGGTATCACAGCCCAACAGGGAATAATATCAGCCATATGTTAGAGCCCCCGCGCCGCCTGCTTTCTGCTATGGTGAAGGCTCATCCAGGCCGAGGACGGGGACTTACCGGAATGAGAGAGGTATGGCTCCCTTATTATCTGCTCACAATTTTTGTGTGTCACCTACAAAAATAGTCTATGCTCTGGAAAAACTCGGAACGAAGGTGAAATGGTCGCCCGAGATGAGGTCCAATCCGAGCACTAGAAAATCCGATGGCCTTTGAAAATTCCACCAGGAGCGCGGACACAAGATAGAAAATTGCATCGCCCTCAGGCAAGAAGTTGTGAACATGTTGCAACAGGGACACATCAAAGAGTTGCTGAGCAACAAGGGGAGAAATAACTTAGCTAGAGGATGTGAACGTCAAGGCCCGCCGAAGCCACCATCACCAGCTCACACTATCAACATAATCATCAGTGGCAACGATAATGCCTCCATCAACGAAGTTAAATTCACTGTCACTCACAAGCTCAAAAGATCTACCACCCACGAACGGTATAACATACTTGAAGAAAGTATCATCTTTGACGAATCAGATGCCGACGGTTTGACTCCTCACAAAGATGCTCTCGTCAGTTCTTTGCATATTTTATATAGTAATGTCAAACGTATCATGGTGGACGATGGGAGTAGAGCGTGCATTATCCATCCCCTAGTCCTCACCCAGATGAGACTCGAGGACAAGATAGTGCCACGCTACATCATACTAACTGATTTTAATAATGTAGTTGAACGGACATTGGGAGAAATTACACTCCCCGTCTTGGCCGGCAGCATAACGCTGGAGATGACATTCCACATCATGGACCAGGCCACCGCATATAATTCCATAGTAGGATGACTATGGATACATCCCATGAGAGTTGTCCCCTCCAGCTTATTCCAAGTAATCAAATTTCCAACAGCTTGGGGGATATTCAACATACGGGGAGAACATCGCACGTCCCGGGAATGCTACCGCATCTCCTTAGACAACACGACAACCTAACAGAAAAAAGACATGGAGAAAGAGGCATACCAATCAACAAGGTCGAGGTTGACACAAGAAGAGACCAGGTACGTCATTATGGATCCTGAAATAGTTGAAGCCGCGGACCTGACTATAGAGGATCTCGAACCCGTTCAATTAGATCCCCGCGACTACAACAAAAGGGCCTACATCAACTGCAAACTCCAAGAACCAGTAAGGCAGGCCAGACAAAAATTCAACCCCTCCATCAACGATGCTGTCCATAAAGAGGTGGCTAAGCTATTAGAAAATGGCTTCATCCGGGAGTTGAAATACCCCAAGTGGATCGCCAATGTAGTGATAGTCAAAACAAAAAACGGGAAATGGCAGATGTGCGTAGACTTCACGAACTTGAACAAAGCATGTCCGAAGGATTCGTTCCTGTTACCACATATCGACCAACTCATCGACGCAATGGCCGGGCACGAGCTGTTGAGTTTTTTGGACGCGTACTCGGGCTATAATCAGACACTTATGGAAGAAGAGGACCAGGAGAAAAACATGTTCATCCCCCACTGAGGAACATATTATTATAAGGTCATGCCATTTGGGCTGAAGAACGCATGGCTACCTATCAAAGATTGGTCACAAAAATGTTCAAAGATCAGCTTGGCAAGACCATGGAGGTATATATCGATGATATGCTAGTCAAATCCGTACGTAGAGGACCATATCGACCATTTGAATTAAGCTTTCGACATGCTGAGATGGTACATAATGAAACTAAACCCAGAGAAATGCGTGTTTG
Organism: Nicotiana tabacum; assembly: GCF_000715075.1. Taxonomy (NCBI): domain Eukaryota; kingdom Viridiplantae; phylum Streptophyta; class Magnoliopsida; order Solanales; family Solanaceae; genus Nicotiana; species Nicotiana tabacum. The sequence continues at coordinate 67,180,394 of NC_134098.1, forward strand.
GCGTAGCCTCGGGAAAGTTCTTGGGCTTCTTAGTGTCGCAATGGGGGATGGAGGTCAATCCAGACCAAATCAAAGGTATCGAAGGGATACCAGAACTCATGACTACCAAGAAGCAAGTCCAAAGGTTGACTGGTTGAATCGTCGCCTTATCGAGATTCATCTCGTGGTCATATGATAGATGTCATAAATTTTTTGGCATACTAAAAAGGATAACGACCTCGAATAGATGGCTGAGTGCATACATGCTCTGCGAGAACTGAAGGCGTTTCTGTCATCACCACCTCTAATCTCAAAGCCCAAAACCGGGGAACATCTCCTCATTTACCTGGCCGTCTCCGAAGTGGCAGTAAGTGCAGTCCTAATCCGAGAAAGTAAAGGTATGCAATCTCCCATTTTACATTAGCATACAATGGACATACAGTGGACCTCTGGAGAAATGTTTGGGCCTAAACCAAACCCAACACGTCCTCGAAGAAGTCCATGAAGGCCATTACGACGCTCACTCCGGCAATCGAGCACTCATTAGATGTCTCATACGGGCAGGATACTATTGGCCCACCATGAAAAAGGATGCCTCATAATTTGTGAAGAAATGCGAACAATGTCAGAAATACGCCCCAATAATTCACCAAGCAGGCGAACATCTCCACTCAGTCACCTCTCCGTGGCCGTTCATCAAGTGGGGATTGGACATCGTGGGTCCCCTCCCATCAGGGTGAGGTAATGTATGATTCCTTTTGGTTTTAGTTGACTATTTTTCTAAATGGGTGGAAGCAGGAGCGTTCGCCCAAATACGCGAGCAAGAGGTAATCCCCTTTATATAGAGAAACAACATCTGCCGATTTGGCCTACTGATAAGTGGGAATTTTGACTACTTATTAGCGCCTTTTAGCTTTCGTTTTAGCCCAAAGGCGTTTAATTGTGTTTCCGAAAACTGATACAATATGCTTAATTGCAGGAATATTGGAAAATGAGCCACTAAGATGAAATCTAACTCATGAAGGAGTGATCTGAACTCAAGAACAAAAACAGGCACAAAAGTTCAAAGTGCGGACCGTAGAATATCATCTGCAATCGCAGATTGTGAAGGCAAGCTTATCGGAGACAAATGAAAAATGCGGTCCGCACATGAAATGTGCGACCGCAGAAGCTAAGCAAGATCAGAAGTTCAGAGAGTTCTCATTTCAAGCTAAAAGGAAGTGCGGACCGCATAATTATTGTGCAGCCGCAGAAGATCAGTTGTGCGGCCGCAACAACATTTGTGCGGTCCGTAGAAGAGCCATGTGCGGCCTCACTCAGAAATGTTCGGACTGCAGAAAGGGAGAGATGCGGCCGCGATTCAGAATTGTGTGGCCGCAAAAGTCCAATCCTGCCAAGCTGAAGAAAAGTGCGGACAACACATGGAATTGTGCGGCCGCAGAACCTCCGTAAGGGCAATTTTGTCCGAAAATTCCAGCACTGTATAAATAGAATAGTTTCACCTTTTTAGGGCAACTTTGGTAACTTTTGACATCAGCAGCCATTTACTTTGCTTCTTTTAGTAGATTTAGCTATTTTTAGCTTTTTGAATATTAGTTTTATCATTTTAGTCATTAATATGGTTTTAATTATCACTTCTTCTTCTTTATCTTCTAATTTAAGCATGAGTAGCTAGATTTTCACTAGGGTTGTGACCCAACCCTAGTGTGTAACTTGACGGGTGTTTGATTTATTGCTTGTTTATGGTTGGGTGTTGATTATCTAGCCTTGTTCTTGCTTTTAATTGAAGATGTAATGGTTGCAAAAATTATTTCATGCCTAATTGACTGGGTCTCTACTTGAAAAAGAGAGACTTAGTCTAGGAAAACTTGGCTAGCAAGGAATTGGGTCAATCGAGAGATTGATAAACCCAATTAATGGGTTAAATCTAGAGATAGTAAAATCCGACTTGAGCTTATTATCAACTGCTTTGTTCAATACCCATTTGGACTTGAGAAAGCCAAATTGGGCAAAATCACTCTCTGACCGAGAGGTATTCAGTGTGTATTTGAGTGTTGATGTCTATAATACACCCCGACCAATAAAACAAGCTTTAAGGCTTACAACCCATTAAGCGAACACCTAGATAAAGGTCATAGCCCTAGGCCTTTTATAACATTTGAAAAACAACCAAAAATAATATCCTAGTTTAAATTCTTAGTTTGTAATCTTAGTTTAAAATTAGACCTAGAAACAACCAAAGTTTGTGGAAGTGTAATTTGAGATAATTCAAACTCATACACTATAATATATATCCCTAAGACCCATTCATAGCTCCTTGTGGAAAATCGACCCCGACTCCTTGTTGGGTATTACTATTGCATCGACCGTTTTCATATCCTCAAATAGAGGAGTGAAATTGGACGAGATCACCAACCTAAGGAGATCAACTGCGACAACGGACTCCACTTCACAAAAAAAAAAACAGTCAAATTCTTCGAGAAATGGCATATTAAGAGGATACTTTCAACCCGTATCACCCGGCAGGTAACGGGCAGGTAGAATCCTCCAACAAGTTCATATTAAACATCATGAAGAGAAAGCTCGAAGACGCTAAGGGACTGTGGCCGGAGATACTCCCAAAAGTATTATGGGCGTATAAAACAATCCCGAAGACGAGCCAAGAGAGACACCCTACTCTCTGGTCCATGGGATCGAAGCAGTCATACCAGTCGAAGTCGGAGAACCCAGCCAAGGTACTCCCATGAAAGCGGTACTAGTAATGACGAGAGTAGAAGGCAGGAACTCGATGAGATCGACGAACAAAGAGATATGACATACATAAGGATGGTCGCCCAAAAGCAACAGAATGTTACTACAATAAGAAAGAAAAGGTTCGGCCGTTTATAGTCGGGGATTACGTACTGAAAGCCAAAAGTCAAGCAAGCAAAGACCCGCGGGAAGGCAAACTAGGAACGAACTAAGACGACCCTTACAAAATTACAGCCAAAGCAAACAAGAGTTCGTTCCAATTAGAGACGATGGAAGGAAAACAATTACCAAACAATTGGAATATCAACCACCTCAAATACTTCAACTTCTAAAAGGAAGAGGTGTCCCTAAGTCGTATTCTTTTTCCCCCACTTGAGTTTTGTCCCATTAGGGTTTTCTTAAGGAGGTTTTTAACGAGGCGACAAAAGGGGCACTTCGAATCAAAGTATGCAGGGGAGGGACTGTTTTTCTGTTTCATTGCCCGACTCCTTAATATTCTCCAAGTCAAGCAATGAAAGGACAAAATAGATTGTGAATGGGACTGGAATGCTAGCCAATGCCAAAACTTTATAACTTTCTCTAATCATGTAATCAGAGAAACAACGTCAAAGTAATAAGAAACTTACGTTTATCAGAAATACCTCAACAAAGGGCTAAGTTCGACCCTGCTCGAATAACACTTGTCGGCCCTCGGCCGCGCCATTAATAAAAGGTTAAGTTCGACCCGACTCGAACAACACCTATCGGCCCTCGGCCACACATTAACAAAAGGTTAAGTTCGACCCAACTCGGACAACACCTATTGGCCTCGCCTGCACATTAACAAAAGGTTAAGTTCGACCCAGCTCGAACAACACTTGTTGGCCCTCATCCGCACATTAACAAAAGGTTAAGTTCGAGTTGAACAACACCTATCGGCCCTCGGCCGCACATTAATAAAAGGTATAAGTTTGACCCAGCTCAAACAATACCTATTGGCTTAATAAAAGATCAAGTTAGACCCAACTCGAACAACACCAGCAAAAGGTTAAAATTTGACTAAGTTCGAGCAACATCTACCGGCCCTCGACCGCGATTTAAAGAGGTTAAGTTCGACCAAGTTCAAATGACACCTATCGGCCCTCGGTCACATTTCGATAGAAGGTTAAACTTAACCGAACAAAAATCTAAGTCCTACCAAGTTCAAACCTAACCGATCGATCCGCAGACATACTCGATCTATACGGACAAAGGGGTAATTCAGCCCATAGCTATTAAATCCAAAGGCTACAACCAGTCAAAGTACAACAATGAAAGTATGAAGGAGCAAAACACGCAAAGTACAGGAACAAACCACGGCAAATAAGAAAGGCACAAATGAAAGAAAAAACCAACTATGATATTTATAGACAAAGGTTTCTTACAACGGTTCTTGAAGATGCCAGCAAAAATACACAAACTTTTAAAAACAAACTACTGCTGGCCATTGCCATCACGACCCACAATGTCTTCACCGGTCCGATCTTCAACGCCCTCTCCATCCTTACTTGTAGGGTAAATAGAATTGTACCAGGCCTCATCCTCAAGGCGATCTATAACATCCTCCCCGTCTTCATCTTCTTCGCCAAGGTGAGACGTAGACGGGTCATAACCACAAGTAATTCGAGCCTCACAAGCCTTGACCCGAGCATCCTCAAAGCGCACGGCCGGATCGGAGCCTGCCATATGCAACTCACGAAGCACATCTAATTGTTCCTCAGCATGAATTAATTCTTCATACAGCTCACAAGGAACATTGGGGAAGCCAAAAGCCATAGATGAAGAAGGCCTTGTCAAGCAATGAAGGGACTAACTAGATTGGGACTAGGACTGGAACGCCAGCCAATGCCCAAACTTTGTAACTTTCTCTAATCATGTTATCAGAGCAACAACATCAAAGTAATAAGAAACTTACGTTTATCAGAAACACCTCAACAAAAGGCTAAGTTCGACCCTGCTTGAACAACACTTGTCGACCCTTGGCCGCATAATTAATAAAAGGTAAAGTTTGACCTAGCTCGAACAACACCTATCGGCCCTCAGCCGCACATTAACAAAAGGTTAAGTTCGACCCAGCTCGAACAACACCTGTTGGCCCTCGGCAGTACATTAACAAAAGGTTAAGTTCGACCCAACTCGGACAACACCTATTGGCCTCGCCCGCACATTATCAAAAGGTTAAGTTCGACCCAACTCAAACAACACATGTTGGCCCTCGTCCGCACATTAACAAAAGTTTAAGTTCGACCCAGCTCGAACAACACCTATCGGGCCTCGGCCGCACATTAATAAAAGGTATAAGTTTGACCCAGCTCGAACAATACCTATTGGCCCCCGGTCGCACCTTAATAAAAGATCAAGTTCGACCCAACTCGAACAATACCTGCAAAAGGTTAAAATTCGACCAAGTTCGAGAAACACCTACCGGCCCTCAACTGCGATTTAAAGAGGTTAAGTTCGACCAAGTTCAAATGACACCTATTGGCCCTCAGTCACATTTCGATAGAAGGTTAAACTTAACCGAAAAAAGCTAAGTCCTACCAAGTTCAAACCTAACCGATCGATCCGCAGACATACTTGATCTATACGGACAAAGGGGTAATTCAGCCCATAGCTATTCAATCCAAAGACTACAACCAGTCAAAGAATAGAAACAAAAGTATGAAGGAGCAAAACATGCAAAGTACAGGAACAAACCACAACAAATAAGAAAGGCACAAATGAAAGCAAAAACCAACTATGATATTTATAGACCTTTACAAAGGTTTCTTACAACGGCTCTTGAAGACGCCAGCAAAAATACACAAACTTTTAAAAACAAACTACTGTTGGCCATTGCCATCACCACCCACAACGTCTTCACCGGTTCGATCTTCAACGCCCTCTCCATCCTTGCTTGGAGGGTAAATAGAATCGTACCAGGCCTCATCCTCAAGGCGATCTATAATATCCTCCCCGTTTTCCTCTTCTTCGCCAGGGTGAGGCATAGACGAGTCGTAGCCACAAGTAATCCGAGCCTCATGAGCCTAGACCTGAGCATCCTCAAAGTGCACGGCGGGATCGGAGCCCGCCACATGCAACTCACGAAGCACATCTAATTGTTCCTCGGCATGAATCAATTCTTCATAGAGCTCACAAGTAATGTTGGGGAAGCCAAAAACTGTAGATGAAGAAGTCCTTGCAAGAAGTTTGGCCTTCTCGGCCTCCAGAGTAGCAACTCAATCATAAAGATCGGAGGTGTCTTTTTCCAACTCCCCAATCCTTTCATCGAGCCGTTCTTCTTTAGCTCTCACCGTCGACAAGTCATTTTATCGCTCAGAACGAAGGGTTCAGTTCGCTAATTCAAGGAACTCCACCCTTCTCCAAGCCTCCGACCGAGCAAACTCTGCCTTATCAAGCTCTTCCTTTTTCTTGGTGACCTCGCCACTGAGAGCCTCTGCCTTGAACTGGCACTCTTCGAGTTGGCCTCACAGCTGGACCACTTGGGCTTGGAGATCGCTGCATTGGGCCTCTATGCCCCTACTAAGCTCAAGCTCCTCCTTTTTGCTCCTCAATATCCCTTCAAGGACACTGCATTTCTCAACAACCCACATCAGCTCCTCGTCCCTCTTCTTAAGTCGTCCTTCAGGATCCGAACATGGCCGCCTTCGTGAAGCTGACACCGGAGCTCCTGATACTTCCCAAGGCACTTTGTATACTTGTCCTTCATCCTCACATAAATGTCTTTATATCTCTTCTCCTGTCGAGCACTCTCAGTCTCTAGAATAACCGTCTATAAAACAAATAAAATGAGTTAGAACTTATAAAGAAACTAAAGCATAAGGAAAAGAATAGACGATAGTCGTACTTACACGGAGAGCAGAATTGTTATTCGACAGAGTGTTGTCGTTTATCATCTCGAGGGTCGTACCCTCAACCTCAGAATAAAGAGGACCAAGGGTAGGGGCTACTTTCTCGAAATTTAAAAGAAGATTACGATCCATTGGGATCGTAATAGTTCTGGAGCCCCCTTCCAACCTCACCTCGAGTTGAGTAAGTCCCTCGTCGATCATCCTCAACTCGTGTAGATCCATATCGGAGTCAGATCCGACGTCCTCTTCAGTAACGACCTTCTCTATGCCACCAGTAGAAGAGGGGACATCCACTGTAGCCCTAGAAGATGAAGATTTCTCTTGCCTTGAAAGTACATGGCCATCGTCAAACATCCCGCCTTTGACCGTCTTCCCCGTGGTATGCATCGGTGCACTCACGTTCATGTCCTCCAAATACGAAACCTCGGAGTCCACCCTAGTGCTTTCTCCAACATGCATTATTGTCATCTCTCGAAGAATGAAATCTCCTTCTTCCAAGTCGATGACTACTGGCCTTTCTCCTCCCGCATCCGTGGCTCTCCGCTTACGAGGCATTAGACTACTGTCCTCAGGAGAAATATCGTCATAGTAGACAGAACAGAAGCAAGTTCTTGGACTGCGGTAGCCGAGGGAGGGGTCGGCACAGAAGCGACGGTAGTCGCAATAGGGGCGGAAGCCAAAGGTACAACAGCCTTCCTTCAAAAGGTTGGCACCGGTGCCCGACTCCTTCGAAAAGACCCCCAGCCTGGGAAAGAAACAAATGTTGAAGTTAGCAAAATGAATCGACGTACAACAAAAAATGAAAATACCACAGGAAAATAGAAGAGGTTACCTTTCGAAGGAAGATCTGGTCTGAACTTCTTGATAAAGCTCGGCCAGTCGCGGATCCCTACGACATGGGGAAGGATTTGCTCGACCCAGTCAGAAATGCACGTGACTAAAAGGGGAGGCTGATTGTTTGCTACAAGGAAAGGGAAGGTCCTTCAATTAATGCCGAGCAAGTAAAGGAAAGCAAACAAAGAATGAGCACTTACATATGTAATTCCAAGCCTTGGGAAAGCCATCACGTCCTCGGTCCTGAAGTAGAAAAAATTGAGTCAGAATTAGCGACTGCACTTATCATCCGTCTTCACCACCCAACATTTGCCTCCATGATGGCAAAGATTCAGCATCGTTCCTCTATAAAATGTAGGGGCAAAGAGATGATCCAAATACTGCAGTGTCAGTTCAAACCCGGCCAGCTCGGTAAATTTGGTCAGCATTCTAATAATTTTGTAGACGTACGACGCAAGCTGAGTAGGGCAGACACCGTAGTGATGACAGAATTTTCCCACTAACGGAATGAGGGGGAACGAATAACCGATGAGGAAGGGATAAGCATATAGAGTGCAGTATCCGGGGCGATGAACCTATACCACATCCTCACCAACCGGGATCAGTTCGACATGGTTTGGAAGGCCAAACTTGGCCTTGAGTTCTGCCAATTCTTTAGGCGTCATCGTCGATTGGAAAATTCCAGGCACGATGTCTAGTGATTTGGTGAGGTCGGACTTAACGTTAGGATTGCGGGGGATTATTTTCTCCACTGACGGAAATGCTTCTTCATCAACAATAGTGGAAGTACCCTCCCCATGAGAAGGAAACACAACTGCTAAAGGATGAATGCAACTCCCTTCACCAGTGTTTGATGGTAAATTAGACTTGATGCAAGGTAGTAAAGAAGAATAACAAGCGGGAAAGAATGGGAATGAAGTAGGGCAACAGAGTGAGGAAAGGAAGTTTAGAGAATAAAATGGCAAAAAGAAGGATGGTGCTCTAGAAAGTTAGAAGAAATAAACTTCAAACTCAAGTCCACAAACCTCTATTTATAGAGATCATGGCACTAAACCCGAAAACGGTTCATCTTAATTGGCACCGGAATCGAAACGGTAGATCCAATCAAGAGTCACACATGAATTGAGGCAACATATCAGGAATTTGCGTCATAATGACACCTGATATTATGATGTCATTCTATTCCTTGGACAGGATAACTCCAACAAAATTGCCCGGGAAACTTGTGGTATTTGAAATATACGGCCCATAAAGGGCAACGTGGCATGTTCGACATGACGATTACGACTCTTGCAGCTTACTCGATAAGTTCAACCGAAAATGACATTATTCGCTCATTAAGCTCACCTACGACGACGACCTCAATAAGCGGAGGGACTAACTATATGGGTCAAAAATTATCTCTAATATGATCAAACTATGTTAACATTAAGGAGGCATTCACAGACTACCATATGTCACTAATACGACTCTAATGGGGACCTGTCCAAGGTCGAAGTGGTTCCAGAAATGATGAAGGTTGCGGTTGAGGAGTCAGTAAAGATCAAGGTCGAGAAGTTGTCATAGGTCAAGGTCAAGGTTGAGCATCTTAGACAGAGTTATAACAGCTAGTTTTAAGATATGACACTTAAGAGAATATTCTAATGGATATTATTTGTACCTGTACTATTAGGGTTTCTAGAAATATCTCCCCTATAAATAGAAAGAGACACAATTATAGGGGACAAGAGATATACACTTGTAAGAAAATACATTGACTTTATAGAAAGAATCTGATCATATTACAAGCATATGAAAACAACATTTTTACTAAGATTCTTGTCTAGCTTTTCCATTTAATCCGAGAACAACCTGAGTGTTCTAAGGTTCATCAATCATTCTTCATTGTCAGAAAGAATATCCATGGATCCCACCCCTTTTCGAGTGAGTCACACGTTTTTATTTACTTAAATGCCATTCATTGCTATTTATTACTATTTAATGCTATCTTCCACCTTGTTGGATCATTGAATACTATTATTAGTGCTCACATCATTACCATTCGGTCAAATATACATATTATCTGTCATAAAACCAATAACTTTATCTTTTGGATATTATTATTAGCTAAGATTGACTCTTCTTTATATAAATCTAATTGGTTGAACCAAGATTTGTATTTTGGGTCAAACAAAAATAAGGAACAACAAAAATATCAAAATAATACGTAGTTATACTACGTGGTTTAGTATATCGTTTCATCGTTATTTCTTGTAGTAATTTACTCTTCATGCTATAACACATTTCCAACATTTTTGTCCTTTATTCCTATAGTATGCCTCGAATACAATAGGTTAAATTATCAAGAAAGCCAGGTTATGTCATGACCCAAAACCCACTATAGGTCGTGATGGCGCCTTACGCCGCCGTCAGACAAGCCAACGTGATCGGTCAACTTAATTACTTATTTTGATTACTTTAAAATCATAATTCCCAATAAATAAATAGTATAGAAGCTGGTACTCGTAGAAAATAGGTGATATTATTTTTCCAATTCCTATATAAAAATATAAGTTTCAAAGTGAAATGATAACAATTGCATGAACTACAATAAGGAACAATCAGTAGGAACCCCCAAAATCCGGTGTCACAAGTACATGAACATCTACTAAGGAGTACAAGAATAATACAACAACCGTCTGAAATACAAGTTAGATGGGGATAATAAATAACGATGATGGAGACTCTGTATGTTGCGGATCGTAACAAGGAAATGTAGCTCACCAAAAAGTCCCCGCAAAAGCTGCGCTTCTACACCCAGAGGATCACCGGAAGCAATGTGCAAACAAAATAACATGCTCCAAAACCTCTCTAGCACCTCAAATCGATGCTCGTCGCTCCAAAACTAGTCAAACAATGTGCAAACAAAATAAAAATGTACTTTAATACTCATAATAAATCAATTCATAACAATTCCTAATTTCGCTCGAAAAGTCAATAAAATAAACCCTCAGGCCCACGTGCCTGGATTCCCAAAGTTTTCGAAGATAAACTTTACCCATAACACTATGAACTCAAATATATGGTTTATTCCCAATTCCATGTCCAATTTCGTGGTCAAAATTCAAAAATACAAAATTCTAGGTTTTCTACCAAAATCTCAAATTTCTACTAAATTCCATGTTTAAATCTATATATAACCCATGTATTTAACTTGTAATAGGTGAGAAATCACTTACCTTATGTTTTTTATGAAAATCCCCCCAAAATGGCTCCCCAAATTCGGCCAACCCAAGTGAAAAATGAAAGAAGAAGAGCCACATCACGTTCTTAAAACAACTCTGCCCAACAATATTTTCGCATCTGCGGTCCCCTGGTTGCTTCTGCCACAACCGCTTCTGCGGCTTCAATTTTGCACCTGCGAGAACCCAGGCCAGGTCGGCGTCCGCATCTGCGGTGCTTGTTGCGCACCTGCGCCTTGATACGTGGGGATATTGACTACTTATTAGCACTTTTTAGCTCTCGTTTTAGTCCAAAAGTATTTAATTGTATTTCGAAAACTGATGAAATATGCTTAATTGCAGGAGTATTGAAAAATGAGTTACTAAGATGAAATCCAACTCAAAAAGGAGTGATCTGAACTCAAGGACAAAAATCAGGCATAGAAGCTCAAGTGCGGACCACCGATTTTTTTCTGCGGCCGCAAAATGTGAAGAAAATTTAACAGAGTCCAAGTGCAAAGTGCAGACCGCACAATTATTGTGCGGCCGCAGAAGCTATGCAAGAGCTAAAGTTCAGAGAGTCTCATTTCAATCTCAAAAAGAAATGCGGACCGCACAATAATTGTGCGGCAACAGAAATCAGCTACGCGACCGCACTCAGAAATGTGCGGTCCGCAGAAGAGCCCTGTGCGGCTGCACCAAAAATTATGCGAACCGCAGAATATGAGAGATGCAGCCGCAATCCAGAATTGTGCGGCCGCAGAGTCAACTCCTGTCAAGACTGAATAGAAGTATGGACCGCACATGGAATTGTGCGGCCGCAAAACCTCCGAAAGGGCATTTTTGTTCGAAAATTCCAGCTTTGTATAAATAGACTAGTTTCACGAAATTAGGTCAAGTTTGAAATATTGAAAATCCTGTATCCGTTTTTACTTGCCTCTTTAGGCAACTTTAGCTTACTTTGGTGATTTAACATTGGATTTTTATCTTTTAATCTTGCAATATATTAGTTTTATCATCTTTTCTTCTTTATTTTCTTCTATACCCATTATGAGTAGTTAGATTTCTAACTAGGGTTGTGACCCAACCCTAGTGTGTAAACCTAATGGATGTTTGATTTATGGATTGTTTATGGTTGGGAGTTTATTATTTAGCCTTGTTCTTGCTTTTGATTGTAGAATTAATGGTTGCAAACATTAGTTCATGCCTATTTGACTTGGTCTCTTCTTGAGAAAGAGAGACTTAGTCTAGGAAAACTTGGCTAACAAGAATTTGGGACAAAATCAAGAGATTGATAGTCCCAATTGAAGGGTTGAACCTAGAGATAGTAAAACCCGACTTGAGCATTTTATCAATTGTTTTGTTCAATACTCATTTGGACTTGAGAAAGCCAAATTGGGAAAAATTACTCTCTTACCGAGAGGTATTGAGTGGGTACTTGAGTGTTGATAGCTATAATACACACCGACCAACGAAATAAGCTTTTACAGTTTACAACCCATTAGGCAAATACCTAGGTGAAGGTCATAGCCTTAGGCCTTTTACACTATCTGAAAGCAACAACAAAAATAATTTCTTAGTTTTAATTATTTATCTTGCAATCTTAGTTTAAACTAGATCTAGAATCAACCAAATGTTATGGAAGTGTAATTTAAGATAGTTCAAGCTCATTCACCATAATATATACTTCTAAATCCCATTCATATAGCTCCATGTGGAATTCGACCCCGACTCTCTGTTGGATATTACTATTGCATCGACCGTTTCATAACCTTAAATAGAGGTGTGACTTGGACGAGTTCAATTTTTGGCGCCGTTGCCGGGGAGCTAAAAATGAATTTAGCTATATATTTGGTTTTGTGTGTGAATTGTCTTCTTTTCCTTCCATGTTACTAATCTTTTTGATGAAACAATTGTAGGTGAAACAATTGTAGGTGAAACAATAGCTCTCAACAACAATGATCCTCTCGGAAATATGCCTTTGGGGGATGTGGACGTGGAAGATGACCAAGTAGAAGAGGTTCCTCTTGAACCTCAAGAAAATAGACGAGGCCGACCGCCTGAAGACAACGTTCCCATTCCACCCCTAACTCCACCAAGAGCGGCTCCACACCAGGTGTTGCCGAATGAAGGGTATGCAAGTGCCATAGTCCCGCCTCGCATTAGGGCGGGAAACTTTTAAATCACAATTGTTATGCTCACATTGCTAGAGCAACGAGGATTCTTCACCGAGGCTCCGAATCAAAATGCGTACAAACACTTGATAGGGTTTGTGGACACTTGCTGGGGGAGTAAACAGACAAACGTCTCCAAGGATTCTTTAAGGTTGAGGCTATTTCCTTTCTCTCTATGGGGTAAAGCCTTGGATTGGTTAGAAAGGTTGCCAAACCATTCCATACATACATGGGATGAATTGGCGAAGAAATTTATTTTCAAGTTCTTTTCTCCCGGGCATATGGCTATTCTTAGAGACGAGATTCTAGCATTCAAACAAGAACCTAATGAGCTGTTGCATGAAATATGGGAGAGGTACTGAACTATGGTGAAAGAGTGCCCAAACAATGACACGACGGAGGCCATGATTCAACAAACTTTCTATAGAGGGGTCAATACTACCAATCAATACGTGGTCAACCAACTTGCCAGTGGAAATTTCATGACAATACCATATGCATAAGCTTGTGAGATCTTAGATGAAATGGAGGATACTTCATCGGCATGGCAAAGTAGAGCAAATTTTGCTCAAGGTGATCCAAACGTGATTCACCTACATAAAGAATTGCGTGATCATGGGCAAGCAATTGCCGAGTTGACCACCACAATGAATCAATTAGACAAGGCTCAACTTCAACAAGTGCAAGGTCCTAAGCAAGTCAATGCAATGGAGGGAGTTAATACGATGGTAAACAAGAGAAGGCAAAAGGGTCCTCAAGTGCAAAACCGTGCGGAACATTATGTGCAAGAAGATAGTGGATTTGATAAAGATGAATCTTACAATGAACAAGAGGAGGAAGTACAATATGTGAACAACTTCCAAGGGCAAAGAAACAATTCTCAAGGCCCGAATCAACAACAATGGCGACCTTATGGTAATCAAGGGAATTGGAATTCTAGCAACCAATGTAATTGGAATGGTGGTAACAACCAAGGGAATTGGAACAATCAAAACAATCAAGGAAATTGGAATGGTCAAAATAACCAAGGCAATTGGAGTGGCAATAGTAAAGGATATTGGGGAGGCAACAACCAAGGGGTATGGAATAATAACCAAGGAAATTGGGGGTCGGGCTTTCAAAGGCCCCCGATGTATCAACAACCGAGCAACCCGCCTCCTTATCCTTCCCATGGTCCAAGCTCTTCCAACAATGAGATGGGACGAATTGAGAACATGTTAAAACAAATGATGGAGAAGAATGCCGACTCTGATGCCCAACTAGCCTCTCACAACACTTCAATTCTCAATTTGGAAGTTTTGGGGGCAAATCTTGCAAGCTTTAAACACTCGTCCTAAGGGGGCACCAAGTGATACGGTGGTGAACCCAAAGGATGGGAACAACACGGGACATGCCATGGCAGTTTCTACAAGGAGTGAAAAAGGTGGGGATGCACATACCTCAAGTCAAAGGAAAATTATGGATGATGAGTAAGTGGTACAAGAAGATGAGATCTCAAACAATGTGGTGCAAGCAAATGATGAAATAAGAATTGATATTGATGACAATGTGGAGGAGACTCAAGACGAAGTGAACCCATCTTGGGAGAACATTGTTGACATACCAAAATCGGTAGAGCCAAAGGCTAAGGCACCAATGCCAATGCCTCCTCATCCATATCCTCAAAGGCTTGCCAAGCAAAATGGCGAGAATCAATTCAAAAAGTTCATTAACATGATGAAGAGTCTATCTATTAATGTGCCATTGGTTGAGGCTTTGGAGCAAATGCCCGGTTATTCAAAGTTCATGAAGGACTTGGTGACAAAGAAGCGGTCGATGAATTGTGAAACTATAAAGATGACTCATCAAGTGAGTGTAATTGTGCATTCAATAGCTTCTAAATTGGAAGATCCCGGTGCTTTCACAATCCCTTGTACCATTGGAAGTGCCAGCTTTGCTAAAGCTCTTTGTGATCCTTGGGCAAGTATCAATTTGATGCCCTATTCAGTTTTTAAGACTTTGGGAATTGGGCAACGAAGACCCATATCTATGAGATTACAAATGGCGGATCGTACCATGAAGAGACCATTGGGTATAATTGATGATGTGTTGGTTCATGTTGATAAATTCATTATCCCGGCGGATTTTGTTATTCTTGATTGTGAAGTGGACTATGAGGTACCGATTATTCTTGGTAGGCCTTTCCTTGCTATGGGAAAGGCTCTTGTTGATGTGGAAGCCGGTGAACTCACTTTCCGGGTGAGTGATGAAAATGCGATGTTCCATGTGTGCAAATCTATGAGGCAACCGAATAGCAATGAAGTATGTGTGTGGACTTGGTGACCGATGTTATTATTAATGATACAAGTGCCACGATTAATGTGGATGACATGTTGGAGGCCGTTTTGCTAAATTTTGATGATGGAAAAATGGATGGTTCCATGGAATGTGTAAATTCTTTGCAAGGGATGGGGTCATACAATTATGCACCTCGGAAACTTTCCTTGGATCTTGAAAATAGAAAAACTCCTCTTACAAAGCCTTCAATTGAAGAGCCTCCTATCTTGGAGTTGAAGCCATTGCCTCTACATCTCAGGTATGAATTTCTTGGCCCTTGGTCTACTTTACCGGCTATTCTTTCCTCTTGTTTGACTAACGTGCAGGTTGACTCTACATTGGCGGTGCTCAACAAGAGGAAGAAATCTATTGGGTGGACTTTGGTGGATATTTGGGGAATAAGCCCCATATTTTGCATGCACAAGATAAATTTGGAGGAAGATGCCAAACCCTCCATTGAACATCAAAGGAGACTCAATAAAGCAATGCAAGAGGTGGTCAAAAAGGAGATCATAAAGTGGTTGGATATTGGGTTTATCTACCCCATTTCTGATAGTTCGTGGACTTCTCCAATGCAATGCGTTCCGAAGAAGGGGGGGCATAACTGTGGTCACCAATTATAAGAACAAGTTGATTCCAACAAGAACAGTAACCGGGTGGAGAGTGTGTATGGACTATAGGAAACTAAACAAAGTCACAAGGAAAGACCATTTCCCATTACCCTTTCTTGACCAAATGCTTGATAGGTTGGCCGGCCGGGCATTCTATTGCTTTCTAGATGGATATTCTGGCTACAATCAAATCCTTATTGCCCCGGAAGATCAAGATAAAACAACCTTCACTTGTTCCTATGGCACTTTCGCTTTCAAGCGGATGCCATTTGGCTTATGCAATGCACTAGTAACTTTTCAATGGTGTATGATGACGATCTTTACGAATATGGAAGAGGACTACCTTGAAGTCTTCATGGATGACTTTTCGGTAGTCGGGAATTCCTTTGATGATTGCTTGGCAAATTTGGATAGGTCTTGGCAGGATGTGAAGAGACAAACTTGGTGTTGAATTGGGAGAAATTCCATTTCATGGTCTAGGAGGGTATTGTCCTTGGCCACAAGATTTCAAAGAAGGGGATTGAGGTTGACAAGGCAAAAATAGAGGCGATTTCTAAACTTCCACCTCCAACATCCATGAAGGGCGCGAGAAGTTTCTTGGGTCACCCGGGGTTCTACCGGCGTTTCATAAAGGATTTTTCCAAGGTGGTGAACCCTTGTGCAAGCTTTTGGAGAAAGATGCTAAATTTCACTTCAATTATGATTGCATGAGAGCATTCAAATTGCTCAAGTTCAAGTTGACAACTACTCCCATTATCACCGCCCCGAATTGGAGCATTCCTTTTGAGCTCATGTGTGATGCTAGTGATGTGGCGGTTGGAGCAGTTCTGGGGCAACGTATCAACAAGATCTTTCATCCGGTATACTATGCTAGTAAGACAATGAATGATGCCCAAGTCAATTACACTGTGACCGAAAAAGAGCTCCTTGCCATTGTGTTTGCTATTGAAAAGTTCCGCTTGTACTTGATGGGTGCAAAAGTGAGTGTCCACACGGATCATGCGGTACTTTGTTACCTTATGAGCAAGAAATATTCCAAAGCCCGGTTCATGAGGTGGGTGCTTTTTTTGCAAGAGTTTGACATAGACATCCAAGTCCGAAAAGGAAGTAAAACCAAGTGGCGGACCACTTGTCTCATTTGGAGGAGGAGGGGAGGCCGCATGATGGCCTTGAAATCAATGACTCCTTCCCCGATAAGCAACTCTTAGCCATTTCAATGAAAGAGGTGCCATGGTTCACGGATCTAGAAAATTTTCTTATGAGTGGTATTATACCGGATGGGTTCTCTTCAAACCAAAGGAAGAAGCTCAAACGGGATTGCCAAGACTATTATTGGGATGAACCGTACCTTTTCCAGATTTGTACGGATGTAGTGATTAGAAGATGTGTACCGGAGGAGGAACAATGTGAAATTCTTGGGGCTTGTCATTCTTCGCCATATAGTGGTCATCATGGTGGAGCAAGAACGTCGGCCAAAGTGTTAAGTTGCGGTTTCTATTGGCCCACTATTTACAAGGATGCAAGTGATCTCGTCAAGCGTTGTGATGAATGTCAAAGGGCCGGTGGAATCTCAAAGAAAAATAAAATTTCCCTCACCACCATTTTGGAGATTGATATTTTCGATGTATGGGGTATTGACTTCATGGGTCCCTTTGTGAGTTCTTTTGGAAACACCTATATCTTGGTAGCTATTGCTTATGTGTCAAAATGGGTTGAGGCCGTTGCTCTACCCAACAGTGAAGCGATAAGTGTGGTGGCGTTTTTGAAAAATAATATTTTCACAAGATTTGGAACTCCAAGGGCTATCATAAGTGATGTGGGATCGCATTTTTGCAATAAAGATTTTGATACCTTACTCACCAAGTATGGTGTCACTCAGAAAGTTACGACTCCCTATCATCCTCAAGAAAGTGGTCAAGTGAAAGTCTCCAACCGGGAGATAAAGAGTATTTTGTCCAAAACAGTAAATGTTAATAGGACAGATTGATCAAAGAAGCTTGATGATGCACTATGGGCTTATCGGACTACTTTCAAAACTCCTATCGGGATGTCTCCATACCGGTTGGTGTTTGGCAAAGCTTGTCACATTCCGGTGGAACTTGAGCATAAGGCCATGTGGGCTTTGAAGAAGCTAAATCTTGATTGGGATGCAGCTTCCGCATTGCGGGTTGCACATTTGAATGAGCTAGATGAATTCCGATAACATGCATTATGCATATACAAGTTCATCCTTAATACAAGGAAAAGATGAAGTACCTCCATGAAAAGTACATTCAGAACAAGGAGTTTAAAGAAGGTGATCTTGTGTTGTTGTTCAATTCACGATTGAAGATGTTTCCTGAAAAGTTGAAATCCAAATGGAGTGGTCCCTTTGAAATTGTGGGTGTGACACCTTTTGATGCATTGGACTTGAAGAATAAAAATAATGAGGTATTCCGAGTCAATGGTCATCGGGTGAAGCATTATTTGGGACAAGTTGATGATGTCCACGTGGTGGCAGTGATTCATTTGAAGTGATGGTAATCTGCGTCGTGCCGCATCGTTAAATCAGGCGCTTCTTTGGAGGCAACCCATGTTTCTTTTTCTTATTCTTTTTCTTCTTCTTTAGATAGATCTTCTTTTGTGCTAACTGGTTTTGAAGTGTGTTGCAGGAATGATTATGCTTTACAGGGACTGTGCTTAGAAAAAATGGCTAAGTGTGAAAAAAGTGCGGACCGCACAATTTGGAATGCCATAGTAGAAAGGGATCTGCGGCCGCACAATTCTTGTGCGGACCGCACAACTGGAGATTAAAAAATTGCAAACTCTCTGAAGTTTGCCTGTCAGAGAAATGGCCAAAGTGCAGCCGCACCAAAATCTACGGCCACACTAAAAAATGTGCGGATCGCAGATTAACAAAGGGTAAATGTGTAACAGGTAAAGGAGTACGGACAGCACATTAAATTGTGCGGCCACACTCATCTCTTGAACTCTTGACCTAACCGGTCAAGTATAAATAGTAGCCTTCTCACTACTGTTGAGACTTTACGAACTTTGAACATTTAACACAAAGGCAAACACAATGCACTCAATTGATTCACGCATCTAACACTCATTTCATCATCTTTGATCACTCCTTAATACCACTTCATCACTGGTATGTTCAAATCATCCTTAGAATTTTTCAATTTTCTTAATTTAGTTGATAATTTGTTTAGTTATTTCCAATTGTCAAATTCATAACCATATGGACTGTATTTTGTGTGGTTAAACTCCTAGTTGCTATATGGGGGATAGGTATTTGGTTTATATAGTTTAATTGCTACTACCATGTCCAAATTGTGCGTAAAAGTAGAAACCCTAGAATCTGCCCGATAAAGTTTTGAATTGTGCGGCCGCATAAGAAATTATGCGGTCCGCAAATCAGTAGGCTAGGGCATTTGGTGTAGAATGATTGTGCGTACACACTTAAAATTGTGCGGTCCACAGAAATTCAACCGCGGCCGCAGATCAAGCAATTCTCTGTCTTCAGAGAGTTGTCATTTTTGATGTTTCAATGTGCAGCTGCACCCAAAATTGTGCGGTCCGCATAAATTGAACCGCGGCCGCAGAAAAGTGTGTGCGGCCGTAGATCAAGCAATTCTCTGTCTTCAAAGAGTTGTCATTTTTGAAGTTTCAATGTGCGGCCGCACCCAAAATTGTGCGGATCGAAGAATCATCACTGCGACCGCACTTTCAAATTGTGCGGTCTGCACAACCCCATCTGTGGCTGCACTAAAAAATGTGCGGTCCGCACTTCCTTAACCTGCAACATGTTTTGTTCTAAAAATTTTCTGCTCACTTGCACTTAACTAGAACTGACTCTTACTGCTATTTTGTGCAGAATATGGTTAGATCACGTGGTCGTGGTGATACATCAAAGGGGAGGGCTGAAGCTTCTAGAGGCAGAGGCAAAAACACCTTACCCCTCACCCTCCAAAAAATGACCAGTAAGAAGGCAACAACAGGCCGAGGTAGACAGTCGGAGCTCTCCGAATCAAGTTCATATGCCCCATCTAGGGAAGTATCAGAGGGCGACTCAGTGCAAAGGCAGCCTGCTGTGCAATCACAGCCACAACTACCCCAGGATAGATACCGATTGAGAAATGAGCCTACCTCTTCTGAGAGTACTTCTGAGGGGTCGGAAGGGAACAGTTAGGCTTCAGAGCCTTCATCTACACATGCCCCTAATGCACCAGTTACTACAGTGGATGTGGTTGATATCCCGAATGATGGCCGAGGGGGCGATACCAGTGATACCAGAGTTGCAGGCCTGGAGAGGTCAAAGAAAAAGGACGTTTAGGAAGATAGGTTTGTGAGCCTGACTGCATTCAACAGGTTCTGAGAGTGGTGGCCGCAGAGATCGCTCACTCTTGAGTGCCAGCTTGTGTTGAAAGATCTGGATTGATACAACCCAAATGTGTTAAGACAATTTCGGGAAATAAAAGGGTTGAAATGGTTCACTCAAAGTGTAGTGGATGCCAAAGAGCACTTGGTCCGGGAATTTTATGCCAACGTGGCACACATCAAGAAGGGGACCAAAGTGACGAAAGTGAGGAACTTGAAAGTGAGGTTTGACCAAACCACCCTGAACACATACCTAAGGTTGGAGGATGTGGAGCCAGTGCAATACTTGGAAAAACTGGCTATGGGCGATGCAGCTCTCCCATGGCTAGCTGAGCTTCTGGCAGCTCCGGAACCACCACCACCATGGATACAACATGGATTCCAATTCAGCGGAACACCCTGCATTTTGAGGCAAAGGGATGGCAAACATTTGTGTGTAGCAGAATAGACCCATGCCGGAATACAACAAATCTACCAATCCAGCAAGCAGTGCTATTCGCCTCGATCATGGACGGGTACCCAATCAATGTGGGTGCTGTGATATCGGTCAACATGTCCTTGATTTCCAGGCAATGTGACACCTCCTACCCGTATCCCAACACTATCACTGAGTACCTCACAGATGCGGCAGTGGAACCAAGGGATTTTGACACCAAGGTGAAGGCGAAGAAGCCTTTCTCGTGGTATTCGTTGATGGATGGTGGAAACCCAAAAAAGATAGGTAAGCCCTCTACTACTGCAGGACAGTATGATGAGCCTGCCGGGGTAGCTACTAGGATAGTTGACATGCCATCTACTTAAGCAAATCCTTCTGATAGTGCAGCATCTATGCCTCCACCTCTTTCTTCAGGTCCTTCAGCATCAGTGCCTTCCACATCGGTTTTGAAGCCAGTGCCCATGCCTGCTCATCCACTAACTGCACTACGAGTCTCCCAAACACTGGCGAGCCTCAACAACTAGATGCAGACAACCACTACAAAGTTGACTGACAAATCCAGTGCTGTTGCAGCACAATCATCCATCTCGGCACCCCAAATTCCTTTGACAGTGGAGGACACATTAAAGAAGATCTTGGAGAACCAGGCCACTATCATGAACACCCTGGTAGCACATGGCATAGTGATTGAGGAGCTTGGGAAGTAGGTAAAGAAAATGAAGTAATCCCAGGCGTCCAAGAAATCAGTTGACAGACTGATGAGAGAGGTAACTAAGATAGCAGCAGCTGGTGACCTTCCATTTGACATGCTGATGGGGACAGACCCAGTAGCACCAGTAGATCCAGTTGGCTAGTCTGAGAAGCCATACATGGCTGCCGACACTGCTGAGGCGGTGCGCCAGATGTTCACTAATCCAGTTACTCCCAGAGCTGGGGATGATAAGATCCAGTTAGAGGAGACTGAGGGCGGTGACGCTGATATGGACACATAGATGTCCAAGGCCACATAGGGAGTCCTCTTTACTCTTACCTTTCCTTATTCTTATTTTGTTTAGCATTGGGGACAATGCTTATTTTTATTCAGGGGGTGGAGTTTATTTGATATTTGGATATTTGACATTTGGTTTGTAATAACTGATAACATTTTCCTCTTTCCTTTTATTTAGGTATATATTCTTCCCTCTTTCTCTATTGATGTATATATTCTATATTTTCCCCTCTCAGTATGTACATTCATTTATGTCTTTAGTAGTTTTCTTTGTAGCTTCTTTATTTTGTTTTCTTATTAGTCTATGTTTAATTTTGTAGCTTCTTTTTATGTTTTTAGTAGTCAATAAGCCTATGGTTTTTTAATGCCACGGTTCTTTCCAAAGGTAGTTTTTGTGTGATCCGGGTGATTCTTCCCAACGATGGATGGCATGACAACCTTCTTAAGGGAGTGAGTCCATTTTTGATGTTTAGGTAAGAATAGTAGTAGTAATGAATAAAAGAGTCAAACATGCTTCACTTGGTACCAGCACACTTAACTACGTGTTTATGGTTAAAAACAAGTTTCTCGGGAAAGAAGTAGCTCTAATTAGCGACCTTGTGACTCTTGCGTTGACTTAGGCAATCATCGAATGGTTTAGTCGAGCCATAGTGATTTTCAATCTTGAATATGGTCGTTATGGGCCCTCGACTATATCCTTTTTTACATTCCAGCTGCGTGAGAGGTGAGATGATTTTGTTGCAAGTCCAAGTACCCGTGCAAATGGTCTAGAACTTGCCCCGAATGTGTTTCTAGGCGAAATATTAAGTTTTGCTTGGCTTGAGAAGTGATTGTAGGCTCTCCTTGACCCGCTTGAAATTTTCCATGACCCGTCGAAGTTGTTATCCCTAGTCAACCCATTTGAACCTAAAACCTTTCTCATTTGATAAACATGTTACAAGCCTTTACCCGTTTTGTAGTGACACTCTCTTGGCCCCTTAACACTCTTGAGAAATAATTGGCTAAAACATAAGCTTGGGGGAGAAACGAGGAGTTTGAAAAAGGTATAAAGGCATAAAAAGAGAAAAGAAATGAAGAAAAGGGAAGGCAAGAAAAAGAAAGAAGAACAAAAAGAAAAAAATGCAAAAAAGAAAGTGAATAAGTTGAAAAATTGAAGGGAATTCAAAGAATGGTAATGATGCAAAGCATGGAGAAAACAAAGAAGGAGGAAATGAATATCATAACCAAGAAAGAGTAATGCTAAGTCTTTCTAACCCGCCTATGGGAAAGAAAATGCCTCCTAAAAGTGGCATAGCATGAGCCGATAAGAGAAAATGGAGTGCTTAAGGAAAGATGAACCCGTTCTATCATAGTATATCCAACCTTAGTCCAAAAGCCTTCATTACATTCCTAAAACGCCCTATGTTATTTCAAGCTGAGTGAGCTTACATTAGTGGTGATTTACATGGGGGGGCAAGCCTATGGTACTTAAAGCCGTACTTGCAACATTCTTTTAAAAGAGATGAGCGAACCTTTCACAAAACTTTAAATTGAGTATTACATTCTTAAGTGAGGTGCAAACGGAGAGTAGAAGAAGAGGAGTTTGGAATCCATAATGACCTACATGAAAGATCGAGCTTCCTTGATGAATAAAGTCAACTCTTGATGCTCAAGTGTCACATTAGAACTATTTGTGCTTTAAACTTCAAATCATTGCCTTGTTGATAATTCATAAGTGTTGTGGGTAATTGTTGGTCCCAATTGATGTGTGTTTGATACACCTTAGATTAGCTGGAATAGTTCTTATCTTGTGGAGATGGGAATTACCTTATTTGCTTGCGGACAAGCAAAAGCTTAAGTTTGGGGGAGTTGATAAGTAGGGAATTTGACTACTTATTAGCGTTTTTTAACTCTCGTTTTAGTCCAAAATAATTTAATTGTATTCTCGAAAACTGATGAAATATGCTTAATTGCAGGAGTATTGAAAAATGAGACACTAAGATGAAATCCAACTCAAAAAGGAATGATCTGAACTCAAGGACAAAAATCAGGCACAGAAGCTCAAGTGCGGACCTCAGATTTTTATCTGCGGCCGCAAAATGTGAAGGAAAGTTAACAGAGTCCAAGTGCAAAGTGCGGACCACACAATTTTTGTGAGGCCGCAGAAGCTATGCAAGAGCTAAAGTTTAGAGAGTCTCATTTCAATCTCAAAAATAAATGTGGACCGCACAATAATTGTGCCTCCGCAGAAATCAGCTACGCGGCCGCACTCAGAAATGTGCGATCTGCAAAAGAGCGTTGTGCAGCCGCACCAAGAGTTGTGCGGACCGCAAAATATGAGAGATGCGGCCGCAATCTAGAATTGTGCGGCCGTAGAGTCAACTCCTGTCAAGACTGAAGAGAAGTGCGGACCGCACATGGAATTGTGCGGCCGCAGAACCTCCAAAAGGGCATTTTTGTCTAAAAATTCCAGCTTTGTATAAATAGACTAGTTTCACGAAATTAGGTCAAGTTTGAAATATTGAAAGTCCTGTAGCCGTTTTTACTTGCCTTTTAGGTAACTTTAGCTTACTTTGGTGATTTAACATTGGATTTTTATCTTTTAATCTTGCAATATATCAGTTTTATCATGTTTTCTTCTTTATTTTCTTCTATACCCATTATGAGTAGCTAGATTTCTAACTAGGGTTGTAACCCAACCCTAGTATGTAAACCTAATGGGTGTTTGATTTATGGCTTGTTTATGGTTGAGAGTTTATTATTTAGCCTTGTTCTTGCTTTTGATTGTAGAATTAATGGTTACAAACATTAGTTCATGCCTATTTGACTTGGTCTCTTCTTGAGGAAGGGAGACTTAGTCTAGGAAAACTTGGCTAACAAGAATTTGGGACAAAATCAAGAGATTGATAGTCCCAATTAAAGGGTTGAACCTAGAGATAATAAAATCTGACTTGAGCATTTTATCAACTATTTTGTTCAATACCCATTTGGACTTGAGAAAGCCAAATTGGAAAAAATCACTCTCTTACTGAGAGGTATTGAGTGGGTACTTGAGTGTTGATAGCTATAATACACCACGACCAACGAAACAAGCTTTACAGTTTACAACCCCTTAGTCAAACACCTAGGTGAAGGTCATAGCCCTAGGCCTTTTACACTATTTGAAAGCAACAACAAAAATAATTTCTTAGTTTTAATTATTTATCTTGCAATCTTAGTTTAAACTAGATCTAGAATCAACCAAATATTGTGGAAGTGTAATTTAAGATAGTTCAAGCTCATTCACCATAATATATACTTCTAAATCCCATTCATATAGCTCTCTTTGGAATTCGACCCCGATTCTCTGTTGGGCATTACTATTGCATCGACCTTTTCATAACCTCAAATAGAGGTGTGACTTGGACGAGATCACGCCCCCACTTCTACGATTCCCCTCCACAGGTGCGGTTCCGCTTCTGCGATTCCCCTCCGCAGGTGTGGTTCCGCTTCTGTGGCAAAAATGACCGCATCTGCAGTCCCAGCACTTCCCAACCAAAATCCGCTCCTGCGCTTGCCTGGTCGCTTCTGCGGCGTCACATAAACCACTTTTTTTCCGCAGGTGCGATTACACCATTTCCCAGCTGCCTCAGCAGTTCTCCCAAGTCCAAACTCGATCCGTTTCCAATCCGATTTGCACCCGAGGCTCCTGGGGTCCCGTCCAAACATACCAACGCATCCCAAAACACATTACAAATTTAGTCGAGGCCTCAAATCATGCCAAACATCATCAAAACTGCAAAGCGACGGTTGAAATCCTTCTTTTAACTTTCAAACTTTCAAACTTCGATGAACGCGTCCGAACCATATCAAAACATTTTGGAATGACGCCAAAGTTTGCGTGCAACTCACAAATCACGATACGAACCTATTCCAAGGCTCGAAACCCCAAACGGACATCGATAACATCAAAATCAACTTCAAACCAAACTTAAGAAATTCTAAAACATTCAAAAATGCCAATTTTCTATAATAAGCGCCGAAATGCTCCTGGACCACCCGATACTCAACCCGAACATACGCCCAAGTCCGAAATCATCATACGATCGTATTGGAACTTTTAAATCCCGATTCTGAGGTCGTTTACTTAAAAGTCAAATCTCAGTCAATTCTTCCAACTCAAAGCTTCCAAAATTAGAATTTTCCATCCGAATCATCTCTGAACTTCCCGAAATTCAATTCCGACCACACGTATAAGTCATAATACCTGAAGTGAAGCTACTCAAGGCCTCAAACCGCTGAACGACGCGCTAGAGCTCAAAACGACCGGTCGATTCGTTATATTCTCCCCCACTTAAACATATGTTCGTCCTCAAACGTGCCAAGAACTGCACCGGAGTTGTCCAAAATCACTGTTTTACACCTCGTGCACCTACCCTTTCCACTATAACCCATGTGAATATATTAGCTTGAGCTAGACTGAAGACTCTCCCTCTTTATTCAGTCAATGAGCCTTAAAACAAATTCCAACCTCCTAATTCCTCTACAGGACTTGATTCTAACATACGAACACCGTATAAATTCTTACACACTGCACCCAACATGACCGTGCTCCTCCGCTGAAATCACACCATGCAACACATAGGTCGCTTGACCATAACAACATCCTCTGACAACAATAGCTACAATTCCACGAATCCGATGCCCACAACACACCTCATGACGCATATAAGTCTTGTTCTAACTTTCGCAATACTGCCACGGCGGAAGAGATGCGTAGAAACTAATAACCACCTACCAAATCAACAAATCATGGAGTTTCTCCTCCTGACAAGGACCATTACCTCATTCCGAACTGAATACCGATATTTACTCTTTAATATACCCTACATAACTCCGATCGCACTGATCCCCGTTCCAATAACCTTGTCTCACCCAGTACAAGCTGTTCTGGCTATAAGCCACCTAAAATACTGCCAAAAATCCCCTACGACACCAACAATACGCCAACAGCTACAAACTCGAATGCGATACATAAGGAAAGACGAACTCTGGAAAGGACCTACCCAGCCCGCGTAATGAATAAGACGGTCGAACAGACACTATGAACCCTTCTCAGAGAATGAGAAACAAAATACACAAGAATAGATATAGGGAACCGTACTCAACATCTCACTGTTGCGGCATGCAACCCGATCCAAACAACATACCCGTGGCGGCGTGCCACCCGATCCACACATAGCCATAAATAAGGAAATACTCATCAAGCCCTAATGCTTATACCTACAAAGTACCGAATAACGACCACAAGCACGCCAAGTGCAAAAATATAGCCCTGTGGAGACGGATAGCGCCATACGCTACGAAATCCAAGCACAACCAAGGTGCGATAAATGACATGCATCTCGAGAGCCATCCTGCTCAAATAACACCACAAGCTACACGAGACCACAACACAAGCGCAGATAATCAAGCCGTCTCATAACCCACATGGCACAATAGAGTATTACATAGAATAACTGACGACATGAATAACATCCAACACCCGAAGACTCCTTCATAAGCAATGCTATGCTGAATGAACACATCTGTCCCGATGTCAAGCACACATTCACATTAGACCCATCTATGGACCTCAAGCCGATTCTGATCATACTATACAGAGCTAATAACCTTTCAAGGATCCACAATAACCTTTTCCATGACACATAAGAACAACCGTCAAATCCGAAACAAACTCACACAATCCACAGCCCAAGGAATAGATTTCAGGCATAAACTCACATTTGCGATATTACTATAATCTCCATACTTGGTTTTAATCTTTCACAATCAAATGACTAACATGCCGCACTTATATAATTTCCTCGTTGGGCATACTCCCTTGACCTTCCGCACCAGGTGGCAAAATATGCACCTCCATACCACCAACCATATTAATTATGTAAGGCAAATCACAATACGCAAATCAATACACAATGCCTCTTCCACAGAACACCATCCTCAGGCGACACTAAGATAACGCCAACTTACTCTAAACATCTGCATTCTTCCCTGCTCATATGAGCTCGTGACATTCTTACCAACGTCGAACCGCGATCCTGATTCTCCACTTTCCATTCCCATGCTGCTCATTTCACCTATCATGCTGCTACGCGAGAGTACTAGAATTTCATCATAACTCCTGAAACACCAATAGAATAAACATTTCCCCGTCTAGAACCCCTTTCACTAAACACATTTCAGAGGAACGATGGCAACATGCAACCAAATTCTTATAATCGCAGAAAAATACAAACCTTAAGTTGTGGTCTAAACCGCCATAGCTCTTCCGGGATCCATTTACACATAACAAGTCCATTATAATCAAATACCTCTAAATAGATCAATTTACGGTGGTTGTCAAGCCCGCACGTACAACCACAAATCACCTGTATAGCTTACATACCGAATGAACTGATCATTGCCACAATCACGCCGATTCAAACCATTACTAACCGACCCAAATCCTTCCAATTCACTCTTGACTTGCCTTAGAAATAATAATAACTCCATTTAAAACATTGCAAACTCGACTAGCACTCACCCCGAGTGACTCGAATCACGAGACCACATTGTCTCGATACTCGTGAACCATCTCATACTCTCCTCATGCGTACAATAGCATCTCAAACTGGTACACCCATTCTAAAAGACCTTCTGTGAATCCGAAGCCATTTCTCCAATTCCCCCATTACTACTCCGCAGACCTGATGATAACATAGAAAAATTCCCCAAGTATTCTTCATACTCCTTTGTAAAAATCCCGGTCCTCAGTCACAAAACAAACCCGAAATTCTTATACACCAGACTTTAATTCTTGAACCCTCTAGGACCATTGTTGAGAGTCACCCACTCTGACCTGGTCCCGAATATAACCAAACTCCAACGCTCTGCTAGCAGATGAACACCCTATCAAAGAAGCAACCGGCTGAATTCTTTTCCTTGTACATTACATCCACAAGAAGTATAAACTCTGAGTCTTTCCAAAACCTGCACCTCAATTGATAAGGCAAAGTATAGCACACTTTTATCAAGTTCCTTTCTCGAATTACTCCCGATGTTTTCTTTTCTTTGTCATAAATAATCCACCAATGCACCGATACCCAGAAACCACACAAGCAGACAACCACACGATCTAATCATAGACGGTGGGCTCCCCAACTTAGCTTTAAGCTACCGTCACATAATGTATATCCCACAACGATTTCTCCTTCTCGATTGCTATGATCTCGCACCGTTAACCCGCCAAATTTCTCAAAATATTTTGTTAAGATTTTTATGAAACATTCTGAATTATTGACTACAATTGCATACTCGACCTTCTGTTAGGTAGTAAGTAGAACTCTTCGTATAAACCTGATCAAAATCACGCAACCGCTAACCTGCTCACAGGAGATAACCCACCTGTGGAATTCCATGTCGACATCTTCCAACGACGCTACACTGATTATAACTACCACAAGTCCAGTAAACCCTCTTGAGCCCATGCTCATCCACCAGTTGTACAAGTCTGTTCATTCCCCATTGACATCGCTGAAGGTCCGACAATACCTTCCAAACTCAAGTCATGTTGCATTCGACACGATAATCAAGTTTTCACACCCCTCTTCATTTCAAGCAGACTCATTTGTGCCATATTCAATCTTCCTCAGTACAGTAGCCTCCATCTTAAATAAAAATCTATGGACCTAGTCACTTCCCACCTCGATTCCCTAAATCGCTCTAAACTTTTCTCAAGGCTTGTGGCTATCCTACCATAGAATTCATATGCTACTCTGCCACCCTCACTTCGGTCAAACCATCTCCTTTAAGCAACTTCTCGACCTCTATTTTTCATACTTGACCTCCTAGTAATTCAACCACTGCGAGACACCTCTCGCCATGTCCTTCCTCATACTTCGATGTCTAAATGTCGCCTCAAATCAAATCCATACCTGTAGCACTGAACTAATGAATTTCTACCAACTCTAAGCCTCCTAGAAGATCATCTTTCTCGAGCCATCAATATTAGAAATACCAATTTGATTCCGAAACCGCTACACTCTGCTATCTCTGACAACCGCTTCTCAAGCACCATTTCACAACACCCTGCCCCGAAGGCAAATTGAAGAAGACCATAACACCGGCGAACCTTAATGCGTTCAAACAAGGACGATGACACCACCTCACAAATGAGAATTCCACCTCACTCAAAAGTATCAAGTCTCGTTACTCCATTACCCAAAGCCTGGACATTCATAGTCCGATTGCCTTTCCTCTGCTGAATTTAAATGCCGAACCTCTAAATTATGCACCGACAAATCCTCCTTTTGAGTCATTCACCGCCTCGACACATAAACGAGCACCCCACCATTACACCAACGCTGTGTGATAGCAACGTATGAACATCATAGCGATATGTGTATAGCCTTAAAATCATAGGAAATACAAATACTGAGCTGAAATAATGGAACATCATTCCACAAGGCGACAATAATAGCTTGCCCGAATACGCAGGGAAAAGTATCCTGCACCACGTCTGCAGTACCACTACAACTCCTCGATTCCCTATTGATAACAAGCGCTTCACGTCACATAAGATTGAGTCGGAAGGAAATAAAGGCATGAGCCTCAAAGGAATCGAATCGCACGATGGGGAATCAAGAAGGGAAGTGCTCCTAACAGATTTGTAGCCTCTCGAAGATAAGTACAGACGTCTCTGTACCGATCCACAAGACTTTACTAGACTTGCTCATGACTCGTGAGACCCAAGCGAACCTAACGCTCTGATACTAAGCTGTCACAACCCAAAATCCACTATAGGTCGTGATGGCGCCTAATGCCGCCGTCAGGCAAGCCAACGTGATCGGTCAACTTAATTACTCATTTTGATTACTTTAAAATCATAATTCCCATTAATTAAATAGTATAGAAGCTGGTACTCATAGAAAACCCGTGATATTATTTTTCCAATTTCGGTATAAAAATATAAATTTCAAGGTGAAATGATAATAATTGCATGAACTACAATAAGGAACAATCAATATAAACCCCCAAAACCCGATGTCACAAGTACATGAGCATCTATTAAGGTGTACAATAATAATACAACAACTGTTTGGAATACAAGTTAGACGGGGAAAATAAATAACTTTGATAGAGATTTTGTATGCTGCGGATCATAACAAGGAAATGCAGCTCACCAAAAAGTCCCCGCAAAAGCTGCGCTTCTACACCCATAGGACCACCAGAAACATAAATATATGTGCACAATAAGTGCAGCAAGTGTAGCATGAGTACGTAAATCAACACGAACCCAATAAGTATCTAGCCTAACCCTAGAGAAGTAGTGAGAGGTCGACATCGACACTTACTAGTGGTCCAATAAGACAGATACAATAGAAGTAAACAGATGTGAGGCAGAGTAAGTAAACGAAATAAACAAGTATAAATACGTGGTATAATCCTCCTCCCAATAATAAACTCAAGCCTTCACTTAGCTGTTATCTCCTAAATCGGAGTGTGTGTATGTGTGTGTGTGTGTGTGTGTGTGTGTATATATATATATATATATATATATAATGGACCTTACCAAATAGGTCGTCACAATTCAAATCAGGAAAAATTTACAGATATACTGGCTTCTTGTCAAATATTGCGCACGATTCCATAAAAGTATTTTATAGAAATGTCGAGGCGTACGGCACGATCCCATCATACTGTGTGCACTGCCGAGGGTTGAACGACACGAACTATAGATGCATCTATTTTACTGCCGAAGCGAACGTCACGCTCCGATGATAGTGTGGTACATAATCCTGGCGAGGCGAACGGCCCGATCCCATTAGAATAAGAAGCTTTAACAGGTCCTTGACCCCACTCACGAATATACGTGTGAGTTATAAATTTTTAAGGAAAACCTTTCGATGAAAATGCATAGCGCGGGAGAAATTCGTAAGAGAAGTACAATTATTCCGCGGCTAATCATGAAGCCCGTCAAATTTCTACAATAGCAAGTCTATCACGCTACGCAAATCTGGTCTCAAGTCGTAACGTAAAATAAAGGAATTTAATAGGCACGGGACAACTCAAATAGTACAGTTATAGCATGGTGGGAACCTAAGTCTACCCGGACACAACATGAATCTAGCTACGTACGGACTCTCGTCACCTCGTGTGTACGTAACCCCCGCAACAAGTAGCACATAATAAATACATAACCTAGGGGTACTTACCTTGCTCCGAAGTTCCATAACCGACTCCAAAGCCTCTCTGGCACCTCAAACCGATGTCCGTCGCTCCAAAACTAATCAAACAATGTGCAAACCAAATAAAAATATACTATAAGACTCATAATAAATCAATTCATAACAATTCCTAACTTCGCTTGGAAAGTCAATAAAATCAACTCTCGGGTCCACGTGCCCGGATTCCAAAAGTTTTCGAAGATAAACTTTATCCATAACACTACGAACTCAAATATATGGTTTATTCACAATTCCATATCCAACTTCGTGGTCAAAATCCAAAAATACCAAATTCTAGATGTTCTACCAAAATCCCAAATTTCTACTAATTTCCATGTTTAAATCCATATATAACCCATTTATTTAACTTGTAATAGGTGGAAAATCACTTAGCTTGTGTTGCTTGATGAAAATCCCCTCAATGCATCCAAACACATTAATGCATCCCAAAACACATTACGAACTTAGTCGACGCCTCAAATCACGCCAAACAACATCAAAACTATGAATCAACGATCGAAATCCTTCTTTAAACTTTCAAACTTCCAAACTTTGATGAACGCGTCCGAACCATATCAAAACATTTTGGAATGACGCCAAACTTTACGTGTAAGTCACAAATCACGATAGGGACCTATTCCAAGGCCCGAAACCCCAAACGAACATCGATAACATTAAAATCTACTTCAAACCAAACTTATAAAATTCTAAAACTTTAAAAATTCTAACTTTCTACAATAAACACCGAAATACTCCTGGACCACCCGATACTCAACCCGAACATACGCCCAAGTCGAAAATCATCATTAAAACCTATTGGAACTTTCAAATCCTGATTCCGAAGTCGTTTACTCAAAAGTCAAATCTTAGTCAATTCTTCCAACTCAAAGCTTCCGAAATAAGAATTTTCCATCCGAATCATCTCTGAACTTCCCGAAATTCAATTCCGACCATACGTGAAAGTCATAATACCTGAAGTAAAGCTATTCAAGGCCTCAAACTGCTGAACAATGCGCTACAGCTCAAAACGACCGATCAAGTCATTACAGGTTAATTGTTTGGTTATTGTTTAATTGCATCGGTATTTCTTTGGTTATAGTGTAATTCAGGTGAAATTTTGTATATTTGGTTAAGAACACATTACGTATGAATAGTTGATCCTTTTCTGTGTAACTAATTACATTAGTCACTATACCACAAGAATAGTGTGAAGAAAAATATGATATCCCACTCTATTTAATCTTTCTTACCAGTGATCCCTCACATTATATCATTTTACGAGGAAGAAGGTCCAGTCAAGGCACAAGTAACTTTTATCATACAAGTTGTTGCTACTTGTTAGGACTTAGTGTTGGAAAATTTTGATTATGGAGAATAGGATCATCAAAGCTTGAGGCGTGTTAAGGGCACTGTTCTTGAGGATATTTTTCTCACATAGTAAAGAATAAAATTAGGTGTATCCCCTAGGATTCAACAAGCTCTTCCAGTTGTAAACTAGGAACAAAACTAATAGAAAATTCAATAAAGAAACCCAACATAGAAGAAAGAGGAGAAATAGAAAGGAGAGTTGGAAAATCTATGTCATTGTTCACAAGGTGTCATATATAGGAGGAAAGAGAAGTTTAAGAAAAGTATATCTTTAGCTCTTCCAACGGCTAGTTAACGACTAATTTCCAACGGCTAGTTTGACTATTTCAAGATGAGAGAAAGTAGATAAAAATAGGGACACTTCCGTTTGAGATACCCTCAAATTCCAACACTTAGGAGGGAGACATTTTGACTTTCTCAAGTTATAGAGTTTGTGTAAAAAATGTGGCAAAATGCGATACTTGGCATGAATTGTAGAATTTCGGGAATCATTGAGTCTTTGACTACAAGTCACACTCGAAGTCATTAGGCCCTTGATGCCCATGCAATCCGTCTAAAGAAGGAAAAAAAACATTACCTAAAAGAAGTGAGAAATACTTCTATTTGGGATAATCCAAGAAGAAAGTTTTGTGGACTACTTTACACCCTGTATTGGTGGAAAAAAGGCATGACACATGGACTACCAACAAGGGGACAAGTGGCACTTTCAATCAAGCGAATTAAAGAATTCAAGAACGCGCGGGAGAAACACTCCCATATTTCATTAGAAAAGGAACCGTCCTAACAGCTGGAAAAGAAGATATAGGTACGAAATGGATAAAGACCATAAAGAGGGAAGGTTCATGAATTTATTATAAATAAGGAAGGAAAATTGACATTGATCGTGGTTACGAGGAGTCCTCAGTCATTAATGCTGCCGTTACAATTATAAAGGACCCGATCCTCATTTGTAAAGGCATCTGAATTTTTATCAATATATGCAATTAGTCTTTTACTTTATTTAAAAGGTTCAAACCGCAATTCTGGGAGAGATTAGCGATCTACTTTAAGTTTTCTTTCCTTGTCTATTATTTCCACTATTATTTTTATTCTATTTATTCTTCAAATTATCAAGAAAGTGAAGTAATTTTGGTTATCAGTAACCCGATTTTTTCTTGATATTGACTTTGACCGAAAAATCTATTTTTGGGTTAAACAAATTAGTTCCGTTACTGGGAATCTGATAATCTGTTCACTTTCCAAACTTTATTTTAGCAACAAAACATGTCTACTACTAACGAGAACAACCAGCTAAATCAACAAGGTGGAACTCCACCACATCACACACCTACTGCCACTTCTCATCAGTCACGAAAAAGTTCACCTGAAAGGTTTGCTTCGAGCACTGATGGACAACATAGAGGTGACCAGACCGTTGAGCAGGATGCTTTGAAGCAATAGATTACACAACACGTGAACGAAGCACTGCAAGCTTTTGCTAGAGGATTACCCAATGCAACAAAAACTCCACCACCAGTTAATACCACCTTGGAAAATTCGCGTTCAGGACTCGATAACTCTAGAAGTGGAGAAATGCCCAATTAATCTCGTGATGGAGGGTCAGGTACACCAAATAATTTCAGCTTACAAAATTTAGTACTAACTTTGCAGAAACAGTTGAAGAAGCAAAATGAGCGTATAGAACAAATACCTGGTGTGCCTCCTGTGATCAAAGGTGTGGATATTGACAAATATTCACAACAACCCTGGAAGCCATGTGCAACACCTTTGCCAATTCCTAAAAAGTTTAGAATGCCTTATATCCCTAAATATGACGGGATGTTCGACCCACTGGATCACGTTACTGCATTCACCACAGGCGTGAAAGGCAATGACTTAACCAAGCAGGAGATTGAATCAGCCTTGGTTAAGAAATTTAGCGAAACTCTCACGAAAGGGGCGTTAACATGATACTCACTCTTACCTAAAAACTCTATTGACTCTTTTGCCGAGCTTGCAGATTCATTTATAAAGGCACATTCGGGGGCTCAAAAAGTTGAAAAAAGAATGGAGGATATCTTCAAAGTTAAACAGAAAGTACAAAACTGCTTAGAGAATTCGTAGATAGGATCCAACGTGAGAGAATGATGCTGCCACAAGTACTCGATAATTGGGCGGCTATGGCATTTGCAAGAAATTTAAATGAGAAAAGTTCAGAAGCCACGAGGAGGTTGAAAGAAAGAAAGTTTGCGAGAGTTTCCAGCAACAACTTGGAATGATGTGTACAACCGATATAGCATGAAGCTGCAGATAGAAGAAGATACGGTTACACAACCAAAGGCAAATGAAAGGCCAGGGTCAAGACGCTTAGAATCAGATAGAAAATCTGGTAAGAACATGCACGAGCCTTAAATGGGACATGCGAGGCGAGATTTTTGGTCTAAGCAAAAGAATACACAATTTGATTCAAGATCAAGGCAATAAGAGATGAGTTCTTATTCCATGTTCAAAAAGGAGTGAGACACCCGAAGTAATGATTCCGGTAATCAAGCAAGAATTAGAGACTATAGCTTTAACGTCAACACCTCTGAATTGGTAGATGTTCTAATAGGAATGAGGGATAAGGTGCGATGGACAAAAGAGATGAGATCAGATCCAAACAAAAGGAACCCAGATTTCTGGTGTGAGTTTCACAATGACCATGGCCATAGAATAACAGATTGTAGGCTTTTGCAAGGGGAAGTTGAATATATATTGAAGCAAGGTTATCTTACTGATCTGTTCAATGAGAAAGCGAAATAATCATACATGAAAAACAGGCAAGAACTCCCAAAGCCTCCATCACCAAAGAGAATGGTAAACGTCATAACCAGATGAGATGAAGTCAATGAGGTAACATACATGGCTGCGAAAAAGACATCAAAGGTCACTGTCACTCACGGGAAATGAGTTCGCCAAGTCTTAGAAGGTGACAATATGATGTTTGATGACGAAGATGCAGATGGCTTGATGATTCCTCACAACGATGCACTGGTAATATCTTTACTTGTACATGATACTAGTGTAAAATGGGTTTTGATTGACCCATGTAGCTTAGTAAATATCATTTTGCTGAGAGTAGTAAATGAAATGCAAGCTACTGATAAGGTCATACCAAAGGCATGGTCTTCATCTGGATTTGACAATTCAAGCGTCGTTACGAAAGGAGTAGTTGTAATGGCTACATTTGCAGAAGGAGTCATCAAAGATAGAAAGTTCCAAGTAATAGATGTTGTTCCGTCCACGTTGCATAAAGTTATCAAATTCCCTTCATTGTGGGGGATTCGACTAATTCGGGGAGATCAACAGGCTTCACAAAGCATTAATTCAGTAGTGATTGCAAATACAACAACTAATGATGCAAACCTAAAATAGCAATGAAAGAATTCAGCTCGGGACGCTTCAATTCTTACCTCAACTAAAAACACACAATGTTAGATTGATGTGGATTCAAGACCTAGAGGAAAACGAGAACATCAAAACAATCACATAGGAGCTCAAAGCTGTGATATTATTTGTTCACTGGTCATATAGAAAACTTTACATCGGAGCAAATTTGAGCCCAGAAATGAAAGGTAAGTTAATTTAATTTTTACGTGCTAATACAGATTGCTTTGCTTGGTCGCATTCAGATATGAAAGGTATACCACCAGAGGTGATGACTCATAAACTAAATGAGGATCCATTACATCCACCTGTCAAGCAAAATAAAAGGAAGCAAGGGGCCTTCAAAAATCAAGTGATCCAGGATGAGGTACAAAAACTTCTAAAAATCGATTCAATATGAGAGGTAAAGTACCCTGATTGGTTAGCTAATAATGTTGTGGTTCCAAAAAAGAATGAAAAATGGCGAGTCTGTGTAGATTATACTGATTTAAATAAGGCTTGTCCTAAAGATTCATTTTCTTTATCACACAGAGACCAATTATTTTATTCTACCACTTGCCATGAGCTTTTAAGTTTTTTAGATGCTTATTCTGGTTATAATCAGATAAAAATGGACCCTTTAGATGAGGAAAAAATCTCATTCATCACAGACAGGGGGACTTATTGCTATAAAGTCATCCCATTTGGTTTGAAAAATACTCGAGCCACATATCAAAGATTGGTGACTAAAATATTTCAAGAACAACTGGGAAAAACTATGGAGGTCTACATAGACGATATGTTGGTCAACTCAACACAGGCAGGGGATCATTTTCAACATTTGGCTGAGACCTTTGAAATTCTCTGCAAGTACAACAAAAGTTGAATCCGAAAAAGTGTGCTTTTGAAGCTTTTGGTAATTTTTGAGGTTTTCTTGTTTCTAACAGGGGTATTGAAGTAAATCCTGCATAGATCAAAGCTATTAAAGAAATACCGTATGTACTCATGATCAAGAAAGAAGTACAAAGAGGCTCTGGGAAGGTTTATATCCAAGTCATCGGAAAAATGCTTTAAGTTCTTTTCAGTAATGAAAAAGCAAAACCAGTTTGAATGAACTGACGAGTGTCAAAAAGCTCTGAAGGACTTAAAGAATTATATATCAAATCCACCTCTGTTAGCAAAACCAAAAGATAGAGAGAGATTGCTTATCTACCTCGCTAGCTGTGTCAGAAGTAGCAGTAAGCGCGGTATTGGTATGAGAAGATAAAGGTAAACAATCTCCGATTTATTATGTAAGTATGTCTTTACTAGATGCTAAGTCATAGTATCCTCACCTAGAAAAACTTGCTTCAGCTTTGATTATGGCATCAAGGAAGTTACGACCTTACTTTCAATGTCATCCTATCTCTATTATAACTGCTTTTCTACTAAGGAATATATTGTATAAAAAAGAATTATCAGGAAGGTTAGCTAAGTGGGCTATAGAACTCAGTGAATATGATATTATATATCAGTCTAGAACCGCTATAAAATCTCAGGTGTTAGCAGATTTTAGCTCAAGCTTAGTTCCTGAAGTAGAAAAAGAGCTACGAATATTTACCGGAGTTAATCCGAGGACTTGGACCTTGTTTACTGACAGTTCCTCGAATGTTGAAGGAGCAGGTTTAGGGATTGTCTTAATTCCACCATCGAAAGAAATAATAAGACAAGCGATAATATATTACCCGATTATTAATAATGAGGCAGAGTATGAAGCTGTGATTGCAGGCTTGGAACTCGCACGTGAGTTTGGTATTGAACAAATCGTGATCAAAAGTGACTCGTAGCTAGTAGTCAATCAAATGCAGGAGACTTATGTGGCAAGAGAGACAAGAATGAAGCAATACCTCGAAAAGGTACGAGATTTGTTTAGGCAGTTTCGAACATGGAAATATGTACAAATACCCAGGGAGGAAAATGCAGAAGCAGACGCATTGGCAAATATCGCGTCTGTCGCTTATGAAAGAAATGCAAAAAATGCTATTATGGTACATTTATTTCATTTAGCCCTCGACCAAACCAAGAGTGAGGTAAATTTCAATAATTTAACTTGGGATTGGAGAAATAAATTTTTGAATTTTTTGCAGTATGGTATTTTGCCTGAAGATAAAAAGAAATCCTGGTTGTACGGTTGAATGTTGCTCAGTATTATTTACTTCATGGGAATTTATATCCCAAATTATTTGGTGGACCTTTAGCACGATGCCTTGGACCATCACAAACATAATACGTAATGAGAAAAGTACACGAGTAGAATTGTGGCAATCATGCCGAGGGAATACCGTTGGTGAAGATATTAATAAGAGCGGGATACTATTGGCCAAAAATGAAAGAGGAAGCGGAAAACGTTGTAGCAAGATGCGATAAATGCCAACGATACACTAATAATATGTATCGACCGGCGGAATTGTTACATTCAGTTATATCACCATGGCCCGTCAAGAAATGGGGAATGGATATCGTAGGGTCATTGCCTCAAGCTAAGGGAAAGGTACGATTTTTGTTAATTCTAAAATATTATTTCTCAAAATGGGTAGAAGCAGGTTCCTTTAAACAGGTGCGGGAAAAGGAAGTTATGGATTTCATTTGGAAAAATATAATATGTCAATTTGGAGTCCCAAAGGAGATCGTTTGTGATAATGGGCCACAATTCATAGGTGTGAAAGTTACTGACTTTTTCCAAAGCTGGCAGATTAAATGGATCACTCTTGCACGTTACCACTCAGTGGCTAGTGGGAAAGATGAGTCGACAAATAAGGTTATTATCAACAACTTAATAAAGTGATTGGAAGAGTCAAAAGGCAAATGGCCAGAAGTACTACCAGGCGTGTTATGGGCTCACCGAACAACGATAAAGACTACCACGGGAGAAACCCCATTTTCACTTGTGTATGGAACAAAAGCTCTAATTCATATGGAGATAGGCGAACCAAGCACGGGATACAAACATACTAATGAGGAAACAAATGGAGAAGAGCTACAAGTAAATTTGGATTTGACGGAAGAAAGGAGAGAAGCAACATTAATTCGAATGGCTGCTCAAAAGCAGATGATTGAACGATACTATAACAGGAAGGCAAACTTGAGATACTTCGAAGTTGGGGAATTTTTCCTCAAAAAGGTGTTCTGGTCAACAAAAGTGGCCAATGCAGGGAAGTTGAGTCCAAATTGGGAAGGCCCATATAGAGTTAGAGGTATTGCTGGAAAAGGAGCATACGAATTAGAAACGATGGATAGCAAGGTGTTACTATCACATTAGAATGCAGTCCATTTGAAGAAGTATTACTTCTAAAAGAGGTTAATACCCACGGTCAGGTATCATGCAAGTTCAATTTTATTTTGTTCAGTTAAGTTTTACTAACCATTTTAGATGATAGGCAAAAAGCTGGCCCATACCAAATGATGATATCAGACCTGAAAGACACGCAGAATACTTAATTATTCCTGGTCTAGGTTATAACATTTCTAATGAAAAAAGGGTTATGCAGTCATCATCTAAAAGATTACCTCCGAGTCCCCTATGTATTTCCTTTTTCAAGAAAATGATCAAAAGTAAGGAGTTGACCTTGTGTTCGAGATCTCATGCTTCAATGCTCCAACACTGGGGAGAAGGATACATAAGGAAAGAAGATGTATACCATAATAGCATAGTTTAACGAGAGTTAAAATCTTGAAGAAACCCTTGAAGAAAATATCAAGATTTCAAAAGCATTCAAGCTAGCGGAAAAAGTTGGGTAGTAAAGAGTTAAAGAACCTACAAAATACTCCCACAAGCTTCTAGGTTAAGGCCATAGATTTAATCACGGGAAAATATGCCCGTATTTGTAAACCTGCTACAAAGAAAGCAGTTATGAAAATGTTGTACAAGCCTATTTATTTAAAAGTTCAAAAAATATTATTTCTTCAAATTACTTTATGTTTCATATCTTTGCACCAATATGAAGATGAGACGTCATCTTCATCAGTGTTGTTAATATAAAAGCGCCCTCTTTTATAAAACAATCTGTGTATATTAAATACGCGGTCTACTAAAGCATTTTTTAATGCAAGTATAAGCTCAAAAACTCAAAGAGTAGAAAGCATAATATGCAGCAAAGAGATATTTATATCATCACACCAAAGATGGGGGGGGGGGGGGGGAGGGAGGAGAATCTTTCAAAAACTATCCAAAAACAGAAAACAAAGAAGAGAGTTCCAATAAAAACCAAAACAAAATCAAATTAATTCCACAAAAGCCAAGGGTAAAAAATCTTGAGAGCTTCATCCACGGGAGAAGAGGGATTAACTTGAGAAGACGAGGGTTGAGTATCAGCTTCACCAGGAGTAAGTCCATCACCATCACCTTTAGAACCTTTATCCTCGGGTGTTGAGGAGCTTTGACACTGCTGAGTCTGTTCAATCGTCTCTTTAGCCTTTGCAATTTTAGCGTTAAGGTCAAAAACCTCCTGGCTAGCTTCAGTTAGAGTCTCAAAGTGAGTGTTCAAGAAAGACCAGCTAACATCAAGTGTTAACTTGTCTTCAAGGGTCTCATAATCCTTCTTCCACTGCTCAATTTTAGCTTTCAACTCTTCTTTTTCTGCTTCTGAGGCTTCATAAGATGCATTTAAGGGAGTAAGAGAACTTTCAAGGAACTGAATCTTGTTCGATGAGGCACATAGGTCTTCTTGAGCCTGGGTGAGCATTTGTACCAGATCACCCGCATATACCTTTTTTTTGGTTAATAAGCTCTTTCAAGCTTCTTATTTCTTCAGTTGTCTTGGAGTGTTGTTAAACGAAGGAGGATTCCAATATGTCCTTGTCTTTTTCAACTTGATTGGGGGAAGCTTTTAAAATTGCTAGTTCGGCGGTAATTATCCTCAGTTGTTGTTCTAAAGCTCCTTTCTCCTCAGCAAGAACACCTTTCTCCAGTTGAAGGCCTTCAAATTGCTCTTTCCAATTATCAACCTCGGTGCGCAACTCAATCACCTGCTGATCTGTCCATGAAATCCTTCTCATAAGCTCCGTACCTGTCAAATTGATCTATAAAAAGACAAAAGAAGGGGAGTTACAAACACGAAAGAAAATAGAGGAAAGTAAAAGAGTAAAGATAACCTTGAGGGAAGAATAGATGATGTCATTCATCAGGGTCAAAGAACTGTGAGACTCGAGATTTTTCCTTTCCACGGGACCAAGTAATTGTTTTAACCATACAGCAGCTTGTCTAGACTTCTTCAATAAATTCCCACCATCGGGGACTTTAATTAGAACTTTCTTCATACCCCGTCTACCGCTAGAAGGCCCAGCTTCCTCACGAGAGGCAGGAACGGGGGAAACTACTGGGGTGACTGAAGGCAGAGAAACAGGGGGATTAACAACGGGATCAACTGACATCATCGGAAGAGAGGTAAGTGGCGGCTCTTCTGAGACAGGGTCAAATTCTTCTTCACCCTCAAAACCTTGGGCAAAGAACCTGTCAATGGGACTTGAGGGGGGGTTATCAAAATTACCAGCATCTTCATCAGAGATGTCCAAATGGAAAGTCTCTGGCTCATCAATGAGACTAAAAGGAATTGAACTTAGAGGGTGATCTTGAGAGGCTCGGGTTTCATCATCTGAAACCACGCGCCTTCTGACTTGTGATTTCCTCACTAAGGAATCTTCTTCGGTATACTCTTCATCTTCAGAACCACGGGCTTCGGTATTTTTTCTCTTGGAGGAAGACACACTTCAAATTTATTCTTATGCAGAGCTTATAGAAAGCCTCGCAGAAGGAATAAAAGCGGGATTAATGCCATGAATGGAAAATACTAAAAAAGGAAATTTTTTTATGTATTAAAAGAAAGGAACAAACAAAAGAGAAGGAAAACCATGGGGGTAAATATTTACTGTGGGTTTTCACTTTCCATCTAAATTTCTATAAAAGAAATTTTCAG
Organism: Nicotiana tabacum; assembly: GCF_000715075.1. Taxonomy (NCBI): domain Eukaryota; kingdom Viridiplantae; phylum Streptophyta; class Magnoliopsida; order Solanales; family Solanaceae; genus Nicotiana; species Nicotiana tabacum. Next base: position 67,222,846 of record NC_134098.1, read on the forward strand.
GATCTCTTATCCATGGGAGCAGCGGTCAGTATTTTTTCTACCTAATCACGAAAGTCAGGAATCTTTTCGAAGACTTCCATAGTTGCTGAAAAATAAACATACGCTCATATGAAGAAAATTAAAACGTCAAGGAAAGTAAGGAAATAGGAGTAAAAACACTTACGTGCAAAGTTTCACTTTTCAGGGAAGGACATGTTTTCATCACCCACTAACCCACGAGTGGGGGCAGTAACAAATCGAGCATACCGGCCACAGTCAAGATCATCCTCGGGGATGACTAAAACCCTTTTACTTCTAGCCACAAGGTAAAAGACACCTTCATGTAAGAGTTTCAGAGACTATAAGTGGAGCAAGTGACGGAAGGTAAAAGGGACGGAAACTAAATCCGACAAGTAGCGAAGGCAAGCAACTGACCTCCGCACAATAAGACCTATTTGACCGAGGCAAACATTGAAGTAGCGTCAAAACTTAATAATCACGGGATCAATGGGAGGAGTAAACCCTAAAGTAAAATGATAGGTGTAAACAAAGGAATAACCTACATGGTAAGATGTGATTCTTTGGTTAGCACTAGGAGTCATCGCTGGAAAATTTGATTTCTAGTGGCATTCACGTCGAATCAAGGAAAGAAATCCTAGAGTAATCAAGCTAGGATAATGATCAGCGGGGTTAAGATATGCTATGGAAGAAACCTATAATTTCATAGCTTCACGATCTGATACAATAGAAAACTGTTGTGGGTCAATCTCATAAATATCAGGTTCTCGCATGGGTTCGTTCTGATCTCTCCCTCTAGAGGAAGATATAGGAGTTAAGGGAGTTCTAGCCCTAGACGAAGATGGCTTAGCAACACTATATTGAGGAGTAGAATTGCGAGTGGATAGTGAACCTAAACTACATAGTCTGCCACCTCTCCTACTTTTGGTGGGGACAGTAGAAGAAGGAAGTTCATCAACGATCACCACTTTACGTGGGTCTGATGATGAAGAAGGATTTAGAGAACTAGAAGATATCTTTAATAGAGGAAATACAGGAAAAAGATGAAGACGTAGAAGAAAAGTTAGGAAGATGAATGTAAGGAAGAAGAAAGGGACTTTCAAAATTGAGTGAGATGAGGTATTTATAGGGGAAAACAACCGTCATTAGAGTTGGTCATTATGAACTGTCATCATGGAACCGTCACTTCGTGACTAATGCAGCCGTAGAAAAACCCTAAAAAGGCACTGAAAACTGTAGAACCAATTACAATGAGACACGTGTATTGAATATTGAATAGACATGACATATGTCGCATCGATTCTGAAGAAGGAATTATGTTATTCAGGAAAAGGAGTCAAGGAATTCTTGCCATAAATACTTACCACTTCTTGGATATTCAGTTGAGAATATTCAGAAAGTGGGGGGACTATTTGTATTGCTGAAAAAATGCATGACTCGTAGACTACCAACAAGGTGACAACTGACACTTTCAATCAAGCGAATTAAAGAATTCAAGAAACACTCCCATGTTTCATTAGAAAAGGAACCGTCCTAACAACTGGAAAAGAAGATATAGGTACGAAATGGATAAAGACCATAAAGAGGGAAGGTTCATGAATCTGTTATAAATAAGGAAGGGAAATCGATATTTATCGTGGTTACGAGGAATCCTCAGTCATTAATGTTGCTGTTACAATTATATATGGTAACGGGTAATCAAGGAAATTAATACCATTAACAAGCTAGAATTAAGTAGGAAAACCGTTATAATTAGGATTTCTTATATAATGACCCGATCCTCTTTTGTAAAGGCATATAAATTTTTATCAATATATGCAATTAGTCTTTTACTTTATTCAAAATGTTCAAACCACAATTCTAGGAGAGATTAGCGATCTACTTTAAGTTTTCTTTCCTTGTCTATTATTTTCACTATTCTTTTTATTTTATTTATTCTTTAAATTACCAAGAAAGTGAAGTAATTTTGGTTATCAATAACCCGATTTCTTCTTGATATTAACTTTTATCGAAAAATCTATTTTTGGGATAAACACACTCATTGCCCATTTAAATCAGAAAGCTACTAAAGCAAACCAATCAAAAGATTATTTTGGCAGGATAATAAAGTTAAACAGAGAAAGTTTTTACATCGGTGTAATCAACAATTTCAATTGATTATGATTTCGCCCAGCCGCTTCTCCTTAAAAAGATCCGAATAAAGTAAGTTAAATATCTAATCATAATTTAAATTTGGTACTTAACTAAAGAATATATTACATTCTTGGTAGTACCTAATTTATGGATAACATGTGGTTGCTTTTTCCTTTTTGTCTAAGTATAGTAGTAACAACAACACTACCAAGTGCTTTGGCCCGGCTTAGAAAACTTCCTGTTTTCCTTAGGCATTCGTTATTTACAATATAATATCTGACTAATTTAGATTCGAGTAAAATAGCAAAAGAAAAATAAAGTGTTTCATTCATTTTTAACTAGAGTGTAAGAATGGAGAGATTCCAAGGTACATTCCTCGGTGTCCAAAGAATGCATCACCATAAAAAATACTCCTCGTTGTGCCTGCTGGCACGTACAAGCCAAGTCCGGTGGTTACATTTTTGTCATGTCAGCCTGTCAGCCATGAGGTTTCCATCATAGAAATTAATAATTGAGTGATGTATTTTTTAAAGTCACTTTTGAAGATTTATGTTTGACACCACGCTTATGAAAGAATATTCTAGGTGTGATACCATAACACATACCGAATTCCACTGTCCTACATGTATTATTGTACATCTGCGGGCTTCAACATGTCTGTTTAATAGAATGGGACCTTTCGGAAGAAAGTTAACTTTATTTTCAGCACTAAAACAAGTAGTGCTACTTTTTATTTGCCTAATCTAATTTAAAGTCGGCCCGTAAATGCAACTCAGGGAGTTGGCGCTGCTAAAGCAACAAAATAAGTCTTGATGGCCTATAAAAAAATGTCGCAAATTAAGGGAGTTGTCGCTGTCTTGCTGAGTGACAAAACAAAACTTATAATATAAAAACTCTTTATAGTATCAATATATATAGGTTAAATCCAAAACAAAAAGATGGTTAGGATTAAATATTTATGACTGAGATAAAATGTAGTAAAAATTTATTTGCACTAAGTTAGAACTCAAATATTCACTCCATCTCTTGCTTCATGTGATTTCGAAAGAATTGGTTTAATATTATTTATTGGCACCCATGATTCAAAAAGACTGAATGGTGCTCTTGGTTGAATATTGAGTTATTTACCTAGAGAATTTTGTAGTATCAACATATATAGGTTAAATCCAAAAAAAAAAAAAAAGAAAAATGGTTAGGGTTAGATATTTACTATTGAGATAAAATATAGTAAATATTTATCTGCGCTAAGTTACTATTAGAACCAAAATTTAGATATGGGTTAAAACAATTAGATTTAATAAAATAGAGTCAAGCTCAGGCAATATTAATGTCCAAGAGATATATTAACCGATTTTGTGGTAAGATAATACGTTTATTATCTGAATAACAATAAACGATGATAACACTGGTAATATTTAATGACCCGAAAAGGGTGAGATTCGTGGATATTCTTTCTGATAATATTGAATGATTGATGAGCCTTTGAATATTCGGATCGTTCTTGGATCGTGGGGAAAAGTTAGACAAGAATCTCAAGAAAAAGGTGTATTTTGTATGTGTGCAATAAAGCAAGATTCTACAGAGAATCTCAATATGTTGTCTTATAAATGAATATTTCATGTCCCCTATAACTATGCCCCTTTCTATTTATAAGGGAACATGTGCCAAAAAACCGTAACAGTACAGACACAGAGAACATCCACTGAAATATTCTCTTTAGAGTCTTATCCTAAAACTAGCCGTTATTACTCTGTTTAGTGCTCGTCCTCGACCTTGATCTATGTTGACTCCTCGACCCCGTCCTTCATCTCTTGTGAGATCACACCGACTTTGCACATGTCCTTTGTCGAAGTCATCATGTGACACGTGGCTGCCCTTGAAGGCTCTCATAATGCTGATATGATCTGACCTTAAACTGAGATAATTTTTGGCACATATAGTTAATCCCTCCGCTTGTTAAGGCCGTCCTCGCGGGCAAATTCAATGAGCGGATAATGTCGTTCATGGTCGAGTTTGTCGAACTGATAATTTGGGTTGTAGTCGTTGTAGTGAGTTGGCGACGTGGCTTTCTGTGGGCCGCATTTTTCAAACATTTGATTTTCCCAGGTGATATGTTGGAACCATTTGGTCCAAGAGATGGAGTGACAATTTGATGTCATGTGTCATGATGACGTTGATTCCCAATGCATTATGTCAATTCTCGCGTGGCCCTTGATTGGTTCTGTCGTGTCGATCTTTGTGCTAATCATGGCAAACCATTTTGATTTTGGCGCCCCAAACCTTATAAATAGGGGAGGAATTGTTGAGTTTGAAGTTTTTTATACTCTCTTTACTTCTCAAGAAAAAGCTCTTCTCCTCATCCATAAGATTTCACCACCTTTCTATTTCTTTCTCTACCTTTTTATTCTTCTTCATAACAATATTAAACCTCTCATCTGATGCCCATATGGAATATCACTCTGTTCCTTTGGATGTTGTGGTCCCTGATCAGGGGGAAGACGTTGTAGTCGCCGCTGAGGAGGAAACTCTCCCCACTGTGGAGGAGATTGTGCCTCAGTACCTTGTAGCCAAACCCAATTTCCATAAGGCACCGGAAGTGGTGACTGATAGGTTTCAATCTAATAGCCAAACTTAAGGCTAAGTTCGGCCTTCCCGATCACGTGGAGTTGATTCATGCGGGTCATGATGAAGTGCGAGTCCATCGTACCGGATTCTGCGCCCTTTACGCTAATCCATTATCAATCAGCTACTCGTTCCCTTTCCCACCATTGATAGAAGAACTTTGCCGCCATTATAACGTGTGCCCTGCGCAACTCGCCCCCTACATCTTCAAGGTGGTCAAGATGTTGGCACAGTTCACCAAATTGGTCGAGGTCGAGATCACGGTGCGCCACTTGGTGAACGTTTTCGCCCCCATTTCTAGTGAGAGACGTTATAGAATCTTCGTCACCGCGGGGGTAAAGTGCTTGGTGGTAAAAATGGACGACAAGGCTAGTTGAAACTTCTAGCTCAATTTTTTATTCATTAGGACCGAGGCCGTAGTGTCTGTTGCCGCAGGCTTCCCTGAGGCCTGGAACCCCGCCCGTAAGTACTCGTGTTGTTCGTATTTTTCAAATATTTTTCTTGTTATAGGTCAGTCAATTAACTCTCCTTTTTCTGAAGCTACTATACGACCTCACCAGTTGGTGGCACATATTGCCGAGTCGGTCAGGTAAATCCTTCCCTATACGGCGGGGATACATGACTAGTCGAGCTTTTACCAGAAATTCAGACCGGCTCTCCCCTCGACAGCTAATCCCTTCCATATCGTCGATGCTATTTTTATGCGGTTAGTTTTCGCCCTTTATACCGATCCCGTCATTCTTAATTTTTATTTAGGTTATGTCAGAGGGACGCGAGGAGGTCTAGGGCCCCAATACCCTCGTTCTGGAAGATGAGGGCCACTATGCCTTCCATCTCCGCCCCTGTCCCGGTTACTGCAACTTCTACCTTCGTCATAATACCAGTTGTTGCTTCTTCTACCTCCGCCCCTATTCCGGCCATTGCGACCTCTGTTCCTCCCTTATTATTTCTTGTCAACGAGGACGACAAACACTTTCCTGGTGACGAAGATCTTCAATCTCGAAAAAAAGGTATGTGGATGTGGGTAGCGGAGTTCCTTTGGCCTTAGACATCGTGGAAGAAGGTTTCACGTTGCGTGAGACGATGAAAATTTATGTTAATGATGATATTTGGTCTGAGTCTTGAGTCCCCGAGACCGGTAAAAGTCAATGCGGATATGCCCTTACATTCCAAGGGGGAAGCGGTCGAGGAGGTGGCATTTGATAGCGGCCGCGCACTTCTGAGACAAGTGGAGGCTTCATCCTCTCGAGCGGCCATGAACGTCTCTTCGCCCACCGGTGATAGAGGGAAGACTGTTGCCGAGGATGGTGATGAGTCGGGCTCCAATATTGATTTGTATTATTTGATAATGATCGATGAGGGGCTCACCCAGCACGAGGTGAGGTTGGAGGGAGGTTCGAGGACCATCACGATCCCAATGGATCGTGATTTGCTTGTGAGCACCGAGGAGGTAGTCCCTTCCCTCGGTCCTCTCTATTCCGACATTGAAGGTGAGACCCTCAAGGAGATAAATGACAGTACTCTGTTAAAGAGCATCACCGACCTCGCTCTCACGATAAGTACAATTGTTGTCCGACCTTCCTTTAATGCCTTAGCTTGTTTTAAGTTCAGACCTCTTTCCTTTGATTTGTAGATGGTTATTCTGTAAATCGAGAGTGCTCGGAGGGAGAAAAGGTGCAAATATATTTTTGTGAAGTTGAAAGATAAATATACAGAGTACCGCGGTAAATACCGTGATCTCCAAAGTCGGCTTCATGAGGGCAGTGATGTGCGGGCCCTAAGGGAAGATTTGACGAAGAGAGACGAAGAGCCGATGGAGGTCGTAGAGAAGTGTAGCATCCTCGAGGGGATGTTGAGGAATAAAGAAGAGGAGCTCGAGCTCAGTAAGGGCATGGAGGATAAATGCAGCGACCTTCAAGCTCAAGTGGTCCAACTGCGAGGCTAGCTTGAAGAGTGCCAGTTTCAGGTGGAGGCTCTCAGGGGTGAGATTGCCGAGAAAAATGAGGAGCTCGAGAAGTCGGGAATCCTCTCGGTTGGATGCTCGGAGTAAAGTGGACATTCTTATGCTGGGGAATAAGACTCTTCGTGCTGAGCGGGAAAATGATTAGTCGACGGCGAGGGCTAAGGAGTACCGGCTCGAGGAGAGGATTGGGGATCTAGACAGGGAAACCTTTAAGATTTATGATCAAGTTGCCACTCTAGAGGCCTAGAAAGCCCAACTTCTTGCACGACCTTTTTCCTCTAAGGTTTCTGATTTCCCCGACGTCCCTCGAGAGTTGTACGAAAAGTGGATCCACGCTGAGGCCCGACTGGATGTGTTTCGAGATTTTCATGCGACGGGCTCCGTTTCTGAGGCGGCCCTTGAGGATGCTCGGGTTAAGGCTCGTGAAGCTCGGCTTGCTTGTAGCTAAGACACTACTATGCCTCAGCCTGGTGAGGAGGATGAGGAAGATGTCATAGATCGGCTTGAGGAGGACGCCTGGTATGATTCTGTTTACCCTCAGGGCGAGGATGCTGAGGATCAAGACGGTGGTGGTATTGGCGGTCAGGGTGGCGACGCCATTGAAGACCGAACTTGTGAGGGCGCTGAAGGCCATTTTTTTTTGGCAACTCCACTAGGCATGGTGCCTAGGGATTGTTTATATATATATATATATATATATATATATATATATATATATATATATATATATATATATATATATAAAATTAAAGTCAAAACAAAAACAATGTCGGGGGGTCTTACAATGTGAAAGAAATAAACTTTGCCAGAAACATAGCTCCTATTTTCAAGGTTGAACACCGGACCCAACAATGATTTTACATAATGAAATATATAAGAATTCTGCTCATAAGATCTAAAAGATATCAATTGTAATTGATTGCCGCCGATGCTCATTTGATTAACTTTTTTGTTGCACGTTTTGTTCTGATAATGTTGTTCATTTTGATATGCCCATCGTGTTTGATCCTTTGCCCTGCTATTACTTTCCCAATAATCAGCTGTAATTTTGTTGCAGTACCTCTTCTTGTTGGCTATCAATTGTGCAGAGAGTGTTCCAGTAAGATCAGTTGTATCGTTAGTATCATCTAAGTTCCAGAATTCTTGCTCTTCTGTTGAGTGGCACTGTTTGTTCCAAGTTTCATGTTCTTTCCAACTAGCAGTCATTGCCCTTGCTTCATGATTCCAATACTCTGTATTGGTGTTTTTGTATTGCCTGTTGTATTGATGTTGCATTGCATTATTTGTACCTAAATTGTAGCAGTCCAAGTTAGTAGTACTTTTCAGTCAATTCCTCTTGTTGTTTGTCATATGTACTTCTACTGGTCGGATTTTTGTTTGTGCTGTTTTCATCACTAAATTAAATTGAAGCTCCATCATTCCTTTCCTGTATGTGCCGACCAACATAATGTTGTACAAATGTTGCTCCTCCTTATGCTTAGTTTCTGTTGAGTTTGTTTCCATATTTCTGCCTATCAGTGAGTAGTTCTTAAGAATCATAATATTTTTTTCGTCTAAATGATAAAATGGATTTCTTTTTCTTTTCAAAAACTACATTTTTCTCTTTTTTCTGATCATGTTTTTGAAAAATTCACTATTCGGACCACCTATTCTTTTTCTATGATAGTATCTATCGGTACTTTCAAAGTTGGAAGAAAGAAGATTCATACTTAATATTCAGACCTCGTGTCCGGGCTCCAAAAAATTTTCAAACAAAGAATTCTAATTTCTAAATCGAAAGATTCTTTTCTTTCAACCCCTATTTATATTTTGACCAAAAGCAAAACCTTCTTTCATTCGCTTTCTTGTTTTTGGCTCAAGCAGTAGGATCCTAGGATTTCAAGAAAGTCAGGCGAATGGTGCCTATACCTGAAAGCACATAAGCTCGCATTCCAAGACTTTGAATGCAAACTAAATCGAAGGTATTCACCGACTTAACGGATCTTTATAGGGGCGAATCCACTGTCTTGAATGAGTCAAAATACTTCGGTTTTCAAGACCGACTCTTTCAACCGCTCAGACATCCATCCCCTTCGCGCTTCGCCCGCCCTATCCATCTGCGCGCTGGCAGGTAGGGGCTTATCTATGTGATTCGCTACGCTTGCCTGCGCCTATCGGCCGATTCTATTGCCTGCCGGTTAGCAGCCATTTCCCTAGAGGAGGTTTTTTCTGTTAGGTTAGCGCTTGCAGGTTCAATCTCTCTTACTAGTATATGGCATATTCACATTAACTTGAATCATTCCTTCCTCATCCCGTGTGGTCATATTTCCTCGCCAAAACCTTATCATCAACTGCACTTTCCATCGTACCAATGCACTGGTTTTGCAACAAATTTCATATGATCTTTCTGTGAACTTCTCATTAAGTAAGTGTTGCATTAGTACTATATTCCAACTTCCATCTATTATGCCCAGATTGTCTCGCCATAATGTGTACATCAAATGGCCTGCCCAGCCTCCTGCATTACTAGCATGCTTGTGCTTATCAATAACTCTTATCCAAGTGAATTGAAGTTGAGTTATTTGATAATGCATGTTCACAATAACTTTCCATTGCCACACACAAAATATGCTGATTCCACTGTCCACGATCAGCTCTTTTTTGTTCAAATTTGCGTGAGTCCTCCTAGAGTCATCTGTCACCATCGTTGGATGAATCTTCTCCTGACCTGTGATATTTTTACAGTACATTGAGGTTGGGTTCTCTATGACATCCTTATTTGATCTCAGAAGACTGTGCATAACTTAACACTTGTACACCAACTGGGCAGTAATATTTCCAGTTATTGTTTTTAGTGTGATGTAGTTATTGGCAATATTCATATTGACAAGTAGAGTGCTAAGGTGTTTAAGGCTAATCTCATCTAAGATCAGCATATCAGTTCTTGTCCCTAGTCTCTTGATAAACCTTCTTGGTTCCATGTTTGTGCCTACACCAGCTTCCCTTCCAGTGGAATGAGTAGCAAGTACTAATACCACCACATGGAAGTTATTTAAGGAGCTGGACATCTACACAGTAAGTTCTCCTGCTAAAAATAACACCATGTTAGTATAAAACAGTGTCACTATACTTTCCTCCTCAAGGATTTGAATATGGTGATCAAGTGTAGAGTCTCCAGTTATCTTCAATAGTCCATTAGTCCTTGGAGTTCGTTCCATTACAATAATTCTGGGTATTTGATTAACCCAATCATTTGTCTTCCTTTCTCTGTGAAATGAAGTATCATGAGCTGGTGATTTTAGACCAACCTTCCCAGTCCTCTTCTTAGTTAACATGCTTGTGCTTACCAATGATTCTTCCCCACGAGAATGAGCACTAGGTGCTAATATCACCCTTTGGAGTTGAGCCATTAGATAAGGCATGTTCACAATAATTATTCCTGCAAAAAAGAAAACAAAGTTAGTATTAAACCAGTCTATCATACTCTCCTCCAACAGGATTCGAATATGATGGATAAATGTACTGCCTTCTCCAATCCTTAATCTCCTTTTCATCACCCCTCCTAACTCCTTTTAACTTTTATTCTTAAATATGGACATTGGAGCTTATCATCATTCACAATCCTCCTCCCCATTGAATCCAGTTGAGAAAATTTATCACACTCAACCGAACCACTGTCTATTGCATAGCTGGATAGGTAATCTGGCAATTTATTGCTTCCCCTATAAATATGAGTTACCCTACCATTACACACCTCCGGTAACTTTCTTATCTCTTTCACATGTGCAGCTATACTCCATGGTATATCCCAACACTCCATGATAACATTTGTAAGTAGCACCGAATCTGTTTGTAGCCATACATTCGCTAGATGACGACAATGAAAGTATCTCAAAGCTTCTAATATAGCCAATGTTTCTGCCTCTGTATTTGTTGTTTCATGAACCTCCTTTCCAAAAGCATGCATAATATCACCTTGTGCGTTTCTTACACAAAAACCAATTGCACTCCTGCCTGGGTTTCCCCTCGATGCACCATCGGTATTGATTTTAATCCAACCCTCATCATGAAATTCCCACAGTACTTTATCTACCTTCAGTTTTGGCAGATAGTTTTCCAACATATTCAGAAGATCAGGCCATTTGTGTGGGACATTTTGGAGCTGAGGTTTTCGTGCCCTTACCGGTGCTTGCAATGAAGTAGCCACTTGAAAGATCACCCTATTGATACTGCATCCCCATATTTGTAGCTATTTCTTCTCTTCCATAACTCTCATACTATGATAGATGGCAAAGTTTGGAAGATAGGTTTCAACCTAGTCCTCACCTGCACTGTCCATCATTTAATTACCATTTGATGTAAGCTTTCTTCCAATGTTAAACCTGCACAAGATAGAAAATATTTTCACACCCTAGTGGCAGCATTAGAGTTAAACAATACATGGGTAATGTTTTCCTCTTGTGGAATCCAACAACACCAACACTTTGAAGGCATGAAATATTCCATTCTTCTTAAAGCATCATCAAGGGGCACTTAGCTTTCCATAGTTTCCACATGAAGAATGATATCTTGAAGGGCAAACCTTTAACCCATATGTTGTTGTAGACACTACTTGGATCACATCTTTTCCTTAAGAACTCCCAGGCCGACTTTACTGTGAATTTACCTTGCGTTTCTAGCGTCCGAAATGGACTGTCCAGTCCTTCATACACAACTGGAGGAGGTATATGAATAATTATATGTACTTCCAACTCTTCAGGAAGAATAGTTCTCAACTTCTCCTCATCCCACACTCCATCCTGAACAACATCATATATATTTTGTACACTTTTATCGCAAAAGAATTCTGGAGGAGTAACAAAGTATAGAGCCCCTAATTCTATCCAATTCTCAAACCAAAACAATGCCGATCCCATCCTTGGCTGCCAATAAATGTGGTGCTCTATTTGATCTCTACATTCAAGCATCTTTCTCCAAACGTGCGAACCATATCTCAATTTCACCAACATCGCATTAGTTTTCTTGCAATATTTTTGACATATGAAAGAGTTCCATAAGCTAGGCTTTGTCCGAAAATTCCACCACAGTTTGCAAAACAATGCGTTTGAAATATCATGCAATGACCTAAAGCCTACTCCTCCTTATTCAATAGGCAGGCACAACTTATCCTAAGACGCCCAATGTCTACTCTTTCCTCCCACGGAATTACTCCAAAATAATTGTTCAAACATCTTATGCAACTTATTAATTACACACGCATGGGGATTTATAGCTAAGAGTAAGTGAATTGGCATACTTTCAAACACATGAGATATCAATACATTCCTTCCTCTAATTGATAATAGCTTGCCCTTCCAACCTTGTAATTTATCAAGAACTTTGTTGATTAGTCCTTGATAATAATCCATCCTTCTTTCTTGTGTAGAAAATGGGACACCCTAAATAAGTAAAAGGGAACTCTTGTCTACCAATCCCAGTGATCCTCTACACCTTAGTTATTACTTCCAAACTTGTTGAATGATGCATATATACTACCGACTTCAATTTATTTATCAATTGCCCAGAGGCAGCTTCATAAGCATTCAATACCTCCATTATAAGCTGCAAAGAGGTGGCATCCGATGAGGAGAAGATTATTGTATCATCAGCATACGCCAAGTGATTAATTTTTAGGCTCCATTTTGGCAAACCGAATCCACAAAAGTATAGATTCATATGAAGAGCATTTAACCCCCTCGATAGAGCTTCAACAACCAAGATAAATAGAGTAGGGGATAGTGGATCTCCTTGCTTCACTCCTCTCGTAGACTTGAAGAACCCATGAGGTTGCCCATTGAGAAGAACTGAGTACCAATTATTTGATATAATAACAAAAACTACACCAATAAACCTCTCACAAAAGCCCATTTTCCTTAAAACTTTGGTCATGAACAACCAAGAAAGCCTATCGTAAGCCTTAGCCATGTCCAGTTTTATTACAACATTAGGTCCTGCTTTTGTCCTCAATCTAATATCCGTAATGATCTACTTAGTCAGTGATATATTCTCCACAATACTCCTACCCTTTACAAAACCAGCTTGTTCATCAGATATCAACTTAGGTAAAAGCTCTACTAACTTTTTATGTATAACTCTTGAGAAGACTTTATTGATGAAATTGCTCAAACTAATGGGCCTCATATCACCAAAAGTAATCACCTCTTTCTTTTTTGGTAGTAATACTAGATTCGTATGAGCGATAAATCTAGGTAATTCCTGACCATTAAAGAAAGCCTTTATCATGTCAAACACATCATCACCAATGATCTCCCAACATGCTTGAAAGAATGCATCATTAAATCCACCCGGTCCTCCTGCACTATCTCCATTGAGCCCAAAGATTTCTCATTTCACTTCTTCTTTCGTAGGCTGTTTAATTAGCTCCTGATTCTGTCCATCATCAACCATAGTAGGCAGATGATCAAGGATATGAAATGTACTGGGAACCCTTTCTTCAGTGAATTATTCACTGAAAAATCTACACGCCTCTTCTGCCATAGCATCATCATGTTCTTCTATCCAGTTCCCATCCTTATTTTGAATTCTGTTTATTTGTAATATCCTTCTTCTACCATTCACATGTGCATGGAAAAATTTCATATTTTTATCTCCATCCTTGAACCATTGAAGCCCAGCTTTTTGCTTCCAAAATTGTTCCTCTAGAGCCAAAAATCTGAACAGTTCTGCCTAGACTCGTTGCAACCTTTCTCTATTGAGGTATGTAGGATTTAATTCAAGCTTGCAATCTTCTAAAAAATATCCCTAAACATGGCTTTACTCCAAGTTGAGAGTTCCTTCTTCAGTTTCTTTAATTTATAGTTGAAGAAGATGAATGGATTTGCATGAAAATCATCCAGCCAATTCTCCTTAACAACCTCGTTGAATGAATCATGTTTTGTCCAGAAATTCAAGAATCTAAATGGCTTCTTGATTGAGATGGCATCTGGACTAAATGCTAACAATAACGGACTATGATCAGACCCAATCTTGGATAAATGAGTAACCTCCGTACCTGGCATCATTTGCTGGAATTCCAAATTAGCAAAGAAACGGTCCAACCTTTTAAAAATGCAATCCTCATCTGCTCGCCCATTCCACTATGTGTAGATGCTCCCTTTGAATCCAATATCAAATAAGTTACATGTATTCATACAATGTCTAAAGTCATCGACCTCATTTAGTGACACTTGTAGACCCCCAAACTTCTCTTCCTCATCCCAAATTACATTGAAGTCCCCTCCCACAAGCCATGGAGACGATATGCCACTAGCCAAAGCATAAAGGGTATCCCACAATTTAATTCTCTCAGTCGAGTCATATTTAGTATAAACTAATGTGAGAATGAACTCCTTATTATTTTTAGTATCAAACAACTTCAAAGTTAGCTGCTGCACTAGGTCAAATATGACAGTTACTTCATACACCTCATCTACAAATGCCCAAATTTTGTTCGAAACATTAACTAAAGCTTGTGCAAATCCAATCCTTCTCCTGTACCTCTCCAGCTTTCTAGATTGTTGCATTGGTTACATCAAACCAATAAACTTGAACTAATATTGTCTATGCATTGTAATGAGCCTTTCAAAATCTCTCTTAGTATTTACCGATCTCACATTCCAAATAAATGCATTCATTGATTATTGGATTAGAGATGGTTCTTCTTGTTTGAACCCCTGAAGGTTGTACATTGGCAGTATCCTTGTGTTGCTTTTTCCTCCCTTTTTCCCACTGATTTTCTATGATCCATATGCCTAGGAGATAGATCACCTTGTCTAGCAACCTTCTGGAAATTTTGAGTAGTAGATTCGTCATCCATATCTCTTCCGGTACCTCTCAATGTTTCAGGATCTTTAGTATTATTTTCATTAGCCACGAGCTGATTGTTTATATGCTTAGGTATTAAAGAATTTGAATTCACTACATGCCCAGCCCATTTCTGGCCTCCATCAGCATTGGTTACATTCATCATTTGCATAGCAACAACAACAGAATCCTTTAACCCTGCTTCCTCATTAGGCTTAGATAGAACTTTTTGCTCCTTACTTCTTGCATTTCGTACTTTGGTTGTAGCTGGAGGACTATAAATTTGCCTGAGTTCCTGTAACTCAACATCACCCTTATCAATTTCCCTTATCCCAACTTCTTTAGGTTTCCCCTTAGCATTGTTAGGAGATAATGTATCACCTTTATTATGCAGCATATTAATCTTGCTCAATCCAGTTCCTGAATTTTTTCCATTGTTTTCATCTGATGGACCTGTGTACCATTTTATACATTATTAGGCTCATTATACTTATCATCATCCTTCCCATTTACACTTTGTTCTTCATCTTCTAACCCTTGATCATCAATAGAAATATTCTCCTCATTGTCAATGCGAATTTCATCCTCTTCAGAATCTTCCTCTAGTTGATCGCACCATAATCTGCCACCAAGTTTAGTACTGACCACTTCTTTTTCAACTTCCCCTGTTACAAAAGTATCCTTTGATTGAGATGGAATCTCCTGACAGGATTGATTTGTGGCAACCAGATTAACCTTTGTTTCCTGACCAAATGTCCTATTCACCCATTGAGCTGTGGATTCTTTATGTATAGATTCATTACTTCCATTCCCACTAGGATTAAAAATCGGAGACTTAGGATTAAGGCCTTTATCAGCTGACTTAGGTGTAATACTCCCATTCAAAATAGGAGAAATCACATTCTGGACATTACCTGTCTTTTCCACTTAAACCTCTTGCACCTCTGAATTCACTGCCTCATTATCACCATTCTCTGCGTCAAGAAACATAAATTGGTTGGCAGTAGTCAAAGGAGCATTAGACTGCTCAACAACAGCCAATTCCTTTCCAACTCCTTCAGTAAACTGGGTAGTAGCAGATTGGATTACAGTCTACTTTTCACCATTCTTCACCCTATTGTCTCGCACTTATTTCCACTGTTCAGATACATTACCAACAACCTTACCACTAGTCAGAATCATCAAAGGGCCCTTCTCCTTACCCTTCTCCACTACACTGCCTCCATCAGTTGGTTTGTTCCTATTGTTATCCACCATCAATTTAGGATGGATCCTCCAGCATTCGAGATAATGATGCCCCTGTATTCTGCATTCTTTGCAATATTTAGGCAAGAAATCATATTGAATCTTGACCCATTCAGTCCTCACATCACCAGTAGCTTCATTCTCAATGTCCATTCGTACCGTTTTCGGCAAATTGGCTAGTAAATCAACAAAAACCTTAACATGCGCACAATTAGGTCGAGTCTTATTTTTTGTTGCCATATCAAGATGCATAGGCTTTCCAACAGCTGAAGCTAAAGAGAATAAGCATTCTTTAACAAAGAAAGTAGGTAACAATCCTGGAAACGAAATCCAAGCCATGATCATTGGTGTTTCCTCTCCTGCTTTGAATTTAACAACATAAATAAGTGTTCACATTTGGTGTTCGTAGCCATCCTTATCTTTAACATAAAATGCATTTTCGACGTAAGAGTAATGAAATCTTCCCATAATGACAACCGAATTAAAACCAGCCTATCTCTGAAATAACCAATGTTACATTCCCCTTTGACACCACATTGAACTGGGATAATGCGACGTAATTCTTGTAGTTCTGGCCATCCGTATGAAATCTTGCCCAGTACTGCATATTGTAAACCTTCAATGGCATTCATTCGTTCAACTTCTGCTTCTGTGAACTTGACGAAAGGCTGCCCATGAAGAAAAGTTGCTCGTTTGAAAGGAATTGGCTCAACGGTTGCATTCTCGCTAGTGTTCTATTTCATGGGATTATTTAACATGACTGGTTTCAGAATATTACTATAATCTAATGGTTGGGTATTAGTGTTTGTGGGGATATTTGATGGGGCGACAGTGGGGGAGGGCTGACCAGCCGATAACAATGGCTGGCCGCCGGCCATAGCGGCCATTAGAGCTCAAAACTGTTGCTCGCTCAAAATTTTCTCCAGAGCTTCTCTCTCCTCACTGAAGCGGCTAGCTTTTGATATCTTTTGACGCGGTGAAGGTTGTGATGGGGATGGCCAGTAGTTTTCTTTTTGACTTTTTTGTGTATTTTTGTCGACGTCTTCAAGAGACTTTGTAACAAACTCTTTATTTAAGTATGAAATACCAAAGTTGTTCCTTGCATTTTCTTCCGTTCCTGTTGTTTGTTTTTGTACTTATATATTTTTAGCTTCTGTTGTTTGCTCGTTTCGATTTTTGTCCTTTTTATTGTTATTATATTCTAGCTTACCCTAGCCTTGGAGCCGAATATCCATGGGCCATATCAGCACTTTGTTTGCATAGTTCGAGTATGTCTCTTCATTGAAATTTGGCCGAGGGCCGATAGGTGTTGTTCGAACTTGCTCGAACTTAAACTTTCGTAAAGTTGCAGCCGAGGGCCGATAGGTGTTGTTCAAACTTGGTCGAACTTAACCTTTTTTTAAATCACGGTCGAGGGCCGGTAGGTGTTGTTCGAATCTTGATCGAACTTGACTTTTCATTAAATTGTGACTGAGGGCTGGTAGAAGTTGTTCGAACTTGGTCGAACTTAACCTTTCGTTATATCATGGCCGAGGGATGATAGGTGTTGTTCGAACTTGGTCGAACTTGACCTTTCGTTAAATCACGGCCGAGGGCCGATAGGTGTTTATTCGAACTTGATCGAACTTAACCTTTCGTTAAGTCGCGGCCGAGGGCCGATATGTGTTTGTTTGAACTTGGTCGAATTAACCTTTCATTAAATCGCGACTTTGGGCCGATAGGTATTGTTCGAACTTGGTCGAACTTAACCTTTTGTTAAAGCAATTTCGATAAATGTGAGTTTCCATTACTTTGACGTTGTTGCTCTGATTACATAGTTGGGGAAAGTTACAAACTTTGGGCGTTGACTGGCATTCCAGTCCCAGTATATCTAGTCCCTTCATTGTTCGACTTGGAGAATCTTGAGGAGTCGGGCAATGAAAAGGAATCCAATCCATTCTTTGCATACTTCGACTCGAAGTGTCCCTCGCGTTTCCTTGTTAAAAACCTCCTTGAGAAAACCCTAATGGGAAAAAACTCAAGTGAGGGAAAAAAGAGTATGACTTGGGGGGCACTGCTCATTTTTTAGAAGTTGAAGTATTTGAGGTGGCTTATATTCTAATTGTTTGGTAATTGTTTTCCTTCCATTGTCTCGAGTTGGAATGAACCCTTATTTGTTTTGCCTACAATTTTGTACGGGTCACCCAATTGGTTCCTAATTTGCCTTCTCGTGGATCTTTACTTGCTTTGGTTTTGGATTTGAGTACGTAGTCCCGGACTTTGAGCGGCTTGACCGTTGCCTTTTTGTTGTAGTAACGTTCCGCCTGCTGTTTCTGGGCAACCATCCTTATGTACAACATATCTCTTCGTTCGTCGATCTCATCTTGCTATTGCCTTCTACTATCGTCATTACTGGTGCCGCTTTCATAGAAGTATCTTAGGTTGGTCTCTGATCGACCTCGACTGGTATAACTACTTCTGTTTCGTAGACGGAGGATAGGGTGTCTCTCCTGTGTTCGTCATCGGGGTGGTTCTGTACGCCCATAGTACTTATGGGAGTATTTTCGGCCACAACCCCTTGGCTTCTTCAAGTTTCTTCTTCATGATGTTTAATATGGACTTATTGGAAGATTCCGCCTGCCTGTTGCCCGCTGGGTGATAAGCAGTTGAAAGTATCATCTTAATGTGCCATTTCTCAAAGAATTCTGCTATTTTCTTTCCCATGAACTGGGGTCCGTTGTCACAGCTTATCTCCTTGGGTAGGCTGAATTGGCAGATGATGTTTCTCCATATGAAGGCAATTACTTCTTGTTCGCACACTTAGGCAAACTCCCCTGATTCCACCCATTTAGAGAAATAGTTAGTTAAAACTAAAAGAAAATGTACATTACCTCACCCTAGCGGGAGAGGATCTATGATGTCCATTCCCTACTTGATAAATGACCATGGAGAGGTGACCGAATGAAGGTGTTCGCCTGCTTGGTGAATTATTGGGGCTTATTTCTGACATCGTTTGCATTTTTCACAAATTCTGAGGCGTCCTTTTTCATGGTCGGCCAGTAGTACCCAGCCCGTATGAGACTTCTAACGAGTTCTCGATTACCAAAATGAGCACCATAGTGGCCTTCGTGGACTTCCTCTAGGACGCGCTGGGTTTGGTTTGGACCCAAACACTTTGCCGGGGGTCGCCGTATGTTCTCTTGTACAAGTCGTTACGAAGGACGTTGCATCTGGCCGCTTGCATTCTTAGTTTTTAGCTTCTTTTTTGACGTTTGGGAGTATGTTGTCCTGCAAGTAGGTAATAATACAATTGCGGTAGTCCCAAGTTAAACCCTTAGACTTTACCTCGATTTGGTCTAGTGATGGGTTGACGAGGTGGACTACGCTTTTATCCACGGTCGTGATGCTTTTGATGGTTGCGTCCAATTTGGCGAGGCCGTCTGCTTCGATATTCTGGCCTCACAGGATCTGGTCGAGCTGGCATTCATCAGGTAGCAACTTATAGATCTCAGTTTGATATTTTTGCAACCTTTGCTCTTTGATTTGGAAAGTCCTTGTAACTTGGTTAACCACGAGCATATAATCACAACGGAGTTTCAGCCACTTCGCCCCATATTTGAGTGCTAGCCTTAGCCCTGTAATTACGATCTCATACTCAACCTCGTTGTTAGTCATATCTGGGCATCTTATGAATTGGCGAATTACTTTTTCGGTAGGGACCTCGAGTACCAGTCCCAATACAGATCTAGAAGCGTTGGATGCGTCGTCGGTGTACAGGACCTAGAGGTCTTGTGTTTGAAGAGAAGCTTGAGCGGCTTCCTTCACGGCCTCGGGTATTAATTTTGTGCTAAAGTCTGCGACGAAGTCAGCGAGCATCTACGACTTTATTGTTGTTCGAGGTTAGTATGTGATAGCGTGCTCCCTTAGCCCGATGGCCCACTTGGCTAGCCTCCCCGACAGCTCGGGTTTATGTAAAATGCTTCTTAAAGGAAAACTGATTACGATCGAGATAAGGTGGCACTGGAAATAGGGTCTAAGCTTTCGTGAAGCTATGACCAGTGCCAGAGCCAATTTCTCAAGGTATGGGTACCTCGTCTCGGCTTTAACAAGTGTTTTGCTAATGTAATAAATATGAGATTGCATACCTTTATTTTTCTCGAACTAAGACCGCACTTATTGCAACTTCGGAGACGACGAGATAGACAAGGAGGTGCTCCCCGGGTTTGGGCTTCGAGAGTAGAGGCGGCGATGACCGATTCGCCTTTAGTTCTTGCAGGGCTTATACGCAGTCGGTGTCTACTCAAGGCAGTTATCCCTTTTGAGTACGTCGAAAAATCTATGGCACCTATCAGACGACCACGAGATAAATCTCGATAGGGTGGCGATTCGACCGGCCAACCTTTGGACTTGTTTCTTAGTGGCCAGTTGCTCAGGTATCCCGTCAATAGCCTTGATTTGATCTGGGTTGACTTCATTCCCTCGTTGTGATACTAAGAAATCCAAAAAGATTCTCTAGGCTACGCCGTTTAGTTTCATCCCGTACCATCTTAGTATGTCAAAAGCTTCCTTCAAGTGGTCGATATAGTCTTCTGCACTCATGGATTTGACTAGCATGTCATCGATATATACCTACATGGTCTTGCCGAGTTGATCTTTGAACATTCTTGTGACCAATCTCTGATAGGTGCCCCCTCCATTTTTCAACCTAAACGGCATGACCTTATAACAACATGTTCCTCTATGGGTGATGAACGTGGTTTTCTCCTAGTCCACTTCTTCCATGAGTAGCTAGTTATAGCCTGAGTATGCATCTAGGAAACTCAGCAGCTCATGTCCGGCCGTTGCATCGATGAATTGGTCGATATGTGAAAAAGGGAATGAATATTTCGGGCATGCTTTGTTCAGGTCTATGAAGTATACACACATCCTCCATTTCCCGTTTTCTTTTTGACCATCACCACGTTGGCTATCTACTTGGGGTAATTTGACTCCCTGATGGAGCCATTTTCTAATAGCTTTTCTACCTCCTCATGGCAGCATCATTGATGGTGGGGTTGAATTTCCGTCGGACCTGCCTTATAGGGGGACAAAATGGGTCGAACTTCAATTTGTGTGTGGCGATCACTTTGGGGATGCCCGACATATCTGCATGGCTGAAGGGAAATAAGTTTGCATTAGTTATTAAAAATTGACTAAATTTACTTGGTTCTCGGAGTTTGCAGCCAATGTAAGCCTTTTTGCTTGGGTTACTGGGATCTAATTGAATGTGGTCGGGATCCTCTATTGTTGAGTCCGCGGCTTTGACCGTTTCGGGGTCCATAATGACGTCTCTGGTCTATTCTTGTGTCGGACTCGACTATGCTTCTTTTTCCTTATCTTTCTTTTGTTGGGTTTTCGTGCTATCCATGGCGATGCAGTAGCATTCCCGGGATGTGCGTTGTTCCCCTCGTATGCTGAATATTCCCCAAGGTGTTTCGAACTAGATTACTGGGTATAGGTTGGAGGGGATGAGTCTCATGGGATGTATCCATGGTCGTCCTACTATGGCATTGTATGTGGTGGCCTGGTCCATGATGTGGAACGTTGTCTCCGGAGTTATACCATCGCTGAGGATGGGAAGTGTAATTTCTCCCAATGTCTGTTCGACTGCATTGTTAAAACCGGTTAGTGTGAGCAGCATGGCACTATCTAGTCCTCGAGTCTCATCTGAGCGAGGACTCGGGATGGATAATGCATGCTCCACTCCCATTATCTACCATGATACGTTTAACATCAGTTACTAAAATTTGTAAAGTAATGACAAGAGCATCGTTGTGAGGGAAAGTCAAATTGTCGGCATCTGACTCGTCGAAGATGATACTTTCTTCGCATCCGTCATACCGTTCATGGGTGATCGATATTTTGAGCTTGTGAGTGGCAGTGAACTTGACGCCATTGATGGAGGCATCGTCGTTGCTGCCAATAATCATATTGATGGTGCGAGCTGGTTAGGGCGGCTTTGGCAGGACTTGACGTCCTCGACCCCTGGTGAAGATGCTCCTTCCCTTGTCGCTCAACAGCTCTTTGAGGTGCCCTTGTTGCAACATGTTCACTACCTCTTGCCTTAAGGCGATGCAATCTTCTGTTTTGTATCCGTGTTCCTGGTGGAATTCATAGAGGGCATCGATTTTCCAGGTACTCGGATCGAACCTCATCTTTGTTTCGAGTTTCTCCTGGGCGTAGACTAATTCTATAGGCGAAACACAAAAATTGTGAGCAGATAACATGGGGGCATACCTCTCTCGTTCTTAAGAGTTCCTGTCGTCGGCGGGCCATAACGTAAGCCTGATGTCGTTCCCTGTTTGGTCGTGGGACTGGGTGATCCCTCCTTATGTTATCTCTTCGTTCTTTTTTGGGCTCGGTTTGTATTGATATGAGCTGTCGAGTTGGTCCGTTGAGGTCGTCATCATCTGCTCGGACTTCGGCGCAATGAGCATTATGGATCTCGTCCCAAGTAGTTGGAGGGTAATTCATCAACCGGCTTAGAAACTTTTTGGTCGCTCTTGAACCCTCTCTGCTCAACCCATTCTGAAATGTTGCGACTGTAATTCCTTTAGATACATTTGGTAGGGTCATCCTCACCCTATTGAATCGGGCGAGGAAGTCCCGCAGTGCCTCTCCTACGGATAGCTTGATGTCGAAGATGTCGTTTACTCTTGTTTTGGAATTCTTGGCCCCGGCAGGCGCCATCATGAAGTTATCGGCCATTTCTTCAGTTGTTTCTATGGAGCGGACTGGTAGCTGTGAATACCACGTTAACATCCCTCCAGTGAGATTTATTCAGCAAAATGGAGGACACTTTTTTCATTGGTGAGGTCATTGCCCTTCACGGCAGTGACGTAGTAAGTTATGTGGTCTTCGGGGTTGATTGTCCCATCGTATATCCTGAGATATGGTGGCATTTTGAAGGTATTTGGTATGGCATGTGGGGTCGCTTCCTCGCTATACGGCTTCTCTACGAACCTGTCGGCATCCCTTTTTGGCAATAGTTTAGGGGCGCCTGATATCTTGCCGACTCGTTCTTGGTGTTCTTTCATTTGATCTCTGAGCATTTTGTTATCATTTTCATTTCTTCCATTCTTTTCAAAACAGCGGCGAGGATGCCGTCACCTGCACTGTCAGTAGCATTGTGAATTATACGTGGCATTGGGGGGTTTGGTTGATCCCCTTGTTCGTCTCCTCGCTGTATCTTGTGGGCTATCGTGGTTTCTATAGTCGTGCATGGGGCTTTTTTGTTGAGTACACTTACTAAGGTATCGGTCAACCATGCTTCGAGCAGCTTTTTAATGGCAGGTGGCGTCTATTCTCTTGTGGACATGGAGGCCCCTTTCCCATTTAGTTTCGTTGTGCTGCAAAAAGGGAGAGGCAACCTCTCGCGCCTGGGGGAGGGGGGTAGAGGGTGTCACATCATCACACAGTATTTCATACACTCATTGATATCATTCATGATGTTGGGGGGATGTCACCTGCCATCCTAGTTCCATTTCCTTGGTTACCTGCCATGTAAATTTCAATACGTGCAGAGAAGGAGAAAAACTTTGTGGTTTTTTAGGTTAGCAAATCAGATGAGTTGCAGATCTAATGAAAACTAAAAGATTAACTAAGAAGTCCCAGAGACGGCCCCAAACTGTTTGACCCAAAATTTAGATCTAGATTTAAACAATTAGATTTAATAAAATAGAGTCAAATTCGGCCAATATTAATGTCCAAAAGATATATTAACCGATTTTAAGGTAAGATAATACGTATATTATCTGAATAGCAATAAATGATGATAACGCTGGTAATATTTAATGAACTAAAAAGGGTGAGATTCATGGATATTCTTTCTGACAATGATGAATGATTGATGAGCCTTTGAATATTCGGATTGTTCTTGGATCATGGGAAAAAGTTAGACAAGAATCTTAAAAAAAGGTATATTTTGTATGTGTGCAATAAAGTAAGATTCTACAGAGAATCTCAATATGTTGTCTTACAAATAAATAGTTCATGTCCCCTATAACTATGTCTCTTTCTATTTATAAGAGAACATGTGCTAATAAACCTAATAGTACAGGCACAGAGAATATTTCTCTTTAGAGTGTTATCCTAAAACTAGCCATTATTACTCTGTTTAAGACAAGTGCCCGTCCTCGACCTTGATCTATATTGACTCCTCGACCCCGTCCTTCATCTCTTGTGAGATCACTTCGACTTTGAACATGCCCTTTGTCGAAGTCATCATGTGACACGTGGCAGCCCTTGTAGGCTCTCATAATGCTGATATGATCTGAAATTAAACTGAGATAATTTTTGGCCCATACAGTTACAACTCAATTTCACTCCATCTCATGCTTCACGTCATTTTGAAAAGTGTAGCTAACTGATATTTTAAAACGAAAACGGAAGTCTTCTAAATTACTCCCTCCGTTCACTTTTACTTGTCCGATATTCTAAAGATAGATTTTTTTTTACTTGTCACTTTTAGCATATCAAGAAAAGGCAATTACTTTTTTTCTGTTATACCCACAGTATTAATTACTCAATTCAAATCAATTTCTCAAATCTATTAAAAATATGCATCAATTAATATGAGTATCATGGTAAATTATATACTTCATTTATTATTTCTTAAAGAGTGTGCAAAATTCATAATGGACAAGTAAAAGTGAACAGAGGGACCAAGAAATTGCATAGAAAACATTGCTCAAACATTGATTACACACAACAAATTAAAAGCTAAAACGACATGAAGTGCATTACTAGCACTTTAGTTAGGTAAGCAATTTCGAGTTTCACTTAGAATTAAATTGGACGACATTGAGATTGAAGCAGTAGTAAACACATTCTTTTGGTTCATTAAATATTCCATTAACATTTTATGCAATTTGTGGCCTACAGATTATGGGTTCGAATAGTAGAAATACTCATTAATACTTGTATTAGATTAAGTTGTCTACATTATACTTTTTGGAATGTGGCATTTCCCGGACCTTACATAAATATAAAATGTACCGAACTGCCCTTCTATGCAACTTGTGAAGACACTAAGGACCCGTTTGGCCATAAATTTAGTCAAAATTTAGGTTTTTTTTGGCAAATACATGTTTGTTCATAAATTTTATTCATATTTTGGCAAATTACCAAAACCCAAAACCAGCTGCCCAAAATATTACTATTACATTTTCTAAAAATTGCCCCAAACTTTTGTATTTTATAAAAGAGCTCACAATTTATTATTTTGTAATAATGCTACTTCGTTTTCTCAGTCATCTGATAGTGTATTATGTAATTCATTATAAAAATGATAATTTTGTACCAAATTTATTTATGTTCAGGACTATGATTTGTGATAATATAATGAATGTTATTGATGAAGGTATTGTTGGGTATTTGTGATAGTTTTTAGAACTTGTGGGTATAAGTCATGTTTCATGTTTTTTCAAAAAAAAAATAAAATATATTTTGAAAACTGATGTCCAAACACATTTTCATCTTCAAATCAAACTTTACCCAAATCAGATTTTTCAAAACAAATTTGAAAATCTATGGCCAAACACTAGCTAATTTAGTCCCTTTGTGTTTCGGCCCCGAGCTGTTCGCCGGTCATTTCTGCTCAGGTTTTTCACAAGTTTCCAAGTAGGTCTTCTTTCAATCAAAAGAGCTTGCTGAAAATCAACTTTCGAGGGTGCTTTGCAAGATTTCGATGAGAGGTTTCGTAAAAGTAACACATTGTTCAGTGATTTTAATAACATAAAAAGTAGATTTGTTACTTTAGCAACGAGTAATTTAAGTTCCGATCATGTGGTGAAATAAACCCGTAACTATAAGGGAGAGAATTATATTAGTGCCGTCTGGGTTTGATCATCTACTTTTAGATAGACGTTTCTCCAAATCACACAACACAACTCATTTTCGTATAAAATATAGAATATCCATCAAATTTCAATTATCCTTCTTACTTCCTTAACAAACAAAACGTTAATATTTATATATAATATTTCTTCTTTATTTTCCAAAAAGGAAAGAAAAACAGAGGAAGCAAATTAAAAAATGAGACGTTATTTTCGCACTCCATTCATTCAATCTTTCTCATGAGTATATACTATACTTGACTAGTAAAAATGTGAAATCACCTACATATTGATAGTAAAGTTCCAGCATCCATGATATCCCACGAGGTGCAGATAATCTACCTTATAGTCATGCATGCTGTATAACCAAAAAATAGATTACAAAGTCAAATTCTATGTTTAGAAGAAAACGGGTTACCGATAATCAAATTTTACTTCACTTCCTCAATAGAAAATAACAAGAGTAATAGAGAAAATTATCAAAGAAAAATAAGGAATGAACCAACTACCATTCAAGGCTGGAAACTTTGATAAAGTAGAGAATAATGAAATGTATTTCAGTAGTAATTGTGGCCTCCCCTTACAAATGAAATTCTTTAACCTTATATAGGAACATACAATCATAACGGTTTTCATACTTAATTTGGATTCATTATGGGCATTAATTATATTAATTGTCCATTATCATGGATAACCGTTACTGACATATTTATGGCTATAGATTCCTTATAACTGTTCCGATTCCCCTTCCGTATTTACTTCTGGTTCGTGTATCTTCCCCTCTTTTTAACCTTTATTTATGTCACTCATGCCTCTTCTTTGATAACTGTTAGGCTTAGTTTCTTTAATTGTACTGTCTCGTGGGTGTCTCTTCCATACCTTCCTTGTATTCTTAATTCCATTAATTGAATGTGTCACTTATCGCTATACTGTTGTTACATGCGCCACGCTTCGTCAGCTTACTAATATTCCACGTGTAATACCTTTTTTTCACCAATACAGATAGTCCCTCCATTTTCTGAATATTCTTAATTGTATATTCGGGAAGTGGTAAGTTTTGATAGCAGGAATTCTTTGCCGCCATTTTTCGAGTATCATCATGTTTCCTTCAAAATCGACGCAACGAACGTCACATCCATTTAATGCCCATGCCACGTGGCTTCGTCGATCGGATCTGCAGTTTTTCAGTGCTTTTTAGGGTTTTTTCCTGCAGCCACGCCGGTCACGAAGTGACTGTTCCATTATGTTGTTTCATAATGACCAACTTTAATGACGATCGTGTCTTCTTATAAACACTTCATTCTTTTTTGATTTGTTGGAGTCTTCCTTCTTCAGTACCCATTACATTACTCCTTCTTTATATTTCTTCACCTTTCCTTCTATATTTCGTTAGATAACCATGTATTCAACAACACCAGACCCCCGTGAAGTTGTGATCGTTGATGAACTTGCTCCTTCTACTGCTCCTACTAGAAGTAGGAGTGGTGGTAGACTTCGTAGTCTTGGTTCATTATCTAATCGTGGTTCTTCTTCCCAGAGAAGTTCTGTTAAACCATCCTCTTCTAGACCTAGGGCTCCTCTAACCCTTAGATCTTCTTTTAGGAATAAAGATTTAGATGAACCTGTACGTGAACCCACAGTTGCAGAAATTGTTCCCCAAGAATTTTCTTTTGTAAATGATCGTGAAACCATGAAAAATCAAGTTTCTTCTATAGCCTCGCTCAATGCTGCTGATCTTTACCCGAGTTTAATCACTACTGGTCTTCTTTCTATGGTTCATCGAGAGTGTTACTGGAAACTAGATTTCCCAGTTTTAGTCCCTGGTGCCAACCAGAGAATCACCTCTTATAATGTCGATTTCTCCTTTGTTTATACCTACCCTTTTACTTTAGGGTTCAAGCCACCTATTGATCCAGTAATCATTGAATTTTGTCGTTACTTCAACGCGTGTCTTGGCCAGATTGGCCCAATAGAATGGAGGGCTATTGCATGCCTTCGTTACTTATTGAACCTGGTCTCTATGCCTTTTACCTTTCGACAGTTGCTTCATCTCTACTCCCCCAAATTATTTTGTGAAGGAGTTTTTTCTCTCGTGGCTAGAAGTAAGAGAGTATTGGTTAGCCCTGAAGACGATCGTGATCGTGACTGGTATGCCTGTTTTGTTGCTGCCCCCACTAGTGGATTAGTGGGTGAAGAGAACATGCTCTTTCCGGAGAAATGGAACTTTGCAAGTAGGTTTTCTTCTTCTTCTTCTTCTTCTTCTTTTTTATATTTCTTTAAAGAACTTCATGTAACCATATTCCCAATTTTCAGCAACCATGGAAGTTTTTTATGAGAGTCCCAACTTCCGTGCTTGGGTAGAAAAAATGTCAGCTATTTCTCCTATGGAAAAAAGATCTTGGAAATACCTTTCTCAAAAAATCAGTTGGAAAGTGAAGACGCACAGTACTTTTTACCTTCCGTGTTACTTTTTTTCCTCTTCCTTGCTTATAAATGAATTTTTTATTCTTTTTCTTTTTATCAGGTTTTGCTTTTCGCGGTATTATTTCCGTGTCTGTTTCGTCAACCAGGCTTTCCGTGAGTCTTGCCCAGGAGCGGATTTTAAGTGCTTCCTCTTCAAAAAGGAAATCTGATCGAGTTCGTAGCTCTAATGATGAATAAACAGAGGAAGGTTCTTTGATACGAAGGCCACACATCAGGAGACGTGTAGTTTCTGATGATGAGACTACCTCCTCTCATGACCTTCCATTAAGTTTAATTCCTTTTAGACTCACGGATGAGCCAGAGAGCGCTCCCTTGGTGATTTCTGATGAAGATGTTGTTGATCCTCCCCTAGTTCTGTTGATAGATTGTTTGCTCAAGGCTTCGAGGGTGAAGAAGCTTTTGGGCCTGTTTCCGAAGAATTGCCCCTGGCTTCCATTCCAGCTTCTGCTTCCGTTAAGTTCCCTGTGTCTTTACCTGATGCTACTCCTACTATTATTCCTGTGACTGCTTTTATTCCGTCTGCTATTCCCGCGGCTACTTCTCATGCAGAGGCCGGACTTTTTGGCAGCAGGAGGGAGATTAAAAGAATTGTTATTGAAATCCCTGAAGGTGGGAATTTATTGAGAAAATTCGGTCAAGCTGACGTGTGGTTGAAGCCGTTGTTAGGCCCTGTGGAGAAGAAAAAGTTGGAAAACCATAGTTTCCTGACTTTAATGAGTGACATTGTTCATTCTTTTTCGAAGGTACAAACTTACTTACATTTTCTCTTTTTTTAAAAAATTATTTATAACTCCTCCCCTTTGCCTCTTTTCTTTGCAGATTAATTTAATTGAAACTGAGCTCATGAAAAGAGTTTCTCATACGGACCAGCTGATCATAGAATTGCACATTGAGGCCGATAACTGGAAGGAACAATTCAAAGGTCTTCAACTGGAAAAAGAAGTTCTTGCAGAAGAAAAGAATGCTTTGGAGCAACGAATGATGGTGATTTTCGCTGAATTAACGATTGAAAAAGCTTCTTCTAGCGAGGTTGGAAAGGACAAAGATATATTGGAATCCTCTTTTGCTAAACAGCTTTCTAAGGCAACCGAAGAGATAAGGAGTTTGAAAGAACTCCTTAATCAAAAAGAGGTTTATGCGGGGGAGTTGGTTCAAACACTTACTCAACTTCAGGAAGATCTTCGTGCCTCTGTAGATAAGGTTTCGTTCTTGGAAAGTTCTTTCGCATCTTTGAAGATAGTTTTTGATGCCTCAAAAGCAGAAAAAGAAGAACTAAGAGCTGAGGATAAGTTATCACTAGATTTGAGTTAGGCTTTCTTAAACACTCGCCTCAAGACTCTAATTGAAGCCAACCAGGAGGGTTTTGACCTTACTGCTGAGATTGCTAAGGCTAAGGAAACAATTGATAAAACTCAGCAATGTCAAAGCTTTTCCTCACCTGAAGACGAAGGTCCCGAGGGTGATGGAGATGGACTTGTTGGTGAAGCCGATGTTCAACCCTCATCTCCTCAAGTTAATCCTTCATCTCCCATCGATGATGCTCCCTAGTTCTTCCCTTCTTGATTTTTTGTTAGTTTTCTCCTGCCCTTTTTTGTGTTAGCTTTTATTTAGATCTTCCTTGTGCTGTTTTCCCCTTAGTTTAATAAAGTTTTTGGAAGATTTGTCTTTGACTACCCCTGTCTTCTTTGGGGGGGTTTAAAGCCAAGCTAACATCTCTGTTTTCCCAAGGCTTTATATATAAATGTTTCGGTTGCTTTTGCCACTTATTCTGCTCTTTAATATTTGAGTTTTTTCCTTGCATTCAAAAATGCTTTAACAATCCGTGGCTTTTAATAAACACGGGTTTTAATAAAAGAGGCCCTTTTTATGTTAATGACACTGATGAAGATGACGTTTCATCTTCATATTGGTGTAAATATACGAAAGATGAAGTAGACATGAGAAAAAAAATAATTTGAGGAAGTTTTATGCTTTTAACTTTCAAATAAGTTTTGTACATCATTCTCATAATTATTCGTTCAACACTTTCGTAACTACTTTCTATGTAGCAGATTCTAAAATACAAAATCGGGTCTATTATCTCGTAACTAAATTTTGGCCTTAACCTAAAACTCGTAGGAATATGGAATATCTTGCATCCTTTTCGTGAGTTCATGCCCCTTTGAAAAATTTAAGGTTTCTTCAAGGTTTTTGATTCAAGCTACTGAACTATGCCTTTTTAGCTCTCTTGCTTGCCGAACTATGCCTTTTTAGCTCTCTTTCTTCCTTCTATATGCATAGTACCCCAGTGTTGGAGCTTTGAAGTATAAAATCTCGAACACTGGATACTCCATCCTTTTGGTCCATTCCCTGAAAAGGAAAATACGAACGGGACTCGGAGATATTTATTTTAGATGATGACTGCATAACCCTTTTTTCATAAGAAAGGTTACAACCTAGACCGTGAATAATTTAGTACTCCGCGTGTCTTTCGGGTTTAATATCATCATTTGGTATGGGCTAGATTTTTTATTATCATCTAAAATTATTAGTAAAATTCAAATATATGAAATAAAATTGAGTCTGAGTGATACCTAACCATGAGTACTTTCTTTGTCTAGAAATAGTACTTCTTCAAATGAATTGCATTCCAGTTTGATGGTAGTACCTTGCCATCCATGGTTTCCTGCTCATATTCTCCCTTTTCGGCGATTTCTCGAACCCTATAAGGGCCTTCCCAATTTGGACTCAACTTGCCTGCATTGACCGCTGTTGTAGATCGGAACACCTTTTTGAGGACAAAGTCCTTAATCTGGAAGTATCTCAAATTAGCCTTCCTTTTATAATATCGCTCAATCATATGTTTTTGAGCCGCCATTCTAATTAATGTTGATTCTCTCCTTTCTTCTAATAGATCTAAATTTACTCGCATCTCCTCCTCATTTGACTCTCTAGTAGCATGTGTGTATCTCGTACTTGGTTCACCGATTTCTACCGGAATTAAGGCTTCTGCACCATATACAAGCGAAAATGGAGTCTCACCCGTACTTATTTTTGCTGTCGTTCGATAAGCCCACAATACCCCTGGTAACACTTCTGGCCAATTGCCTTTTGAATCCTCTAATCTCTTCTTCAAGTTATTAATAATAACTTTGTTTGTTGACTTAGCTTGACCGTTGGCTGTAGGGTGGTAAGGTGAGGACGTTATCCGTTTGATCTACCAACTATGAAAGAATTCTGTGATTTTCGTGCCTATGAACTGCGGGCCGTTGTCACACACGATTACCTTTAAGACGCCAAATCAGTAGATAATATTTTGCCAAATAAAGTCCCTGACTTCTTGTTCTCGCACCTGCTTGAATGCACCTGCTTCTACCCATTTTGAAAAATAATCAGTTAAAACTAATAAGAACCGTACCTTTCCCTTAGCTTGAGACAACGGGCCTACAATGTCCATGCCCCACTTCATGAAAGGCCATGGTGAAATAACTGAATGTAACAGTTCTGTTGGGCGGTGCATGTTATTGGCATATCATTGACATTTATCGCACTTGGCTGCAAAGTTTTCTGCTTCTTCCATTTTTGGCCAATAATACCCCATTCTTATTAGTGTCTTTACCAATGATCTTCCCCCTGAGTGATTGCCACAGTGTCCCTCATGTACTTCCCTCATCACATACTCCATTTGTGAGGGGCCAAGGCACCATGCTAAAGGTCCGCCAAACATCTTTCGATATAAATTTCCATGAATTAAGCAATACCAGGCGGCTTTTTGGCGAAGCAACCGTGACTTCTTCTTGTCTTTGGGTAAGATTCCATATTGCAAAAAGTTAACAAATTCGTTCCTCCAATAGGCGTCGAGAAAACTGAGGATCTCGTGGCTGACCGTTGCATCGATCATGCGATCAATGTTGGGCAGAGGGAAGGAGTCGTTGTGACATGCCTTATTCAAGTCTTTATAGTCTACACATATTCTTAATTTATTCCCTTTTTTTGGGACTACCACTACGTTTGCTAACCAATCCAGGTATTTAACCTCCCGAATGAACCCTATTTTAAGGAGTTTAGATACCTCATCCTTGATGAAAGCATGTTTGACCTCGGACTGGGGTCTCCTCTTCTGTTTGACCGGGTGGAACTTCGAGTCCAGGCTTAGCTTGTGAGTGATTATTTCCGACGGGATCCCTATCATATCAAGGTGGGACCAAGCGAAACAATCTTCGTTAGCTATAAGAAATTGTATGAGTTTTTTCCTGAGCTCGGGGCTTAACCCCGTGCCGAGGTATACCTTTCGATCAGACAAGTCTTCGATTAGTACGACTTTCTCCAGTTCCTCGACCATTGATTTGGTAGCGTCAGAATCATCGGGGGCTATGAAAGATATGGGAACTCCGTAGTCGTCGTCCTCGTCTACCCCTTGTTTCTCCGGTTCTGTCGAGGCTGGTACCGGTAATTGCTATTTGGCATCGTCTTTGGCCATTGAATTTTCACCCTTCAATGCCGAGAGTGTGGATGTCGGGATCACCTCATAGATCGCGAACATTTCCTTAGCGGCCGGTTGTTCCCTGTAAACTATTTTGATTCCTTTGGGTGTTGGGAATTTAAGCACCTGGTGCAGTATTGAGGGTATTGCTCTCATGTTATGAATCCATGGCCTCCCGAATAAAGCATTATATCTTATATGTCCTTCGATTACATAGAACTTGGCTTCTTGAATAGTTCTGGTGGCGTTCACCGGTTATTTTATCTCCCATTTAGTGGTCTCACATTCCATGTTGAACCCGTTCAGGACTCGGACCGCAGGAACGATTTGATCTTGTAGGCCGAGTTGTTCCACGACCCTCGATCTGATGATGTTGGCTGAGCTACCTAGATCAATTAACACACGCTTAACTCGAGATTTATTTACGAGTACCGATATTACTAGTGCATCATTGTGGGGCTGCACGATAATGAGATACTCAAAGTAAAACAAAAGGATAATGAGATACTCAGAGAGTTCGTGTCCCGATTTCAAATGGAAAGGATGGACCTGCCGCCGGTCGTTGATGATTAGGCCGTTCAGGATTTTACCCAAGGACTCAATATTCGAAGCTCGTTGGCTTCACAGAAGCTGAAACAAAACTTAATAGAATATCCGACCGTCACTTGGGTCGATGTCCATAACCGATATCAATCAAAAATCAGAGTCGAAGATGATCAGCTTGGGGCCCCTTCCGGGTCCTTGTATCCCGTCAGAACCATCGACAGAGTCAAGAGAGACATCGATCATGAACCGAGATCAAACAGGGATCAGTATCAGCCGTACAATGGAGACCGACGAAGCAGTGGGTCTGGGCGGAACCCTATGAGAAATGAAAGGAGAACTGACCGAGGTCAAAACAACCTAGGACTCATAAGCAAAAACAGCTTCGAAAGGCCCATCGGGCCTAAAGAAGCGCCAAGATTATCAGAGTACGACTTCAACGTCAATGCCGCCGCTATCGTATCTGCCATCGGATGCATCAATGATACCAAATGGTCTCGACCTCTATAGTCCGATCCAGCCCAATAGGGATCCTAACCTAATGTGCAAATATCACGGGACGCATGGCCATAGAACAGAAAACTGCCAATAATTAAGAGAGGATGTGGCCCGACTGTTCAACAACGGACATCTCCGAGAGTTCCTGAGTGATCGGGCCAAGAACCACTTCAGGAACAGGGATTCTAATAAACAGACCGAGCAAGAGGAACCTCAGCACACCATTAACATGATCATCGGTGGGGTCGACATTCCTAGGGGCCGATGCTGAAGCGCACCAAAGTATCTATCACAAGGGAAAACATACTCGAGGTTACGTACCAGAAGGAACCTTGTCTTTCAACGACGAAGACGCTGGGGGGATCGTGCAGCCCCACAATGATGCACTAGTAATATCGGTACTCGTAAATAAATCTCGATTTAAGCGTGTGTTAATTGATCTAGGTAGCTCAGCCAACATCATCAGATCGAGGGTCGTGGAACAACTCGGCCTACAAGATCAAATCGTTCCTGCGGTCCGAGTCCTGAACGGGTTCAACATGGAATGTGAGACCACTAAATGGGAGATAAAATAACCGGTGAACGCCACCAGAACTATTCAAGAAGCCAAGTTCTATGTAATCGAAGGACATATGAGATATAATGCTTTATTCGGGAGGCCATGGATTCATAACATGAGAGCAATACCCTCAATACTGCACCAGGTGCTTAAATTCCCAACACCCAGAGGAATCAAAATAGTTTACGGGGAACAACCGGCCGCTAAGGAAATGTTCGCGATCTATGAGGTGATCCCGACATCCACACTCTCGGCATTGAAGGGTGAAAATTCAATGGCCAAAGACGATGCCAAATAGCAATTACCGGTACCAGCCTCGACAGAACCGGAGAAACAAGGGGTAGACGAGGACGACGACTACGGAGTTCCCATATCTTTCATAGCCCCCGATGATTCTGACGCTACCAAATCAATGGTCGAGGAACTGGAGAAAGTCGTACTAATCGAACACTTGACTGATCGAAAGGTATACCTCGGCACGGGGTTAAGCCCCGAGCTCAGGGAAAAACTCATACAATTTCTTATAGCTAACGAAGATTGTTTCGCTTGGTCCCACCTTGATATGATAGGGATCCCGCCGGAAATAACCACTCACAAGCTAAGCCTGGACCCGAAGTTCCACCCGGTCAAACAGAAGATGAGACCCCAGTCCGAGGTCAAACATGCTTTCATCAAGGATGAGGTATCTAAACTCCTTAAAATAGGGTTCATTCGGGAGGTTAAATACCTGGATTGGTTAGCAAACGTAGTGGTAGTCCCAAAAAAGGGAATAAATTAAGAATATGTGTAGACTATAAAGACTTGAATAAGGCATGTCACAACGACTCCTTCCCTCTGCCCAACATTGATCGCATGAACGATGCAACGGTCAGCCACGAGATCCTCAGTTTTCTGCATTTGTTACTTCATCGACAGACACAATATTTGCCAACGCATCTGCTTTCGCATTCTCTTCCCTGGGTATTTGTACGGCCTTCCATGACTGAAATTGTCTAAGTAATTCTCGTACCTTTTCCAGGTATTGTTGCATTCGTGCCTCTCTTGCGATGTAAGTCCCCTACATCTGGTTAACCACCAGCTGCGAGTCACTTTTGATCACAATCTGCTCTACACCAAGTTCCCGTGCCAG
Organism: Nicotiana tabacum; assembly: GCF_000715075.1. Classification (NCBI taxonomy): domain Eukaryota; kingdom Viridiplantae; phylum Streptophyta; class Magnoliopsida; order Solanales; family Solanaceae; genus Nicotiana; species Nicotiana tabacum. The sequence continues at coordinate 67,258,156 of NC_134098.1, forward strand.
TTCCAAATCTGCAATCACAGTTTCATACTCTGCCTTATTGTTAGTGATTGGATAACATTTTATTGCTTGTCTTATGATTTTCCCCGAAGGTGGAATTAGAACGATTCCTAAACCCACGCCTTTAACATTTGAATAACCATCGGTAAATAAAATCCAAGTCCCCAGATTAGAGTCGGTAAATACCTGTAGTTCCTTTTCTGCTTCGGGAACTAGATTTACGCTGAAATCCGCTACGAAATCTCCAAGAACCTGTAATTTTATTGCAGTTCTGGGCTGATATATGATATCATACTCACTGAGTTCTATTATCTATTTAGCTAATATATCAGATAATTCTTGTTTATGTAATATATTCCTCAGAGGAAAAGTAGTTATTACAGAAATATGATGACATTGGAAATAAGGTCTTAACTTTCTAGATGCCATGATCAACGCTAAAGCAAGTTATTCCAGATGGGGATACCGCGTTTCAACATCTAATAAAGATTTACTAACATAATAAATTGGAGATTGTTTACCTTTATCCTCTTGTACCAATATTGCGCTTACCGCCACTTCTGACACTGCAAGGTAGATGAGTAGCCTTTCTCCGTCTTTTGGTTTGGCCAGCAACGACGGTTTTGACAAATATGATTTTGAGGGCTCGTTGGCATTTATCAGTCCATTCAAACTGATTCTGCTTTTTCAACATTGAAAAGAATTTAAAACTTTTTTTTGAAGATTTTGATATAAACCTCCCCAGGGCTGCTATTCTTCCTGTTAATATTTTTTGCTTGTGAGTACATCTGGTATTTCTTATATAGCTTTGATCTGTGTAGGATTTACTTCAATACCTCTGTTGGAAATAAGAAAGCCTAAAAACTTACCTGAAGCTACGCCAAAAGCGCACTTTTCTGGGTTTAGCTTCATATTGTATTCGCGGAGAATCGTGAAAGTGTTTGACAAGTGTTGAAAATGATCTCCTTCCTGTGTAGACTTGACCAACATATCGTCAATGTAGACTTCCATAGTTTTTTCCAGATGTTCTTGAAACATTTTAGTCACCAATCTTTGATACGTGGCTCCAGTATTTTTTAAACCAAATGGCATGACTTTATAACAGTAAGTCTCCCTTTCACTGATAAATGAACTTTTTTCTTTATCTAAAGGGTCCATCTTTATTTGGTTATATCCTGAATATGCATCTAAAAAACATAGAAGCTCGTGTCTTGCGGTAGAGTCATTTAGTTGATCTATATGCGGCAAAGGAAATGAATCTTTAGGACAAGCCTTATTTAAATCAGTATAATCTACACAAACTCGCCATTTTCCATTCTTTTTGGGAACTGCCACAGTATTAGCTAACCAGTTAGGGTACTTTACCTCTCGTATTGATCCAATTTTTAAAAGCTTTTGTACCTCATATTGGATTACTTGATTTTTTAAGGATCCTTGCTTCCCCTTCTTTTGCTTGACATGTGGATATGATGGGTCCTCATTCAATTTGTGGGTCATCACTTCTGGAGGTATACCTGTCATATCTGAATGTGACCAAGAAAAGCAATCTGCGTTAGCTTGTAAAAATTTAATTAACTTGCCTTTCATTTCTGGGCATAAATTCACTACGATGTGAACTTTTCTGTCTGGCCAATGTGTAAACAACACTATAGCTTCGAGTTCTTCAGTAGTTGTCTTAATATTTTCATTTTCTTCTGGCTCTTGAATGACGTCTGGTCTTGAGTCAACGTCGGTCTGTCCTGTCATGTCTTCAGTTGAGGTTTTTGCATCAACATCCTCAACTAAATAGTGTAGTTGCTATTTCGCATTTGTATCACTGGCTACCATGCTTGAAACTACCACCGAGTTGATATTCCTTGAAGCTTGCTGATCTCCAAGAATTTGACGGATCCCCCACGGTGAGGGAAATTTGATAACTTGATGTAAAGTAGATGGGACGATATCTATTTCGTGTATCCACAGTCTTCCCAGAATTATGTTATATGCCATGTCCGTGTCTATTACCTGGAACTTCGTATCCTTTACAACTCCTTCTGCAAACGTAGTGAGCAAAACTTCTCCTTTTGTGATAACGCTTGAATTATAAAATCCGGACAAAGACCGTGCCTTTGGAATCATCTTGTCATCAGCTTGCATTTCGTTCACCACTCTTAACAAAATGATGTTTACTGAACTACCTAGATCAATTAAAGCTCATTTTACATTAATATCGTGTACAAGTAAAGATATTACCAGTGCATCATTATGAGGAATCATCAAGTCGCCATCATCTTAATCATTAAATGTTATATTATCTCCATCCAAGACTTGGCGAACACGCTTCCCATGAATGACTGTGACTTTTTACGTCTTTTTGGCAGCTGTATATGGTACACCATTAACCTCATCTCCCCCGAATATTACATTGTCTGTTCTTTTTGGTGATGGAGATTTCGTAGGTTCTTGTATGTTCTTCATGTATGATAATCTTCCTTTCTCGCTAAACATGTCAGTTAGATAACCTTTCTTCAACAAATGCTTGACTTCTCCATGTAGTAATCTACAATCTGCTGTTCTATGGCCATGATCGTTGTGAAATTCACACCAGAAATCTGGATTCCTTTTGCTCGGACCAGATCTCATCTCTTTAGGACATCGTACCTTATCTCTCATACCTCTTAAAACTGCTACCAACTCAGAGGTGCTGATGTTAAAGCTATAATATCCAATCTTCGTATATATATTGGAATCGTTGACTCGTGTATCTCGTTCCTTTCTGAATCTAGATGAAGAACTCGTATCTTTTTGCCTCGATCTTGAGTCGAATCGTACGCTCTCTTGTTTTGACCGAGAGTCTCGCCCCGCAGGTCCTATGTAAGGTTCGTACCAATTCTTTTTGGTCTATTTTTTTTCTGATTCTGAACGTCTCGATCATGTTCTTTCATCAACCCTTGCCTGTGCAATCGTATCTTCTTCTATCCGCAGTTTCTTACTATACCTATTGTACACATTGTTCCAAGTTGTTGCTGGAAATTCTCGTAAACTTTCCTTTAGCCTCATCGTGGCTTCTGAACTTTTCTCGTTTAAATTGCTCATGAATGCCATAACTGCCCAGTTATCAAGTACTCGAGGTAACATCATTCTCTCCTGTTGGAACCTATCTACGAATTCCCTGAGTAACTTTGTATCTTCCTTGTTTTATCTTAAAGATGGCTTCCACCCCTTTTTCAACTTTCTGAGCTCCCGAATGTGCCTTTATAAATGAATCTGCAAGCTCAGCAAAAGAATCAATGGAATTTTCAGGTAAAAGAGAATACCACGTTAATGCTCTTTTTGTAAGTGTTTCACCAAACTTTTTAATGAAAATTGATTCGATTTATTGCTTGGTTAGATTGTTACCCTTCACACCAATTGTGAACGCAGTTACGTGATCTCGTGGGTCAGTTGTTCCATCATATTTTGGAATATCAAGCATTTTAAACTTTTTAGGAATCGACAAAGGTGTTGCACTTGGCTTCCAGCGTTGTTGTGAATACTTATCAATATCTACTCCTTTGATCATGGGTGGTACGCCAGGTATTTGCTATATGCGGTCATTTTGTTCCTTCAATTGTTTTTGCAAAGTTAGTACCAAACTTTGTAAGTCAGAGTTGTTAGGTGTACCTGACCTTCCATCACGAGATTCATTGGGAGTTCCTCCACTTCCAGAGTTTTCGAGCCCCGAGCGCTGGTTTTCTAATATTGTTGTATTGACTGGTGGAGGAGTTTGTGATGCATTAGGCAATCCTCTTACAAAAGCTTGAAGAGCATTATTCACGTGTTCTGCAATTAATTGCTTTAGAGCGTCTTTTTCGAAAGTTTGCTCATCCCCTTGTTGATCATTGGCGTGTGATGTAGATCTTTCAGGTGAATCGTCACGGGATTGTCGAGGGGATCCCATTGGGGAGAGGAATGGCAGAGTTCTCTCTTGTGGGTTTATCTGGTTATTGTCGTTAACAGTTGTCATAGTTGGTTGTCAGAAAGTAGAATTTGAAAAGTGAAAAGATTATCAGATTCTCGGTAACGGAACCAATTTGTTTAACCAAAAAATAGATTTCACAGTCAAAATCTATGTTTAGAAGAAAACGGGTTATCGATAACCAAGTTTTACTTCACTTCCTCAATAGAAAATAATAAGAGTAATAGAGAAAATTATCAAAGAAAAAAAAGGAATGAACCAATGACCATTCAAGGCTGGAAACTTTTATAAAGCAGAGAATAATGAAATGTATTTTAGTAGTAATTGTGACCTCCCCTTACAAATGAAATTCTTTAACCTTATATAGGAACGTACAATCATAATGGTGTCCACACTTAATTTGGATTCATTATGGACATTAATTATATTGATTGTCCATTATCATGGATAACCGTTACTGACATATTTATGGTTATAGATTCCTTATAACTGTTCCGATTCTCCTTTCTTATTTACTTCTTGTTCGTGTATCTTCCCCTCTTTTTAACCTTTATTCATGTCGCTCATGCCTCTTCTTTGACAACTGTCAGGCTCAGTTTCTTTCTTTGTACTGTCTCGTGGTGTCTCTTCCATACCTTCCTTGTATTCTTAATTCCATTAATTGAATGTTCCATTTATCGCTATACCGTTGTTCCATGCATCACGCTTCGTCAACTTACTAATATTCCACGTGTAATACCTTTTTTCCACCAATACACATGCTTTCACGGACAACATTTGTAAACATGAAGCATTCATCTTGCAGGTTTAATTTTGAAGCACTAAATAATTTTTTATGATATCCCGTTTTCCAGAATGTTCATTTGGTTGGATGAAGTTGGCTTGTTGGAGTCTAAACTTCAGACCTAGGAGCTCACCTGTAGCAGTAAAAACTTTCGACTTCCGGTATACACTTTGAAAAAAGTGTTTACTTTTACAGTGTAATTTAATTTATTATAGCAGGCTAATATTATTGTATACGGTCGAAATCGAGCTCGTGGTGCATCCTAGCCTCCAATATGGTAAGCCAGGCTCGAGACATGACAATAAAGGACTGAAGATCAACCCCAAGTCCCACCAGGCTAGAACCAGGAGACAGGACGCCTGCCTTCGAGAATATCAAGGCCATGATCCCAGAATCGGTCCTAGCCTCAAACGACTTTGAAGAAACATGGTCATCATAGCCAACAGAAAATCGAAATATCCGTGACCGGCCGAATATTACGGCGAGAATCTCAACATGTACCAATAAAGAACCAGCAATTAGTAAATCAAAACGAGTAGAATCAGGGACGAATAAAATCGAAGCTAATGACAAAAAGGTGGAAACCTATAATTCCAGGGTCGACCCTAAGAAGTTCTGCATGCCCGAGATTCCTAAGTACAACGGAACAACCGACCCAAATGAGCATGTGACCTCCTATACGTATGCCATCAAAGAGAACGACTTGGAGGATGATGAGATCGAGTCTGTCTTGTTGAAAAGGTTTGGGGAGACCCTGTCAAAAGGAGCTATGATATGGTATCACACCTTACCTCATAATTCCATTGACTCATTTGCTATGCTTGCAGATTCCTTCGTAAAAGCACACACGGGCTATCAAGGTCGAGACCATGAAGTCAAACCTTTTCAAAGTAAAACAAAAGGATAATGAGATACTCAGAGAGTTCGTGTCCCGATTTCAAATGGAAAGGATGGACCTGCCGCCGGTCGTTGATGATTAGGCCATTCAGGATTTTACCCAAGGACTCAACATTCGAAGCTCGTTGGCTTCACAGAAGCTGAAACAAAACTTAATAGAATATCCGACCGTCACTTGGGCCGATGTCCATAACCGATATCAATCAAAAATCAGGGTCGAAGATGATCAGCTTGGGGCCCCTTCCGGGTCCTTGTATCCCGTCAGAACCATCGACAGAGTCAAGAGAGACATCGATCATGAACCGAGATCAAACAGGGATCAGTATCAGCCGTACAATGGAGACCGACGAAGCAGTGGGTTCGGGCGGAACCCTATGAGAAATGAAAGGAGAACTGACCGAGGTCAAAACAACCTAGGACTCATAAGCAAAAACAGCTTCGAAAGGCCCATCGGGCCTAAAGAAGCGCCAAGATTATTAGAGTACGACTTCAATGTCAATGCCGCCGCTATCGTATCTGCCATCGGATGCATCAATGATACCAAATGGTCTCGACCTCTATAGTCCGATCCAGCCCAATAGGGATCCTAACCTAATGTGCAAATATCACGGCACGCATGGCCACAGAATAGAAAACTGCCAATAATTAAGAGAGGATGTGGCCCGACTGTTCAACAACGGACATTTCCGAGAGTTCCTGAGTGATCGGGCCAAGAACCACTTCAGGAACAGGGATTCTAATAAACAGACCGAGCAAGAGGAACCTCAGCATGTCATTAACATGATCATCGGTGGGGTCGACATTCCTAGGGGCCGATGCTGAAGCGCACCAAAGTATCTATCACAAGGGAAAACATACTCGAGGTTATGTACCGAAAGGAACCTTGTCTTTCAACGACGAAGACGCTGGGGGGATCGTGCAGCCCCACAATGATGCACTAGTAATATCGGTACTCGTAAATAAATCTCGAGTTAAGCGTGTGTTAATTGATCTAGGTAGCTCAGCCAACATCATCAGATTGAGGGTCGTGGAATAACTCGGCCTACAAGATCAAATCGTTCCTGCGGTCCGAGTCCTGAACGGGTTCAACATGGAATGTGAGACCACTAAATGGGAGATAAAATAACCGGTGAACGCCACCAGAACTATTCAAGAAGCCAAGTTCTATGTAATCGAAGGACATATGAGATATAATGCTTTATTTCGGGAGGCCATGGATTCATAACATGAGAGCAATACCCTCAATACTGCACCAGGTGCTTAAATTCCCAACACCCAGAGGAATCAAAATAGTTTACGGGGAACAACCGGCCGCTAAGGAAATGTTCGCGATCTATGAGGTGATCCCGACATCCACACTCTCGGCATTGAAGGGTGAAAATTCAATGGCCAAAGACGATGCCAAATAGCAATTACCGGTACCAGCCTCGACAGAACCGGAGAAACAAGGGGTAGACGAGGACGACGACTACGGAGTTCCCATATCTTTCATAGCCCCCGATGATTCTGACGCTACCAAATCAATGGTCGAGGAATTGGAGAAAGTCGTACTAATCGAAGACTTGTCTGATCGAAAGGTATACCTCGGCACGGGGTTAAGCCCCGAGCTCAGGAAAAAACTCATACAATTTCTTATAGCTAACGAAGATTGTTTCGCTTGGTCCCACCTTGATATGATAGGGATCCCGCCGGAAATAACCACTCACAAGCTAAGCCTGGACCCGAAGTTCCACCCGGTCAAACAGAAGATGAGACCCCAGTCCGAGGTCAAATATGCTTTCATCAAGGATGAGGTATCTAAACTCCTTAAAGTAGGGTTCATTCGGGAGGTTAAATACCTGGATTGGTTAGCAAACGTAGTGGTAGTCCCAAAAAAAGGGAATAAATTAAGAATATGTGTAGACTATAAAGACTTGAATAAGGCATGTCACAACGACTCCTTCCCTCTGCCCAACATTAATCGCATGATCGATGCAACGGTCAGCCACGAGATCCTCAGTTTTCTCGATGCCTATTCCGGGTACAACCAAATACGGATGAACCCGGGCGATCAGGAAAAAACCTCCTTCATCACTAAGTACGACACCTACTACTATAATGTGATGCTATTCAGACTAAAAAATGCCGGTGCCACTTACCAATGCCTAGTAAACCGGATGTTCGAGGAACAAAGAGGAAAATCAATGGAGGTTTATATTGACGATATATTGGTTAAGTCCCTGCGAGTAGAGGACTATTTGAAACATTTGCAGGAAACCTTCAGCATATTGAAAAAATAAAATATGAAGTTGAATTCGGAGAAGTGTGCATTTGGAGTCGGATTCGGTAAATTCCTCGGATTCATGGTATCCAATCGAGGAATCGAGATCAACCCCGATAAGATCAAAGCCATAGAAGATATCATTATTGTGGACAACGTGAAGGCCGTACAAAGATTAACCAGACACATAGCCGCCCTGGGGTGATTTATCTCGAGGTCTTCCGATAAGAGCCACCAGTTCAAGCGATATCTATCGAGCCCACTGCTGCTCCACACGCCGAAGACAGACGAGCAGTTGTACTTGTACCTGGCAGTATCAGAGATAGCGATATGTGGAGTCCTAGTCCAGGAAGAGAAAGGTACGCAATTTCCAATTTACTATGTTAGCAAGACTTTAGGCGAGGCAAAAACTAGATACCCTCACCTAGAGATATTGGCGCTCGCTTTGTTAAGCGCCTCTAGGAAGCTGAAACTATATTTTCAATGTCACCCCATATGTGTTGTGACTACTTACCCATTGACGAATGTAATGCATAAACCCGAGCTCTCGGGACAGTTGGCCAAATGGGACGTGGAGATCAGCGGGTACGATATTGAATATCGGCCCCCGGACCACCATTAAATCTCAAATTTTGGCAGACTTTGTGGCCGACTTTATGGCAGTTCTAATACTCGAGGTCGAAAGAGAGTTATTGTTAAGCTCGGGGACTTCTTCGAGGATCTGGACCCTCTTTACGGACGACGCCTCGAACACAAAAAGGTCCGGACTTAGCATCGTATTGAAGCCACCAACAAGCAATATAGTTAGACAATCTATTAAGACTGTAAAATTGACTAACAATGAGGTTGAATATGTGGCCATGATTTCAGGTCTCAAACAAGCCAAAAGCTTGGGGGCGGAGGTAATCAAAGCTAAGTGTGGCTCCCTCCTTGTGGTGAACCAAGTTAATGGGATGTTCGAGGTCAAAGAGGAATGAATGCAAAGGTACCTGGATAAGTTGCAGGTAATATTACATCAGTTCAAGGAGTAGACTTTACAACACATACATCGGGATCAAAACAGTGAGGCCAATGCCCTTGCTAACTTGGGGTCGTCGGTCGAGGACAATGAGTTGAACTCGGGGGCAGTCGTACAACTCATGAGATCGGTAGTGGAAGAAGGCCACGCCGAGATAAACTCAACGAGCCTAACTTAGGACTGGAAAAACAAATATATAGAATATCTGAAGACCAGAAACGAGAATCCAAAAGAATCGAGGGCCCTGCGTACGAAGGCAGCTCGGTTTAGCTTGTTCGAAGATGGAACCCTGTTCAGAAGAACATTCGATGGCCCGCTCGCGATATGCCTAGGAGCGGGAGATAATGAGTATGTTCTAAGGGAAATTCACGAAGGTACCTACAGAAATCATTCAGGCATCGAATCATTGGTTCGAAAAATAATCAGAGCCGGCTACTACTGGATCGACATGGAAAAGGACGCGAAGGAGTTTATACGAAAATGTGATGAATGTCAAAGGCATGCTTCGATGATTCATCAACCCGGGGAGCTGCTGTATTCGGTTTTGTCACCCTGGCCGTTCATGAAATGGGGGGATGGACATCGTTGGCCCCCTTCCATGGGCACCCGGTAAGGCTCAATTTATATTGTTTATGACTGACGATTTTTCTAAATGGGTGGAAGCCCATGCATATGAGAAGGTCAGGGAGAAGGAAGTAATCGATTTCATTTGGGACCACATCATATGCCGGTTCAGAATGCCGGCCGAGATCGTGGACGACAATGGGAAATAGTTCATCGGTAGCAAAATAAGCAAGTTTCTCGAGGACCATAAGATCAAAAGGATCCTATCAATACCCTACCACCCTAGTGGGAATGGACAAGCAGAGTCCACTAATAAAACCATACTCCAAAACCTCAAAAAGAGGTTGACTGACGCCAAGGGAAAATGGAAAAAAATCTTGCCCGAAGTCTTGTGGGCATACTGTACGACCTCTAAGTCCAGTACTGAGACCACCCTGTTCTCAATGGTTTACAGCGCCAAAGCTCTAATAGCGATTGGATACGGATAACCGAGTCTCAGGTTCTGATATGCAACCAAAGAATCAAATGATGAAGCCATGAATACGAGCCTGGATATGATAGATGAAAGGAGCGAAACCGCCCTTGTTCGGTTGGCCGCCCAAAAACAACGGATCAAGAGGTATTACAATCGAAGAAGCAACCTTCGACATTTCAATGTCGAGGACTTAGTGTTAACCAAGGTCACGCTAAGCACTCGAAACCCAAACGAAGGGAAGTTGGGCCGAACTGGGAAGGTCCTTATAAAAATATCAATATCACCGGAAAGTGATCATACAAACTCAGAACAATGAACAGTGAGCAACTACCGAACAACTGGAACATAACTCACTTGAAGCGATATTACTACTAAGGTACAACCCCGTTCATTCCTTTTACTTATTTTTATTTTGAACTAATACTTGCAGGCGACCGTCAAAGAATGACACAATTTATAGGCCTGAAAGCATGCGTTGCACTCTTTTTCCCTTGAACCGATTTTGTCCCAAATGGTTTTTCCGGCAAGGTTTTTAACGAGGAAACAGTAAATCGTGCTAACTTAGAATTGAAAGCCGGCTACGAACCGGTGTTGAAGATCACGACAATAGTATTTGAGGCTTATCTATTATCGGCCTCGAACATTGGGGGGCATCACCCTCGGATAATGACTTTAGCAAGGAAAGGAACTTTGTGATCGAATAGTCTCGGGTCGATCGATAGGATTTACTATAAGGGCCAAACGGTCAAATGAACCGTGCCCACATAGACTGCTCGAGCCCTGACATAAAGCTTGTACACATGTGTAATCGTGTATATTACGCACAAAAAAAAAGTTTCTACCTTGCGGATAAATATGTTCTCCCTTAAAAATCTTATCCTCTTAAGGAATTTCCTACATTCGATCCCCTAAAGATATCGAGCCCAAGGGTCACCTTTCTATAAGTTCAAAGGATCATTCTCACTCCGAGATTGCCGTCCAAAGACAAACTCGGATGGGTCGGGCTATCAGAGCCTGGGACACAAGACCTATTAGGCAGCGCCCGAACCTTAAAGGCTATTGCCATCCCCATTCAGGGACTGTTATCTTGGGCAAGCCCAAAAAACTTGGGGTAACAAGTCCACTGGGTAACACCCGAACTAAAAAGGCTACGACCAAACTAAAACGGTTCGGAGATGTCCGAGACCCGTAACAAAAAACAAGGCCTTCAAAATATCTAAACCGGTTCAAAGGGCTACCCTCGGCAAAATTATCATTTAAAAGGTTCTAAGAATTTTGGGGAAAGCTTCCGGTCATACCGATCCCCCAAGAATCATAAACAAAAATAAAATCAAAAGAAATGCATGTTCGAACCTCCGAACAAGGCCTAATTATTACAGTCTAAGGCATTTCGATATCTTTGTAGTCATAAAGAACAAAGCGAAAAGAAACGAGCTTAAACTGTCGAAGGGAAAAAAGAGCCTTATATATATATATATATATATATATATATATATATATATATGAAAAGATCTTTACAAATGCCAAACGTCCTTGACAAAAAAGGTACAAAAGTGCAAAATACAAAAACAAAGAAAAATATAGAAAGTACTTAAATGGCTTGGTCTCCACCGGAGCTCGCCTCGTCACCGGGACCATCGGAGTCTCCTTTGTCCTTGAATCTGCCCAATCCCTCGGAGTCTTCTTCAATCCTCAGGATATGCTCACTTCTTGGCCTCGGCCTCGAACCCCTTAGCGGTCATGATCTCGGCTAACACATCAACACCCCGAGCATGAACCTCTTTGAGGGTTTTCCTTCGGGACTACCACTTCGTGTATTCGACCATGTCCCTTAAGCAGTCTTGGGCTGCTTCGGTGTCTACCTTATACCGGGCCACCATCTCATCGGCATCAGCTTTGGTCACTTCAACCACCGACTTGGCCACTTTGAGCTCCTTGGCAAGGGTTTCTCGATCGGAGACGGCTGAGCTTAGCTGAGACTGGAGCTCCTCTATTTTTTGGGCCTGCACCTCGGTCTTTTCCTTTGTTCCCCGAAGCTGGACCTCTATCGAGGTCAACTGCTCCCGGGAAGCCTCTTTTTCTGAGGCCAGGTGGTCTATCCCGCCTCTCCATTATTCGGCCTCGACCTTGACTGCATCAATCTCGGCTCGGAGTTGGTCGATCCAATCGATCTTCTGTTGGACCTGTGGGTTCCGACCGTTAGTCACCGTGTCTAGCTCATCGTCACTAACTTCAAATATTTTGTCACGTCCAAAACCGAGGAGCGCGACCAGCGCTCAACTGAGTGAACCCGACTGAGCAAGCCTGTTAGATTTCATTCTACCCAAATTCATCCGTGAATAAAGAGGAGATGTACTCTGTTAATCAAATACGAAAGAGATTTCATTAACCGCTTCCATTTCATTCCCATTAACAACATCATTCAATATTTTCAAAATAGTACGAGTTTATAAATTTAATAAAAAACATGTTGCCAAATACTAATAGTTCTAATCCAATTCCCAACATCAAATGCCACCCACAACCTGTCTACAGAGCCTCTAAGTACAACTGTAGAGTAATATGGAAATGCCGACAACAAGGCCCCGGCTATACCTCAACCACAAAGTACATGAGAAACAAAAGATACATGACCCCGAAATGAAGTGGGGCTTACCAAATCAGCTGAAAAGAGTGTACTGCTATCACTGATTAATGCCACTTGCTGTAGAACCACCTGCATCCATTAAAGATGCAGCGCCCCCGACAAAAGGGACATTAGTACGGTCGAATAACACTAGTATGTATAGCTAGAAATCCTCTTTCAAAATAGAATGCCCATATAATCTATACGTGGAACACATAATATAATGTAATTGAAACAACTTGTACAAACAGGGACAACAAAAGGGTCACCTGTTGTCTGCATTTATAATGTGTCTCATTAGACCATACTTAGTGTTCACATATCATATTATACACTTATGCATTTCATAGACCGTCCATAGTATTTATTCATACCGTACACCTATACCTCTCATGAACAATGCACCTATGCGTTTCATACACCATCCATAAGATTTCATATCACAATAGATTTCATAACACAATGTACCTATGCGTTCATAGACCGTCCATATGATTTTATATCACAATGCACCTACATGTTTCATAGACCGTCCACAAGATTTCATATCATAATGGATTTCATAACACAATGTACCTATGCGTTCATAGACCGTCCACAGGATTTCATATCATAATGCACCTATACGTTTCATAGACCGTCCACATGATTTCATATCACAATGGATTTCATAACACAATGTACCTATGCATTTCATAGACCATCCACAGGATTTCATATCACAATGTACCTATGCGTTCATAGACCGTCCACAGGATTTCATATCACAATGTACCTATGCGTTCATAGACCGTCCACAGGATTTCATATCACAATGCACCTATGCGTTCATAGACCGTCCACATGATTTCATATCACAATGGATTTCATAACACAATGTACCTATGCATTCATAAACCGTCCAAAGAATTTCATATCACAATGCACCTATGCGTTTTATAGACCGTCCACAGGATTTCATATCACAATGGATTTCATAACACAATGTACCTATGCGTTTCATAGACCGTCCACAGGATTTCATATCACAATGTACCTATGCGTTCATAGACCGTCCACATGATTTCATATCACAATGTACCTATGCGTTCATAGACCGTTCACAGGATTTCATATCACAATGTACCTATGCGTTCATAGATCGTTCACGGGATTTCATATCACAATGTACCTATGTGTTTCATAGACCGTCCATAGGATTTCATATCACAATGAACCTATGCGTTTCATAGACCGTCCATAGGGTTTCATAACACATTGGAAACAAAAGTACAAATATGTACATCTCATAACCTTTCACACCACATATCACCTAATCCGTACTTTCAACCACTTACAACCTTATTATTCCATTGGCTCTCTTGGCCATACATATGATTCTTTATTCATGGTGCAATGGCCGTATTTCATATACCACACTTTTATTTCTTCCCTTTCATAGATCATCATCATAATTATCAACAAGTAGAATATTCCGGCAATCACAACTTTAAGTTCATTAGTAATGAAGGCTTTAGACACAATCGATTTCTTTTCAATAAATGGATTAAAATGATTGGCAATCGAAACACAAATTAAAATTATACACGATTTCCACTCACGAATATGTAAGAACCCAAAACACATTGAAAACTACTTACAAAGCATAGCATTAGCTAAAACAATCACACATGGGCATCACTTGAGTTCATAAACTTTTAGCCGATTATATTGTCGAAGTCAATTTTGGAATAGTTGAGTCAAAGCTCATTTCATAATCTTTCTCACATTATTTCATTTCATTGGCACCATTGGTCACAAGTATAACTTTCACTATTGGCACGTTGGCCACACTTTATATTCCCAATTTACTGATTTCACTTCCAACCATCTTTTTAGGTTATCAACAATAAGACATTCCCAATCAAGACTTTAGGTACACATATGAGCAAATAAGAGTCTTAAGAATATTGAGATTTTCTCACACAATTTGGCATACTAGCTTTCATTTGAAATATGATTCAAAACCACAATATTTTAATACGCAACCCATACTTTGAAACTCACGGGAACATTATGGAATTCAATTCCAAGAGAGAAAGTTTAGCCAACATACCTCAATTGATCTTTCCTTAAATTACTACAACGTTCTGAAAATTCTAGCAATCCCAATCTATTTTGAGACATAACAAAATTTAACAACAATTAGGAAGATATTCATGGTCTCAGCTCTTTTGAGCATTTTATCAAACACTAGGTGTGCAAATTTAACCATAAGGTTCTTCTACAAGATTTTCTTCACTACACAACCCAATCCTTACTTATTTAAGCTCAACAATCTTCCCACAAATATTTTTGGTACATGCATGTATAGATAATACTCTCATACCCAAGAATCATACTCTTAATCAACCATCTTCTACCCAAATTCGAAATTGAAAATTAGGGTATGGAACCTTACCTCTTAGATGAAAAACTTGTGGTTTTTCCTTGTTAATCTTCCAAGATTTGAGCAGGACTTGATGAATAATTAGCCTAGGGTTTTCTCTCTCTCTAAAACACTCTCCCTTCTCTCTAAAACATCTGAATACTTGCTCAAAAATGACCCATTACATGTATTTAACGAAGTAGGGTCGGGTTTTAAAATCCAAAAAAATGGAGCTCCGGAACGGTTCTGCGGTCGCATATGCGACCGCATAATGGATATGCGGACCGCATATCAGTCGCATAATTGCTGACAAAAATGATCGAAAATCTGTCTGTGTATGCGATCACTATGCGGTCCGCATAATTGTTATGGGGTCGCATAATGTACCGCATAACAGTTATGTGGTCGCATAGTCGACCGCATAGCTGCATCCAGAATGGCCCTCTCCTGCTCACTTATGCGGCCATTATGTAGCCCGCAGAGTGATTATGCGGTCGCATAATGGACCGCATAAACGCACCTTTCCGCCAAAAAATTTCCTTTACTTTCCCGTCCATTGTTCAACCCAAAAAGTCCGAGCCGCAAAGAATTTCTATAATCCTCAATATGTAAAACCAATTTGGCGCCACGAAACATTATTTTTTTTGCAAAATTTACCGGGCTTTACACTTAAGTACTTCAAAATTTTTCGGGGTGTTACAATTTTTCCTTCCAAGCCACCTCCAACTCAGTTCGAAGGCTCTTAACCTCTCCTTCATATTGCTTGCTGAGGAGTTTGTAGGTGTCTCTCTTCTCAGTGAGCCCTCAGACTTCGGCTTCAAGCTGGTTTAGCTCGTCCCGATACCGAAGGAATGTTTCATGATGAAGCACTGAGGCCTACAAATACAAAGAAAAATGTTAGGACTATCTATGGATTAGTCTGAGTACAAAGGGAGAAACTGAAGTCATCAAGAGATATCTGAAGTTACCCGGTTCAACGCCTGTTGTGCTTTGTTGAATAGGCAGGGCGCGTCTACCTTGTTCATCTTGGCTTGGTCTTCCTCGGTCACCAGGCACCGAAGGTAACTGGCCACCCCTACAGGGGCGAAGAGGACCCGGGCATCCTCCGGAATATAGATGATGATGGATCGCTTCCGGTCAGGATCCACACTCGGAGTTGGGAACCGGTTAATCAGTTTCGGCCTCAAGGAAGACCCGCTTGCTCTCAAAGATGGACTCTTCTTTGGTACCTCTAAGTCACCCAATCCGGTGACGTTCTCCGTGGCAGTGGAATCCACGCCATCAAAAAAGTCGCGGAAGGGGCCGTCCGCTCCACGGGCCCCCTCATTGGGATGCTCTTTCACCGTTTGGGGCTCGTTATACATGGACTCAGTAAATGAGGGTGATTCAGTGATGTCTATCACACCGAGTGCTTCCATTTGGGCACTGCCCGCATCCCGGGAAGACTCGGCCCCAGCTTGCTCATTGACCTCCTTAGCATGAGGCAGGACGGTCTCGAGGTTCTCTGGTTCGGATGCCCCATTCCCTTCGAGCTGTGATGGCACGCGGGCCATCAGGACAAAGGCTTCTTCTTCTTCGGATTCGTCTCTCAGCTGGTAGAGCGAATCCAGAGATGGTGCTCGGACACTGGTGTTGTCTATTGGCTTGCGTACCAGCCTTCTTTTTGTTTTCTTTTTCTTCGAGCACGGGGAACTCGGAGCCCTCTTTCTTTTCTTATCTTTGGCCTGTCTCGGAGCAGGGGACTCGGTAGGTAAGTCCTCGCTACCGGCTGGAGGCCTCAATTAGGCATCCTTGGATAAACCTGCAAAAAAAAGTAAAGGGAGTAAGGACTTAATGATAAAAGAGGAATCCAAATATTACCTACTCAGGAAAGGAGTCTCACCATGGGAACGGGCCTCCCAATGGCCCTTCGAGAGCTTGCGCCATGAGCACTTGGAGTATGGCATATGTGATACAATACCCTCAACTCACTCCTTAAGTCGAGGGACAACATTCGGGACCCGAGCGATGGCTGCACCACCACAAAACACTAATAAGAAAGAAGGAAATAAGTATAAAATCGTCTTTCGAAAATAAAATTGTGCTTACGTGATGTATTCCACTTCTCGGGGAATGGAATGCGCTCAGCTGGGATCAGGTCCGAAGTCCCCACTCGGATAAAATGGCCTTGCTAGCCTTGATCTTGGTCTTCATCAATACTCGAGAACGGGGCTTTGCTGGCCCGGCGCACGAGCTTTATTAGTCCCCCCGGAAGATTCGGGGACTGTACAAGCGTAGAAGATGGTCGACGGTGAACGAGCACCCATCGATTCTACTCACAAAGAACCAGAGTAGGATCACAATCCTCCAAAGCGAAGGATGAATCTGACTGAGGCATACCTCATACCTCTTATAGAAATCTACGATGACAGGGTCCATCGGGCCCAATGTAAAGGGATAAGTGTAAACACTTTGGTATCCCTCGACATGGGTGGTAATGGCTTCATCGGGGTCACGGATCACTATGCCCTTATCGGCCCAGTTGCAGTCTTTTCGGACCGTAGAGAGGACTTCTTCAGTAATCGAGCAGATGTATCTCGAGACCTACTCACATCGGCCTTGTACAGAGGAAGGATTTTCAACCTTGAAATCGGCGTTGACTGAGCATCCTCTGGGATGAAAATTTTCAAAGGGGGTTCCGATAGTGGTTCATCGACGGTAGCATACGAAACAGTCTCCTCAGCCTCAGTAGCCGGCCATGAAGTAGAAGGGGTTTCTTTCTAGGGAACGATTTTGGAAGTCTTTTCCATTTCTTTAAAAAATAGAGAAAGGAAGGAAGTTGAAGGATTGTACTTGCTGGCTTGAGATGAAGACAAACAAGAGTTCTTGCAAAGGATCTTAGATAACCGGAGTGAAAGTGCTAGAAAGTATTGAAATCTTAAGGGTACGAGGGTAGAAAGTTTGGATGTAAAGTTAAAATGAACAAAGGAAGAGGTATTTATGGTATTTTAGCGACGGTTCGCATCCAGGAATGGCCGACCGGCGGCTGACATGCATTTAATGCCATCAAGACTTGACTGATGAGACGTTTCGGTTGTTTTGTCGTTTCTGTCACGGTACATCGAAGTAAGAATCAGAAGTTTATGTCGTTTCTCGTCGTCTACTCTCCGAAAAATAAGGGGGCTATCAGTATACGGTCGAAATCGAGCCCGTAGTGCATCCTACCCTCCGACATGGTAAGCGAGGCTCGAGACATGACAATAAAGGACTGAAGATCGACCCCAAGTCCCACCGGGCTAGATCCCGGAGACAGGACGCCTACCTTCGAGAATATCGAGACCATGATCCCGGAATCGGTCCTAGCCTCGAACGACTTTGAAGAAACATTGTCAGCATAGCTAACGGAAAACCGAAATATCCGTGACCGACCGGATATTACAGCAGGAATCTCGGCACGTACCGATAAAGAACCGGCAATCAGTAAATCAAAAGATTTTTTACCTTTTATAGAATTGTACCTAAAGTAGGACTCATCTATTATATAAAGGGGGTTTGATAATTCATAAAGTACATGGTAACACGTATTCCAAAGCAATATATCATTATTTTTTCTGTTATTAGTTCTTCTGCTTACGTTCGTCAGTGCTTGTTGTTACGAGCCAAGATCGAGGACAAATATTTCAATAAGGCTTAAATCGTCTTCCTCGTGTGGTTTGAGCTTACTTCATCCTTATTTATTTAGTTTCTCTTTATTTACTGCTTTGTGTTAAATAAATCCGCGTATCCTTAAAATCACTTACAAATTTAATTGTTATCCGATTTTGAGGGTATACAATTATTTTATCAAATTATAGTAATTACTAGTGTTTGTTATATATATTCATTTTTAGTTGGAAAGCATAAACTTTTTTCGGCAACATATGAAACTTAAAATATGTACATATAACAGGGCATATCACGTTAAACATATGCTACACAAAACCAAAAGACAGTGATCTAAGCTGCGGAGTGCTCTCAAATTACGGACGTCTAGTCCCGTCTACTTACAAACTGATCAAAAGATGCCATTTCGCATCGAGTCGGAAGCAGAGCTAAGACAAAAGCCAAGCGACAAGGGCACTATGGTTTGGGTTTTCACTGTGCAGCACGGAATCCATTTCCACCGTTATTTCATTCGTGAACTCAGTGCCAGTATTATCCCATAGCGGCCAACTGTGATTAATTAACATGTTGTCTTGCCCTGTTTCTTCCCATGACCATACTTCTCTCATGTCATCTGCTATCTCTTGCCAATCCCATTCAACTGTACTATCTTCCATTAATAATTTCGATTCGTTGCTATTCTCTTGTACATCTTTCAGAATATTTATTGATACAGTCTCACTCTCTGGACTACTCTCCAGTTGTGTATTTTCACTTGATACCATTTTATTAACGTGATCTTTGTTGTTACGTTCATTGATTCTGTTCGTGGTCCCGCAGTTATTTTCTGCCTCGTTGGTTACTTTTTCCGGGCTTTCTCCTTGCCCGTTGTCTAAATAAGTCAAAATGAATTCATTTGGGTCCATATCTTGATCGGCAATGACCATTGGCATAATTTCCTCAAGCCATTCCATCCCACTATCTGTTAAAGACAAAATATAATTCAACATGATATCAACTCATGAGAAAAGTTTAAGCTCACGTGTTGAGATATAATATAATTAAGTAATTAAAAGTATGTTCTCTCTAATAGTTTAAGTACTAACCTGAACTAAGGCTGCTCTGGGCCTCTCTAGATCCCGACCAAGGATTTGGCGCGGCTACGTTTGCTACCTCTTCTTGCATGGAATCCATGACATTGTTACCTTCTAACCATGAGCTAATGGTGCTAGATAAGGCCTCTTTTTCCATGTTTGGAGTTGAGGGCATAGGAACTATTGAATTTAAAGGTTCACTACTTTCTTTAGGTTGCTTAGGCTCTGACAAACTTGAACTAGACTTTTTAAACGTTTTGTTTTTCTTTACTGAGGGTCGGCTTGTTTTGCCAACTCTACATTTGATAGGGTTCAAAGTTCCTTTCTTAGCCAAATCAACTACAGCTTGAGGCAGCTTTTCGTCGCTTGGAATCCTTAAGCTTTCAACTTTTCTGCTTAGATGAGAGTTCCAGTAGTTTTTAATCTCATTGTCTGTTCTACCTGGTAAATGTGCCGCTATTAGAGACCATCTGCAAATATAGTAATAATAGAATTAATTGACACTAGAAAATATTAGAAAGATGGTATATTCATATTTCATCATCATATTTAATGTCTCAACTAACAAATGTCATTTTTTCTACTTTTTCTCCTTTTTCTTTTACTGTCTTTCTTCTTTATAGTACCATTTTTCTAAATTAAATTGCCACTGCTAATTTTAGTCACACCGACTCAGACCAAAGCTGCTATATAACTAATAATAGAAAAAGTTGAAGAAAGGGTCAAAAGCATGTCATTCGTCATGGGAAAACCCAAGGATTATTGAACTGGCGGGAACCAATAACTTATTCATCAGCACAAAAGGATGTACAAAAAAATGCCCTGTAAAGTGTCCGGAACTCTTAAGCCCTTCTTTGTTTCTTTTTTTCAGGCAAAAGAGTATAAAGTGGAGAAAACATGAAATTAAAGAAAAAAAAGTACTCTGCCTCCCTCTGTTTTATGGACAAATTTTAGAAAAAGAAAAATTATTGAAACTCGTCGTTTTAACGTGTCACATTTTTGTCGCTATAAAACTATGCCAGTAAGAGTAAAATCATCAAAAGTCAAAAGTAAGAAGATGTTTGGACATAGATTTTGGCTTCATTTTTTACAAAAATAAATTGAAAATATTGTTTGTTTATGGAATATATATTATGATCATGTTTTGAAAAAAAAAATCAAAAAATTGCAAGTTCCCAAAAAAAGATTTAGGACAGTTTTTGGGTAAAATTTTTTCTTCCGCTCACAAAACTACAACTTTTTTTCAAATAAAATGCATGTCCGAAAATAATTTCTAACTTTCAAAAATTATTTTTCATCGCAACTTCAAAAAATCTTTTTTCAAATTTATGTCCAAACGCTAGCTAAATTATTTTCAAACAGATGAAGCTCTTATTCTTTTTTATATAGACTAAAATGAAAAATGATGTCATATAAAATGAAATATAGGTGCCCATGATTTTTTTTCATTTACCAGTGTGTAGTTGCTATTATTGAGTCGTTTACGTTGGGGAAAATACCTGTTACCCAAAGTTGCATGTAACTTGATGATTATGTCTTCCTCTTCAGAAGTTATGTTACCTCTCCTCAAATCAGACCTCAAGTAATTAATCCATCTCAGTCGGCAACTCTTTCCACATCTAAGTAAGCCTTCAAAGCACAAAAGAACACAACAAAATAAATTAGTATAAACTTTAAATAAAGAAAATTTAACTGCAGGATGTGAGGTTCAATAGAAGAATATGGTATTGGAAAGGCTAAGGTCGTACGTACCAGCATTTTTGGGTAATGATCTCCAAGAGCCTTCGCCGTTAGTTTGAATATATTTAGTGAGAATTTCATCCTCTTCTGCAGTCCATCTGCCTCTTTTGAGACCCACTTTCTCACAACAAGGTGCTCTTCCCATTGGTAGTATGAATGGAGAAGAACACACACTTGTTATTCGGGGAACTTGAGAGCGTACTACTGGCAAAATAGCAAGTGGAAACAAGACAATTAGCTCCAAAATCAATGCCAATAAATAGAGAGACGACAGAAATAACTGAGCCCCACACCTAAGACCCTCTCCCCCCCCCCTTACTCTTCACTTCGCCCTTATTCTAGTAACTAGTTTTGTGTGGACTTTTACGTTGCAAAGTTGACTTATTAGCTTTCATGCATGTCACTCTTCGCTAAAAGGGATGCAAGATAATTTATAGAATGATCCTTTGTTTGCAATTAGTTCCTCCCGGCTAGAAATTCGGCCAAAACCGACCGGTGCCAACCGACCGACTTTGGTCAATCAAAAGTTAGCTGAATAACCAACCAAAGTCTGTTCATTTTTCAGATATTTTATTTTTCAACTTTTTTTTTTTTTTTTACGAAAGACCAACTTTGGTCGGTTTTCATTTAAAATAAATTAAAATTAATGTTCAAAAAACCAACCAAAATCGATCGATCATTTTAAAAAACCAACCGATTTTCGGTTGGTAATTTTAGTTTTTTAATAAAACCGACTGATTCGCGCGAAAACGCAATTAAAGAGTATAAATAAAATAAAATCTTAAACAGAAATGCATCAATGGTCTAGAGGTAGAATAATATCCTGCTATAGTACAGACCCCGGTTCGATTTCCAGATGATGCATTTTTTAATTACAGAATTAAAAATACCAACCCACTTCGATCGGTTTTTTCGACAAAATTTTCTTTTTTTGGTCATTTGTAGAATTTAATTGACCACCCGAAATTGGTCGGAAAATACCGACCGGAGTCGATCGGTTGGCTCTACCGACTACATGATTACCGATCGCCACGGATTGGTCGGTTTTCAGTTAATTTTCGCCAATTACCCTACCAACATCGATCGGTTTTGGCATTCGATCTTTCCCTTTTTTAGTAGTGCATGTGGACACGAGTGCTAGAATAGTTGAAATTAGGGGTGTACAAAGAAAACAGATAAACCGGACCAAAGCGATAATATGTCAAACCGGAAAAAAAAAATCGATGTGGTTTGGTTTGATTTGTTTTGGTATTGGAAAATAAAACCTGACCATAATTGGTTTGGTTTGGTTTTAATTAAAAAAGATCAAACCGAAACCAAACCAACCCGATAGTACATTATTGTAATGTAATTTATAAATAGTTCTTAAATGTTTTCACAATTTTATCTTTTAACGTATTATTTCAAGTTTAGACTTAACATTCTTGAATGCCAAATAATTTTTAAAGCTCATAAATGTAGTAACTCAAACAAAGTTCAAATCAATACTAATGCTAACAAAATAAATTCAATTTAATACTAGGAATGACGATAGCGTTGGATAATTATTTTAGTTTTACATTGGTTTATAATAAAAATGCATAACTTAGTTTATCTTTTTCTTTAGTGGTTAGTTATGTAATTAATATTAGTACTAATTAGCTATACTTATTTTAGACCTATATAGTATTTTTAGATTATGTTAATTTTTGTTATGATTTATTAATTAGCAATATTTGTTTTATGTAATTTTATTATCTTATCTTTGTTACTGAATATTTTAGTATAATGCTATGACTTATCTCATATTATTGTGTTAGTTTCTTGGAAAATACATTATATAGTTGTATTTTACTAGGATTTAAGAAATATTTGGAGCACAAGTTATATATTTTATGCTATGAAGACTTTACCGGAAGAAAACCCGAAAAAACCCGAGAAAAATCGAGATTGAAAAATCCGACTTTGTTGGTTTGGTTTGGTTTATAAATTTAAAAACCCGACATCATTGATTTGGTTTGATAATTGAAAAATTTTAATCAACCCGACCTATCTACACCCCTAGTTGAAATCCTTAAAGAAGTACGGATTTCGATTTTATCAATTTTGGACGGTTAAAATGGATCAAACTAATACACGAATCATAACTCAATTTGTCCAATATTTTGTTTGGTCGAATAGCTTGAGCCAAACAATTGAGTCATGATACAACTTACTCAATATGCTTCAACTTCCCCTCTCATTCTTATTTTATTTTTTTAAAAGAAAAAAAGTGAAAGCTATTTGTTTTTATTTTTTAAATTATTAACCTAAATTCTTTCTAATTGACAAAACTCTCAGTCTCCGAATTTAAATATGGTATATTTGAATTTTCGTTGCATTATAACCCATTAATGTAAACTATTTTTATTCTTTATGATTCAATAGTTTGATGCATCATTTCGATTTCAACTCATCGGACCAAGTTAATAAATCGACATATTGTTTAAGCTTTGAGAGGTTGGTCAAGTTACTAAAGTATGAAAAATATGAAGTGATTTTGCCACACTCTTAAATAAAGAAACTCTTAATAAAGAATACATATGCTAGATTATACACTAATTTAAACCTATTATAATAAATGAAGCAATCTAACTGTCCAAATATTTAGTAGGCGTTTGGACATAAAAATTGTAATTTTGAAAAAAAAAGTAATATTTGAAGAGCCCATTTGGACATAAGAAATTTTTTATTTTTTTTTCGAAATCAGTGTTTGGTCATAAATTTTTTAATTTTCACTTGAAGATGTATTTTGGAATTTTTCTAAAATTTGAAAAACTCCAAAAAGCTATTTTTCAAAATTTTTACTCAGATCACTCACAAAACTTCACAAAACAACCTAAAATTATATTCATTTTTAAACACAACTCTAATTTTTAAATATCATTTTCACTTGAAATTTTTTTTCACTCTTTTTGAAATTTTACTATTCTTATGTCCAAACGCCCACAAACTAAAGTTAAAAAATAGTATTTGAAATTTAAAATTATGTTTGGACATGTATTTCAATTAAAAATATGGTTAAGTTTTCAAAAATTATCAAAATTTTATGGACAGACATATTTTGAAAAACAATGAAATAAAGTGTCAGTGACACAGTGTGGAGAGTCTGACGGGGATGGAGAAAGGTGAAATTTGTACTTGTTCAAATGAAAGACGTTGAAAGAGACAGAAAAAGTAGGAAGTCGTATGTGGTGTTAAAAGAAGACACGCAGTGAATAGCCTGAAATCTGAGTCGTGGCTTATCTATCGTCGAGAGCCTTGTGACGGGGCTTCCATTTCCCACGTTGATTGTCCCTCTTACCACCACTTTTTTTGCCTTTTTTTTTTCTTTGTGTTGTCATTTGAAAACATACTGATGTTATTATTTTACTAATTAATAGCCCCTTATTGTTTCCATCTACCTCTGCCCACATCCAACATCCCTTTTTTCGCTTTACAATTAATTCTCTCACTTGAAACCTTCTTTTTTTTTGTTTCTTTCCTCTTGTTTCAGTAGCCCTTTCCTTTGCCTTTTTTGCCGTCCCTGCCCTCCTGATGAAAGACGGGAGCCAGATTTTGACGATCAACAATTAAATGGCAGTTTGGTTATATATAAAAAAAAAAAACACTTTTTACGGAATTTTTTTTATTTTTTCGAAATTAGAGTTTGGCAATAAAAATTTCAAATTTTATTTGAAGTTGAATTTATCAAAATTTTTTAAAAATTACAAAAAGTTATTTTTCAAAATTTACACTTTAAATCACTCATAAAATTTAAAAATAACTCCAAATTATATTCATGTCTAAACACAACTCTAATATTCAAATATCATTTTTATTTGATTTATTTATTTATTTATTCCTGATCACAATTCTTATGTCCAAATCTTAACACTTTTTAAGTACTTACTAGTACTTTCTCCATTTCACTTTATATGATTGAATTATTGTTTAGAAAGTTAAACAACTTTTACAGAACAGTTTTTAAAACATTTTTATATATAAAAGTTGTAGCTTGTTGTACGTGTCATTTAATTTAGTCATAAACATGAATGAATCGAGGGCGGATTATAAATGATACTCCCTCAAGTTACTTTAATTGATTTTTTGTCTTTTTTGTTGGTCATAATATTTGATTTTTTTAAATATCAAGAAGTAATTAACTTCTCTTTTTTAAAGTTGCCCTTCGAGTAAAGAGTCTAAGAGTGTTTGTTATATTTTCAATGAACAAATTAAGGTTAATATGATCAATTTCATTGTTAATTAATGCTAAAATATGAATTCCTTAATATATATGAAAATAGTCAAAAAAAAAAAATCAAATAAAGTGGAACGGAGGATTACAGTCATATTCCAGATCTTTTTAGTATTATTTTTTATGTTAGGAAACGGGGGAGCATATATCACTTATTGACTAATTCCAGTAGGACCGCCGAGTCATGGGGATGGAGATCGTTGGGCAGAGAATTTAAGGTTCTGTTCTTCTGTTAGTCCATATTTTGGTGCATCATTGTGGTCCTTTGCTTTTACTGCCCTTGCAAGTGGTATTTCCATTTAGTTCTGGTTCAGTTTTTGCAAAACTAAATTCAGAAAATTTCTGGGAAACAACTTTGGAATAGAATTGCGTTTAGATGATCATTTGAGAAATAATTTCAGTTTAATGTAGTGAGAGTATAAACCTATTTTACATAATCAACTCGAGATAGGTTGCGTTTTTTTGCAACAACACAAGTGAAGATATATTGAATTGTCAGACGAGGATGGTCAAAATTTACATATATGTAGATTAATTGTAGCATAACAGTTTGATTTTGTCAACGAGGTGAGGCGTCCGGGAGTAAATAAATAGTTGCAGTCCTTATAAAAGAAACAACAATATAGTAGCCAAATTAGATAACGAGTGCATTTGCATCTTAGCATAAACTATATAGAGTCCACAATATGATAGATTAATTTTAAGAGAAAACTACCCTCTATAGCCCCTCAAAATTTTAATATCTCATGTTTTTTTTACTGACACGAAATGGCCCTTCGGCCCAAACATATTACATCTAATAGCCGAAATGTCTATTTTGTATATTTTTTGTATAGTGACAGTCTATTTTGTATAGTGACAGCCTATTTAGTAGTATATATTTTGTATAGTGACAGTCTATTTTGTATATATTTTGTATAGTGACAGTCTAGTGTATATAAATTGTATAGTGACAGTCTATTTAGTATATTTTTGTATAGTGACAGTCTATTTTGTATATATTTTGTATAGTGCCAGTCTAGTGTATATATTGTATAGTGGCAGTTTATTTAGTATATTTTCGTATAGTAACAGTCTATTGTATATAAATTGTATAGTGACAATCGATTTTAGTATATTTTTGTATAGTGACAGTCTATTTAATATATACATTGCATAAAATTTGTATATAGAGTGTATCGTGCATCTTGCAATGTATCCATAATATATCATTAATGTATCCCGTGCGCTTTTGTGTATCCAAAGTGTATAGACTGTTCTACGATGTATAAATTTTGTATATATAAATTGTATCGTGCATTTTACTACGTAGTGAAGTAGTAAAATGTATATATGAAAGATTTTCTAGAATTTAATATTGTGTTAAAAATTACAATGATGATAGTTATTGACAATTTACATCTATTATATAGTATTTATTTGAATGTACATTTACATTCTTTGTACGTAAGGGGTATTTGATTTAAAGAGTGAAGAATATATTATTGTGTATTAAATAAATAAAATAAATAAATAAATAAACCCATGAAACTAAAACCATAACTATTAGAATATATTACTTTGAAGTTGACCGACTGCTTTCATTTAGCCAATTAAGAGCCAACAACAACAAAAATTAAAAATAATTTACATAATCTTTTGATAGTCAGAAAAAGTTAGGTACCTAAAATGACATGAAAATTTATTGTTTTCAAAGATAAAATACCATAAGCGGTATATTTGACAACAAGAAAACTGATTTTGCATATTATTGGTGGATGATTGGAACGGCTGGATGGCAACAAAATCTATTGCATTTGAGCAAATTTAGGCTAGCCATTATAATTTATTTGGGGCTATAAATTATATGGATCAATTCATTACTAGCGGATGATAATTGTTTCCCCCGACCGGCTACAAATGAAATTTAATGTTTAAATTAGTATTTCACTTGCTAAAAGATAATTTTATATAATTATCTACAATAATTAAAATTAGTAACATAAAAATAAGATAAATTAGAATACACTGGTTGAGTGGGAAGGTTATGTTTCTTCTTATATGGTCATCAACTAGTTTTTAGCTTTTAGTTAGGTTTAAAATCGATTTCTTTATTATGGTATCAGATTCATGCGCATCCAATTCATGTATCATCCGATATTGAATTCTCATATTATTTTGTTCACGCTAAGAGTGTGCGGGGGGTCTTAATGTCCCACATCAATAGTGGAAAGGTCATGTTTCTCCTTGGTCTTCTTCGATAATCCACACCTATTTACGATAAACAAATAGAGTTCAATGATATTTCATGGCTTAAGAGAAGAACTCATGGAAAAAAGAGGAAAAGAAAAAGCACCTGAAGCATTTGCCTAAAGTTAGGCTTTACTTATTTGCCTTAATTAACTTGACGCTTTGCGGTCTCTAAGGGACCAATATAGCAATTACTCCATAATAAATTGTCTCAATGTCACCTGTCATGTTCTAATCTAAGCTTGAATTTATGGGGTATTAAGTTGTTTACCCGAAAAACGGATAGAGTTAGAATTTGTACGTAGTTCTAAGAATATGTGGTATAGCTTAATATAAATTGTAAGGATAAATAGAAATATCAAATGCGGATTACAAAGAATGCAAAATAAACAAGGTTGGAAAGAAGATAATTTTTAGGACTAAGTAAGATGAATCAATTTATGAAGTTTAGAAGAATAACTCTTCAATATAGGAGTATATGGTGCTTGAGTTACAATGTAAGCAAAAAACTGTCATTTTATAGAAATGTAGCCATCCTCTTTATAGTGGAGGATCCTACTTTAGATATAATTAAAAATACATAGTGGGAGACCCATGATAAATCAACTTTTCCATAATTCCTGTCAAGATTCTCTCCTCTAGTGGGATTGCAACGGCTCTTGTCCGTGAGCTCGATATTGACTCGAGCTCGATTCTGACTCGGAGTTTGGTATCGATTCGGGGTCGGTGTCGATCGGTCTATGCATTTTAGGCTCGATAATTTCGCCTCGCCCCGTAGTTCGATTTGGATACTAGCTCGATAATGATGCCGAGCTTGTCATTGATCGGTCCTTGAACTCGAAGCTTGATGACCTGACTTCGGATCTCGACTTGGTATTACGAAGCCGCCCTTTGATCAAAGTATCACCATACCGACCAGTCCGTACGATAGACTAATCAGTTTTGACCGTATATAGATAGTCCACACATTTCTCGGGAAGAATATAACGAGAAACGATATAATTTTCCAACGGTACGATTAGATATATACTGACGTGTGCATCGAATCCGATCGTGATGTACACGATAGCTGTCCCATCGGTTTAGTTTATCGAGGTATTTAATACGTGTCAGACAGTGGTCGGCCATTACCTATATTGGACCGCTACTGCTCGGCCTATAAATATCCCCTTCTTTCACCATTAATCACTTTTATATCTTCTAATCTCAAAATTTCCTAAGCATTTTCTCATACCTTCTGAATTAAGTGCGAAGTTTTTCTTCTGTGGTTTTTACTGCAAAATATTTCTTTGAAACACCACATCTTCTTTATTTCTTTCTTCTAAATTCAAAAAATGGTGAAGACATTAAAAATCGTCCCTAAAAAAGAAGAGGCTTCTTCTCCACAGCCCGCCGCCGATAAAATACTAATGGAGCCACGGCCTGAGGAGTTTGTTCCTGGAACGTGTCTTCTTACCTCCGATTTTAAGGTCGATAAGGGCTCATTGGCTCCCGGTCGGTGTGAGCTGGTATCGAGGTATTTGTGCTCGATAAACAAAAAGCAACTTGCACAGTTAAAGCAGATTGCAACTGGGATAACAAGGAAGTGATAATTCCGGCTCCCGATGAAGATATTACCACCCACGTGAAAGGATTCTTCAGTGTGTATACTTACCCTTTTATGTTAGGACCTTTCGACCTTATTATCATCGATTTTTATCGTCAATACCGAATAACTCTAGGTCAGATTCATCATTCCTTTTGGCGGATCATTATCATGATCCGTTTCTTTGCAAGCAAGATCGAGGGGATGCCTTTCACCCTCGATCATCTTATTAGATTGTATAGTCCCAGCCTCTTTCGAGGTGGACTAATAAAACTTCAACGCCCGGCTACCAAGGTACTGTTATCGAGCATAGATGAGGACAAGGATCGAGGTTGGATGGGCAGGTTCGTTCGAGTGAAGACTTCGGACCTGATCCCAGCCGAAAAGATGTCATTTCCCGAAGAATGGAATATGAAGCGTAAGTGTAATTTTTCTGCTTATTCCATATCACCTTGTCTCTTTGTTTCTTTCTTACTGATATCTTTTCTATGATACAGCGGTTCCTTGGATGCTCGGTGCCATTCCCGATCTTAAGAGCTGGGTACGGGCCCTGGCTTCGACTTCTACATACGCCGAACGTTCGTGGCGTGATTTGGCAAAGGGCCGATGGGAGGCCAAAAATCATGGTAAGCCTATTTCTCATATTTTGAGAGTTCGAACAAAATATTTTCCACATATTCAATCGATTTTCTTGTGTGTAGGCCTGGGCAGAGATGCGGTTTTGAGGCCCCTGACCGGCGAGGAAAAAGCCTCGAACCCAATTTCTAAATCGGCGGAGGGAAATAAGACAAAAAGGGCCTCTACTTCCGAAAATCCAAAACCAAAGGCAAGGTCGACTCATAAGTCGAGGAAGAATACCATCCCTTTGACCTTAGAATCAGTTCAGCATCTAAGGGATGAAGATGAGGAAGAGGAAGACGACGGGTCCGTACTGGTGGCCCGATCGAAGAAGACCACCGATGTTCCACAGACAGCTGGATCGATGGTGGTTTATAAGGCTCCGCCTCGAGGATATATCAGAGAAAGATTCGGGCAGAGTCCTCGAGTTGTTGGAGATCGAGGATGCTTACCATCGAAGCCAACGGATGGGGGATATGTATGAAGGGTCTCTCCCCGAATCTCTTCAAACCGAAGAGAATGCCCCAAGTAACTTACTTGGGGTAGTAGCAATCGAAGACTCGCCCACTTTTCCTGCTTTTTTCGAAGGGGCGATTCGAGAAGCCCAAGCTTTGGGGGTCCTCGAACTAGACATGCCTCATGAGGGAAAGGATCCTTTTTGTGACATATTTACCGGTGTCGAAGACTCTACCGGCACTAGTGATGCATCGGATTTTTTTCACGGAGTGCAGCAGGCTTTGAATCAGGTAAGCCTTAAATTATTTTGTTGGTATTATCTCTTATGTCTGTTTTTCTTTTCTTACTTTGTTTCTTCTTTCTCTGTAGGTCGTGGCAGCTCATCGAGAAGCATGTTCTCGATCCCGAGCTGAGCTGCGTCAATACGAGGTCGATCTCCAGCTGGCCACGAAGGAGAGAAAGTCCCTTAAACTCCTCTTAGGGCAAAGGGGAAAAGAAATCAAGGACCTCCGAGCTGAGTTGGACAAAGCTCACCAAGATCAGACCGATCTGTCCGAGCAGGTAATGACACTATTAAAAGCCTATGGACTCGATACTGGAACAATGGCTAATATTTCAGTCTCACAGCTGCAGCAGAAGCTTGAGATGATCGGGAAGCTCCGCTCGGAGGTCGATATGATAAAGGTGGAGTCCTTGAAATGGAAAGAAAATATGGACCGCTTTGCTGCAGAGAAAGAGGCTGCTCGAGCCCAATTATCATTGGCTGAAAATCAACTTCAAAGTCTGAAGGAGAAAATCTTAGTTCAAGCAAGGAAAATAGAGGATCTCAAGGCTCGGTTGGCTTCTGAACTTGCCAAGGATGAAAAGATAAAGGCCGATGCAGACGCATTTATGGCTGATTATCGGGCTGATGCTGAGGCCGCTCAGTCGCATGCGAGAGAAGTAGCCGAGACTGCTCGAAATCGAGCACATTGGATTGTCGATTTTGCCAAATGCCAATCTCAGCGGGAAACCCTCGAGGAGATCCATGCTCGAGGCTTCGATCTTACCGAAGAGATAATAAAAGCAAAAGGGCTTGAAGCCGATGCTGGGGCCTTGGTCTCCGATGATGATGATGACGATGATGATGATGGGAGCAAGAGCGGATCTCAGAGTGGGGAGGAGCCCGATGGAGAAGAGACCGCCTCGGGGATAACCAAGAAACTTAATTCTTAGTTTCCATTTCGGATTTTGCAAACAATCATGGAAACAATCTTGTAGATATATACAAATATCTTTTTCTTTTCTCATCTTGCCTCTATTTTATTTTCTGTCTTGTGAAGATTTCTTTTTATTTATGCCTTATGAATGTTTTCATAAGGTTTTAGGAAATCTGATCGAATTCGAACTTTGTAGCCTTTATATCCGAGTGAGCGGGTTTGAACTCAAAGTGATGTAGCCCATAGGCTTAGTGATTTCGAACTTGAAGTATTGTAGCCCGTAGGCTTAGTAGTCAAGTGAGTGATTTCGAACTGGAAGTAATGTAGCCCGTAGGCTTAGTATTCGAGTGAGTGATTTCGAGCTCTAAGTAATATAGCCCGTAGGCTTAATAGTCGAGTGAGTGATTTCGAACTCGAAGTAATGTAGCCCGTAGGCTTAATAGTCGAGTGAGTGATTTCGAACTCAAAGTAATGTAGCCCGTAGGCTTAATAGTCAAGTGAGTGATTTTGAACTCGAAGTAATGTAGCCCACAAGCTTAATAGTCAAGTGAGTGATTTTGAACTCGAAGCAATGTAGCCCATACGCTTAATAGTCGAGTGAGTGATTTCGAACTTGAAGTATTGTAGCCCGTAGGCTTAGTAGTCGAGTGAGTGATTTTGAACTCGAAGTAATGTAGCCCACAAGCTTAATAGTCAAGTGAGTGATTTTGAACTCGAAGCAATGTAGCCCATACGCTTAATAGTCGAGTGAGTGATTTCGAACTTGAAGTATTGTAGCCCGTAGGCTTAGTAGTCGAGTGAGCGATTTCGAACTCGAAGTAATGTAGCTCGTAGGCTTAGTAGTCGAGTGAGTGATTTCGAACTCGAAGTAATGTAGCCCGTAGGCTTAATAGTCGAGTGAGTGATTTCGAACTCGAAGTAATGTAGCCCGTAGGCTTAATAGTCGAGTGAGTGATTTCGAACTCAAAGTAATGTAGCACGTAGGCTTTAGCAGTCGAGTGAGTGATTTCGAACTCGAAGTAATATAGCCCGTAGGCTTAATAGTCGAGTGAGTGATTTCGAACTCGAAGTAATGTAACCCGTAGGCTTAATAGTCGAGTGAGTGATTTCGAACTCGAAGTAATGTAGCCCGTAGGCTTTAGCAGTCGAGTGACTGATTTCGAATTCGAAGCAATGTAGCCCGTAGGCTTAATAGTCGAGTGAGTGATTTTCGAACTCGAAGCAATGTAGCCCGTAGGCTTAATTGTCGAGTGAGTGATTTTCGAACTCGAAGTAATGTAGCCCGTAGGCTTAATAGTTGAGTGAGTGATTTCGAACTCGAAGTAATGTAGCCCGTATGCTTAATAGTCGAGTGAGTGATTTTGAACTCGAAGTAATGTAGCCCGCAGGCTTAATAGTCGAGTGAGTGATTTCGAACTCGAAGCAATGTAGCCCGTAGGCTTAATAGTCGAGTGAGTGATTTCGAACTCGAAGTAATGTAGCCCGTAGGCTTAATAGTTGAGCGAGTATTGCTCGAACTTGTTGATTTTTCTTTTGCATAATAAATCTCGGAATAGGGGAATCTTTCTTGGATATAAGATATCAGTAAAGAAGAAATTTTTCTTTGTAAGTCATTATACATGTGTCCATGTTTTGTGTCAGGGCTCGGGCCAACTATATGAGCATGGTTCGTTTTGACCATTTGGCTCTTACAATTTTTCCTATCGGAACCCTGCATCGAACTTGATATATTTGAGGGCTAATGCCCCCCCTCCCCAGTATTCGAGATCGATTGTAAAAAGGCCTCGGATACTGTCGAATTATTTCTAAGTTAGCACGATCAATTGTTGCCTCATTAAAAACCTTGCCGAAAAACCCATTTGGGATAAAACCGGTCTAAGGGAAAAAGAGTGCAACGCGTGCTTTCAGACCTAGGGCTTCATATTGAATGATCCATCCTAGCTCCTGATCGGACTCCTGCAGGGGTTAATTTCGAAATATAAACGAATATGGGAGGGTCGTACCTTAACAGTAGTATCATTTTAGGTGCGACACATTCCAATTGCTTGATAGTTGTTTGCCGTTTATAATACCGAGCTTGTATGATCCTTTTTCGACATTTTCGAGAACCTGATACGGTCCTTCCCAGTTCGGTCCTAGTTTTCCTTTGTTTGGATTTCGTATACTGAGGGTGACTTTCCTTAGCACTATGTCCCCGAGTTTAAAATGGCGAAGCTTGGTTCTTCGATTGTAGTATCTTTCGATTCGCTGCTTTTGAGCGGCCAATTGGACGAGAGCAGCTTCTCGTTTTTCATCCGATAATTCGAGGCTAGTGTTCATAGCCTCGTTATTTGACTCTTCTATTATATATCAAAGCCTGGCACTGGGTTTCCCGACTTCGACTGGAATCAAGGTTTCGGAGCCATATACTAAGGAGAACGGGGTTGCCCCCGTACTAGATTTTGATGTTGTTCGATATGCCCAAAGAACTTCGGGTAGGATTTCTCTCCATTTTCCCTTAGCGTCGTTTAGCCTTTTCTTTAGGTTTTGAATGATAGTTTTGTTCGTTGATTCGGCCTGTCTGTTCCCACTAGGGTGATATGGTGTTGATAATATCCTTTTTATTTTATGGTCTTCGAGGAATTTCGTCACTTTGCCGCCGATAAACTATTTCCCATTATCACACACTATTTCGGCGGGTATCCCGAATCGACATACGATATGATCCCAGATAAAGTCTATAACCTATTTCTCTCTTACTTTCACAAATGCGTGTGCTTCAACCCATTTAGAGAAATAGTCAGTCATAAATAAAATGAACTTAGCTTTACCTGGGGCCGATGGCAGAGGCCGACGATATCCATTCCCCATTTCATGAATGGCCATGGGGATAGGACTGAGTGAAGCTGCTCTCCGGGCTGATGGATCATTGGTGAAAACATTTGACATTTGTCACATTTTCGAACAAACTCCTTTGTATCTTTGTCCATATCGATCCAATAATACCCTGCCCTGATTATTTTTCGGACTAATGAATCGGTACCGGAGTGATTTCCACAAGTGCCCTCGTGCACCTCACGTAGGACGTAGTCGGTGTCTCCTGGACCTAAGCATACTGCCAATGGTCCATCGAATGTCCTTCGGTATAATGTTCCATCTGCAGTCAATGTGAATCGAGCAGCTTTGGTTCGTAGGGCCCTCGAATTTTTAGGGTCCGATGGGAGCTTTCCATTCTTTAAGTATTCAATATACTTATTCCTCCAATCCCAGAGAGTTGAACGACAGTCCATGAGCTTATCTCGCCTTCCTTGACTGATGATCCCAAATTTGCAAGTGCATCAGCCTTGCTGTTTGTTCTCATGGAACATGCTGTAAAGTCCATTCTCTGAAATGGTGCAAAGTGACCTGCAGTTTGTTCAAATACCTTTGCATTCTATTCTCTCAAACTTCGAAGGTTTTGTTTACTTGATTTACCACCAGTAAAGAGTCACATTTGGCTTCAATGACTTTCGCTCCCAAGCTTTTAGCTAGCTCGAGACCTACAATCATGGTCTCATACTCGGCCTCGTTGTTAGTTAACCTAGTAGTTTTGATAGATTGCCTAATGGTGTTACCCGTGGGGCGGCTTTAAAACGATGCCTAGCCCGGACCCTTTTACGGTCGAAGCCCCGTCCGTAAAAAGGGGCCATACCCCCGATGATGTACCCGATTTCAACAAGAGTTCTTTTTCAACTTCGGGTACGAGGGTCGACGTGAAATCGGCCACGAAGTCCGCTAAAATTTGAGCATTGATGGTTCTACGGGGTTGATATTCGATATCGTACCCAATGAGTTCGACGGCCCATTTGGCCAATCGGCTTGATAGTTCGGGCTTGTGCAAAACATTACAAAGTGGGTAAGTAGTCAATACGCATATGGGGTGACATTGAAAGTACGATCTTAACTTTCTAGAGGCGCTTATCAGTGCAAGTGACAATTTTTTTTAAGTGTGGATATCTAGTCTCTGCTTCTCCTAAGGTTCGACTTACATAATAAACGGAAAATTGCGTACCTTGCTCTTCTCGAACTAGGATACCACTTACCGCGATTTCCGATACTGCCAAGTACAAGCAAAATTTTTCGTCTATTTTTGGAGTATGAAGCAGTGGTGGTCTCGATATATATCGCTTTAATTCCTCTAATGCCTGTTGGCATTCCGGGGTCCAAGTAAAATTGTTCTTCTTTTTGAGTAGAGAAAAAAATTTGTGACTTCAATCTGACGACCTTGAAATGAATCGGCCTAAGGCAGCAATCTGTCCCGTTAGCATCTGTACGACTTTTACACTGTCCACGATGGCGATATTTTCGATGACCTTGCTTTTATCGGGGTTAATCTCGATCCCCCGATTTGATACCATGAAGCCGAGGAACTTGCCCAAACCGACCCCGAAAGCACATTTCTCGGGGTTGAGCTTCATGTTGTATTTCCTTAAAATCTCGAATGTTTTCTGCAAATGAGCCAAATGGTCCTTTGCGCGCAGGGACTTAACTATTTGTTCCTCGAACATTTTATTTACTAGGCGTTGGTAAGTAGCTCCTGGATTTTTTTTCCCGAAGGGCATCATATTATAATAATATGTTCCATACTTGGTGACAAATGAGGTCTTTTCCTGGTCTTCCGGGTTCATTTGGATTTGATTATACCCGGAATAGGCATCGAGAAAAGTAAGAACCTCGTGGCCGACCGTGGCATCGATCGTGCGATCGATGTTAGGCAGTGGAAAAGAATCTTTGGGGCATGCCTTGTTTAAATCCTTGTAATCTACACACATTCTAAGTTTGTTCCCTTTTTTAGGGATTACAACTATATTGGCTAACCATTCGGGATATTTCACCTCCCGAATGGACCCTATCTTGAGAGGTTTAGTTACCTCGTCCTTTATGAATGTGTGCTTTACCTCGGACTGGGGTCTTCTCTTTTGCTTTACCGCTTTGAAACTAGGGTCCAGGCTTAGCCGATGCATCGTTATATCTGGTGGGATCCCTGTTATGTCTAAATGGGACCAAGCAAAATAATCTATGTTATCGATAAGAAATTGAATAACCCTTTTCCTGAGTTCGGGGGTTAATCCCATTCCCAGATATACCTTTCGTTCGGGCAAATGCTTGATTAGTATGACTTGCTCCAACTCTTCAATCGTTGATTGGGTAGCGTCGGAATCATCGGGAAGCATGAAGGATCGAGGGATCCTTTGATCATCATCTTCATCGATCTTCTGATTTTCTGGTTGGGTTAAAACTGATGTCTATGATTGCTATTTGGCATCTCGTTCCCATTTTGAGTCCGATCCCTTTTTTGGCGACGACGAGGATATCAAATTCGCTTCCTCGACGACAAACATTTCTCCTGCGTCCAGTTTTTCTCCGTACACTGTTTTGACTCCCCCCCGATGTTGGGAATTTAAGAATCTGGTGTAGGGTCGAAGGTACAGCTCTCATGTTGTGGATCCATGGCTTTCCAAAAAGGGCGTTGTACCTCATGTCACCTTTGATTACATGGAACTTCATTTCCTGGATGGTCCCAGCCATGTTTATCGGCAGAATTATCTCGCCTTTGGTGGTTTCACACGCCATATTGAATCCGTTTAGAACCAGGGTTGCGGGTACGACCTGGTCTTGTAGACTGAGCTGTTCTACAACCTTCGATCTAATGATGTTGGCCGAGCTACCTGGATCAATTAACACACGCTTAAATTTAGTTTTATTCATAAATACGGATATTACCAGTGCATCATTATGAGGTTGTATGACTCCTTCTGCATCTTCATCATTGAAGGACAAAGTTCCTATGGTTCCGTAATCCTGAGTTCGAGATCATTTTTCTCTCATAATCGATGTCTTAGTGCGTTTAAGCACCGGCCCTTGAGGGGTATCGATGCCACTGATGATCATATAGATGACGTGTTGTGGTTCTTCTTGTTCGTTTTGCTTGCCGAAATCCCTGTTTTTAAAATGGTTCTTCGCCCTGTCGCTTAAAAATTCTCGAAGGTGCCCTTTATTGAATAACCGGGATACCTCCTCTCTTAGTTGCCTGCAATCTTCCATTCTGTGGCCATGGGTGCCATGATATTCGCACGTTTGATTGATATTCCTCTGGGCAGGATCGGTCTATATGGGTCAAGGCCATTTAGTGTCTTTGATGTGTCTGATAGCCAACACGATGGAGGATGTATCAATGCTGGAGTTATACTCCGATAACCGAGGCGCTTCCTTAGATCCGGTAGGCCTGTCGAACCCACTTCTGTTCATCATTCCCCGAGACCCTTGACCTCGATCACTTATTTTGTTGCTTTGTAGGGGGTTATGTCTCGATTCATTAATTATGTGGTTTTCGTTATACGGTCGGTATCTATCCCTGATCGAACCTTGTTCTTGATTGATATCACTTCGAGCAGTGGGTTCAGACCCCAATTGATCATCTTCGACTCTAATTTTTGATTGGTACCGATTGTGCATGTCAGCCCAAGTGATAGCTAGGTACTCGATCAGGTTATGCTTCAACCGCCGTGAAGCCGTCAAACTTCGTTCGTTCAAACCTTGAGTGAAAGCCTGAACATCCCAATCGTTTGTGACTGGGGGTAGATCCATTCGTTCCATTTGAAAACGAGACATGAACTCCCTTAGCATAAAGTTATCCTTTTGTCTTTCCTTGAACAGGTCCGACTTCATGGTTTCGACTTTTATGGCCCCGACATGTGATTTTACGAAGGAATCTGCAAGCATAGCAAAAGAATCGATAGAATTAGATGGCAAGTTATGGTACCACATCATTGCTCCCTTTGACAGCGTTTCGTCGAATTTCTTCAATAATACGGATTCGATCTCATCATCCTCTAGATCATTCTAGGGTCGGTAGTTCCGTTATATTTGGGAATCTCGGGCATGCAGAACTTCTTTGGGATCGGTTTAGGAGCCACGCTTGGGGGGAAAGGATTTTGTATAAATTTTTTGGAATCTAAGACCTTCAATATTGGTGGTTCCCTCGGGATCTGATAAACCCTAGAGTTGTATGTTTCCACCTTTTTGTCGTTTGCTTCGATCCTCCTTTCTCCCGATTCTATTCGTTTGGTCAGTTCTTCGAACATCTTAGCAATTTCGGGATTAGTCCCCGACTCCTGCTCATATGATTTCACTATAGCTGGTTCCATTGTGTGGGCGATTTCTCGGGGTTGACTGGGCTTCGACCTACTCGGTATCTGGGTTTGTCTCTGCAACTAAGCTATTGCTGCATGTTGAGCTTGCAACATTTCGAAAATCATACGCAAGCTGATGCCATTTTCCTCGACGTTATGGGTATCTCGAACTGCAGATCGAGTGCCACCATGAATATTATTTTTAGGTTCAGAATGTAGGTTCGCCTCAATGGCCACATGCGAATTAATGTCTATCGGCACTTCGATTCGAGCTCCAACGGCATTGACAAAGTCTTTCGATACTGGGTGTCAT
Source organism: Nicotiana tabacum (assembly GCF_000715075.1). NCBI lineage: Eukaryota > Viridiplantae > Streptophyta > Magnoliopsida > Solanales > Solanaceae > Nicotiana > Nicotiana tabacum. The sequence continues at coordinate 67,297,382 of NC_134098.1, forward strand.
GTTGTTATTCTCATCTTGAAGACCAGCTTCGTTGTCGATAGGTAAGGCCATTTGATTGATAGTTAGTCGTTGCTAATCCGAAATCCAAGATACTTCCGGAAACAAGCGCAAAATGGTGTGTTTTTGCAGATTCGTATCAAATAACCACTGTTATCCTTAGCCCCACGGTGGGCGCCAAACTGTTTACCCGAAAAACGGATAGAGTTAGAATTTGTACGTAGTTCTAAGGATATGTGGTATAGCTTAATACAAATCGTAAGGATAAATAGAAATATCAAATACGGATTGCAAAGAATGCAAAATAAATAAGGTTGGAAAGAAGATAATTTTTAGGACTAAGCAAGATGAATCAATTTATAAAGCTTAGAAGAATAACTCTTCAATATAGGAGTATATGGTGCTTGAGTTACAATGTAAGCAAAAAACTGTCCTTTTACAAAAATGTAGCCATCCTCTTTATAGTGGAGGATCCTACTTTTAGATATAATTAAAAATACATAGTGGGAGACCCATGATAAATCAGCTTTTTCATAATTCCTGCCAGAATTCTCTCCTCTAGTGGGATTGCAACGGCTCTTGTCCGTGAGCTCGATATTGACTCGAGCTCGATTCTGACTCGGAGTCTGGTATCGATTCGGGGTCGGTGTCGGTCGGTCTATGCATTTTAGGCTAGATAACTTCACCTTGCCCCGTAGTTCGATTTGGATACGAGCTCGATAATGATGCCGAGCTTGTCATTGATCGGTCCTTGAACTCGAAACTTGATCACTTGACTTTGGACCTCGACCTGGTATTACGAAGTCGCCCTTCGATGAAAGTATCACCATACTGACCAGTCTGTACGACGGACTAATCGGTTTCGACCGTATACATAAGTATTTCTCATTTTTCATTAAATATACGAAATAAAAAGGTCCAGCTTTGTATGCAGTTAGATTGCACATCTAACATTATTTATTGAGAATCGATTGTACCCATATTTGATTGGTCGTGGATTTAAGTACTATATCGACTTGTATGTTGTATTTGACTAATAGTAACAAAATATTAAAGCAATAATTGAAATTAAATTTGATGGAAATCCATTTATTTAAATTAGATTAGTCAAAGTTAACCAAGTTGATTTCTTGGAACGTATCTACTTATGGACTTATGGTTAATAATCTATATCTATATTATATTAAAAGAAGGTAGTGAAGCATGTGGTTAAGCCAAGTGGCAAGTTAAAATGAAGTCACTTGACAATTTTAGGACAACACTAATAATTAAAAATTATAAATAAAAATATAATTAATGAAAGTAGTTGAATGAATCCTATACATAATCTAAATAGATCTTAGACAAATCTATAATTTATTTTCTTCCAAGTGAGAAAATAAAGCAAGCATATATAAGAAAATAGTATTAAACCTAGGTAGAATTGATAGTTAATATAATATAGATTTTATATCATAGTAAAATGTTCTATCTTCTATATTATTGCTTTAAGTACAATCTATGCAAATTCCTTTTCCTTTTGAACAAACGTTCTTCAAAAATTTTAAATTAATACTTTGAGTAAATATAGGTAGGAGAAAAAGGTATGAAATAATCTACTGTCGTAAAAATGAAAGAAAAAATTCTTTTCGAAACATGTGATAGACCAAAACTCCAATAATAACTAAAAGAAAAAATCATTATGGCATAATAATATATGATCAGTGAGACTTGCTATAAAAAACTACATGATCACTGATATGTAAATCATTATGGAATAGAATTGCGTTTAGATGATCATTTGAGAAATAATTTCAGTTTAATGTAGTGAGAGTATAAACCTATTTTACATAATTAACTCGAGATAGGTTGCGTTTTTTTGCAACAACACAAGTGAAGATATATTGAATTGTCAGACGAGGATGGTCAAAATTTACATATATGTAGATTAATTGTGGCATACCAGTTTGATTTTGTCAACGAGGTAAGGCGTCCGGGAGTAAATAAATAGTTGCAGTCCTTATAAAAGAAACAACAATATAGTAGCCAAATTAGATAACGAGTGCATTTGCATCTTAGCATAAACTATATAGAGTCCACGTATCGATAGATTAAAATAATGTTTAAATTAGTATTTCACTTGCTAAAAGATAATTTTATATAATTATCTATAATAATTAAAATTAGTAACAAAAAAATAAGATAAATTAGAATACACTGGTTGAGTGGGAAGGCTATGTTTCTCCTTATATGGTCATGGGCTAGTTTTTAGCTTTTAGTTAGGTTTAAAATCGATTTTTTTATCATAGTATCAGATTCATGCGCACCCAATTCATGTTTCACCCAATATTGAATCCCCATATTATTTTATTTACGCTAAGGGCGTGTGGGGGTGTTAATGTCCCACATCAATAATGGAAAGGTCATGTTTCTCTTTGGTCTTCGATAATCCACACCTATTCACGATAAACAAATAGAGAGTACAATGATATTTCACATTGTTTACCCGAAAAATGGATAGAGTTGAATTTATACGTAGTTCTAAGGATACATAGTATAATTTGGCACAAATTGAAAAGTAAGTAGAAATATATTGAGTATTGTCTGTATAAAGAATAAAATACAAACCAAACTGAGTGAAAAACGGTTTATAAACAAGCAAGACGAATCAATATACAAAACCCAAAAAGGGATAATCTCTATATGAATATCAGTATATTTTTCTCTGTGAATATCAATAATATGAGAGTGTCTGAATGCCTTAATGTTGGATCCCCCTACAGAAATAGTAGTTATCCCTCTTATAGTGGAGGAATCTTGCTTTAGATATAATTAAAAATACATAGTGGAGATCCCATGATAGATTAGCTTTTCCCTAATTCTCGCCGAGATTCTTTCCCTTAGTGCGGCTGTAACGGATTTTGTCTCTTGGCTCGATCTTAGTCGGATTTTGTATTGGTCGATTTCTAGATTTAGAGCTCGATATTAACTCGAGCTCGATATTGACTCGAGCTCGATATTGACTCGGGGCTCGGTATCGAATCGGGCTTGATATTGGTCGGTCTCTGGCTCTTAAGCTCGATGACACCGCTTCGCTTCATAGTTCGATTTGGACTCGAGCTCGGTAATGACTTCGAGCTCGGTATTTGATCGGTCCCAGAAATTTGAGCCTGGTAACCTGGATTCAGATCTCATCTCGATATTATGAAGATGACATTCGGTCCATTATGTTCCAATCTTGACTAATTATACGAAGGTCAAAACCAATTTTGATCGTTTACAGATAGTCCCCTCGTTTCTCGGGAAGAATGTGGTGAGAAATGACATGATTTTCCAACGGTATGACTAGATATACACTGACGTCTGCATAGAGCCCGACCATGACGTACGTGATAGATATCCCGCCGGTTCAGTTACCAATGCATTAAATGCGTGTCAGACGATGGTCGACCATTGCTGATATTGAACCGTCGTTGCCAACCCTATAAATAGTTCCTCTTTTTACCATGTTTTACTTTTACATCTCCAATTTCTAGATCTTCTAAGTTCTTTTTCACATCTTCTGAGTTCTTCATCTGTCAATCTGTGATTTTCACTGCAAAATCTCTCTTCAGAACACCAAATCTTTTCATCTTCCTCTATCTTCAATCTTCAAATCTAAATGGAGAAAACGTCAAAAATCGTTCCTCAAAAAGAAAAAGCTTCTTCTTCGCGGCCCGCCGGCGATAAAACACCAGTGGAGCCACGACTTGAGGAGTATGTTCCCGGGGGGTGTGTTCTTACCTCTGATTTTAAGATCGACAAAGCCTCGCCGGTTCCCGGTCAATGCGAGCCAGTATCGAGGTATATGTGCTAGATAACCGAGGGACATCTTAAACAGTTGAGGAAAGATTGCAACTGGGAGAACAAAGAAGTGATAATCCTGGCTCCCGAAGAAGATATTACTACTCATGTGAAAGGGGTTTTAAGTGTTTATACTTACCCTTTAACGTTGGGCCCACTCGACCCAGTTGTCATTGATTTTTTCAGTCAATACCAAATAACCCTAGGAAAAATCCATCTTTCTTTTTGGCGGATCGCTATTCTGATCCTCTTCTTTGTGAACAAAGTTGAGGGGATGCCTTTCACCCTCGACCACCTCATTAAATTATACAGCCCCCCGCCTCTATCGAGGTGGGTTAATAAAACTCCAGCGTCGAGCTAACAAAGTGTTGTTCTCGAGCATAGACGAGGACAAGGACTGAGGCTCGATGGGCAGGTTCGTTCGAGTGAAGACTTTCGACCTAATCCCGGCCGAGAAGATGCCATTTCCTGAGGAATGGAACATGAAGTGTAGGTATAATTCTATTGTTAGCTCCTATTGTTTTGCTCCGTCGTTTCTTTCTCACCGATATCCTTTTCCGTGATGTAGTGGTTGCTTGGATGCCCGATGCTATTCCTAACCTTGAGAGCTGGGTACGGGACCTGGCTTCAAACTCCACATATGTCGAGCGCTCGTGGAGTGACTTATCAAAGGGCCGATGGGAGGCTAAAACTCATGGTAAGCCTCTTTCCCATGTTTTCGATGATTCAAACAAAATGTCTTTTTTTATACTTAACCAATTTTCTTATGTGTAGGCTTGGGCAAAGATGCGGTTATGAGGCCCCCGTCTGGCGAGGAAGAGACTTCGGCCCCGGTTCCGAAACCGGCAAAGGACAACAAGAGAAAAAGGGCTTCTACTTCTGAGGATCCAAAACTTAAGACAAGGACGACTCATAAACCGAGGAAGAATACCATCCTTTTGACCGAAGAATCAGTTTGGCGTCTAAGGGATGAAGATGAAGAAGAAGAAGAAATCGATGGGTCCATACTGGTTGCCCGAGTGAAGAAAACCATCGATTCCCCAAAGGCAGCTGGGTCGATGGCAGTTGATGAGGCTCTGTCTCGAACTGAGGGGATATCGGAGAAGGACTCGGGCAAAGTCCCCGAGTCGTTGGAGATCGAGGATGCCTACCACCGAAGTCAACAAACGGTGGGTATATCTGAAGGGGCCGGCCCTGAAGCTCTTCGAACTGAGGAGAATGCCCTAAGAGACTCGCTTGGGGCAATAGTAATCGGAGACTCGCCTACTCTCCCTGCTTTTTCCGAAGGGGAAATTCGGGAAGCCTGAGCTTTGGGGACCCTCTAGGTAGACAGGGCCCATGAGGGAGAGGACCCCTTTTGTGATTTGATTACCGGTATCGAGGATGCTGCCGGCCCGAGTGACGCGTCGGGTCTTTTCTTCGAGGTCCAACGAGCCCTGAATCAGGTAAGGCTCGATTATATTAGTTGATGTCATACTTTTCCATTTTCTGCCTAACTTTTTCTCTTTTTAGTATAGGCTTTAGCTCTTCATCAAGAGGAGTTTTCCAAGTCTCGGGCAGAGCTGAGCCGACGTGAGGCCGACTTCCGAGGGCTTTCAAGGAGAGAAATACCCTCAAACTTCTTAGTGGGCAGAAAGAGGAAAAGATCAAAAATCTTCGAGCCGAGTTGGCCAAGGCTCACCAAGATCAGACAGACCTGATCGAGCAGGTAATGAAAATTTTAAAAGCTCATGGGCTCGACTCAGGAATGGTGGCTAACATTTCAATCTCACAGATGCAGCAGAAGATCGATAGGATCGAGCAGTTTCGTGAGGAGGTCGATACAATAAAGGCGGAGTCTTTGGGATGGAAAGAAGGTATGGACTGTCTTGCTGTAGATAAAGAGACCGCTCGAGCTCAATTATCATCGGTTGAAAATCAACTTCATGGAATGAAGGAGAAGAACTCGGCTCAAGCAAGAAAAATAGAGGAGCTCGAATCTCGGTTGGATTCCGAATTTGCCAAGGCAGAGAAAGCAAAGGCCGTTGCAGATGCAATCGTGGTAGTCTATCGGGCCGATGCTGAAGCCTCTCAAGAACAAATGATAGAGGCAGCCGAGAACGCTCAAACTCGAGCACATTGGATTGCTGAACTCGCCAAATGTCAATCTCAGAGGGAAACCCTCAAGGAGATCCATGCTCGAGGTTTTGATCTTACCGAACAGATACTAAAGGCTAAGGAACTTGAAGCCGATGCTGGAGCCATGGCTTCTGATGATGATGATGATGATGATGATGATGAGAGCAAGAGTGGGTCTGAGAGCGGGGAGGAGCCCGATGGAGAAGAGACTACCCCCAGAGATAATCAGGAAACTTAGGGTTTTTTCCATTTTGATCTTTTTGTCTTTTTCCTTTCCCTCTACTTGTCTTTATCTTATTCTCTACTTTGTGAAGATTTTGTTTCATTCATGCCTTTTGAAAGTTTTCATAATTTCGAGGCTTTAGGCAATTTGATCGAAGTTGGACCTTGTAGTCTTTATAACCGAGTGAGTGTTTTCTCGAGCTCGAAGTGAGAGTAGACCTTAGGTTTAATAGTCGAGTGAGTGTTAGCTCTAGCTCGGAGTAAGAGTTGCCCTTAGGCTTAATAGTCGAGTGAGTGTTTTCTCGAACTCGGAGTAATGTATCCCGTAGGCTTAGTAGTCGAGTGAGTGTTTGCTTGAACTCGAAGTAAGAGTAGACCTTAGGCTTAATAGTCAAGTGAGTGTTTGATCAAACTCAAAGTAATGTATCCCGTAGGCTTAGTAGTTGAGTGAGTGTTTGCTCGAACTCGAAGTAAGAGTAGCCCTTAGGTTTAATAGTCGAGTGAGTGTTTGCTCGAACTCGAATTAATGTAGCCCGTAGGCTTAGTAGTCGAGTGAGTGTTTGCTCGAACTCGAAGTAATGTAGCCCATAGGCTTTATGGTCGAGTGAGAGTTTTTCTCGAACTCGAAGTGAGGTAATGGTCGGCCCTTAAGCCTGTTTGAATAATAGATCACGAAATAGAGGATGGATTATGAGATATGAGATATCAGTAAAGAAGAAATTTCTCTTTATGTCATTATACATTTGTTCATGTTTTGGGACAGGGCTCGAGCAAACTACATGAGCATGTTTGCTTTGACCATTTGGCTCTTACAATTTTTCCTATCAAAACCCTGTCGTCATGAAGTAACTTCCTTGCATCGAACTTGATAATCGAATTTGTTTTGTTATACTCAAGGGTAATGCCCCCCAGTATTCGAAGTCGATTGTAAAGAGGCCTCAGATACTGTTGAATTGTTCTAAGTTAGCACGATCAATAGTTGCCTCATTAAAAACCTTGCCAAAAAAAACCATTTGGGACAAAACCGGTCTAAGAAAAAAAGAGTGCAACGCGTGCTTTCAGGCCTAAAGGCTTCGAGTTGAATACTCCATCCCCATTTCTGGTCGAACACCTGCAAGGGTTAATTTCGAAATATAAATGAACATAGGAGGGTCGTACCTTAATAGTAGTATCATTTTAGGTGCGACACATTCCAATTGCTTGGTAGTTGTTTGCCGTTTATTACACCGAGCTTGTAGGATCCTTTTTCGATGATTTCGAGAACCTGATACGGTCCTTCCCAATTCGGACCTAGTTTTCCTTCATTTGAAATTCGGGTGTTGAGGGTGACTTTCCTCAGCACTAAGTCCCCGATTTTAAAATATCGAAGATTGGTTCTTCGATTATAATACCTTTCGATCCGTTGTTTTTGGGCGGCTAATTAGAGCAGAGCTGCTTTTCGTTTTTCGTCCGATAATTCTAGGCTCATGTTCATTGTCTCGTTATTCGACTCATTTGTCGCATACCGAAATCTGATGCTAGGTTCTCCGACCTCAACCGGGATAAAAGCTTCGGCGCCATAAACCAACGAGAATGGTGTTGCTCCGGTACTGGATTTTGATGTCATACGGTACGCCCATAGGACTTCGGGTAGTATTTCTCTCAATTTTCCTTTAGTGTTGGTTAATATTTTCTTAAGATTTTGGATGATGGTTTTGTTGGTTGATTCGGCCTGTCCGTTCCCACTGGGATGATAAGGTGTTGATAGGATCCTTTTGATTTTGTGGTCCTCGAGAAATTTAGTTACTTTACTGCCGATGAATTGCTTTCCATTATCACATATAATTTCGGATGGCATCCCGAACCGACATATGATGTGGTCCCAAATGAAGTCTATTACTTTCTTTTCTCTGACTTTCTCGAAAGCTTGTGTTTTAACCCATTTAGAGAAATAATCAGTCGTGAACATAATAAATTGAGCCTTACGTGGGGCCGATGAGAGGGGGCCGACGATGTTCATTCCCCATTTCATGAAGGGCCATGGAGATAGAATTGAGTGGAGAAGTTCCCCGGGTTGATGAATCATGGGCGCATGTCTTTGGCATTTGTCAATTTTTGAATGAACTCCCTTGAATCCTTATTCATATCGGTCCAATAATGCCCTGCTCTGATTATTTTGTGGACCAATGAATCGGCACCGGAATGATTCCCACAAGTGCCCTCGTGAATCTCACGTAGGATGTAGTTGGTATCTCCCGGTCCTAAACATATTGCCAGTGGACCATCGAATATCCTTCTAAATAGTGTTCCATCATTGGATAAGGTGAACCGTGCAGCCTTTGTGCGTAGATCTCTCGATTCCTTTGGATCCGTTGGAAGTTTCCCGTTCTTGAGGTACTCTATATATTTGTTTCTCCAATCCCAGGTTAGACTTGTGGTGTTTATCTCATCATGACCTTCTTCGATTACCGATTTCATGAGTTGTACGACAGTCCCCGAGTTGAGTTCGTCATCCTCGACCGATGAACCTAAGTTCGCAAGTGCGTCGGCCTCACTGTTCTGCTCTCAAAGTATATGTTGCAAAGTCCATTCTTTGAATCGATGTAGAGTCACTTGTAATTTATCGAAGTACCTCTGCATTCGATCTTTTAGGACTTCAAAAGTCTCGTTGACTTGATTTACCACGAGGAGGGAATCACATTTAGCCTCCATGACCTCGGCCCCCAAACGTCTAGCTAGTTCGAGACCTACAATCACGGCCTCATACTCGGCCTCATTGTTAGTCAATTTTGTAGTTTTAATAGACTGTCTAACTACATTACCTGTGGGAAATTTCAGTACGATGCCCAGTCCGGACCCCTTGGTGTTCGAGGCACCATCCGTAAAGAGGGTCCAGACTCCCGAAGAGGTACCCAATTTTATCAGTAATTATTTTTCAATCTCGGGTACGAAGGCCGGCATAAAGTCTACCACGAAATCCGCTAAGATTTGAGATTTGATAGCAGTTCGAGGTCGATACTTGATGTCGTACCCGCCGATCTCTATGGCCCATTTGGCCAATCGACCTGAAAGCTCAGGTTTGTGTAAAATATTTTTTAGAGGATAAGTTGTTACAACATGTATCGGATGGCAGTGAAAATATGGTTTTAGTTTCCTAGAGGCACTTATTAAATCAAGCGCTAATTTTTTTTGAAGTGTGGATATCTAGTTTCGGCCTCATTCTTCTCGAATTAGGACTCCACTTACCGCTATCTCTGAGACAGCTAGATACAGATAAAGTTATTCGTCTGCCTTCGGGGTATGAAGGAATGGAGGGCTCGATAAATACCGTTTTAGCTCTTCCAAAGCCTGCTGACATTCCGAAGTCCATGAAAAATTGCTTTTCTTTTTAAGCAAAGAGAAAGAATCGGTGGCTCCTATCCGAGGATCTCGAAATGAATCGTCCCAGGGCGGCTATCCATCCCGTTAGCCTTTGCACGACCTTTACATCATCTATCACTGTGATGTCCTCGATTGCTTTGATTTTATCGGGGTTAATCTCGATTCCTCGATTGGACACAATGAAATCGAGAAACTTGCCCGAGCCAACCCCGAAAGCACATTTTTTGGGATTGAGCTTCATATTGTACTCCCTTAGTATGTCGAAAGTTTCTTGCAAATGCTTTAAATGGTCTTCTGCTCGCAGGGACTTAACTAACATGTCATCAATATAAACCTCCATTGATTTTCCTATTTGCTTTTCGAACATTCTATTTACTAGGCGTTGATAAGTTGCACCAGCATTTTTTAGGCCGAATGGCATTACATTATAACAGTAAGTACCGTACTTAGTGATAAATGAGGTCTTTTCCTGATCCTCCGGGTTCATCTGTATTTGGTTGTACCCGCAATAGGCATCGAGAAAGCTGAGAGTCTCGTGGCCGGCCGTGGCGTCGATCATACGATCGATATTAGGCAAAGGAAAAGAATCCTTAGGGCATGCTTTATTCAGGTCTTTATAATCTATACACATTCTAAGATTGTTCCCCTTTTTAGGGACTACCACCACATTTGCTAGCCACTCGGGGTATTTTACTTCCCGAATAGACCCTATTTTAAAAAGTTTGGTTACCTCGTCTTTAATGAAGGCATGTTTGACTTCGGACTGGAGCCTTCTTTCTTGTTTTACCGGGTGGAACTTTGGGTCCAAGCTTAGCTTATGAGTGGTGATTCCCGGTGGGATCCCTGTCATGTCAAGATGGGACCAAGCGAAATAGTCTATGTTAGCTATAAGAAATTGAATAAGCATTCTCCTGAGCTCGGGATCTAACCCCGTGCCCAGGTATACCTTTTGTTCGGGCAGATATTCGACTAGTATGACTTGCTCCAGTTCTTCGACCGTTGATTGGGTAGCATCGGAATCATCGAGAACCATGAAGGATCGAGGTACCCCATGTTCATCATCTTCGTCAGTCTTCTGATTCTCTAATTGGGTCGAAGCTGACGTTTGTATTCCGTTCATCCTTCGAACCCGATCCTTTTGCTGATGATAATGATGATATCAGAATCACTTCATCGACGACAAACATTTCTTTTGCGGCCGGTTGCTCCCCGTAGACCGTTTTGATTCCCTCTGATGTTGGGAACTTCAAATCCTCATGGAGGGTCGAGGGTACAACCCTCATATTGTGGATCCACAGTCTTCCGAACATGGCGTTGTATCTCATATCATCTTCGATCATGCGGAACTTCGTTTCTTGGATGGTCCCGGCCACGTTAACTGGAAGGATTATTTCTCCCTTAGTAGTTTCACATGCCATATTGAATCTGTTTAGTACCAAGGTTGAGAACACGACCTGGTCCTGTAGACCGAGTTGCTCTACGACCCTCGATCGAATGATGTTGGCCGAACTACCTGGATTAATTAACACACGTTTAGCTTGAGTTTTATTCATAAGTACATATATTACCAGTGCATCGTTATGTGGTTGCATGATTCCTTCCGCGTCTTCGTTATTAAAGGACAAGGTTCCTTCAGGGTGTAATACTGTGTCCGGGATTGCTTTTCTCTTACAATCGACATCTTAGTGTGTTTAAGCACCGACCCCTGGAGGGTATCAATCCTACCCATGATCATGTGGATGATGTGTTGTGGCTCTTCTTGATCGTTACTGAAATCCCTGTTTTTGATATGGTTTTTTGCCCTGTCACTTAAAAATTCCCGAAGGTGTCCGTTATTGAATAACTGAGCTATCACGACCCAAACTGATGGGCCGCGACGGGCACCCGGTACCTTACTCAACCAAGTACTAACGTAACGTATTTTTCATATCATACTATCATAGGTAATTGAGCCGAAGAGGCTGTCGTGAAATAAGTAGAATAAAACATTAGGAAATACTCAATATAGGGTGACCCAACTTGATATACCGACTTATACATATAACGTACTGTCCTATAAGGCCATACCAGTATCCGTATACATGACATCTGTCTACAAGCCTCTAAGAGTACATAAATATCATAAAGGTAGAGACAGAGCCCTGCCATACCAAACAATACATATTCAAATCATACTGACCAAATAGGCAATTTCGGAGCAAGTGGAGTGCATAAACACCTTCTACTGAGCTGATAGCCTACTAGGAGAACTCTCAACCTGTATATCAGGACCTGCGGGCATGAAACGTAGCATCCCCAGGCAAAAGGGACGTCAGTACAAATAAAGTACCGAGTATGTACGGCATTACAGTAGTATATAAAAGACATGAAAGAAACATGGAGTAAAGAATTCAACCTGAAATTCTGAATAGCTCTGTGAATCATGAAAATTTATAATGTCATGCATGTGCGTATAAATGGCATACCATGCATATGTATATGTGTACATAACATCATAAAGCCTCTGAGGGCATCCCATCATATCATCTAAGCCACTGTGGGCCAAATCATCAACGTATACCAGCTGATCAGGTGGTGCGTATATAACGCCGTAACCTTTTCCCATATCCCATATACATATAATATACGCGTATATAACGCCTTCTGGTCATGGGTCAATGTACATGTATAAATGCATGAAATGCATAAGAAATACGTTAATAAGATATCTCGAATATCATAAAATTAATATGCCTTTCGGACAAACTTTATCAAATACGTATTTTTCTGAGATCCCATGAATAGAGGATATAATAATAATTCACATGGGGAATCAAGAATATAGACACCCCTAGTATTTTTATGAATAGAGTCATTTATGAAAGTTGCGTATTTTGCTCATTTCGTTTGTATTATTTGGATCATGCCAAAAAGAAAGAAGGGATAGCCTTAACATACCTTAACTCTGTTGAGTCCTTAATACCTTCCAAGAAATTCTTCAAACAAATCAATTCAATCTACCACATCACAAGGAGATTCAAAATAAGTGTTGAGTAAAGGCTAAGTCCACAACTTAAACTAGTTGCTCATTTACGTAAATTTGGGTAGCATCTCCCTGTAACTAGGCCCTCCTCCAATACCATATACCAACAACAATAACAACAACAAGAACATCACAATAACAACATATAAGCACCATTTTCCAACCTTATCTCCATCACAATATACCACAAAACAGCCCACACACCCTAATCACTTCATACATAAAACGACAACCAAAGTAGTGTCAAACAACTTAAACAATGTAACGATGAACGACTAGCCCACCATTTCGTCATTATGTGGCCTTTCTCCACACCATTTTTCCTCCAAAACTCCATTAAACAGTAGAAAAATATACAGCCCAAAGGCAACACGAAACAACCCACAAAACTGTCCACTACAAGTCAAATAACTCGAACTCATGGCTTTCGATCACCGCCCCGTGAGTTCTAACTATTAGGAAACGAATTTATGAAATTTTCTTGATATAAAGATTAAATACAGAAATTAGAAATTTTTATTAACTATTAAATACATTCCAAAACTCAAACTTCAAAGAAAAAGAGAGGCGATATAGCGATACTTACGTCGTAGGGATCGTTTTAATATTATCGCTTCTTGATTTCGTGTCCGAGATGATAGTCTTGTTTGCACTATTAGAGAGCTCAAGCACCATTTTTATGGAGTTCTCTGGTCATATGCTATGTAAAAATGAAGAGAGAGAGAGAGAGAGAGAGACGAGTTAACCAAATATATATCAACTTTTGAAAAGTCAAAAGGTTCTACCTTGGCACCCTCTCATTCGCCCATATTTCGACGCTTATATCTTTTTATCCGGATGTCGTATGAATGAACGGTTAAGTGCATTGGAAACCACATTACAAGACCTTCAATTTGTTATATAATATGTCCCAAAAAGACCTCATATAGCATCTGAAATATATTTCTCAAAAAGCTCTGTTACATGGCAAATTCTTCGTCGGTGTTTCCGCAACTTTAATCCGATTTTTCCGAAACTTCATATTTTCTATCCAAACATCATATATAGCCATATTATGACTTTAAAATCAGTTAAATAATGATTAACAAGTCTCATATTTATTACGTCACTTTGGGACGCACAGGGTGTAACAATCTTCCCCCCTTAGAAACATTCGTCCTTGAATGTTAAACTCCCAGAAATCTATAGAAATTTTGGCAGTCTCCTCTGTAACGGTACTACTACCAACCTGTCACACATCAAACCTAACAATACAAAGCCACACAGGGCCACAATCATCAATAACACCAATGGCCTCACACGACCAATAACAATAACTAACATAAGAATCAAGTACCATATACGTACCTAAAGGTTGTGATGTCTCATACTGATCCTCCTCCGAAAGTGGAAACAAGTGAGGATACCTAGTCTTCATTTCTTATTCAGCTTCCCAAGTCATCTCCTCTACATTATTGTTAATCTAAAGCACTTTAACCGAAGCTACATCCTTAGTTCTTAATCTCCGAACTTATCTATCTAGTATAGCAATGAGAGCTTCATCATATGATAGCTGCTCTGTAACCTGAACATCGTCAACTGGAATGACTTTAGAGGGATCTCTAATACACCTACGGAGCATAGACACATGAAATACTGGATGTACAGACTCCAATTTGGAAGGCAAGTCTAACTCATATGCTACTTGGCCTAATTTGCGTATAATCTTATAAGGTCCAATATACCGAGGGTTAATCTTTTCTTTATTACCGAATCTCATAACGCCTTTCATCAGTGATACCTTTAGGAATACCCAGTCATCTACCTGAAACTCCAAGTCTCATCATCAATTATCTGCATAGGACTTCTGACGACTCTAAGCTGCTAATAGCTTTTCCCGTATAAGCTTAATCTTCTCAACTGCCTGTTGTACCAACTCTGGTCCTACTAACTTAGTTTTCCCAACCTCAAACCATCTGATAGGTGACCTACACTTCCATCTGTAAAGAGCTTTGTATGAAGCCATCTGAATGCTGGAATGATAACTATTATTATATCCAAACTCAATAAGTGGAAGATGATCATCCCAGATACCCATGAAGTCTATCACACAAGCCCATAGCATATCATCCAATGTCTGAATAGTACGTTCAACCTGACCGTCTGTCTGGGGATGAAATGTTGTACTAAGACTTACCTTAGTCCCCAATCCTTTTTGGAAGGACCTCTAGAAATTAGATGTAAACTGAGCACCTCTATCTGAGATAATAGATATAGGGACACCATGAAGTCGTACTATCTCCTTAATGTAAATCTCTGTATAATCCTCTACTGAATACGTAGTCCTGACAAGTAGAAAATGGGCTGATTTTGTAAGTCTATCAATAATAACCCATATAGAATCAAACTTACGCTGGGTACGAGGTAAGCCTATGATGAAATCCATGTTAATCACTTCTCATTTCTAAGTCGGAATCTCTATAGCCTGTAATAATCCACCGGGTTTCTGGTGCTCAATCTTAACCTGCTGACAATTAGGGCACTGAGCAACAAATTCTGCTATATCCTTCTTCATTACGTCCCACTAGTATATTCCCCTGATATCATGATACATCTTAGTCGCTCCTGGATGAATAGAATAACGAGAATAGTGAGCTTCTCCCATAACCTGCTGGCGCAACCCTGCCACATTAGGAACACATAATCGACCTCGATATTTGAGGACTCCATCTCCTATAATCTCAAATGGTGTATTCTCCTTTTGAGGAGATGTATCTATGTAATGAGCTAGCATAGGATCCTCATACTGGCGTTCCTTCACTTCAGTTACTAAAGGGGATGTTGTCGTGTCCTGAATAGTAACTCCGGTATCACCTGAGTCCAGTAATCGAACTCTAAGACTAGCTAGCTGATGAATCTCATGGGCTATCCCACACTTCTTTGGCTATAAATATGACATACTACCCATAGATCTACGGCTGAGGGCATCAACTACTACATTCGCCTTCCCCGGATGGTATAAAATATCAACATCATAGTCTTTTAGTAGCTCCAACCATCGCCTCTAACGTAAATTCAATTCCTTTTGCTTGAATATATACTAAAGGCTCTTATGATTCATATAGACATCAACATAAATGCCATACAAATTGTGCCTACACATCTTTAGTGCATGAATCACCGCGGCTAACTCTAAGTTGTGGGTCAGATCATTCTTCTTGTGCTTTCTTAGTTATATTTAAACATATGCGATTACTTTTCATGGTCGTTCTTTCACTTGTTGCATGAATACATGGCTTATCTCATTGCCCACAAATACTGAAATTTCCTGTAACTCATATGATCTAAAATATCATCTTTTGATTGTTTTTTGTCCTTCCCGTTCATTAGCCACGATAGGTGCCACTTTCTTATGGAGTGCATACAATGTTGTTGTAAGACTATTGTTACAAGACCATTTCTTTCTTATGTCAGTATGCTTAAGTGAAGCCTTCTTCCTTATTCCCTCAGCTAGTCTTTCTTTGTAGTACTTAAGAGAGACCCTTTGACTCCTGTAAAGCTGCGAGCTTATTACATCGTATACCCGAAAGAAATTTTTGATGTTCTTACTCACCTATAGTTATCCTTAATTACTTACCTTTGGCCCTTGTGCTCGTAAGGTTGATTTTGAACTGAAATATTTTGACTGTCTTCTCAGTGGCACCATTTTTGTTTCGTAACATTTATGTGGTACCTTTAACAACCCCAACTCCTATCTGAATATTTCTCAAGGATTACGATGTCATCATATTTATGAGACTGAATTCCCTATGTTGGGTTTCGCTATGTGTATTTTGCACAACCTGCTGATTTGTCGGTACCCTCTTGTTTTGCCATGGCTAGGCTCTTCCTGAATCAACTACTAACTACACGTTAGTCCATTCTCATATCTATATTCTGCGTAATCTCTCTTGGGTTATATCATTTGTCTTAACTTACCCCGCACACTGGCTCCTTACGTATCCTGTGTAAATTTGCACTTATTTATCAATAACATCTAGTGATGGAACCCTTACTGCCTCTCCCCGTCGTCATGCTTACATAATTTTCTGGAGTCGTATCATATCCGTAAGATCTGAATAAATGCAATCTCATTCCTTTCGCCTTTCTACCACATTCTTCCTTTACTATTCCATAGTTACCTTAACCACATAACTCCGACTTAATACCATATCACACCATCTTCCCCCCTTTAGGGGAGTAATAACATTTATTGCTATGAAGATTTACCTATAAATGTTTCACCTCTTCATATTTGGTGTCTTTTCACATCTTCACGGACTCTTACTTGCCTTGCGGTAACCCTTCTGTACCAGGGATAATTTAATTTCTTACACACAAAGGTGACACCTAGTGTAACTGTCACACTTAATCCCCTAAGCTTAACTCTGCTCACAACGCTTGTTTTAGGGAAGCGTCTTCTTGAATGACCTTTAAAGGTTATTTTTCTATTGTCCATTCAATTATCGTCGAAATGCGACCTCTGAAATTCTTGCGATGTCAACTATTATCAAATCCTTAGGTCCCGAATTCATGTTCAGTTTATTGTATTCACTAGCCCATACTAATTTCTATTACTCCGGGGTCTAACTTTTCCTTCTGGTAATCATGTGTGAGTCACCAACTCATTTCTCGAAATGGGGACATGACTTTTTGCTAGGGACGAGAGCCATACAAAGGTAAATATTTATCTCTTCTAGGATTCCAATGTAGAATCTGTAGTCTTGACATAATTTTATTTACCGTTATCATCCATTTATCACATCTTACTCATAATGCTTCATTTACTTTCTTCTTATTCTCCTGCTAATATTTCTGTCTATCACCTTATTATGAAAACTTCTTCAAAATATTCTTTCACTTTTAGCCCCCCTTGATTCAACTCACTGGATCTTCGGTTCGCCTAACACTCTTTCTTTACTAGGGATGAGAGCCATACAAAGGTAAATATTTATCCCTTCTAGGATTCCAATGCCAATCTTCTGGAATTTGTCAACATTCTAGTATTCATATCTGATTCTACTATTCTAGAGTGCACCATCTGGGTGCCTCACAAGGAGAACCATTACCACGTTTGCAATATCCCTCAAAAATGTGAGCTAATGATAACAATCCATCCACAATTTTAGGTTACTCTAACCCCAGCTGGATGATGATATCCTATCCTTCTCTTAAATTATATATGTTAGCTCCCACAGGGCATAACTGAAATGGGTGTTGTCAAGTGAATATATCTTTGTTATTGTTGAAAGTAACTCATAATGCTTATATTTCTCTGCCTGAATTGAAAATACAGATAATCTTCACTAACTCGGTACCTCATATCCTTCTTCACCTAGCTTCTTTTACTTGTTGAAACTTGTATCTACCTTCTGATTCTCTCGTTGCTTTTTACCATAAGGGTAGATAAATATTCATACCTTAGGGCTCCTTATCAAGAAGCTCACACGTTGTATTACACACTTAATCTACTGAAGGCCTTACATTTACTCATCATAAGCATGACGCAAAATCGAGTTCCTCTAACTCAACTCTTCCACAATCACATTAAATCCCTTACAAACTACCTTTCTGGATGTATATGTCGTTGTATAACGAATAAAATAGAACTTAGGAGTTTGAATTTCTTACAACTGAGCTCTACCACACGATCTAGAGTAAGAAGAAAGAGTGACAGTCCTAAATGCCTAGTAGCCTCCTGCTTATAAGTGTGGTGCAAAACACACCCATAAACAAGACTCTACTGGACACGGCTTGTAGACTCCCTAGGAAAGAACTGCTCTGATACCAGTACTGTCACGACCCAAACTGATGGGTCGCGACGGGCACACGGTACCTTACTCAACCGAGTACCAACGTAACGTATTTTTCGTATCATACTATCATAGGTAATTGAGCCGAAGAGGCTGTCGTGAAATAAGTAGAATAAAACATTAGAAAATACTCAATATAGGGTGACCCAACTTTATATACCGACTTATACATATGACGTACTGGCTTATAAGGCCATACCAGTATTCGTATACATGACATCTGTCTACAAGCCTCTAAGAGTACATAATATCATAAAGGTCGGGACAGAGCCCCGCCATACCAAACAATACATATTCAAATCATACTGACCAAATAGGCAACTCCGAAGCAAGTGGAGTGCATAAACACCTTCTACTGAGCTGATAGCCTACTAGGAGAACTCTCAACCTGTATATCGGGACCTACGGGCATGAAACGCAGCGTCCCCAGGCAAAAGGGACGTCAGTACAAATAAAGTACCGAGTATGTAAGGCATTACAATAGTATATAAAAGACATGAAAGAAACATGGAGTAAAGAACTCAACCTGAAATTCTGAATAACTCTGTGAATCATGAAAATTTATAGCATACCTTGCATAGGTATATGTGTACATAACATCATCAAGCCTCTGAGGGCATCCCATCATATCATCTCAGCCACTGTGGGCAAAATCATCAACGTATACCACCTGATCAGGTGGTGGTGCGTATATAACGCCGTAATCTTTTCCCATATACCATATACATATAATATACGTGTATATAATGCCTTCTGGTCATGGGTCAATGTACATGTATAAATGCATGAAATGCATAAGAAATACGTTAATAAGATTTCTCGAATATCATAAAATCAATATGCATTCGGACAAATTTTATAAAATACGTATTTTTCTGAGACCCATGAATAGAGGATATAATAATAATTCACATGGGGAATCAAGAATATAGACACCCCTAGTATTTCTATGAATAGAGTAATTTATGAAAGTTGCTTATTTTGCTTGTTTCATTTGTATCATTTGGATCATGCCAAAAAGAAAGAAGGGATAGCCTTAACATACCTTAACTCTGTTGAGTCCTTAATACCTTCCAAGAAATTTTTCAAACAACTCAATTCAATCTACCACATCACAAGGAGATTCAAAATAAGTGTTGAGTAAAGGCTAAGTCCACAACTTAAACTAGTTGCTCATTTACGTAATTTTGGGCAGTATCTCCCCTGTAACTAGGCCCTCCTGCAATACCATATACCAACAACAACAACAACAACAAGAACATCACAATAACAACATATAAGCACCATTTTCCAACCTTATCTCCATCACAATATACCACAAAACAGCCCACACACCCTAATCACTTCATATATAAAACGACAACCAAAGTAGTGTCAAACAACTTAAACAATGTAACGATGAACGACCAGCCCACCATTTCGTCATTATGTGGCATTTCTCCACACCATTTGTCCTCCAAAACTCCATTAAAAAGATGAAAAATATACAGTCCAAAGGCAACACGAAACAACCCACAAAACAGTCCACTACAAGTCAAATAACTCGAACTCATGATTTTCGATCACCGTCCCGTGAATTCTAACTATTAGGAAACGAATTTATGAACTTTTCTTGATATTTTAAAGCTTAAATACAGAAATTAGGATTTTTTTAAACTATTAAATACATTCCAAAACTCAAACTACAAATAAAAAGAGAGGCGATATAGCGATACTTACGTCGTAGGGATCGTTTTAATGTTATCGCTTCTTGATTTCGTGTCCGAGATGATAGTCTTGTTTGAAGCACTATTAGAGAGCTCAAGCACCGTTTTTATGGAGTTCTCTGGTCAGATGCTATGTAAAAATGAAGAGACAGAGAGAGAGAGAGACGAGTTAACAAAATATATATCAACTTTTGAAAAGTCAAAAGGTGCTAGCTTGGCACCCTCTCATTCGCCCATCTTCCGACGCTTATATCTTTTTATCCGGATGTCGTATGAATAAATGGTTTAGTGCGTTGGAAACCACATTACAAGACCTTCAATTTGGTATATAATATGTCCCAAAAAGACCTCATATAGCATCCAAAATATATTTCTCAAAAAGCTCTGTTACATGGCAAATCCTTAGTCGGTGTTTCCGCAACTTTAATCCGATTTTTCCGAAACTTCATATTTTCTATCCAAACATTATATATAGGCATATTATGACTTTAAAATTATTTGAATAATGATTAACAAGTCTCTTATTTATCACGTCACCTTGGGACGCACAGGGTATAACGACCCAACCGGTCGTTTCGACTTTAAGAATCCCGTTCCCTTAAATAAAACTCACCGACTGTGTTTTTAATGAATTATGACTTACGAGGATGGTTGGTTCGGGATTTGGATGTGTTTGGGTTGAAATCGGAATACTTGGTTCCCTAAGTTAACCTTAAAAGGCCAAGTTTGACTTCGGTCAACATTTTGAGAAAACGACCTCGGAATCGGGATTTGACGGTTCCAATAGGTTCGTATGATGATTTCAGACTTGGGCGTATGTTCGAATCGGGTTTTGAATAACCCGGGAGCGTTTTGGCGCTTAATAGTAAAAATCAACTATTTGAAGGTTTAAAGTTTTTTAAAAATTAGTTTGGAGTAGGTTTTGAGTAATTGAAGTCCGTTTGGAATTCCGAGTTTGGGAATAGTTCCGTATAGTGATTTAAGACTTGCACGCAAATATTTGTGTCATTCCGAATAGTTTAAGTATATTTCGGCACATTGGAAGTAAAATGAAGAACTTGAAATCCTAAGTTTGAATCAATTTGGTTTAGGGTATGATTCTTAGATTTGATGTTGTTTTATGCGTTCCGAGAGCTTGAGCGAGTCCATTTTATGTTTTCAAACCTGTTGGTATGTTCGGGCGGGGCCTCGGGGGTCCTGAGTGTTAACCGGACGAGGCTCGGACCAATTTTGGAAAATTGAGCAAGGACTGAAGCTCCCAGCTACTGTCATAATCGCACCTGCGCATTAGACAGCCGCAGGTGCGAGCCACCAATCGCAGGTGCAAACGAGAGAAACCTGCCCAGCCATCGCAGATGCGAAGCATTTGGCGCACCTGCGAACGCGCAGGTGCGATGGCCTTGTACGCAAAAGCGGAATAATGAGCAGGTGCGAAGGGATGGGCGCACCTGCGCTTGCGCAGAAGCGAGCATTTCTTCCACAGGTGCGGAACCAGGAAAATAAGGAAAATGCGCACCTGCGAGGAATTTCCGCAGGTGCGAAAGCCGCAAGTGTGGTACTCCTTCCGCAGGTGCGAAAAATCTATCTGGGTAGAACCTTAAAACGGACGAAAACTGAGTCCATTTCTTTCTATTTTTCATCCATTGTTGGGCAATTTCAGAACTCTTTGTGAGGAGTTTCAACTATCAACTTGGAGGTAAGTTAATTCTACACCCTTTGAGTTAAATACATATATTATAAGTAGATTATAACTAGTAAATCTTAGAAATCAAAGAGTTAGATGAAAAACCTATATTTTTATAAAAATGAGATTTTGACCACGAAAATAGTTATGGAATCGGGTAGAAATTATATATTCAAGTTCTTGAGATTATGGGTAACGTTTTCATCCAAAAATTTCCAGAATCCGAGCACGTGGGCCCGGGTTGAATTTTAGAAATTTTACCATTTTGTATAAGGTAATTTATTTAATAGATAAATTTTGAATCATTTAGCATATATTAATTATTTTGTATAATATTTGGATAGTTTCGGATTTTTCGGCATCGAATCGAGAATTTAACGCGACGTGGTAATCGGAAAGTGGACTTTGAGACGAGGTAAGTCTCTTGTCTAATCTTGTGAGGGGGAAATTATCCCATAGGGATTAAATTGAATAATTATTGATAATTGCGGGGGCTACGTACGCACGAGGTGACGAGAGTCCGTGCGTAGCTACTATTAATGCTAAAGTCCGGGTAGTTTAGGACTCAAAGCATGAATTACTTGTGTAAATTGTATTCCTTGTTTAATTAATATTATTTGATATATTTATATATATGTTGTGAATTGTTAGATTAGAATATTAAAGGATGGAAAATTTATATGTTTGATTTTCTGTTTAAATTAATTAATTGTTAAAAGGAATTGGTCTTCCTCCCGAATTTATCTTATAATAAATATACTCTCCTTCCGGAGGTACATAAGAAAATGTCCTCCTTTCTTGTGGAGCGGGCCGAACGCCTCGACAGGATAGATGCTTCTATGGATCGTGCCGCACGTCCCTCGGTAGTGTGCACGACACTTCGGGCCGTACGTCCTCGGCAGAAATCGTGCTTAATAATAATAATTACACGATACTTTAATAATTTATTTCATCTTGCGAAGGTAATTGATAAATTAGAAAATCCTTGAAATTTAATGAATTATTATTCTTGCTTGTTAAGGAATTAATTGTTATTCCTGTAAATGAGACTTAATTGATAAATTTAAAATTTATTGAAATTGAATTGCAGCTTGTAAAGCTATTTGATAAATTAGAAGTTTTATTGAAATTGCATGATTTAAAATAAACAAATTGGAAAAATTGTTGCATTTGAAGGATTGTTATTATTTCTGCTAAATGAATAAAATTATTGTTAACTCTGTGAATCATGCTGATTTGAATAATTATAATTTATTCCAATTATTATTATTGACCCATAGTGAGTGTCAAAGTCGGTTATCTCGTCTCTACCACTTCGAGATTAGGCTTGATACTTACTGGGTAAACATTGTTTTCGTACTCATACTGCACTTGATGCACATTTTATTGTGCAGGTACACATATGTATAGCGGTCTTGTGGGCGCAGAGGTGTGGTTAATAATTGTGGGGACATAGGTGAGCTACATTCTATATTACGATCCGCAGCTAACAGAGTCTTCTTCAGAGTTATTATATTTTCCTGTCTAATTTGTATTCTGGATAGATGTTGTATTTTATTTTTAATTCCTTAGTCAATGCTCATGCATGTGTGACACCGGATTTTGGGAATGGTTGTGAATTGTTTAGAAATTTAGTTGCTAACAATATTTATCATTTACTCTATGAGTTTTATCTTAGCAATGTCATGGAAGAAATTTTTATTTCAAAAATACCAAAATGGGTAATTAAGTTAATTGATTATGGTTGGCTTGCCTGACAGTGGTGTCTGGCGCCATCACGGCCTTTAATTGGATTTTGGGTCGTGACAACATGGTATCAGAACACTAGGTTCGCGTAGGTCTCACGAGTCATGAGTAAGTCTAGTAGAGTCTTGCGGATCGGTTCAGAGACATCTGTGCTTATCTTCGAGAGGCTAAAGGCTGTTAGGAATACTTTCCTTTTTGACTCCTTATGCTGCGATTCGATTCCTTTGAGGCGGATGCCTACATTTTCTTCCTATTCAATCTTATGCGAAGTGAAGCGCTTGTTATAAATTGGGGATCGAGGAAATTTTTAATGGTACTACAAATGTAGTGCGGGATGCTTCTCCCTATGTAATTAATTGGGCTATTGTCGTCGCCTTGCGGAAGGCCGCTCTATCGTTTCAAGTTAAGTATCAATACTACCTAAGGTTTTGAAATTTGGCATTGATTGTTACGACGATTCGTGCGTTGTTATCGCACAGTGTTTATGTAATGGTAGAATGCATGTCTATGTGTCAGGGCAGTAAAACGACTTGAAAGAAGGTTTTCTCAGTACATGATTCAGAGGTTCCGTGTTTTAATTCCAGCAGAGAAAAGGCAATCGGACTATGAATGTTCAGGTTTGGGGTTGATGGAGTAACGAAGCTTGATATTTTCGAGTGTGGTAGAGTTCTCAATTTTGATGTGGTGTCATCGCCTTGTAAAATGCGTTAAGGTTCGCCAGTGTTATGCTTTTCTTCAACTCGACTTCACGACGGGGTGTTAGGAATTTGTATAGGGGAAACAGTCATTAGAGATCGCGGCGTGCAGTGATTCAGGATCGAAGCAGTGTTTCTAGTGTTGATGTCTCAAGAAGGATGATCGTCAGAAAGGTTTAAAGCTGGTAACGAGCTATTGGTTCAAGTGCTATAGAGATGGATTTTGAGTTAAAACAACAACTGGGCAGCGAAGGATGAGGAAGGACATGTGGTAGGTGCCTTGCGGTGGTTAGGCTCCGAAAAGGCCAAGTGTAAGAAAACAGAAGCAAAGTAGTTACTTAAAGGAGATGGTTGACCAAAGTGGGAGAGTGCCAAGGTAGCACATGGGTTACGTGGTAGGATGATTACACGTCTTGAGGAACGTTTGGAGTGATTTGGGATGTAAAATGGACAATGACTAGGTCTGCAGACTTAAGTTGTAATATTAGCTTCTATATTAAGGAAGATTGGATACAACAGGAGGGAGTTGCTTGATATGAAGAAGGATACAACATGACTTCGAATTGGAAGGTATTTTTGCATCTCTAGTTAACGTCCATGAGGAGTGAACGGACTGGTGCAGCTGGTGAATGAGCCTGGACTCAGGATGATCTACTGATTTTGTAGTATTTGCACCTAGTGCAGCGGCGTTGGAATATGTCGGCATGTAGATTCCACGGGTGGGTTATCTCCTGTGAGCAGATTAGCGGTTGCGTGGTATTGACGAAGCTTCTGGTAAGAAATTTAATATGTAAATATGGCTAGTGGTTCAGAGTATTTATTAAAGGTTAATAGAAGGATTTAGAGAAAATTTGGCGAGTTGCGTGTGCAGGATCATGTCAACAATGAATAAAGAATCTCGGTGGATTCCAACAAATTTGTAATTATAGCTTCAAGCTAAGTGGGAGAGCCCCAACGTCTATGATTGGATTGCGTAGTGTCAACTTGTGCGGTTTCTTGTTATCAGTGTATTGGTGGGTCATTGCAACTAAGGAAAGAAAACATCAGTGGTAATTTGAGCAAAGTATTTGGGGAATGTGTGCCATATTTGGCCTTATCAATTCATATTCAGGTTTTGGAAGACTCAGAGTTTATGCTTCGTGTAGATGTAATGTACAAGAAAGTAAAATAGTCGGATGTTTCCTTGATAAAGTGTCCATGTGCTAGCAGGGCCTTGGAATTGATCATGTTTGGGAACAAGTCAGAGCAAGTGAATCTCAATAACGGTCCTAGTGGATTCAACAATTTAAAGTGTGGTATCTAAGGATCTCGAGTCTATAGTATGGTTGAGTATCGAGCTTTTGCAACAGATTATGAAACAGGGCTTGGAGTACTCTACGTTATTTTCAGGTTGCGGTGTAGCAATAGAGAAACGGAAGAAAATAACTTCGGATTCATAAAAGAAGTATCAGAATGGGCGTACCGATTGAAGATGTGAAAGTGCGCACAAGGAGGGATATGAGATAATTAGTGGGTTTTGAAATAGTGCGGTTTCGTGAAATAAGGTCACTTGGGATGAGTGCGTATTTGAGTTCATGATGTAATGAATGGAGCTATTATTATTTCTAAGACAAGTTGAGAATAAATCGAGAAAAGATGGGTCGGCTAACAATGGTTGAATCAGTATGATGGTGGCAATGATCAGTTCCTTCAGCGCATTGAGTTATGCATGTGATTTGTGGCGGTACGTGCGAGGCTTGACGGTCGCCGTAATTGATTTTATTTGGAGGAATTCAAGTATTATGACATGTTATGTGTAGAGGGATCCCAGAAGAGTTATGGTGGTTTAGACCACTACTTGAGGCCGGTATTTTCTACGGATATGGGAATTCAGTCACGTGTTGCAATGGTTCACTTGAAATGAGTGAAGAAGATGGTTTATATATGATGAAGTGTTTACCCTATTAGTGGTTTGGGAGTTATGATGGAATTCTTCTACTCTTGCACATTGGCGTGGTTAAGTGCACTAAGTAGCATGGGATTCGAAAGTTGAGGATTTAAGATTTCGGTTCGGTGTTGACAAGGATGTCATGAGCTCGGATGAGCAGGAAAGGGATTTAGATGTTTAAATTAAGATGGTATTGTTTTTGGCATCATCTAAGGTCGATGTCAGGTGTAAGAGACCTTGTGTATTGATTTGTGGATTCTTGATATGTTTTACAGCATTAGTGCAACCGGTAGCATGGATGTGCAGACTTGTTACCTGGTGCGGAAGGTCGTGGGAGCGTGTCTCACGAAAAGACGAGTTGAAACCATTGAAGAGAAATGGGGATCCATTTAGTACAAAATGGGCTCCTTTTGTTCTAACAAATCCTAATTTATTAAGATTCCTAGCTTCTGTTACAATAACTAGGAGGAGGAGGAGGAGCAAGGCAAAGAATGAGCTTAATGCTCTAGTAAAAGAAGCCATTAATTAGTTTCTTAAAACAATTGAAGCAAAATAGGAGGACACATAGGAATAAGTAGATCCTGGATAAAATAGAACTGAAGCATCTCTATGGAAAACTGGAATAATACTTGTGATCATAACATCAGATGACTCGGCCTCAGGCCTAGCTGGAAAAGCATAAAATTGGGGATGGGCCCCACCACTCTGAACTGCATCTCTGGGACGGCCTCTAACTGGCTGGCCTCCACCTCTAATGGTCTGACCTCCACCTCTAATGGCCTGACCTCCACTCTAACTGCCTGACCCCTACCTCTAGCTGGCTGAGCAGGCGGTGAAGCAACCGGTGCTGGTATGATGGCACGAGAATCTTGCTGAGATATGTTACTCGCCAATCTAGGGCAATACCTCCTGATGTGACCAATGTTCCCACACTCATAACACACATCCTGATGCCGTGGCTGCTGAAGCTGAAGCTGACCCAGATGGGCCGGATAACCACTGTAGTAACTCTGGAGTGGTGGTGCACTGATAGGAGCTGAATGTGTACTGAATACTGGCTACCCAGAGTAAGGCATAATAGGACTGTGACTCCCTGAAGCACCGGGAGATACATGACGTGCTGAATGAAACGGTCTGGGAGGATGACCCCTACCAAAATTACCCCGGCCTCTAGACGAGGCACCATTGTAACCACCAAACTGTCGAGGCCTCTTATCGGACCTCTGCCCTCTTTCCTGTGCAAGAACCAGCTCGATCCTCCTTGCGACATTAGTAGCCGCCTGAAAAGAAATCTCGCTTTCGGTCTCCTTGGTCATCTGAAGTCTGATAGGGTGAGTGAGTCCCTCAATGAACCTCCTCACTCTCTCTCCCTCCGTAGGTAGTAAAAGGAGATCATAAGGGCCAAATTCACAAAACGAGACTCATACTGAGTAACAGTCATATTGCCCTGCTGTAGATGCTCGAATTGCTTGCGGAATTCCTCTCTCAGTGTGATAGGGAGGAACTTCTCCAGAAATAGATTAAAGAACTGCTCCCAGGTAAGTGCAGGCGATCCGACTGGTCGGGTCAATGTGTAATCTCTCCACCACCTCTTGGCGGAACCGTCATCTGGAATACAGCAAAATCAACTCCATTGGTCTCAACTATACCCATGTTTCGCAGCACCTCATGGCAGCGTTCAAGATAATCCTGTGGGTCCTCAGAAGGTGTACCACTGAAGTGAACTGGAAATATCTTAGTGAACTTATCCAGTCTCAATAAGGCCTCAAAAGACATGGCGGGCTTATCACCGGTCTGTGCCGTAATAATTGGTTGAACTACCCCAATTGGCGGGGCTGCTGGAGCCTGATTCTGGGGAGCCATCTGCTCCGGGGCGGGAGTAGTGGGAGTTTGTGCTCCTCCCCCAGCCTGTGAGATGGCTGGTGTCACTGGAAATGTACCATTCTGGGCCACACTCTTCATAAGACTCACCAATCGGACTAGAGCGTCCTAAAGCGCTGGAGTGGCTATGAATCCTTCCGGGACCTGAACTGGTCCAACTGGTACATTCTGAACTGGAACCTCCCACTGAAGGTCCACCTGAGGTTCTACAACAGGTGCAGCTGCTCGAGCTCTGGACTGAGCTCTACCTCGGCCTCTAGCACGAACTCGGCCTCGACCTCTACCCCTGGCCATAGTTGCCACAGGGGGTTCTGGTCCCTGTCCATCGGTAGAGGTATTACACCTTCTAACCATATTCGAGAGAATAAGAGTAGAATGGTTCAATTATCGATGATAGAATAAAATCATACGATAGAATAAGAAAGAAGTGATATTGTTCCTAAACTTCATAGCCTCTGAGAGATAAGTATAGACGACTCCGTACCGATCCTTCAGTACTTACATCAACATCTCTCACAAAAGCCAAATGTGACAAACATCCCCTTCCAATCATACATTGGGCCTTCAAATAAGAAATTACCCTGCTAATCTGGATAACCTCTCCATTCAACCTTTGGCAACCCCGGCGTCGACAATGTCAAGATTTTGCGTGACAGTCCAGAATAGCATGACATGGAGACAACCAATCCATACCCAGGATTACATCGAAATCGATCATATCGAGTAATAAGTGATCAACTCTAGTCTCCAGTCCCCTAATAGTTACCCCACACGACGGTGGCAGTCACTTGATTGAGTAAAGATCGAAACCAAGTATGAAGATTGTGGTAATATCGCTAATTCGAGAATTTATGCCTGAAGGGCGCTCGGTTCATTTGGTTGTCGACTGTGGAAGTATTGTTCCGGTTACGATGGCTATTCTTGTATGTTATGGGAAAAAGGGTTATTATGGATACTTGGAAGGTTATTAGCCTAGTACGATGAGATCAGAATCGACTTGAGGTCTGTGGATGGATTTGAATATGAATATGGGCTCTATATCATGCCGGATGTGTTCATTTCAGCATAACCGCTCCCTATGGAGGAATATTCAGACGTTGGATATCGTTTCGTCGTCATCGGTTATGATGGAATTCTTGTACTCCTGTGCATGGACGTGGTTAAGTGCACTAAGTAGCAGGGGATTCGAAAGTTGAGGATTTAAGATTTTGGCTCGGTATTGACAAGGATGTCATGAGCTCGGATGAGCAGGAAAGGGATTTAGATGTTTAAAGTAAGATGGTATTATTTTTGGAATCATCTAAGGTCGATGTCAGGTGTAAGAGGCCTTGTGTATTGATTTGTGGATTTTTGATATGCTTTACAGCATTAGTGAAACCGGTAGTATGGATGTGCAGACTTATTACCTAGTGCGAAAGGTCATGGGAGCATGTCTCATGGAAATATTTTGTAAGAGTGACATGTAGTCACTTGATTGAGTGAAGATTGAAACCAAGTATGAAGATTGTGGTAATATCGCTGATTCGAGAATTTATGCCTGGAGGGCGCTCTATTCATTTGGTTGTGGACTGTGGAAGTTGTTCCGATTATGATGGCTATTCTTGTGTGTTATGGGAAAAAGGGTTATTATGGAACCTTGAAAGGTTATTAGCCTAGTACAGTGCGATCAGAATTGGCTTGAGGTATGTGAATGGATTTAAATATGAATACGGGCTCTATATCAGGCTGAATGTGTTCATTTCAGCATAAAAGCTCTCTATGGTGGAGTATTCGGACGTTGGATGTCGTTTTGTTGTCGGTTATTTCATGTAATACTATATTGTGCCGTGTGAGTTATGAAATGGCTTGATAAATTTCTTATGTGATGAGGTTCCGCGTAGCGATAGTGTTATGTGAGCAGGATGGCTCTCGAGATTCATATCATATATCACACCTTAGTTGTGCTTGAGTTTTGTAGCGTATGGCACTGTCGGTCCTTCCAGGGATGATATTATGCACTGAGCGTGCTTGTGTCCGATATTCAGATATTTTGTAGTAATGAGCATTTTAGCTCAGTTAGTATTTTCTTATAGATTCTTTTTGTGCGGATCGGGTGGCACACCGCCACGGGTATGTTGTTTGGATCGGGTTGCACGTCGCAACAGTGTGATATTGAGTACAGTCCCCTATGCAATCCTGTATTAGTGCATCGTGTAGTGATTGATACAACATTCATAGGCTGGAAACACGCATGGTGGAGAATTCTGGATGTTAGAATTGTGCTCTAAGGCTTATTTGCTTAAATAAATGAGAGAATTTTAAGATTGGCTCGAGTTAATGTGCTCAACTGGGTGTGGTAGCATGGGTAGGTGCACGAGGTGTTAAACAGTAATTTTGGATAACTCCAGAACATTCCTTAGCACGTTCGAGGACGAAAGTATATTTAAGTGGGAGAGAATGTAACGACCCAACTGGTCGTTTTGACTTTTAGAACCCCGTTCCCCTAAATAAAACTTTCCGTATGTGCTTTAAATGATTTATGACTTGTGGGGATAGTTGGTTCGGGATTTTGAAGTGTTTGGGTTGAAATCGGAACACTTGGTTCCTTAAGTTGGCTTTAAAAGGCCAAGTTTGACTTTGGTCAACTTTTTGAGCAAACAGACTCGGATCGATGTTTTGACAATTTCGGTAGGTACGTATCGTGATTTGGGACTTGGGCGTATGCCCGGAATCAAATTCCGAGGTTCCTAGCCCGAGATATGGAATTTTGATTAAAAATAAAATTTAAGTTCAAATAGTGACCGGATGTCGAATTATATAAAAATGACCCCGGAATAGAATTTTGATGATTCCAACAGCTCCGTATGGTGATTTTGGACTTAGGATCGTGATCAAAATTTTATTTGGAAGTCCGTAGTGAAATTAGACTTGAAATGGCTAAAACAAGAATTTAAGTTTGGAAGTTTGACCGGGGAGTTGACTTTTGATATCAGAGTCGGAATACAGTTCCGAAAATTTTCATAGCTCCGTTATGTCATTTATGACTTGTGTGCAAAATTTGAGGTCAATCGGAGTTGATTTGATAGGTTTCGACATCGAATGTAGAAGTTAAAAATTCTTAGTTTCATTAAGCTTGAATTGGGGTATAATTCATGGTTTTAGCATTGTTTGATGTGAATTAGAGATTCGACTAAGTTCGTATGATGTTTTAGGACTTCTTGGTATATTTGGTTGAGGTCCCGAGGGCCTCGGGTGAGTTTCAGATGGTTAACGGATCGAATTTGGAATTTGAAAAAGAGTTGAGGCAGCTGATATCTAGTGCGAAGCCGCGGGTGCGAAAACTCCATCGCGGGTGCGAAGCCGCGGGTGCAAAAAATCCATCGCGGGTGCGAATCCGCCGGTGCAAAAAATCCATCGTGGGTGCGAATCCGCAGGTGCGAAAAAGCCATCGCGGGTGCGAAGCCGCGGATGCGAAATTTTTTTTCGCGGGCGCGATGATCGCTGGGCAGTGAGTGTTTAAAGCGAGGATTTGAGCATTTTTGCTCATTTCTTCATTCTTGGACGATCTTGGGAGCTTCTTGAGAGGAGCATTCACCTAGCAACTTGGAGGTAAGTTAATTCACACCTATTGCAAGTTAAATACATGGTTTATATATGGATTTAGACATGAAAATTTGTAAAAATTTGGAGTTTGAAAGAAAAACCTAGAAATTGGTATTTTTAATTTTTACCACGGAAATGGTTATGGAATTGGGTAGAAATTATATATTCAAGTTCTTGAGATTATGGGTAACGTTTTCATCCGAAAATTTTCAAAATCCGAGCATGTGGGCCCGGGCTGAATTTTAAGAATTTTACCATTTTTGATAGGGTAATTTATTTAATAGATGAATTTCGAATTTGTTGAACATATATTAATTATTTTATATAAATTTTAGATAGTTTCGAATTTTTCGGCATCGAATCGAGAATTTTACGTGACGCGATAATTGAAAAGTGGACTTTGAGACGAGGTAAGTCTCTTGTCTAATCTTGTGAGGGGGAAATTACCCCATAGGGATTAAATTGAATAATTATTGATAATTACGGGGGCTACGTACGCACGAGGTGACGCGAGTCCGTGCGTACCTACTATTAATGCTAAAGTCCAGGAAGTTTAGGACTCAAAGCATGAATTACTTGTGTAAATTATATTCCTTGTTTAATTAATATTATTTGATATATTTATATATATGTTATGAATTTATATATATATATATTGTGAATTGTTAGATCACAATATTAAAGGATGGAAAAATTTATATGTTTGATTTTCTGTTTAAAATTAATTAATTATTAAAAGAAATTATTCTTCCTCCCGAATTTATCTCATAATAAATATATTCTTCTTCTAGAGGTACATAAGAAAATGTCCTCCTTTCTTGTGGAGCAGGCCGAACGCCTCGGCAGGATAGATGCATCTATGAATCGCGCCGCACGTCCCTCGGTACTGTACATGACACTCTGGAACGGGCCGTACGTCCTCGACAGAAATCGTGCTTAATAATAATAATAATTACACGATACTTGGACATTTTATTATAGCTTGTAAAGCTATTTGATAAATTAGAATTTTTATTGAAATTGAATTGCAGCTTGTAAAGTTATTTGATAAATTGACATTTTTATTGAATTTGAAGGATTTAATTAATAGATTAGAAATTATTTTAATTGAAGGAATTTAATTAATATATTAAGAATTATTGGAATTGAAGGAATTTAATTACTTCTGCTGGTTCAATAAAATTATTGCTAACTCTGTGAATCACGTTGATATAAATATTTTTATTTTCATGATTATTTAATATTATTGACCCATAGTGAGTGTCATAGTCGGCCATCTCGTCTCTACCTCTTCGAGATTAAGCTTGATACTTACTGGGTACATGTTGTTTTCGTACTCATACTGCACTTGCTGCATATTTTATTGTGCAGGTACATATATGTATAGTGGCCTTGTGGGCTCAGAGGTGTGGTTAATAATTGTGGGGACATAGGTGAGATGCATTCTATATTATGATCCGCAGCTAACAGAATCTCCGTCAGAGTTATTATACTTTCCTGTCTAATTTTTATTCTGGACAGATGCTGTATTTTATTTTAATTCCCTAGTAAATTCTCATGCTCATGTGATACCGGATTTTGGAAATGGTTGTAAATTGTTTAGAAATTTAGTTTTTCTAAAAAATATTTATCATTTACTCTATAAGTTTTATCTTTACCATTTCATTGAAGAAATTTTTATTTCAAAAATACTAAAATGGGTAATTAAGTAAATTGATTATGGTTGACTTGCCTGACAGTGGTTTCTGGCACCATCACGATCTATAGGTGAAATTGGGTCGTGACATTAAAAGGTCCAGCTTTGTATGCAGTTAGATTTCATATCTAACATTATTTATTGAGAATCGATTGTACCCATATTTGATTGGTCGTGGATTTAAGTACTATATCGACTTGTATGTTGTATTTGACTAATAGTAACAAAATATTAACGCAATAATTGAAATTAAATTTGATGGAAAGCCATTTATTTAAATTAGATTAGTCAAAGTTAACCAAGTTGATTTCTTGGAACGTATCTACTTATGGACTTATGGTTAATAATCTATATCTATATTATATTAAAAGAAGGTAGTGAAGCATGTGGTTAAGCCAAGTGGCAAGTTAAAATGAAGTCACTTGACAATTTTAGGACAACATTAATAATTAAAAATTATAAATAAAAATATAATTAATGAAAATAGTTGAATGAATCCTATACATAATCTAAATAGATCTTAGACAAATCTATAATTCTTTTTCTTCGAAGTGAGAAAATAAAGCAAGCATATATAAGAAAATAGTATTAAACCTATGCAGAATTGATAGTTAATATAATATAGATTTTATATCATAATAAAATGTTCTATCTTCTATATTATTGCTTTAAGTACAATTTATGCAAATGCCTTTTCCTTTTGAACAAACGTTCTTCAAAATTTTTAAATTAATACTTTGAGTAAATATAGGTAGGAGAAAAAGGTATGAAATATTCTATTGACACTGTCGTAAAAATGAAGGAAAAAATTTCTTTTCGAAACATGTGATAGACCAAAACTCCAATAATAACTAAAAGGAAAAATCATTATGGCATAATAATAATATATGATCAGTGAGACTTGCTATAAAAAAGCTACATGATCACTGATATGTAAATCTATATAATTAAAGTCACAAAAATCATCCCAATTTTACAAGTCTTTCAACACACAAATAAGGAAAAGATTAGGTAAAATTTTGATTTACCTTTAATTTTATACTTAAATAAATCTAGATTTTGATTTACGGATGTCGATGCACAGGAATAAGGAGATCATAAATAAAGATATTTTGACTACCGATTGACTTTAATGAAGTTCAGCATAATTATCATTTTTGTCAATGGTATTATTTATTTTAATCCATATTTAAAAAATTAATTGATTATCCTCATTATTACCGGAAGATGTTTGAAATAGATGAAGTGTTCTATGTTTTTCTATATGAAACTTAAATAGCACATCATACTTGGTAATCAGTTGAATCATATGAGTCCACTATTATGTAAACTAGCAAAAGCATTTTAATGTCTGCCAACAAAGGAAATAAGTTATACAAAAGAAGTATTGGTTGTAGTCTGGACATCGTTTATTATGGCAAAATATATTTTTGTTCCTTAAAATAGTTTTGAGGCTCTTTTTTAAGGTTAAACTTAGTTATATCATATTGAAACTGTTAAGATTGTTGGACTGTATTTCTTAAATAGTTTTTTAAAGTAAAAATCTTAAATCGCATCTTAATCATATATGTAAGCGAGATGATGATAATGATGGATTGGGTGACACAAATTAAAGAACTTAAACCGAGTGTGTTATATTATTTGCTTAAAGAAGGTTTCACAAGAAGAGAGTTTTTCCATTTGAAGTTGCAAACAATTAAGTGTTAAATATTATTTTATATATTATATCATAGAGATTTTAAGATCAGGCATGAGTGAATTTTCTTCTAAATAATTCCTAAATGTGTGTAGAGTGAAAAAAATTACCGCTAAAATGCATGTTTTTTTAAATACTTCCAAAACTTTAAAAATAGGAATTATTTAAATATGTAAGCCATCCGCTATATTGAAAGCTATTAATCTAATTTATATGTGTGGCATACTCTTTGCAGTCATATGAGTAGTAGAGAAAGATATTGTCATGAAAAAAAGAAAATTGGAAGTCCTTACCAAAGTCTCGACGCCCTTACAGGACTAGAAAATAAAATCTCTTTGATTTTAATTAATAAAAAAAAAAAAAAAGTTGAGGTTTAATTGGGTTATGTTGATTGCAATATGGCGCATGGTTAGAACTTAGAAGAATGGTTTGCTTAACTAAAATTACAAAATGATTGACTTTACAACTAGAAGCGAACATAAATAAATGTGCTATTATTAAATATAATTGAATTTATAATGCTTGATCATGCAATTTAATTGAAATAATTAGATTTAATGTATTCAAACAAATAAAATAATTTGTTATAATTTATTTCATTTAATAGTTACCGTGCATTGCGCGGGTTCTAATATTAATTATATTAAAAGGAGGGTAGTATGCATTGTGGTTAAGCCAAGCGACAAACTAAAAAGAAGTCATTTGGCAATTTAAGGATAACATTAATAATTAGGAATTATAAATGGAACATAAATAATGAAAGTAGTTGAATGAAATAGATCTTAGACATAATCTAAATATATCTTAGACAAACCTAATCTATATATCTGTATCTTTATCATTATATTGATCCATTCATAGATTTTCTTCTATATTAGCTAGAAATATAGAGGTAAAGAATTAATTAAAAAACTATAATAAAAAAAATAAAAAATATAGAAAGATGTAAATTGAGATAAACTATGACTATTTATACTTTGGAGTAAGTTAAAATATGAAATAAAACTAAAATTTACTTAAGATATTAAAGATTTGATGACTTTAAAAATTAAAAAATTTCAAGCACCAAAATAAGATCTTACATAAACTATACAAATTATTTATAAGGTAAAAAAAATTAAATAATCATTAAAAATATTTTAATAACAAAAATAATAAAGTCATATTAATATTGAAAAATCAAGCAAATGAATATTTTATACGTAAATCAAATTCTTGTCACGATCCAAATCTCCCTCCGTAAGACATCGTGACGGCCCCTAGTCTCTATGACTAGGTAAGCCTAACAGTTGCGGAATAACTGAAATAATAACAAAAATGACGGCTAAACCTTAACAACAACAGGTATATATATATAGATAATGCTGGAAAACTGTCGCTTGGCATATACAAGTGAAAACAACAAAACTGAGTATACACATATTTCCAAAACCCGGTAGTCACAAGCTCTAAGAATTTGTTCAATTGTCTCTATACATCAATAACTAGGAGAATAAGGGAAACAAAATAATAAGGATACAGGGGGACTCCGAGGTCTGCGGACGCTGGCAGATATACCTTGAAGTCTCCGTAGCAGCAGCAAGTCCTCTCAGCTAATAGCGGGGCTGATAAGAGGTACCTGAATCTGCACACAAAATATGTGCAGAAGTGTAGTACGAGTACACCACAACGGTATCCAATAAGTGCCAAGCTTAACCTCAGTAGAGTAGTGACGAGGTCAGGTCAGGGCCCTACTGGTATATAATAATTTAAGGCAAAAAATATAGCAACGTAATAAGAGACTGGAAATTTAACGAGAAAAAACTACAGAAAGATAACAACACAACACATAGGGGTAAACAACAGGGGAACTCCCGAGATACCATCTCGTAGTCCCAAAAGTAAATGCTCAACAGGGGATCTCCCGAGGTACCGCCTCGTAGTCCCAAAAGTAAAAATACGACAGAGGATCTCCCGAAGTACCGCCTCGTAGTCCCAAAAGTAAACACACAGCTCTAAATTGATGGAAACAAATAGTTACAACAAGAAATCATATAGTTTAAGACTAAATACAAGCCAAGGAAAAACATGAAATCAACTAAACATGATGTACATGTTTCAAATAAGCAATTAAGACACATAGACATACAATATTAAGCTAATCAGGATAGCTACACGTGCCGGTATAACTCAATTACGATGTAACAGGTTACTGCTTAGTAAAAAATGGGTTTCATAACAATTAGCCCGTGTACGCACTCGTCACCTCGCGTACACGGCACTCACATATCACAGAAGTATCACAACAGTACCAAATCCTAAGGGGTTTTCCTCCCCCCTCCCCCCACAAGGTTAGGCAAGCCACTTATCTCGAATCAAGCTCAATCAATCAGTAAGAATGCCTTTTTCACGACTTTCCGACTCCGGATGGCCCAAATCTAGCCAATAACAATTACATACTATAAATACAACTATAATAAATTAATATAATTAATGAAATCAAGACTTTAATAAGAATTTCAAAAATCGTCCTAAAAAGTCAATCCGGGCCCATGTCTCGGAATCAGGTAAAAGTCACAAAATACAAACACCCATTCAACCACGAGTTCACTCATACCAAAATTACTCAAATCCGATACCAAAATTTCAATCAAAACCCAAAAATTCGGTTGAAGAACTTTCCAACTTTTTCCCCAATTTTCTCAACCCAAATCCTTAATTAAATAGTGAAATTAACGAAAGATTAGTGGAATATAACAAAAAACTAGTTAAGAATCATTACCCAATAGTTTCTTCTGAAAATCCCTCAAATTATCGCTTCAATCCATGCTCCCAAAGCCCCAAAGTGAAAATGAGATCAAACCCTCGTAATTTTCCTTATTCTGCCCAGTGACAACGGAAGTTTGATGCAGTTTGGATGATTGTGGGTAGGCTGACCAAGTCAACTCATTTCATTCCTGTGATAACTACTTATTCTTCCGAGCAGCTGGCTCGAATTGACATCCGCGAGATTGTTAGGTTTCATGGCATGCCGGTATCTATCATCTATGGCTGGGGTACGCAGTTTATATCGCGGTTCAGGAGGGTCGTACATCATAAGTTGCGTACTCGAATTGAGTTGAGCACAACATTTCACCCTCAGACGGACAGACAGTTCGAGCGCACTATTCAGATACTGGAGGATATGCTCTGTGCATGTGTGATGGAGTTTGGGGGTTCTTAGGATCATTTCTTGCCACTTGTGGAGTTTGCCTACAATAACAGTTATCAGTCGAGCATTCAGATGGCACCGTATGAGGCTCTGTATGGTAAGTGGTGTCGGTCTCTAGTGGGTTGGTTCGAGCTGGGCGAGGCTAGGCTTTTGGGTACAGACTTGGTTCAGGATGCTTTGGAGAAGGTTAAGGTGATTCAGGATCGACTTCGTATAGCCCAGTTCAAACAGAAGAGTTATATAGATCGGAAGGTTCGCGACGTTGCATTCATGGTTGGAGAGCGGGTCTTGCGCCGGGTTTCGCCCATGGAGGGTATTATGAGGTTCAGAAAGAAGGGCAAGTTGAGCCCAGGTATATTAGGACTTTGAGATTCTTGAGAGGGTTGGAGAGGTGGCTTACAGACTTGCACTACCACCTAGTCTCTCTGCAGTTCATCCAGTGTTCCATGTTTCCATGCTCCGGAAGTATCACAACGATCTGTCTCATGTGCAAGATTTAAGCTTAGTCCAGCTAGACAGGATTTATCTTATGTTGAGGAACCGGTGGCCATTTTGGACAGGCAGGTGCGAAAGTTGAGGTCAAAGAACATTGCTTCAGTAAAAGTTCAGTGGAGGGTTCATCCGGTCGAGGAGACAACTTGGGAGACCGAGCATGATATGCGTAGCCGTTATCCTCATCTTTTCACCACTTCAGGTATGTCTCTATGCTCGTTCGAGGATGAACAATTATTTTAAGAGGGGGGGATGTAACGACTCGGCCGGTCGTTTTGAGAGTATTAGCCTCGATCCCCTAATTACTTCTTTCCTTGTATCATTTTATACTTATGTGACTTGCTGGGAGGTTTTGTTTTTGGTTGGGGAGTGATTTAGGACACTTAATCACTAAATTAGAAGCTTAAGTTCTAGGATTTTGACCGTAGTTAGAACTGTGTGAAGACGTCTCCGAAACGGAGTTTCGTCAGTTCTGTTTGCTCCGTTGGGTGATTTTGGACTTAGGAGTGTGCCCGGATTGTGAATTGGAGGTCTGTAGCTGAATTAGGCTTGAAATGGCGAAAGTTGAATTTTTGGAAAGTTTGATCGGGAGTGGACTTTTTGATATCGGGGTCGGATTACGATTCCGGAAGTAAGAGTAGATATGTAATGTCGAAATTGAATTGTGTGCAAAATTTGAGGTCAATCGGACGTGATTTGATAGGTTTCGGCATTGGTTGTAGAAGTTTGAAGTTTTAAAGTTCATTAAGTTTGAATTGGAGAGTATTTCGTATTTTAACGTTGTTTGATGTGATTTGAAGGCTCGACTAAGTTTGTATGATGTTTTAGGACTGGTTGGTATACTTGGTTGAGGTCCCGGGGGCCTCGGGTTGATTTCGAATGGTTAACGGATCATTTGGAGTTGTGTTTGATTGGCTGAAGTTTGTTGTACCTGGTGTAATCGCACCTACGCACTTTGGGCCGTAGGTGCAACCCCACAAAAGCGGCCATAGAGCTGCAAAAGCGATTATGGGCCTGTCCAGCTGGAACCGCAGATGCGGTCAGAGTCTCGCAGAAGCGGACTCGTGAGAACAGAGGATGGAGCGCAAAAGCGGGCGCGCAAGTGCGGCCCTTGTTCGCAGAAGCGAACTTTGAGGGCTTAAGTGAAGTCCGCACCTGCGATAGGTTTTCTGCAGATGCGGTGGATCCCTCGCAGAAGCGAGGTCACTGGGCAGAAAAGGGGAAATTACATGGGTTTGATCTCATTTCCCCTTCGGGATCTCTAGCTTCTGAAGCAATCCACCTGGTCGCTGATGCTCACACTTCACCTGCTGGTAATTTAGACACCGAGCCACATACTCCACTATGTCGTTCTTCATTCTCCTCCACCAATAATTCTGCCTCAAGTCCCAATACATCTTCGCAGCACCCGAATGAATAGAGTACCGCGAACTGTGAGCCTCTTAGAGAATCAGCTCACGCAAACCATCTACATTGGGCACACATAGCTTGCCATGCATTCTCAATGCATCATCATCCCCAATAGTGACTTCCTTGGCATCACTGTGTTGAACCGTGTCCCTAAGGACAAGTATATGGGGGTCATCATACTGGCGCTCCCTGATACGATCATAAAAAGAAGACTGAGAAACCACACAAGCCAAAACTCGACTCGGCTCAGAAATATCCAATCTAACAAACTGGTTGGCCAAAGCCTGAACATCCAATGCTAATGGCCTCTCTACTACTGGTAGATATACTAAGCTCCCCAAACTCTCCACCCGGTGACTCAAGGCATCAGCCACAACATTTGCCTTCCCGGGATGATAGAGAATGGTGATATCATAATCCTTAAGCAACTCCAACCACCTCCGCTTCCGCAAGTTAAGATCTTTCTGTTTAAACAGATGTTGTAGACTCCGGTGATCGGTGTAGATCTCACAAGGGACACCGAACAAATAGTGACGCCAAATCTTTAAGGCATGAACAATAGCTGCTAACTCAAGGTCGTGGACAAGATAGTTCTTTTCATGCACCTTCAGCTGTCTTGACGCGTAGGCAATCACCCTACCGTTCTGCATCAACACTGCACCAAGACCAATTCGCGAGCCATCACAATATATTGTATAAGACCCCAAACATGTAGGCAATACCAATACTGGGGTCGTAGTCAAGCTGTCTTGAGTTTTTGAAAGCCCTCCTCACACTCATCTGTCCACCTGAACGGAGCACCCTTCTAGGTCAGCCTGGTAATAGGTGTTGCGATAGATGAGAAACTCTCCACGAATCGACGATAATACCCTGCTAAACCAAGAAAACTCCGAATCTCCATAGCTAAGGACGGTCTGGGCCAACTTTGCACTACTTCAACCTTCTTCGAATCCACCTTGATCCCATCACTCGACATTACATGGCCCAAAAATTCCACTAAGTCTAACCAAAACTCACACTTTGAAAATTTTGCATATAACTTCTTTTCTCTCAAGGTCTGGAGCACAGTCCTCAAGTGATGCTCATGATCCTCCCGACTCCAGGAGTACATCAGAATGTCATCAATAAACATACAACTCGAAATCGATGGAAAACAACAATTACAACAAGAAATCCTACAGTTTAAGACTAAATACAAGCCAAGGAAAAACAGAAAATCAACTAAGCATGCTATATAGGTTTCAAATAAGCAATTAAGACACGTAGAATGTGATATTAGGCTAATCGGGATAACTACACGTGCCGGTATAACTCAATTACGATGTAACAGGTTACTGCTTAGTAAAAAATGGGTTTCATAACAATTAGCCCGTGTACGCACTCGTCACCTCGCGTACACGGCACTCACATATCACAGAAGTATCACAACAGTACCAAATCCTAAGGGGTTCCCCCCTCCCCACAAGGTTAGACAAGCTACTTACCTCAAACCAAGCTCAATCAATAATTAAGAATACCTTTACCACGACTCTCCGACTTCGGATGGCCCAAATCTAGCCAACAACAATTAGATACTATAAATACAACTATAATAAACTAATCTAATTAATGAAATTAAGACTTTAACAAGAATTTCAAAAATCGCCCCAAAGAGTCGACCCGGGCCCACATCTCAGAATCGGGTAAAAGTCACAAAATACGAACACTCATTCAACCATGAGTTCACTCGTACCAAAATTACTCAAATCTGATACCAAAATCTCAATCAAAACACAAAATTTCGGTTGAAGAACTTTCCAATTTCTTCCCCAATTTTCTCAACCCAAATTCTTAATTAAATGATGAAATTAACGATATATTAGTGGAATATAACCAAAAACGAGTTAAGAATCATTACACAATAGTTTCTTCTGAAAATCTCTCAAATTATCTGTAACGATCCAACTTGTCGTTTTAAGAATTAACGCCTCATTCAGTGACTTAAGGTCTCGAGAAGCTTCGTAATATGTATTATGACCTGTGGGTGTGGTCGAGTTTGATTTTCGAAAGATTCGGAATTAAATTAAAAGAACAATTCCTATTTAGAAGCTTAAATGGAAAGAGTTGACCGGAGAGTTGACTTTTGAGCAAACGACCCCGGAATGGAACTTTGATGATGTCAATAGCTTTGTATGGTGATTTCGTACTTAGACGTATGTTCGGATTTGGATTTGGAAGTCCGTAGGACAATTCGACGCATTTTAGCGAAAGTTGAAAAATAGACGATTTTTGGAAAGTTCGATCAAAGGTTGAATTTTTGATAACAAGGTCAGAATCCGATTCTGGAAATTGGAATAGGTCCTTTATGTTACTTATGACTTGTGTGCAAAATTTGAGGTCAATCGGACTTGATTCGATAGGTTTAGGCATCGAATGTAGAAGTTGGAAATTTCATAATAGACTAAAGTTTCAAGTGAATTCGCACAAGTTCCTACTTCAAATGCATGCTTCTACCAAATTATAACTACTTAGGAGATAATCTACCTATCAAATTAAATATCTTTGAGTCTAGTTTCCAACTCTTCAAACCGTTCGTCATTTGGAGACACCTACAAGAAGTTATGACCAAATTACCAAAGGATGGAAAAAATGAGATTCTGCGACAATTCTGCGATCGCAGAATCTGCGACCACAAACTGGTCTCAGAATGGACCAGAACAACCCAGTTCTGGGCACCAATTTTTGTGACCATTTTGTGACCCGCATACCCATTCTGCGGTCCATTATGCGACCGCAGACCTGCTTTCGGAGGGTTAATTTTTTTATTTTCATAACCCGACCCCATTTTGATAAATAGGCTTTGGGGTTTATTTTGGGGCAATTATCTGAGGTTTTTTAGAGAGAAGTGATAGTGTTCTAGAGAAAAGAAGTAGATGAAGTGTTTTGTTCATCAAGATCTTGTCCAAACTTTAAAATCCAACAAGGAATTCTCACGAGTTCTTTATCTTAGAGGTAAGGTTCCATACCCTAGTTTTTAATTTCGAATTTGGGTAGAAGATGGTTGATTAGGAGTATGATTCTTGGGTATGAGAGTATTATTTATACATATATGTACCAATAAGATTTGTGGAAAAATTTTTGGGCTAAAATAAGTAAAGATTGGGTAGAAGAGTGAAGAAAATCTTGTAGAAGAACCTTGTAGCCAAATTTGCACACCTAGTAATTGGTAAAATGCTCAAATGAGCTGAAACCATGAAAATCTTACTAATTATGGTTCATATTTGTTATGTTTCTAAATACATTGAAGTTTCTAGGATTTTCGAAACCTCGTAGTAATGTAAGAAAGGCTCAAGAAAGATTGTAGCCGTCCGGAGGTCAATTCACGTGAGAAAGCTATTTTGGAATATCGGCCTAAGTTCAAAAAGGTAAGTATCTTGCCTAATCTCGAGTGGGGAAATTACCCCTTAGGGATCGAGTCTTATGTGCCATTTGTGAAACGTAAAAAGTCGTGTACGCGAGGTGACGAGTACGTACTCAGGCTTATATGTGCAAATTTTATTGGGTTAAAGTCTTAGGCATTATTGTGTAGTAAATTGGATAGTCGTTGGCATTTTTTAAATTATCTATTTGCCATGCCTAAATCCTTTTTTGTTGAATTTGTTTTTATATGACAATGTGATGTGATTGTTATTTGAATATTTATGTAATTCCGTGAGTTTGTTGGTTTGATATTTCTTGGAATTTAATCTCATTAGGGATTTTCTAAAAATAATTAATTAAATGATCTTAAGAAGAGGTATTTATATAATTATTGAGAATGTGGATTAATGAATGTGCTGAGTAATTTCTATCTATGTTGATTGTTTTTGAGGTCTTATACACATCGTGTGGAGCCTTCGGCTATTTGTTTTGAAATTAAGTGATTTTGTTATATCTTTGGAATTGGTTGTGGCCCTTGGGCAATTTGTGATATGAATTGATTTTGTTATGTTGCCGTGATAATTTTCCGTGTAAATCGTTGTGTTGTGTGAGTTGTTATTTTGAGAATATAAGGGTGGCATTCCACTATTGATATTATGTGGGTATAAGGGTAGCATTTCACTGTTGATATTATGTGGGTATAAGGGTGGCATTTCACTGTTGTTGTGTTTGTTGGGATATTGTCTGGGCGGAGCGATAAGGGTGGCTATAGGAGAGATAAGGGTGGAAATAGGAGCGATAAGGGTGGCTATTGATATTGTTAGGGCAGAGGGATAAGGGAGGCTATTATAGGAGTGATAAGGGTGGCTATAGAAGAGATAAGGGTGGCTATTGTCAGGGATGATATGTGATGATGTGGAGTTATTGTGATGGTGATTTTTATGTGACGTTGTGATTTTTATTGTGTTTATTTTATATACCTTGTGCAATTTGTCTTATTGTTGGTAAATTGATAATAGTCTGATTTATGTTGAAATTGGGACCATATGGCTATTGCCAGGCGGATTATGAAGAGAAATGTAGGCACGAGGTGCCGCAAGTAAATAATGATGATATTGGCACGTGAATTGCCCGTGCAGTTATGA
The DNA here is from genome assembly GCF_000715075.1 of Nicotiana tabacum. Classification (NCBI taxonomy): domain Eukaryota; kingdom Viridiplantae; phylum Streptophyta; class Magnoliopsida; order Solanales; family Solanaceae; genus Nicotiana; species Nicotiana tabacum. Next base: position 67,342,003 of record NC_134098.1, read on the forward strand.
TATGAAATGTGGGAACAAGATGTTGTGGTTAAATGATGATGATATTTGGCATGTGAGTTGTCCGTGCGGTTGTGATAGAGAAATTGGTACGAGGTGCCATGGAAATATGAAAGTGGGCTGAGACCCGTATTTTTATGATTTATTGAAAGAGATTTATTCGAAAGATATTTATCTGAGAAAATTATATTTGAAAGAGATTTATTGAAAGAATGATATTTGAAGAATATTTAATTGAGAAAATTATATTTGAAAGAGATTTATTGTAACGACCCAAACGGTCATTTTGACTGTTAGAATCACGTTCCCCTAAATAAGACTCCTCGTATGTGCTTTTAATGATTTATGACTTGTGGGGATGGTTGGTTCGGGACTTGGAAGTGTTCGAGTTGAAATCGGAACTCTTGGTTCCTTAAGTTGGCCTTAAAGTGCTAAGTTTGACTTCGGTCAATATTTTGAGAAAACTACCTCAGAATCGGGATTTGACGGTTCCAATAGCTCCGTATGGTGATTTTGGACTTAGGAGCATTTTTGGAATTTTATTTGAAAGTCTGTAGTTAAATTAGGCTTGAAATGGCTAAACCAAAACTTTAAGTTTGGAAGTTTGACCGGGGAGTTGACTTTTTGATATCAGGGTCGGAATCCAGTTCGGAAAATTTTTATAGCTCCGTTATGTCATTTATGACTTGTGTGCAAAATTTGAGGTCAATCGGACTTGATTTGATAGGTTTCGGTACCTAATGTAGAAGTTGGAAATCTTAAGTTTTATTAAGCTTGAATTGGAGGATGATTCATAGTTTTAGCGTTGTTTTGTGTGATTTGAAGGTTCGACTAAGTTTGTATGATGTATTGGGACTTGTTGGTATAATTGGTTGAGGTCCCGAGGGGCTCGGGTGAGTTTCAGACGACTAACGAATCACTTTTGGCCTTTGGGAGACTGCTGATAGCTGCTGGTATTTTTCCTCTGATTTCTTTATATGCGATCGCGTAAGTTGGTCTGCGATCGCATAGGGTAATTTGGGTAGAGGTGAATTTGTTCTACGCGATCGCATGAATGGGGTTGCGATCGCGTAGGCTTAATTTGGGCACCTGGAAATTTGTTCTATGTGATCGCGTGGGCACGTCCGCGATCGCGTAGGTTAGGCCAGCTTGTGCATCGCGATCGCGTGAGACTTTATGTGATCGCGTAGGGTTATCTTCTGGGCAGTAAAATTTGTGCTACGCGATCGCGTGAGGAAGTTCGCGATCACGTAGAAGGAATCACTGGGCAGAGAGTTTAAGTTCTGAAAATGGGACTTCGTCCCATTTTCCATTTTTAACGATTTGGAGCTCGGATTCTGACAATATTTGGGAGATTTTCAGAGGAAACAATGGAATGAGTGTTCTTAACTCAGTATTGGTTAAATTACCCGAATCCATCATTGATTTTATCATTAATTGGTGAATTGAGTTGGAAAAAGTTTGAAAACACTCTTGGATAGATTTGAGGATTTGAGGGCCGAATTGTTATCGGAATTTAGAAATTTTGGTATGGGTAGACTCGTGGTTGAGTGGGCGTTCATATTTTGTAACTTTCGCCGAATTTTCGAGATGTGGGCCCACAGACGATTTTTAAATTAATTTCAGACTTTTATTGAAAAATATAGTATTTTTTATAGAATTTATTTCTACAATTTTTAGTGATAGTATCAATTATTTTGGCTAGATTCGAGCTAGACAGAGTTGGATAATCGTAGAAAAGACCTTCTAGTGGATTAAATTGGAGCAAATTGAGGTAAGTCTCTTGTCTAATCTTGTGAGGGAGAAATTACTCCATAGGTAATTAAAGTAATAATTGTTGCTAATTGTGGGGGCTACGTACGCACGAGGTGACGAGAGTCCGTGCGTAGCTACTATTAATGCTAAAGTCCGGGTAGTTTAGGACTCAAAGCATGAATTACTTGTGTAAATTGTATTCTTTGTTTAATTAATATTATGTGAATTACTTGTGTAAATTGTATTCTTTATTTAAATAATATTAATTGATATATATATATGAATATATTTTGAATTGTTAGATAAAAATATTAAAGGATGGAAATCTCATATGCTTGATTTTTCTGTTTAAATTAATTAATTGTTAAGAGAAATTATTCTTCCTCCCGAATTTATCTTATAATAAATATACTCTCCTTCCGGAGGTACCTAAGAAAATGTCCTCCTTTCTTGTGGGGCAGGCCGAACGCCTCGGCAGGATAGATGCATCTATGGATCGTGCCGCACATCCCTCGGCAGTGTACACGACACTCTAGATCGGGCCGTACGACTTCGGCAGAAATCGTGCTTAATAATAATAATTACACGATACTTTGATAGTTTATTTCAGCTTGTGAAACTAATTGATAAATTGAAAATCTTTGGAATTTAATGAATTATTACCCCTTCTTGTTAAGGAATTATTGTTATTCCTGTAAATGAGACTAATGGATAAATTGGAAATTTATTAGGAATTGAAGGAATTTAATTAATATATTGAGAATTTTTGAAATTGAAGGAATTTAATTATTTCTGCTGGTTCAATAAAAATTATTGTTAACTCTGTGAATCATATTAATAAAAATATTTCTGCTTTTATGTTACTTATTATTATTGACCCTTAGTGAGTATCAAGGTAGACCATCCCGTCTCTGCCTCTTCAAGATTAGGCTTGATACTTACTGGGTACACGTTATTTACGTACTCATATTGCACTTGCTGCATATTTTATTGTGCCGGTACATATATGTCTAGCGGCCTTGTAGGCCCAGAGGTGTGGTTAATAATTGTGGGGACATAGGTGAGTTGCATTATGCATTACGATCCGCAGCCAACAGAGTCTCCTTGAGAGTTATTATATTTTCCCTGTCTAATTTGTATTCCGGACATATGCTGTATTTTATTTTAACTCCCTAGTAAATGCCCATGCACTTGTGACATCGGGTTTGGGGATGATCTGTCACGACCCATTTTCACCTATAGGTCGTGATGGCGCCCAACACTACAGCTAGGCAAGCCAACTTAATAATAATTTATTAAGAAATTTTAATATATTGACAAAATTTAAAATCAAGAAAATAATAAAATCCAAATTCTACCAATGTGTGTGTAAAGACCTGGTATCACAAGTGTATGAGTATCTAGTAGATTATACAAAACCTCAAATACTGTCTGAAATAAAAATAGACAGAATAATAAAAAAAAATACAAAGAGAGACACTAGTAACTGCAGAATGGATCAGAGAAACAACTCACCACTATGCCCCTGGATAACGTGGATGTAAGACGATAGGTCCCCCACTAGTACTTGCCTCAGTTCCTGCACAAAAAGTATAGCAAGTGTAGTATGAGTACGTAAACAATGTGTACCCAGTAAGTATCAAGCCTAATTTCGAAGTGATAGAGACGAGATGGCCGACTTTGACACTCACTATGGGTCAATAATAATAATTGAATTATAACTAGGATATTTAAATCAACATGATTTACAGAATTTTAAAATAATTTATTTAATCAACGAAAATAATCAAATTTCTTCAAATGCAACAATTCTCAATATATATTAATTAAATTTCTTCAATTCAAATAATTTTTAATTTATCAATTAAATATCATTTACAGGAATAACAATTAATTCTTTAACAAGCAAGAATAATAATTCATTAAATTCCAAGGATTTTCCAATTTATCAATTAGCTTCGCAAGCTGAAATAAGCTATTAAAGAATCGTGTAATTATTATTATTATTAAGCACGATTTCTGCCGAGGACGTACGACCCAATCCAGAGTGTCGTGTACACTGCCGAGGGACGTGTGGCGCGATCCATAGATGCATCTATCCTGCCGAGGCGTTTGGCCCGCTCCACAAGAAAGGAGGACATTTTTTATGTACCTCCGGAAGGAGAGTATATTTATTATGAGATAAATTCGAGAGGAAGAATAATTTCTTTTAACAATTAATTAATTTAAACAGAAAAAATCAAGCATATAAATTTTTTCATCCTTTAATATCTCTATCTAACAATTCACAATATATTCACATATATCAATTTAATATTAATAAATCAGGGAATACAATTTACACAAGTAATTTATGCTTTGAGTCCTAAACTACCCGGACTTTAGCATTTATAGTAGGTACGCACGGACTCTCGTCACCTCGTATGTACGTAGCCACCGCAATTAGCAACAATTATTCAATTTAATCCCTATGGGGTAATTTTCCCCTCACAAGATTAGACAAGAAACATACCTCGTCTCAAAGTCCACTTTCCGATTATCGCGTCGCGTAAAATTCTCGATTCAATGCCGAAAAATCCGAAACTATCCAAAAGTTATATAAAATAATTAATATATGTTCAATAATTCAAAAATCATCTATTAAATAAATTTCCCTATCCAAAATGGTAAAATTCCTAAAATTCACCCCGGGCCTACATGCTCGGATTCTGAAAATTTTCGGATGAAAACGTTACTCATAATCTCAAAAACTCAAATATATAATTTCTATCCAATTCCATAACCATTTTCGTGGTTACAATCTCATTTTTATAAAAATCTAGGTTTTTCACCTAAACCCTTGATTTCTAAGATTTACTAGTTATAATCTACCCATAATCTATGTATTTAACTCAAAGGGTGCAGAATTAACTTACCTCCAAGTTGTTAGTTGAACTCCCTTCTCAAAAGCTCTGAAATCCCCCGGAAATGGAGGAAAATGGGCTAAAAATGTTTGAGCCCCGATTTTTAACCATTCTGCCAAGCAGTGGTTTCGCACCTGCGGAAGGGGTACCGCACCTGCGGAAATTCCTTGCAGGTGCGAGTTCCACTCGCCTGGGCCACGGTCGCATCTGCGCAAGAATTCTCGCACCTGCGCATTCGCATGTGCGCCCAATGTTCCGCACCTGCGATGACAGGCCTTCTTTCCCCCTTCCGCTTCTGCGATTGAAGCTCGCATCTGCGAGGGTCGCACCTGTGGCTGTCCAAGCACAGGTGCGAACGTACCAGAAGCAGAAAGCTTCAACATTTTCTCCCAAGTCCGAAATTGGTCCGATCCTCGTCCGGTTAACACTTGGGACCCCTGGGGCCCCGCCCGAACATACCAACAGGTTTGAAATCATAAAACGGACTCGCTCGAACTCTCGAAACGCGTAAAACAATATCAAATCTAAGAATCATACCCCAAACCAAATTGATTCAAACTTAAGAATTTCAAGTTCTTCAATTTACTTCCAATGCGCCAAAATATACTTAAACTACTCGGAATGACACGAAATTTTGCGTGCAAGTCTTAAATCACTATACTGAACTATTCCCAAACTCGGAATTCCAAACGAACTTCAATTACTCAAAATCCTACTCCAAAACAAATTTAAAGAAGTTTTAAACCTTCAAATAGTTTATTTTTACTATTAAGCGTCAAACGCTCCCGAGTTATCCAAAACCTGATTCGGTCATACGCCCAAGTCCAAAATCATCATACGAACCTATTGGAACCGTCAAATCTCGATTCCGGGGTCATTTTCTAAAAATATTGACTGAAGTCAAATTTAGCCTTTTAAGGCTAACTTAAGGAACCAAGTGTTCCGATTTCAACCCAAACGCTTCCAAATCCCGAACCAACCATCCCCGCAAGTCAATAATCATTAAAAGCACATACAAAAAATTAATTTATATGGAACGAGGTTCTAAAAGTTAAAATGACCGGTTAGGTCATTACATTCACCACGTCTTAAACAAACGTTCGTCCTCGAACGGGTTTAGAATAATACCTGGAGTGCTAAATAAGTGTGGATATTTGCTCTGCATGTCCTCCTCGGCCTCCCAAGTCACTTCCTCGACTGGTTGGCCCCTCCACTGGACCTTTACTGCAGAAATCCTCTTGGACCTCAACTAGCGAACTTGTTTATCAAAAATGGCAAATGGCTCTTCTTCATAACCCAAACTCAGATCTAGCTGAACTGTGCTGAAGTCCAACACATGTGATAGGTCAGCATGATACTTCCGAAGCATAGATACATGGAAAACCGGATGAACTCCCGATAGTCTGGGAGGCAATGCAAGCTCATAAACAACCTCCCCAACTCGTCTCATCACCTCAAATGGGCCTATAAACCTTGGCGAAACCGTCAAGAGAACTTTTTCACCTACCATAATTGATATATTATGCGCTTTCTGATCAGCGTAACTCTTCTGTCTGGACTGTGTTGTACGAAGTCTCTCCTGAATCAACTTTATGAAGAGAAATGTAGGCATGCCCTAGGCATATCCTTTATGAAGAGAAATGTGCCAAAGGCAAGAAACGATCCCACTGACCACCAAAGTCAATCACACATGCCCTAGGCATATCCTCTAAAATCTGAATTGTCCGCTCTGACAGCCCGTCGGTCTGCGGATGAAAGGTTGTGCTGAGCTCTACACGGGTCCCTAATTCACTCTGTACTGCTCTCCAGAAATGTGAAGTAAACTGAGGGCCTCTATCTCATATGATGGTAATTGGCACACCGTACAACCGAACTATCTCCTGAATATAAATCTAAGCCAACCTCTCTGAAGTATACGTAGTCACAACAGGAATAAAATGTGCCTACTTGTTCAACCTATCAACAATCACCCAAACTGCATCAAACTTCCGCAAAGTCCGCAACAACCCAACTACAAAGTTCATAGTGATGTGTTCCCATTTCCATTCCGGTATAGTCATTTGCTGAAATAGGCCACCTGGCCTCTGGTGCTCATATTTAACTTGCTGGCAATTTAGACACCTAGCTACATACTCAACTATATCTTTTTTCATTCGTCGCCACCAATAATGCTGCCTCAAGTCACGATACATCTTCGTAACACCTGGATGAATAGAATACTGAGAACTGTGTGCCTCCTCAAGGATCTTTTTCCTCAATTCATCCACATTAGGAACACATAGACGATCCTGGAGTCATAGAACACCATCTGCACCAATAGTGACCTCCTTGGCACCACCTCGAAGTACCATTTCTCGAAGAACCATTAAGTGTGGGTCATTATACTGGCGAGCCGTGATCTGATCAAATAGTGAAGACTGAGCTACGACATATGCAAGAACTCGGCTAGGCTCTGAGATATCTAGTCGCACAAGTCTGTTGGCTAAGGACTGGATATCCAAAGCTAATGGCCTCTCTTCTACTGAAATGAAAGCCAAACTACCCATACTCTCCGCCTTTCTACTCAAGGCATCTGCAACTATATTTGCTTTACCTGGATGATATAGGATAGTAATATCATAATCTTTTAGTAATTCCAGCCATCTGCGCTGCCTCAAATTTAGGTCCCTTTGCTTGAACAGCGGCTGCAAACTGCGATGATTAGTATAAACTTCATAGGACACCCCATAAAAATAATACCTCCAAATCTTAAGAGTGTGAACAATCGCAACTAACTCCAAATCATGTACCGGATAATTCTGCTCGTCGGGCTTCAACTGACGTGAATCATATGCAATAACTCGCCCTTCCTGCATTAATACACAACCCAAACCAACGCGTGAAGCATCACAATACACTGTATACATCCCCAAATCGGAAGGTAATACTAACATTGGTGCTGTAGTCAATGCTGTCTTGAGTTTCTGAAAGCTTGACTCACAATCATCGGACCATCGGAACTGAACACCCTTCTAGGTTAATTTGGTCAAAGGTGCTGCAATAGTTGAAAAACCTTCCACGAACAGACGATAATAACATGCTAAACCCAGAAAACTCCTGATCTCAATCGCCGAAGTGGGATAATGCCAATTCTGAACTGCCTCAATATTTTTGGGATCAACTTTAATACCTTCGCCCGATACAATATGTCCCAAAAATGCTACAGACTCTAGCCAAAACTCACATTTAGAGAACTTAGCATATAGCTTTTGTTCCCGCAATGTCTGAAGCATTACTCTCATATGCTACTCATGTTTCTCCTTGCTGCGCGAGTAGATCAAAATGTCATCAATGAAGACAATGACAAATGAATCAATATATGGCCTGAATACCGTGTTCATCATATCCATAAATGCTGTCGGGGCATTAGTTAAACCGAAAGACATTACCAAAAACTCATAATGACCATATCTAGTACGAAAAGCAGTTTTCGGGACATCCGAATCTCGAATCTTCAACTGATGATACCTCGACCTGAAGTCGATCTTAGAGAACACCCTAGCACCCTGCAACTGGTCAAATAGATCATCAATACATGGCAACGGGTACTTGTTCTTAATAGTAACTTTGTTCAATTGGCGATAATCAATACACATTCGCATTGTTCCATCCTTCTTTTTCACAAATAATACCGGTGCACCCCAAGGAGATACACTCGGTCTGACGAACCCTTTGGCTAGTAACTCTTTCAATTCATTCAATTCTTTTAGATCTATGTGATATGGTGGGATAGATATAGGCTGAGTATCTGGAGCTAAGTCAATACAGAAATCAATATCACGATCAGGTGGCATACCTGGAAGATCTAAAGGAAATACATCGGAGAACTACTGAACTACTAGCACGGAATCAATAGCCGGAGTCTCTACAGTAGTATCCCGAACATAGGCTAGATAAGCCAAACAACCCTTCTCAACCATGTGTTGAGCCTTTATAAAATAAATAACCCGATTAAATAAACTAACCGATGAACCCTTCCACTCTAGCCTAGGCAAAGATGGAATAGCCAAGGTAATAGTTTTGGCATGACAATATATAATAGCATGATATGGAGATAACCATTCCATACCCAGAATAATTTCAAAATCGATCATCTCGAGCAATAATAGATCTGCTCTAGTTTCATAACCACATAATGTAATAATACAGGACCGGTAGATCCTGTTCACAATAACAAAATCGCCTACAGGAGTGGACACATAAACAGGAGTACTCAAGGACTCACAAGAAACACCCAGGAATGGAGCAAATAGAGACGACACATATGAATACGTGGATCCTGGATCAAATAATACTGAGGTATCTTTGCCGCAAACAGAAATAATACATGTAATCACAACATCTGAGGCCTCTGCATCTGGTCTAGCCAGAAAAGCATAGAACCGAGCTGGAGCGCCAACTGGATGGCCTCCGCCTGGCTGACCTCCACCTCTTGGTTGTCAGTCTACTGGTAGAGCAACTGGTCCAGTAAGCATAGGCTGCTGACCCTACTGTACTGGTCTACCCCAAAGCCTGGGGCAAAACCTCCGCATGTGACTGGGATCCCCGCACTCGTAACAACTCTTCGGTGCGATGGGCTGCTGACTAAGTGTCTGGCCCTGGGGAACTGAATACCCACTGGGAGGACCCTGAATAGCTGGTGGGCGGTAAGAACTCTCTGGTATAGCACTGAGATAAGGTCGCACTGGAGCACCTCGAGGAGGTGGTGGTGTTGGAAATGGGGGTCTGCTGGACTGCCCCCTCACGAACTGACCTCTGCCCCCAGACGGAGCACCTCTAAACTCTCCAGAGTACCTGAACCGCTTATCTCTCAAAATCTGCTCTCGGCTCCGCTGACGCACACCCTCAATCCTCCGGGCTATCTCCACAACTCGCTCATAAGAAGTACCCATCTTAACATCTCAAGCCATAGTGTCCTGAATACCAGTATGTAAACCGGCTACAAACCTCTGCACTCTCTCTGCCTCAGTAGGGAGTATCATAAGTGCATGGCGAGATAATTCAGAAAACCTCGCCTCATAATCAGTCACAGACATCTGACCCTGCTGGAGCTGCTCAAACTGATACCGCAACTCTTCCCTCTGAGAGGGTGGAATATACCTGTCCAGGAAGATACAGGTGAACCTGTCCCAAGTCATAGGAGGAGAATCTGTTGGTCTACCAAGAACATAAGACTGCCACCATCTACGGGCTCTGCCAACTAGCTGAAAAGTAGCAAAGTCTACCCCATGAGACTCCAATATCCTCATGTTGTACAGTCTATCCTTGCACCGATCAATGAAGTCATGTAGATCCTCACGTCGCTCACCCCCAAAGATAGGAGGATGTAGTCTAGTCCATCTATCCAATAATTTCTTAGGATCGGCGGCTACAACTGGCCTGGGCTCAGGTGTAGCTGCTGCTACTGGCTGGGCTCCACCCACAGGTAGTGCACCCTGGGTCTGATATACAGCAGCTGCCTGTCCATGAGCCTTCGTGGTGGGGGTCTGTGCTCCCCCGCCCGCCTGAGATGTGGCTGGGTCTGCCAAAAATAAACCGGCCTGAGTCATATTGTCCATGAACCGCAGCATACAACCCATGACATCCTGAAATCCCGGTGCAGATGTGAAATCCACCGGAGCTGGCTCTGCCATAGGCACCTCACCCTGCTCCTCAATAATGGGATTCTCTGCGGGAACCACTGGCGGCATAACTGAAACAGTCCTGGGACGTCCTCTCCCTCTACCACGGGCTGGAGCCCTCCCTCGGCCTCGGCCTCTAGCAACTGGGGAGTAGCTCTTCGCTGGTCTGGAACTACATTCGAGTGCGTTCTTGCCATCTGAGAGAGAATAAGAGAAGGATATTTAGTACTACATTAATTGCATGATGGAATATGAATAAAGATAGTTTCCTAACACCCTATAGCCTCTCGAAAATAAGTACAGACGTCTCCGTACCGATCGGCAAGACTCTATTAGGCCTGATCATAACTTGTGAGACCTACGTGAACCTAGTGCTTTAATACCATATTGTCACGACCCATTTTCACCTATATGTCGTGATGGCGCCCAACATTACAGCTAGGCAAGCCAACTTAATAAATTAAGCATATATTGACAAAATTTAAAACCAAGAAAATAATAAAACCCAAATTCTACCAATGTGTGTGCCAAGACCTGGTGTCACAAGTGTATGAGAATCTAGTAGATTATACAAAACCTCAAATACTGTCTGAAATAAAAATAGACAGAATAATAAAAAAAATACAAAGAGATACACTAGTAGCCGCAGAACGGATCAGAGAAACAGCTCACCACTATGCCCCTAGATAACGTGAGTGTAAGACGATAGGTCCCCCACTAGTACTTGCCTCAGTTCCTGCACAAAAAGTGCAGCAAGTGTAGTATGAGTACGTAAACAACGTGTACCCAGTAAGTATCAAGCCTAATCTCGAAGTGGTAGAGACGAGATGGCCGACTTTGACACTCACTATGGGTCAATAATAATAATTGAATTACAACTAGGATATTTAAATCAGCATGATTTACAGAATTTTAAAATAATTTATTTAATCAGCAAAAATAATCAAATTTCTTCTAATGCAAAAATTCTTAATATATATTAATTAAATTCCTTCAATTCAAATAATTTCCAATTTATTAATTAAATATCATTTACAGGAATAACAATTATTTCTTTAACAAGCAAGAATAATTCATTAAATTCCAAGAATTGTTTAATTTATCAATTAGTTTCGCAAGCTGAAATAAGCTACTAAAGTATCGTGTAGTTATTATTATTATTATTATTAAGCACGATTTTTGCCAAGGACGTACGACTTGATCCAGAGTGTCGTGTACACTGCCGAGGGACGTGCGGCGCGATCCATAGATGCATCTATCCTGCCGAGGCGTTCGGCCCGCTCCACAAGAAAGGAGGACATTTTCTTATGTACCTCCGGAAGGAGAGTATATTTATTATGAGATAAATTCGAGAGGAAGAATAATTTCTTTTAATAATTAATTAATTTAAATAGAAAATCAAGCATATAAATTTTTCCATCCTTTAATATCTCTATCTAACAATTCACAATATATTTACATATATCAATTTAATATTAATAAATCAGGGAATATAAGTTACACAAGTAATTCATGCTTTGAGTCCTCAACTACCCGGACTTTAGCATTAATAGTAGCTACGCACGGACTCTCGTCACCTCGTGCGTACGTAGCCCCCGCAATTAGCAACAATTATTCAATTTAATCCCTATGGGGTAATTTTCCCCTCACAAGATTAGACAAGAGACTTACCTCGTCTCAAAGTCCACTTTCCGATTATCGCGTCGCGTAAAATTCTCGATTCGATGCGGAAAACTCCGAAACTATCCAAAAGTTATATAAAATAATTAATATATGTTCAATAATTCGAAATTCATCTATTAAATAAATTGCCCTATCCAAAATGGTAAAATTCCTAAAATTCACCCTGGGCCCACGTGCTCGAATTTTGGAAATTTTCGGATGAAAACGTTACTCATAATCTCAAAAACTCAAATATATAATTTCTATCCAATTCCATAACCATTTTCATGGTTAAAACCTCATTTTTATAAAAATCTAGGTTTTTCACCTAAACCCTTGATTTCTAAGATTTACTAGTTATAATCTACCCATAATCTATATATTTAACTCAAAGGGTGCAGAATTAACTTACCTCCAAGTTGTTAGTTGAACTCCCTTCTCAAAAGCTCTGAAATTGCTCGAAAATGGAGGAAAAATGGGCTCAAAATGTCTGAGCCCCGATTTTTAACCATTCTACCAAGCAGTGGTTTCGCACCTGCGGAAGGGGTACCGCACCTGCGGCTTTCGCACCTGCGGAAATTCCTCGCAGGTGCGAGTTCCACTCGCCTGGGCCACGGTCGCATCTGCGCAAGAATTCTCGCACCTGCACGCTCGCAGGTGCGCCCAATGTTCCGCACCTGCGATGGCAGGCCTTCTTTCCCCCTTCCGCTTCTGCGATTGAAGCTCGCATCTGCAAGGGTCGCACCTGCAGCTGTCCAAGCGCAGGTGCAAACATACCAGAAGCAGAAAGCTTCAGCATTTTTCTCCTAAGTCCGAAATTGGTCCGAGCCTCGTCCGGTTAACACTCGGGACCCCCGTGGCCCCGCCCGAACATACCAACAAGTTTGAAATTATAAAACGGACTTGCTCGAACTCTCGAAACGCGTAAAACAATATCAAATCTAAGAATCATACCCCAAACCAAATTGATTCAAACTTAAGAATTTCAAGTTCTTCAATTTACTTCCAATGCGCCGAAATATACTTAAACTACTTGGAATGACACAAAATTTTGTGTGCAAGTCTTAAATCACTATACGGAACTATTCCCAAACTCAGAATTTCAAACGGACTTCAATTACTCAAAATCCTACTCCAAACCAAATTTAAAGAAGTTTTAAATCTTCAAATAGTTGATTTTTACTATTAAGCGTCAAACGCTCCCGGGTTATCCCAAACCTGATTCGGTCATACGCCCAAGTCCAAAATCATCATACGAACCTATTGAAACCTTCGAATCCCGATTTTGGGGTCGTTTTCTAAAAATGTTGACCGAAGTCAAACTTGGCTTTTTAAGGCTAACTTAAGGAACCAAGTGTTCCGATTTAGCCCAAACGCTTCCAAATCCCAAACCAACCATCCCCGCAAGTCAAGAATCATTAAAATCACATACAAAAAAATTTATTTTAGGGAACGGGGTTCTAAAAGTTAAAATGACCGGTTGGGTCATTACATGATCATGGATTGCACCGTATTGGAAATTTTAAAGATATTATTACGGATTTTTTAAACTTCATCTTCTGCTATTTAATTGAGGGGGAAAAACTATGACTTCAAAAAAAAATTAAAATGAGAATTTATTTAGTATTTATTGTTGGCTTCTGACAGCGGTGTCCGGCGCCATCACGACCTTTATGGATTTTGGGTTGTGACATTTATTGAAAGAATTATATTTAAAAAATATTTATTTGAGGAATTTATATTGGAAAGAGATTTATTGAAAGAATTATATTTGAAGAATATTTATTTGAGGAATTATAATTGAGAGAGATTTGTTGGAAGGATTATATGTGAAATATATCTATTTGAAGGACTTGATTTAGTTGAGTGTACTTGTATTTATCAATTGTCGAGCAATATTAATGGTTGATTCGTATTTCCCTTATTGTTATTTGTTTTCTATTATTTTGTATACTATATTGCACAAGTTATTAGACTAGTGAGTGTCTTGATTGTACCTTGTCTCTACTCCACTGAGGTTAGTCTTGATACCTACTGGGTACCGACTGTGGTGTACTCATACTACACTTCTGCACATTTTTGTGCAGAGCCAGGTATTAGAGCTATCGGACTCGAACAGAGTTAAAGTGGGGTCACAAGGATTCGAGGTAGAGTTGCTTGGTCGTCGCAGTTCCCGGGAGTCTTTTCATTTTTTATGTACTGTTAATTATTATTCAAACAATATTAAGTATTCGATCTTTGAGATCATTTCATGTATTCAGTTAGAGTTCGTGACTCAGTATTACCAGTCTTGGGTGGTTTTCATATTTGTTTCCGCTATTGCTTTTGATTTCCTATTTAATTCTTATAAAAAATGGCTTGAAATGTAATTGTAATCAAGTTAGTATTTATTGTTGGCTTGCCTGACAGTGATGTCTGGCGCCATCATGACCTTTATGGATTTTGGGTCATGACAATATGGTATCAGAGCACTAGGTTCACTTAGGTCTCACAAGTCATGAGCAAGTCTAGTAGAGTCTTGCGGATCGGTACAGAGATGTCTGTACTTATCTTCGAGAGGCTACAGGACTGTTAGGAATACTTCCCTTTTTGATTCCTCATCGTGCGATTCGATTCCTTTGAGGCTTATGACTTTATTTCTTCCTATTCAATCTTATGCGACGTGAAACGCTTGTTATAAATTAGGGATCGAGGAAATTTTTAATGGTACTACATATGTAGTGCAAGATGCTTCTCACTGTGCAATTAATTGGGCTATTGTTGTCGCCTTGCGGAAGGCCACTCTGTCATTTCAAGTTAAATATCAGTACTACCTAAGGTTTTGAGATTTGGCATTGATTTTTATGACGATTCGTGCGTTATTATCGCACAGTGTTTATGTAATGGTAAAATACATGTCTATGTGTCTTGGCAGTAAACGACTTGAAGGAAGGTTTTTCTCAATACATGATTCAGAGGTTCCGTGTTTTATTTCCAGCAGAGAAAAGGCAATCGGACTATGAATGTTTAGGTTTGGGTTGATGGAGTAACGAAGCTTGATATTTTCGAGCGTGGTAGAGTTCCCAATTGTGATGTGGTGTCATTGCCTTATTAAATGCGTTAAGGTTCGCCGGTGTTATGATTTTCTTCAACTCGCCTTCACAGAGGGTTGTTAGGAATTGGTGTAGGGGAAGTAGTTGTTAGAGATTGCGGTGTGCAGTGGTTCAGGATTGAAGCGGTGTTCCTAGTATTGATGGCTCGAGAAGGATGATCCTCAGAAAGGTTTAAAGTTGGTAACGACCTATTGGTTCAAGTGCTACAGAAATGGATTTTGAGTTAAGGCAACAACTGGGCAGCAAAAGATGAGGAAGGACATGTGGAAGGTGTCTTGTGGTGGTTAAGTTCTTAGGAGGCCAAGTGTGAGAAACAGAAGTCGAGTAGTTGCTTAAAGGAGAGGGTTTGACCAAAGTGGAAGAGTGTCAAGGTAGTATATGGGTTATGTGGTAGGATAACTACACGGCTTGAGGAAAGTTTGAAGTGATTTGGAATTCATGGTGGACAGTGACTAGGTCTACGGGCTTAATTTGGAATATTGGCTACTATATTGAGGAAGATTGGATGTGACATGAGGGAGTTGCTTGATATGAAGAAGGATACAACATGACTTTGGATTGGAATGTATTGTCGCACCTTTAGTTGACGTCCATGAGGAGTGAACGTACTGGTGCAGCTGGTGAATGAGCTTGGACTTAGGATGATCTACTGATTTCGTAGTAATTTCACCTAGTGCAGCGACATTGGAATATGTCAGCACGTAATTTTCGCAGGTGGGTTATCTCCCGTGAGCAGGTTAGCGGTCGCGTGGTGTTGACGAAGCTTCTGCGAAGAACTCTACTGGCTACCCGGTAAGAGATTTAATATGTAAATGTGGCTAGTGGTTCGGAGTGTTTATTAAAGGTTAGAAGAAGGATTTCGAGAAATTTGGGCGAGTTGCATGTGCAGGTCAATGATGAAGAAAGAATCTCGATGGATTCCAGAATTTTGTAATTGTAGCTTCAAGCTAAGTGGGAGAGCCCCACCGTCTATGATTGGATTGCGTAGTGTCAACTTGTACGGTTTCTGGTTATCGGTGTATTGGCGGGTCATTACGACTAAGGAAAAAAAACATCGGTGGTAATTTGAGCAAAGGATTTGAGGAATGTGTGCCGTATTTGGCCTTATTGATTCATGTTCAGGCTTTGGGAAGACTCAGAGTTTATGCTTCGTGTAGATGTAATACACAGGGAAAGTAAGATAGTTAGATATTTCCTTGAGAGAGTGTCCATGTGCTAGCAGGGCCTTAGAGTTGATAATGTTTGGGAACAAGTCAGAGCAAGTGACTCTCAATAATGGTCTTAGTGGGTCCAAAAAAAAAAAAAAAAAAAAGTGCGGTGCCTAAGGATCTTGAGTCCGTAGTATGGTTGAGTATCGAACTTTTGCATTAGATTATGAAACGGGACTTGGAGTACTCTGCGTTATCTTCAGGTTGTGGTGTAGCATTAGAGAAATGGAAGAAAAATAACTTCAGATTCATAAAAGAAGTATCAGAATGGGTGTACCAGTTGAAGATGTAAAAGTGCACACAAGGAGGGGTATGAGATGATTCGTGGGTTTTGAAACAGCGTGGTCTCGTGAAATAAGGTTACTCGGGATGAGTGCTGATTTGAGTTCGTGATGTAATGAATGGAGCTATTATTAATTCTAAGGCAAGTTGAGAATAAATTGAGGAAAAAAATACGGGTCGGCTAACAATGGTTGAATTGGCATAATGGTGGCAATGATCAGTTCCTTCAGCACATTGAGTTATGCATGTGATTTGTGGCGGTACGAGCGAGGCTTGATGGCCGCCATAATTGATTTTTATTTGGAGGAATTCAAGTATTATGGCATGTTATGTGTAGATGGATCCCGGGAGAGTTATGGTAGTTTAGACCACTAATTGAGGAGTTTATTTCCTGCGGATATGGGAATTCAGTCGCGTGTTGCAATGGTTCTCCTAAATTGAGTGAAGCAAAAGGTTGCTATATGATGAAGTGCTGGGTCTATTAGTGGTTCAAGAGTTATGATGAAATTCTTATACTCTTGCGTATTTGCATGCTAGGTACAGGGAACGACATGGAAATTTGGAAGTTAAGGATCGAGGTTGCAGTTCGGTTTTGACAAGAATGTTACAAGCTCGGACGAGCAGGAAAAGGATTTAGATGTTTAAAGTAAGATGGTGTTGTTTTCGGCATCACCTAAGGTCGATGTCAGGTGTAAGAGACCTTGTGTATTGATTTGTGGATTCTTGATATGCTTTACAACATTAGTGTGACCGGTGGCATGGATGTGCAGACTTATTACCTGGTGCAGAAGGTCGTAGAAGCGTGTCCCACAGAAAGATTGTGTAAGAGTGGCATGTAGTAAATTGATTGAGTGAAGACTGAAACCAAGTATGAAGATTATGGTAATATCGCTGATTCGAGAATTTATGCCTGAAGAGCGCTCGGTTCATTTGGTTGTGGACTATGGAAGTTTGTTCCGGTTATGATGGATGTTCTTGTGTGTTATGGGAAAAAGGGTTATTATGGATCCTTGAAAGGTTATTAGCCTAGTACGGTGTGATCAGAATCGGCTTGAGGTCTATGGATGGACTTAAATATGAATGTGGGCTCTATATCAGGCCGGATGTGTTCATTTCAGCATAAGCACTCCCTATGGAGGAGTATTCAAACGTTAGATGTCGTTTCGTCGTCGGTTATTTCATGTAATACTATATTGTGCCGTGTGAGTTGTGAAACGGCTTGATAAATTTCTTATGTGTTGAGGTTCCGCGTAGCGATGGTGTTATGTGAGGATGGCTCTCGAGATTTAGATCACATATCGCACCATAGTTGTGCTCGAATTTTGTAGCGTACGACGCTGTCAGTCCTCCTAGTGATGGTATCATGCACTTAGCGTGCTTGTGTCCGATATTCGGATATTTTGCAGTAATGAGCATTCTAGCTCGGTAAGTATTTCCTTATAGATTCTTTTTGTGCGGATCGGGTGGCACGCCACCACTGGTATGTTGTTTGGATCGGATTGCACGCCGCAACAGTGTGATGTCGAGTACAGTCCCCTATATTCTATTTTGTGTGTTTTGTGTCCCATTTTCTGAGGAAGGTTCATGACACCTTTTCAGTTGTCTAATTAGTCACATGGGTTGAATAATCTTTTCCAGAGTTCGTTTTCCTTATGTATCGCAATCGAGTCCGTAGATTATTAGCAAATTGTGTCGTCATATGAGGCTTTTTTATCGTGTCTGAGGTGGCTTATTGCCTAAGCAACTTATACTGGGTGAGACGAGATTATTGGATCCGGGATCAGTGCGATCGGATTATATGAAGAATAATGAAGAGCAAATACCATTAATTGGTCCATAATGAGGCAATGGTTCTTGTCAGAAG
Organism: Nicotiana tabacum; assembly: GCF_000715075.1. Classification (NCBI taxonomy): domain Eukaryota; kingdom Viridiplantae; phylum Streptophyta; class Magnoliopsida; order Solanales; family Solanaceae; genus Nicotiana; species Nicotiana tabacum. The sequence continues at coordinate 67,360,426 of NC_134098.1, forward strand.
GAGAAACTCAATAATTTGTTGACTCGGCAGTTGGTTATGAATTTCTACACATTTCTTCCATTGTGGAAGAATTTCCAGAGTTGAAACAGGACTTATATGTATCATGAGATGTGTTCTGAACATCAGATTCGTGGAATTTTGGCTATTGTTATCGGAGGATGTTATTATGGTCATGTGAATGGTGCGGTGCATGGTCTAAATTCAACAAAGGTATGCAATCCTGTATTGGTGCATCGTGTAGTGATTGATACGGTGTTCATAGGTTAGAAACTGGCATGGTGGAGAATTCTAGATGTTAGAATTGGGCTCTAAGGCTTATTTGCCTAAATAAAAGGGAGAATCTTCAGATTGGCTCGAGCTAATGTGCTCAATTGGGTGTGGTAGCACGGGTAGGCGCTCGAAATGTTAAACAATGATGTTTGGACAACTACATAACAATCCTTAGCACGTTCGAGGACGAACGTATATTTACGTGGGAGAGAATGTAATGACCCAACCGGTTTTTTTGACTGTTAGAACCCCGTTCCCCTAAATAAGACTCCTCGTATGTGCTTTTAATGATTTATGACTTGCGAGGATGGTAGGTACGGGACTTGGAAGTGTTCTGGTTGAAATCGGAACACTTGGTTCCTTAAGTTGGCCTTAAAGTGTTAAGTTTGACTTCGGTCAACATTTTGAGAAAACGACCCCGGAATCGGGATTTGACGGTTCCAATAGCCCCGTATGGTGATTTTGGACTTAGGAGCATGTTCGGAATTTTATTTGAAAGTCCGTAGTTAAATTAGGCTTGAAATGGCTAAAACAAGAATTTAAGTTAGGAAGTTTGACCATGGAGTTGACTTTTTGATATTGGGTCGGAATCCAGTTCCAAAAATTTTCATAGCTCTGTTATGTCATTTATGATTTGTGTGCAAAATTTGAGGTCAATCGGACTTGATTGGATAGGTTTCGGTACCTAATGTAGAAGTTTGAAATCTTAAGTTTCATTAAGCTTGAATTGGAGGATGATTCATAGTATTAGCATTGTTTTGTGTGATTTGAAGGTTCGACTAAGTTCGTATGATGTATTGGGACTTGTTGGTATAATTGGTTGAGGTCCCGAGGGGCTCGGGTGAGTTTCAGACGACTAACGGATCACTTTTGGCCTTTGGGAGACTGCTGATAGCTGCTGGTATTTTTCTTCTGATTTCCTTATACGCGATTGCGTAAGTTGGTCTACGATCGCGTAGGGTAATTTGGGCAGAGGTGAATTTGTTCTACGCGATCGTGTGAATGGGGTTGCGACCGCGTAGGCTTAATTTGGGCAGCTGGAAATATGTTCTATGTGATCACGTGGGCACGTCCGCGATCGCGTAGGTTAGGCCAGCTTGTGCATCGCGATCGCGTGTCGTTGTTTGCGATTGCGTAGGGGAAACTGGGGAGGAGCTGGGCCACGCGCTTAAGGCTTCGCGATCGCGTGAAGAGGTTTGCGATCGCGTAGGTTTGCGGAGTCAGTGCTTCGCGATCGCGTGGGACTTTATGCGATCGCGTAGGGTTATCTTCTGGGCAGTAAAATTTGTGCTGCGCGATCGTGTGAGGAAGTTCGCGATTGCGTAGAAGGAATCACTGGGCAGAGAGTTTAAGTTCTGAAAATAGGACTTCATCCCATTTTTCATTTTTAACGATTTGGAGCTCGGATTTGGACGATATTTGGGAGATTTTCAGAGGAAACAACGGGGTAAGTGTTCTTAACTCAATATTGGTTAAATTACCTAAATCCATCACTGATTTTATCATTAATTGGTGAATTGAGTTGAAAAAAGTTTGAAAACCCTCTTGGATAGATTTGAGGATTTGAGGGTCGAATTGTTATCGAAATTTAGAAATTTTGCTATGGGTAGACTCGTGGTTGAATGAGCGCTCATATTTTGTAACTTTCGCCGAATTTCTGAGACGTGGGCCCCACAGACGCTTTTTAAATTAATTTCGGACTTTTATTGAAAAATGTAGTATTTTCTTATAGAATATATTTCTATAATATTTAGTGATAGTATCGAATTATTTTGGCTAGATTCGAGCTAGACAGAGTTGGATAATCATGGAAAAGACCTTCTAGTGGATTAAATTGGAGCAAATTGAGGTAAGTCTCTTGTCTAATCTTGTGAGGGAAAAATTACCCCATAGGTAATTAAAGTAATAATTGTTGCTAATTGTGGGGCTACGTACGCACGAGGTGATGAGAGTCCCTGCGCAGCTACTATCAATGCTAAAGTCCGGGTAGTTTAGGACTCAAAGCATGAATTACTTGTGTAAATTATATATATATATATATATATATATATATATATATATATATATATATATATATATATATATATATATATATATATATATATATATATATATATATATATATATATATATATATATATATATATATATATAAAGATGAAAATCTCATATGCTTAATTTTCTGTTTAAATTAATTAATTGTTAAAAGAAATTGTTCATTCCTCTCGAATTGATCTTATAATAAATATACTCTCCTTCCGGAGGTACATAAGAAAATGTCCTCCTTTCTTGTGGAGCGGGCCGAACGCCTTGGCAGGATAGATGCATCTATGGATCGTGCCGCACGTCCCTCGACAGTGTACACGACACTCTAGATCAGGCCGTACGACCTCGGCAGAAATCGTACTTAATAATAATAATTACACGATACTTTGATAGTTTATTTCAGTTTTTGAAGCTAATTGATAAATTGAAAATCTTTGGAATTTAATGAATTATTATCCCTGCTTGTTAAGGAATTATTGTTATTCCTGTAAATGAGACTAATGGATAAATTGGAAGTTTATTGGGAATTGAAGAAATTTAATTAATATATTGAGAATTTTCGAATTTGAAGGAATTTAATTATTTCTGCTGGTTCAATAAAAATTATTGTTAACTCTGTGAATCATGTTGATAAAAATATTTCTGCTTTTATGTTACTTATTATTATTGACCCTTAGTGAGTGTCAAGGTCGACCATCTCGTCTCTACCTCTTCGAGATTAGGCTTGATACTTACTGGGTACACGTTATTTACGTACTCATGCTGCACTTGCTGCACATTTTATTGTGCATGTACATATATATCTAGCGGCCTTGTGGGCGCAGAGGTATGGTTAATAATTGTGGGGACATAGGTGAGCTGCATTATGTATTACGATCCGCGACCAACAGAGTCTCCTTCAGAGTTATTATATTTTTCCTATCTAATTTGTATTTCGGACAGATGCTGTATTTTATTTTAACTCCCTAGTAAATGATCATGCACTTGTGACACCGGATTTTGGGATGATCATGGGTTGCACCGTATTGGAAATTTTAAAGATATTATTACGGATTTTGTAAAGTTCATCTTCTGCTATTTAATTGAAGGGGGAAAACTATGACTTCAAAAAAATATTAAAATGAGAATTTATTTAGTATTTATTGTTGGCTTGCCTGACAGCGGTGTTCGGTGCCATCACAACCTTTATGGATTTTGGGTCGTGACATTTATTGAAAGAATTATATTAGAAGAATATTTATTTGAGGAATTTATATTTGAAAGAGATTTATTGAAAGAATTATATTTGAAGAATATTTAGTTGAGGAATTATAATTGAGAGAAATTTGTTGGAAGGATTATATGTGAAAGATATCTATTTGAAGGTCTTGATTTAGTTGGGTGTACTTGTATTTATCAATTGTTGAGCAATATTAATGGTTGATTCGTGTTGCTTTTATTGTTATTTGTTTCCTATTATTTTGTATACTATATTGCACAAGTTATTAGACTAATGATTGTCTTGACTGTACCTCGTCTCTACTCCACTGAGGTTAGTCTTGATACTTACTGGGTACCAACCGTGGTGTACTCATACTACACTTCTGCACATTTTTGTGCAGAGCCAGGTATTGGAGTTATCGGACTCAGATAGAGTTAAAGTGGGGTCGCAAGGATTCGAGGTAGAGCTGCTTGGTCGTCACAGTTCCTTGGAGTCTTTCTATTTTTTTTTTGTACTGTTAATTATTATTCAAACAGTATTGAGTATTCGATCTTTGAGATCATTTCATGTATTCAGTTAGAGTTCGTGACTCAGTATTACCAGTCTTGGGAGGTTTTCATATTTGTTTCCGCTATTGGTTTTGATTTCCTATTTAATTCTTATAGAAAAATGGCTTGAAATATAATTGTAATCGGCTTACCTAGTCTTAGAGATTAAGTGCCATCACGACGCCTGTGGTGGGATTTTGGGTTGTGACAACGCCTCAATTCGTGCTCTCAAAAGCCCCAAAGTGAAAATGAGATCAAACCCTAGTAATTTTTCATTTTCTGCCTAGTGATCTCACTTCTGCGAGGGATCCACCGCATATGTGGTTCTGCACCTGCGGAAAAACCATCGCAGGTGCGGACTTCACTTAAGCCCTCAAAGTTCGCTTCTGTGAACAAGGGCTGCACCTGCGCGCCTGCTTCTGCGCTCCATCCTCCGCTCCATCCTCCGCTCCTGCGAGACTCTGACCGCATTTGCGGTCCCAGCTGGAAAGGCCCATAATCGCTTCTGCGGCTCTATGGCCGCTTATGCGGGGTCGCACCTGCGGCCCAAAGTGCACAGGTGCGTTTACACTAGGTGCAGTAAACTTCTACCAATCCAACACAACTCCAAATGATCCGTTAACCATCCGAAATCAACCAGACGCCCCCGGGACCTCAACCAAGTATACCAACCAGTCCTAAAATATCATACGAACTTAGTCGAGCTTCACTTAAGCCCTCAAAGTTCGCTTCTGTGAACAAGGGCTGCACCTGCACGCCTGCTTCTGCGCTCCATCCTCCGCTCCTGCGAGTCCGCTCCTGCGAGACTCTGACCGCATTTGCGGTCCCAGCTGGAAAGGTCCATAATCGCTTCTGCGGCTCTATGGACGCTTATGCGGGGTCGCACCTGCGGCCCAAAGTGCGCAGGTGCGTTTACACTAGGTGCAGTAAACTTCTACCAATCCAACACAACTCTAAATGATCCGTTAACCATCCGAAATCAACCAGACGCCCCCGGGACCTCAACCAAGTATACCAACCAGTCCTAAAATATCATACGAACTTAGTCGAGCTTTCAAATCACATCAAACAACGCTAAAAACACAAATTGCTCTCCAATTCAAACTTAATAAATTTTGAAACCTCAAACTTCTACAACCTATGCCGAAACCTATCAAATCACGTCCGATTGACCTCAAATTTTGCATACAAGTCAAATTCGATATTATGGACCTACTCAAACTTCCAAAATCGGAATCCGACCCCGATATCAAAAAGTCCACTCCCGGTCAAACTTCCCAAAAATTCAACTTTCGCCATTTCAAGCCTAATTCAGTTATAGACCTTCAATTCACAATTCGGACACGTTCCTAAGTTCAAAATCACCCAACGAAGCTAACAAAACCGACGAAACTCTAATTCCGGAGTCGTCTCCACACAGTTTCAACTACGGTCAAAATCTTAGAACTTAAGCTTCCGTTTTAGGGATTAAGTGTCCCAAATTACTCTGAAATCACAAACAAAACCTCCCAGGAAGTCACATAAGTAGAAAAGTACATGGGGAAAGCAGTAATTAGGGGATCAGCGCTAATACTCTCAAATCGACCGGCCGGGTCGTTATAATTTTTTATATAATTAAAATATCTAAATTAATGATTCTAACAAGAATTAATTTTTGGGGTAAGAACAAATCTTAACCACTCGGAAAAATGGCAAATGGATTACTATGCGAAAGAATATACATAAAGTATAACTAATTCCGCTTCTTATATATATGCTTAAATTTAAATTTAAATAGTGAGAGAATATAGATATCTATATCTATATTATATTAAAAAGAGGGTAGTCAATATTAAGCTAAGTGGCTTACTGAAAACAAATGACTTGGTACTTTTAGGACAAAATCTAAAAATATTTAGACAAAATTTAATAAGAATTAAGGCAAATCATATTAATTTAAAGTTGTAAATCAATTCAGATTGACTCCTATTTTTATTGTAAATAGATTCCAAAACTAAAAAAAATTAGAATTTCTATTTTAATAATTATTTAATAACCACATGATTTGTTTTCTTCCATTTCATAATTTTTTATTTTTAGAAACATTATGTAGAAAGAATGATAGTGGAACTAATGTTGTAAAATTTGAGATAAGACTTTTTTCTAAAAAGTAATATGATTAAAAATTCATACTTTGAAATTTGAGTAATTGAGTCAAAATTACTATTGAAATAATTTTTATTTTTATTTGTATTGTATTAGAATGAGTATGATAAAAATGGATATTAAATTTAAACAAGCTAATGAAAAGTCACATGACAATGTAATAATATTAAGTGTTGAATAATATAATAGCAACATCAAGGAATAAATAGAGAAAAAAAATCAAAAATTTCATCATACAAAAGAAGAAGGATAAAACTTATTTAAATTTAAGATGAGAAAATTTTGTTTAAATATGATAAGAAATGACATGCATGTGGATAAGGCCACATAACCAAAGTCTAACAGATAAAAGAAAAAATTAAAAGTATTGAATAATAAAATAAATTAGATATAATGTGAGGATATTTTTACTAAGAATTACTTTAGAAAATAAAATAAAGTAAGTATACACAACTTAAAAATATTATTAAAAATTTAGGTAATTTAAGTATTTCAATCAATAGTTTAAAAATAAAATAAATATTTAATTTAATTTTAAAAAATTACATATCTATCTATATTATATTAAAAATAGTAGTGGATACAAATATTAAAAAAAGTCAAAAGTTAATAAAAACTCGCATGAAAACGTGATAATATAATATATTAGATAACATTATAACAAAAGTAAGAAAAATAATTAAAATTCAACTAAAAGGAAAAGACTATTTGAACTTGCGATTAGAAAGATTTTAAAGTTATGATGAGAATTCTCAAAATACAGATATGACAAAAAAATTAAAGTCTTGCTAGATAAAGAAAAAGAAAAATTGATACCATATTAAAAATTTAAGTATACTAAATAAATATCTCATGTAGGTAATTTTACTAATGAAAAAAGCCAAATCTGTATCTTAAAACTAAAGAGAGAAAAATATTTAATTATATATAATACAAAAAATAATTAAAAATTGATACCATATTAAAAATTTAAGTATACTAAATAAATATCTCATGTAGGTAATTTTACTAATGAAAAAAGCCAAATCTGTATCTTAAAACTAAAGAGAGAAAAATATTTAATTATATATAATACCAAAAATAATTATAAGACATTTCAATAGATTTGAAATATTATAAAAGAGCTTATGTAGTAATTTTTAGACTAATTCAAAGTTATATTTTAAAATAAAATGTGATATTATTTTGAGTATAGATAAAATATTTATGTAAAAAGCTAATTAAAATTTCTTAGTAGGAAGAGAATCTATAAAGAGGAAAATAGAGATAGTGCGAGGATACTTATATTTTAAATTTATTTAAAAATAAATAAATTAAATTATTAATAATATTCAAAACTATTATTGGTAGATTTAAATGATAAAGGAGTTCCGAGTATGAGGATAATAGTGTAAAAATATATTAAATTTCAAGATTAAAAAATTATATTTATTGATTATTATTAAAAGGGTAATAAGAAAAATATTAAGTCAATTCATAAGCTAATAAAAGATCACATTACAGTATAACAATATTAAGTAATAAATAATACAAAAACTATAAGCAGGGAACAATAAAGAGAGAAAATATTTATCTAAAAATATAGAAGGATAAGACTTATTTGAATTTGAGATGAAAAATAAAGTGGTAGTAATAATATTTTTTAAAATAATATGATTTAATGGGCTCAAACTAGACATATCACAACATTATATGTTTAGTATTCTTATATTGACCATAAAGCAAAATACAAATGCCAAAATCAAGGGGTTGGGTTATTACGGATATAAAAAAAACGTTATTCACTATGAGATTTGAAAAATGGGTTCATGTTGTGCTTCTTAATTAATATCTAATAATCATTTATAATTTTTATATTGAAGGTTTAATTTTAAGGTTATTTGCACATAATCCAAATAACCCAAATCATAATTTGACATGTTTCATGTCCGCGCATCGTGTGGGTACTAATACTAATCTATATAAATAGTAGAATCATGTCACTATTTGTCACGACCCGAAATTCCCACCGTCGGGACCGTGATGACGCCTAACATTTCACTTGTTAGGCAAGCCAACGTTAGAGAATCATTAAACCAAATCCTTATTTTCATTCAGCAAATAACAATAATTAGCTAAGATGAAATATAATAAGTGCGAGATAATATAAAAATTGTATTAATTACTACCACATGGATCTGAAGTCACAATTGACGAGTATTCTAGAATTTATTACAAGTAATAGTCTGAAAGAAATACAACTGTCTGAATGAAAGAAACAGTAGAACAGAAAGATTGACGGGGACTTCAAGGTCTGTGAACGCCGACAGATCTACCTTGAGTCTCTAGATAGTGGTCCAATAGCAAAATCTCGATCAACCCGAGCCAGTACCAAAATTTACACAGAAAGTGCAGAGTGCAGTATCAGTACAACCAACCCCATGTACTGGTAAGTGTCGAGCCTAACCTCGACGAAATAGTGACGAGGCTAAGGCAAGACACCTACAAATCAACCTGTACAATTTAACAATGTATATATAAATAACAGTAATGAAGAACTAGACAGAAAATATCGGGAGGGAGAAACATGTTGGGGGGAAATACGAGATAAGGAACTACATCAGAATGATAACTGGAACAACCAATATACTATGAATCAACAGAAACAACGAATACAGTAAAGGAAAAATGCACGGCATCACCCTTCGTGCTTTTACTCTCAATCTCACCATAAAAATAATAGAAACGGCACGATATCACCCTTCGTGCATTAACTCTCATATCATGGCACGACATCACCCTTCGTGCATTAACACTCACAATATGGCACGGCATCATCCTTCGTGCTTTTACACTCACAATATGGTACGACATCACCCTTCGTGCATTAACACTCACAATATGGCACGGCATCACCCTTCGTGCATTAACACTCATAATATGGCATGGCATCACCCTTCGTGCATTAACACTCTCACTTACCATAATGCAATGAATAAATAACAACAGGGAGATAGAATAACAAGTACAAGCTTTACTTCAACATTTGATTCTACAATATTAATCTCAACTTTGAAATAAATACTCAATTATCACCAGAAGATCCGCAAGCATGATAAGAACGATTAATTTAACGACATTACACTAAACCTGTAGCAATTAGGCATGAGAAAGAGACAATATAAGAAAAATGGGAGAAACAAGGAAAACAGATAAATTGGCGGCGCATAAGTACTCGTCACCTCACATATACACCGCTCACATGAATTTCACATAGCAAATAATCTGAGGTTCCTAATTCCCTCAAGTCAGGGTTAACCACGATACTTACCTTGCTCCGAAGGCCACGTAATTCTCAATCATAACTTTTCCTCTAGAATTAACCTCTAAACCACTCGTATCTATTTATAAATGACTCGATAATATCAAATATTGTTAAAGGAATCAATTATATTGTATAAATTAAATTTCCTAAATTTTCCTCCAAAAAGTCGAAAATCGACCCCGGGTCCGCTTGGTCAAAATCCGAAGTTCAGACCAAAATTCATTTACCCATTCACCCTCGAGCCCGGATATATAATTAATTTTGGAATCCGACCTCAAATTGAGGTCTAAATCCCCAAATTTTCGAAATTCCTAGTTTCTACCCAAACCCCTAATTCTACCATGAAAACTCTAGATTTTAGGTTGAAAATTCATGAAATGTAATGGATAATTGAAAGAAAATGGTTTAGAATCAATTGCCAACACTTTGGGGAAGAAAATATCTCTTGAAAATCGCCTCTAGATCGTTTGGTTTTTGAGAAAATGAGTTAATGGCCAATTCCCTTTTTTGGATTCTGTTAAGTGTTGGGCGACAGTGTCCATCGCGATCGCGTGAACACTGTCGCGTTCGCGAAGAGCAGCCTCTTAAGGACTTACGCGATCGCGGGAGGCTTTACGCGTTCGTGAAGGCTTAGCCCGCCTTGCCTTCGCGTTCGCGAGACAAGGCACGCATTCGCATAGAGTTTCCCAGGTCCCCTGCCCATCCTAGCTAAAGCTACGCGTTCGCGTTCGACGGGTCACGTTCGCGTAGAGCAACTCCCCCCAATGCTCCGCGTTCACGACTATGGTCTCGCGTTCTCATAGAGTAAAATCCTCCCCAACCCAATTCCCCTTTCGCGATCGCAAGAGTGACTACGCGATCGTGAATCACAACATAGCAGACACCAGATACATCAAAAATACCAGATTTTCTAAGTCCAAAACATCCCGTAGCCTATCCGAAACTCACCCGAGCCCTCGGGGATCCAAACCAAACATGCACACAAGTCTAAAAATATCATATGAACTTGCTCATGCGATCAAATCGCCAAAATAACACCTAGAACTACGAATTTAGTACCAAATCGAATGAAATTTTCAAGAAAGCTTTAAAATTCCTATTTCCAAAACCGGACGGCCGAATCACGTCAAATCAACTCTGTTTCTCATCAAATTTTACAGATAAGTCATCAATATTATATTGGACCTATACCGGGCTACGGAACCAAAATACGGACTCGGTATCAATAAGGCCAAACATCAACCAATTCTTAAAAATAATTAATTTCCAAACGTTTAAATTTTCATCAAAAATTCATAACTCGAGTTAGGGACCTCCGAATTCGATTACGTGCATACGCCCAGGTCCCATAATTCGATACGGACCCACCGGGACCGTCAAAATACAAATTCGGGCCCGTTTACCAAAATTATTGACTGAAGTCAACTAAAATCAACTTTTAAGGCAAAAATTCAACATAAAAGTTTTTCGAAAATATGCCCGGACTGCGCATGCAAATCGAAGAGGATAAAAATGAGATTTTTAAGGTTTAAGAGCACAAATTCGAGTTCTAAAACATAAGATGACTTTTTGGGTCATCTAGAAGTAGCACAAAATTAATGAAAAGATTGCTAAGTAATTCGTGGTTCAAATTGTACTTTCTATCCAACTGAAGTGGTCATTACTACTATTATTTAAGGAACTTCCAAAGGGTTAACTCCAAATTCCAAACTCATAATTAAGTTTGGTAAAGCCGTAATCTGTCGATCATTAATGTTATGTATGGTTCTAATTAATGCCACGACGCCTTAAAATCAAAGACACATTCATTCAATGAAACATAGGCACGCCTACAAGCTACTACTCAATCTGTTACGATTACATAGTGCAGAATTCTTATATTCATGAATCATAAGTGACTATCAGCTAGTCAAATCAGCATATTTAACATTTAGTTGATTTTAAGAGAAGATATCCTAGCGTTATCTGTCAGTGTATATTAAATAAGCTCAAGTACTTCTTGTTTATTCAGGAAAAAGAACCACCCAGTTGGTCCTGGATGCATGATAAACAGCTAAAAATGTATATTTGGGTAATTTCATCTCATAACTTGTGTGGTTGAGGAGATTACATGAGTTTTTGTAGTGAATTATGCTCATTACGTGCATTCTTATATGTAGGAAGCCAAGAGTAAAAAATAGAGGTGATTTGAGCAATAATGAAGCTAAAAGGGAATTACTGAAGAAATAAAAGGAAAATCATGACCCAGACAGTGAAGTAACTACCCATAGCACAGGAAAAGCACAGAAAAATTGTGACCGATGCAGTGAAGTTACTTCCCATAGCACAGGAAAAGCACAGGAAAATCTAAAATTTCAACCAGATCCTAAACACAGCTTTAGCACAAGTACAAATTCGCATGCGTTTTATCTTGAGGGACAACTTAGTCATTTGGTTTAGGGACGTGATATAAAAGCTTCTAACCCTTATTTCAGCCGCATTCTTGGCCTGAGAAAGCAATGAACACCATTGTTGAAGTAAAAATTAAGCCCGAAAGATCCTCAAGTCCATTCCACAAGACGAATCGAATAATATTTTTGTACTTTTCTATCTTTATTTCTATGGATATTGGTATGACAATGGTTTATGCGTTTTTTAGTGTTAGTATGCGTAGCTAAACCTTTCTTCTAGGGTTTTTGTCACGATCCAATTTTACATATAGGTCGTGATGACGCCCAACACTACAGCTAGGCAAGCCAACTAGTAGTTTAAACATACATCAATTATTTTCAGAATAATTTTTTAAGTAATTTTATTATTTTACTAGCAATATTAAAGAAAATAAAAAAGATACCAATTAATTTAAATCCAAAAAAAAAATCAACTCCCAATTCTACCATTGTGTATGCCAAGACCTAGTGTCACAAGTGTATGAGCATCTAGTATATTATACAAAACTCTAAATACTGTCTGAAATAAAATAGACAGAATACAAATACAAGAAGAAGCACTGGTAGCTCCAGAACGGCTCAGAAAGGCAGCTCACCACTAGGCCTCAGGATAACACGGGTGTGCGATAATAGGGCCTCCACTAGTGCCTGCCTCATATCCTGCACAAAAAGTGCAGCAAGTGTAGCATGAGTACGTAAACAACGTGTACCCAGTAAGTATCAAGCCTAATCTCGAAGAGGTAGAGACGAGATGGCCGACTTTGACACTTACTATGGGTCAGTAATAATAATTGAAATAAAACTAGAATATCTAAATCAACATGATTCACAGAGTTAACAATAATTTATTTAACCAGCAGAAATAATTAAATTTCTTCAAATGCAACAATTTTCAAACTATTAATTAAATTCGCAAACTGCAATTGAAATGCCAAGGTATCGTATAATTATTATTATTAGGCACGATTTCTGCCGAGTTCGTGCGACCCGATCCAGAGTGTCGTGTACACTATTGAGGGACGTGCGGCGCGATCCATAGATGCATCTATACTGCCTAGGCGTTCGACCTGCTCCACAAGAAAGGAGGACATTTTCTTATGTACCTCCGAAATGAGAGTATATTTATTATAACATAAATTCGAGAGGTTATCTTTTAACAATTATTTAATTTAAACAAAAAATTAAGCATATGAGATTTCCATCTCTTACTATATTTTCCTAACAATTCACAATATATACCAAATAATTTAATTACATAACGGATACAATTTACATAAGTAATTCATACTTTGAGTCATAAACTACCCGTACTTTAGCATTAATAGTTGCTACGCACGGACTCTCGTCACCTCATGCATACGTAACCCCCCACAATTAGCAAAAATTATTAATTTAATTACCTATGGGGTAATTTCCCCCTCACAAGATTAGACAAGAGACTTACCTCAATTTACCCAAATTTAATCCAATACAGGGCCTTTTCCACGATTATCCAACTCTGTCTCGCTCAAATCTAGCCAAAATAATTCGATACAATCACTAAATTATATGAATCAATTCCATAAGAAAATACTATATGTTTCAATAAAAATCCGAAATTAATTCAAAAATCGTCTGTAGGACCCACGTCTCGGAATACGCGAAAGTTATGAAATATGAACACCCACTCAACTACGAGTCTACCCATACCAAAATTACTAAATTTCGATAATAATTCGGCCCTCAAATCCTCAATCTATCCAAAAAGGTTTTCAAACTTTTCCAACTTAATTCACCAATTATATGATAAAAACAGTGATGGATTCGGAAAATTTAACCAATATTGAGTTAAGAACACTTACCCCGTTATTTTCTCTGAAAATCTCTCAAAAACCGCCTAAATCCGAGCTCCAAATAGTTAAAAATAAAAAATGGGACGATGTCCCATTTTCAGAACTTAAACTCTCTGCCAAGTGATTTCTTCTACGCGATCGCAAACTTCCTCATGCGATCGCGTAGAACAAATCTTTACTGCCTAGAAAATAACCCTACGTGATCGCAAACAATGCCACGCGAGCGCGATGCACAAGGTTCCAACTCTACGTGATCGCATCCCTCTTCACGCGATCGCATAGAGTAAACGTGTGGCCCAACTTCCTCTCTAGTTTCCCCTACGCGATCGCAAACAATGCCACGCGATCGCGATGCACAGATTGGCTCAACCTATGCGATCGCGGACTTGCCCACGCGATGGCATAGAACAAATTTTTCTGTTGCCCTATTAAGCCTGCGCGATCACAACCGCATTCACGCGATCGCGTAGAACAAAGTCGCCTCTACCCAAATTACTCTACGCGATCGCAGACGAACTTACGCGATTGCGTATAAGGAAAATCAGAAGAAAATACCAGCAGCTATCAGCTATCTCTCAAAGGCCAAAAATGATCCGCTAGCTGTCGAAACTCACTCGAGCCCCTCGGGACCTCAACCAAATATGCAAATAAGTTCCAAAACATCATACAAACTTAGTCGAACCCTCAAATCACACCAAACAACGCTAAAACCACGAATCATCCTCCAATTCAAGCCTAATGAAACTTAAGATTTCTAACCTCTACATTCGATACCAAAACCTATTAAATCAAGTCCGATTGACCTTAAATTTTGCACACAAATCATAAATGACATAACGGAGCTATGAAAATTTTTGAAACTGGATTCCGACCCCGATATCAAAAAGTCAACTCCCCGGTCAAACTTCCAAACTTAAATTCTTATTTTAGCCATTTCAAGCCTAATTTAACTACGGACTTCCAAATAAAATTTCGAACACGCTCCTAAGTCCAAAATCACCATACGAAGTTATTGGAACTGTCAAATTCTGATTCTGGGGTCGTTTTCTCACAATGTTGACCGAAATCAAACGTAGTATTTTAAGGCCAACTTAAGGAATCAAGTATTTCGATTTCAACCCGAACACTTCCAAATCCCAAACCAACCATCCCCGCAAGTCATAAATTAATAAAAGTACATACGGGGAGTTTTATTTAGGGGAACAGGGTTTTAAAAATCAAAATAACCTGTTGGTCATTACTTTCTCCACCTCTTAAACAAATATTCGTCCTAGAACGGGTTTAGAATTGTACCTGGAGTGCTGAATAAGTGTGGATACCTACTCCGCATGTTTTCCTCGGCCTCCCAAGTTGCTTCCTCAACTGGTTGGCCCCTCCACTAGACTTTTACTGCAGAAATCCTCTTGGACCTCAACTAGCAAACCTATTTATCAATAATGGCAACTAGTTCTTATTCATAGCCTAAATCTCATGATTCCCTTCATCGGCGAAACCTTCAAGAGAACTTTTTCACCCATCATAAAGGATAAATCAATGCTTTCTTATCTGTGTAACTCTTCTGTCTGGACTGCGTTGTACAAAGTCGCTCCTGAATAAACTTTACCTTTTTCCAAGGCATCTTTCACCAAATCAGTACCATATAATTTAGCCTCACCGGGCTCAAACCATCCGATGGGCGAACGATATCACCAACCATATAAAGCCTCAAATGGAGCCATCTCAATCACACATGCCCCGAGCATATCCTCCAAAATCTGAATTGTCCGCTCTGACTACCCGTCGGTCTGTGGGTGAAAGGTTGTGCTGAGCTCTACATGGGTCCCCAATTCACTCTGTACTGCTCTCTAGAAATGTGAAGTAAACTGAGGGCCTCTATCTGATATGATAGAAATTGGCACACCGTGCAACCAAACTATCTCCTGAATATAAATATGGTCCAACCTCTCTGAAGTATGTATAGTCACAACCAGAATAAAGTGTGCCGACTTGGTCAACCTACCAACAATGACCCAAACTGCATCAAACTTCCGCAAGGTCCGCGGCAACCCAACTACAAAGTCCATAGTGATGCGTTCCCATGTCTACTTCGGTATAATCATCTGCTGAAGTAGGCCACCAAGCCTCTGTTGCTCATATTTAACTTGCTGGCAATTTAGACACCTAGCTACATACTCAACTATGTCCTTTTTCATTCATCTCCACTAATAATTATGCCTTAAGTCGTGATACATCTTCATAGCACCTGGATAAATAGAATACCGAGAACTGTGTACCTCCTCTAGGATATTTTTCCTCAGTCCATACACATTAGGAACACATAGATGATCCTGGAGTCGCAGAACACCATTCGCTCCAATAGTAATTTCCTTGGCACCACCCCGTAGTACCGTTTCTCGAAGAACCAATAAGTGTGGATCATCATACTGGCGAGCCTTGATCTATTCAAATAGTGAAGACTGAGCTACAACACATGCAAAAACTCGGCTGGGCTCTGAAATATCCAGTCGCACAAGTCTGTTGGCCAAGGACTGGATATCCAAAGCTAATGGCCTTTCTTCTACTGAAATGAAAGCCAAACTACTCATACTCTCCACCTTTCTACTCAAGGCGTCTGTAACCACATTTGCTTTGCCCGGATGATATAGGATAGTAATATCATTATCTTTCAGGAACTCCAGCCATCTGAGCTGCCTCAAATTTAGGTCCCTCTACTTGAACAAATATTGCAAACTGCGATGATCAGTGTAAACTTCACAAGACACCCCATAAAGATAATGCCTCCAAATCTTAAGAGCGTGAACAATCGCAACTAACTCCAAATCATGCACCGGATAATCCTTCTCGTGGGGCTTCAGCTAACGTGAAGAATATGCAATAACTCGCCCTTTTTGCATTAATACAGAACCCAAGCCAACACGTGAAGCGTCACAATACATTGTATACATCTCCGAACCAGAAGGTAACACTAACACTGGTGTTGTAGTCAATGCTGTCTTGAGCTTCTGAAAGCTTGACTCACAATCATCGGACCATTGGAACTGAACACCCTTCTGGGTTAATTTGGTCAAAGGTGCTGCAATAGATGAAAAACCTTCCACAAACCGACGATAATAACTTGCTAAACCCAGAAAACTCCTGATCTCAGTCGCTGAAGTGGGACAATGCCAATTCTGAACTGCCTCAATCTTTTTGGGATCAACTTTAATACTTTCGCCCGATACAATATGTCCCAAAAATGCTACTAACTCTAGCCAAAACTCACATTTAGAGAACTTAGCATATAGTTTTTGTTCCCGCAGCGTCTGAAGCACCACTCTCATATGTTGCTCGTGCTCCTCCTTGTTGCGCAAGTAAATCAAGATGTCATCAATGAAGACAATGACAAACGAATCAATGTATGGCCTGAATACCTTGTTCATCAAATCCATGAATGCTGCCGGGACGTTAGTTAAACCGAAAGATATCACCAAAAATTCATAATGACCATATCTAGTCCGGAAAGTAGTCTTCGGAACATCCGAATCCCGAATCTTCAACTGATGATACCCCGACCTCAAGTCGATCTTAGAGAACACCCTAGCACCCTGCAACTGGTCAAATAGATCATCAATACGCAGTAACAGATACTTGTTCTTAATAGTGACTTTGTTCAATTGTCGATAATCGATACATATCCGCATAGTACCATCTTTCTTCTTCACAAATAATACCGGTGCACCCCAAGGCGATACACTCGGTCTGACGAACCCTTTGGCTAGTAACTCCTCAAGTTGTTCTTTCAATTCTTTCGGAGCCATGCGATATGGTGGGATAGATATAGGCTGGGTATCTGGAGCCAAATTAATACAAAAATCAATATCACGATCTGGTGGCATACCTAGAAGATCTGAAGGAAATACATCAGAGAACTCCCGAACTACAGGCACTGAATCAATAGTCGGAGTCTCTGCAGTAGTATCCCGAACATAGGCTAGATAAGCTAAACAACCCTTCTCAACCATGTGTTGAGCCTTCATAAAAGAAATAACCTGATTAAATGCACTAACAGACGAACCCTTCCACTCCAGCCTAGGCAATGCTGGAATAGCCAAGGTAACAGTTTTGGCATGACAATCTAGAATAGCATGATATGGAGATAACCAATCCATGCCCAGAATAATTTCAAAATCGGTCATCTCAAGCAATAGGAGATCTGCTCTAGTTTCATAACCACAGAATGTAATAATACAGGACTGGTAGATCCGATTCATTACAACAAAATCGCCCACAAGAGTGGACACATAAACGGGAGTACTCAAGGACTCGCGAGAAACACCCAGAAATTGAGCAAATAGAGAGGACACATATGAATATGTAGATCCTGCATCAAATAATACGGAGGCATCTTTGCCGCAAACAGAAATAATACTTGTAATCACGGCATCCGAGGCCTCTGCATCCGGTCTGTCCAGAAAAGCATAAAACCGAGTTGGAGCGCCAACTGGCTGGCTTCTGCCTGGCTGACCTCCACCTCTAGGATGGCCCCTACCCACCTGTCCTCCACCTCTTGGTGGTCAGACTACTGGGGGGGCAACTGGTGCGGTAATCATAGGCTGCTGACCCTGCTGCACTGGCCTACCCCGAAGCTTGGGGCAGAATCTCCGTATATGACTGGGATCCCCGTGCTCGTAACAACTCTTCGGCATAATAGACTGCTGACTAAGAATCTGGCCCTGGTGACCTGAATACCCACTGGAAGAACCCTGAATAGCTGGTGGGCGATAAGAACTCTCTGGTATAGCACTGAAATAAGGTCGCACTGAGGACCCCGAGGAGGCGGTGATGCTGGATATGGGGGCCTGCTGGACTGCCCTCTCACGAACTGACCTCTGCCCCCAGATGGAGCACCTCTGAACTCTCCAGAATACCTAAACCGCTTATCTCTAGTAACCTGCTCTCAGCTACGCTGACGCACACCCTCAATTCTCTGGGCAATCTCCACGACTAGCTCATAAGAAGTACCCATCTCAACCTCTCGAGCCATAGTAGCCTGAATGCCAGTATGTAAACCCGCAACAAACCTCCGCACTCTCTCCATCTCAGTAGGGATTATCATAAGTGCATGGCGAGATAACTCAGAGAACCTCGCCTCATAATCGGTCACTGACATTTGACCATGCTGAAGCTGCTCAAACTGAAACCGTAATTCTTCCCTCTGGGAGCGTGGAATATACTTATCCAGGAAGATACGGGTGAACCTATCCCAAGTCATGGGGGGAGAATCTGTTGGTCTGCCAAGAATATAAGACTTCCACCATCTACGGGCCCTGCCAACTAGCTGAAAAGTAGCAAAGTTAACCCCGTGAGACTCCAATATCCTCATGTTGTGCAGTCTGTCCCTGCATCGATCAATGAAGTTCTGGGGATCCTCATGTCGCTCACCCCCAAAGACATGAGGATGTAGTCTAGTCCATCTGTCCAATAGTTTCTGTGGATCAGCGGCTGCAACTGGCCTGGGCTCAGGTGTAGCCTGCTGCCACTGGCTGGGCTCCACCCACGGGTTGTGCATCCTGGGTCTGATATACAGCAGATGCCTGTCCATGAGCCTGTACGGTCGGAGTCTATGCTCCCCCACCTGCTTGAGATGTGGCTGGGTCTGCCGAAAATAAACCGGCCCGAGTCATAGTCTCCATGAACCGCAGTATACGACCCATGACATCCTGGAATCCCGGTGCAGATGTAAAATCCACCAGAGCTGGCTCTGCCACAGGCACCTCACCCAGTTTCTCAATAATGGGATTCTCTGCTGGACCCACTGGCGGCATAACTGGAACAGTCCTGGGACGTCCTCGTCCTCTACCACGGGCTGGAGCCCTCCCTCGGCCTCTAGCAACTGGGGGAGTAGCTCTTCCCTCACCGGGAACCTTATTAGAGCGCGTTCTCACCATCCGTGAGAGAATAAAAGAAAGATATTTAATACTACAGTAATTGCATGATGGAATATGAAGAAAGGTAGTCTCCTAACACCCTATAGCCTCTCGAAGAAAAGTACAGACGTCTGCGTACCGATCCGCAAGACTCTATTAGGACTGCTCATAATTTGGGAGACCTACATGAACCTAGTGCTCGGATACCATGTTGTCACTACCCAATTTCACCTATAGGTCGTGATGGCGCCCAACACTACAGCTAGGCAAGCCAACTAGTAGTTTAAACATACATCAATTATTTTCAGAATAATTTTCTAAGTAATTTTATTATTTTACTAGCAATATTTAAAAAAAAATAGAAAAGATACCAATTAATTTAAATCCAAAAAAAAAATCAACTCCCAATTCTACCATTGTATGTGCCAAGACATGGTGTCACAAGTGTATGAGCATCTAGTAGATTATACAAAACTCTAAATACTGTTTGAAATAAAATAGACAGAATGCAAATACAAGAAGAAGCATTGGTAGCTCCAGAATAGCTCAGAAAGGCAGCTCACCACTAGGCCTCAGGATAACACGGGTGTGCGATGATAGGGCCTCTACTAGTGCCTGCCTCAGATCCTGCACAAAAAGTGCAGCAAGTGTAGCATGAGTACGTAAATAACTTGTACCCGGTAAGTATCAAGCCTAATCTCGAAGAGGTAAAGACGAGATGACCGACTTTGACACTCATTATAGGTCAATAATAATAATTGAAATAAAACTAGAATATCTAAATCAACATGATTCACAGAGTTAACAATAATTTATTTAACCAGCAGAAATAATTAAATTCCTTCAAATGCAATAATTTTCAAACTATTAATTAAATTCACAAGCTGCAATTGAAATGCCAAGGTACCGTATAGTTATTATTATTAGGCACGATTTCTGCCGATTTCTGCCGAGTTCACAATATATACCAAATAATTTAATTAAATAACAGATACAATTTACACAAGTAATTCATGCTTTGAGTTATAAACTACCCAGACTTTAGCATTAATAGTTGCTACGCACGGACTCTCGTCACCTCGTGCGTACGTATCCCCCCCACAATTAGCAACAATTATTAATTTAATTATCTATAGGGTAATTTCCCCCTCACAAGATTAGACAAGAGATTTACCTCAATTTGCTCCAATTTAATCCAATAGAAGGCTTTTTCCACTATTATCCAACTCTGTCTGGCTCGAATCTAGCCAAAATAATTCGATACAATCACTAAAATTATAGGAATCAATTCCATAAGAAAATACTGTATTTTTCAATAAAAATCCGAAATTAATTCAAAATCGTTCGTGGGGCCCAGGTCTCGGAATCCAGCGAAAGTTACGAAACATGAACGCCCACTCAACCACGAGTCTATCCATACCAAAATTACTAAATTCTGATAATAATCCGGCCCTCAAATCCTCCATCTATCCAAAAAGGTTTTCAAACTTTTCCAATTTAATTCACCAATTACATGATAAAAACAGTGATGGATTCGGGTAATTTAACCAATATTGAATTAACAACACTTACCCCGTTGTTTTCTCTGAAAATTTCTCAAAAATCGCCTAAATCCGAGCTCCAAATCGTTAAAAAATATCCCATTTTCAGAACTTAAACTCTATACCCAGTGATTTCTTCTACGCGATCGCGAACTTCCTCACACGATCGCGTAGCACAAAGTTTTACTGCCCAGAAAAAAACCCTACACAATCGCAAACAATGCCACGCGATCGCGATGCACAAGGTTCCAACTCTACGCGATCGCATCCCTCTTCACGCGATCGCATAGAGTAAACGCGTAGCCCAACTTCCTCTCCAGTTTCCCCTATGCGACCGCGATACACAGACTGGCCCAACCTACGTGATCGCGGAATTGCCCACGCGATCGCATAGAACAAATTTTTCTGTTGCCCAATTAAGCCTACACGATCGCAACCCCATTCACGCGATCGCGTAGAACAAAGTCGCCTCTGGCCAAATTACTCTACGCGATCGCAGACGAACTTACGCGATCGCATATAAGGAAAATCAGAAGAAAATACCAGCAACTATCAGCTATCTCTCAAAGGCCAAAAATGATCCTCTAGCTATCCAAAACTCACCCGAGCCCCTCGGGACCTCAACCAAATGTACCAACAAGTCCCAAAACATCATACGAACTTAGTCGAACCCTGAAATCATACCAAACAACGTTAAAATCACGAATCATCCTCCAATTCAAGCTTAATGATACTTAATATTTCCAACTTCTACATTCGGTACCGAAACCTATCAAATCAAGTCCGATTGACCTCAAATTTTGCACACAAGTCATAAATGACATAACAGAGCTATGAAAATTTTCGGAATTAAATTCTGACTCCGATATCAAAAAGTCAACTCCCCGGTCAAACTTTCAAACTTAAATTCTTGTTTTAGCCATTTCAAGCCTAATTTAACTACGGACTTCCAAATAAAATTTCGAACACGCTCCTACGTCTAAAATACCATACGGAGCTATTGAAACCGTCAAATCCTAATTTCGGGATCATTTTCTCAAAATGTTGACCAAAGTCAAACTTAGCATTTTAAGGCCAACTTAAGGAACCAAGTGTTCCGATTTTGACCCGAACACTTTTAAATCCCGAACCAACCATCCCCGCGAGTCATAAATTAATAAAAGTACATACGAGGAGTTTTATTTAGGGAAACGGGGTTCTAAAAGTCAAAATGACCGGTTGGGTCATTACAGTTTTGATGGAATCAATTACTGAGTGAATTATTGACCATGCTTATTTATAATTAGCCGTTTTTATAATCTATTTGCTCAACTGTGTTTTGCTTGTTGTTAATTGAATGTCCATCGATTAGCTGTGCCTATTTGTCATGTGCTGCTTAACAAAGAATACTTGATTAGGTTGTTGTTGAACTATGTCACTTCTGAGTAAGTTAAGTGATTAATTACTTGGATTTAAAAATAGAATTAGAGATAATGAAGCTTTAGCACGATCTTTGTGAGTCGCTTGAATTGTTAGCTAGGGTTAGTTCGAGAGAATAATTTTAGAAAATTACTACTTTTGATCGAGAGATAATTGTGGTAACAGGAGAACTCACGATCTAATCGGCGTGATTATATTGAACACGTTAAGCATTCATCATGATAATTGAGAAAATCATAATCCTAGGCTTTTATTTTTTTCTTCAATTCACATATTTCTCTTTAGTTGATAATCTTCTTACTTTAGTATTTTTTTTTAATTAAGTAGTTTAAAACAAAATTCTTAATCTTTATCACTCGAAAATTGTTTGAACTTGTTTTCTCAGTGATATTAAATAGCTATAGTTAAGCCTTAGTTCTCTGTGAGATTCGACCTTGGACTCATAAGTCAGGTTATATTTGTGGCGATCGCTTATCCTTTTTAAGACTAGAGTTGGGCGTGACTAGAGAAGTTTCAATTTGGTTCCTAATCAATTGATTCTTAACCTAGCTGTATGTTAACAGGAAAACATTGTAAGGTCACATGAGCTCAACGTGATGCAACTAGAGGGCAAACTTTACGCCGAATTTAGTTTCCAAGAACAAAAGATATGAACAACAAATAATGAAAAGGAGGCAACGAAGTATCAAGGTACTAACTAATAAAAGTGGGTTATTGGTGGTACTAGCTAGGTAAAAGATTTATTATGGAGTATCCCTTGCCTTGTTCATCTAAAATCTGATATAATTTATTGAGCTAAAGTAACTCTTTAATGTTAACAGTGCAGATAGTAATTTAAACTCATGGTTATTGTTTGTGATGTTTGATTTCAACGTTTGAAAAGAATGATGTCAAACTTATATCCACCGAAAAAATAAGGATGCATATTTATCAGATATTTAACGCGTGATATTTGATTACTAGCTTATTTCTTAAAATTTTAATTTCACTGATTATGAGTAATATCTACAATTACTTTTCAAATGATTTAATATTGTAAAAATAAGTTTACGCTGTCAACATATAAAAGTTAAATCACAGTCGAAGAAAAGTTTTTAAAAAAGGTTAAATACTTAGCCCCCGTTTGGCCATAGATTTTGTCAAGTTTTTTTCAATTTATTTTTTGGCAAAACCTGTTTGTTTATAGATTTTATTCATATTTTGAAAACAAAATTTTCAAATCCCAAAACTAGATCTACACATGTTTTTGGCCCAAAATATTACCTTTGGATTTTTTAACAATTTCAAAAATTACCTCAAGCTTTTATATTTTATAAAAAATGCTACATCTATTGTGACCTAACTAATCTAGTTACTATCATTTTTTGGACTAGTGGATCTTTGTAATATTATTGCAATTTGAAGAATTGTTGTAGCTAATGATTGTGTTATTAGCAATTGATATTAAAATATCAGATTATGGTTTTAGGATAGTGTATTATGTAGTTCATTATAAAAATGATAATTTTGTGTCAAACTTATCTATGTTCAGGACTATGGTTTGTGATAGTGATGCATTGATGAAGGTTCTGCATATACAGGATTAACAAGTTTGTTTGGTATTATTGGGCATTTTTGATAGTTTTTAAAACTTATGGGTATAAGTCATGTTTTATGTTTTTTCAAAAAAATAAAATTGTGAAATGTATTTTAAAATATGATGTTCAAACATATTTTCATTTTTAAACTAAACTTTACCTAAATTAAAATTTTAAAATAAATTTAAAAATCAATGGCTAAACGCTAGTTTAGACAGTTCTTTAAACGTCTCACCATTTATAAGTTAAACGTTTTAACTTTGGCAATTTGCACACTTTTACTTGACAGAAGCTTGTTAGATACTCTTATTTAGGGAGGTACTCTTATTTAGGGAGGTGGGTCACAGTAGCTCTTGTACAAATAAAAACATAAAAATGACAGCGACAAAACTATACGGATACGAGTCAGAGGGTTGTATCGATTTGCATATGTCGATTTCGACACTAAACAAAAATCTAGAAGAGGAATCAGTGATGTTAGGCATATTTCGATATGTATTGATATTACTTTATCCATGTTTTAACCGTTTTTTGATACTATTTGATCTTTAAAATGCCCAACATGATTTAATTATTAGTTTTATGACTAATTAAGTTATGTGTGATGATTTAGGGTATTTGGAGTGCAAAAATATGAAGAAAAGGTGCTTTAGGTAGAGGAAGAGGGGTTGGATGCGTCGCATCCAATCTAGAAAAAAATCAGATTTCATGCACCCTTAGCAGTGAAGTCGGCCCATAACATCCGTACCTGGGCAAAGCTAAGATGGAGAAACAAAGGGTGGATGCGACGCATCCACCCTAGCATGCGAAGCTGAGAAGTGGAGGACGAGGTGGATGCGACACATCCACCCCAGCATTAATCCCTGAAGCTGAGTCGGATTAGGAATAGGAGGACTTTGGCCCACGACTTTTGTACGCAATATATAAGCCAAAAACGCATCTTTTAGGTCATCTAACATATTGGGAAGGGAAAAAAAGCTACGATAAAGCTGTGGAGGCCGGAATTCATCAAGTTCCATCTTTCTCCCACCAAACTTAGTAATTTTTATGTTTCTTTGTATGATTTGTTGTTTGGCTACCATGTCTATATGGAGCTAAACTTCACGTTCTAGGGTTGTGGTTCTTTCATAACTATTGTTATTCGGATATTGATTTTGCCTTCTTAATTTATCATATTAGTTTATTTATTCAATCTTGCGCTTAATTATTTAATTGCTTGATCACCAATTGAATATTATCTACGAATCTAGAATTAAACTCGAAAGTGGGAATTCTATATTGCATATAGGATTGAGTAGGGCAAGTTCTTGAACTCGGGCATCGGGGAACGGATTCGTGGTTAGGATAGATATATACCTAATTGCCTTGCTTGGTTGATTTACAGGAATTATACATGCGTTCTTGTTGATTCTAACTCCATAGACATATAGGCGTTAGGTTAGCTTGAATAGGCGAGTAAGAACTCGACAGATTCTTATGAGCAATATTAACTCTGTCAACCAATAAGCTAGATAAATTAGTCGGTCAATTCAATTTAAGAATACAATATGATTGTTAGATAGCCCATAACCCTAGATCATTTTCATTACATTGATATCATAAAAATCTGCTCTTTCTCTATTCAAAGTTCATTATTTATATTTTTTTATTTAATTAGTTTAGAATCAAATATTTTTAGGTTTAATTCTTGTTTAGATAATTAGGATAGTCTAACTTAGTTAATAGTTAATCATCAGTCCTCGTGAGTTCGACATCCGACTTTTAGTCACTTTATTACTTGACGACCGCGTATACTTGCGTGTGCGTTTGGCCGCAATAAGTTTTTGGCGCCGTTGCCGGGGACTTAGAATTAGCTTATTTTCTAGATTAAACTTTTACTTTTATCTTTACAAGTTTTTTTTCCTTTTTGTAAATATTTTTATTTTTATAACAATTTGATCTTTCTCTTAGTGTGTTTCTAGTTCTTTCAATATGACATCTGGGGATGAAATATCCGGAGGTAAGGTTATTGATGAAGACGCTTGGTTGACGGAAGACTTTTATGACCCGTCTTTTTGGGCTTGTCATGACTTGAACTCTGGAAGGTCTGAATTTGAATATGGGAGTAAGGGTTGGTATTGGGACGGATATTTTCGATTAAGGGAATATGCGAAACGACGTTGTCTTCTAACAACGTTGGTGAGTAACTGGTCTAAGGAGAGAGATGAGCTTGAACATAAAATTGACAATTTTGGCTTGGTTGTGCATAACTTGGATGCATATTTGAGTGCAAAGGTTGATGCGTGTAACGCCCAACAATTTAATGATGAGTTGTGTGAAGGTGAAAATAATATTCTAGACCAAATTGAGGAGTTAAAACAAGAATACCAATCATTAGACCATGTTTTTCTTGATGTTGTCAATGTTGAGAAGAGTGCTCTAGAGTCATATAAGGGAGTAGATAACATTACTTTGGGAGACTTGAGTGTGTGTATATATGGGGATGTAAATAGTAGTACAATTCATGAGTTAAGGCGCATTAGACCTCATTCCAATCATTTTTCCACATTGTGTTTAGATAGTAAGATAGTAATCGAGCCATCTAAGCCAATAAGGGGGTCAAAGGGTGAGGATGAGAGTGCCTATATTCTTGAATTTATTGTGCCAAAAAGCAAAAATGACATTCCTCATCTAAAGGCTGAGAAGTGTAGAGTGAAATATTTATTACTTGGCCTAGTTATTGTTATAGCCCCACCACTGGAGCATAGCCGCAGACTGGATGCTATGTTAGGGGCTCAAATCATAAGTTCGAGGTGGAGGCAAAAAGCGGTTCATGTCGTGCCGCGACGTTAAATCAGGCGCTTGTTGGGAGGCAACCCAGATTTACTGCTTTCTTTTATTTTTGTTTACTTTCTATTTTATTTTATTTTTATTATTTTGTAGTATTTATTTTTGTTTTGTAGGATTATGAGCATAGTAAGCAAAGCCATTAGAAGAGTACAAAAGCGAGCTAGATGGTGAGGACAAAGTGTGGGGTGCCCACACAAAGAACGATGTCTGGGGGAAGTCTGAGTACTTCGTGAGCCGCTATTGCTTCGGCCTTTGGCCTACCAGGGAGTCTCGTTTACCCTCTTATTATTTATAGTGTACATTGATGACATTACAAAATTTTAAGTGTGGGGTGAGGAGATCGTTTGGATGAGTTTCTGTGCTATTTTAGCTTAGTTGTAGTACTCATTCTTAAGTGTAGTAGCTTTTGTGAAAGAAAAAAAAATGAAAAAAGTAGAAAAATTGGACTTTTCCCGACGATTGATCTCCTAGACAGTTTTCTTGAGGGATTAAAGTCTAAACAAAAATCCAAAAATATATCTTTTAGCTTTCTTTAGGTAGTAATAATCCCATGTTATTTTTCTTTGTGCCTCGGTTCTTTTCCATGGGATGTAGTTTGAACCGGATAGTTTTTTTTCTTTCCGAGTAGATTAGGAATTTAGGAAATAAAAGAAGCAAGAATGATGAACCTAGGCACCCTTGATGATGCCTTGTTAAATTGGATAGCATGTTTTGTGGCGCCTATGTCTCGTTTATATGACTTATGTTCACCTTGTGCTTAATGCTTAATATCTCGGGGCTCCGTGAATACTTATATTGTTTGAGAGTCGGAATGTGATCGTCCTTAGTGAATCATGTGCCATGTGTGGTGAGGTTTTTGTGTAGTCCATGTATTGTACTTGTGTCTAGAACTTGCCCGGTATGTGAGTTGAAGCGAAATTTGAGGTGATACTCGGTTTGAAAAATGATTTTAGGCTTTCTTTATCTTTTTGAGCTTATTGCTTATCATAAATAAAATTTATCCCTAGTTAACCATTTTGAGCCTATTGACTTTTATTTGGTACCCACATTACAACCCTATACCCTTTTTATTCTTAATTGGCATTGTTTTGATCCTTTTACCTCTTAAAGCACTTTAATTGTTAGATGAGCGCTAAAAGAAGTAAGAAGGGACTAAGTGTGGGGTGACTTTTGAGTGGAACCAATGAAAGGAAAAAATGTGCACTTGTTTTGTAAAATACTACACCACTAGCGGAAATTGAATTAAAATAAAGGAAAAATAAAAATGAATAAATTGTTGTCTTGTTCTTTGCTAGTGGGTATGAACTAAAGTAGTGCTTAAAGAAGAAGGGACTATTTTTGGGGGTGATATTGTTTGTGAAATTGAAGTGGTGTTGAAGAAAATACGCTTAAAGTAATTTTGTGATGTATTAAAGTGCTTAGGAGGGTGAGTCACTATTCCTTAAATATATCCTACCCGTCCCTTAGCCCACATTACAACCATGAAAAAGTCCTAATTGATTTTAGATCGAGCGAGCTTACATTAGTAGAGATTTACATTAAGGGCAAGCCTATGGTACTAATTTCATGCATGTGACTTCTTTGTGAGAGTGAGCGATTTTCTTTGATATATGTGAGTCATTAAAATATTTGATCATGAGATTCGAATGTGTGGATTGAACTCGCTTTCTTGTTCTTGTTGTGAGGGCACATGGTTTCACGAGGGATAGGTAACGTTATTAGACTTCTCTATGATGTTGGATGTTCAAGCCATGAGTGCATTGTGACATTGAGTCGGTTTTTGAGGTTAGGATTGTTGTGAGCATGTTGTCTTTGTTTGAATATTTTTAAAGAATGACATAAGTAAAGGGAAGTGTATGTGATGCATATTCTAGAGCCTAATTATTGCAAATAACCATGGTCATAGGTGTAGTGTGCTTTGAATGATAAGAGCTTAATTTTGTTTCGTCTACTATAGTGATGGTTTGTTCGAGGACGAACAAAGGTTTAAGTGTGGGGTGGTGATGTTGGGCATATTTCGATATGTGTTGATGTTACTTTACTCATGTTTTAACCGCTTTTTGATGCTATTTGATCTTTAAAATGCCCAACATGGTTTAATTATTGATTTTATGACTAATTGAGTTGTGTGTGATGATTTAGGGTATTTGGAGTGCAAAAATATGAAGAAAAGGTGCTCTAGGTAGAGGAAGAGGGGTTGGATGCATCGCATCCAATCTAGAAAAAAATCAGATTTCGCACACCCTTAGCAATGATGTCGGCCCATAGCATCCGCACCTGGGCAAAGTTGAGATGGAGGAACAAAGGGTGGATGCGACGCATCCACCCTAGCATGCGAAGCTGAGAAGTGGAGGACGAGGTGGATGCGACGCATCCACCCCATCATTAATCCCTGAAGCTGAGTCGGATTAGGAATAGGAGGACTTTGGCCCACGACTTTTGTACGCAATATATAAGCCAAAAACGCATCTTTTAGGTCATCTAACATATTGGGAAGGGAAAAAAAGCCACGACAAAGCTGTGGAGGCCGGAATTCATCAAGTTCCATCTTTCTCTCACCAAACTTAGTAATTTTTATGTTTCTTTGTATGATTTGTTGTTTGGCTATCATGTCTATATGGAGCTAAACTTCACGTTCTAGGGTTGTGGTTCTTTCATGACTATTGTTATTCGGATATTAATTTTGCCTTCTTAATTTATCATATTAGTTTATTTATTCAATCTTTCGCTTAATTATTTAATTGCTTGATCACCAATTGAATATTATCTACGAATTTAGAATTGAACTTGAAAGTGGGAATTCTATATTGCATATAGGATTGAGTAGGGCAAGTTCTTGAACTCGGGCATCGGGGAACGGATTCGTGGTTAGGATAGACATATACCTAATTGCCTTGCTTGGTTGATTTATAGGAATTATAAATGCGTTCTTGTTGATTCTAACTCCATAGACATATAAGCGTTCGGTTAGCTTGAATAGGCGAGTAAGAACTCGACAGATTCTTATGAGCAATATTAGCCCTGTCAACCAATAAGCTAGATAAATTAGTCGGTCAATTCAATTTAAGAATACAATATGATTGTTAGATAGCCCATAACCATAGATCGTTTTCATTACATTGATATCATAAAAAATCTGCTCTTTCTCTGTTCAAAGTTTATTATTTATCTTTTTTATTTAATTCATTTAGAATAAAATATTTTTAGGTTTAATTCTTGTTTAGATAATTAGGATAGTCTAATTTAGTTAATAGTTAATCATAAGTCCTCATGGGTTCGACATCCGACTTTTAGTCACTTTATTACTTGATGACCGCGTATACTTGCGTGTGCGTTTGGCCGCAACAATCAGCTAAGTTCCAAAGATCATGGAAGGCGCGAAAGTAGGTGATAATTTAAAGTCCCATCTGGACTTTGTACTTGTTCAACATATTGCATATGGATTTCAGTCCGAGTGAGATATGCGGGACTGATTTTAATTTAGTATCAATTTTTTTGTTTTGGCAAATATCGTAAATATCAATTTTGTAGTAAAGAGTTTGTAACAATAAATTTTCGCGTCGAGAAAATTAAATAATCATGACTGAAAAATTGCGCAACAAATGTAGTATTTGATTTCAATAAATACAAGTGTTACAATCTCTATGGTATTCCTATGATTCTTCGAGAATGTAAAGCATCTTAATGAGCTTGATTTTGATTTGATTCAAGGGCTTGTAAAGCTTGGTCTTAAATCTCCTTCTTGAACTTGAATTTGTATTTGATTACTGATCACGCCAACTCTAGTCCTAAAAAGGATAAATGCTCCCTGCAAATATAATCCGGTCTAAAAGTTCGAAGTCGAATTCCACAGAGAACTAAGGCTTCGCTATAATTGTTAAGTATCACTAAAAAGACAAATTTGAATAATTTCTAAGTTATAACTATTAAGATTCTTATGTCTAAATAATTAACTAATAAATAAAAGTAGTAAATTAACAACTAGAGATACTAAGGGTTGGAGGCAAGATTAAGGAGATCTAGAGTTATGATTTCCCCAATTGTTGGAATCTTTCCCGCTACGTTTCCTACAATTTCGCCTCAGTTTTCTCTACTGATCATGAGCACTCGACTTATCGTAATTCTCTCTCGAGCAACTACAATAATGTACTAGTATATTCTCTCGAATTACGCTAGCTTGCACCTTTTCACCGCTCACTATGATCACGACAAAGCTTTGTTATCTCTAATCCTACTGTTAAACCTGTCATATTGATCTCTCATATACCTTGGGATTAACGTTGTTCGACAACAACCTAAATATGCACTATTTCTCAACCAATACAGAATAAATAGGAACAGTCAATTGATGGCCATTCAATCAACAACAATAAACATGTAGTTAAACAATTAGGAATATTCAAAGGCAAAATTATACTACAACGCAACAAGAATTCATCCTCCAAAAGGTTCCATAAAACCCTAGATTAGAGAGTTTAGCTACTCATAACCATATTAACAATCATGATAATAACTGAAAGCATTAAAATACAGATTAAGGAAGAACAGAAGAGAAAACTCTTGTGATTCGTTGCTTCCAAGTGTTCCGTAGCCTTTTGCCTCTCCAATAATGTCCTCTCCCCCTAAAAACTAAGTTTAGGAGGTATTTATAAGATAAGGTTGAGGTCTACACGTCCAAAAATTGTGAGGAAATAAAAGTGGCTCGGATAGCATCGTCAGCGCGAGGCACTGTTAGAGGCACCAACATTTCTGCGCGAGGCACTATCAGGAGCGCCAATGTTTCTGCACGAGGCACTGTCTGGGGCACCAATGACACTACCCTGGATTATGCCTTGCACTGTCTATGGCCGTGAATTTTTATTGCCTTGCACGTCTTCTTTTATTGCTCTATTTTGTAGCTTTGAGGTACCATTTCGTGCAACTTTTCTCCACTTCATGTCCAAGAATTCCTACACGTAAAATAAACTCTATTAAGCTCAATTGTCGTACAAATTAACATCCAAACAACAAGCAAGTAGGGTAAATAACGTTAAAATATATGAAATTATAGCACGACATCAACACCCCACACTTAAATGTTGCTCGCTGTCAAGTCAACCAACCAAACACATCCTTTTCAAGGACCCAACAAGCCACACATTCACAGCACACTACACCTATGATCATGGTTGAAAGTAACAATTAAGCTCTAGCATATGCGGTCAAAATACACTTCACATACTCATGCCCAGTTTTAAAACATCCAACCCACGAGCAACATGATTATAACAATCGTAGCCTCGAAAACTAACTCAATGTCATAATGTACCCGAGGCTTGAATACTTAATCTAACAGAGATGTCTAATAATGTTACCTATCCTTTGTGAAACCATGTGCCCTCACAATAAAACAAAGAGTAAGCAGTCCACACATCCAAATCACATGATCAAATATATTTTAAGGACTCACACATATGAAGACAAATCACTCACTCTCTCAAAGAAGTCACATGCGTGCAAAAGGAACAATAGGCTTGCCCCTTATGTAAACCTCAACTAATGTAGGCCCGCTCGGTCCGAAATCAACTAGGACTTTATTACGGTTGTAATGTGGGCTAAGGGACGGGTAGGATATATTTAGGATATAGTGGCTAACCCTCCTAAGCACTTTAACACATCACGTATTCAACTTTAAGTGCAAAATTCATTCAATCCACTTCAATTATCACAAGATAGCTCACCCTAGAATATTTTTCTTCTTCTTTACGCACTGCTTCAGATCACATCCACTAGCAAAAATAAGAAATCTTTATTTATTTTATTTTTTCTCTTTTTTTCTTTTCTTCTTGTATTTTTGCCTTGCCGCTAGTGGAGTTTTATTAAAATACAAAAGCACATTTCTTTCTTCTATTGGTTCCACTCAAAATCTATCCCAAGTTTTCTCATTACTTCTTTCTAGCGCTCTTTACAATTCAAGTGCTTTAATAGGTATAAGCATCAAAATAATTCAATTAAAAACAAAAGGGGATAGGCTTGTAATGCGGGTGCCAAAAGAAAGGCTTATAGGCTCAAAAGGGTAACTAAGGATGATTTTATTTGTGATAAGAAACAAAACTCAAAAAGATCAAAGAAAGCCTAACATCTCTTTTCAAACCGAGCAACACCTAGGATTTTGCTTCAATTCACATTCCGGACAAGTTCTAGTCTCAAATGCAATAACATGGACTATACAAAGAACTCACCTCACACATGGCACATGACTCATTAAGGACGGCCCCATTCGGACTCTCAATCAAATAAGTATTTATACAGCCAAGAGATATATTAAGCATGAAGCACAAAGTGAACACAAGTAAAGCAATTGAGACATAGGAGTCATACCACATGCTATTCATTTTCTTCAAGGCATCATCCTATATTTAGGATCAAAGGAAGGTGAAACACATGCCAGAAGCTAAGTATGCAACCATCAAATAAGTCAAAAGGTGTAAATCACATCATTTTTTCTCCTTTATTTCCTACATACTACTCTAAAAAAAATTACTACTACCCAGTTCAAGTTACATCCAATGAAAATGAACCGAGGCACGAAGAAAAACCACGGGGGATTATTTTTCTATTTTCTAATTTTTTGGTATTTTTTGTTTAGACTTAAATCCCTCAAGAAAATTGTCTAGGAGATCCATCGTTGGGAAAAGTCCAAATTTGTTTTCTAAAAAAAATTATCAATTAAACTAACACAACTAAAAGAGCATAGAAAGTCACCCAGACAATCTCCTCACCCCACACTTAAAACTGTGCATTGTCCCTAAAGCATAACATAAATAATAAGAGGGTAAAAAAAAACTCTCTGGTAGGCTAAAGGTCGAAGCACTAGCAGCTCATGGGGTACTCAGACTTCTCTCGGGTATTTTAAACTCTCTAGTAGGCTAAAGGTCGAAGCACTAGCAGCTCATGGGGTACTCAGACTTCTCCCAGGTATTTTCCTTGTGCTGGTACCCCACACTTAGTTCTAACCATTTGGCTTGTTGTTGCATCCTTCCAATAGCTATGCTTCCCATGCTCCTAGAAAATAAAAAAAAGACACTACAAAAATAATACAATTAAAAATAAAAAAAGTAAACAAATAAAAAATAAAAAAAAATAAAAAAACAGTAAAGTTGGGTTGCCTCCCAACAAATGCCTAATTTAACATCGCGACACTACGTGAACCACTTTCTGCCTCCACCTCAAGCTTATGAATTGAACCACAAGTTTTGATTCAAGCTTATGATTATGCTCCTGGGACGGTACAACTTCTTGTAAGCCAAAAATTAAGTAAACTCGCATGCACCTTTTGGCTCTCGATCGAGGGGTGTCACCTTGCTTAGACAGCCTTGAAAATTTCAAAATATAAGGCTCATCTACCTCTTCCGTTGACTTCTTTTTATGCTCATAAGGATCAATTTTTATTTCACCATCCGAACATAATGTAGAGAAGTGTTTGGAATGAGGCCCGACACGCTCAAATACCTGAACTTCAAGATTTTCAGCCTCCTTGACACAAATTATACTAAAGTAAACTAAATTTGTATCCTCAAAGTCCTTGCCTGACTCTAGTATCACTTCTTCAACATTAATATCATCAAATTCTAGCTGGTTAGAGTGTTGGTGTTCTACTCTGGACCCCTCTATTGGCACCTCTATTTCTGTCTCTAATACAAACTGCTCCTGGCTACTATCCATAATATTAACTTATTGAACATTAAAAGCTTCAACTAGTTGACTCACTTGAGCCTCCAAGTTTTGAATAGTTGCCTCTTGTCTTTGTATCTGTATCTGTAGTTGTGTCTCATTATTATTTTCCACATGGTACCTTAGCATATCCTTGATCTCATTCAGGTCATTATCTCCGGATTTTTTCTTCCTATTAACTTCACAAGAAAAAGTAGAACCATCATAGTAAGGGGTTGGGGGAGGATAAGAAATATAAGTACAACCATGAAAGTGACCATTTTGACCACCACACACATTCCACAAATAAGATTGTGTTGGTGCACATAACTCGCTCTCAGGAACGTTTAGAAAATTTTGCCACGGGTGATTTCCTTTATAATATATATACGGATCAAAATTAAAATTACCAAAAACCTAAACTTCCATAATTCCAAGATATCATGTTTCTCAAATCAAAAAGTAAAATAAAATAAAATTAAAAAAAATAAAACAAAACAAAACAAAATAAAAGTTCAAACTTGAAACCTAGCAATATATACAACTACTACTTCTTGCCTGACTCTAGTATCACTTCTTCAACATCAACATCATCAAATTCTAGCTGGTTAGAGTGTTGGTGTTCTACTCTGGACCCCTCTATTGGCACCTCTATTTCTGTCTCTAATGCAAACTGCTCCTGGCTACTATCCATAATATTAACTTATTGAACATTAAAAGCTTCAACTAGTTGACTTACTTGAGCCTCCAAGTTTTGAATAGTTGCCTCTTGTCTTTGTATCTGTATCTGTAGTTGTGTCTCATTATTATTTTCCACATGGTACCTTAGCTTATCCTTGATCTCATTCAGGTCATTATCTCCGGATTTTTTCTTCCTATTAACTTCATAAGAAAAAGTAGAACCATCATAGTAAGGGGTTGGGGGAGGATAAGAAATATAAGTACAACCATGAAAGTGACCATTTTGACCACCACACACATTCCACAAATAAGATTGTGTTGGTGCACATAACTCGCTCTCAGGAACGTTTAGAAAATTTTGCCACGGGTGATTTCCTTTATAATATATATACGGATCAAAATTAAAATTACCAAAAACCTAAACTTCCATAATTCCAAGATATCATGTTTCTCAAATCAAAAAGTAAAATAAAATAAAATTAAAAAAAAATAAAACTAAACAAAACAAAATAAAAGTTCAAACTTGAAACCTAGCAATATATACAACTACTACTTCTTGCCTGACTCTAGTATCACTTCTTCAACATTAACATCATCAAATTCTAGCTGGTTAGAGTGTTGGTGTTCTACTCTGGACCCCTCTATTGGCACCTCTATTTCTGTCTCTAATGCAAACTGCTCCTGGCTACTATCCATAATATTAACTTATTGAACATTAAAAGCTTCAACTAGTTGACTCACTTGAGCCTCCAAGTTTTGAATAGTTGCCTCTTGTCTTTGTATCTGTATCTGTAGTTGTGTCTCATTATTATTTTCCACATGGTACCTTAGCATATCCTTGATCTCATTCAGGTCATTATCTCCGGATTTTTTCTTCCTATTAACTTCACAAGAAAAAGTAGAACCATCATAGTAAGGGGTTGGGGGAGGATAAGAAATATAAGTACAACCATGAAAGTGACCATTTTGACCACCACACACATTCCACAAATAAGATTGTGTTGGTGCACATAACTCGCTCTCAGGAACGTTTAGAAAATTTTGCCACGGGTGATTTCCTTTATAATATATATACGGATCAAAATTAAAATTACCAAAACCTAAACTTCCATAATTCCAAGATATCATGTTTCTCAAATCAAAAAGTAAAATAAAATAAAATTAAAAAAAAAAATAAAACAAAACAAAACAAAATAAAAGTTCAAACTTGAAACCTAGCAATATATACAACTACTACTACACCATTAGTTCTCCGACAATGACGCCAAAATTTGATCACACCCAACTCAAGACCTAAAAAGGATAAGCGGCCGCTGCAAATATAATCTGGTCTAAAAGTCCGGAGTCGAATCCCACATAGAACTAAGGCTTTGCTATAATTGTTAAGTATCACTAAGAAGACAAGTTCGAACAATTTCTAAGTTATAACTATTAAGATTCTTATGTCTAACTAATTAACTAATAAATTAAAGTAGTAAATTAACAACTAGAGATACTAAGGGTTGGAGGCAAGATTAAGGAGATCTAGAGTTATGATTTCCCCAATTGTTGGAATCTTTCCCGCTACGTTTCCTATAATTTCGCCTAAGTTTTCTCTACTGATCATGAGCACTCGACTTATTGTAATTCTCTCTCGAGCAACTATAATAATGTACTAGTCATATTCTCTCAAATTACGCTAGCTTGCACTTTTTCACCGCTTACTATGATCACGTCAAAGCTTCGTTATCTCTAATCCCGCATTTAAATTGCCCGTATTGATCTCTTATATACCTTGGGAGTGACGTTGTTCGACAAAAACCTAAATATGCACTCTTTCTCATGCAATACATAATAAATAGGAATAGTCAATTGATGGTCATTCAATCAACAACAATAAACACGTAGTTGAACAAGTAGGAATATTCAAAGGCAAAATTATATTAAAACGTAACAAGAATTTATCCTCCAAAAGGTTCCATAAAATCCTAGATTAGAGAGTTTAGCTACTCATAACCATACTAACAATCATGATAAGAATTAAAAGCATTAAAATACAGATTAAGGAAGAATAGAAGAGAAAACTCTTGTGATTAGTTGCTTCCAAGTGTTCCGTAGACTTTTGCCTCTCTGATAGTGTCCTCTCCTCCTAAAAACTAAGTTTATGAGGTATTTATAAGGTATGGTTGAGGTCTACACGTCCAAAAATTGCGAGAAAATAAAAGTGGCTCGGATAGCATCGTCGGCGCGAGGCACTGTCAGAGGCACCTACATTTCTATGCGAGGCACTGTCAGGGGCGCCAATGTTTCTGCACAAGGCACTGTCTGGGGCACCAATGACAGTGCCTTGGATAATGCCTTGCACTGTCTATGGCAGTGACTTTTCATTGCCTTGCACGTCTTCTTTTATTGCTCCATTTTGTAGCTTTGAGGTACTATTTCGTGCAACATTTCTCCACTTCTTGTCCAAGCATTCCTACACATAAAATAAACTCTATTAAGCTCAATTGTCGCACAAATTAGCATCCAAACAACAAGCAAGTAGGGTAAATAACATCAAAATATATGGAATTATATCACGACATCAATCACGAACAAGTAATTTGATCTTGAATGCCTTAGTATTTGATTCGGCTTCGTTCTTGATCTTGAACTTGAACTTGTAGCTTGAGTGCTTAAGTGCTTGAACTTGTAGCTTGTAGAGAAATTTGCGGTGTTTGAATCATGAGCTCTCTGCTTGCTTTGTGTTATCACTTCTGGTGTCTTCTAGCTTTATGAAGATCTCTATTTATAGTTGTAGGGAGTGGTGGGGCTCTGCAATTTGATTGGTCCGTTTGAACTGACCAATACCATCTAGACACTTGGCATAACTCTATTGGTTGTTGATTTGACTTGGATTGCCACCCCTTCTTGACATGTGACACGATTTCATTGGCTTATTTATTTGGTTTGGATTGCCACATCATTTGACACGTGGCATGATTTATTGGCTCATTTTTTGACTTGGATTGCCACATCATTTGACACATGGCATGATTTTATTGGCTCATTCTTTTGACTTGGATTGCCATATCACTTGACACGTGGCATGAGCCTGGGCCTTAAGATGGGCTAATAGCTATTTGGACCTTGGGCTAATGGAGTGTCCTTGTCATTTAATTTGTAGTCCAATTAAATGGACTAGCCCAAGGAATTTGAGGTTTTGTAGTGCAGAACCGTTCTGCGGGCCGCAAAATCATCGCATAGTTGAGCAGAAAGTTGTTGAACTTTGAGAGTTGTTTTGTGGCCCATTGTGCGATCGCATACCTATTTCGCGGTCCGCACTTCTGTCACAGAGTTATCATGAGAAAATTTCGTTGGGCGATTCTGCAGCCCATTCTGCGGCTGCGTAAGTGGTCTGCGGGCCGCAGACTTGTCGCAGACCGGTCCAGAGCAGCCCAGTTCTTGGCATTATTTTTACGGCCCATTTTGTGGGCTGCATATTTGTTATGCGATCCATTTTGCAACCGCAAACCTGAGTTCGGAGGGTCCATTTTCCTATTTTTATAGCCTGACCCCATTTTAATAAATAGCCTTTGGGACTTATTTTATTTTAGAATGATTATCTGATGATTTTAGAGAGATGTAAAAGTATTTTAGAGAGAGAAGGAGGAAACCAAACATCGTAATCATTCAATCTTGCACCAACCTTCAAGAATCAAGGAAGTCAATCACTAGATTATCATCTATCCGGGTAAGTCCTACTCCTAAGCTTTCATGCAAGAGGTTATGAGTTCTAGTATATTGTGGGGGTTGGATATAAGCCATGCATGTGACAATAGGTTGTAGTATGTGGGGTTAATGAACTAGTTTGGGTAGTTTCTTATTGAAATTGGTTGAGGAAGGAATATATTACCATTGTAGATCTTTGTAGTCCATTTTGCACAATAGGTGTTTGACAAAATTCCTAAGAGAGTTACACCATATGAATCCTTCTAATTATTATCCGATTTTCGTTATCTTCCTATAGATTATTATTGCTAGAAGTGTTGAGACGTTGTAGTAACTTAGGGAAAGGTCAAACAAGGTATGTTGGCTAAACTCATCTTTTAGAATTGAACCCCACAATGGCCTTGTAAGTCCAGTGTTACTCATTATAAATTGATTATTCCGAACAAGCCTTGTGTCAAAAGATATATGCATTCAAATTGTATTCCAAACATTCTTCTTTGTTGAGTTACTATTTGAGAAAGTGATTAAACATGGGTTGTGTGTTAATATGTTATGATTTGAAGCGTGATTCTAATGAAAACTAGTATGTCGAATTGTGTAAGAAATCACATGTGTTTAAGACCCTTAATTTGGTTAGTTGCTCAAATGTGTATCTGAAGTCTTGAATTAAAATGCCTTATTATTGATAATCTATAAGGATGCTTGAAAGTGAAAGAAGGGGGTTGGAGATGGAAAGTGTGGCAACCGTGCCAATAATGAGTGTTATACTTGTGCCCAAACGTGGTTGTTTTAACTAATGCAATGCTTTGTAAGTGTTTCCAATGTGTCTTTAGCTCTTATATATATATTCATGAGTTGAAATTATGTGTTGCCCTTTTTGGGAAAAGTATTTCAAGATTAAATGATCTGTTACTCATTTATGCTTTTAACTTGTGCTCCGATTTCCAACTATTTTACTCCATTTCTTGGAAAGAAATTCATTGTGTTTAAAGTCTTCATTGCAAATAAACCTAAAGTGGTGATTTCCGGAATATTCTATTTGTTGATATTTATGATGGTGATCCTTGAAACTAAAGAAGTGAAAGTGTGGAATATAAGATACGGCCATCGTGCCTTGGGATGAGGAATCATATGTATGGTCAAAAGAGCCAATGAAATTATAATGATGTTGTGAATGTTTGAAGTTCCTACCAAAGCTATATATAGTGTGAAAGGTAATGAGGTGAATATAAAATATATTTGTGCTTTTGTTTCCCTTATGTGCAAACCAAAAATATTTTTGGGAGTATCATTAGCAAACCGAGGAAGGGTGGGTCATAAGGCCCATACCCGAAACTAGACGTACCGGTATATGGGTGGATTGTGATTATTCCCCTTGTTTGGGATGATATTTGTAACGATCCGATCGGCCATTTTGAGCTTTAGCGCATCGTTTAGCGGTTTGAGGCCCTGAGCAGCTTCACTTCAGGTATTATGACTTGTACGTGTGGTCGGAATTGAATTTCGGGAATCCGGAGTTGGTTTAGAAAGAAAATTCTCATTTCGGAAGCTTTAAGTTGGAAGAATTGACTAAAGTATGATTTTTAAGTAAACAACCTCGGAATCGGGATTTGAAGGTTCCAACAGGTTCGTATGATGATTTTGGACTTGGGCGTATGTCCGGATCGGGTTTTGGATAACCCGGGAGCTTTTTAGCACCTATTGTGGAAGTTGGCATTTTGGAAGAACTTCATAAAAATTGGGTTGAGGTGTATTTCAATGTTATCTATGTCCGTTTGGGATTCCGAGTCTGGGAATAGATCCGTATGGTAATTCTGGTATTGGGAGCGCGTCCGAAAGAGGATTTGGAGGCCCGTAGGTCATTTCAGGGTCATTTGGTGAAAAATGAAAATTTGAATTTTTTTGGAACGTTTGACCGGGAGTGGACTTTATGATATCGGGGTCGGATTCTGATTCCGGAAGTTGGAGTAGGTCCGTAATGTCAAATATGACTTGTGTGCAAAATTTGAGGTCAATCGGACGTGATTTGATAGGTTTCGGCATCGAAGGTAGAAGTTTGAAGATCTAAAGTTTATTAAGCTTGAATTGGGGTGTGATTCATGGTTTTAGCGTTGTTTGATGTGATTCGAAGGCTCGACTAAGCTCGTAATGTGTTTTGGGACGCGTTGGTATAATTGGTTAAGGTCACGGGGGTCTCGGGTGGATTCCGGAAGGTTAACAGATCGATTTTTGGACTTAAGAATTTTTGAAGCTTAATGCTTCTGGTGTAATCGCACCTGCGTGACTTTGGCCGCAGGTGCGAGATTGTGGGTGCGGTGAATTGCTTGCAGAAGAGAGAATGGACTGGAGCTGGGGGGAGCCGCAGAAGCGGACTGGAGAAGCACACCTGCGAGTGCGCAGGAGCGAGGCAGCTCTCATCAGTGCGTATAATTGCGCAGATACGCGAGAGCAGGTCGCACCTGCGATGCCCGCAGAAGTGAAAAGACTTCTGCAGGTGCGAGTTCTTGGCTGGGCAGTGTGGACCGCAGGAGTGGAATTTGGACCGCACCTGCGGAGCCGTAGGAGCGGCTATTGGACCGCAGGTGCGAAGGTCGGGCTGGGCAGTGTGTTTCTTTAAAACGAGGGTTTGACTCAATTTCACTTCATTTCGTCCATGAGAGCCGATTTTGGAGCACTTTTGGAGTGACATCTTCATAAACTATAATAGAGTAAGTGATTTCTTCACATTGTGAGTTAAATACATAATTTTTATATGGATTCAAGCATGAAATATTGTAGGAATTTGGGATTTTGAAGAGAAACCTAGGAATTGGTATTTTTGGATTTTGACCACGAATTTGGATGTAGAATTGAGAATAAATTATATATTTGAGTTCGTGGGGTTATAGGTAACGCTTATCTTCTAAAATATTTGGAATCCGGGCACGTGGGCCCGAGGGTGATTTTTATCGACTTTTCGAGCGGAGTTGGGAATTGTTGTAAATTGAATTATAATGAGTATTAGAGTATACATTTATGGATTTGCATATTTATTGACTAGTTTTGGAGCAATGGGTATCGGTTTGAGTTCTTGGAAGGGCTTGGGAGCCGGTTATGGAATTTCGAGCGAGGTAAGTCTCCTTTCTAACCTTGTAAGAGGGAATTAACCCCATAGGTGAATCAAATCATATGTGCTTCTATTTGTGGAGGCTACGTATGCACGAGGTGATGAGAGTCCATGTGTAGCTACTATTATGCTTATATCTGTGTAGTCTAAGATCCATATCATGTTGTAATTGCAATGTTGCGCCCTACTTGTTAATTTAATTGTTTAAAACGTTTAGAAACTCGATAAAGGAATTGTAAAAAGGTTAAACTTCATTTACTTGACCGTTAAATGAGAATTTGAAATTCTTGGAATATTTGCTCCTTAATAAATCTTGAATTGGTTGTTTAATGTATTTTTTTTTCTCTTTTGTGGAGCGAGCCGAATGCCTCAGTAGTAGATAGATGCATCTATGGTTCGTGCCGTTCTACTCTCGGCAGTGCACAGTTTAAATATTATGTTGGATCGAGCCGTACGACCTCGGCATAATTTTCACATGATAAATCTTTGGAACCAAATATAATTAATATTGCTTCTTTGGCTTGAGGTATAAAATGTTAAATGACGAGAATAAGTTTGGAAAGAAATATCCTATTAATAAAAGAATTGCCCACTCACTTCTTGTTATTGAGTTTACAGTTATTTCATACAATCCATGCTTAAGTATAATATCGGTATTTATTGTTAGCCCGTACTAAGTGTCGGAGTCGACCCCTCGTCACTACTTCTTCGAGGTTAGATGGGATATTTACTGGGTACGCATTGATTTACGTACTCATACTACACTTGCTGCATATTTTTGTGTAGGTACATATATGTCTAGTTACTTTGTGGGCGCAGAGGCGCGATTATTGCAGGGACTTAGGTGAGCTGCATTCTATACTATGATCCGCAGCTAGCAGAATCTCCTTCAGAGTATTTATATTTTTCCTGTCCAATTTGTATTCCGGATAGATGCTGTATTTTATTTTACTTCCTAGTTGATGCTCATGCACTTGTGACACCGGGTTTTGGAGTGATTATGGGTTGTTTGGTATTGAAATTGTGAAAGTATTTTTTATTTACTCTGTAAAGTCCATCTTTTATTATTAAATTGAAGGAAATCGTGATTTCAAATACTAAAATGAATAATTAAGTTAATTAATTATTGTTAGCTTGCCTGACAGAGGATGTTAGGCGCCATCACAACCTATAATAGATTTTGGGTCGTGAAAATATTGAAATATTGATGTGATTGTGGTTATTCCCCTTAATTAGGATAAGGTTGATATTAGCTTTGAATTGGAAAGTTAACCCACACGGCAGATGTGGGAAGGCGGCCTAGCCGATCGGGTGGAGATCGGACACCATGTTGCGAACATGGTGGTACTACTCTTGGTAACATCTTTCTTTCGTAGCACATGTTAAACCACATTGTTCGTGGAGAGATGGCCTAGCCGATCGGGCGTGATCGGACTCCGTACTAAAACCACGGTGGTATATCGATGCTAATGATCTCATAACCAAAAATATATATTATTTTCGTATTTTGAAAATTGGTATGGTTTAACTGGGTATTTGGATATTTTTGATTGTGACTTGATGTTTATATGGTCTTTCCTTTCTTATATTGGCATTCTATTTTTTGAAAGTGGACATTTAGCTTTACATACTAGTACTATTCCATATGTACTAATGTCCCTTTTTGCTGGGGGGTGCTGCATCTTCAATGAATGCAAGTGGTTCTTCAGCAGGTGGTTTTGACCCTCGTTAGCAGTTACTCTCTATTCAGCAGATTTTGGTGAGCCCTACTCTGTTCCGGGCTTCATGTCATTTGATGATGTACGTTACATTTTGAGGTATAGCCGAGGCCTTGTCGCCGACACATCCATACTACTCATTTGTTGTACTTAGAGGCTCCGTAGACAGGTTGTGGGTAGTATATGATGTGGGGCATTAAACTAGCAAGTGTTGGCATTTGGGCAAACATGTTTTTTTATCATATTTATAAACTTGTAATATTTTGGAAATCAAAAAAATGAATATCTTTTAGTAATGTAAAAAGAATGTGGAATAATTGACTCTTCTCATGTCTATCACTTGTATTAGTTCTTACATTGTTAATGGACAAGGTTGGGTAGAAGGCATCTAAAAGGCTTGCTTAACCAGGGTATCTCGGTTGAGCACCGGTCGCGCTCCTCGAGGTCGGGGCGTGACAAATAATTGGCCCAATTTACTAGCCACACTAATTATTTGGACTAGTGTCTTGAACTTAATATGGTCCAAATTATTTTATGAATTTAAATCCGATAAAATTTAAATGATTACAGAGTTGTCTAGGAGAAAAT
Organism: Nicotiana tabacum; assembly: GCF_000715075.1. Lineage (NCBI taxonomy): Eukaryota > Viridiplantae > Streptophyta > Magnoliopsida > Solanales > Solanaceae > Nicotiana > Nicotiana tabacum. Next base: position 67,404,948 of record NC_134098.1, read on the forward strand.
TTGAAGAGATCTTACAGAAGGCTTATAATTTTGAATCTATGCTCCTTCACTATTTTTGCATAGTGTTTTTACTAGAAGTGGTGAAATTACCTCTGTCCGCAGGGTATCAATTGATACTTATTCGTTTGAAAATTACATTGCGTTGAATTGGTTCTTCTTTTATATATATATATATATATATATATATATATATATATATATATATATATATATATATATATATATTATATGTTAACTTATCCAAGTAAGTGGTGATACAAAACTCATCATTAATGCTTTCACCATTTCCAGAAGCTAACTAGCTAGAGCTAGCTATATATAATATATAGAGTCACGGACCAAAATAATGTATTTTTTGACTCAAGACATAAAAATAGGTGAAAAAAAGAGTTAGTGACCAAAATACATATAGATACTTGAATTTGATAAGACGAGAAAGTATAACGCCGTTTATTAAGGCGCTATACATATTTTGTGGGCTCACCAATAATTATTTTGTGCTTAACTGACATAACAATAATTCAAATGGGTATAGCGCCCTTATTTAAGGCGCTATACCTCAAAAAATTTGACCCCCCAGATTGGGCATTGCCTTATTTAAAAATGTTAAGGATTTTGTAAAAATCCATTCAGAAAAATTCTCAAGTCTTGTTAAATTTTTCTTCGTTAAGTTGTTTTGCATTTTGTCATAATGTCTGAAGAACGAAGAATTAGGGTTTCATTATATTGGGAATTGGGGGGGTGAGGTTGTGGTGGCGAATAACTCAGTAAGCTATAGTTTATCTCCACAGTGTCATGTTAAGTTGCCACTTACAATGGAGTATGATAGATTGGTATCGTTGTTATGTAAAAATAATGAGTGTGAGCAAACGTTCGGTGAACCTTAAAGTAACCGGAAGATATTCGTATTCTGTCACTCTGCAAGGGGTTGCTTGTTATACTGAGTTTAACATCGAGGATGATGAAACTCTGAGTGATGTTTTGAGGACTCTAGATGAATACCGGGAATTTCTTTTGATAAAAATGTTGGAAATATACGTCAAGGCTGAAGACGTTCGTAATAATGAGGTTGCGCAAAGCGGGGATATCCCTCGGTCATTGGGTGGTTATTTTGGAGCAGCTTTAGCCAAACAGGTTCCGGCTGAAAGAGTTTAGCCTGATCTAAACTTATCTCCACGGGTGAATGAGGAGCGAGGAAATAATTTCTCTGCTACTTTACATAATCCACAAGACGAGTGGTAAACTTCAATTTTTCTTTGTGTTACGATGTTTATTTTTGTTGTATTGTATTTTTATTAACACTCATATATTCCACAGGGGGTACCGGCCAGATATGAATTTTACAAGTTATGAACCAACTCCCAGTTGGAATATGCATAATTCTGGTGTGTTGGATCATGGTGGTCCATCCGGGAGTCATCACCAACAGGATGATGTCCATCATGGGATGTCAACACATTACGATTTGTAAGTGAAGTGATATAGCTATATGTAAAGTATTTATCAATTTGAGTAACTCATTATTTTGTTGGTTGTGCAGTGAAAACGAGCAACTTGAACGTCATGTCCTGACTCAATTGCCCGAAGACGACATATTTAATCGGGATCTGGAAGATGCATAGAGTCAGGAAGAGAACAGTGATTATGACAACAATGCCGATGAGTCCGGAGATGACACACCCTTCTCTGATGAGGGTGATGAAGATGAGGAGGAGAATGTTGGACCCGATTTGACGAGGGAGCATGCTCCACCCCCGTTAGACCAAGAGTGTACGAGTCGCACGTGTCGTTTCATTCAAGGGAGATTCCCTACCTTGATCATTTGCCAAGTATGCCGGATGTGGATGCCCTCACAAGGGATATTGACAAAATTCGGACAGCAATGTAGGATGAGTCTAGACCAACGGTGCTATCAAAGGACATGTTTTTTCCTGATAAAGTGCGCCTAAGCAGGGCGGTAAAAATGTACAGCGTAAAAGAGTGTCATGAGATGACGGTATGGGAGTCAACTCCGAATGTATACAAGGTTGTTTGACTTAGATGGTTTACGGGTTGTAATTGGATGCTGCGTGCGAAGAAGAAGAAAACAAATATGTGGGTTATGGGTAAATACATTGGCACCCACAATTGTGAAATAGACACATTCGGTGGGAATCACTTCAACTTGGATGTTGACTTAATTTCTCTTGTCTTGATTCCACACATTGAAGTGTCCATATGGTACAAGATCAAAGAGTGTATTACATCCGTCCACCAGGAATATGGGTGCACCATTACCAAAAGAAAGGCATTTCTCGGGTGCAAACGTGCGTTTGAAATTGTTTATGTTAACTGGGATAAGTCATTTTCATCTCTACCCAGGTACATGGACGCATTGCAACACTTTAACCTCGGGACTGTTGTTGAATGGAAGCGTGAGCAGAGTTCGGGAATACCAGAATATATATTCAGATACGTGTTCTGTGTATTTAAACAAGCAATTGATGGTTTTGTGCATTGACGGCTGGTAATATCCATAGACGGCACTCATGTCTATATAAAGTATGATATTAAGCTGTTGATCGTCGTTGCAGTAGATGCTAATGGAAGTATATTTCCCTTAGCTTTTGCTATTTGTGCCAATGAAATCCAAGAGACGTGGACACTATTTTTGAACCACTTGAAATAGCACGTTATCAAACAGCGTTCAGGTATTTGTCTAATATCTGATCGGCATGGTGGTATTTTAAGTTCTGTACAGAATTTTCGTGCATGGCAGGAACCGTATGCCTACCACCGTTACTGTGTGAGGCACCTGAAGGACAATTTCCAGAAGGCATATCCCAACAAGGATTTGCATGATTTAATATGGATGGCTGCAACAGATCAAAAGTGTAAATTCAGGAGGCGCATGGAATCTATCAGGCAGGAAGACGAGGGAGCCTATCGTTGGTTGATGCGACATGAGCTTGACAAGTGGACTTTACATGTGGATGGTGGCAGAAGATGGGGAATTCTGACTACAAATATGTCAGAGTCTTTCAACGGGTTATTGAAGTCTGTACGAGGATTGCCTGTCACTGCCATGGTGCGGATGTCATTCAAGCTAATGGCGGAGAGGTTTGTTGAAAGGGCTACATGTGCATCATCATTGATGGAAAGGGGTGTTGAATTTTTGCCAATACCAATGAAAAGATTTGAGAAATACAGAAAGAGAGCACATTGGCATTAATTTTTGCAGTATTGTAACGAGCAAAATATTTTTGAAGTTCGCACCGCTATCCATCACAATCGGGGGAATAATACACACACCGTAAATGAATATAGAAGGTTATGCTCTTGTGGAAAATGGTCCATCTACCACATGCCGTGCTCACATGCCATTAAGTGCTTTCAACATACAGGCTTAGGGCCAACCAACTACGTTGATAAAGAATATAGTGTTGCTGCATACTCAAACATTTATAGTGGGCAGTTGCAGCCAGTGGGTGCTGAGCATTATTGGCCGCCGGAACCATTTAAAATGGTGTGTAACAAGGAGTTTTTGCGTCAACGACAAGTTCAAAAAAGAATGTGTATACGGAACCAAATAGATGTTGGTGATACCGTTTATGTGTGCAAATATGGCATATGCTCGCAAACAGGACACGACCGTCGTAAATGTCTTTCAGCTGGTTTGGGTAGCAGTGGTAATCCAGCTCCTGGTGGAAGTTCATCTAATGTGCCCAACTATCAAGGATACACATAGTGTTTTGTTTCCGTAATGTGGTTGTAATAAGTGTATGTACTTGGTTATCTTGCAGAATGTATGAAATAAAATTATGTTTCCATTGCTGTTAAATCTTATTGATATTTAACATTAATACTTCAGTACAACAATCTAACATAAATCCATTTTTTGAAAAAAAAAACAATTGTCTTGTCGACCTGAAAAAGCTGCTCGCCTGCAAAAGCTATCTTCTGGAAAAGCTGTATTGTACCCGAAAGAATCTTTAACACGCGAAGCATAGCGCGGTTAAATACTACGTTATGTGTGTTGTCTTGTCGACCTGAAAAAGCTGCTCGCCTGTAAAAGCTATCTTCTGGAAAAGCTGTATTGTACCCGAAAGAATCTTTAACACGCGAAACATAGTGCGGTTAAATACTATGTTATGTGTGTTGTCTTGTCGGCCTAAAAGGTTGCTCGCCTGTAAAAGCTATCTTATGGAAAAGCTGTATTGTACCCGAAAGAATCTTTAACACGCGAAGCATAGCGTGGTTTAATACTACGTTATGTGGGTTGTCTTGCCTATAAATAACGGGCGCATTTTAGTTATTATCTGCGCTTAACCAAAACAAATAGCAAAACTTTCCATACATTTTTTATTTTTCTTGCATTAACAAATATCTGGACGCAATGACCAACCAAGGTGCTATTGTGGCAAACGTGCGATTATGAAGGCATGTTGGTCCGATGGTAGTGTTGGGCACAGATACTGGATGTGTCTATACAGGTTTGAACGTAATGCCGGAAATCATTGTATGTTTGAGGAATGGTATGATGAGCCCATTAACCAGGAATACTATAAATCATGTTTGCAGTATGTTTGGAATATGAACAGTGAATACCAACGCCAGATCTCTAAAAAGCAATGAGAAATTGCGGCATTACAGGAGAAACTAAAAGAGTCGTAGGAATAAAAAAATAAAATGGAAGAGAAATTTAAGTGGTTGTAGCAGAGAATAATATGCGGTACTGACTAAACAAACACATGTATGTATTGAGTGTAGTATTTTATCTTTATGTTTTCCGTATCATGTATTTTCATTAGTTGTACTGAATTTAAATTATGTTAAGTTGCTATGTTTGCGTTTGTGATGTAGTATTAAAATAATGAAGAACCGGAGAAATAAAAACATAATGCGCATATAATGTAAATAATAAAATTTATTGCAATTATTTACTGAAAGTCATATGTATATAAAATACAAAAAAATCAATGCGTCCCACATCATGTATGCTTTAATGCAACCGTTGGCCTGAGGCGCATCCCATCCCGCCCGGCTACGCTATCAGGATCATCCTTATCACATCGCCTCTTTATCGGAGAATGCGCTGCAACATGATTGTCAGTAGGGCTGGCAGGCTCGGTAGAAGGGGTCGTCTGTCCACCAGTAACCTATAGAATAATAAGATATTTTAGTATATGAAAATATATATTTGTAATGTACGTGTTAAGTCACAAAAATTTAAATTGTCTTACCATGGTCTCGTCGGGCTCCTGAATATAATCATCCGGCGCAGCCAGGTCAGTATCACACAAAGTGGCCTCCGTGACGGGCGAGGATGAAGCCTTAATAAAAAAAACATAAAGATATTTATGGCTAATCAATGAGATAAAAACAAATTTAAATGTAATAGTAATACAAACATACATGCGCCTGTGAAAGATCCCTAGCATCCCTCGATGATGAGCCATAACTCAGCCGGCACCTTTATCCATATCTCGTGTCGACCGATCATCAGCAACAGTCGATGGGCCTGGAAGATCAGGAAAATACTGATCCCAATCCACTCACGTAATGCCCGTGCCCGTGATCAACAATGGAGATGATGGGGTCACGTGCGAAGTCCCTGGAGTGAGCCGAATCTAAAGGCTGAATGACAGCATGCTGCTGTGAGAGTGGTCTGGCTCATGGAGGTCACCCGGCTGATCAACTCCAACATCCTCAATAGGTGCCTCAATGCCCCCTCGCTGGGGACCACCTCCTTGTCGACCCCAATGACCTCGTGGGACACCCCTACCTCGTGGGGCACGCCTACCACGTCGACCACGTTCCGGCCCATCTGGTGGCCCACGATGGTACTGCTTTGGCGCCACATACTCAGCCTCGTATCCTAATCGCTCATCATCTCGGGCTCGCCTCAACGTCCTGGAAGTCAGATCGGTAACCTGCTGGCCATACTCGTGCAAAGTGGCTGCTCCCTCGCCGGTATGCTGCTGCATCTGCAGTCCCAACTAGTGGAATAGATGTTGGCCAATAGCCTGCACAACATGTAAAATATAAATTACAGAATGCTAGGTTAACGTTATAAGTAAGTATACCAAATAACATACCAGTGCCTCGTGCCTCCCAGCGTATGGAATGTACCGACCACCAGCGCGATAAATGGGATTCCCGACGAAAAGTCAGGTAATGCTGCGGTACCAGCCCATATAATCATGCTCAGTCTCCGTCCGGTCAGGTGGAGGGGGGCGGAATCAGGTCATGTCGCTGGTCCCAAGTATCGATCTGTGCCTCTAGCCATGCCATATATGTTTGGTCCACCCTGGAACGATCATCCCGCTGGTAATGTGTGATATGCTAGGCAGGAGGTGGCGATACAAGCTGCGGGCGGCCAAACTGGCGAAGTACTCTCTTGGTGGCATGATGCTCCACAATATCAAGGCACATCAACGGGACGGAAGAGCTCTACATAATTCGGCCGGTCGAGCAATAATCGGGCAAACCAGCTATTAGCTCGTCGTTGTATGGCCTCCAAATGAACTATTAAGTAACAACAGAAAACGTGAGTATACGCAATACATATGAAGCCAGGCCAAGTAAACTTAGGTATACATTTACCTGTGCGCCCTCCAGCAAATCCCCCCCTATCAACCCACCTCTTAGCTAGAGGGAGAAACGGAGGTGGTGCACCCGGAGCTAATGGTAGTAGAGGTGGTTGCAACTGCAGGAATCGCTCCATGACCCAAACCTAACATATAAAGTGGATGTAAAATCTAAGGTATGTTTTTACTAGGTATGTTATAATGAATAGAGTATTCGAATATGTTTTCTCCTGTAGCAGCGGCAAAAATCCAGCAATGCCACGCTGGGTGTCCATGCTCACTCGACACATCTGCCTGTACAAGTAGCCGAGAACAGCAGCACCCCAGCTGTACTGGGGTAAATCATCTAGCCACTCAAGATGATGAAGAAATCTCAAGCTGACTAGGTTCCCCGAAGTGTTCGGGAACAAAACCCCTCCAAACATAAAGAGTAGCAGCAACCTCGTGTACCGGTAAATATGAAGCTCTGGTGTATCGTCTGTGATGTCGGGGTGCAATGCCTCCAAATGTTGTCGGATAGTCGTCAACTGCAGACGATTGGCCCCAACCAGTGCAGTCTCCTCCGGTGTGTAACGACCCAGTCAGTCATTTTAAAAGTTATAGCACCATTTCCCAATTTACTGCTCAATTTGTTCTTTACCGTTGTTGTGTGACTTATCGGGGTAATTAGTTCGGGTCCGGTGAGATTTTAGAATGAATTGGAATACTTAGTTCTAATGTTTTTAAAGCTTAAGTTCAAATAGTGACAGAATATTGAATTATGTACAAATGACCCCAGAATAGAATTTTGATGATTCCAACAACTCTGTATGGTGATTTTGGACTTAGGAGCGTGATTGGAATTTTATTTGGAAGTCCGTAGTGAAATTAGGCATGAAATGGCTAAAAATAAAAACTTAAGTTTGAAAGTTTGACCGGGGAGTTGTCTTTTTGATATCGGGGTCGGAATCTAGTTCTGAAAATTTTCATAGCTCCGTTATGTTATTTATGACTTGTGTGCAAAAGTTGAGGTCAATCGGACTTTATTTGATAGATTTCGACGTCGAATGTAGAAGTTGGAAATTCTTAAGTTTCATTAAGCTTGAATTAAGGTGTGATTTGTGATTTTAGCGTTGTTTGATGTGATTTGAGGTTTCAAATAAGTTCGTATGATGTTTTAGGACTTGTTTGTGTATTTGGTTGAGGTCCCGAGGGTCTCGGGTGAGTTTCGGATGGTTAACGGATCAAAAGTTGGACTAAAACAGCTGCTGCTGCAATTTTTATTGTGCTGGAAATTCGGGGGCAGAAATCGAAGGCCGAGGACCGAGGCCAAGGATCGAAGGCTGAGGATCGAAGGCCGATGATCGATGCCGAGGAACGAGGGCCGAGGGCAGCCTGGACAGAACTGTAAGTTATAAAGCATAGGACTTCGTCCCATTTTCCAATTTTGACAAATTGGAGCTTGGGAAGAGGCGATTGTTGGGAGATTTTCAGAACAAATATCGGGGTAAGTGTTCTTAACTCAATTATGGTTAGATTACCCGAATATATCATTATTTTCACCATTTAATTAGTGTTTTGAGATTGAAATTTGGAAAACTTTTAGAAATCTCACATAAATGAATTTTTGAGATTTCGGTGTCGATTCGGAGTTGAATTTGAGTGAAACTGGTATGGTTGGACTCATAATTGACGGATTTTGTGAGTTTTCCAGATTCCGAGACGTGGGCCCCACGGTCGATTTTTGAGTTAATTTCGGATTTTTATTGAAAAATATAGTATTTTCTTATGAAATTGATTCCTATAATTTTTGTTGACTGTATCGAATTATTTTGGCTAGATTCGAGCCATTCAGAGTTGGATAATCGAGGAAAAAGCCTACTATTGGATTAAATTGGAGCAAGTCAAAGTAAGTGACTTGTTTAACTTTGTGTGGGGGAAATTTCCCCTAGGATTGGTATTGATGTGATAATTATAATGTGATAAAAGTCGTGTACATGAGGTGACGAGTGTGTACACGGGCTAAATGTGAAAGATTATGTTTTTAAATTGTGTAAATCATTGTTGCATATTAATTAAATTATTTTATCTTATTATATTCTCCATCATTGATCTGATTTATATACTTTAAATTTGCTTGACCTTCTCCTGCTAATTGTTTTTACATGTTTAGCTAAAACTTGGTTTCTTTTATTCTATGCATTATTTGAAGGTGGAATTTCTTTAATTTAAATATTATTAATATGAAGTATTTGATAATTTACATTTGGAACTAAGGCAACGTATAAAAAAAATTTAAATATTATTTTTGCTGAGTTATTTATTCCTAAATATTTTGTGAGATTTTGTACTCATTGTGATTGAGCCGTGAGCTCCCTGTTGTGAAAAATATTTTGGATGTTGTTTATTTTGGCAAATTGAATTATTTGGGCACTTGAGGTGCAAATTGTGATATATTGTGATATTGATACGCATGCGGTGGTATAGGGTATGGGTGTTGAAACGCATGCGGTGAGATAAGGGTGGCTTGAAACGCGTGGCTAGTTGGGGAACTACTAGAAGTCATGCGGTGTGATAAGGGTGGCTAAAATACGGGATGCTATTTCGGGAAAAATATTTTCTTTAACATAAATTGTGAAGGCTCCCACGGTGATATAAGAAAATGAGATATTGTGAATTTATTTATGATTTGAGACTACGAGCGGTACCTCGGGAGTGCCCTTGTTGATATTGATTTATGGCCTCAATTGCCTTTGATTATTGTTGTGATTTTCTTAAATTTGAAAAGAATTCTATTTTGTTGCCACGAGGTATTATTTGCCATTATTTTGCATAGTTAATTGGTGACATACTACTTACTTGATTCATTTCCATTGTCATTTTATTTTTATTATATTGTTAAACATTTTATCTTGTCTTTTATTATTCCAGTAGGGCCTGACCTGACCTCGTCACTACTCTTCCGAGGTTAGGCTTGGCACTTAATGTCACAATCCCAAATTTCCTCTATAGGATGTCGTGATGAAACCTAGTCTCTAAGACTAGGTAAGCCTATCAATGCGGAATAATCATAAATATCTAAAATAAATAAACTACAATTCAAATGATTACAACTCCCAAAACCAAGTAGAAATAAGTCACAAGCTTCTAAAAATTTATTCTTAATATCTCTATGTATCAAGGTCTAAAGAAAAATAAGGAAGCAACATAAAAATGATAGAAGGGAACTCCGGAGTCTGCGAACGCTGGCAGATATACCTCAAAGTATCCGTGCGCAGATAACTCAGTCACGTCTAGACTGGTAAAATGTACATGGATCTGCACAAAAAGATATGTAGAAGCGTAGTATGAGTACACCACAGCGGTACCCAGTAGGTGCCAAGGTTAGGCTTGACACTTACTTGGTACCGCTGTGGTGTACTCATACTACGCTTCTGTACATCGTTTTGTGTAGATCTAGGTACATCTTACCAGCCGAGACATCAGCGAGCTACCTGTGTACAGAGACTTCGAGGTATATCTGCCAGCGCCCCCAGACTCCGTTGTCGCCTTCTATCATTATTATGATGCTTCCTTATTTTTCTTTAGATCCTGATATATAGATACATTGAGGATAAATTCTTAGAAGCTTGTGACTTATTTCTACCGGGTTTTGGGAGTTGTAATTAAGTGAATTGCAGATTTATTTATTTCATATTTTTATTGTTATTCTGCATTGATAGGCTTAACTAGTCTTAGAGACTAGGTGCCATCACGACATCCTACTGAGGAAATTTGGGGTCGTGACAAGTTGGTATCATAGCACTAGGTTCATAGGTGTTATGAGTCACAAGTAGGTTTAGTAGAGTCTTGCGGATCGGTACGGAGACGTTTGTACTTATCTTCGAGAGGCTATGGAACTGTTAAGAAATATTCACTTCTTTGATTCCTTATCATGCGCATTTGTTGACTTCGAAGTTCTAAACTATTGTCTTTCTATTCCCTCACATATGGTAAGGACACGCATAACTGGATCCGATGATCAGACACATGTGCCCCCTGTTGGAGCCGCATGAGGCCGGGGTAGGGGCAAAGGCCAAGGAAGACCACGTGGTGTAGCCAGAGCACCTGCATGAGCTGCTAAAGCAGAGCCACCAGTAGCTCCAGTTGGAGAACAGGCACCTGAGACGCCTGTTACTACCCCTGCAATTCAGGAGACTCTTGCCCAGTTTTTGAGCATGTTTGGCACTCTAGCTCAGGCAGGGTTAATTCCACTTGCACCTGCCAAATCTCAGGCTGGGGGAGGAGCACAGACTCCCGCCGCCCGTACTCCAGAACCACGGGCCCAAGTTGACCATGCTCCAGAGATTATACCAGTGCAGCCATTTGTTCCAGTTCGGACTGAGGTTAGGACAACAATTTCAGAGGGGGAGTAGCTCAGGCTCGAGAGGTACAAGAAGTACCACCCTCCCACATTCAGCAGCTTACCTTCGGAGGATGCTCAGGGTTTTCTGGAAGAATGTCACCGTATCATTCGTACTATGGGTATTGTAGATTCCAGTGGGGTTTCTTTCACGGCATTCCAGCTTAGAGGTGCAGCCTACCAGTTGTGGCGGGCATATGAGTTGGATAGTCTGGCTGAGGCAGCTTCACTCACTTGGACTCAGTTTTCAGATATGTTCTTAAGGGAGTATGTTCCTCAGAGTCTTAGAGATGCATGATGCACAGAGTTTGAGCAGCTGCGCCAGGGTTCTATGACTGTGTCAGAGTATGCGGTCTGATTCAGTAATTTGGCTAGGCATGCATCAGCCTTAGTTGCTACTGTTCGAGAACGGGTTCGTAGATTTATTGAGGGTCTCCACCCTAGTATCAGATTCAGTATGGCCCGAGAGCTAAATATGGACATCACATACCAACAGGTGGTGTCAATTGCTAGGAGATTGGAAGGTATGTGGATTCGGGAGAGGGAAGAGAGGGAAGCTAAGAGACCCTGAGATTCTGGCATATATAATAATTCTCGTGCCCCAGCTGCAGCCCGTCATGGTAGAGGCTATGTGAGTCGTCCTATTCATTCGGCACTTCCAGCTTCCAGTGGTGTTCCGGCTACTCCTATACCTCAGGTTCCATATTATGCACCGCCAGTGTCTACTTACCTCTTGTACGGGGAGCTTTCAGCGGGCAATCTAGTCGATCCGGCCCGAGCCAGTCATAACAGCCACGTCCTCCGAGGGCTTATTTTGAGTGTGGTGACACTCGTCATATAGTGAGGGATTGCCCCAGATTTATGAGGGGTGCACCTCCATATATTTCGTAGGACCCACCTATTCCACAGGGCCCCCAGGCTTCTCAGGCCATGATTACTGCACTAGTTGCCACTCCACCTACACAGACAGCCAGAGGTGGAGGTCGGACAGGTAGAGGTCGCCCTAAAGGGGGAGGCCAGGCCAGATATTATGCCCTTCCTACTAGGACAGAGGCTGTTGCATCTGATTTTATTATCACAAGTATTATTCCGGTCTATCATAGAGATGCATCAGTCTTATTTGATCCAGGCTCCACTTATTCTTATGTGTCATCTTATTTTGCCATGTATTTGGGCGTATCCCGTGATTCCTTGAGTTTTTCTATTTATATATCTACACCCGTGGGTAAATCTATTATTGTGGACTGCGTGTATCGGTCGTGTTTAATTGTTATCAGTGGTTTTGAGACCAGAGCTGATTTATTATTGCTCAGTATGGTGTATTTCGATATTATTTTGGGCATGGACTGGTTGTCGCCTTATCATGCTATTCTTGATTGTTATGCTAAGATGGTGACGTTGGCTATGCCAGGTCTACCGTGGCTAAAGTGGAGAGGTACCTCGGATTATGTTCTTAGCAGGGTTGTTTCATTTCTTAAGGCTCAACGGATGGTTGAGAAGGGGTGTGATTTTTATCTGGCCTATGTGAGGGATGTTAGCATTGATACTCCTACCGTGGAGTCAGATCCTGTAGTAAGGGATTTTCCTGATGTATTTCCAGCAGATCTTTCGGGTATGCCACCCGATAGGGATATTGACTTTGGCATTAATTTGTTATCGGGCACTTAGCCCATTTCTATTCCACCATATCGTATGGCCCCAACAGAGTTGAAAGAATTAAAAGAACAGTTACAGGAGTTGCTTGATAAGGGCTTCATTCGGCCTAGTGTATCGCTTTGGGTTGCTCCTGTCTTATTTGTAAAGAAGAAGGATGGTTCTATGCGGATGTGTATTGATTACTGTCAGCTGAACAAGGTTATAGTGAAGAACAGGTATTCATTGCCACGTATTGATGACCTATTTGATTAGCTTTAGGGTACTAGGATGTTCTCTAAGATCGACTTGCATTCAGGTTATCATCAGTTGAAGATTTGGGAGCCAGATATCCCGAAGACTGCGGACTCGGTATGGTCATTATGAGTTTCTTGTAATGTCATTTGGGCTGACAAAAGATCTAGCAATATTTACGCATTTGATGAACAGTGTATTTCATCCCTATCTTGACTCCTTCATCATTGTATTTATTGATGACATTCTGGTGTATTCCCAGAGTCAGGAGGATCATGAGCAGCACTTGAGAACTGTGCTTCAGACTTTGAGAGAAAAGAAGTTATATGCAAAATTTTCAAAGTGTGAATTTTGGCTTGATTCAGTGGGATTTTTGGGTCATATAGTTTCATGCGAAGGGATCAAGGTGGATCCGAAGAAGATTGAAGCAGTGCAGAGTTAGTCCAGACCGTCCTCACCTACGGAGATCCGGAGTTTTCTTGGTTTGGCGGGGTATTATCGCCGATTTGTAGAGGGTTTCTCTTCTATTGCTGCACATATGGCCAAATTAACCTAGAAGGGTGCTCCGTTCAGTGGACCGAGGAATGTGAGGAGAGCTTCCAAAAGCTCAAGACAGCTTTGACTACAGCCCTAGTATTGGTATTACCTACAGGTTCAGGGTCTTATACTGTGTATTGTGATGCATCGCGTATTGGTCTCGGCGTAGTGTTGATGCAAGACGGTAGGGTGATTGCCTACGCATCTAGATAGTTAAAGGTACATGAGAAGAATTATCCGGTCCAAGACCTTGAGTTAGCAGCTATTGTTCATGCCTTGAAGATTTGGAGGCATTATTTGTACGGTGTCCATTGTGAGGTCTACACCGATCACTGGAGTATATAACATCTGTTTAAACAGAAGGATCTTAATTTACGGCAGCGGAGATGGTTGGAGTTGCTTAAGGATTATGATATCACCATTCTCTATCATTCCGAGAAGGCCAATGTAGTGGCCGATGCCTTGAGTCGTAAGGCGGAGAGTTTGGGCAGCTTAGCATATTTACCGGTAGCAGAAAGGCCTTTAGCCTTGGATGTTCAGGCCTTGGCCAACCAGTTTATTAGATTGGATGTTTCTGAGCCGAGCTGAGATTTGGCTTGTGTGGTTTCTCAGTCTTCTCTTTATGATCATATCAGAGAGGGCCAGTATGATGACCCACATCTACTTTTCCTTAAGGACACAGTTCAGCACGGTGATGCCAAGGAAGTCACTATTGGAGATGACGGTGTATTACGGATGCAAGGTAGGCTATGTGTGCCTAATGTAGATGGTTTGTGTGAGTTGATTCTCTAGGAGGCTCACAATTCGCGGTATTCCATTCATCCGGGCTACAAAGATGTATCAGGATATGAGACAACACTATTGGTGGAGGTGGATCAAGAAAGATATAGTGGAATATGTAGCTCGGTGCCTAAATTGCCAGCAGATGAAGTATGAGCATCAACGACCGGGTGGATTGCTTCAGAAGTTAGAGATTCTAGAATGGAAATGGGAATGGATCACTATGGATTTCGTTGTTAGGCTCCCACGAACTCAGAGGAAGATCGATGCAGTTTGGGTGATTGTGGATAGGTTGACCAAGTCAGCTTATTTCATTCCTGTAGTTACTACTTACTCTTCGGAACAACTGGTTCAGGTCTATATTCGCGAGATTGTCATACTTCATGGCGTACCGGTATCTATCATCTCTGACCGAGGTACGCAGTTTACATCACGGTTTTGGAGGGCAGTACAGCGTGAGTTGGGTACTCAGGTAGAGTTGAGTACAACATTTCACCCTCAGACGGATGGGCAGTCCGAATGCACTATTCAGATACTGGAGGGTATGCTTCGTGCGTGTGTGATAGATTTTGGGGTTGCTTGGGGATCAGTTCTTACCACTTGCGGAGTTTGCTTACAACAACAGTTATCAGTCGAGAATTTAGATGGCACCGTATGAGGCCTTATATGGCAGGCGGTGCCGGTCTCCAGTGGGTTGGTTCGAACCGGGTGAAGCTAGACTATTGGGTACGGACTTGGTTCAAGATGCTTTGGAAAAGGTTAAATTGATTCAGGATCGACTTCATACAGCCCAATCTAGACAAAAGAGTTATACGAATCGGAAGGTTCGTGATGTTGCATTCATGGTTAGTGAGCGGGTCTTGTTCCGGGTTTCGCCTATGAAGGTTGTTATGAGGTTCGGGAAGAAGGGCAAGTTGAGCCCTAGGTATATTGGGCCTTTTGAGATTCTTGAGAAAGTTGGGGAGGTGGCTTACAGACTTGTACTACCACCTAGCCTCTCTGCAGTTCATCCAGTGTTCCATGTTTCCATGCTCCGAAAGTATCACGGCGATCCATCTCATATGTTAGACTTCAGCTCAGTCCCGTTGGACAAGGATCTATCTTATGTCGAGGAACCAGTGGCCATTTTGGACAAACAGGTTAGAAAGCTAAGATCAAAGAACATAGCTTCTGTGAAGGTGCAGTGGAGAGGCCAGCCAGAAGGAGAATCTACTTGGGAGACTGAGCGGGAGATACAGAGCAAATATCTACACCTATTTGAGACTCCAGGTATAATTCTAAACCCGTTCGAGGACGAACGTTTGTTTAAGAGGGGAGGATGTAACAACCCGGCCAGTCGTTTTGAAATTTGTAGCCCATTTTCTTCATTTACTGCTCAATTGTGTGCTTTACAGTTGTTGTGTGACTTGCCGAGGTAATTGGTTTGGGTCCGGTGAAATTTTAGAATGAATTGGAATACTTAGTTCCAAAGTTTTAAAGCTTAAGTTTAAATAGTGACCGAATGTCAAATTATATGCAAACAACCCCGGAATAGAATTTTGATGATTCCAACAGCTCTATATGGTGATTTTGGACTTAGGAGCCTGATCGAAATTTTATTTGGAAGTCCGTAGTGAAATTAGGCTTGAAATAGCTAAAAATAGGAATTTAAGTTTGGAAGTTTGATCGGGGAGTTCACTTTTTGATATCGAGATCAGAATCTAGTTTTGAAAATTTTTATAGCTCCGTTATGTCATTTATGACTTGTGTGCAAAATTTGTGGTCAATCGGACTTGATTTGATAGGTTTCGACATCGAATGTAGAAGTTGAAAATTCTTAAGTATCATTAAGCTTGAATTGGGGTGTGATTTGTGATTTTAGCATTATTTGATGTGATTTGAGGTTTCAAATAAGTTCGTATGATGTTTTAAGACTTGTTGGTGTATTGGTTGAGGTCCCGAGGGCCTCGGGTGAGTTTCGGATGGTTAACGGATCAAAAGTTGGATTTAAACAGCTACTGCTGCAATTTCTATTCTGCTGGAAATTCGGGGGCAGAAATCGAAGGCCGAGGATCGAGGGTCGAAGGCCGAGGGCAGCCTGGAAAGAACTGTAAATTATAAAACAGGGGACTTCGTCCCATTTTCCATTGTTGACAAATTGGAGCTTGGGGAGAGGCGATTTTTGGGAGATTTTCAGAGAAATATTGGTGTAAGTGTTCTTAACTCAATTATGGTTAGATTACCCGAATATATCATTGTTTTCACCATTTAATTAGTGTTTTGAGATTGAAATTTGGGAAAATTTTAGAAATCTCATAGAAACGAATTTTTGAGATTTCGGTGTCAATTCGGAGTCGGATTTGAGTGAAACCGGTATGGTTGGACTCTTAATTGAATGAGTTGTCGAATTTTGTGAGTTTCGCCGTATTCCGAGACATGGGCCCCACAGACGGTTTTTGATTTAATTTCGGATTTTTATTGAAAAATATAGTATTTTCTTATGAAATTGATTCCTATAATTTTTGTTGATTGTATCGAATTATTTTGGCTAGATTCGAGCCATTCAGAATTGGATAATCGAGAAAAAAGCCTATTAGTGGATTAAATTAGAACAAATCGTGGTAAGTGACTTGTCTAACTTTGTGTGGGGGAAATTTCCTCTAGGATTGGTATTGATGTGATAATTGTAATGTGATGAAAGTCGGGTACACGAGGTGACGAGTGTGTACACGGGCTAATGTGAAAGATTATGTTTTTAAATTGTGTAAATCATTGTTGCATATTAATTAAATTATTTTATCTTGTTATATTCTCCATCATTGATCTGATTTATATACTTTAAATTTGCTTGACCTTCTCCTGCTAATTTATTTTTACCTGTTTAGCTGAAACTTGGTTTCTTTTATTATGTGCATTATTTGAAGGTGAAATTTCTTTAATTTAAATATTATTAATATGAAGTATTTGATAATTTAGATTTGGAACTGAGGCAACGTATTAAAAAAAATTTAATATTATTTTTGCTGAGTTATTTATTCCCGAATATTTTGTGAGATTTTGTATTCAATGTGATTGAGCCGTGAGCTCCCTGTTGTGGAAAATATTGTGGATGTTGTTTATTTTGGCAAATTGAATTATTTGGGCACTTGAGGTACAAATTGTGATATATTGTGATATTGATACGCATGCGGTGGTATAAAGTCTGGGTGTTGAAACGCATGCGGTGAGATAAGGGTGACTTGATACACGTGGCTAGTAGGGGAACTACTAGAAGTCATGCGATGTGATAAGGGTGGCTAAAACGCGGGATGCTATTTCGGAAAAAATATTTTCTTTAAAATAAATTGTGAAGGCCCCCGCGGTGATATAAGAAAATGAGATACTGTGAGTTTAATTATTATTTGGGACTACAAGGTGATACCTCGAGAGTGCCCTTGTTGATATTGATTTATGGCCGCAGTTGCCTTTGATTATTGTTGTGATTTTATTAAAGTTGAAAAGAATTCTGTTTTGTTGCCACGAGATATTATTTGCCATTATTTTGCGTAGTTAATTGGTGACATACTACTTACTTGATTCATTTCCATTGTCATTTCATTTTTATTATATTGTTAAACATTTTATCTTGTCTTTTATTATTCCAGTAGGGCCTGACCTGACCTCGTCACTACTCTTCCGAGGTTAGGCTTGGCACTTAATGTCACAATCCCAAATTTCCTCTATAGGATGTCGTGATGAAACCTAGTCTCTAAGACTAGGTAAGCCTATCAATGCGGAATAATCATAAATATCTAAAATAAATAAACTACAATTCAAATGATTACAACTCCCAAAACCAAGTAGAAATAAGTCACAAGCTTCTAAAAATTTATTCTTAATATCTCTATGTATCAAGGTCTAAAGAAAAATAAGGAAGCAACATAAAAATGATAGAAGGGAACTCCGGAGTCTGCGAACGCTGGCAGATATACCTCAAAGTATCCGTGCGCAGATAACTCAGTCACGTCTAGACTGGTAAAATGTACATGGATCTGCACAAAAAGATATGTAGAAGCGTAGTATGAGTACACCACAGCGGTACCCAGTAGGTGCCAAGCCTAACCTCGGTAAAGTAGTGACGAGGTCAGGTGAGGCCCTACTGGAATATATTAAAATGTTTAACAATATAGTAAAATAAAATAAAATTAGAAATGAATCAAGTAGTGTGTCACCATTTAATTAAGCAAAATAATAGCAAATAATATATCGTGGAAACAAAACCGAATTTCCTTTCAACTTTAAGAAAATCACAAAAAATAATCAAGGCAACTGCGACCATAAATCAATATCAACAAGGGCACTGTAGAGGTACCGCCTCGTAGTCCCAAATTATAAACAAATTCACAATATCTCATTTCCTTATCTCACCGCGGGAGCCTTCACAATTTATTTGAAAGAAAATATTTTTTCCGAAATAGCATCCCACGTTTTAGCCATCCTTATCATATCGCATGACTTCTAGTAGTTTTCCCCTACTAGACACGCGTATCAAGCCACCCACCCTTATCTCACTGCATGCGTTTCAATACCCAGACCTTATACCACCACATGCGTATCAATATCACAATATATCACAATTTTCACCTCAAGTGCTTAAATAATGTAACTTGCCAAAATAATTCAACAACAATATTTTTTCACAATAAAGAGCTCACGGCTCATGCCAAAATAAATCATCAATAATATTTTTTCACAATAAAGAGCTCACGACTCCATCACAATGAGTACAAAAATCTTACAAAATATTCAAGAATAAATAATTCAGGAAAATAATATTTCAAGACCTTTAATACGTTGCTTCAATATCAAATTTAAAATGTCAAATACTTCATATTAATAATGTTTAATTTAAAGAAAATCACCCTTCAAATAATGCACAGAATAAAAGAAACCAAGTTTCAACTAAACAGGTATAACAATTAGCAGGAAAAGGTCAAAATAATTTAAGGTATATATCTCAGATCAATTGTGAAGAATATAACAAGATAAAATAATTTAATAAATGCGCAACAATGATCTACACAATTTAAAAAATATAATCTTTCACATTTAGCCCGTGTACACACTCATCACCTAGTGTACACGACTTTTAATATATTTCAATAATCACATTAATATCAATTCTAGGGGAAATTTCCCCCACACAAAGTTAGACAAGTCACTTACCTCGACTTGCTCCAATTTAACCAAGTATTATGTTTTTTCCTCGATTTTTCGATTCCGATCGACTCGTATCTAGTTATAATTAATTCGATACAGTCAACAAAAATTATAGAATCAATTCCATAAGAAAATACTATATTTTTCAATAAAATCCGAAATTAACTCAAAAATGGCCTGTGGGGGTCACGTCTCGGAATCCGGCGAAAGTTACAAAATATAAACACCCATTCAACTACGAGTCCAACCATACTATTTTTACAAAAATCCGACATCAACTTGACCTCCAAATCTCAAATTCTTATTTTGAAATCTCTAGGCCCAAATCCTCTAATTTCACCTCAAAAACAAGTAATATCTTCGAAATATTCAATGATAATCCAATATAATTGACTAACAATGATTACATGTGACTTACCTCAAGTTTTCCCGTGAATTCTCTCTGAAAAATCGCCCAAAACCATGTTGAAAATGTCCAAATGACAAAAATATCGGAACCCCTCTGTTTTTATAATCTGGTCAGTGCTTTCGCACCTGCGGATAAAATTCTCGCACCTGCGGTCCCGCATCTGCGGTGAAATACCGCATATGAAGAAATTGCTCAGCCCAGCTGCCTTCCCTTCTACGAGCTTTGGACCACATCTGCGCCTTCGTAGGTGCGAAAAATTCCATCGCACCTGCGGACCTGCCCGCACCTGCGCCCTTCCTCTCGCTTCTGTGCAACATAAGCCGCATCTACGGCTCCAACTGGGTAGCCCTTCGTCCGCTTCTGCGAGCCACAGCTCGCTTGTGCGAGTTCGTACCTGCGGTCAGTCCCTCCGCATGTGCGATGACACTAGAAGCTGCAAATTTCAGAATTTGCCTAAGTCCAAAAATTGATCCGATTTCGATCCGGATGCACTCATGGTACTCGGGACCCTGTCCGAAAATACCAACAAGTCCTAAATCATCATACGAACTTAGTCGAGTCTTCAAATCACATCCAACAACACTAAAAACATGAATCACACATAGATTCAAGCCTAATAAATCTTAAGAATTTCTAACTTTTACATTCGATGTCGAAACCTATCAAATCAAGTCCGATTGACTTCAAAATTTTGTACACAAGTCATAAATGACATAACAAAGCTGTTAAAATTTTCAGAACTGGATTTCGACCCCGATATCAAAAAGTCAACTCCCGGTCAAACTTCCATACTTAAATTTCTATTTTAGCTATTTCAAGCCTAATTTAACTACGGACTTCCAAAGAAAATTCCGATCACGCTCCTAAGTCCGAAATCACCATACGGAGCTGTTGGAATCATCAAAATTCTATTCCGGGGTCGTTTTCACATAATTCGACATCTGGTCACTATTTGAATTAAAACTTTTAATTTTTCTTCAAAATTCCATATCTCGGGCTAGGGACCTCGGAATTTGATTCCGGGCATACGCCCAAGTCCCAAATCACGATACGTACCTTCCAAAACTGTCAAAACACTGATCCGAGTTTGTTTGCTAAAAATGTTGACCAAGGTCAACTCAGTTGAGTTTTAAAGCTCTAATTCATATTTTAATTCATTTTTCGCATAAAAACTTTTTGGAACATTTTACGGACTGCGCACCCAAGTCGAGTAATGATAAATAATTCTTTTCGAGGTATTAGAACACAGAATTAATTATTAAATTTAAAGATGACATTTTGGGTCATCACATTCTCCACCTATAAAACAAACGTTCGTCCTCGAACGGAGTTAGAAGAAATACCTGAGCTGGTGAATAAGTGTGGATAACAGTTGCGCATATCATGCTTGTTCTCCCAAGTCGCCTCTTCGACCGAATGATCCCTCCACTGAACCTTCACGGAAGTAATGTTCTTTGACCTCAGCTTTCAAACCTGCCTATCCAAAATAGCCATTGGTTCCTCAACATAAGATAGATCCTTGTCCAACAGAACCGAACTAAAGTCTAACACATGAGATGGATCGCTGTAATATTTCCGAAGCATGGAAACATGGAATAGCGGATAAACCGCAGAGAGACTGGGTGGTAGTGCAAGTTTGTAAGCCACCTCTCCAACTCTCGCAAGAATCTCAAAAGGCTCAATATACCTAGGGCTCAACTTTCCCTTCTTCCCGAACCTCATCATACCCTTCATAGGCGAAACCCGGAGCAATACCCGCTCACTAACCGTGAATGCAACATCACGAACCTTCCGATCCGCATAACTTTTCTGTCTAGATTGGGCTGTACCAAGTCGATCCTGAATCAACTTAACCTTTTCCAAGGCATCCTGAACCAAGTCTGTACCCAATAGTCTAGCCTCGCCCGGTTCGAACCAACCTACTGGAGACCGGCACCACCTACCATACAAGGCCTCATACGGAGCCATATGAATGCTTGACTGGTCACTGTTGTTGTAAGCAAACTCCGCAAGTGGTAAGAACTGATCCCAAGCACCCCAAAAATCTATCACACACGCACGAAGCATATCCTCAATTATCTGAATAGTGCGTTCGGACTGCCCGTCCGTCTGAGGGTGAAATACTGTACTCAACTCTACCCGAGTACCCAACTCACGTTGTACTGCCCTCCAAAACCATGAGGTAAACTGTGTACCCAGGTCAGAGATGATAGATGCCGATACACCGTGAAGTCTGACAATCTCGCGAATATATACCTGAGCCAGCTGCTCTGAAGAGTAAGTAGTAATCACAGGAATGAAATGAGCTGATTTGGTCAGCCTCTCCACATTCACCCAAACTGCATCAAACTTCTGTTGAGTCCATGGGAGCCCAACAACGAAATCTATAGTAATCCGCTCCCATTTCCATTCTGGAATCTCTAACTTCTGAAGTAATCCACCCGGTCGTTGATGCTCATATTTCACCTATTGACAATTTAGACATCGAGATACATACCCCACTTTGTCTTTCTTCTTCCGCCTCCACCAATAGTGATGTATCAAGTCCTGATACGTCTTTGCAGCACCTGGATGAATGGAGTACCGCGAACTGTGAGCCTCCTGGAGAATCAACTCACGCAATCCATCTACATTGGGTACACATAGCCTGCCCTCCATCCGTAGTACACCGTCATCTCCAATAGTAACTTTCTTGGCATCACCGTGTTGAACTGTATCCTTAAGGACAAGTAAATGACGGTCATCATACTGACGCTCCCTGATACGATCATAAAGAGAAGACTGAGAAACCACACAAGCCAAAACTCGGCTCGGCTAGGAAACATCCAACCTGACAAACTAGTTGGCTAAGGCCTGAATATCCAAGGCTAAAGGCCTCTTTGCTACCGGTAAATATGCTAAGCTGCCCAAACTCTCCACCTTACGACTCAAGGCATCGGCTACTACATTGGCCTTCCCATGATGATAGAGAATGGTAATATCATAATCCTTAAGCAACTCCAACAATCTCCACTGCCACAAATTAAGATCCTTCTATTTAAACAGATGTTGTAGACTCCGGTGATCGGTGTAGACCTCACAATGGACACCATACAAATAATGCCGCCAAATGTTTACGACATGAACAATAGCTGCTAACTCCAGGTCATGTACAAGATAATTCTTCTCATGCACCTTCAACTCTCTGGACGCATAGGCAATCACCCTACCATCTTGCATCAACACTGCGCCGAGACCAATACGCGACGCATCACAATACACAGTATAAGACCCTATACCTATAGGTAATACCAATACTGGGGCTGTAGTCAAAGCTATCTTGAGCTTTTGGAAGCTCTCCTCACATTCCTTGGTCCACCTGAACGGAGCACCCTTCTGGGTTAATTTGGTCATAGATGTAGCAATAGAAGAGAAACCCTTTACAAATCGGCGATAATACCCTGCCAAACCAAGAAAACTCCGGATTTCCATAACTGAGGACGGTCTGGACCAATTCTGCACTGCTTCAATCTTCTTTGGATCTACCTTGATCCCCTCGCATGAAACTATATGACCCAAAAATCCCACCGAATCAAGCCAGAATTCACACTTTGAGAATTTTGCATATAACTTCTTTTCTCTCAAAATCTGAAGCACAGTCCTCAGATGTTGTTCATGATCTTCCCGACTCCGGGAATACACCAGAATGTCGTCAATAAACACAATGATGAAAGAATCAAGATAGGGCTGAAATACACTATTCATTAAGTGCATAAATTCTGCTGTGGCATTGGTCAGCCCAAAAAACATCACAAAAAACTCATAATGACCATACCGAGTCCTGAAAGCAGTCTTTGGGATATATGGCTCCCGAATCTTCAATTGATGATAGCCTGAACGTAAGTCGATCTTAGAGAATACTCTGGCACCCTGAAGCTGATCAAATAGGTCATCAATACGTGGTAATGGATACCTGTTCTTCACGGTAACCTTGTTCAGCTGGCAGTAATCAATACACATCCGCATAGAACCATCCTTCTTCTTCACAAATAAGACAGGAGCACCCTAAGGCAATACACTAGGCCAAATGAAACCCTTATCAAGCAATTTCTGTAACTGTTCTTTTAATTCTTTCAACTCTGCTGGGGCCATACGGTATGGTGGAATAGAAATGGGCTGAGTGCCCGGTAACAAATCAATGCCAAAATCAATATCCCTGTCGGGTGGCATACCCGAAAGATCCGCTGGAAATACATCGGGAAAATCCCTTACTATAGGAATTGACTCCACGGTAGGAGTATCAATACTAACATCTCTTACATAGGCCAGATACGCATCACACCCCTTCTCAACCATTCGTTGAGCTTTAATAAATGAAACAACCATGCTAGGAACATGATCCGAGGTACCTCTCCACTCTAGCCGCGGTAAACCTGGCATAGCCAACGTCAGCATCTTGGCGTAACAATCAAGAATAGCGTGATAGGGCGACAACAGTCCATGCCCAAAATAATATCGAAATCCACAATACTGAGCAATAATAAATCAGCTCTGGTCTCAAAACCACTAATAACAATTAAACACGACCGATACACAATGTCCACAATAATAGATTCACCCACGGGTGCAGATACATAAATAGAAGAACTCAATGAATCACGTGATACGCCCAAATACGGGGCAAAATAAGATGACACGTAAGAGTAAGTGAAGCCTGGATCAAATAAGACTGATGCATCTCTATGACAGACCGGAATAATACCTGTAATAACAGAATCGGATGCAACGGCATATGCCCTAGCAGGAAGGGCATAATATCTGGCCTAGCCTCTCCATCTAGGGCGACCTCTACCTGCCCGACCTCTACCTCTAGCTGGTTGTGCAGGTGGAGTGGCAACTGGTGCAGTAATCATGGCTAGAGAAGCCTGAGGACCCTGTGGAATAGGTGGGGCCTGAGAAATCTGTGGAGGTGCACCCCTCTTAAATCTGGGGCAATATCTCATAATATGACGAGTGTCACCACACTCAAAACAAGCCCTCGGAGGACGTGGCTGCTGGGACTGGCTCGGGCTTGATCGACTAGACTGCCCACTGAAAGCACCCCGTACAGGAGGTACATAAGACACTGGCGGTGCATAATATGGAACCTGAGGTCTGGGAGTAGTCGGAATACCACTGGAAGCTGGAAGTGCTGAATGAATAGGACGGCTCACATAACCTCTACCATGACGGGCTGCAACTGGGGTACGAGAATTATTATATGTGCCAGAATCTCGGGGTCTCTTAGCTTCCCTCTCTTCCCTCTCCCGAGTTCGCATACCTTCCAATCTCCTAGCAATTGACACCACATGTTGGTATGTGATGTCCATCTCTAGCTCTCGGGCCATACTGTATCTGATACTAGGGTGAAGACCCTCAATAAATCTGCGAACCTGCTCTCGAACAGTGGCAACTAAGGCTGCTGCATGCCTAGCCAAATCACTGAATCGGACCGCATATTCTAACACGGTCATAGAACCCTGGCGCAGCTGCTCAAACTCTGTGTGACATGCATCTCTAAGACTCTGAGGAACATACTCCCTTAAGAACATATCTAAAAATTGAGTCCAAGTAAGTGAAGCTGCCTCAGCCGGACTATCCAACTCATATGCCCGCCACCACTGGTAGGCTGCTCCTCTAAACTGGAATGCCGTGAAAGAAACCCCACTAGAATCGATAATACCCAAAGTACGAAGGATACAGTGACATTCCTCCAGAAAACCCTGAGCATCCTCTGAAGCTAAACCGCTGAAAGTGGGAGGGTGGTACTTCTTATACCTCTCGAGCCTGATCTCAGGCCAAACTGGGACAACTGGCTACACTGGTATAACCTCTGGGCCATGGTCAACTTGGGCCCGTGGCTCTAGAGTACGGGCGGCAGGAGTCTGCGCTCCTTTCCTAGCCTGAGATGTGGCAGGAGCAAGTGGAATTAATCCTGCCTGAGCTAAAGTGCCAAACATGCTCAAAAATTGGGAAAGAGTCTCCTGAAGTGCAGGAGTAGTAACAGGCGTCTCAGGTGCCTGCTCTCCAACTGAAGCTACTGGTGGCTCTGGTGCAGCAGCTCGTGCAGGTGCTCTGGCTGTACCACGTGGTCTTCCTCGGCCTCTGACTCGGCCTCTGCCCCGTCCCCAGCCTCTTGCGGCTCTAACAGGGGGCGCGGGTGTCTGATTATCAGATCCAGTTGTGTGTGTCCTCACCATCTGTGAGAGAATAGAAAGACAATTGTTTAGAACTTTGAAATCAACAAAGGCGCACGATAAGGAATCAAAGAAGTGAATATTTCCTAACAATTCCATAGCCTCTGGAAGATAAGTACAGACGTCTCCGTACCGATCCGCAAGACTCTACTAAACCTGCTTGTGACTCATGACACCTATGAACCTAGTGCTCTGATACCAACTTGTCACGACCCTAAATTCCCTCCGTAGGAGGTCGTGATGGCACCTAGTTTCTAAGACTAGGTAAGCCTATCAATGTGGAATAATCATAAATATCTGAAATAAATAAACTACAATTCAAATAATTACAACTCCCAAAACCAGGTAGAAATAAGTCACAAGCTTCTAAAAATTTATTCTCAATATCTCTATGTATCAAGGTCTAAAGAAAAATAAGGAAGCAACATAAAAATGATAGAAGGGGACTCCAGAGTCTGCGGACGCTGGAAGATATACCTCTAAGTCTCCGTGCGCAGGTAACTTGCTGACGTCTAGACTGGTAAGATGTACCTGGATCTGCACAAAAAGATGTGCAGAAGCGTAGTATGAGTACACCACAGCGGTACCCAGTAGGTGCCAAGCCTAACCTCGGTAGAGTAGTGACGAGGTCAGGTGAGGCCCTACTGGAATATATTAAAATGTTTAACAATATAGTAAAATAAAATAAAATTGAAAATGAATCAAGTAGTGTGTCACCATTTAATTAAGCAAAATAATGGCAAATAATATGTCGTGGAAACAAAATCGAATTTCCTTTCAACTTTAAGAAAATCACAATAAATAATCAAGGCAACTGCGGCCATAAATCAATATCAACAAGGGCACTGTCGAGGTACCACCTCGTAGTCCTAAATCATAAATAAATTCACAATATCTCATTTCCTTATCTCACCGCGGGAGCCTTTACAATTTATTTGAAAGAAAATATTTTTCCCGAAATAGCATCCCGCGTTTTAGCCATCCTTATCACACCGCATGACTTCTAGTAGTTTCCCCCTACTAGACACGCGTATCAAGCCACCCTTATCTCACCGCATGCGTTTCAATACCCAGACCTTATACCATCGCATGCGTATCAATATCACAATATATCACAATTTGCACCTCAAGTGCTCAAATAATGTAACTTGCCAAAATAATTCAACAACAATATTTTTTCACAATAAAGAGCTTACGGCTCATGCCAAAATAAATCATCAATAATATTTTTTCATAATAAAGAGCTCACGACTCCATCACAATGAGTACAAAAATCTTACAAAATATTCAAGAATAAATAATTCAGGAAAATAATATTTCAAGACCTTTAATACGTTGCTTCAATATCAAATTTAAAATGTCAAATACTTCATATTAATAATGATTAATTTAAAGAAAATCACCCTTCAAATAATGCACAGAATAAAAGAAACCAAGTTTCAACTAAACAGGTATAACAATTAGCAGGAAAAGGTCAAACAAATTTAAGGTATATATCTCAGATCAATTATGAAGAATATAACAAGATAAAATAATTTAATAAATGCGCAACAATGATCTACACAATTTAAAAAATATAATCTTTCACATTTAGCACATGTACACACTCGTCACCTCGTGTACATGACTTTCAATATATTTCAATAATCACATTAATATCAATTCTAGGGAAACTTTTCCCCACACAAGGTTAGACAAGTCACTTACCTCGACTTGCTCCAATTTAACCAAGTAGTATGCTTTTCCTCGATTTTCCAATTCCGATCGACTCGTATCTAGTCATAATTAATTCGATACAGTCAACAAAAATTATAGAATCAATTCCATAAGAAAATACTATATTTTTCAATAAAATCCAAAATTAACTCAAAAATGGCCCGTGGGCACACGTTTCGGAATCCGGAGAAAGTTATAAAATATGAACGCCCATTCAACTACGAGTCCAACCATACCATTTTTACAAAAATCCGACATCAACTTGACCTCCAAATCTCAAATTCTCATTTTGAATTTCCTAGGCCCAAATCCTCTAATTTCTCCTCAAAAATATATAATCTATTCGAAATATTCAATGATAATCCAATATAATTGACTAATAATGATCACATGTGACTTACCTCAAGTTTCCCTGTGAATTCTCTCTGAAAAATCACCCAAAACCGTGTTGAAAATGTCCAAATGACTAAAATATCGGAATCCCTCTGTTTTTGTAATCTGGTCAGTGCTTTCGCACCTGCGGACAAAATTCTTGCACCTGTGGTCCCGCATCTGCGGTAAAATATCGCATTTGTTGAAATTGCTCAATCTAGTTGTCTTCGCTTCTGCGAGCTTTGGACCGCATCTGCGCCTTCGCAGATGCGGAAAATTCCATCGCACCTGCGGACCTGCCCGCACCTGCGCCCTTCCTCTCGATTCTGCGCAAGCGCTTCTACGCAACATGAGCCGCATTTGCGGCTCATACTGGGCAGCCCTTCGTCCGCTTCTGCGAGCCACAGCTTGCTTGTGCGAGTCCGCACCTGCGCTCAGTCCCTCCGCAGGTGCGATGACACCAGAAGCTACAAATTTCAGAATTTGCCTAAGTCCAAAAATTGATCCGATTTCGATCCGGATCGCACTCGAGGTACTCGGGACCCCGTCCGAAAATACCAACAAGTCCTAAATCATCATATGAACTTAGTCAAGTCTTCAAATCACATCCAGCAACACTAAAAACATGAATTACACATAGATTCAAGCCTAATAAATCTTAAGAATTTCCAACTTCTACATTCGATGTCAAAACCTATCAAATCAAGTCCGATTGACCTCAAATTTTGTACACAAGTGATAAATGACATAATGGAGCTGTTAAAATTTTCAGAACTGGATTCCGACCCCGATATCAAAAAGTCAACTCCCGGTCAAACTTCCAAACTTAAATTCTTATTTTAGCCATTTCAAGCCTAATTTCACTACGGACTTCCAAAAATAATTTAGATCACGCTCCTAAGTCCGAAATCACTATATGGAGCTGTTGGAATCATTAAAATTCTATTACGGCGTCATTTGCACATAATTCAACATCCAGTCACTATTTAAATTAAAACTTTTAATTTTTTTTCAAAATTCCATATCTCGGGCTAGGGACTTCGGAATTTGATTTCGGGCATACGCCCAAGTCCCAAATCACGATACGGACCTACCAAAACTATCAAAATACTGATCCAAGTCTGTTTGCTAAAAATGTTAACCAAGGTCAACTCAGTTGAGTTTTAAAGCTCTAATTCACATTTTAATTCATTTTTTGCATAAAAACTTTCCAAAAAACTTTACGGACTGCGCACGCAAGTCGAGTAATGATAAATAGCACTTTCGAGGTCTTAGAATACAGAATTAATTATTAAATATAAAGATGACATTTTGGGTCATCACACTACCTTGGAAATATTTTTTTTTGAACCCCAGGAAAACTCCCAGCCGCTATAGCCTCTGTCCTTCGGGTGAGCACTCTGTGCACACTGGGTAAACCCTATATTTTCGTACGTAAAAATGCGTCGTAAGAAAACTAATGTAGGACCAAAAATGAGATAATATTTAAAAGTATATAAAGTAAGTTAATCATGTTACCTCTGAGGTTACAAATATTGAAGATCATGAACAACAAGTACAAAGAGGGTTGGACAGTTCAGAAGCTAAAGCAATTAAATAAAATAATGTTTCGTCGAAAGTCGACAAGTTGGGAATGTTATAACATGTACCGTTGGGGTGAGACTAGGGTGATTAACATGATAAGGAGATTATGTTATGATTTATATTAGTCGTATGACATCCGTGTGTTATGTTTTGAAGTCAAGCGAGTTGTGGAACAAAAGTCGATGAAAGTCATCACAAGTTACATTCATAAGTTTTACTGAAACTTTGGGTCAAATGTAACTGCAACTTTCTCCCAATATACTTAGAGTTATGGGGTGTTCCACCCATCAAATTAAAGATCTATGAGTCTATTTTCTAACGCATTAAATTGTTTGTCAATACGACATCGGAGTAGAGAGATATGGGCATTTTTGCGATACTGCACAAGCTGCTAGGTGACAAGTAGGTGTGTCACCTACTTGCTTAAATGAGAGCCCCAAAAATGGGTCATTTCGGGTCGTCCAAAGAGGCCTTTTAAAGGCCTATTTTCTTCATATATTAGACTTAAAATAGAGCATAATAACCAGACATAAGCTCTGCAAAGAATCCTCCCAAAAATTTCCCACAAACCCTAATTGATTTTCTCTCCCTTTCAAGTTCTAATTGGAGGTAAAACCTAGAGTTTGAAGAACCAAGATAGGAGCTGAGTTATCCAACAAATAAGGTGAGTTTACTGATCTCTTTCATCCAATTTTTCTTCTGAAAATTCATGGTAAGTCGTTCTATACTTGTAAGAACTCACGGGACGGTGATCAGAAGCCGTGAGTTCGAGTTATTCACTTGTAGCGGACTATTTTGTGGACTGTTTTGTGTTGCTGTTGGGGTGCGTGTTTTACTACTGTTTTATGGAGTTTTGGAGGAGGAAGGGGGTTTATAAACACCATATAAATGTAGGGTGGTTGGCTGGTCGTTCGTCATAACATTTTCGGGTCGTTTGACACTACTACGGTGGTCGTTTTGTGTATGAAGAGATTGGGGTGTGTTGGGCTATTTTGTAGTATTTGATGGTGTATATAGGGCTGGAAAATGATGTATATATGTTGTTATTGTTCTGTTCTTGTATTGTTGGTGTTATCTTGAATTTGGAGGAAGTAAGGATTATAGGGGAGATGCTGCCCGTTTTAATACAAAATAAGTTTGTCGTTCGTTGTGCGATAGTTGTACCTTTCGTAACTTAACGATAGTATTATTATCATTCTTGTAGATTAAGGTGCGAAGAGGTGAGTTCAACTTGGTGATTAGAAAGATTGTGATAAGGTATGTTAAGGCTAAGCCCTTCCTTCATTTTGGCATGATCTCGTAGCTACATGTGTTAATAATGAGACATAAAGAGAAGTTCGTATTCATGAATTCATTCACATTATTCTAGTCTCATAAGTTACAATATTATTCCTTATCGGGACTTCATATTCAGTTTAGTTTTGTCTTTATTCAGTCAAGAGAGCAGAGGGTCTATATATATATATACAGTATTACACTATTTTCACCACCATCGAGCTATAATCGGTGGGCAGGCCCCTATTGGGCAACCTCTGATCAGATGGTAAGTTATATATACCGAGCCTACTGTGGCCGAGCGCCTATGAGCGAGCCCAGGATGGCCGAGATACAGAGCCCAGTATGGCCGAGCGCCTATGAGCGAGCCTACTACGGCCGAGCATTTACACGTACCGAGCCTTATAGGGCCAGACATTTATTTTACTTACTATATTGAAGGAGTTTAGTCACTATCAGCAGGTAAGTATATCTCCAGATCATCTTTGACTCCCAGTTACTTCCAGTTATTATATTATCAGTTCAGTTTCGATTTTCAGTTATGTTATTGCCTTACATACTCGGTACATTATTTCGTACTGACGTCCCTTTGCCGGGGACGCTGCATTTCATGCATGCAGGTTCAGATAGACAGACGAGTAGACCTCCTCAGTAGGTGTTTCTAGAGTTTAGCCTTATCGGTAAACTCCACATCCTTCGGAGTTATCGGGTCTAGGTTTTTGTGTGCATCTTATGTATGTATTTATATATATAATATGGGTATGTCGGGGCCCTGTTCCGATCACAATATATCTATCAGTAGAGGCTTGTAGACATATCCTATTGGTTAGTGCAGTATGCTGGGTTTGTAGGCCTGGTATGTATAATTTGGTGGTTTGTCAGCTGTAGTAGCTATGACGGCCTTTTCAGCCTAGCTTTATATTGATGTTTAGTTAGTGCTAGTTTCCATTCAGTTTTATATTTTGCTTCGCAAATTGTCTTGCAAGGTGGCCCCATGGCCAAAGTATGACATTATATGTTCAGAGTCCTTTAGTCGCAATTTGGTACGCCAGGTTAGGTGAGGCACCGGGTGCTTGTCTCGCTCCTAGGTTCGGGGCGTGACAAACTTGGTATCAGAGCAGTTCTGTCCTAGGGAGTCTACAAGCCGTGTCTAGTAGGGTCTTGTTTATAGATGTGTTGTGCACCACATTATATAAGCAGGGAACTACAGGGCATTTAGGAGTTGGTTACCCTTCTTTGAAATCTAAATCGTGCCATAGAACTGAGTTATAGGAAATTTGAATTAAACTTATGTGTTGGTGTTTGCATGCACAGATGACGGTGACTAGGAAGACTACGGCTAACCAGAGGAGAGATACAGTAGTAGGTGAGGGGACCAGCAGGGTACCCCCAGTAGATGGGGCCCAGTCTGAGGCTCAAGGTGAGACCCCTACTCAGCCATTACCGGCTCCTCCACCAACTACGGAGATTCCTTGGGAAACCGCACATCCAGTTCCCCCTCCACTTCCATCAGATCAGGAATTGAGGAGTGCGGTGCATTTGTTGACACAGTTGGTAGCTACCCAGCAACAGGCTAGGGCATCAGCTAGTGCGGGAACTTCTGAGGGGTCTGGGAGTTCAAGGGTCCGAGAGTTTATTGCTTTGAGTCCCCCAGAGTTCACGGGGACAGATCAGAGGGAGGACCCGCAGGATTTCATAGATCAGCTTCACAGGATCTTTCGTGTTATGCATGCCACGGAGAAAGAGGTAGTTGAGCTAGCAGCTTTTCGACTCCGAGATATAGCCATCCTTTGGTATGAGGGATGGGAGAGGTCCAGGGGATGTGATGCACCTCCAGCTATTTGGGAGAATTTTTTAGATGCCTTCCTTGACCAGTACTTACCACGGGAGATCCGACAGGCTCGAGTCGATCAGTTTCTAGCCCTCAAGCAGGGTAATATGAGTGTTCGAGAGTATAGTCTCCGTTTTGACTCATTGGCCAGATATGCACCATCCATAGTTGCTACTATGCGGGACAGGATTCACAGGTTTATAGCAGGGTTAGCCCCAGAGTTAACCGAGGCATGTGCCACCGCTGCATTGCAGGATAGTATGGATATCTCCCGGATTCAGGCATTCGCCCAGAATATAGAAAGGGGTAGGCGTCGGCAGCAAGGTACAGAGAGGGCTGAGCAAGGGCAACATAAGAGGATGAGATTTCCTAGGTCTCAGGAGTAATATCAGGGTAGTTATAGGACCCAGTACTTCGGACGGCCACCTAGGCCTCCGCCACCTCAGTTACAGGGTTACAGGTATGACCGCTATACTCAGTCAGGACCAGGTGAGAGCTCACGGGCGTCGGGTTTGCAGCGACAGCGAGGATCTGCGTAGACATGGTCATTTCCTCCACGGTGTGACATCTGTGGTAGAGGACACTTGGGCCAATGCCGAGCAGGTTCTGATGCTTGTTATACATGTGGGCGTCCATGGCATATGATGCGAGATTGCCCAAATAGAGATTCGGGGGGAATGGCACAACCAGTGAGTTCAGCAACAGGA
The DNA here is from genome assembly GCF_000715075.1 of Nicotiana tabacum. Taxonomy (NCBI): domain Eukaryota; kingdom Viridiplantae; phylum Streptophyta; class Magnoliopsida; order Solanales; family Solanaceae; genus Nicotiana; species Nicotiana tabacum. The sequence continues at coordinate 67,438,389 of NC_134098.1, forward strand.
TCATCTATGTCCGTGCATCCTTCAGGGCGCGAGTCTCAGTCTTCGGCTGGTAGAGGTCGGGGCAGAGGTAGAGGTTCCAGTTCAAGTGGTAATCAGAACCGTATCTATGCTTTAGCGGGTCGACAGGACCAGGAGTCTTCACCAGACGTTGTGACAGGTATATTAACCATTTGCTCTCACGATGCTTATGCTTTGATAGACCCAGGATCTACTTTATCGTATATTACCCCATTTGTCACGAGGAAGTTTGGTATAGTGCCTGAAATACTAAGTGATCCTTTTGTGGTATCTACACCGATCGGAGAATCGATTATTGCTAGACGGGTTTACCGAGGTTGTACGGTGACAATTTGTAGTCGTCAGACCTCAGCTGACCTAGTTGAGCTAGAGATGATGGATTTTGATGCTATCATGGGCATGGACTGGTTGGCAGCTTGCTATGCCACAGTTGATTGCCGAGCAAAGGCAGCCAGATTTCATTTTTCGGGTGAGCCAGTCCTTGAATGGGTAGGTAATACACCAACACCCAGAGGTAGGTTTATTTCCTATCTGAAGGCGAGGAAAATGATCGCAAAAGGGTGCATTTATCATATTGTGCAAGTTAGAGATGCAGATGCTGAGATACCTACACTTCAGTCTATTCCCGTAGTCAAAGAGTATGCAGATGTGTTTCCAGATGAGCTTCCAGGTATTCCTCCAGAGCGAGAGATTGATTTTAGCATCGATTTGCTTCCAGGAACTCAACCAATATCCGTCCCTCCGTATAGAATGGCACCTGGCGAATTGAAGGAGTTGAAGGAGCAATTAAAAGATTTGCTGGAGAAAGGTTACATCAGGCCCAGTACCTCACCTTGCGGTGCACCAGTACTATTTGTGCGGAAGAAAGACGGCTCGCTGAGGATGTGTATCGATTATAGGCAGCTGAACAAGGTAACTATTAAGAATAAGTATCCACTTCCAAGGATCGATGACTTGTTTGATCAGTTGCAGGGGCTAGATGCTTTTCAAAGATAGATTTGAGGTCGGGGTACCACCAGGTCAGAGTTCGGGAAAAAGATATTCTGAAGACAGCCTTCAGGACCCGATATGGCCACTTCGAGTTCCTTGTCATGTCCTTCGGGTTGATAATGCACCCGCTGTATTTATGGACTTGATGAATAGCCTATTCCGGCCATTTTTAGATCTGTTCGTGATAGTATTTATTGATGATATTCTGGTTTATTCCCGTTCAGAGGATGAGCATGCGGACCACCTGCGAGCGGTACTCCAAACCCTCCATGATCGTAAGTTGTATGCTAAGTTTTCTAAATGTAAGTTCTGGTTGAAGTCTGTAGCATTCTTGGGGCATATTGTATCAGATGAAGGGATAAAGGTGGACACTCAGAAGATTGAGGCCGTGAAATCTTGGCCTAGACCTACCACTCCGACAGAGGTTCGTAGCTTTCTAGGCTTAGCAGGATACTATCGGAGGTTCGTAGAGGGTTTTTCTTCCCTTTCGGCACCATTGACGAAGTTGACACAGAAAGAAACTAAGTTTCAATGGACAGAGGCTTGTGAGCGGCGTTTCCAAGAGCTTAAGAACAGGTTGACCTCAGCTCCAGTTCTAACACTTCCAGAAGGTCTAGAGGGTTATGCCGTGTATTGTGATGCATCAGGTGTCGGGTTAGGATGTGTCCTGATGCAACATAGGAAGGTAATTGCATATGCTTCAAGGCAGTTGAGGAAGCACGAGAGGAATTATCCGACCCACGACCTCGAGTTAGCTGCGGTTGTCCATGCACTTAAGATATGGCGGCATTATTTATATGGTGTTCATGTTGATGTATTTACTGATCATAAAAGCCTACAATATATCTTCAAGCAGAAAGAGTTGAATTTGCGACAGAGGCGATGGCTTGAGTTATTGAAAGATTACAATGTTAACATTCTCTACCATCCAGGGAAAGCTAATGTTGTAGCAGATGCATTAAGTCGCCGATCTATGGGTAGCTTAGCACATGTAGAGCCCGAGAAAAGACAATTAGCTAGAGAGATTCATCAATTATCTTCGTTGGGGGTTCGTTTAGTAGATTCTGAGGATGGTGGAGTTGTACTCTAAAACACTACAAAATCATCCCTCATAGCGGAAGTCAAGGAAAGGCAGTACGAGGACCCAGAGTTGGTCGAGCTGAGAGAGCGAGTTTCGCAGCAGAAGAAGCCACTGTTAGAGCTAAAGGGAGATGGGGTTCTCAGATATAGGGGTCGTTTGTGTGTTCCAGATGTAGCAGGGCTACGAGACAGGATTATGTCAGAGGCACATTATTCATGGTATTCCATCCATCCTGGGTCGACGAAGATGTATCATGACATTAAGGATATGTACTGGTGGAATGATATGAAGAAGAACATTGCTGAGTTTGTCGCCCAATGTACTAGTTGCCAGCAAGTGAAGGTAGAGCACCAGAAGCCTGGAGGGCTAATGCAGACTATAGAGATCCCGACATGGAAATGGGAGGCGATAAACATGGACTTTATCACGGGTTTACCTCGTTCTAATCGTAAGTTCGATTCCATATGGGTGATAGTCGATAGGCTCACGAAATCAGCTCACTTCCTACCGGTCAGATCTACATATACAGCAGAAGATTATGCAAAGTTATATATTAAGGAGATAGTGCGGCTACACGGAGTACCAGTTTCTATTATATCTGACCGTGGGGCTCAGTTTACAGCACATTTTTGGAGGTCATTTCAGAGAGGTCTAGGGACTCAGGTGAATCTCAGCACAGCTTTTCATCCACAGACTGATGGACAAGCCGAGCGCACAATTCAGACGCTCGAGGATATGTTACGAGTATGTGTGTTGGATTTTAAAAGAAGTTGGGATGAACATCTACCTCTTATCGAGTTTGCATATAATAACAGTTACCACTCCAGTATCCAGATGGTTCCGTACGAGGCTTTGTATGGGCGTAAGTGCAGATCTCCTATAGGGTGGTTTGATGTTGGGGAATCTGGGTTATATGGGCCAGACCTAGTTCAACAGGCCATAGAGAAAGTAAAGCTTATCCGGGAGCGACTGTTGACAGCTCAGAGTCGTCAGAAGTCATATTCTGATGTACAGCGATGAGACTTAGAGTTCAGGATTAATGACTGGGTATTCTTAAAGGTACCACCTATGAAGGGCGTGATGAGGTTTGGCAAGAAAGGCAAGCTTAGCCCATGGTATATTGGGCCAAGTAGCTTATGAGTTAGAGTTGCCCTCAGAATTGGAGTCTGTCCATCCAGTTTTTCACGTATCTATGCTACGGAAGTGCATTGGCGATCCTACCCAAGTGGTGCCCACGGATGATGTACAGATTACAGAGGACTTGTCATACGAGGAAATTCCAGTTGCCATCCTAGATCGACAAATCCGCAATCTACGAAATAAGGAGGTAGCTTCCGTAAAGGTTTTATGGAGGAGCAAGAATGTAGAAGAGATGACGTGGGAATCGGAGAAAGAAATGAAGTCTAAATACCCCCACCTATTTCAAACTGAAGATATGGTTCGAGATGGGACGCTACAACATAGCTCTATGTAGGCTAGCAGGTCATTAGGTAAGCTTTTATTTTTCACTTTCAATATTTATAATTTACGGTCGGTGAGGCAAATTGCTGCTATTTATAAAGATTGGCCATGTGTGGCATGCATAGTATGTTTTCTGGCTACGTGCAGGTTGGTTTTAACCTAGTGTACGAAGGATACTCTGGCAAAATTTTCCAAAGTCTCTAAGAGTAAACATTCGAGGACGAATGTTCCCAAGCGGGGAGTGATGTTACACCCTATATTTTCGTACGTAAAAATGCGTCGTAAGAAAACTAATGTAGGACCAAAAATGAGATAATATTTAAAAGTTTATAAAGTAAGTTAATCATGTTACCTCTAAGGTTACAAATATTGAAGATCATGAACAACAAGTACAAAGAGGGTTGGACAGTTCAGAAGCTAAAGCAATTAAATAAAACAATGTTTCGTCGAAAGTCGACAAGTTGGGAATGTTATAACATGTACCTTTGGGGTGAGACTAGGGTGATTAACATGATAAGGAGATTATGTTATGATTTATATTAGTCATATGACATCCGTGTGTTATGTTTTGAAGTCAAGCGAGTTGTGGAACAAAAGTCGATGAAAGTCATCACAAGTTACATTCATAAGTTTTACTGAAACTTTGGGTCAAATGTAACTGCAATTTTCTCCCAATATACTTAGAGTTATGGGGTGTTACACCATCAAATTAAAGATCTATGAGTCTATTTTCCAACGCATTAAACCGTTTGTCAATACGACATCGGAGTAGAGAGATATGGGCAGTTTTGCGGTACTGCACAAGCTGCTAGGTGACAAGTAGGTGTGTCACCTACTTGCTTAAATGAGAGCCCAAAAAATGGGCCATTTCGGGTCGTCCAAAGAGGCCTTTTAAAGGCCTATTTTCTTCATATATTAGACTTAAAATAGAGCATAATAACCAGACATAAGCTCTGCAAATAATCCTCCCAAAAATTTTCCACAAACCCTAATTGATTTTCTCTCCCTTTCAAGTTCTAATTGGAGGTAAAACCTAGAGTTTGAAGAACCAAGATAGGAGCTGAGTTATCCAAAAAATAAGGTGAGTTTACTGCTCTCTTTCATCCAATTTTTCTTCTGAAAATTCATGGTAAGTCGTTCTATACTTGTAAGAACTCACGGGACGGTGATCAGAAGCCGTGAGTTCGAGTTATTCACTTGTAGCGGACTATTTTGTGGACTGTTTTGTGTTGCTGTTGGGGTGCGTGTTTTACTACTGTTTTATGGAGTTTTGGAGGAGGAAGGGGGTTTATAAAAACCATATAAATGTAGGGTGGTTGGCTGGTCGTTCGTCATAACATTTCCGGGTCGTTTGACACTACTACGGTGGTCGTTTTGTGTATGAAGAGATTGGGGTGTGTTGGGCTGTTTTGTAGTATTTGATGGTGTATATAGGGCTGGAAAATGATGTATATATGTTGTTATTGTTCTGTTCTTGTATTGTTGGTGTTATCTTGAATTTGGAGGAAGTAAGGATTATAGGGGAGATGCTGCCCGTTTTAATACAAAATAAGTTTGTCGTTCGTTGTGCGATAGTTGTACCTTTCGTAACTTAATGATAGTATTATTATCATTCTTGTAGATTAAGGTGCGAAGAGGTGAGTTCAACTTGGTTATTACAAAGATTGTGATAAGGTATGTTAAGGCTAAGCCCTTCCTTCATTTTGGCATGATCTCATAGCTACATGTGTTAATAATGAGACATAAAGAGAAGTTCGTATTCATGAATTCATTCACATTATTCTAGTCTCATAAGTTACAATATTATTCCTTATCGGGACTTCATATTCAGTTTAGTTTTGTCTTTATTCAGTCAAGAGAGCAGAGGGTCTATATATATATATATATATACAGTATTACACTATTTTCATATATATATATATATATATATATATATATATATATATATATATATATATACAGTATTACACTATTTTCACCACCATCGAGCTATAATCGGTGGGCAGGCCCCTATTGGGCAACCTCTGATCAGATGGTAAGTTATATATATACCGAGCCTACTGTGGCCGAGCGCCTATGAGCGAGCCCAGGATGGCCGAGATACAGAGCCCAGTATGGCCGAGCGCTTATGAGCGAGCCTACTACGGCCGAGCATTTACACGTACCGAGCCTTATAGGGCCGTACATTTATTTTACTTACTATATTGAAGGAGTTTAGTCACTATCAGCAGGTAAGTATATCTCCAGATCATCTTTGACTCCCAGTTACTTTCAGTTATTATATTATCAGTTCAGTTTCGATTTTCAGTTATGTTATTGCCTTACATACTCGGTACATTATTTCGTACTGACGTCCCTTTGCCGGGACGCTGCATTTCATGCATGCAGGTTCAGATAGACAACCTCCTCCGTAGGTGTTTCCAGAGTTTAGCCTGATCGGTAAGCTCCACATCCTTCGGAGTTATCGGGTCTAGGTTTTTGTGTGCATCTTATGTATGTATTTATATATATAATATGGGTAGGTCGGGGCCCTGTTCCGATCACAATATATCTATCAGTAGAGGCTTGTAGACATATCCTATTGGTTAGTGCAGTATGTTGGGTTTGTAGGCCTGGTATGTATAATTTGGTGGTTTGTCAGCTGTAGTAGCTATGATGGACTTTTCAGCCTAGCTTTATATTGATGCTTAGTTAGCGCTAGTTTCCATTCAGTTTTATATTTTGCTTCGCAAATTGTCTTGCAAGGTGGCCCCATGGCCAAAGTATGATATTATATGTTCAGAGTCCTTTAGTCGCAATTTGGTACGCCAGGTTAGGTGAGGCACCGGGTGCTTGTCTCGCTCCTAGGTTCGGGGCGTGACAATACGGATACTTCGAGGTATATCTGCCAGCGTCTGCAGACTCTGGAGTCCCCTTCTATCATTATTATGTTGCTTCCTTATTTTTCTTTAGACCCTGATATATAGATACATTGAGGATAAATTCTTAGAAGCTTGTGACTTATTTCTACCAGGTTTTGGGAGTTGTAATTAAGTGAATTGTAGATTTATTTATTTCATATTTCTATTGTTATTCCTCATTTTTAATGACCCAACCGGTCATTTTTAACTTTTAGAACCCCATTCCCTAAAATAAAAATTCCCGTAGGTGTTTGTAATGATTTATGACTTGCGGGGATGGTTGGTTCGGGATTTGAAAGTGTTTGGGGTGAAACCGGAATACTTGGTTCCTTAAGTTGGCCTTAAAGTGCTAAACTTGACTTCGGTCAACATTTTGAGAAAACGACCCCGTAATAGAATTTTGATGATTCCAACAGCTCCATATGGTGATTTTGGACTTAGGAGCGTGTTCGGAATTTTATTTGGAAGTTCGTAGTTAAATTAGGCATGAAATGGCTAAAAACAAGAATTTAAGTTTGGAAGTTTGACTGGTGAGTTGACTTTTTGATACCGGAGTCGGAATCCAGTTTTGAAAATTTTCATAGCTCCGTTATGTAATTTATGAATATAGAAGTTGAAAACTCTTAGTTTCATTAAGCTTGAATTGGGGTATGATTCATGGTTTTAGCGTTGTTTGATGTGGTTTAGAGGTTCGACTAAGTTCGTATGATGTTTTAGGACTTGTTGGTATATTTGGTTGAGGTCCCGAGGGCCTCGGGTGAGTTTCGGATGGTTAACGGATAAAAAATTTGAGTTAAAAAGCTGCTGCAATTTTTCCTCTTCTGTTGGACATTCTGGGCTGTGATCGAGCCCAGATATCGAGCCCAGGTATCGAGCCCACGATCGAGCCCTGAGTCGACGCCAGGGACGAGGCTCAGTATCGAAGCCTCGATCGAAGGCAAGGCTCGAGGGCATGATCGAAGATAGGGCTCGAGGGCATGATCGAAGGTAAGGCTCGAGGACTAGGATCGAGACCCAAGCTCGATGCCCTGAGCGAAGATCCAACCTCGATGCCCTGATCGAAGGCACAAACTCGATGCCCTGATCGAAGGCACATGTTTATGCCCTGATCGAGGCCATGACCGAGGTCCAGGCTCGAGCCTATGATCGAAGCCGCGGTCGAGGCCCAGTTCGAGGACCAGTTCTGAAGGCTGCTGGATAGTTTTATAAAAAGAGGACATTCGTCCTATTTGCCATTTTTGGCGAACTTGAGCTTGAGCAGAGGCGACTTTTGACAGATTTTCAAGGGAAAAACATTGGGGTAAGTGATTCTAACTCGTATTTAGTCTACATATAAAAGTGTATCATTGTTTTTCACAATTTAATTAGTGTTTTAAGATTTGAGATTTGGAAAAGTTTAGAAATCTCATAGAAACGAAATTTTGAGATTTCGGTATCGATTCGGAGTCAGATTTGAGTGAAACTGGTATGGTTGGATTCGTAATTGAATGGGTTGTCGGATTTCATAACTTTCGCTAGATTCTGAGATGTGGGCCCCGTGGGCGAATTTTTAATTAATTTCGGAAGTTTTATTAAAAATGTAGTATTTTCTTATAGAATTGATTCCTATAATATTTAGTGATTGTATCGAATTATTTTGGCTAGATTCGAGCCAGACGGAGTTGAATAATCATGGAAAAGGCCTTATAGTGGATTAAATTGGAGCAAGACGAGGTAAGTCTCTTGTCTAATCTTGTGAGGGGGAAATTACCTCATAGGTAATTAAAATTAAATAATTGTTGCTAATTATGGGGGGCTACGTATGCACGAGGTGACGAGAGTCCGTGCGTAGCTACTATTAATGCTAAAGTCCGGGTAGTTTAGGACTCAAAGCATGCCTTACTTGTGTAAACTGTATTCTTTAATTTATTTATATTAATTGATATCTATATGAATATATTGTGAACTGTTAGATAAAGATATTAAAGGATGGAAATTTTATATGCTTGATTTTTGTTTAAATAAATTAATTATTAAAAGAAATTATTCTCCTCCCAAATTAATCTTATAATAAATACACTCTCCTTCCGGAGGCACATCAGAAAATGTCCTCCTTTCTTGTGGAGCGGGCCGAACACCTCGGCAGGATAGATGCATCTATGGATCGCGCCGCATGTTCCTCGGCAGTGTACACGACACTCTGGATCAGGCCGTACGTCCTCGGCAGAAATCGTGCTTAATAATAATAATTACACGATACTTTAATAATTTATTTCAGCTTGTGAAGCTAAGTAATAAATTGGAAAATCCTTGGAATTTAATGAATTATTATTCTTGCTTATTTAGGAATTAATTGTTACTCCTGTAAATGAGATTTAATTGATAAATTGGAATTTATTTGAATTGAAGGAATTTAATTAATGTATTGAGAATTGTTACATTTGAAGGAATTGGATTATTTCCGCTGATTAAATAAATTATTTGTAAATTCTGTAAATCATGTTGATTTAAATATCCTAGTTTTATTTCAGTTATTATTATTGACCCATAGTGAGTGTCAAAGTCGGCCATCTCGTCTCTACCACTTCGAGATTAGGCTTGATACTTACTGGGTACATGTTGTTTACGTACTCATACTACACTTGTTGCACTTTTTGTGCAGGATCTGAGACAGGTACTAGTGGAGGACCTATCATCACATACCCACGTCATCCCGATGCATAGTGGTGAGCTGCCTTTATGAGTCGTTCTGCAGCTACCAGTGTCTCTTCTTATATTTATATTCTGTCTATTTCATTTCAGACAGTATTTGGAGTTTTGTATAATCTACTAGATGCTCATGCACTTGTGACACCGTGTCTTGGCACACACATTGGTAGAAGTTGGTATTTTATTATTTTCTTGGAATAAAAGTTTAACCAATGTACGATTGACTTATTAGTTGGCTTGCCTAGCTGTAGTGTTGGGCGCCATCACGACCTATAGGTGAAATTGGGTCGTGACAGCATTGATAGGCTTACCTAGTCTTAGAGACTAGGTGCCATCACGACATTCTACGGAGAGAATTTGGGGTCGTGACACGGTGGCTATAAACCTGTGAACCGCTGAAGCATGTCCAGGTACTGCAAACCTGTCTGCTCTCTCATGGCATGCGGCAGAGCAATAGGGTGTCCATCAACAGGAAGCCCATACATGACCTCCATGTTCTGCAGTGTGATGGTGGCCTCGCCAATGGGCAAATGGAATGTGTGCGTCTCCGGTCGCCACCGCTCTATCAGGATCGTGATCAACGACCAATCGAGTTGCAGCCGGCCGATCTCCACAATCCTATAAAAGCCTGTGTCCTGGAGGCGTCTGACTATACGGGGATGGAGAGCGCGGTCCCTGAGAAAGCCCCACATGTCGTCTACTCTCCTGGCGCGAAAAGTCTGGGCCAGTAACTGTCCCTCCCTTATGTGGGACGACCTATGATCGCCCTGTAACAACAGTAGCTCCAGGCTGGCAAGTCTGGGATGCAAAGGCGGAACCTCCATGTCGTCTACCGTAAATTAAACAATATTAATTACATTATTTTACTTTAATATGTTAGTTTTATTATTTTACATGTTAGTTTTATTATTTTAATTGTTTGTTTGTAAATTAAATAATTAATTTTCATAATTATACAAGATTTAATTATTAAATATTCACATATGGGTTTCGGGCTCGATATTTGAGGCCCAGTAGCACCAAGATATCCTGAATTCTTGTGTTCATGATGAGAAAATTTTCTCGATTTATCACTCAACATTTCTGTTATTTTAAATGTTAGTTTATTATTTATACGTTAGTTTAATATTGTATATCTTAGTTTATTAATTTATATGTTAGTTTTATTATTATATATTTTTATTTATGACTCACTTATTTTTGACTATAATAAAATTAAATAATTAATTTTCATAATTATACAAAATTTAATTATTAAATATTAACATATGGGTTCCGGGCTCGATATTTGAGGCCCATTAGTACCAAGATATCCTGAATTCTTGTGTTCATGATAAATTTTATTTTTTGATTTATCACTCAACTTGTCTGTTATTTTAAATGTTAGTTTATTATTTATAAGTTAGTTTAATATCGTATATGTTAGTTTTATTAATTTATATGTTAGTTTTATTATTATATATTTTTGTTTATGACTCACTTATTTTTTACTATAATAAAATTAAATAATTATTTTTCATAATTATACAAGATTTAATTATTAAATATTCACATATGGGTTCCGGGCTCGATATTTGAGGCCAAGTAGCACCAAGGTATCCGGAAAATATTATTGTTTTCTCATGTTATTTTCTTACGATCGTTGACTAGAATTGGACAGAGTTTGTGTTTGAACTATCAGCTATTTTGACGTATTTTTGGGTATAATATATACTTAAATGATTAATTTCAATAACTACAAGGATACTACGCTAAAGGGCACTACATTTTACAACGCTTAAAGGGCACTACATTACAAATACAAGCACTATATTAGGCCACAAGATAGCACTAGAGGGAACTAAAGTAATAATTTATCTATTTTACTAGTCTTTAAGCAAATAAATAATCTAAACAGGATAAAAATAATAAATAAATTTAATCACAAAACATTCACGAAAATACATATACCACAGAAAAAATTAACTAATTAACATTTTTTTTTAACAAGTAATAATAATTTCTCTATTTTTACTATTTTTTTAGCACACTAATACTATAGTCCGGATAAAAATAACAAATTAGTTAAATCGCAAAACAATCACAAAACAACATAGAACACATTAAAAATAACTAATATGCATTTTTTATACGAGTTTTAACAAAAACTAAGTCGGAATACCTCGATTTAAGGTTTTTGGAAAGTTGAAGATTTGGTGATTTGGAGCCGAAACGAGTAACCCACGACGAGAAAACGCCTTAGCTAGGATGTGAAACCGAGAATCTTTACTTTTTGTGGGACGGGTGGGGTCCACTCGAGTTTTTTGGTCGTTAATGGGGGGGGACCGCTGTTCGTAATAATTTTTAAGGGGGAAGGGGGGGGGAGTTCTGTTTGGTGGGGGAAGGGAAGGGGATGGGTTGAATATGTAGGTATAGCGTCGTTTATTAAGGCGCTATGCTATAGCGTCATTTATTAAGGCGTTATACTATAACGCCTTAATAAACGGCGCTATACCTGGCCGTCTTTTCATATTCAAATATAGCGCTCTTTAAAAGGGCGGTATATGTATTTTGGTCATTAACTTTTTTTTTCACCTATTTTTGTGTCTTGAGTCCAAAAATATATTATTTTAGTTCCGGACTCTTGTAATGCATCTTCTGCTTTTAAAATAACTAGTTCTAAGGTACGCACTTTGCGCGTGTTCCCTATATAAGTGAATATACGATCTTACAAAATTAAGTAATTATTATTAAATAATGTGTTTGAGTTATTAAAAAAAATTAAAAGAAAATATAAGTTCCTAAAATTGATAAATGCTGGTCAAATTTAGCTAGTACAATAAATAAAGAATACTACCCTGTAAAAATTCTTATATGCTTTATTGTGATTTTTGATGACTCATATAGGAATATATGATGAAAAGTATTATTATTATTGTTACTTATACTGAAAACAAGTAACAAACAATACTATGATATAGCTAATTTTGCTCTATTTTCTAGTTTCTTTCACCGCTAATGCTCTTTTTGTGGAAATAAATTTATGTAACTTAGGAGCTTTATCAACTTAAAGAATAATTTTACTTACATGAAGATTTTGAAAAGAATTGAATAAGATTTTTTTCTAATTAGTTAATTCAGTGATTTTAATTTTTTTTTTGTTTTTGCATTGGGGCTTTGTACTGTTAAAATAACTTAGAAAATATAGATAATTTTTTAACTCCATTACTTCTCAAACAGTTATTTTTCTCTTAATTAATTTTTGAATAATATTTCAAAATTACATTCAATAATTAAAAAAATATTTAATTAAGTACATACCTCTTGCTTTTAATAGTTACAATCTATAGAAGTTTCTCCTTATAAGAAGAATGAATGTCTAAACATATTTTATCTGGAAATTACAGTGAGTAACTATAAGAAAACAAAAAAGTCTTACATAATGCATAGTTCATACACAAAAGGATAGTAGTTCAAATATAATTAAGACAATAATTTTAATTCAAAATAAGTAAAGATTTAATAACGAAAATTTTAGTTGATTTCAAAGTCCTAAATCTTAGAAAAAAAATTAAACTACAATTTTGTCTATTGTGATGACTATTTTAAAAGGGTAAAAAAGACGAACAACATTTCGTTAAGGGCCTTCGTACTTTTAATAGTATACTGTTGTATACCCCGATAATCAAATATATTTTTAAAATTCTTTCTCAAATTTTATAGAAATAATTGTTTGAATAGAATACCAAGACCAAAATTATATAGCTTGAGTTTTATATCCTAGTAATGGACATAGTGTTGTATACCCAGATAATCAATTATATTTTTTCACAAAAATTCTTTCTCAAATTATATAGAAAGAATTGTTTGAATAGAATACCAAGACCAAAATTATATAGCTTGAGTTTTATACCCTTTTGTTGAAATGCAGTTTTTCATTGTGCTAATATCCTTATCTTTTTGTCACGACCCCAAATTTCCTCCGTAGGAGGTCGTGATGGCACCTAGTCTCTAAGACTAGGTAAGCCTATCAATGCGGAATAATAATAAATATGAAATAGATAAACTACAATTCAAACAATTTCAACTCCCAAAACCCGGATGAAATAAGTCACAAGCTTCTAAGAATTTATTCTCTATGTCTCTATACATCAGAGTCTAAAGCAAAAAAGGAAGACAACATAGTAAGATAGAAGGGGACTCCGGAGTCTGCGGACGCTGGCAAATATACCTCGAAGTCTCCTCGTACAACTAGTTTAATGATGCCCAGTCTGATAAGATGTACCTGGATCTGCACAAAAAGATGTGCAGAAGCGTAGTATGAGTACACCACAGTGGTACCCAGTAAGTACCAAGCCTAACCTCGGTAGAGTAGTGATGAGGTCAAGTCAAGCCCTACTGGAGAATAAATAATGACATGGTAAAATATTTAAACAATATAATAAGATAAAATAACAATAGAAATGAATCAAGTAGTATGTCACATTTAATTACATCAAATAATTGCAATTAATATCTCGTGGAAACAAAACAAACTTTCCTTTTAACTTCAAGAAAACCACATCAAATAATCAAAGGCAACTGCGGCCATAAATCAATATAAATAAGGGCACTCCCGAGGTACCACCTCGTAGTCCCAAATCATAAATAAATTCACAATATCTCATTTTTCGTATCTCACCGCAGGAGCCTTCACAATTTATTTTAAAGAAAATATTTTTTTCGAAATAGCATCCCGCGTTTTAGCCATCCTTATCACACCGCATGACTTCTAGTAGTTTTCCCTACTAGCCACGCGTATCAAGCCACCCTTATCTCACCGCATGTATTTCAATACCCAGACCTTATACCACCGCATGCGTATCAATATCACAATATATCACAATTTGCACCTCAAGTGCTCAAATAATTTAACTTGCCAAAATAATTCAACAAGAATATTTTTCCACAATAAAGAGCTCACGGCTCATACCAAAATAAATCATCAATAATATTTTTTCACAATAAAGAGCTCACGGCTCCATCACAATGAGTACGAAAATCTTACAAAAATATTCAGGAATAAATAATTCAGAAAAATAATATTTAAAAGTCTTTAATATGTTGTTTCAATATCAAATTAAAAAAATATCAAATATTTCATATTAATAATATTTAATTTAAAGAAAATCAACCTTCAAATAATGCACAATATAAAAGAAACCAAGTTTCAACTAACAGGTAAAACAATTAGCAGGAGAAGGTCAAACAAATTTAAAATATAAACATTTAATCAATGATGAAGAATATAACAAGATAGAATATTTTAATAAATGCGCAACAATGATCTACACAATTTAAAAATATAATCCTTCACATTTAGCTCGTGTACACACTCGTCACATCGTGCACACGACTTTCAACACATTTCAATAATCACATCAATACCAATCCTAGAAAAAATTTCCCCCACACAAGGTTAGACAAGTCACTTACCTCGACTTGCTCTAATTTAACCAAGTATTATGTTTTTTCCTCGATTATCCGACTCCGATCGACTCGTATCCCAATGTTTTTCCTTGAAAATATATCAAAATTGCCTCTTCTCAAGCTCTAATTTGTCAAAAATGGCAAATGGGACGAAGTCCCCTATTTTTATAACTTACAGATCTGTCAGGGAGCTCGATTTGTCAGGGGGCTCGATTTGTCAGGGAGCTCGATTTGTCAGGGAGCTCGATTTGTTGGGGAGCTCAATTTTGTCAGGGAGCTCGATTTGTCAGGGAGATCGATTTTGTCAGGGAGCTCGATTTGTCAGGGGGCTCGATTTGTCAGGGAGCTCGATTTTTGACAGGCAGCCCGATTTTGACAGCATTTCCAGCAGAAAAATTGCAGTAGCTTTTGTAGCAGCTAAGTCCCACTTTTGATCCGTTAACCATCCGAAACTAACCCGAGGCCCTCGGGAACTAAACCCAATACACAAACAAGTCCTAAAACATCATACAAACTTATTTGAAACCTCAAATCACATCAAACAACGCTAAAATCACGAATCATGCTCCAATTCAAGCTTAATGAAACTTAAAATTTCCAACTTGGACATTCGATGTCGAAACCTATCAAATCAAGTCCGATTGACCTCAAATTTTGCACCCAAGTCATAAATGATATAACGGAGCTGTGAATTTTCAGAACTGGATTCCGACCCAGATATCAAAAAGTCAACTCCCCGGTCAAACTTCCAAACATTAAATTCCTATTTTAGCCATTTCAAACCTAATTTCACTACGGACTTCCAAATAAAATTCCGATCACGCTTCGAAGTCCAAAATTACCATATTGAGTTGTTGGAATCATCAAAACTCTATTTTGGAGTCGTTTGCACATAATTCGACATCCGGTCACTATTTGAACTTAAACTTTTAAATTTTTATCAAAATTCCATATCTCGGGCTAGGGACCGCGGAATTTGATTCCGGACATACGCGTAAGTCCCAAATCACGATACGAACCTACCGGAACTGTCAAAAATACTGATTCGAGTCCGTTTGCTCAAAATGTTGACCAAAGTCAACTCAATTTAGTTTTAAAGCTATACTTCACATTTTAATCCATTTTTCACCTGAAAACTTTTCGAAAAATTTTACGGACTGCGCACGCAAGTCGAGAAATGATAAATAGTGCTTTTTGAGGTCTTAGAATACATAATTAATTATTAAATTTAAAGATGACATTTTGGGTCATCACACTTTTGCATCCTAAACCTAAAACTAAATGGAGCTGAAAGTGATAAAAAATTTATTAACCTAAAAAAGAAAACCAACTCTAAAAGTGGTATAAAGTAGTCGAAACTATCCTACTATAAGTTGAGAGTTCTTGAATTTTAATGCTTTTAAATTTAAATCGAGTAAAAAATAAGGACTTCTAAAATTAAAAGGGATTGAAAAATCAAAGACTAAAAAGTAAGAAAATAATTAAACTATTAATCCTAAATCTTAGAGAACTAATAAAATAAATATTTTTAAATATATGAAAACTAATTAAATGACTATTTTGTCTAGTGTGAACTCTATTTCTAAAGGGTAAAAAAGGAGAACGACATTTCGCTAAAGGCCTTCGTGCTTTTAATATAGTATAGTATAGATAGATGCTTCTAGAAAATAATATATAATATCAAATACATTATTTATATATTCTATACGTATTTATTAATACATTATTACTATTATTACTTTTAGTAAAAAAATAACATTTATTCTTAAATACCATAACAGTACCAAATTCTAAGGGAAATCTTTCCCACACAAGGTTAGACTATTGATATTTAATATTTTGAAGTCAATAAATTACAAAATTATTAAAATTCTTAGTTGGATTTTTTCTAATGCTATACGAATTGTAAAAACATTAAAATAAATAAGTGAATGAAACAAAAGCTGAAAATAAGAACAAAATTCCGTCGTTGACATACATGAGATCTTTCACATGTTTCCTTTCAATTTTTCTTTTTCTTTTTTCTTAATATTTTTTCTCTTTAATTTAATACTCCTAAATTTGAATGGAGTTAAAAGAAAAAACTTTATTAAGAAAACAAACCCTTAAAAAGTGGACGAAACTTTCCTAATTTGGATTGAAAATGCAGGAATTCTAGAATTAAAAAACTAAACTCCTAAATATTAGAAAAATAATTAAATGACTACTCCTAGATATTATAGAAATAAGTAAATAAATACTCCTACATATTCGAAAAATAATTAAATGACTATTCTTAAATATTAGAAAAATAATCTAATGACTATTTTATCCAATGTGAACTATATTTTAAAAGGCTAAAAAAGACGAAGGATATTTCGCTAAGGGTCTTCGTGCTTTAATATAGTACTAGTCTTAGGGTACGCGCGTTGCGCGTGTACCCTGTCTCAATGAATACAAAATTATAAAAAACCATTACATAAATACTATTATTAAATATTTAAGTTTAAAAATAAATATTAAAAGTGCAAGTTTTTAATAATAGATATTGATCATATTTAGCTAGATTAATAAAGAAAAAAATTGTAATTAAATAAGTAGTATCACTTTGATATTGTGATGAAGCCCTATCACCATGTCACCCTTTCTTGTGAAAGTTTCTTTCATGATTATTTGTTCTATATTATTATTTTATTTATTTATTAAAAGTAGAATATTTAAATGAAATCTTAATAATCTATTGCACATTTATTAGAAAATCTAATAAGGCCAAGATTCTTTTTTAAAGGGGGCTAAAATAAAATTTTAAAGGTCCGCCACTTTATTCTATCAATTTAGTTGTTTGTATGATTTGTACAAACTATGTTTAAAATGAAGTAAGTTATATTCTAGATTGGCTTTAATAATACGTAATAGTACTAAAATAAATACCTTGACCAAAACAATGAAAAGGAGTAGACCTTCACAAACGACAAAGAGATGGCAGAAAAGAAATCAAAGCAAAGTTCCTTAAAAGCTCAAGAAAAAATATGTAAAATTTTACTTGATTTTAAATTATTAAATATTAGGAGTTTTTACATATTTCGAATAAGAAAAGCTTCAATAGCTAAGACTTTAGTTAATTTTAAAAATATAATTAAATGGTAATGTTATTTAATATGAAATTTATTTATTTTATTAAAAAGAATAAACCAATTGTGTATAACCTTCATAATTATCATAAAAATATTTGTTTTCACTTATAAATAAGAATAACATTATATATAGTGTAATGACCCAACCGGTCATTTTAACTTTTAGAACCCCGTTTCCTAAAATAAAACTATCCGTATGTGCTTTTAATGATTTATGACTTGCGGGGATGGTTGGTTCGGGATTTGAAAGTGTTTGGGTTGAAATCGGAACACTTGGTTCCTTAAGTTGGCTTTAAAAAGCCAAATTTGACTTCGGTCAACATTTTTAGAAAACGACCCCGGAATAGAATTTTGATGATTCCAACAGCTCCGTATGGTGATTTTGGACATAGGAGCGCGTTCGGAATTTTATTTGGAAGTCCGTAGTTAAATTAGGCTTGAAATGGCTAAAATAAGAATTTAAGTTTGGAAGTTTGACCGGGGGTTGAATTTTTGATATCGGAGTCGAAATTCAGTTCTGAAAGTTTTCATAGCTCTGTTACGTCATTTATGACTTGTGTGCAAAATTTGAGGTCAATCGGACTTGATTTGATAGGTTTCGACGTCGAATGTAGAAGTTGAAAACTTTAAGTTTCATTAAGCTTGAATTGGAGCATAATTCGTGGTTTTAGCGTCGTTTTATGTGATTTGAGATTTCAAATAAGTTCGTATGATGTTTTAGGACTTGTTGGTATATTTGGTTGAGGTCCCGAGGGCCTCGGGTGAGTTTTGGATGGTTAACAGATCAAACGTTGGACTTAAAACAGCTACTGCAATTTTTTCTTTCTGCTGGAAATTTTGGGCTATGATCGAGCCCAATATCGAGGCCCAAGATCGAGGCCACGACCGAGGGTCATGATCGAAGGAATGGCTCGAGAGTCATGATCGAAGGCAAAGGCTCGAGGGCCATGATCGAAGCCACGATCGAGGCCGAAGATCGAGACCATGATCAAAGCCACGATCGAGGCCGAGGATCGAGGCCATGATCGAGGCCGAGGCCGAGGATCGAGGTCATGATCGAGGGCTGCCTGGGCAGAATTATAAAAGAGGTCATTCATCCCATTCACCATTTTTAACAAATTGGAGCTTGAGCAGAGGAGATTTTTGATAGATTTTCAAGGAAAAGATATTGGGGGTAAGTGATTCTAACTCGGATTTGGTCAACATACACGAATATATTATTGTTTTCACCATTTAATTAGTGTTTTGAGATTGAAATTTGGGAAATTTTTAGAAATCTCATAGAAATGAATTTTTGAGATTTCGGTATCGATTCGAAGTCGGATTTGAGTGAAACTGGTATGGTTGGACTTGTAATTGAATGGGTTATCGGATTTTGTGAGTTTCGCCGGATTTCAAGACGTGGGCCCCACGAACAAATTTTTAATTAATTTGGGATTTTTATTGAAAATGTAGTATTTTCTTATGGAATTGATTCCTATAATTTTTAGTGATTGTATCTGTCACGACCCAAAATCTCACCCGTCGTGATGGCGCCTATCTCGATACTAGGCAAGCCGTTAATGTCACTAAACCACAATTTCTTTTATGTCTGAAAATATAATATTTAAATAAAATACAAAACCTCCCAAATACAAATACGAACACTCCCCAAACCCTGGTGTCACTGAGTACATGAGCATCTAATATGAATACAAATCTGGAAAAGTATGGTCTACAATAGTCTATGACCAAAAGTACAGTAATACAGAGATAGGGAAGGAGAGACAAGGTCTGCAAAATACGGCAGCTACCTCTGAATCTCCGAAAAATTAGCTGTACAGAAGAATCAATACCCGCTATGTCCGGGAATACCTAGATCTGCACACGAAGTGCAGGGTGTAGTATGAGTACAACCAACTCAGCAAGTAACAATAATAAATAAGGAACTGAAGATAGTAACGAGCTACACAGTTATGGTTCATTTCCAGTAATCCCAACAAAGAATAGACATGCTATCAAATCTGGCAGTTTAATGTCAAATCAATTTTTATACAGTTCCTGTTCATGAAATCCGTATATCAACAATTTTCCAGAAATTTCACAACAATGACAGATAGTAACTAAATACAACAACAAATGGAATTCAAGTACAACCTCTCAGAACAACAATCACTCACTGGGCTCCCAGCCCTCATCACACACTTAATGAGTACCCGCACTAACTGGGGGTGTACAGACTCCGGAGGGGCTCATACAGCCCAAGCGCTATAATCTGCACGGACAACTCACGTGCTGCATGGACAACTCAAGTACCATAATATAAATATCTGGATCTGCACGGCCAACTCACGTGCTGCACAGCCAACTCACGTGCCATAGTATAATATAAGGATCTGCACGGCCAACTCACATGCCATAGTATAATATAAGGATCCGCACGGCCAACTCACGTGCTGCACATACAACTCACGTGCTATAGTATCAATATCTCACATTCAGGCCCTCGGCCTCACTGAGTCATAAATCTCTCCAGTCTCTCGGGCTCTCAATAATCATAAAATCAGCCCAAACAACAATGATATGATGTATTAATAATAATAATAATAATAGAGATTGAGATAAAATATGCAAGTAAAAACTGAGACTGAGCACATATAGCATTTAGCAGGCAATTCAACAAGTACGCGACCTCTGTGGGTCCCAACAGTACTATCACATAGCCTAAGCATGATTTCTAACATGGTTTACAGTCAAATTTTATCAACATATAGAGAGCATATAGCTAACAATAAATTATTCAACTTTACAGTTTTCCGGGACGGACCAAGTCACAATCCCCTCGGTGCACGCCCACACGCCCGTCACCTAGCATGTGCGTCACCTCCAAAATAATCGCATGATACCAAAATCCGGGGTTTCATACCCTCAGGACCAGATTTAAAACTGTTACTTATTTCAAGCCATGAAATTCTTATTCCGCAATGTCCTTTCCTCGTGAATTGGTCTCCAAACGCCTCGAATCTGGCCATAAATAATTCGTTTCAGTCAATAAAATTCATTGGAATTAATTCCATAAGAAAATAATAATTTTCCATAAAAATCCGAAAATTAGCTCAAAAATCGCACGTGGGGCCCACGTCTCGGAACTCGACAAAAGTTACCAAATCCGAAAGCCCATTCAACCACGAGTCTAATCAGACCAATTTTACCAAAATTCGACTCCAACTCGACCCTCAAATCTTCAATTTAGACCAAGAGAGTTTTCGATTTTTTCCAACTCAATTCACCAATTAAATGATAAAAACAACCATGAATTCGGGTAATTTAACCAATATTGAGTTAAGAACACTTACTTCGTTGTTTCCTCTGAAAATCAACCAAAATCGCCTCAAATCCTAGCTCCAAATAGTCAAAAACTGAAAAACTTAAACTCACTGCCCAGGATTTTCTTCTTCGCGAATGCGGTTAGTGCCTCGCGTTCGCGAAGCACAAAATAGCTCCTGTCCAAATTCCTCCTTCGCGAACGCGACATCACCCTCGCATTCGCGAAGCACAAAAATGCCTTTGCCTCAATGTCTTCTACGCGAACGCATTCAACCCCTCGCGAACGCGATGATTCCTTCCCCCTCACTACGTGAACGCGACACCCCCTACGCGAACGCGTAGACCAATTGCATGGGGTCCTCAGCTGCTTCCTCTCTTCTTCACGAACGCGTAACACCTCTCGCGGTCGCGATGCACACCCAGTCCACCCTTCGCGAATGTGTGCTTCTCTTCGCGAACGCGAAGAGAAAATATTTCCAGACTCTCAGTTCCTCTTCGCGAACGCGATGAAGGAAACCAGATGGTGCATCAGAAAAATTCTAGCAGAGTTCCAAGTCAAAAATCCAACCCGTTGACCATCCGAAACTCACCCGAGCCCCTCGGGTCCTCGACCAAATATACCAACAAGTCCTAAAACATCATACGGACTTAGTCGAATCTTCAAATTACCTCAAACAACGCTAAAACCATGAATTACACCCCAATTCAAGCCTAATGAACTTTGAAATTTCTAATTTCTACAAACGACTCCGGAACCTATCAAATCGCGTCCGATTGACCTCAAATTTTGCACACAAGTCATAAATGACATAACAGAGGTATTTCAATTTTCAGAATCGGATTCTGACCCCGATATCAAAAAGTCAACCCCCGGTCAAACTTCTCAAAAATTAAACTTTCGTCATTTCAAGCCTAATTCCTCTATGGACTTTCAAATAATATTTCGGACACGCTCCTAAGCCCAAAATCATCATACAGAGCTATTGGAATCATCAAAATTTAAATCCGAGGTCATTTACACATAAGTCCATATCCGGTTCACTTTTCTAAATTAAATTTTCAATTATGAGACTAAGTGTCTCATTTTACTCCGAGTTCCTTCCGGACCCGAACCAACTAACCCGATAAGTCATAAATCAATTGCAAAACATAAATTGAGCAGTAAATGGGAGAACGGGGTTACAATATTCAAAACGACCGGTCGGGCCGTTATAGTATCGAATTATTTTGGTTAGATTCGAGCCAGACAGAGTTGGATAATCGTGGAAAAGGCCTACTAGTGGATTTAATTAGAGCAAGACGAGGTAAGTCTCTTGTCTAATCTTATGAGGGAAAAATTACCCCATAGGTAATTAAAGTAATAATTGTTGCTAATTGTGGGAGCTACGTGCACACGAGGTGACGAGAGTCCGTGCGTAGCTGCTATTAATGCTAAAGTCCGGGTAGTTTAGGACTCAAAGCATGAATTACTTGTGTAAATTATATTCTTTATTAATTAAATTATTTGATGTATATATTGTGAATTGTTATGAAAGGTAGAAAAATATAAAATTTCATATGCTTAATTTTTGTTTAGATTAATTAATTGTTGAAATAAATTGTTCATCCTCTCAAATTGATCTTATAATAAATATACTCTCATTCTGGAGGTACATAAGAAAATGTCCTCCTTTCTTGTGGAGCGGGCCAAATGCCTCGGCAGGATAGATACATCTATGGATTGCGCCGCACATCCCTCGGCAGTGTACACGACACTCTGGATCAGGTCGTACGACCTCGGCAGAAATCGTGCCTATTAATAATAATTACACGATACTTGATAGTTTATTGCAGCTTGTGAAGCTATTTGATAAATTGGAAATTTATTGGAATTGAAGGATTTTAATTAATATATTGAGAATTGTTGCATTTGAAGGAATTTAATTATTTCTGCTGATTAAATAAATTATTGTAAATTCTGTAAATCATGCTGATTTAAATATCCTAGTTTTATTTCAGTTATTATTATTGACCCATAGTGAGTGTCAAAGTCGACCATCTCGTCTCTACCACTTCGAGATTAGGCTTGATACTTACTGGGTACACGTTGTTTACGTACTCATACTACACTTGCTGTACTTTTTGTGCAGGATCTGAGACAGGTACTAGTGGAGGACCTATCATCACATACCCACGTCATCCCGAGGCATAGTGGTGAGCTGCCTTTCTGAGCCGTTCTGCAGCTACCAGTGTCTCTTCTTATATTTATATTCTGTCTATTTCATTTCAGACAGTATTTGGAGTTTTGTATAATCTACTAGATGCTCATGCACTTGTGACACCAGGTCTTAGCACACACATTGGTAGAATTTGGAATTGTATTATTTTCTTAGATTTAAGTTAATCAGTATGTCATGACCCAATTTCACCTATAGATTGTGATGGCGCCCAACACTACAGCTAGGCAAGCCAACTTAATAAATTAAGCATATATTGCAAAAAATTTAAAACCAAGAAAATAATAAAACCCAAATTCTACCATTGTGTGTGCCAAGACCTGGTGTCACAAGTGTATGAGCATCTAGTAGATTATACAAAACCTCAAATATTGTCTAAAATAAAAATAGACAGAATGAAAATACAAGGAGAGACACTAGTAGCTGCAGATCGGCTCAGAAAGTGCAACTCACCACTATGCCCCTGGATAACGTGGGTGTAAGACGATAGGTCCCCCACTAGTACTTGCCTCAGGTCCTGCACAAAAAGTGCAGCAAGTGTAGTATGAGTACGTAAACAACATGTACCCAGTAAGTATCAAGCCTAATCTCGAAGTGGTAGAGACGAGATGGCCGACTTTGACACTCACTATGGGTCAATAATAATAATTGAAATACAACTAGGATATTTAAATCAGCATGATTTACAGAATTTAAAATAATTTATTTAATCAGCGGAAATAATCAAATTCCTTCAAATGCAACAATTCTCAATATATTAATTAAATTCCTTCAATTCAAATAATTTCCAATTTATCAATTAAATATCATTTACAGGAATAACAATTAATTCTTTAACAAGCAAGAATAATAATTCATTAAATTCCAAGGATTTTTCAATTTATCAATTAGCTTCGCAAGCTGAAATAAACTATTAAAGTATCGTGTAATTATTATTATTAAGCATGATTTCTGTCGAGGACGTACGGCCCGATCCAGAGTGTCGTGTACACTGCCGAGGGACGTGTGGCGCGATCCATAGATGCATCTATCTTGTCGAGGCATTCGGCCCGCTCCACAAAAAAGGAGGACATTTTCTTATGTACCTCCGGAAGAAGAGTATATTTATTATAGGATAAATTCGGGAGGAAGAATAATTTTTTTTAATAATTAATTAATTTAAAGTGAAAATCAAACATATGAGATTTCCAATCTTTAATATCTTTATCTAATAATTCACAATATATTCATATATATTAATTAATATTAATTAAACAAAGAATACAATTTACATAAGTAATTCATGCCCCGAGTCCTAAACTACCCGAACTTTAGCATTAATAGTAGCTACGCACGGACTCTCGTCACCTCGTGCGTACGTAGCCCCCGCAATTAGCAATAATTATTCAATTTAATCCCTATGGGGTAATTTCCCTCTCACAAAATTAGATAAGAGACTTACCTCGTCTTGCTCTAATTTAATCCACTAGAAGGCCTTTTCCACGATTATCCAACTCTGTCTGGCTCGAATCTAGCCAAAATAATTCAATACAATCATTAAAAATTATTGGAATCAATTCTATAAGAAAATACTACTTTTTTAATAAAAAATTCGAAATTAATTAAAAATTCGTCCGTGAGACCTACGTCTCGAAATCCGGTGAAAGTTAAGAAATATGAACACCCACTCAACCACGAGTCTACCCATACCAAAATCACTAAATTTCGATAACAATTCGGCCCTCAAATCCTCAAATCTATCCAAGAGGGTTTTCAAACTTTTCCAACTCAATTCACCAATTAAATGATAAAAATAGTGATGGATTCGGGTAATTTAACCAATATTGAGTTAAGAACACTTACCCCGTTGTTTTCTCTGAAAATCTCCCAAAAATCGCCTAAATCCGAGCTCCAAATCGTTAAAAATCCCATTTTTAGAACTTAAACTCTCTGCCCAGTGATTTCTTCTACGCGATCGCGAACTTCCTCACGCGATCGCGTAGCACAAATTTTACTGCCCAAACATTAACCCTACGCGATCGCATCAAGTCCCACGCTATCGTGAATGCACCAGATTCCGACTCTACGCAATCGCACCCCTCATCGCGTGATCGCGTGGCCCAACTTCCTCTCAAGTTTCCCCTACGCGATCTCAAACACTGACACGCGATCGCGATACACACTGGCCAACCCTACGCGATCGCGGACGTGCCCACACGATCGCAGTGAACAAATTCCCAGCTACCCAAATTAACCCTACACGATCGCGCGTAGAACAAATCTCCCTCTACCTAAATTACTCAACGCGATCGCAGACCAACTTACGCGATCGCATATAAGGATACCAGAAGAAAATACCAGCAGTTATCAGCAGTGTTCCAAAGGCCAAAAATGATCCGTTAGCCGTCTGAAACTCACCCGAGCCCCTCGAGACCTCAACCAATTATACCAACAAGTCCTGAAACATCATACGAACTTAGTCGAAACCTCAAATCACATCAAACAATGCTAAAACCACGAATCATCCTCAAATTCAAGATTAATGAAACTTAAAATTTCCAACTTCTTCATTCGGTACCGAAACCTATCAAATCAAGTCCGATTGACCTCAAATTTTGCACACAAGTCATAAATGACATAACGGAGCTATGAAAATTTTCAGAACTGGATTCCGACTCCGATATCAAAAGGTCAACTCCCTGGTTAAACTTCCAAACTTAAATTCCTATTTTAGCCATTTCAAGCCTAATTTAACTACGGACTTCCAAATAAAATTCCGAACATGCTCCTAAGTCCAAAATCACCATACGGAGCTATTGGAATCATCAAAATTCTATTCCGGGGTTGTTTTCTCAAAAATGTTGACCGAAGTCAAACTTAGCACTTTAAGGCCAACTTAAGGAACCAAGTATTCCGGTTTCAACCCAAACACTTCCAAATCCCGAACCAACCATCCCCGCAAGTCATAAATCATCAAAAGCACATACAGGAAGTTTTATTTTAGGGAAGGGGGTTCTAAAAGTTAAAATGACCGATTGGGTCATAACATTTTCCACCTCTTAAACAAACGTTCATCCTCGAACGGGTTTAGAATTATACCTGGAGTGTTGAATAGGTGTAGATATCTGCTCCGCATTTCTTCCTCGGCCTCCCAAGTCGCTTTCTTGACTGGTTGGCCCCTCCACTAGACCTTTACTGCAGAAATCCTCTTGGACCTCAACTGGCGAACTTGTTTATCAACATTGGCAAATGGCTCTTCTTCATAACCCAAACTCTTATCTAGTTGAACTGTGCTAAAGTCCAACACATGTGATAGGTCGGCATGATACTTCTGGAGCATAGATACATGGAAAATCGGATGAACTCCCGATAGACTGGGAGGCAATGCAAGGTCATAAGCAACCTCTCCAACTCGTCTCAACACCTCAAATGGGCCTATAAACCTTGGGCTCAACTTGCCCTTCTTCCCGAATCTCATAATTCCCTTCATCGGCGAAACCTTCAAGAGAACTTTTTCACCTACCATAAATGATAAATCACGTGCTTTCTGATCTATGTAACTCTTTTGTCGGGACTGTGCTGTACGAAGTCGCTCCTGAATCAAATTTACCTTTTCCAAGGCATCCCTTACCAAATCAGTACCATATAACTTAGCCTCACCGGGATCAAACCATCTGATAGGTGAACGGCATCGACGGCCATATAAAGCCTCAAATGGAGCCATCTCAATGCTGGATTGGTAACTGTTATTATAAGCAAACTCGGCCAAAGGCAGGAAACGATCTCACTGACCTCCAAAGTCAATCACACATGCCCTGAGAATATCCTCCAAAATCTGAATTGTCCGCTCTGAAAGCCCATCGGTCTGTGGATGAAAGGTTGTGTTGAGCTCTACACGGGTCCCTAATTCACTCTGTACTGCTCTCCAGAAATGTGAAGTAAACTGAGGGCCTCTATCTGATATGATGGAAATTGGCACACCGTGCAATCGAACTATCTCCTGAATATAAATCTGGGCCAACCTCTCTGAAGTATACGTAGTCACAACAGGAATAAAATGTGCCAACTTGGTCAACCTGTCAACAATCACCCAAACTGCATCAAACTTCCTCAAGGTCCGCGGCAACCCAACTACAAAGTCCATAGTAATTCGTTCCCATTTCCACTCTGGTATAGTCATCTGCTGAAGTAGGCCACCTGGCCTTTGGTGCTCATATTTAACTTGCTGGCAATTTAGACACCTAGCTACATACTCAACAATGTCCTTTTTCATTCATCACCACCAATAATGGTGCCACATGTCACGATACATCTCCGTAGCACCTGGATGAATAGAATACCGAGAATAGTGTGCTTCCTCAAAGATCGTTTTCCTCAGTCCATCCACATTAGGAACACATAGACGATCATGGAGTCGCAGAACACCATCCGCTCCAATAGTAACTTCCTTGGCACCACCTCGTAGTACCGTTTCTCGAAGCACCATCAAGTGTGGATCATCATACTGGCGAGCCTTGATCTGCTCAAATAGTGAAGACTGAGCTACGACACATGCAAGAACTCGGCTGGGCTCTGAAATATCCAGCCGCACAAGTCTGTTGGCCAAGGACTGGATATCCAAAGCTAATGGCCTCTATTCTACTGAAATGAAAGCCAAACTACCCATACTCTCCGCCTTTCTACTCAAGGCATCTGCAACTACATTTGCTTTACCTAGATGATATAGGATAGTAATATCATAATCTTTTAGTAATTCCAGCCATCTGCGCTGTCTCAAATTTATGTCCCTTTGCTTGAACAAATGCTGCAAACTGTGATGATCAGTATAAACTTCACATGACACCCCATAAAGATAATGCCTCAAAATCTTAAGGGTGTGAACAATCGCAGCTAACTCCAAATCATGTACCAGATAATTCCTTTCATGGGGCTTCAGCTGACGTGAAGCATATGCAATAACTTGCCCTTCCTGCATCAATACACAACCCAAGCTGACGCGTGAAACATCACAATACACTGTACATATTCCCAAACTGGAAGGTAACACTAACACTGGTGTTGTAGTCAATGCTGTCTTGAGCTTCTGAAAGCTTGACTCACAATCATCGGACCATCGAAACTGAACACCCTTCTAGGTTAATTTGGTCAAAGGTGCTGCAATAGATGAAAAACCTTCCACAAACCGACGATAATAACCTGGTAAACCTAGAAATCTCCTGATCTCAGTCGCCGAAGTGGGACGATGCCAATTCTGAACTGCCAAATCTTTTTAGGATTAACTTTAATACCTTCGCCCGATACAATATTTCCCAAAAATGCTACAGACTCTAGGCAAAACTCACATTTAGAGAACTTAGCATATAGCTTTTGTTCCTGCAATGTCTGAAGCACTACTCTCATATACTGCTCATGTTCCTCCTTGCTGCGCGAGTAGATCATAATGTCATCAATGAAGACAATGACAAACGAATCAATATATGGCCTGAATACCCTGTTCATCAGATCCATAAACGCTGCTGGGGCGTTAGTTAAACCGAAAGACATTACTAGAAACTCATAATGACCATATCTAGTACGGAAAGCAGTTTTCGGAACATCCGAATCTCGAATCTTCAATTGATGATACCCCGACCTCAAGTCGATCTTAGAGAACACCCTAGCACCCTGCAACTGGTCAAATAGGTCATCAATACATGACAACGGGTACTAGTTCTTAATAGTAACTTTGTTCAATTGGCGATAGTCAATACACATTCGCATTGTGCCATCTTTCTTCTTCACAAATAATACCGGTGCACCCCAAGGCGATACACTCAGTCTGACGAACCATTTGGCTAGTAACTCTTCAAGCTGTTCTTTTAACTCTTTCAATTCTTTCAGAGTCATGCGATACGGTGGAATAGATATAGGCTGAGTATCTGGAGCCAAGTCAATAAAAAAATCAATAATACGATCAGGTGGCATACCTGGAAGATCTAAAGGAAATACATCGGAGAACTCCTGAACTACTGGCACTGAATCAATAGTCGGAGTCTTTACAGTAGTATCCCGAACATAGGCTAGATAGGCCAAACAACCCTTCTCAACCATGTGTTGAGCCTTTATAAAAGAAATAACTCGATTAAACTAACTGACGAACCCTTCCACTCCAGCCTAGGCAAAGATGGAATAGCCAAGGTAACAGTTTTGGCATGACAATCTAGAATAGCATGATATGGAGATAACCAGTCCATACCCAGAATAATTTCAAAATCGGTCATCTCGAGCAATAAGAGATCTGCTCTAGTTTCATAACCACAGAATGTAATAATACAAGACCGGTAGATCCGGTTCACAATAACAAAATCGCCTACAGGAGTGGACACATAAACAAGAGTACTCAAGAACTCATGAGAAACACCAAGGAATGGAGCAAATACAGATGACATATATGAATACGTGGATCCTGGATCAAATAATACTGAGGCATCTTTGTCGCAAACAGAAATAATACCTGTAATCACAGCATCTGAGACCTCTGCATCTGGTCTAGCCGGAAAATAATAGAACCGAGCTGGAGCGCCAACTGGCTGGCCTCCGCCTGGCTGACCTCTACCTCTAGGATGGCTCCTACCTACCTGTCCTCCACCTCTTGGTGGTCAGACTACTGGTGGAGCAGCTGGTCCGGTAAGCATAGGCTGCTGACCCTGCTGTAATGATCTACCCCGAAGCCTGGGGCAAAACCTCTATATATGACTGGGATCCCTGCACTCGTAATAACTCTTCGGTGCGATGGGCTGCTGACTAAGTGTATGGCCCTGGGGAACAGAATACCCACTGGGAGGACCCTGAATAGCTGGTGGGCGGTAGGAACTCTCTGGTATAGTACTGAGATAAGGTCGCACTGGAGCACCTCGAGGAGGTAGTGGTGCTGGAAATGGGGGTCTGCTGGACTGCCCCCTCATGAACTGACCTCTGCCCCCAGATGGATCACCTCTGAACTCTCCAGAGTACGTGAATCGCTTATCTCTCATAATCTGCTCTCGGCTCCGCTGACGCACACCCTCAATCCTCCGGGCTATCTCCACAACTCGCTCATAAGAAGTACCCATCTCAACCTATCGAGCCATAGTGGCCTGAATACCAGTATGTAAACCAGTTACAAACCTCTGCACTCTCTCCACCTCAGTAGGGAGTATTATAAGTGCATGGCGAGATAATTCAGAAAACCTCGCCTCATAATCAGTCACTGATATCTGACCCTGCTGGAGCTGCTCAAACTAAAACCGCAACTCTTCCCTCTGGGAGGATGGAATATACCTGTCCAGGAAGATACGGGTGAACCTGTCCCAAGTAATGGGAGGAGAATCTACTGGTCTGCCAAGAGCATAAGACTACCACCATCTACGGGCTATGCCCTCTAGCTGAAAAGTAGCAAACTCTACCCCATGAGACTCTAATATCCTCATGTTGTGCAGTCTGTCCCTGCAACGATCAATGAAGTCATGTCGATCCTCATGTCGCTCACCCCCAAAGACAGGAGGATGTAGTCTAGTCCAACGGTCCAATAGCTTATAAGGATCGGCGGCTACAGCTGGCCTGGGCTCAGGTGTAGCTGCTGCCACTGGCTGGGCTCCACCCACGGGTAGTGCACCCTGGGTCTGATATACAGTAGCTGCATGTCCATGAGCCTGCGCGGTAGGGGTCTATGCTCCCCCGCCCGCCTGAGATGTGGCTGGGTCTGCCGGAAATAAACCGGCCTGAGTCATATTATCTATGAACCGGAGCATACAACCCATGACATCCTGAAATCCCGGTGCAGATGTGAAATCCATCGGAGCTGGCTCTGCCAAAGGCACCTCACCATGCTCCTCAATAATGGGATTCTCTGCTGGACCCACTGGCGGCATAACTGGAACAGTCCTGGGACGTCCTCACCATCTACCACAGGCTGGAGCCCTCCCTCGGCCTCTAGCAACTGGGGGAGTAGCTCTTTCCTGGTCTGGAACCTCATTCGAGCGCGTTCTCACCATCTGAGAGAATAAGAGAAGGATATTTAGAACTACATCAATTGCACGATGGAATATTAAGAAAGTAAATTTCCTAACACCCTATAGCCTATCGAAGATAAGTACAAACGTCTCTGTACCGATCCGTAAGACTCTATTAGGCCTGCTAATAACTTGTGAGACCTACGTGAACCTAGTGCTCTGATACCATGTTGTCATGATCCAATTTTACCTATAGGTTGTGATGGCGCCCAACATTACAGCTAGGTAAGCCAACTTAATAAATTAAGCATATATTAACAAAATTTAAAACCAAGAAAATAATAAAACCCAAATTCTACCAATGTGTGTGCCAAGACCTGGTGTCACAAGTGTATGAGCATCTAGTAGATTATACAAAACCTTAAACATTGTCTGAAATAAAAATAGACAGAATGAAAAATACAAGGAGAGACACTAGTAGCTACAGAACGGATTAGAAAGGCTCACCACTATACCCCTGGATAACGTGGTTGTAAGACGATAGGTCCCCCACTAGTACTTGCCTCAGGTCCTGCACAAAAAGTGCAACAAGTGTAGTATGAGTACGTAAACAACGTGTACCCAGTAAGTATCAAGCCTAATCTCAAAGTGGTAGAGACGAGATGGCCGACTTTGACAATCACTATGGGTCAATAATAATAATTGAAATACATCTAGGATATTTAAATCAGCATGATTTAGAGAATTTAAAATAATTTATTTAATCAGTGAAAATAATCAAATTCCTTCAAATGCAAAAATTCTCAATATATTAATTAAATTCCTTCAATTCAAATATTTCCAATTTATCAATTAAATATCATTTACAGGAATAACAATTAATTCTTTAACAAGCAAGAATAATAATTCATTAAATTCCAAGGATTTTTCAATTTATCAATTAGCTTCGCAAGCTGAAATAAACTATTAAAGTATCATGTAATTATTATTATTAAGCACGATTTTTGCCGAGGACGTACGGCCCGATCCAGAGTGTCGTGTACACTGCCGAGGGACGTGCGGCGCGATCCATAGATGCATATATCCTGCCGAGGCGTTCGTCCCGCTCCACAAGAAAGGAGGACATTTTCTTATGTACCTCCGGAAGGAGAGTATATTTATTATAGCATAAATTTGGGAGGAAGAACAATTTCTTTTAACAATTAATTAATTTAAACAGAAAATCAAGCATATGAGATTTTCATTCTTTAATATCTTTATCTAATAATTCACAATATATTCATATATATCAATTAATATTAATTAAACAAAGAATACAATTTACATAAGTAATTCATGCTTTGAGTCCAAAACTACCCGGACTTTAGTATTAATAGTAGCTACGCACGGACTCTCGTCACCTCATGCGTACGTAGCCCCCGCAATTAGCAACAATTATTCAATTTAATCCCTATGGGGTAATTTCCCCCTCACAAAATTAGACAAGAGACTTACCTCGTCTTGCTCAAATTTAATCCACTAGAAGGCATTTTTCATGATTATTTAACTCTGTCAATCTCGAATCTAGCCAAAATAATTCGATACCATCATTAAAACTTATTGGAATCAATTCTATAAGAAAATACTACTTTTGCAATAAAAATTCCGAAATTAATTAAAAATTCGTCTGTGGGACCCACATCTCAGAATCTGGCAAAAGTTACGAAATATGAACATCCACTCAACCACGAGTCTACCCATACCAAAATCACTATATTTCGATAACAATTCGGCCCTCAAATCCTCAAATCTATCCAAGAGGGTTTTCAAACTTTTCCAACTCAATTCACCAATTAAGTGATAAAAATAGTGATGAATTCAGGTAATTTAACCAATATTGAGATAAGAACACTTACCTCGTTGTTTTCTCTGAAAATCTTCCAAATATCGCCTAAATCCGAGCTCCAAATCATTAAAAATGAAAAAATTTCAAAACTTAAACTCTCTGCCCAGTGATTTCTTCTACGCGATCGCGAACTTCCTCACGCGATCGCGTAGCACAAATTTTACTACCCAAACATTAACCCTACGTGATCGCATCAAGTCTCACGCGATCGCGAATGCACCAGGTTCCGACTCTACACGATCGCACCCCTCTTCATGCGATCGCATTGCATAACGCGTGGCCCAGCTTCCTCTCAAGTTTCCCCTATGCGATCACAAACACCGACACGCGATCGCGATACACAGTAGCCTACCCTACGCGATCGCGGACGTGCCCATGCGATCGGAGTGAACAAATTCCCAGCTGTCCAAACTAACCCTACGCGATCGCAACCCTATTCTCGCGATCGCGTAGAATAAATCCACCTCTGCCTAAATTACTCTACGCGATCGCAGACCAACTTACGCGGTCGTGTATAAGGATACCAGAAGAAAATACCAACAGTTATCAGCAGTGTTCCATAGGCCAAAAATGATCTGTTAGCCGTCTGAAACTCACCCGAGCCCCACGAGACCTCAACCAATTATACAAACAAGTCCTGAATCATCATACGAACTTAGTCGAAACCTCAAATCTCATCAAACAACGCTAAAACCACGAATCATCCTCCAATTCAAGCTTAATGAAACTTAAAATTTCCAACTTCTTCATTCGGTACTGAAACCTATTAAATCAAGTCCGATTGACCTCAAATTTTTTACACAAGTCATAAATGACATAACTGAGCTATGAAAATTTTCAGATATAGATTCCGACTCCGATATCAAAAAGTCAACTCCCCGGTCAAACTTTCAAACTTAAATTCTTATTTTAGCCATTTCAAGCCTAATTTAACTACGGATTTCTAAATAAAATTTCGAACACGCTTCTAAGTCCAAAATCACCATACAGAGCTGTTGGAATCATCAAAATTCTATTCCGGGGTCGTTTTCTCAAAAATGTTGACCAAAATCAAACATAGCACTTTAAGGACAACTTAAGGAACCAGGTGTTCCGGTTTCAACCCAAATACTTTCAAATCCCGAACCAACCATCCCCGTAAGTCATAACTCATTAAAAGCACATACGGGAAGTTTTATTTTAGGGAAGGGAGTTCTAAAAGTTACAATAACCGATTGGGTCATTACACAGTATCTTTTCAAATTTCTTTAATATTTCTAGAAAATTAATAAAATTACTTAGAAATTTATTCTGGAAATAATTGATATATGTTTAATTTATTTGTTGGCTTGCCTATCTGTAGTGTTGGGCGCCATCATGACCTATAGGTGAAATTGGGTCGTGACAACATGGTATTAGAGCACTAGGTTCACGTAGGTCTCACAAGTTATGAGTAGGCCTAATAGAGTCTTGCGGATCGGTACGAAGACGTCTGTACTTATTTTTGAGAGGTTATAGAGAGTTAGGAAACTACCTTTCTTCATATTCCATCGTGCAATTAATGTAGTACAAAATATCCTTCTCTTATTCTCTCACAGATGGTGAGAACGCGCTCTAATGAGGTTCCAAACCAAGGAAGAACTACTCTCCCAGTTTCTAGAGGCCGAGGGAGGGTTCCAACCCGTGGTAGAGGGCGAGGACGTCCCAGGACTGTTCCAGTTATGTCGCCAGTGGGTCTAGTGGAGAACCCTATTATTGAGGAACAGGGTGAGGTGCCTGTGGTAGAGCCAGCTCCGGTGGATTTCACATCTACACCGGGATTCCAGGATGTTATGGGTCATATTCTGCGGTTCATGGACAATATGACTCAGACCAGTTTATTTCCGGTAGACCTAGACACATCTCAGGCGGGCGGGAGAGCACAGACCCTTACCGCGCAGGCTCATGGACAGGCAGCTATTGTATATCAGACCCAAGGTGCACTACCTGTGGGTGGAGCCCAGCCAGTAGCAACAGCTACACTTGAGCCCAGGCCAGCTGCAGCCGCTGATCCGCAAAAACTATTGGACAGATGGACTAGACTTCATCCTCCTGTCTTTGGGGGTGAGCGACATGAGGATCCCCAGGATTTCATTGATCGGTGCAAGGATAGATTGTACAACATGAGGATATTGAATTCTCATGGGGTAGACTTTTCTACTTTTCAGCTAAAGGGCAGAGCCCGTAAATGGTGGCAGTCTTATGTTCTTGGCAGAACAGCAGATTCTCCTCCCATGACTTGGGACAGGTTCACCTGTATTTTCCTGGACAGGTATATTCCACCCTCTTAGAGGGAAGAGTTGAGGTTTCAGTTTGAGCAGCTCCAGCAGGGTCATATGTCAGTGACCGATTATGAGGCAAGGTTTTTTGAGTTATCTCGCCATGCACTTATGATATTCCCTACTTAGGCGGAGAGAGTGCTGAGGTTTGTTGCGGGTTTACATACTGGCATTCAGGCCACTATGGCTCAAGAGCTTGAGATGAGTACTTCTTATGAGCTAGTCGTGGAGATAGCCTGCAGAATTGAAGGTGTACGTCAGCGGAGCCGAGAGCAGGTTATGAGAGATAAGCGTTTCAGGTATTCTAGAGAGTTCAGAGGTGCTCTGTCTGGGGTCAGAGGTCAGTTCGTTAGAGGGCAGTCCAGCAGGCCCTCATAGCCAGCACCACCGCCTCCTCGAGGTGCTCTAGTGTGACCCTATCTCAATGCTATACCAGAGAGTTCTTATCGCCCACCAGCTATTCCCAGTGGGTATTCAGTTCCCTAGGGCTAGACTCTTAGCCAGCAACCCATCGCACCAAAGAGTTGTTACGAGTGCGGGGATCCCAGTCACATACGGAGATTCTGCCCCGGGCTTCGAGGTAAACTAGTGCAACAGGGTTAGCAGCCTATGATTACTGGACCAGTTGCTTCACCGATTGTCCGACCACCAAGAGGTGGAGGACAGGTGGGTAGGGTTCGTCCTAGAGGTGGAGGTCAGTCAGGCGGAGGCCAGCTAGTTGGCGCTCCAGCTTGGTTCTATGCTTTTCCGGCCAGACCAGATGCAGAGGCCTCAGATGCCGTGATTACAGGTATTATTTCTGTTTGCGGCAAAGATGTCTCAGTATTATTTGACTCAGGATCTACGTATTCATATGTGTCATCTCTATTTGCTCCATTCCTGGGTGTTTCTCGTGAGTCCATGAGTACTCATATTTATATGTCCACTCTTGTGGGCGATTCTATTGTTGTGAACCGGATCTACCGGTCCTGTATTATTATATTTTGTGGTTATAAAACTAGAGCAGATCTTCTACTTCTTGAGATGATCTACTTTGAAATTATTCTAGGCATGGACTGGTTATCTGCATATCATGTTATTCTAGATTGTCATGCCAAGACTGTTACCTTGGCTATTCCAGTTTTGCCTAGGCTGGAGTGGAAGGGTTCGTCTATTAGTTCATTTAATCGAGTTATTTCTTTTATGAAGGACCAACACATGGTTGAGAAGGATTATTTAGCTTATCTAGCTTATGTTTGGGATACTACTACAGAGACTCCGGCTATTGATTCAGTGCATGTAGTTCGGGAGTTTTCTGATGTATTTCCTTCAGATCTTCCAGGTATGCCACCTAATGATGATATTGATTTATGTATTAACTTGGCTCTAGATACCCAGCCTATATCTATCCCACCGTATCACATGGCTCCAAAAGAATTAAAAATATTGAAAGAACAGCTTGATGAGTTACTAGCCAAAGGGTTCGTCAGACCAAGTGTATCGCCTTGGGGTGCACCAGTATTATTTGTGAAGAAGAGGGATGGAACAATGTGGATGTGTATTGATTGTCGCCAATTGAACAAAGTCACTATTAAGAACAAGTACCTGTTGCCGCGTATTGATGATCTATTTGACCAGTTGCATGGTGCTAGGATGTTCTCTAAGATCGACTTGAGGTCGGGGTACCATCAGTTGAAGATTCGGGATTCGGATGTTCCGAAGACTACTTTCCGGACTAGATATGATCATTATGAGTTTCTAGTGATGTCCTTCGGTTCAACTAACGCCCCGGCAGCGTTTATGGATCTGATGAACAGGGTATTCAAGCCATATATTGATTCGTTTGTCATTTTCTTTATTGATGACATTTTGATCTACTCGCGCAGTAAGGAGGAGCATGAGCAGCATATAAGAGTAGTGCTTCAGACATTGCGGGAACAAAAGCTATATGTTAAGTTCTCCAAATGTGAGTTCTAGCTAGAGTCTGTAGCATTTTTGGGGCATATTGTATCGGGTGAGGATATTAAAGTTGATCCCAAAAAGATTGAGGCAGTTCAGAATTGGCATCTTCCCACTTCGGCGACTGAGATTAGGAGTTTCCTAGGTTTAGTAGGTTATTATCATCGGTTCGTGAAAGGCTTTTCGTCTATTGCAGCACCTTTGACCAAATTAACTCAGAAGGGTGCTCCGTTCCGATGGTCTGATGATTGTGAGGTGAGCTTTCAGAAGCTCAAGACAGCATTGACTACAGCACCAGTGTTAGTATTGCCTTCCAATTCGGGAATGTATACAGTGTATTGTGATTCTTCACGCGTTGGTTTGGGTTGTGTATTGATGCAGGAAAGGCAAGTTATTGCATATGCTTCACGTCAGCTGAAGCCCCACGAGAAGAATTATCCAGTGCATGATTTGGAATTAGCTACGATTGTTCACGCTCTAAAGATTTGGAGGCATTATCTTTCTGGGGTGTCTTGTGAAGTTTACACTGATCATCACAGTTTGCAACATTTGTTCAAGCAGAGAGACCTAAATTTGAGGCAGCGCAGATGGCTGGAGTTACTGAAAGATTATGATATTACTATCCTATATCATTAGGGCAAAGCAAATATGGTTGCAAACACCTTGAGTAGAAAGGCGGAGAGTATGGGTAGTTTGGCTTTCATTTCAGCAAAGAAGAGGCCATTAGGTTTGGATATTCAGTCATTGGCCAACAGACTTGTGCGACTGGATATTTCAGAGCCCAGTCGAGTTCTTGCATGTGTTGTAGCTCAGTCTTCACTATTTGAGCAGATCAAGGCTTGTCAGTATGATGATCCACACTTAATGGTTCTTCGAGAAACGGTACTACGGGGTGGTGCCAAGGAAGTTACTATTGGAGCGGATGGTGTTCTGCGACTCCAGGATCGTCTATGTGTTCCTAATTGGATGGACTAAGGAAAAATATCCTAGAGGAGGCACATAGTTCTCGATATTCTATTCATCCAGGTGCTACGAAGATGTATCGTGACTTGATGCAGCATTATTGGTGGCGGCGAATGAAAAAGGACATAGTTGAGTATGTAGCTAGGTGTCTAAATTGCCAGCAAGTTAAATATGAGCACCAGAGGCCAGGTGGCCTACTTCAGCAGATGACTATACCGGAGTGGAAATGGGAACGAATTAGTATGGACTTTGTAGTTGGGTTGCCACGGACCTTGCGGAAGTTTGATGCAGTTTGGGTCATCGTCGATAGGTTGACCAAGTCGGCACACTTTATTCCTGTTGTGACTACGTATACTTCAGAGAGGTTAGCCCAGATATATATTCAGGAGATACTTCGGTTGCACGGTGGGCCAATTTCCATCATATCAGATAGAGGCCCTCAGTTTACTTCACATTTCTGGAGAGCAATACAGAGTGAATTGGGGACCCGTGTAAAGCTCAGCACAGCCTTTCATCCGCAGACCGACGGGCAGTCAGAGCGGACAATTCATATTTTAAAGGATATGCTCAGGGCATGTGTGATTGACTTTGGAGGTCAATGGGATCGTTTCTTGTCTTTGGCCGAGTTCGCTTATAACAACAGCTACCAATCCAGCATCGAGATGGCTCCATTTGAGGCTTTATATGGTCGGCGATGTCGTTCGCCCATTGGATGATTTGAGCCCGGTGAGGCTAAGTTATATGGTATAGATTTGGTGAAGGATGCCTTGGAAAAGGTAAAGTTGATTTAGGAGCGACTTCGTACCACACAGTCCAGACAGAAGAGTTACGCGGATCAGAAAGCGCGTGATTTATCATTTATGGTAGGTGAAAAAGTTCTCTCGAAAGTTTTGCCGATGAAGGGAATCATGAGATTTGGGAAAAAGGGGAAATTGAGCCCAAGGTTTATAGGCCCGTTTGAGGTGTTGAGACAAGTTGGGGAGGTTGCTTATGAGCTTACATTGCCACCCAGTCTATCGGGAGTTCATCCGATTTTCCATGTATCTATGCTCCGGAAGTATCATGCCGACCTATCACATGTGTTAGACTTCAGCACAGTTCAGCTAGATAAGAGTTTGGGTTATGAAGAGGAGCCAGTTGCCATTGTTGATAAACAGGTTCACCAGTTGAGGTCCAAGAGGATTTCTGCAGTAAAAGTTTAGTGGAGGGGCCAACTAGTTGAGGAAGCGACTTGGGAGGCCGAGGAAAACATGCGGAGCAAATATCCACACTTATTCAGCACTTCAGGTATAATTCTAAACCCGTTCAAGGACGAATATTTATTTAAGAGGTGGAGAATGTAATGACCCAATCGGTCATTTTAACTTTTAAAACCCCGTTCCCCAAAATAAAACTTCCCGTATGTGCTTTTAATGATTTATGACTTACGGGGATGGTTGGTTCGGGATTTGGAAGTGTTTGGGTTGAAATCGGAATACTTGGTTCCTTAAGTTGGCTTTAAAAAGCAAAGTTTGATTTCGGTCAACATTTTTAGAAAATGACCCCGGAATAGAATTTTGATGATTCCAACAGCTCCGTATGGTGATTTTGGACTTAGGAGCGTGTTCGGAATTTTATTTGGAAGTCCGTAGTTAAATTAGGCTTGAAATGGCTAAAATAGGAATTTAAGTTTGGAAGTTTGACCGGGGAGTTGACTTTTTTATATCGGAGTCGCCATCTTGTTCTGAAAATTTTTATAGCTCCGTTACGTCATTTATGACTTGTGTGTAAAATTTGAGGTCAATCGGACATGATTTGATAGGTTTCAACATCGAATGTAGAAGTTGGAAAATTTAAGTTTCATTAAGCTTGAATTGGAGCATAATTGTAATGACCCAACCGGTCATTTTGACTTTTAGAAACTCATTCCCTAAAATAAATTCCCCGAACATGCTTTTATTAATTTATGACTTGCGGGGATGGTTGGTTCGGGATTTGGAAGCGTTTGAGTTGAAATCGAAACACTTGGTTCCTTAAGTTAGCCTTAAAAGGCTAAGTTTGACTTCGGTCAACATTTTGAGAAAACGACCTTGGAATCGGGATTTGACGGTTCCAATAGGTTCGTATGATGATTTTGGACTTGGACGTATGTCCGAATCGGGTTTTGGATAAGCCGGGAGCGTTTTGACGCTTAATAGTAAAAATCAACTATTTGAAGGTTTAAACTTCTTTAAATTTGGTTTGGAGTAGGATTATTAGTAATTGATGTCCGTTTGGAATTTCAAGTTTGGAAATAGTTCTGTATAGTGATTTAAGATTTGCACGCAAAATTTTGTGTCATTCCGAGTAGTTTAAGTATATTTCGGCACATTGAAAGTAAATTGAAGAACTTGAAATTCTTAAGTTTGAATCAATTTTGTTTAAGGTATGATTCTTAGATTTGATGCTGTTTTACGCGTTCCGAGAGTTCGAACGAGTCCGTTTTATGATTTCAAACCTATTGGTATGTTCGAGCGGGGCCTCGGAGGTCCCGAGTGTTAACCGGACGAGGCTCGGATCAATGTTAGAATTTTGAAGAGGAGCTGAAGCATTCTGCTTCTAGTACGTTCGCACCTGCACTTGGACAGCCGCAGGTGCGACTCTCGCAAATGCGAGGTTTATGCGCAGAAGCGAAAAGGGAACCTGCGGAATCTCGGGCGCACCTGCGAACGCGCAAGTGCGAGAAAAAGAGCACAGATGCAGAAACTGGGCAGTCAAGCTAAGCTCGTACCTGCGAGGCTTTTCCGCAGGTGCGAAAGCCGCAGGTACGGTACACCTTCCGCAGGTGCGGAAATGCCTGTTGGACATAATGGTTAAAAGTCGGGGCTCAGACATTTTGAGCCCATTTTTCCTCCATTTCTAGGCGATTTCAGAGCTTTTGAAAGGGGGGTTTCAACTAACAACTTAGAGGTAAGTTAATTCTACACCCTTTGAGTTAAATACATAGATTATAAGTACATTATAACTAGTAAATCTTAGAAATCAAGGGTTTAGGTGAAAAACCTAGATTTTTATAAAAATGAGATTTTAACCATGAAAATAGTTATGGAATTGGGTAGAAATTATATATTTGAGTTCTTGAGATTATGAGTAACGTTTTCATCCGAAAATTAAGGGTGAACTTTAGGAATTTTATCATTTTGGATAGGGCAATTTATTTGATAGATGAATTTCGAATTATTGAACATATATTAATTATTTTATATAACGTTTGGATAGTTTTGGATTTTTCGGCATTGAATCGAGAATTTTACGCGACGCGATAATCGGAAAGTGGACTTTGAGACGAGGTAAGTCTATTGTCTAATCTTGTGAGGGGAAAATTACCCCATAGGGATTAAATTGAATAATTGTTGCTAATTGCGGGGGCTACGTACGCACGAGGTGACGAGAGTCCGTGCGTAGCTACTATAAATGCTAAAGTCCGGGTAGTTTAGGACTCAAAGCATGAATTACTTGTGTAAATTGTATTCCCTGATTAATTAATATTAAATTGATATATATTAATATATTGTGAATTGTTAGATAAAGATATTAAAGGATGAAAATCTCATATGCTTGATTTTCTGTTTAAATCAATTAATTGTTAAAAGAAATTGTTCTTCCTCCTGAATTTATCTCATAATAAATATACTCTCCTTCCGGAGGTACATAAGAAAATGTCCTCCTTTCTTATAGAGCGGGCCGAATGCCTCGACAGGATAGATGCATCTATGGATCGCACCGCACGTCCCTTGGCAGTGTACACGACACTCTGGATCGGGTCGTACGTCCTCGGCAGAAATCATGCTTAATAATAATAATCACACGATACTTTAATAATTTATTTCAGCTTGCGAAACTAATTGATAAATTGAAAAATCCTTGAAATTTAATGAATTATTATTCTTGCTTGTTAAAGAATTAATTATTATTCCTGTAAATAATATTTAATTGATAAATTGGAAATTATTTGAATTGAAGGAATTTAATTAATATATTGAGAATTGTTGCATTTGAAGGAATTTTATTATTTTCGTTGATTAAATAAATTAATTTTAAATTCTGTAAATCATGCTGATTTAAATATCCTAGTTGTATTTCAATTATTGTTATTGACCCATAGTGAGTATCAAAGTCAGCTATCTCGTCTCTACCACTTCGAGATTAGGCTTGATACTTACTGGGTGCACGTTATTTACGTACTCATACTATACTTGCTGCACTTTTTGTGCAGGATCTAAGACAGACACTAGTGGATGACCTATCATCGCACATCCACGTTATCCAGAGGCATAGTGGTGAGTTGCCTTTTTGAGCCGTTCTGCAGCTACCAGTGCCTCTTCTTGCATTTTTATTCTGTATATTTTTATTTCAGATAGTATTTGGAGTTTTGTATAATCTACTAGATACTCATACACTTGTGACACCAGGTTTTGGCACACACATTTGTAGAATTTGGAATTGTATTATTTTCTTAGATTTAAGTTAATCAGTATCTTTTCAAATTTCTTTAATATTTCTAGAAA
Source organism: Nicotiana tabacum (assembly GCF_000715075.1). Taxonomy (NCBI): domain Eukaryota; kingdom Viridiplantae; phylum Streptophyta; class Magnoliopsida; order Solanales; family Solanaceae; genus Nicotiana; species Nicotiana tabacum. Next base: position 67,481,168 of record NC_134098.1, read on the forward strand.
ATTAATAAAATTACTTAGAAATTTATTCTGAAAATAATTGATATATGTTTAATTTATTTGTTGGCTTGCCTATCTGTAGTGTTGGGCGCCATCACGACTTATAGGTGAAATTGGATCGTGACATATAGTACAACTGCACATCCTAATTTATATCGTTGCATTATTTGTTACGCAACCCAACATGTAGTGCATGTTAATCGTTATAAAACTTTGAATTAAAAGTATATTTAAATAACACATAGAGGCTCAATTCATATTACAAAAGCCTTTGTACAAACATATATGCGCACGCATAACAAAATATAATAGATTTAAAATAAAATGAATATATGATAATATTAAACAATAAGACCTAATACCGTTAAACTAAAATAAGTCGGTCGAAATCCGTCTTATGTAAGAGTGAACAACAAAATTATTATCATAATTACTATTTTAGAATGACTCGAATGCAACTGTTCATCTAACCTATAATATGAAAAAGTTAAAAAATGATATTTTAGTATAAATATAACAAATTCGTATCACTGCTCATTCAAATACAAAATGCATTAGAAAAAGAGAAAGAACATAGAGAGCAGATTAAAAGAAAAAGAGAAACTTGATTACCATTACATACAATTACCTTTAAGCAAAAAATAATAATTGTATAATACACAATAGAAAAACATATATTATAATTTACAACTGAAGATAATTTTAGACTAATAATCATACATGATATATTGTAAATAAAAATCAAAAGTGACAATCACAAATAAGGTTTTTTTTTGGAGATATAGATATTATCATGAGTTTATGGTAAAGAATATGGCATATTGACTTTTTTTTTATAAAAGTGTTCACTTCCTCCTTATTTTAAATGGTTTTGATTTTAATACTCTAGAAGCTTTAATCCTAAGATAATTTTGGTAAAAGAATACTAATCCTAAACTAACATTAATTGGTGATATTTTATTCGGTTATGGTAAAAGAATACTAAACCTAAAGTAACATTAATTCTAAAAAATTAAAGATTAGAGTTGTATCCTACGATAATTATGATAGGAGTAAAAGAATACTAAACCTAATAATACTAATTGCTTATTTTTATTTGCTTTTGGTTTTAAAATTTTGGGAAACCAAAAAAATCTCCTAAACCTAACAGGAGACATTTAATACTCCTAAAGGTAAATGGAGTTGACAGTGAACGAATTGTCCTAGTGTGAATTCGAATTGAAAAATCAAAGCTTTACATAGTAGGAAAATTATTAAATTACTATTTCTAAATAGTAAAAAATTAATTAAATGATTATTTCTAAATAGTAGAAAAAATAATCAAATTAATGTTTTATCCGGTGTCGGTGTAAACTCTATTTTAAAAGGGTAAAAAAGATGAACGATATTTTGCTAAAGGTTCCGTGCTTTTAATATAGTATAGATATAGATATTTTTATTTGCTTTTGGTTTTAAAATGTTGATATCAAAAACAATCTCCTAAACCTAACAGGAGACATTTAATACTCCTAAAGGTAAATGAAGTTGACAGTGAACGAATTGTCCTAGTGTGAATTGGAATTGAAAAATCAAAGCTTTATATAGTAGGAAAATTATTAAATTACTATTCCTAAATATTAGAAAATTAATTAAATGATTATTTTTAAATAGTAGGAAAAATAATCAAATTACTGTTTTATCTGATGTGAACTTTATTTTAAAAGGATAAAAAAGACGAACGACATTTTAGCAAGAGACTTTTAATATAGTATAGATTAAGAAATTGCAAATCAATGCTATACGGCTAATATATAGGGAGTATCATACTCTGATTTTACCAAGTACAACTCCTAAGAGTTTTTTGGTCCATTGTCCTTACTCCTTTGTAAAAAGAGTTAAAGTGAAACAGTGGAGTAGCCCTCTTTTTGCTCTATCCGTGACGCACGTTCTTGTTCTTTTTATTTTTTGATACCTTCTTAGGAGTATTATTTATTTGATCATACCAAAAAAGTGACATATTTTTATTTGTATTAAATCTATTTAATCTTTTCACATCAGTATACTTTGATTTAACTTTATGCAAATATTACGAGATCTTAAACAAAAAAGAACACTTCCGTTTTAAATAAATGGCGGAATCATATTACCTTTTTTCTTTAGATATATACTCTATATGTTTCATTTTATTTGACAACTTTATATGATTCATTTATTTGACAACATTGGATTTTTGGAATTGTTACCTTGAAAGTTTCTAAGTGAACTTAGTAAACATCATTTTTGTCATTAAACTTTGATTTTACGTGTTTAGAGAGATCCGTTCAGTTCATATATAACATCAAATAACGGACTTGTGTGACATTAGAAAAATTAGCTTCAGCCATCGTCAATTTGCGGCTCGAAAAGAGTGTTTCATATTAGGCATCTTTATATTTGTACACATGTAATTAGGAAAACAGAAAGCAACACCACAGACTAATTTATTCATTCGAGAGTTACTTGACTCCGAAAGATGAGCGTATGGCAAGGGAAAAGGAGTGTGTGTGCAAACGATCTTTTTCTCTAGATAAAAATATGGAAAACATTTTGGTTAGAGCAGTGTCCAGCCCAGCCCAGCCAAGTCCAGCCCAAGTCTCGTGAGCTTTTATATTTGATGGGTGAAGACGGGACAATCCACCATATGAATGGGCCTTAAAATGGCCAGCCCAACCCAGTCCTAAGACGGCCGCGGGCTAGGGCAGGCCGACGCTTCAATGTTTTTAGAAAAAAGAATTTATTTAAATTCTTAAATATTTAATTTATTTAAATCCTTAAATATTCTTTCGTGACATAGTCGATTAATCATTTAAACAACTTATGTTTGCTTAGAGCGTACAAAAAGCTTGATATTTGACGAGGAATGTGATGACTCGAAAGGTTATATTTAAATTTAATATTCATTTCTGTGATCTGAGACCATAAATAATACCACTTAGCATTCTTCGACTTGTGTGCGCAGTCCGTATATTTTTCCGGAAAGCTTTTATGTGAAAAATTGATAAAAATATGAATTTGTACTTTGAAACTCACTTAAGTTGACTGCGGTCAACATTTTGAGCAAACGAACCCGGATCCTATTTTGACGGTTCTGGTAGATCCATATGATGATTTTTGACTTAGGAGCGTGTCCGAAAAATTATTTGGAAGTCCGTAGTTAAATTAGGCTTGAAATGGCTAAAATAAAAATTTAAGTTTGGAAGTTTGACCGAGGAGCTGACTTTTTGATATCGGGGTCGGAATCCTATTCTGAAAATTTGAATAGATCCGTTATGTCATTTACGACTTGTGAGCAAAATTGAGGTCAATCGAACTTGATTTGATAGGTTTCGGCATCGAATGTAGAAGTTGAAAATTCTTAAGTTCCTTAAGCTTGAATTGGGGTATGATTCGTAGTTTTAGCATTGTATGATGTGATTTGACATTTCGACTAAGTTCGTATGATATTTTAGGACTTGTTGGTGTATTTGGTTGAGGTCCCGGGGGCCTCGGGTGAGTTTCGGATGGTTAACGGATCGAAATTTGGACTTAAGAAAAAATCTGAAAACTTTGCCTTCTGGTGTAATCGCACCTGCGGGCATTTTCTCGCAGAAGCGAGCTAGGCAAGCGCAGAAGCGGGGAGGGGCTAGCAAGGCAGTGTGTGTAGGTGCGGAGATTTCGCCGCATCTGCGAAGCCGCAGAAGCGGAACGCGGAGGGGCAGGCTCCATCGCAGAAGCAGACAGCTTCTTCGCAGAAGCGTGTCCGCAGAAGTGGACTGAATTTCGCAGAAGCGTGAATAACCGCAGAAGCGGCTTAGTGAGCCGCAAAAGCGAAAGCACGGGACAGATTACAAAACAGAGGGTTCCGACAATTTTTGTCATTTTGGACATTTCTAACACGGGTTGAGGCGATTTTTGAGCAAGAATTTACGAAAAAACTTGAGGTAAGTTACTTGTGATCATTGTTAGTCAATAACATTGAATTATCATCGAGTATTTCGACTAGATTACGTATTTTTGAGGTGAAATTCGAGGATTCGGGCCTAGAGATTTGAAAATAAGATTTCGGGATTTGAAGATCGAGTTGATGTCGGAATTTGGTAAAATTTATATGGTTGAACTCGTGGTTGAATGGACATTTACATTTTGTAACTTTTGTCGGGTTTCGAGATGTGGGCCCCACTATTGATTTTTTGAATTGAATTTTAGATTTTGATTGGAAAATTTTGTATTTTCATATAGAATTAGTTTCTATAATTCGTGTTGAGTATATTGAATTGTTTGTGACTAGATTCGAGGCATTTAGACACCAATTCGTGAGGCAAAGGTTTATTGGAATCTTGAGTTGGTTCCAAAGCGAGGTAAGTATCGTGGTTAACCTTGACTTGAGGGGGTAGGATTTGTTTGTCTATTTGCTACTTGATTTAATGTGCGGGTACAACGTACATGTGAGGTGACGAGTACTTATGCATTGTGGTTGAGTCAAAGCATGCGGGTGAAATTTGTTTATTATGAATAATTGCTTATTTAATTAAGATATTCCTGCTTAAGTTATTATTTTTATTTGATCATTTTTCATGAAATTATTGATAATTTAATTATTGTTGAATATTTTGGAAGGTAAGGTCAGTATTCTGGTATTTAATTGATTGATAAGTATATATCCCCCTATTTTAATACTCTTCCGAATTTATATTATTATTTTTATGGTACGGAAGAGTGTAAAAGTACGAAGGGTGATGCCGTGCAATTTATATTATTTATAATATCCTTGTCATGGTGAGAAAGAGTATAAAAGAACGAAGGGTGATGTCGTGCCATTTTCAAAGAGCGTAAAAGCATGAAGGGTGATGGCGTGCTAGAAGAGAGTTAAAGCACGAAGGGTGATGCCGTGCCAGAAGAGAGTTAAAGCACGAAGGGTGATGCTGTTCCAGAAGAGAATTAAAACACGAAGGGTGATGCCGTGCCAGAAGAGAGTTAAAGCACGAAGGGTGATGCCGTGCTAATCTTATTATTTATTTATAAATTCATGGGAAGAATGAGAGTAAAAGCACGAAGGGTGGTGCCGTGCCATTCTCATATTATCAGCTGCTCATTTTATTGTTGATGAATTAATTGAATGCTACGTGATATTGCTCCTGCTGAAATTTCTATATCATTCCCCTTCGCATGTTCCCTCCCAAATTTATAAGTTGTTAATTATTGTGTTATTGTTGCTTCGTATTTGTATATGCTTATACAGGTTGTTTACGTATGTGTCTTGTCATAGCTTCGTCACTACTTTGTCGAGGTTAGGCTCAACACTTACGGAGTATATGGGGTCGGTTGTACTCATACTACACTCTGCACTTCTTGTGCAGATTTTGGAGTTGGACCCAACGATGTACCATAGACTTGCTCGGATTTAGCTACCGAGAGAAGACTTGAGGTATAATTGCACAGCGTCCGCAGTTCTGAAGTCCCCTTCTATCTTATCTTAGTTGTGTATTATCTTTCAAAAAGCTTGAATTTATTCAGACCTATATTTGTATTATTCTAGTAGCTCGTACACTTGTGATACCAGATTCGGGGATGTATTTAGATGATTCGGTTTATATGGTCTTTCGCACTTTGTTTCAGTAATTGACTTCTGTTTAATTTGATTTGTTTAAAAAAAAAGGGTTACGATTATTTTATTATTGGCTTGCCTAGCTAGTGAAATGTTAGGCCCCATCACGGTCCTGAAGGTGAGAATTTCGGGTCGTGACAAGTTAGTATCAGAGCACTAGGTTACTTAGGTCTCACGAGTCATGAGCAAGCTTAGTCGAGTATGAAGGATCGGTACGGAGACGTCTGTACTTATCTTTCAGAGGCTATGAAGTTTAGGAACAATATCACTTCTTTCTTATTCTGTCGTGCGATTTTATTCTATCATCGATGATTGAATCATTCTATTCTTATTCTCTCGCAGATGGTGAGAACACGTAATATATCTACCGACGGACAGGGATCTGAGCCCCCGGTGGCAACTATAATAAGGGGCAGAGGCTGAGTCTGAGGTCGCGCTAGAGGCCGAGGTATAGGCAAGGGTAGAGCTCAGTCTAGAGCTCGAGCAGCAGCACTTGTTGTAGAACCCCAGATGGATTTGGGAGTGAAGGTTCCAGTTCAGACTGTACCTGTTGGACCAGTTCAGGTCCCGGAAGGATTCATAGCTTCTCCAGTGCTTCAGGATGCTCTAGTCCGTTTGGTGAGTCTTATGGAAGGCGTGGCCCAGAATGGTACATTTCCAATGGAACCAGCCGTCTCACAGGCTGGGGGAGGAGCACAGATCCCACTACTCCCGCTCTGGAGCAAATAGCTCCCTAGTATCTGACTCCAGCGGCCCCGCCAGTTAGGGTAGTTCAGCCAGTTGTTGCGGCACAGGTTGGTGATAGGTCTGCCATGTCTTCTGAGGCTTTATTGAGGTTAGACAAGTTTATTAAGTTCTTTCCAGTTCACTTCAGTGGTACACCTTCTGAGTACCCACAAGATTATCTTGACCGTTGTCATGAGGTATTGCGGAACATGGGTATAGTTGAGACCAATGGGGTCGATTTTGCTGTATTTCAGATGACGGGTTCCGCCAAGAGGTGGTAGAGAGATTATATGTTGACCAGACCAGCTGGGTCGCCTGCATTGACTTGGGAGCAGTTCTCACGGCTATTTCTAGAGAAATTCCTCCCTATCATATTGAGAGAGGATTACCGCAGGCAATTTGAGCGTCTCCAGCAGAGCAGTATGATTGTTACTCAGTACGAGACCTATTTTGTGGATCTAGCCCATCATGCTCTCCTTTTACTTCCTACTGAGGGAGAGAGAGTGAGGAGGTTTATTGATGGACTCACTCACCCTATCAGGCTTCGGATGGCCAAGGAGACCGAAAGTGAGATTCCCTTCCAGGAAGCTACTAATATTGCTAGGAGGATCGAGATAGTTCTTGTATAGGAGAGAGGGCAGGGGTCTGATAAGAGGCCTCGTCAGTTCGATGGGTTCAGTGGTGCCTCGTATGGAGGCAGGGGTAATTTTGGTAGAGGCCATCCTCCCAGTCCACTTCATTCAGCGCTTCAGGCATCCCACAGTGCTTCAGGTGGTCGCGGCCCTCATATGTCTCATTCCGACCAGCTAGCTTACTGTGCACCACCAGCTCCTATTAGTGCACCTCCGATCCATAGTCATCAAAGTGGTTATCCAGGTCGACATGGCCAGTTCTAGGGTCAGCAGTCACAAAAGCTGAGATCATGTTATACTTGTGGTGATCCGAGGCACATTGCTAGATTTTGCCCCAGGTCTCGGGGCAGCATGTAGCAGCTGGGTTCTCATGCTATGATTCCACCACCAGCTGTTCCGCCACTTTCCCAGCCAGCTAGGGGCAGGGGTCAGATAGCTAGAGGTGGAGGTCAGGTTGTTAGAGGTGAAGGCCAGCCAGTTAAGGCCGTCCCAGGGACGCGGTTCAGAGTGGTGGAGCCCAGCCCCGATTTTATGCTTTTCCAGCTAGGCTTAAGGCCGATTCATCTGATGTCGTGATCACAGGTATTGTTCCAGTTTTCCATAGAGATGCTTCAGTTCTATTTGATCTAGGATCTACTTATTCTTATGTGTCCTCCTATTTTGCTTCATATCTGGTTGTGCCTCATGATTCTCTGAGTGCTCCTGTGTGTGTGTCCACGCCGGTGGGAGATATTGTCGTGGTAGATCATGTATATCGTTCGTTTATGGTTACTATTGGGAGTCTTGAGACTAGCATGGATTTTCTACTACTTGATATGGTAGATTTTAATGTCATCTTAGGTATGGATTGGCTGTCACCTTATCATGCTATATTGGATTGTCACGCCAAAATGATGACCTTAGCCATGCCGGGGTTGTCTCAATTAGAGTGGAAAGGAATTCCTGGCTATTCTACCAGCAGGGTTATCTCTTACATGAAGGCTCGACATATGGTAGAGAAGGGCTGTCAATCTTATTTGGCACATATTCGCGATTCTAGTGCGGATATTTCTTCCATGGGTTCCGTCCTAGTTATCCATGAGTTTCCAGATGTATGTCCTGCAGATTTACCGGGGATGCCACCCGGCAGAGATATTGATTTCTATATTAATTTGGCTCCAGGCACCCAGCCCATTTCTATTCCACCATACCATATGGCCCCACCAGAGCTAAAGGAATTGAAAGACGGGACTTGCTTGATCAAGAATTCATTAGACCTAGCGTCTCGCCCTGGGATACACCGGTGTTATTTGTAAAGAAGAAAGATGGTTCGATGTGGATAAGTATAGATTATCGGCAATTGAACAAGGCTACTATCAAGAACAAGTATCCGTTGCCAAGAATTGATGACTTATTCGATCAGCTTCAGGGTGCCAAGGTGTTTTCAAAGATCGATTTGAGGTCTGGTTACCATCAGTTGAAGATTAAGGCATCTGATGTTCCTAAGACAGATTTTCGGACTCGGTATGGGCATTACGAATTCCTAGTGATGTCATTTGGGATGACAAATGCCCCAGTAGCATTTATGGATTTGATGAATCGGGTGTTCACGCCCTATTTGGATTCTTTTGTGGTTATAGTCATTAATGATATCTTGATTTACTCCAGCAGTCGAGAGGAGCATGAGCAGCATCTTCGGATTGTGCTTCAGACTTTGAAAAATAATCAGTTATATGCCAAAATTTTAAAATGTGAATTTTGGTTAGACTCAGTTGCCTTTTTGGGGTATGTTGTATCGATAGAAGGCATAAAAGTGGATTCTAAGAAAATTGAGGCAGTTCAGAATTGGCCTAGACCTACTTCAGTTATAGAGATCTGGAGTTTCCTGGGTTTGGCACGTTATTATCGCCGATTTGTGGAGGGGTTTTCATCTATAGAATCTCCATTGACCAAATTGACCTAAAAGGGTGCCCTATTCAGATGGTCAGACGAGTGTGAGTTGAGCTTTCATAAGCTCAAGACTTCATTGACTACGACGCCAGTGTTGGTATTGCCCACAGGTTCAGGATCTTATACGATGTATTGTGATGCATCTCGCATTGGGCTTGGTGCAGTATTAATGCAGGATGGCAGAGTGATTGCATATGCATCACGACAGTTGAAGGTTCATGAAAAGATTTACCATGTTCATGACTTAGAATTGGCAGCCATTGTTCATGCGCTAAAGATTTGGAGGCACTACCTTTACGTGTCTCGTGTGAGGTATTCACTAATCATCGTAGTCTACAGTATTTGTTCAAAGAAAAAGATCTCAATTTGAGGCAGAGGAGATGGTTGGAGCTGTTGAAAGACTATGATATCACCATTTTGTATCATCCCGGAAAGGCCAATGTGGCGGCCGATGCTTTGAATAGAAAGGCTGTGAGTATGGTCAGCCTTGCGTATATTCCGATTGGTGAAAGGCCATTAGCCGCAGATATTCAAACTTTGGCCAATCAGTTCGTGAGGTTAGATGTTTCAGAGCCTAGTCGGGTTCTAGCTTGCACAGTCGCTCGGTCTTCTTTATATGAGCGCATCAGAGAGCACCAATATAATGATCCTCATTTTCTTGTCCTTAAGGACACGGTGATGCCAAACAGGTTGTTGTGGGGGAATATGGAGTTCTGCGGATGCAGGGTCGTATTTGTGTGCCTAATGTGGATAGGCTTCGTGAATTAATTCTTGAGGAGGCCCATAGTTCTTGGTATTCTATTCATCTAGGTGCCGCCAAAATGTATTAAGATTTGCGGCAACATTATTGATGGAGGATATTGAAGAAGGATATAGTTATATATGTAGCTCGGTGTCTAAATTGTCAGCAAGTCAAGTAAGAGCATCAGAGACCTGGTGGTTTGCTTCAGAAGTTAGAAATTACTGAGTGGAAGTGGGAGCGTATCACTATGGATTTTGTTGTTGGGCTTCCACGGACTCAAAGAAAGTTGACGCAGTATGGGTCATTGTGGACAAGTTGACCAAGTCAGCACATTTCATTCCAGTTGCAGTTACCTATTCTTTAGAGCGGTTAGCGGAGATTTACATCAGCGAGTTTGTACGCCTTCACGGTGTGTCTGTGTCTATCATTTCTGATCGAGGTACGCAGTACACCTCGCACTTCTGGAGAGTTGTACAGCATAAGTTAGGTACGCGAGTTGAGTTGAGTACAATATTTCACCCACAGACAGACGGATAGTCAGAGCGCACTATTCAGATATTGGAAGATATGCTTCACGCTTGTGTTATAGACTTTGGAGGTTCTTGGGATCAGTTTTTTCCACGTGCAGAGTTTGCCTATAATAATAGCTACCAGTCAAGCATTCAGATGGCTCCATATAAAGCATATACGGGAGGCGATGTCGTTCGCCCGTTGGCTGGTTTAAACCGGGAGAGGCTCGGTTGTTGGATACCGATTTGGTACAGGATGCCTTGGATAAGATCAAGGTTATTCAAGATCGACTTCGCAAAGCTTAGTCTAGACAACAGAGTTATGCCGACCGTAAAGTTCGTGATGTTGCATTCATGGTTAGAGAAAGAGTATTGCTCTGGGTTTTACCTACGAAGGATGTAATGAGGTTCGAAAAGAAAGGCAAGTTGAGCCCTAGGTATATCGCACCCTTTGAAATTCTTGAAAGGGTGGGTGAAGCAGCCTATAGGCTTGCACTACCACCTAGTTTATCAACAGTTCACCCGGTGTTCCATGTGTCTATGCTCCGGAAATATCATGGTGATCCGTCCCATGTGTTAGATTTCAGCTCGGTCCAATTGGACAAGGATTTGACTTATAAGGAGGAGCCGGTAGCAATTCTAGCCTGGCAGGTCCGACAGTTGAGGTCTAAGAGTTATCCATCAGTTCGAGTACAATGGAGAGGTCAGCCGGTAGAAGCATCCACCTGGGAGTCTGAGTCGGACGTGCGGAGTAGATACCCACACCTTTTCACCAGCCCATGTACTTTTTCTAATTCCGTTCGAGGACGAACGTTTGTTATAGAGGTGGAGAATGTGATGACTCGAAAGGTCATCTTAAAATTTAATATTTATTTATGTGATCTGAGACCTTGAATAGCACCACTTAGCATTCCTCGACTTGCGTGCGCAGTCCGTATATTTTTTTCAAAAAGCTTTTATATGAAAAATTGATAAAAATGTGAATTTGTACTTTGAAACTCACTTATGTTGACTCCGGTAAATATTTTGAGCAAATAAACTCGTATCCATATTTTGACAGTTCCGCTGGGTCCGTATGGTGATTTTGGACTTAAGAATGTATTTGGAAAATTATTTAGAAGTCCGTAGTTAAATTAGGCTTAAAATGGCTAAAATAAAAATTTTAGTTTGAAAGTTTGACCGGGGAGTTGACTTTTTATATCGGGGACGGAATCCGATTCTAGAAATTTAACTAGGTCTGTTATGTTATTTATGACTTGTGTGCAAAATTTGAGGTCAATCGGACTTGATTTGATAGGTTTCGGCATCGAATGTAGAAGTTGAAAATTCTTAAGTTCCTTAAGCTTGAATTGGGGTATGATTCATACTTTTAGCGTTGTTTGATATGATTTGAGGTTTCGACTAAGTTCGTATGATATTTTAGGACTTGTTGGTGTATTTGGTTGAGGTCCCGGGGGCCTCGGGTGAGTTTCGGATGATTAACGGATCAAAATTTGGACTTAAGAAAAAATCTGAAAATTTTGCCTTCTGGTGTAATCGCACCTGCGGACATTTTCTCGCAGGTGCGAGCTCACAAAAGCGAGCTGGGCAAGCGCAGGAGCGGGGAGGGGCTGCCAAGGCAGTGTGCGGAGCTGCGGAGATTTCGCCGCATCTGTGAAGCCGCAGAAGCGGTTTTGTGATCGCAGAAGCGGAACGCAGAGGGGCAGGCTCCATCGCAGAAGCGTGTCCGCAGAAGCAGACTGAATTCCGCAGAAGCGTGAATAGCCGTAGAAGCGGCAGCTTTGCCGCAGAAGCGTGAACCGCAGAAGCGGCTTATTGAGTCGCAGAAGCAAAAGCACTGGACAGATTACAAAACAGAGAGTTCCGATAATTTTTGTCATTTTGACATATCCAACACGGGTTGAGGCGATTTTTGAGCAAGAATTCACGGAAACACATGAGGTAAGTCACTTGTGATCATTTTTAGTCAATAATATTGAATTGTCGTCGAGTATTTCGACTAGATTACGTATTTTTGAGGTGAAATTCGAAGATTTGGACCTAGGGATTTGAAAATAAGATTTGGGGATTTGAAGGTCAAGTTGATGTCAGAATTTGATAAAATTTATATGGTTGGACTCGTGGTTGAATGGGTGTTCACATTTTATAACTTTTGTCGGGTTTCGAAACATGGGCCACACTGTTGATTTTTTAAATTGAATTTCGTATTTTGATTGGAAAATTTAGTATTTTCATATAGAATTGGTTTCTATAATTCGTGTTGAGTATATTGAACTGTTTGTGACTAAATTCGAAGCATTCGGACACCAATTCGTAAGGCAATGGAATCTTGAGTTGGTTGCAAAGCGAGGTAAGTATCGTGGTTAACCTTAAATTGAGGGAGTAGGACTTGTTTGTCTATTTGCTACTTGATTTAATGTGCAGGTACAACATATATGTGAGATGACGAGTACTTATGCGGTGTTGTTGAGTCAAAGCATGCGGGTGGAATTTGTTTATTGTGAATAATTACCTATTTAATTAAGATATTCCTGCTTAAGTTATTATTATTTTTATTTGATTATTTTTCATGAAATTATTGCTAATTTAATTATTATTGAATATTTAGGAAAGTGAGGTCAGTATTCTGGTATTGAATTGATTGATAAGTATATATCCTCGCACTTTAATACTTCCAAATTTATATTATTATTTTCATGGTAAGGAAGAGTGTAAAAGTATGAAGGGTGATGTCGTGCCATTTATATTATCCTTGTCATGGTGAGAAAGAGTGTAAAAGCACGAAGGGTGATGCCTTGCCATTTTCAAAGAGTGTAAAAGTACGAAGGGTGATGCCGTACCAGAAGAGAGTTAAAGCACGAACGGTGATGCCGTGCCAGAAGAGAGTTAAAGCACGAAGGGTGATGCCGTGCCAATCTTATTATTTATTTATAAATTCATGGGAAGAATGCGAGTAAAAGCACGAAGGGTGGTGCCGTGCCATTCTCATATTATCAGTTGCTCATTTTATTGTTGATGAATTAATTGGCTGCTACGTGGTACTCCTCCTGCTGAAATTTTTATACCATTCCCCTTCGCATGTTCCCTCCCAAATTTATAAATTATCAATTATTGTGTTATTGTTGTTTCGTATTTGTATATGCTTGTACAGGTTGTTTATGTACGTGTCTTGTCATAGCCTCGTCACTACTTCGTCGAGGTTAGGCTCGACACTTACGGAGTACATAGGGTCAGTTATACTCATACTACACTTTGCATTTCTTATGTAGATTTTGGAGTTGGTCCCAGCGACCGTACCATAGATTTGCTCGTATTCAGCTACCCAGAGGAGACTTGAGGTATAACTGCACAGCGTCCGTAGTTTTGAAGTCCCCTTCTATCTTATCTTAGCTGTGTATTATCTTTAAAATAGTTTGAATTTTATTCAGACCTATATTTGTATTATTCTAGTAGCTCGTGCACTTGTGACACTAGATTCGGGGATGTATTTAGATGATTCGGTTGTTATGGTCTTCCGCAATTTATTTTAGTAATTGACTTCCGTTTAATTTGATTTGTTTAAAAAAAAGGGTTACGATTATTTTAACGTTGGCTTGCCTAGCAAGTGAAATGTTAGGTTCCATTACGGTCATGAAGGTGAGAATTTTGGGTTGTGACAAGGAATCTCGTAATTGAAATGCAAATTCTCTATATCTCTAGCTCTTCTTTTTTAAAGTTACATGAATATTTTTCCTCATATTCAGGAATTGCTTCAAAAATTTATATGCTGAGGTTTTTTAATTTAGGATTAACATCATTTGCTGATTTTATCATTATACTCCATAAAATTTTTAAAATTCCTGAAATTTGCTAGTGATCAATTTTTTTTTGTATTTAAAATTGATCTCCTCTATACTGAAGAGCAGTTTAAATATTAATAATATACTAAAGTAATCCAAACTGATCATTAGCCACTTGAAGTAATATTTTCTTTTGAAAAAAGATTATTATTGGCTACCTAAAACTTTTCGAGTTCGTTAACCAAAAGAAAAATTAATTTTGTCATATTACATGCATGTCAAAAATCTAAATTCTATTTGATATGGAAGGGTAAATGAGCAATCTAGGATTGAGGAATGGGGATTATAGTTAATAATTTTTATAGTTTTTAGTTTTTTAAAATATTAAATATTTAATAGTTAATTAATTTAAATTTAATTAATTTTTGACCCACGGGCCGGCCCAGGCCCAGCCTCGGTCAAGCCTCAAGGGCCAGCGGGCTGTCTTGGGTCGGGCTTATAAGCCTCAATTTTAAATGGACTCAAAAAATTCTAGTCCAACCCTACTCAAGTAGCGGGCTGGATTGGGCTAGTCTAGCGGGCCAAGCCCATTTTGACGGCTCTAATTTAGGTACATCCTAAGTTAAAAAAAAAAATGTCATGGCTCGTGAGAATTAAAATCGAGCAATAGTAATTAAGCAAAGGATAATTATTAAATGCGGGGGATTCCTCGCTCTATTTCCGTTGCATTACAAGTTTGACAAACTAATAAATCTGATAAAATAATATCTTCCACTTAACTCTCGCTTCTCAGTCACCCTACCTGGTTAGACATTCCTGACTCTATTTTTTCCATAAGTCATATTCATAACCCTACTCTAATTTTAAGTATACGTAAAAAAAGAAATGGAAATTTGATATTGGACTTTATAATCAACAATGTTAGCATGAGGTAAAGCTAGAAAGTTGACACCATCCTGGGCTGTATTAGCAGGTACAGTAAGGATGGAAAAAATGATACCAATAGCGACTTTTAAGGACGTTGTTTAAAATATAGTCAGCCTTTGTAATAGTTGAAAATTCGTCAAAATTTTAAGTGCGGCGAACTTGATGGAAAATGGCCACACAAACTTCAGGTTATTTTTCTGAAGTTTGATTGTGTTATTGTGTATACTCGTCCATCAACAACATCCTAATATAGACTATAGAGAGGTCTATGTCAAGCTTTGGCACTTCTCTAGTTATCTCTAAGTACCCTTTGCTGCAAGCTCTATGCAATGGACCGTAGTTATTCAAGTCCTTTTTCCAAGCAAAATCTGGTCGAACTTTAACTACTTCCTTCACTATTTCTGCATATTGGAGAAAGATAAGAATGAGATGTTTTAGTTAATAATTACACGCATGCTTTCTAAAGGAAGAAGAAGAAAGAAGAAAGAAGAAAGAAGAAGAGAAAATAGACTAAGTTAAGAAGAAGTGGGTCTCTATCGCTTTCTTTTGAGTTGTGAAAAATCATCGCGATAATGACATTTTTGGCCTGTCTAAAAAAATAATAGCCAGCAAATATATATCTATATTTATCTATATCTATATCTATATTATTATAAAAGCATGAATACAATGTCGGTTTACAAAAATAACCTTGTAATTTTAAGCATAATAGCTCATAATAAAAGGACATAACCGGAATTCTAGATATTAGCCTTATAATCCTATTAGTTTTAGGACATAATACTACATATTAGGAATCCTACATGACTAACTTTAGGAATCCTATTAGTATAAATATTTTCGGGTTGTCTAATCCATATAAAATTCCTATTACCAATTTAATTTTAAAATGTATTATAATGTCCTATTACTAATTTAATTTGAGAATGTATTATATTGTCCAAATCCATTAAGAAAAATGAGAGCATATATTATTATAAAAGCATAAATACAATATTAATATATCAAATTTCCCTAAAATATTAAACGGAAGAACTCATAAGGAAAGGACATAACTGCAATAACCTATTTTTTGGACTACAATATCTTCTATGCTAATTTTTAATATTTAAAATTTTAAAAATAATAAAATTTTGTCTATTAAATTCTTTTTAAAAATATGTAGGAAGGTTTAATAAAATTAATTTCATAAGAATCCTCCGTATTGGCAATACATTACCACTACATAATGTCCAATACGAAGAAAAAATAAAAGTAATATTAAATAGAACACATAAAGAGTTAAAATTGAGAGAAAAAATACCCCCACGATAATATATTTTTATATTATATTTGAACTATTTTCCTACTCAAATAATATTTTTTTTATCAATTTATTGTGTAATATTAAAAAATACCCAATTATTAAACAACAATTAAGAAAATATTTAAGAATATAAATTTGTGAGAAAAGAAAAAAATGGTTGGTAAGAGTCAATACCACTAATGATTCTATCAACATAAAGATCTAAAAGTGAAATGTCATATCAATCTTTTACACTTTAAAAATAAATTTTATGGTGGATAATATTATAATTAAGATTAAATATTTAAAACAAGAGATGAACTAATATTAAGATCTGAATCAACATAGAATAAATTATTTTTTATGTTAAAATTAAATAATTAAATCGTTGAATTAATTATTTAGCAAGAGAATTCAATTCAATTATTTTTTGAATTCATCATATGAGTAAAATTCTTATTCAAGTTAAAAATAATCTCCGGGTACACAAATTTATTCCATAAAAAGAGCGTTAGAACACAAAGTAAAAAGGTTAATATATTATTAAGAATCAAAATACTATACAAGTGTATGAGGAAGCACAATTAAAGCTAAATCCTAAATAAGAACAAGTTTCAAGACTATTTTATAAAGAGTCGACTCTAGTATAACAGGATTATTCTTTGTAGATTCCTCCAACGGAATCGAAATAATATTTCTATTTCATACATTACTTGCAAATATCATATCAACAGGCATGAAATTGTTAGTAATAATAACAAGTGGTGTACAAATAACGATTTTATTGTGAGACCACCCACTTTAGATTTGATATACCTCTTCAAACAACTTAAATAACCATCACAAATATATCAAAGCGGCGCAATTGTGCTAAATTTATAAGGAAAGCAAAATTGATAATATGGGATGAAGCACTTATAGTTAAGTGTCAAACGATCGAAAAAATTGCATGGAGTTCTAGAGATATATTGGATATTAATGAACCGTTTGGTGAAAAATCAATGGTTTGGGAGGTGATTTTGTCAAGTACTACCAGTAGTTCCAAAATCGACAAAAGCAGAGACTGTAAAAGCTAGCTTACCAAAGTTATACTTCTGGCCTCAACGAAAAAGATTCAACTGACAAGAAATATAAAGTAAGAACAGATCCAATATTCAGTGTCTTCTTGCTTCGTGTGGGAAACGAACAAGATCATCCAATAAAAGATGATTTGGTTCTTCCTGAACACTTGGTTATCAATCCCAATGGTAATAGTAGTGCATTTAATAAGAGAAATATTTCTATCATTAGATTAAAACGCAATTTGTGCAAATCGCATGATACAATTAAAAAGATATCATAGCTGTCACGACTTAATTTTACCTATAGGTCGTGATGACACCCAACACTACGGCTAGGCAAGCCAACTTAATAAATTAAGCATACATTGACAAAATTTAAAACCAAGAGAAATAATAAAAAATAAAATTCTACCAATGTGTGTGTCATGACTTAGTGTCACAAGTGTATGAGCATCTAGCAGAATATACAAAACCTCAAATACTGTCTGAAATAAAAATAGACAGAATGAAAAATACAAGGAGAGACACTAGTAGCTGCAGAACGGATCAGAGAAACAGCTCACCACTATGCCCCTGGATAACGTGGGTGTAAGACGATAGGTCCCCCACTAGTACTTGCCTCAGTTCCTGCACAAAAAGTGCAGCAAGTGTAGTATGAGTACGTAAACAACGTGTACCCAGTAAGTATCAAGCCTAATCTCGAAGTGGTAGAGACGAGATGGCCGATTTTGACACTCACTATGGGTCAATAATAATAATTGAAATACAACTAGGATATATAAATCAGCATGATTTACAGAATTTAAAATAATTTATTTAATCAACGGAAATAATCAAATTCCTTCAAATGCAACAATTCTCAATATATTAATTAAATTCCTTCAAATCAATTAATTTCTAATTTATCAATTAAATATCATTTACAGGAATAACAATTAATTCTTTAACAAGCAAGAATAATAATTCATTAAATTTCAAGGATTTTTCAATTTATCAATTAGCTTCGCAAGCTTAAATAAATTATTAAAGTATCATGTGATTATTATTATTAAGCACGATTTCTGCCGAGGACGTACGACCCGATCCAGAGTGTCGTGTACACTGCCGAGGGACATGCGGCGCGATCCATAGATGCATCTATCCTGCCGAGGACATTTTCTTATGTACCTCCGGAAGGAGAGTATATTTATTATGAGTTAAATTCGGGAGGAAGAACAATTTTTTTTAACAATTAATTGATTTAAACAGAAAATCAAGCATATGAGATTTTCATCCTTTAATATCTTTATCTAACAATTCGCAATATATTCATATATATCAATTTAATATTAATTAATCAGGGAATATAATTTATACAAGTAATTCATGTTTTGAGTCCTAAACTACCCGGACTTTAGCATTTATAGTAGCTACGCATGGACTCTCGTCACCTCATGCATACGTAGTCCCCGCAATTAGCAACAATTATTCAATTTAATCCCTACGGGGTAATTTTCACCTCACAAGATTAGACAAGAGACTTAACTCGTCTTGCTCCAATTTAATCCACTAAAAGGCCTTTTCCATGATTATCCAACTCTGTCTGGCTCGAATCTAGCCAAAAATAATTCGATACAATCACTAAAAATTATATGAATCAATTCTATAAGAAAATACTACATTTTCAACAAAAATTCCGAAATTAATTAAAAATTCGTTTGTGGGACCCACGTCTCGGAATTCGGTGAAAGTTACGAAATATGAACACCCACTCAACCACGAGTCTACCCATACTAAAATCACTAAATTCCGATAACAATTCGGTCCTCAAATCTATCCACGAGGGTTTTCAAACTTTTCCAACTCAATTCACCAATTAAATGATAAAAATAGTGATGGATTCAGGTAATTTAAGTAATATTGAGTGAAGAACACTTACCCCATTGTTTTCTCTGTAAATCTCCCAAAAATCGCCTAAATCCGAGCTCAAAATCGTTAAAAAATAGAAAATGGGACGAAATCCCATTTTCAGAACTTAAACTCTCTACCTAGTGATTTCTTCTACGCGATCGCAAACTTCCTCACGCGATCGTGAAGCACAAATATTTCTGCCCAAATATTAGCCCTACGCGATTGCATCAAGTCCCACGCGATCGCGATGCACCAGGTTCTGACTCTACGCGATCGCATCCCTCTTCACGCGATCGCGTAGCACAAACGTGTGGCCCAGCTTCCTCTCAAATTTCCCCTACGCGATTGCAAACAATGACACGCGATCGCGATACACACACTGGCCAATCCTACGCGATCGCGGATGTATCCACGCGATCGCAGTGAACAAATTTCCAGTTGCCCAAATTAACCCTACGCGATCGCAACCCCATTCACGCGATCGCGTAGAACAAATCCACCTCTGCCTAAATTACTCTACGCGATCGCAGACCAACTTACGCGATCGCGTATAAGGATACCAGAAGAAAATACTAGCAGTTATCAGAAGTGCTCCAAAGGCTAAAAGTAATCCGTTAGTCGTCTGAAACTCACCCGAGCCCCTCATACGAACATAGTTGAACCCTCAAATCACACCAAACAACGCTAAAACTACGAATCATCCCCCAATTCAAGCTTAATGAAACTTAAGATTTCCCACTTCTACATAATGTACCGAAACCTATTAATTCAAGTCCGATTGACCTCAAATTTTTCACACAAGTCATAAATGACATAACGGAGCTATGAAAAGTTTCAAAACTGGATTCCGACTCCGATATCAAAAAGTCAACTCCGCGGTCAAACTTCTAAACTTAAATTCCTATTTTAGATATTTCAAGCCTAATTTAACTACGGACTTTCAAATAAAATTTCGAACACGCTCCTAAGTCCAAAATCACCATATGGAGCTGTTGGAATCGTCAAAATTCTATTCCGGGGTCATTTTCTAAAAATGTTGACCGAAGTCAAACTTGGCCTTTTAAGGCTAACTTAAGGAACCAAGTGTTCCGATTTCAACCCAAACGCTTCCAAATCCCGAACCAACCATTCCCGCAAGTCATAAATTAATAAAAGCATGTTTGGGGAGTTTTATTTTAGGGAACGGGTTTCTAAAAGTCAAAATGACCGATTGGGACATTACATTCTCCACCACTTAAACAAACGTTCGTCCTCGAACGGGTTTAGAATAATACCTGGAGTGCTAAATAAGTGTGGATATTTGCTCCGCATGTCCTCCTCGGCCTCCCAAGTCGCTTCCTCGACTGGTTGTCCCTTTTACTGGACCTTTACTACAGAAATCCTCTTGGACCTCAACTGGCGAACGTGTTTATCAACAATGGCAAATGGCTCTTATTCATAACCCAAACTCTTATCTAGCTGAACTGTGCTGAAGTCCAACACATGTGATAGGTCAGCATGATACTTCCGGAGCATAGATACATGGAAAATCGGATGAACTCCCGATAGACTGGGAGGCAATGCAAGCTCATAAGAAACCTCCCCAACTCGTCTCAACACCTCAAATGGGCCTATAAACCTTGGGCTCAACTTGCCCTTCTTCCCGAATCTCATAATTCCCTTCATCGGCGAAACCTTCAAGAAAACTTTTTCACCTACCATAAATGATAAATCACGCGCTTTCTGATCCGCGTAACTCTTCTGCCTGGACTGTGCTGTACGAAGTCGCTCCTGAATTAACTTTACCTTTTCCAAGGCATCCCTTACCAAATCAGTACCATATAACTTAGCCTCACCGGGATCAAACCATCCGATAGGTGAACGACATCGACAGCCATATAAAGCCTCAAATGGAGCCATCTCGATGCTGGATTGGTAACTGTTATTATAAGCAAACTCGGCCAAAGGCAGGAAACGATCCCACTGACCTCCAAAGTCAATCACACATGCCCTGAGCATATCCTCCAAAATCTGAATTGTCCGCTCTGACTGCCCGTCGGTCTGCGGATAAAAGGTTGTGCTGAGCTCTACACGGGTCCCCAACTCACTCTGTACTGCTCTCCAGAAATGTGAAGTAAACTGAGGGCCTCTATCTGATATGATGGAAATTGGCACACCGTGCAACCGAACTATCTCCTGAATATAAATCTGGGCCAACCTCTCTGAAGTATACATAGTCACAACAGGAATAAAATGTGCCGACTTGGTCAACCTGTCAACAATCACCCAAACTGCATCAAACTTCCTCAAGGTCCACGGCAACCCAACTACAAAGTCCATAGTAATTCGTTCCCATTTCCACTCTGGTATAGTCATCTGCTGAAGTAGGCACCTGGTCTCTGGTGCTCATATTTAACTTGCTGGCAATTTAGACACCTAGCTACATACTCAACTATGTACTTTTCATTCGTCGCCGCCAATAATGCTTCCTTAAGTCACGATACATCTTCGTAGCACCTGGATGAATAGAATACCGAGAACTGTGTGCCTCCTCCAAGATCTTTTTCCTCAGTTCATCCATATTAGGAACACATATACAATTCTGGACTCGCAGAACACCATCCGCACTAATAGTAACTTCCTTGGAACCACCTCATAGTATCGTTTCTCGAAAAACCATTAAGTGTGGGTCGTCATACTGGCGAGCCTTGATCTATTCAAATATTGAAGACTGAGCTACAACACATGCAAGAACTCGGCTGGGCTCTGAAATGTCTAGCCGCACAAGTCTGTTGGCCAAGGACTGAATATCCAAAGCTAATGGCCTCTCCTCTGCTGAAATGAAAGCCAAACTACCTATACTCTCCGCCTTTCTACTCAAGGCATCTGCAACTATATTTGCTTTACCTGGATGATATAGGATAGTAATATCATAATCTTTTAGTAATTCCAGCCATCTACGCTGCCTCAAATTTAGGTCCCTCTGCTTGAACAAATGCTACAAACAGCGATGATCAGTGTAAACTTCACAAGACACCCCATAAAGATAATGCCTCCAAATCTTAAGAGCGTGAATAATCGCAGCTAACTCCAAATCATGTACCGGATAATTCTGCTCGTGGGGCTTCAACTGACGTGAAGTATATGCAATAACTCGCCCTTCCTGCATTAATACACAACCCAAACCAATACGTGAAGCGTCACAATACACTGTATACATTCCCGAACCGGAAGATAACACTAACACTGGTGTTGTAGTCAATGCTGTCTTGAGCTTCTGAAAGCTTGACTCACAATCATCGGAACTAAACACCATTCTGGGTTAATTTGGTTAAAGGTGGTGCAATAGATGAAAAACCTTCCACAAACCGACGATAATAACCTGCTAAACCTAGAAAACTCCTGATCTAAGTCGCCGAAGTGGGACGATACAAATTCTGAACTGCCTCAATCTTTTTGGGATCAACTTTAATACCTTCGCCCGATACAATATGTCCCAAAAATGCTACAGACTCTAGTCAAAACTCACATTTAGAGAACTTAGCATATAGCTTTTGTTCCCGCAATGTCTGAAGCACTACTCTCATATGTTGCTCATGTTCTTCCATGCTGCGCGAGTAGATCAAAATGTCATCAATGAAGACAATGATAAATGAATCAATATATGGCCTGAATACCCTGTTCATCAGATCCATAAACGCTGCCGGGGCATTAGTTAAACCGAAAGACATTACCAGAAACTCATAATGACCATATCTAGTACGGAAAGCAGTTTTCGGAATATCCAAATCTCGAATCTTCAACTGATGATACCCCGAACTCAAGTCGATCTTAGAGAACACCCTAGAACCCTGCAACTGGTCAAATAGGTCATCAATACGCGGTAACGAGTACTTGTTCTTAATAGTAACTTTGTTCAATTGGCGATAGTCAATACACATTCGCATTGTGCTATCTTTCTTCTTCACAAATAATACCGGTGCACCCCAAGGCGATACACTCGGTCTGACGAACCCTTTAGCTAGTAACTCTTCAAGCTGTTCTTTCAACTCTTTCAATTCTTTTGGGGCCATGCGATATGGTGGAATAGATATAGGCTGAGTATCTAGAGCCAAGTCAATACAGAAATCAATATCACGAGTAGGTGGCATACCTGGAAGATCTGAAGGAAATACATCGGAGAACTCTCGAACTACTGGCACTGAATCAATAGCCGGAGTCTCTGCAGTAGTATCCCGAACATAGGCTAGATAAGCCAAACAACCCTTCTCAACCATGTGTTGAGCCTTTATAAAAGAAATAACTCGATTAAATGAACTAACCGACGAACCCTTCCACTTCAGCCTAGGCAAAGATGGAATAGCCAAGGTAACAATTTTGGCATGACAATCTAGAATAGCATGATATGGAGATAACGAATCCATACCCAGAATAATTTCAAAATCGGTCATCTCGAGCAATTCTTCTTCAAAAATTCCTCTATATTTTTTCACTCTTCTTCAAAAATCTCTCTCAATTTTTATAGATTCAAACTCTAAATACTCCACCACACACCTCCATTAACGCATGTTGCTTGCTTAACTTTCATTGAAGAAGAAAACACTTTCGAAGATCAGCCCTAATTCCAGTAAGAGAGCAGCAATTCCACCATTGACAATCATTAAAAAATTTTGAAGCTTTGAATTCAAATTTGGATTTTCAAAAACTATTATTTGTTTGATTGGGTGTTGTTGCAAATAATTGAGAATATTGTTTGGAGTTTATATCTCAATTTTGAGGGTGTTTTGGTGAAGATTAAACTTAATTTTGGCTGAATTTCAGATTGAAAGAAGAAGAAGAAGAAGACATGACATACATTATACTTACGAAATTGTAGTAAAGTTGTAGTAAAGTTATAGTAAAATTGTAGAAAAATTGTATTCTGTTGTTTATATATATTTTTTATTTAAATATTGTATGAAAGTTGAACAATATTGTATAAAAATTATATTTAAGTTATATGATATTGTAGTTGTATATAACTGGGTAGAAATAATGTATGAAAGTTGTAGATAAGTTGTATAATATATAATTAGTTGTATGAAATTTGTTTTTATTATGTATAAATCAAATACAAAATATACAAAAGACATATTGTATAAAATTTATATTTAAGTGGTATGATATTGTAGTTGTATATAACTGGGTAAAAATAATGTATAAAAGTGTAGATAAGTTGTAGATAAGTTGTATAATATATAACGCGGTAGTGAGGCAAGAAGACAAAAATAGAGAAGAGAAAGCGAAAGAATGAAATCATCAGGGCAATGGCTGGAAAGAGCAATACTGGAGCTATGTAACAAGATAGAGACGGGTCTTGATTTAGATGCTGAGATTATATCTGGGCTCGTCTCCTATTGCGAGCTTGCTCCTCCTCTCGATGCTAAAGAATATCTTGATGTAACCCCTTTCCCTCTATCCATATCTCTGGTTTATGATTTTCTTGCTTCCAGTTTTGATGAGCATATTGTTATGGTAATTTGGGTTCTGTATTTAGTATAAAGTCCATAATTGAGGGTAGGGGTATATGACTAATATTGGACTAGTTCACTTCTGTATAGTGCGGTGTGCGGAGGTCATCGGCAATGGCTTCTGTATTGTATACTTCCTTGTATCAAGGTATAGTTTACTCGTGGAACTTTTGCAGCTTTAATTGTTTGGTTTTCCTATACCTAAATCACTAATATAAGTTCAATCTGGAGAGAAGAGGGGAGAGAGGAGAGAAAAAAGGAAAAGAGTGTAACTAAATCCCTTGATTGAAGGCACAAATAATGAATTGGGGGCCTTTTAAGGTGGATTGTATATATTTTGTAACTAAAATGTGTTTAGGTCAGGTAAATACCAAAATATAAATATTTTTCGTAATAAAGTTTCAAATAGTGTATAGGAATGAAAAAATCTCATTAAATTAGGCCGTCGGGTTATGCTAAAATGAGGTAGAGTGTAGTAGTAGTTTGAGATATAGTATTGGGCCTAATGGCATAATATAGCCCATACAATATTATTCTAGTTTGGGCTCCCACATCAGGCAGCTCAGACACCCGAACAGCCCCAAATTCCATTCGTTTTGTCCATCAGATACGAAAAGAATTAGAATCAGAAAAGATGCATGAAAACACGTGGAATTATCCTATTGGCTAAAACATGTTGGAGTCCTCTCTTATTGGTCGCTATTCGCATGACCACGTCGCCGCAGTAAAGTCAGTCGTTGATTCAATATTCAAACGTTCGCCCCGTTCCGCGGTTCAATTTTCTTTAAGCTTTTGCAGTAACATAAAATCAAATTCAATTGATTATAAATTTCCAATTAGCTAACGTCTTCTGATATTCCAGATTGTTCTGGTACATCCAGTTTCTGAACCCTAGATTTCACAATTGTTGTAAGAAACATTTTTATTTCCTTTGATCTGTGTGCCAAACGAGATAATGGCGCATGGAAGATCAAAGTTAATCCTCTTGTTGTTGTGTTGTTTATCATACACTTTATCAATTGCCATTGCAGCGTGAGTATTTAATACTAGTACCACTCTATCTGTGTTTATGTTTTTGTGTAAAAATGTGATTTTCGTACTATTTCTTATGGAGTGTGTTTAATTCTTTTCAGGAAAAGTTACTATGATATATTGCAAGTTTCAAAAGGTGCTTCAGATGAACAGATTAAACGCGCTTATCGGAAGCTTGCGTTAAAGTATCACCCTGATAAAAACCAAGGAAATGAGGAGGCTAACAAGAAATTCGCTGAAATCAATAATGGTACGTTGCTTTTACTTTAATTGATTATTACTCATTAGGTGGGTTTTTTGGATATCAGTTTTGTGTAATTACTTATCTTCTTGGGGTATTTTCACTTTTCAGCTTATGAAGTGCTGTCGGACAGTGAAAAGAGGAATATATACGACAGGTATGGAGAAGAGGGTCTTAAACAACACGCTGCTAGCGGAGGAGGCAGAGGTGCTGGAATGAACATTCAAGACATATTTAGCCAGTATGTTCAGTTCCTATAGTTCCACTTTATCCTTCAATTTTTTTTCTGCGCTGTTGATATTCATTTTGCTCATTTACGAATTATATCCGTTCTTTGGTTGCATATTCTTGCTGGAATGAAATGGAACTGAATAGAGATACTCCCTATGGCGATATCTGATTGATTGATCGGATGGCTGTGATCGTTTTGTAATAATTGCGTAAAGCCACTGGATAGAAATAGGTATATGGTTGCACCTTTTAACTTAAAAAATGGCAAACCACTGATCTTGAGCTAGTTGTGGTAAAGGACTATCAAGTAGGCACATGGCCTGGTTATATAATTCTGGTTACAAGCATAAGCTTAGGCTATATCAGCGGCAGTTGTAGTTTTCAGTTTACCCATATACACAATCATAGTTGGTTCTCGTTATCTAGTCACCTTATTTTATTACATTGCGCTGCAAGGCTGCTATATGAATTTATCTCCCTTACATTTAGCTATCTAAAGAATTTATCCATTGTTTATGGGTTTTTGATATCTAATGATTGACCATTTTCCTGCAATATGGTTAAGGGTGTTGTAGTCTAACTGATGTTTAGATGCATTCAAACTTCTTATATGTTAGAAAAACAGGTCCCAATGTCTAATCTTTCAAATCAGTATTGTTGGTATTCTGGATCTTACTTTTGGTGAAAATTATATGTTTCTTTATCATGGCTTTTTTCTGTTGAATGCTTACCAGATACTCCCTAAGATACATTCTAGATACTCTAAAAAGATTCCAACATGAAATATTTAGATAGACACAGTAACCAGACTTTCACCAATTATGATGGTAAGAAGCTCCATAGACATACTTTCTATATGAAAGTACATTGTGCTGTGCTAAGTAAAATTTCCTACCATGATACTTTTTCTATGTTAAATATTTCGTAGTTGCATTGTTCGTGGTACTACGCTATGCTCTATTCATGTATGTCAGACATGTTTCTGTTAATCTTTCTAAGTTAGTTGCAAACATTGGCTTCACACGTATATTACATTTTAAGAGATAACTCTTATGTTCATTTATTTTTACTAGGTGATGATGCCCTCTCTGCCTTTATCTTTTCAGCTGGTTGGAAATGTTAGTAGTTGGTTCTGTTGCTTGCTTGTTAGAGAAGTACACCCTACATACACTTATTAGTGCCATGATTTTCGGATATTTCTTTCAAAGATATAATTCTCCTTAGTTTGTCTGGAAATAATTCTCCTTAGTTTATCTTATGATGATTAAATGTTTCGAATGTGCTATCTTTCTTGCTAACAAAATGAATAATCTCTGAAGGTTTTTTGGTGGGGGCTCAATGGAGGAGGAGGAAGAGAAGATTGTGAAAGGTGATGATGTAATTGTTGATTTGGATGCAACATTGGAAGACTTATACAATGGGGGCTCCTTGAAGGTGAATTACTGTGAACTAATCTGCACCTCTCTTGCTAAATACTCCTTGTCAAGTTGACATCATCGCCTCTCTACTACGGCAAAGGGTGCCACTATCTAGATCGTGGAAAAATAGATGTGCGGTTTCAGAAAGTTATATGAAGCTATCACATGCTTTCCATGTGTCTTCTTTTTCCATTTCACTCGGCAATGCACAGTAAAAGGATCTGAGCTTTCTACTGTAGTGGCAAAGGGGTTTCAAAATTAGTTTAGGTCATAATATTATATCCTAGAGTGTGACATTCTTGCATTTCTCGAATCAGTTTGTTTGAATTCCTGGCCACGCAACTGTCTAAACCTAGAATTTCTTTTCTGGTGATATCAACTGTCATAATTCTTCTACATGTTGTACTTATCAAGAAATTTTTCTTCTGTGTTTGGTGAAAAATACAGGTTTGGAGGGAGAAAAACATTTTAAAACCGGCACCGGGTAAGAGGCGGTGCAACTGCCGAAATGAGGTATATCATCGACAAATCGGTCCAGGAATGTTTCAGCAGATGACTGAGCAGGTATATCTTCGGTCCAAAGTTCTAGATGTCAATTTCAAGCTTTTTGGTGCAGCATCTAGATTATGTTAAACTCTGCAATTATGCTGTTTAGGTCTGTGACCAATGCCCCAACGTGAAGTTTGAAAGGGAGGGCTACCACATTACTGTGGATATTGAGAAAGGAATGCAAGATGGTCAGGTGAGCTTTCTTCTACATTTTTGACTTGCATGCTTGATGTTGTTTATTAAGCTACTTACACTCTTATTTGTTTGCAATGATCCCTTTTCTAATGTAGATGCTGAACATAAGCCTGTGTTTATGCATTTTGATGTACTTTCTTCCTTGTACCCTTTTCACTGCTAGTACTCTCAGGAGCTTCATTTGGCTAGCAGAATAATTTCGTTTTATATGTCCTTCTGGCCACTTAGATCAGTCTACCTGAACTGTTAAAGCCATTTACTCCCTCCGTTTCAATTTATGTGAACTCATTTGACTGGGCACGAAGTTTAAGAAAAGAGAGAAGACTTCTGAACTTGTGGTGTAAAATAAGGCACATGTATTTTGTGTGGCTATAAATCATTGCATAAAGGTAAATTATTTCCAAATAAGGAAAGGGGTCATTCTTTTTGGCACGGACTAAAAAGGAAATAGGTTCACATAAATTGAAACAGAGAAAGTACTATTTTTACTCTTAGTAAATAATAGCCTTTACTAGATGCTGATTTGAGGTGCACCTAGGTTCATCCAAGAACAGTCTGATGGTGGTTCATTTGAAAGCTAGGCTTGTCATGTGGTGCACTTTGATATGAATGTTATTTACAGTTTAGCATTTACAATTTATATCTTGTCTATGACATATTATCTTTCACCGTAAAGAAGCTTAATTCGTTGTTAGTTCCTTTCTTAATTTTCTGAATACAAGGAAACATTTCAAAATTTCTTTGGATCTATCGAACTTTTCTTGTTTAAAACTGTGAGCTAGTCATATCATGTGTATTCTTCTAACTCATTTCTCCTTTTTAAAGGGGCTAAATATTTGCGTGAACATTAGATCATAATGTTGAGGGGCATTCATTTTCTTTTTGCCTAGAAATGCTTTCTCTTCATGTCATGTCTTGTTAGACTTGATGCCGAAATGGCAGGAAACTGCTTCTGGTTGTGTTGTGTGTTTCTTAGTAAGAATAGAACATTCTTTTTACAGGAAGTGGTCTTTTATGAGGATGGTGAGCCTAAGATAGATGGTGAACCTGGAGACCTGAAGGTTAGACTTTGTTTCCATGCTGAACAATTGACTTATTTCGTCATGATGTATGCCTTGACTGTGACTTATATTGGTTCCTTTTCATACTTTGGGACAGTTCCGCATCCGCACAGCTCCTCATGACCAGTTCAAAAGGGAAGGAAACGACCTTCGCACCACTGTTACTATAACTCTGGTAACCTAGACATACTTCGTTTTACTTACCACAGTGCATTGCAATTAGCCCTTTTATTCACTTGGCGTAGAATTAAACATTTTAAGTTACCAAAAGATGAAGGTCGTTAAAGAAGAATTAAAGTAATGGATTGATGCTATACTGTTTAGAGAGATTGATATCCAGGAAACATGAATATAAATTCAACTAAACTGACGCCTGATACAGTGCTAGTAGGGACGGTAGTGCAAGCTCTTTGTTGGTATAATGGTGTTGTTAATTGATTCTTTTACTTCGATTCAGGTGCAAGCTCTGGTTGGTTTTGAGAAGACCATTAAACATCTCGATGATCATCTAGTGGATATTAGTTCAAAGGTATATTTTTTCATACATGTCTGACAGACTAACCAACCATACTTATCTGTTTGGCTATATGACCGTGTACTGAAATGATTATTGATATACCCTAGGGAATCACTAAACCAAAGGAAGTGAGAAAGTTTAAAGGCGAAGGGATGCCACTGCATTTTAGTGACAAGAAGGGTGATTTATATGTTAAATTTGAGGTTCTTTTCCCCACATCATTGACGGAGGACCAGAAGAAACAGATCAAGGAAATTCTTGGTTAAGATACCCCGTAATAGACTATTTCTTTGGTCTCCACTCTCCAGTGATGAAAATCCGTGCATCTGTTTGAAGCTGCACCATGCGTCTGACTTGCTATAACCTTCCAAGCTTTTGTGATCTTAACTTTCACGCCCTTCTATCGAATTCATTTTTCCTTTATCTTTTTTAGTATGGAGGTGCTCATTTGAGGTATAGAGTAGAAGGCCATTATATGTGTATCAAACAATGATTGTAGAGTAGATGGAAATATGTATAGGTGCTGCAATATTTTGAGGTCGTCTATTTTGTTAGGACGCTTGTCAGTAAGGACTACGGGTTTTAATCCCAGATGGTTTATGCAAATGACAAATGTAACGTCTTGTTATTCTTCTCTTCACCCCCACATAATGCAGACTCAGGTTGATATGCTAATATGCTGGGTTTACTCAAAATGTGAAATTTCAGGCCTCCAAAATACTGAATTAACCCAAATAGCCGCTCACCCAACTGCTTAAACTAAAAATAACACACAGATGTATAATATATGTATAATCAATATTAAATATGTGTGTAGTCATAAACAATCAGTGTATAATCTATCTATACCGGCTAATAAAAGTAAACATTGAATTTGGCCGACAATTTATGTAAAAATCCCTCCAAAATATAGATTTGAGTTTTGGGTAATAACACGCACCCAGCCCATCTGAAGAGTACCTTTGTGGACTTGGATTGCTTCACTTGTGCAGGCTAATGCACTTACTTGTACTTGGTGTTTGCGCCGAATATATAAATATAAGACATGTATTATACATATAAATACACTTTAATTTTTAATTATTAAGATTAAATTGCTTGATTTGGTGTAAATATTAGGTGTGGTTAAGTGTGGTAGGTTTATAGCCCGTTTGGCCAAGGTGGAAAAATCAGTTTTTTTTGGAAAGTGTTTTTTGGTGAGAAACAATTTGTGTTTAGCTAATTAATTTAAAAAGTACTTCTAAGTAGCAATTAGTGTTTGACCAAAGTTTTAAAAAGTGTTTCTAAGTGTATTTTTCTCAAAAGTGCTTATAAAAAAAGTGTTCTAGGAAGAAGCTACTTTTTTCTGCTTCTCCAAAATGCTTCTACTTCTCCTCATAAGCACTTTTTTTTCTCCTAAAAGCTTGGCCAAACACTTTAAATTTGAAAAAAAAAAAAAAAAAGTACTTTTGAACTTGGAGAAACTTGACCAAACGAACTATTAGTGAATACTTCAGCCGCTTGGATCCTTGTATTTGTTTCGAGGTTCCATTGTTGCTAAACCTGTCATATCAAGCCTCCCAATATACATGTTACCCATAATTTGGGATTTTGGGCCTCTGGGCCATGTGTTACCTAACACGATGAACGAAAGTAACACTGCAAATTCGATCTTTGAGAAAAATAATTCTAAAATAGATTTTTACTTATTTATACCACATTATAAACCTATTTACTACTGTTAGAGAGGTTATCACCTAATTACATTAGCATATACAATTTATCATTTATATACAAAATTTTATAAAGTACCATTAGAGAGGTGTCTCCACCCTCGCTTTCTTCCTTGTGGACTGCAAACTTCTCTTACCATTAAAAAGCACCATACTCTTATTATTCTAACTCAAATCAAGGCAACTATCCTCAAAGCAAAACAAAGATCAAACCTTTTTTTATCCAAATGCTAAATAACTAAATTAATTGTACTATATAAACAGAGAAGTTAGGACATTGCAATTAATTCCGTGCAATCCACTTTCTGTTTTTAAATTGTAACACTCAGTTTCTTGTACTCTATAGATTTGTTGGTTTAATTTCAGGATGCTAGCTTAATATCTCTAAGTAGATTTCTTTTAGTTTATTGAAATCAATAAACTAAATAGTATTCATGAGAATCGAGTAGATTGAATTGGGAACCTTGTTAATCCATTAAAAACTCAATTGATAGGCATTAAAAAGTTTTGAAGCTATGAATTCGAAAATTGATATTTGTTTGGATTGGGTGTAGTTAAAAATGATTGAGAATATTCTTTGGAGTTTATATCTAAATTTTGAGATAATTGGATGAGGATTCGAGGTGATTTTGATTAGAATTTCAGATTGAAACTCGAAGAAGAAGACTTAAACAAGTTATATATATTTTTATATTTCAGGTGTAGAAACGACATTCAAAATATATACAACTAACAGAATTGTATATAAGTTGTATATAAATTGTACATAAATTATAGTTTTTATCGGATTCTGTACAAAAAAATTGAATTTAAGTTGTAGATATATTGTAGATTTTGACCGAATTTGTATATATTTTGTAAAAAAAGTTAGTTACTTTCCGTAAATAGAAAAACTTAGACAAAACCGGATAAATAAGTTTAAAATCTCGTATATATACGAAAAAATCCCATTCTAAAACTACGCGACTTGTTTTTATCAATAGCAAGCTGAGTAATTATTAATTTGCCCCATTTAAGTGTTCCATTTACTCTTAAGATAGGAGCTGAAGTTCAATTAATAATAATAATAATAATAATAATAATAATAATAATAATAATAATAATACTAATAATAATAATAATAATAATAATAATAATAATAATAAAAACTACCTCATCTAATATGAAACGGAGCGAGTACATTTTTTATAAGAATAAAAAGAAAGAGCTGGAAAACATGAGAAATAAATTCTAATTTAGACACGATTTAAACACCAAGTCAAAATAAAAAAGTGTAACAATTAATTGAAGTTAAAAGCGTATTTATTTTTGAGGCAGGACAACTATTACAAGTACGCAGTATAGCGGAGGGTTGGAATTTCGAAGCTGACCTAGAAGCTAAACCTGCATTAGGGCTAGTTTGATGTCTTCTTATAGTACCTAGTATTAAAGTTCTTAGAATCTTTCTGTATGAAGTTTATCCTATCAAGTAAAATTTTAGTGTTTCTATTTTCACTTTTAAGCTCCGACTCCTATTTTAGCCGAAATGACTCTACAAACTTTTTAAATCTCATTTTATTTGAATCCCTAAAACATAGTGCAATGAAATCCAGCACTTAATAATTTTAATTTAATTCTCCACCAAGAAAAATGGCTTTTAGCGAAGGAAAATCCAGTCTTTATAAGTCAATAACGATCAAACAAAATTAGGTCGTCACCGGTCGCTAAAGGCTCCGTCGTTAAAAGTAAACGACCGGATTAGAATCCAGTCGTTAAATTTCTTTAACAACCAGAAAACTTTCCGTCGTTATTCTTATTTAGCGATCGGTGTTCCCTTCGCTAATACACATGTAACCATTTGATAATCTTGTTGTTAAAGAGTTTTAAAGACCAAATTTTCTTTCGCTGATGTGAAATTAAAATAAATATAATTACACCAATTTAAATTTTTCTATGTAGTTATCCAATAATAATCATTACCATATGTTTTCTCACACACATATATACATTTAACCACGCATCTAAAAATATATCCAATAATCAAATTCATACTCTATAAATTTCATTGTGCATTACAAAGAACTGAAGGATCACACTGTTTATAAACATACCCATCCAAATTGCATGACGCTACTTTTATCAACTCCTAAAAACAAACAGTAGAACTGTAGCATGATGTACAAATGACCACATCTTTAAATCACTGCTAACAGAACAAAAACTTTATTGTGCCTCAACTTGCTCCGCACATTCTTGAAGGATATGTTCTTCATACTTCAAGTTCTTGATTTGTTAAAAGAAGAAGTCCTGTCGCAGCCCAAAATCTACTATAGGTCGTGATGATACCCAACGTCGCCGTTAGGTAAGCCAACACTTAATTATTCATTTTATTATTTTTAAAATCATGAATCTTACTTGGATAGAGAGGTCAGTGCATTAAAATAAATCGTGGTTACGTATAGTTTCGTTAAAATAATATGTGAAAGTGTATCAATGTAAAACAATCCATAACAAATTCTAGAACACCCCCAAGACCCGATATTACAAATGCATGAGCATCTACTAGAAGGCACAATAACAATACAACATCTGTCTGGAATACAAGTTAAACAGGAAAAAAAAATGTAAATAACTCTGATGGAGACTCCGTATGCTGCGAATCGTAACATGGGATGCAGCTCACTGTAAAGTCCCCGCAACAGCTACGCCTTTACGCCCAAAAAACCACAAAAAATATATACCTGCACAATAAGTGCAGAAGTATAGTATGAGTATGTAAATCAACGCGTACCCACTAAGTATCTAGCCTAACCCCGGAGAAGTAGTGACGAGGGGTCGACATTGACACTTACTAGTGGTCCAATAAATCAAGTACAATAGAAAGTAAATAAGTATGAGGCATGGTAAATAAACAGTGTAAACAAATATAGGTACGTGGTACGATCCTCCTCTGAACAGTAAACACAAGCTCTCAATTATCTGTTACCTTCTCAACCGGAGTATACATATAAAATAGTCCCCACCAGATAGGTCGTCATAATTCAAATAAGGAAAACTCACGGATACATTGGCTTCTTTGTCAAATATTACACACGATTCTGTTGAGGCGAACGTCCCGATCCCATAAGAGTGTTTCATGAAGTTGCCGAGGCGAACGACCATATCCCATAAGAGTGCTTTATAGAAATGCCGAGGCGAACGACATGATCCCATAAGAATATGATACTGCCGAGGCACAAGGCCCGATCCCGTAAAAATAAGATACTGTCGAGGCGAACGGCCCAATCCCATAAGAACATGATACTGCCGAGGCGAACGACCCGATCCCATAAGAATATGATACTTAATTCTTCTGAGGCGAATAGCCCGATCCCATTAGAGTAAGAAGTTTTAACGGGTCCTTGACCCCCACTCACGAATATACGTGTGAGTTATGAAATTTAGGGAAGCTTTTCGATGAAAACGCACAACGGGAGAAATTCGTAGGGGAAAAACACAATTATTCCGCGACAAATCAAGTAGCTCTTCAAATCTCTATAATAGCGAGTCTGTCACTCTACGCAAGCCTAGTCCCAGATCGTAACGAGAAAAAAAGGAATTAAACATGCAAGGATAACTCAATTAGTACAATTAAAGCATGGCGTGAACCTAGGTCTACTCGGACATAATCAGGGATTCTAGCATATGCACGGACACTCGTCACCTCATACGTGCGCCGCTCCCACAACATGTAGCATATAACAAGAACAACACACACGAGGTAAATCCCCCCCCCCCCCCCAGGGTTAGACAAGAGACTTACCGCGCTTCGAAGTTCTATAACCGGCTACGACGCCTCTCTAACACCTCAAACCGATGCCCATCGATCCGAAACTAGTCAAACAATGTGCAAACCAATAAAAATATACTCTAATACTCATAATTAATCAATTTATAAAAATTCCAAACTCCGCTCGAAAAGTCAACAAAGTCAACCCTCGTGTCCACATGCCTAAATTCCAAAATTTTTTGAAGATAAATATTACTCATAACACCATGAACTCAAATATATAATTTATTCCTAATTCCATGTCCAATTTCGTGGTCAAAATCCAAAAATACGATTTCTAGGTTTTTCTTCAAAAATCCCACAAATTTTCAAAACTTTCATGTTAAATCCTTATAGTTACTTACCTTGCAATAGATGATGAAACTATTGCCTCCAAGACCTCCAAAAACCACCAAACCAAATAAAAATGTGAGAGAAATGGGCTAAGTCCCAAAATGAAGTCTTAATAACAACCTCAGATGTCGCATTTGCGACGCAGACAGTGTTGGTCGGGCTTCGCATTTGCGACGCCAACTTCACATTTGCAAACCAAATGAAAATGTGAGAGAAATGGGCTAAGTCCCGAAATGAAGTCTTAATAACAGCCTCAGATGTCGCATTTGCGACATGAGGCTCGCAAATGTGAAGTTGGCGTCGCAAAGGCGAAGCCCGACCAACATTGTCTGCGTCGCAAATGCGAGCTCAGTGACTTCGCAAACGTGACATTTTGTTCGCAAATGCGAACTCCCATGCCCCGGCCCATCTTCGCAAAAGCGAGAATGATCTCGCAAATGCGAGAACAGTGCACCAGAACCAGCAGAACCTCTACAAACTCCTCTGGAACGCGTCCAAAACTCATTCGAGCCCTTGGGGCTCCAAAGCAAACATCCACACAAGTCTAAAAATATAACGCAAACTTGCTAACACGATCAAAATAACAAAATATCTTCTAGAATCATGAATCGGACGCCAAAACGCATAAAAATCACATTGAACTTCAAGAACTTCTAGAATTGCAACCAATCGTCCGAACAACATCAAATTAACTCCGAATGATACCAAATTTTGTAGACAAGTTCCAAATGACGAAACGGACCTATTCCAAGTCCCAAACCCAAAATCCGAACCCGGTAGCTTTAAAGTCAACTATGGTCAAACTTAGGAAAAATTCCAAACTTTCAAACATTCAAATTTCGACGAACGCGTCCGATTCATACTTAAACATCCCGGAATGACGCCAAACTTTACGCACAAGTCAAAATTCACGATGCGAACCTATTCCAAGTCTCGGAACCCAAAATGGACATCGATAACACCAAAATTTACTTCAAATCAATCTTAAAAAATTCTTAAACTTTTGAAACACAACTTTCCATATTAAGCGTCGAAATGCTCCCCGACCACCCGATACTCAACCCGAACATACGCCCAAGTCCGAAATCATCATTTGAATCTATTGGAACCTTCAAATCCTGATTTTGAGGTCGTTTACTCAAAAGTCAAACCTTAATCAACTCTTCCAACTTAAAGCTTCCAAATTGAGAATTTTCCTTCCGAAACAATTCCGAACTTCCCGAAATTCAATTCCGATCACACGTACAAGTCATAATGCATAAAGGGAAGCTACTCAAGGCCTCAAACCACCAGGCGCCGCGCTAGAGCTCAAAATGACCGATCGGGTTGTTACATTCTCCCCCACTTAAACAGACGTTCGTCCTCGAACGTGCCAAGAACTATTCCGAAGTTGACCAAAAATCATTGTTTAAACACCTCGTGCGCATATCCGTGCCACCACCACCCACGTGAGCCCATTAGCTCGAACCAGACTAGAGATCCTCCCTTTATTCAGCCAACAAGGCTTAGGACTAAATTCCAACATCCGGAATTCTCTACCAAGCCTGATTCTAACATACGAACACCGTAACAGTCTCCACCCACTGTACCAAATATGATTATGCATCCATACTGAGATCACACAATGTACCGCACGTTTCGTATGTTCATAATAACATCCTCCGACTACATTAGCTGTAAATTCATGAACCAGATGCCCGTAGTATACATCATAACACACATAGCCCGGTCTCAACCCTCACAACACTGCAACGATGAAAGAGATACGCAGGAACTCATAACCACCCGACAAATCAATATCTCATGGAGTTTTCCCCGTTTGACAAGAACCATTACCCCATTCTGAACTGAATAGTGACATCTTCTCTTTAGTATACTTTACATAAATCTGATCGCACTAATTTCAGGTCCAATATCCTCGTCTCACCTAGTACAAGCTGCTCAGGAAATAATCCACCTCAAACACTGACTAAAATCTCATATGACGCCATCGATGCGTCAACAAGCTACAACTCGAATATGACACATAAGGAAAAATGAACTATGGCAAAGAACTACCTAGCCCCCATAACGAATAAAACGGCCAACAAATGCAATGAAACTTTCTCGGAGACGAGAAACAAGACGAATAAAACAAGTATAGGGAACCGTACTCAACATCTCATTATTGCGGCATGCAACCCGACCCACACATGATATCGTTGCGGCATACAACATGATCCAAAAATCATACTTGTGGCAATGTGCCACCCGATCCACACATAATAATTAATAAGGAAATACCCATCGAGCCATAATGCTCATACTTACGAAATGCCCGAATATCGACCACAATCACGCCAATTGCGTAAATACAACCCTGGGGAGACGGATAGTGCCACGCGCTACAAAAACTCAAGCACCGCTAAGGTGCAATAATGACAAGCTACACAGGACCACAACCAAAGGAATAGAGCACCTCTCAGTCATAACCTCTCCCGCTAGCGACAACACCAAAATCTCCATACCTGATTTCAATGTCTAACAATCAAATGACTAACACATCACACTTGAACGATCTTCCCATGGGATATACTCCCACGACCTTCCTTACCAGGTAGTAAAATCTAAACATTAATGTCCATCGACCATGCCATTTCCATAGTGCTAGACAAGCATCAGCATTTCAACACCCAATACTTCTTCCACAAAACAGACCATCCTCAAACTGCCCGAAAATAATGCCAGCATACTCCGAACACCTTAAACATTCCCCCTCTCCTCCGAACTCGTGACATTCTTATCAAAATCGAACCGCAACCTTGTTCCTCAGCTTTCAATCTCCATATCGCTCACTGCACCCATCATGCCGCTACGCGAGAGTCCAAGAATTTTATCAGAATCCCCTGAACCACAAGTAGAATA
Source organism: Nicotiana tabacum (assembly GCF_000715075.1). Taxonomy (NCBI): domain Eukaryota; kingdom Viridiplantae; phylum Streptophyta; class Magnoliopsida; order Solanales; family Solanaceae; genus Nicotiana; species Nicotiana tabacum. The sequence continues at coordinate 67,519,737 of NC_134098.1, forward strand.
AATACTTCATCAGTTAGAACCCCCTTTCACTCCACTTATTTCAGAAGAATAATTGCAACACACAACTAAATTCCCATAATCACAAAAAATCAAACCTCTAGTGGTAGTCTAAACTACCATAACTCTTCCAAAATCTATTTACACATAACAGAACCATCAGAATCAAATACCTCCAAATCAATCAAATTATGGAGGCTGCCAATCGCGCACATGCAACCACAAATTACATTTATAGTCTTACCACACCGAAGGAACCGATCATTTCCTTAACCATGCCGATCCAAACCACTACTAGGCTGACTCACCTTCTTCCGATTTCTCCTTGACTTGCCTTCAAAATCAATACCTCTATTCAATCATATAACGGATCCCAATCAACACTCATCCCGAGCGACACAAATCGCGAGACCATGTCATTTCAATACCCATAAGCCATCTCATACCCTCCTAGTGTACTCCATAGTATCTCTAACTGATGCACCTGCGCTGATTAGATCTTCTGGAAATCTAAAGTTGTTTATCCCGCTTCTCTAACACCGCACCGCATACCCAATGATAACATTGAATACTCCAAATACCTTTCACACTCTGCTGCAAAACCTAGTCTTCAGCCACATAACGAACCCGAAAATCCTTATGCACCACACCTCAAATCTTGAATCCACTATCACCATTATTGAGAGTCACTCATGTTAAATCCAATCCCGATTATTTAACCAAATAACTAGTGCTTCGTTAGAACATGAGCACTCCCATAAAGCAACCAGATGAATCCTTTTCCTTGCCCATCACATCCACAGAAGCATAACTTCTGAGTTATCCCAACACTTGCACACGAATCAATAAAGCGAAATGTAACACATACACATCAAATTTCCTTATCCAAAATTTCTTGTCCTCTTGGTCATAACTAATTCACCAATGCGCCGATAACCATAAACTATATAGGCACACAACCACGTGGCTTACCCATAGACGGTGGGCTCCCCCACTTAGCCTTATATTACAAGCACATAGATCCAGACCCCACAACGACCTCTTCTTCCCAGTTGGACTCCACACCGTTGCTCAACCCAATTTCTCATAAGTTCTTGTTGGACTAATCATAACACATCCCGAATTATTTGCCATAATTGTACACTCGACCTCCTAACCGTCGTACCATCTTCTTCAAGCGATACAAGCTCACCTCACAGTACATTCATCCCAGGTTGGGCAGAAAGCAGAATTCTTCGTAGGAACCTCATCAAAATCACGCAAGAGCTAACCCGCTCATAGGAGATAGCCCATCTGTGTACCCTTATCTCGACCTCTTCTAACTTCATGGATATAGTTGCATCCATCATGAAATCAACTAACCTCCCTGAATCCACACTTATCCGCCATCCATAAGAATCCCTTCATCCATTAACACCACCCGAAGGTTCAACAACGTGTTTGAAACTCGAAGCTGTAACTCAACCAAGACAATGATCGAATACTTCCCCTTTTCCTACATTCCAATCATGCCCTTCTCGTCACGTTCAAAATTCCCAAGCATAGAAACCGCCTTAGAGATCATCTCCCTCGAACCATCAACACTGGAAACGCCGGTCCGATTCTGAAGTTGCAACGCACAACCATTTCTTATAACTTCCTCTTAGGCTCCATCTCACAACACCGTGCCCAGAGGCAATCAAATGAAGACCAACATGCCGATGAGCCTCAATGCATTCAATCAAGGACGGCGACACCACAATATTAAAAAGAATTCCACCAAATTCAAAATATCAAATCTCAACCGTAGGCAACATCAACACTGGGCTAAAATATCAGAACACCCCTCCACAAGGCGATGATAATAGCCCGCTCGAATACGCAGGGAGAAACATCCTGCACCAAATCTGCGGTACATTTACAAGTCCTCGATGCACAATTAATAACAAGCGCTCAACACCGTATAAGAAGGAGTGGAAAGGAAACGAAGGCATAAGCCTCAATGGAATCAAATCGCACGACGAGAAATCAAGAAGGGAAGTGCTCCTAACAGCCCGGTAGCCTCTCGAAGATAAGTACAGACGTCTCTGTACCGATTCGCAAGACTCTACTAGACTTGATCATGACTCATGAGACCTAAGTGAACCTAACGCTCTGATACCAAGCTGCCACTACCCAAAATCCATTATAGGCCGTGATGGCGCCCAACGTCGCCATTAGGTAAGCCAACACTTAATTATACATTTTATTATTTTTAAAATCATGAATCTTACTTGGATAGAGAGGTCAGTGCATTAAAATAAATCGTGGTTACGTATAGTTTCGTTAAAATAATATGTGAAAGTGTATCAATGTAAAACAATCCATAACAAATTCTAGAACACCCCCAAGAAGTAGTGACGAGGGGTCGACATTGACACTTACTAGTGGTCCAATAAATCAAGTACAATAGAAAGTAAACAAGTATGAGGCATGGTAAATAAACAGTGTAAACAAATATAGGTACGTGGTACGATCCTCCTCTGAACAGTAAACACAAGCTCTTAATTATCTGTTACCTCCTCAACCGGAGTATACATATAAAATAGTCCCCACCAGATAGGTCGTCATAATTCAAATCAGGAAAACTCACGGATACATTGGCTTCTTTGTCAAATATTATGCACGATTCTGTTGAGGCGAACGTCCCGATCCCATAAGAGTGTTTCATGAAGTTACCGAGGCAAACAACCCTATCCCATAAGAGTGTTTTATAGAAATGCCGAGGTGAACGGCCCGATCCCATAAGAATATGATACTGTCGAGGCGAACGACCCGATCCCACAAGAATATGATACTGTCGAGGTGAACGGCCCGATCTCATAAGAATATGATACTTAATTCTACCGAGATGAACAACCTGATCCCATTAGAGTAAGAAGCTTTAATGGGTCCTTGTCCCCATTCACGAATATACATGTGAGTTATAAAATTTTAGGAAGCTTTTCGATGAAAACGCACAACGGGAGAAATTCGTAGGGGGAAAATATAATTATTCCGCGGCACGGACACTCGTCATACGCACGGACACTCGTCACCTCATACGTGCGCAGTTCCCACAACATGTAGCATATAACAAGAACAACACCTACGGGGTAAATTCTCTCTCACATGGTTAGACATGAGACTTATCTCGCTCCAAAGTTCCATAACCGACTCTGATGCCTCTCTAACACCTTAAATCGATGCCCATCGATCCGAAACTAGTCAAATAAATTGCAAACCAATAAAAATATACTCTAATACTCATAATTAATCAATTTATAACAATTCATAACTCCGCTCGAAAAGTCAACAAAGTCAACCCTCCGGGCCACGAGCCCAAATTCCAAAACTTTTCGAATATAAATATTACCCATAACACCACGAACTCAAATATATAATTTATTCCTTATTCTAAGTCAAATTTCGTGGTCAAAATCTAAAAATACGATTTCTAGGTTTTTCTTCAAAAATCTCACAATTTTCCAAAATGTCCATGCTAAATCCTTATAGAATCCATGTAATTAACTTACATTATGTGGGAATTACTTACCTTGCAATAAATAATTAAAATATTGCATCCAAGAGCTCCAAAGCCCAACCCAATGAAAATGTGAGAGAAATGGGCTAAGTCCCGAAATGAAGTCTTAATAACAGCCTCAGATGTCGCATTTCCGACATGAGGCTTGCAAATGCGATGGTCACAAATGCGAAGTTGGCGTCGCAAGTGTGAAGCCCGACCAACATTGTCTGCGTAGCAAATGCGACAAAAGTCTCGCAAATGCGAGCTCGGTGACTTTGCAAAAGCGATAGTTTTTTCGCAAATGCGAACTCCCCTGGCCCAGTCCATCTTCGCAAAAGCGATAATGATCTCGCAAATGCGGCTATCGCAAATGCGATAAAAACCTCGTAAATGTAAGAACTGTGCACCAGAACCAGTTGAGCCTCTACAAACTCCTCCGGAATGCGTCCAAAAATCATTCGAGCCCTCGGGGTTCCAAACAAAACATCCACACAAGTCTAAAAATATAAAGCGAACTTGTTCACGCGATCAAAACACCAAAATAACCTCTAGAATCATGAATCGGATGCCAAAACGCATATAAAATCACAATGAACTTCAAGAACTTCTAGAATTGCAACCAATCATCCGAACCACATCAAATCAACTCTGAATGGCACCAAATTTTGCAGACAACTTCCAAATGACGAAACAAACCTATTTCAAGTCCCGAACCCAAAATCTGAACCCGATAGCCTTAAATTCAAACCATGGTCAAACTTAGAAAAAATTCCAATCTTTCAAACATTCAAACTTCGACGAACGCGTCCGATTCATACTTAAACATCCCGGAATGACGCCAAACTTTATGCACAAGTCACAAATCACGATACGAACCTATTCCAAGACTCGGAACCTCAAACAGACATTAATAATACCAAAATTTACTTCAAATCAAACTTAAGAAATTCTTAAACTTTTGAAATGCCAACTTTCCATAATAAGCGTTGAAATGCTCCCGGACCACCCTATACTCAACTTGACATACGCCCAAGTCTAAAATTATCATATGAACTTATTGGAACCTTTAAATCCCGATTCTGAGGTGGTTTACTCAAAATTCAAACCTTAGTCACCTCTTGATGAGCGCAAATAACACACTTAAATTGTGCTCGCAAGTCAAAGCTAGTATAGTAAAATATCGTATCCACAGGGATTGGAGTTAAATAGTATTATCGTAGTTTGTAGCTAGATTGCTATCCAGGAGGATCAACAATTGAGATTTATATAATTAATAATCTAAAATCTATATTTATTGACTAATGACAATCGCAACAAATGTAAGCAAGGGAGTTATCGATGGGAGAAAATATGGGTTGATCGGATAGGTGCAAGATAATTGTTAGGGATCTAACTCTAGATAATTCACTTCTAATGTTCAAGTGAGTCTCTCGAATTCACTTAATTATCAGTACAATTATTTAGTAGAAACTCCTCTCTCGATTAAGTCTCAACCCCACAATATGAATCAATTTAAGCTCGGTGAAGATATTCAAGAATTCATAATGGATTGTTCGTTAGGAGAACCTCTTTAGATTATCCTCCTAACTAGGTTTAATCAAGGATTCAACTAGCCTCTTTCGATTACTTAGAAGAATCTATGAACTCAACCAACAATATAGTGCAAATATATCACAAGTTATGCCTCTTTCGATTACAAGAACAAGTGAACATAGGTGAAACAATTAAGTATTTCAAAACGATTCAAATACATAAAAATAGAGTTATAATCCACAACCAACCATCAATACACCAAATCCATCAAAACCCAAAAGGTTCTACTCCATATACATAGAGAAGTTCTTCACAAATGAAATAAAAGTAGAGAAAAACATAAATACAATCCAAACTTGGATCTTGAGTGAGGAAGGGAGGATAAAATCCTTGTGCTATTGCTTCTCCCCCTTGTCCTTAGCTTCCCTAGGTCTAAAGTATGTCAAAAGTGCAGAAATGGTGTTTTTCCCGTGTATTTATCTATCCCCCAAATAAACTCCGGACGAAAATACCCTTTTTAGCGGAATTGGGAGTATACTCTAAGAATTTTGCACTATCGCGCCGCACCATGCGGCGTGCTTGTGGAGAATTCCAGAACATTTGCAAAATTATTTTCCAGGCACATTTTGCACAGCCGCGCCTCGTGCCGCCCCATGCGCCGCGGCAGTTGGGAATTTGGAAAAATGTAAAACATGAAAGTTGTAGACCTTTGAAATAGCTTTCCAACGATATATTGTGAAACCCAAACGGATTTCTGAGCAAAAGGTTATGTGTATTTTACTAGACAATGTGCAGTATGCCTGCTCGATTCTTCGTTTCGTTCTTAAAGTGCACTATCATCCGTTGATCCCCGAACACGATCCCAACTTAATCCTTGGGATTTTACTCAGACTTCAAAGCTCCAGAATAGCTTGAATTCATTCCATAACATCTAAATAACTCGGAATCATACACGGCATAAAACATATAATAAGTGTAAAATACTACTAATTAAAGCTCAACATGAGTAAAGTGCAATAAATTAGAGTGCAATAAGCGACTAAAATACGAGATTATAGCCTACCATCAACACCACACACTTAAACCATTGCTCGTCCTCGAGCAATCAAACTACACCTCATATAGACACAACCTTTTTAAACAACTCTCCTAACTCATCATACCAAGAATAATAGAACAGATTAAGCACAATACCGTAACATCCTCGGTTCAAGATTTGACTCAAAAGCACCACGCATATTTCACAACCTGCGCACTTACTCTAACACAGAGGTCAATGACATTACTTTTTCTTCATGAATCAAGTGTACTCACCCAACAATAGAGAGTAGTTTCACACACAATAACAGTTAAGAATAATTAGGAACTCAAGATAGAAAGAATTCACTCACTCTCAGAACAACATTCATATGCCACAAAAGATCCACCATAGGCTTGCCCGTAGTGTACTACTCTACAAATCGAGCTTGTTCAGTCAAGGATCAAGTAGGACTTTAATTGGTTGTAATGTAGGCTGTGGGACGGGTAGGATGCATTTAGATATAAGAGTAACTACACCTCCCTAAGAACTTTTAATAGATATACTTAACCTTTAAATTCCATACTTATGCCAAACGATAATTCCACCTTCACATCCGTATATGTCAACTCCCAAATTCTCTAAGTACAAATACATCAAGAGTTACCACTATCAATGAATATAAACTATTTTTTTCTTCATCTTCTTTTTCGATTCAAGTGGCTCATACTTTTTCACAACAGTGCACCTTTCTCCTTCTTTCAATATTTCCACTCAAAAGCCAAACCAACCACCCCGCACTTTAACTTTTACAAAGTTCATACCAATTTGAAGTGCTCACGAGAGGTAAATGGTTCAAATAGATAAGGCTTGTAATGTGATTACCAAAGAATTAGGATTACATGCTCAACAGGGGTAACTACGATACATAACAATTTGGTGGGTAACATATATAGCTGGCTCAACAAAGAAACGCCTATATCACTTCCAAGACTGAACAAATCTACTATTTCGGTTTGCAAACATACGGGGCAAGTTCTAGACATCAATTGCACTGCACAGAATACACAAACCTCACACACACACACATGGCACATAACTCACTCAGGATCGGACTCATCAAGATACTCTAATCAAAGTAGTTAAGCAAAGTTAAGATCATACAATTTAAGATGCTTATACAAGAGTCAAAAAACTGAGCCTAACCGTCACAACTAAAGCACTTATTATTCTCACGGCAAAATTAAGTCAAGAGATATTGCTTTCATTTAAAATCTAAGCATAAGGTTTCCTACTCCCAAGAGGAAAAAAAAACTAACTACACCCGGTTCAAACAAAATCCTTAGAAAAGAACCGCGACACAAAGAAACATCAAGGGGAAATTATTATACTACCTACTGAAAAATAATATATATATATATATATATATATATATATATATATATATATATATATATATATATATTTTCAATATTTTCAACTTTAAAATTTTCAATCAAAAGAAACGAAAACACAGGAACGAAAACAAATAGTTATTTGCGTATTTACATCCCCACCCTATACTTTAAATTGTGGCATGTCCCCATGACACACAAATAAAAAGTAAGAGGTAAAGAAAACTCCCCTGGACTTTTTTCGTTTTCGAGAACTTGTGAACTCCACTCTTAATTCTTAATGCATTTTTCGGTTTCGCTCCTCGGGATTCTTTATGGAGCTCATCAAGCCAAAGTCCTTTAGGAATTTTTGAAAGACCCGCTCTTTTCTTTCCTTCTTGGCCTCATTTTGAGCAGTGGATTGTTCTTGTAGGATTATCCTCAACTTGTTTCTGCATTTATTCACAAGAACAATCCATGCATATTCCTGTAAATCCCCAAAAATAAAATCCACATGATCACGGTTAGAATAAGAAAATGAAGAAGAAAGGTCATGTGAGTGTTCCTCTGGTAAGTCCAAGACCATTTGTTCCTCATTCTCTTCTACTAAAAATTATAAATGTGGATAGGTGGACGGGGGGGGGGGGGGTGAGCTCTTCTTCTATTGCTTTATAATCAACCAAAGCCTCATTTTCAATCATCTCAGTTGAAACAGAGTCCTCTTGTAGAGTAGAAAACTCTCTCTGTAGATATTCATCATCTCGGGTAGGCTTATTCTCATCGGGTATTTCCTCCATATATTCACCATCACAATGCAATGAGCTTTATGAAAGTGTACTTATTATTTGACTCACTTGCATTGTTAGATTGTTAATGACTTCATCATCTTGTGTAAATCTCTCTTCCACCTTATTTATGAACTTATACATAAGCTCTTCTAAACTACCATTCTCCCCTTGAGGTAGTTGTCTCACTTCGCTTTTATTCCAGTCATAATAAGTGTATTCATCCCAATCAGAGTCAGAATTGTACCAATATAAATCCTCATACTTGTATGAACTAGAGACAAAGTGAGAGTGTTCAAAAGATGAACCATAGGAAGAATACCTACCTGTTTGACAATCAACCCATAGATGATTTCCACTGCATTTAAAACACACAGCATACCGCTACCAATGTTCAACTGCTAACTCTTCAACCATTTTCTTAGGCTGGTTGTACTCCATCTTCACATCATTTAGAGTTCAATAACAAGAATATGCTCTTCAAGATTTCTTCAACAACAAAACAATCTTGAAGAGAAATTAACCAAACAAACTAAAAATAAAAGAAAAAAATTTAAAAGCTAATTCCTGAATTAGCACTACAAACTACTCCAAACACCATTAATTGTCAATCCCCGGCAACGGCGCCAAAATTTGATGAGCGTAAAACACACACTTAAATTGTGCTCTCTAGTCAAAGATAGTATAGTAAAATATTGTATCCACAGGGATTTGAGTTAAATAATATTATCGTAGTTTGTAGCTAGATTGCTATTCAGGAGGATCAACAATTGAGGTTTATATAATTAATAATCTAAAATCTACAGCTATTGACTAATGACAATCGCAACAAAGGTAAGCAAAGGAGTTATCAATGGGAGAAAATATGGGTTGATAGGATATGTGCAAGATAATTGTTCGGGACCTAAATCTAGATAATTCACTTCTAATGTTCAAGTGAGTCTCTGAAATTCACCTAATTATCAGTACAATTGTTTAGTAGAAACTCCTCTCTCGATTAAGTCTCAACCCCACAATATGAACCAATTTAAGCTCGGTGAAGATATTCAAGAATTCATAATGGATTGTTTGTTAGGAGAACCTCTTTCGATTATCCTCCTAACTAGGTTTAATCAAGGATTCAACTAGCCTCTTTCGATTACTTAGAAGAATCTATGAACTCAACCAATAATATAGTGCAAATATATCACAAGTTATGCCTCTTTCGATTACAAGAACAAGTGAACATAGGTGAAACAATTAAGTATTTCAAAACGATTCAAATACATAAAAATAGAGTTATAATCCATAACCAACCATCAATACACCAAATCCATCAAAACCCAAAAGGTTCTACTCTATAGACATGGAGAAGTTCTGCACAAATGAAATAAAAGTAGAGGAAAATATAAATACAATTCTAACCCGGATCTAGAGTGAGGAAGAAAGGATGAAATCCTTGTGCTATTGCTTATCCCCCTTCTCTTTAGCTTCCCTGGGTCTAAGGTATGTCAAAAGTGCATAAATGGTGTTTTCCCCGTGTATTTAGCTATCCCCCAAATAAACCCCGGACGAAAATACCCTTTTCAGCGGAATTGGGAACATACTCTAAGAAGTTTTCACTATCGCGTCGCACCATGCGGCGCGCTTGTGGAGAATTCCAAAATATTTGCAAAATCACTTTCTGGGCATATTTTGCACAGCCGCACCTCGCGCCTCCCCATGCATCATGGTAGAAGGAAATTTGAGAAAATGTAAAACATGAAAGTTGTATCCTTTTAAATAGCTTTCCAATGATATATTGTGGAGCCCAAACGGATTTTTGAGCGAAATGTTATGTGCATTTTACTGGACAATGCGCAATGTGCCTACTCGATTTTTCATTTCGTTCTTAAAGTGCACTATCATCCGTTGATCCCCGAACACGATCCCAACTTAATCCTTGGGCTTTTACTCAGATTTCAAAGCTCCAGAATAGCTTGAATTCATTCCATAATATCTAAATAACTCGGAATCACTCCTACACGGCATAAAATTCACAATAAGTATAAAACACTACTAATTAAAGCTCATCATGAGTAAAGTGCAGTAAATTACGGTATTCCTTTTACAATATTCACTTTTCCCAAAACCCAGAATACCGTAAGTCACAAGATACTAAGAAGTCTTAACCGTTCTATACATTATTTCTACAGAAAGAAGGCAAAAGGAACATATGGGGATATAGGGGGACTCCAAGGATCTGCGGACACGAGCAGATGTACCTTGAAGTCTCCAATAAGCAGCAGCGACTGCAACTAGTGATGAGGCTGGTAAGATTAACCTAGATCTGCGTACAAAAAACATGTGCAGGGAAGGACATGAGTACACCACAATGGTACCCAGTAAGTGCCAAGCCTAACCTCAATCGAGTAGTGACGAGATCAGGTCAGGGCCCTACTAGTATAAATATAATGAAATAAGACAGAATGAAATATCGCGATAAAATAAATACGAAAATCTAATAGGAATAAAATCAATGAAAGACAACAGCTCAAAACATAGTGATAACAACAGGGGATCTCCCGAGATACCTCTCATAGTCCCAAACGTAAATGTGTAGGGGGATCTCTCGGAATACCGTTCCGTAGTCCCAAAATAAATATGCAAAACAGGGAGATCTCCCAGAATACCGTTTTGTAGTCCCAAAATAAATATGCAGTACATGGGGATCTCCCGGAATACCATTCCGTAGTCCCAAAGTAAATATGCAGTACAAGGGATCTCATGGAATACCGTTCCGTAGTCCCAAAGTAAATATGAAGTATAGGGGGATCTCCCGGAATACCGTTCCGTAGTCCCAAAGTAAATATGCAGCGCAACCCACTAAAATAATAGTTATAGCAAGAAATCCTACAATTTAGACTAAGTTCAAGTCACGGAAAGCAGGTAATTTCACTAAACATGCTGCACAGAGTTCAAATAGGCAGTTAAACAAATAGGCATGCTATTCTAGTCTAAACAGGATATTTACATATGCTAGTGTGTTTCAAATAAGGAGAAAACAAGTTATGACTTAGTGAAAATGGAGTTTTACAACAAATAGCCCGTGTACGTACTCGTCACCTCACGTACACGGCGCTCACATATCAAACAGTACCAAATCCTAAAGGGAGTTCCCCCACACAAGGTTAGGCAAGCCACTTACCTCGAACCAAGCTCAAATCAATCCGTCACAATGCTCTTTCCACGAATATCCGACTCTGAATGGCTCAAATCTAGCCAAAACCAATTACATAACATAAATATAGCTACAAGAAACTAATCTAGCTAACGAAATCAAAGTTAAGGCAAGAAATTAGAAAAATGCCCCAAAAGGTCTCCTAGGGCCCACGTCTCGGTATCGGGTAAAATTTACAAAATATGAACACCCATTAACTCACGAGTCTAACCATATCAAATTTACTTAAATCCGATACCAAAATCTCGATCAAAACCCCAAAATTTGGTCTAAGAACTCTTCTCAATTTTCCCAATTTTTTCACTCCAAATCCGAAATTAAATGATAAAATTAATGATAGATTAGTGAGTTATAACCAAAATCAAATTAAGAATCCTTACTCAATTGATATCTCTGAAAATCCCTCAAAATCTCGTCCAAATCCGAGCTCCCAAACTCAAGTTTTGATAAAAAATGGCTAACCCTCGATTTTGAAATGTTAAAGTACTGCCCAGGTAATCCTTCTTCACGAATGAGGCCATCTCCTCACGTTCACGTAGAACAAAAATCCACTGATCGAAATTCCTCTTTCGCAAACGCGAGAGTCCTCTCGCGAATGCGTAGCTTCACCTTCCAGACCCTTCGCGAACGCGTTCTCCTCTACGCGAACGCATAGAACAAATCCTTGGGGTTCTAGCTGTTCCATTTTTCCTCTATGCGAACGCGTCCTACTCCTCGCGTTCGTGATGCTTCCACTGGCCACACCTTCGCGAACGCGAAGAACAAAATACTGCAACAAAAACCAGAAAAAATCTGCTATCTTTCCAAAGTCCAAAATGATCCGTTGAGCATCCGAAATACACCCAAGGCCCCCGGGACCTCAATCAAACATACCAAAAAGTCCTAAAACACTATACGAACTTAGTCGAGCCCTCAAATCACATCAAACAACTCTAAAATTACGAATCACCCTCCAATTCAAACTTAAAGAAACTTGAAACTTTCAAATTCGACAACCGATGCCGAAACCAACCAAACCACGTCCGATTGACCTCAAATTTTGCACACAAGTCATATTCAAACTACGGACCTACTCCAACTTTTGGAATCGGAATCCGACCCCGATATCAAAAATTTCACTACCGGCCCAAAACTCCAAAAAATTCGACTTTCGCCATTTCAAGCCTAAATGAGCTACGGACCTCCAAAACATAATCCGGACATGCCCCTAAGCCCAAAATCACACAACGAAGCTAACGAAATCAACGGAATTCCATTCAGGAGTCGTCGTCACTCAGTTCCGACTACGGTGCCAATCCTAAGGCTTAAACCTCTATTTAGGGACTAAATGTCCCAAAAACTTCCCAAAACCAAAATGAAACCTCCCGGCAAGTCACAATAGAAGAAAAAGATACGGGGAAATCAGTTAATAGGAGATCGGGGCTATGACTCTCAAGACGACCAGCCGGGTCATCACATTCCCTCCCCCTCTTAAAACAATCATTCGTCCTTGAACGAGCATAGAGACATACCTGAAGCTGTGAAAAGATGAGGATAACGGCTGCGCATATCCCGCTCGGTCTCCAAGTCACCTCTTCAACCGGCTGGCCTCGCCACTGAACCTTTACTGATGCAATTTTCTTTGACCTAAGCTTCCGGACCTGCCTATCCAAAATAGCCACTGGCTCCTCAACATAGGATAGATCCTTGCCCAACTGGACTGAGCTAAAATCCAACACATGAGACGGATCACCGTGATACCTCTAGAGCATCAAAACATGAAATACCGGATGAACTCCTGCTAGGCTGGGAGGTAAGGCACGCTCATAAGCAACCTCCCCAACTCGCCGCAACACCTCAAAGGGGCCAATAAACCTTGGGCTTAGCTTACCCCTCTTTCAGAACCTCATAATGCCCTTCATAGGCGAAACCCGAAGTAGGACCCGCTCTCCAACCGTGAATGCAAAATTACGAACCTTCCAGTCTGCATAGCTCTTCTATCTGGACTGGGCTGTGTGAAGTCTGTCCTAAATCACCTTTACCTTTTCCAAGGCATCCTGAACTAAGTCCGTACCCAATAATCTGGCCTCGTCCGGCTCGAACCAACCCAATGGGGACCGACACCGCCTACCATACAGAGCCTCATACAGTGCCATCTGAATGCTGGACTGATAACTATTATTGTAGGCAAACTCCACAAGTGGCAAGAACTGATCCCAAGAACCTCCAAACTCCATCACACACGCACGGAGCATATCCTCAAGAATCTGAATAGTGCGTTCGGACTGCCCATCCGTCTGAGGGTGAAAAGTTGTGCTCAACTCCACCCGAGTACCCAACTCCTGCTGTACTGATCGCCAGAACTGCAATGTAAACTGCGTGCCCCGGTTAGAGATGATAGATACCGGTACGCCATGAAGTTTGACAATCTCACGAATGTAAATTCGAGCCAGCTGCTCGGAAGAATAGGTAGTCATCACAGGAATGAAATGAGCTGACTTGGTCAGCCTGTCCACAATCACCCAAACTGCATCAAACTTCCACTGAGTCCGTGGGAGTCCAACAACGAAGTCCATAGTGATCTGTTCCCATTTCCACTCCGAAATATCTATCTTATGAAGCAACCCACCCGGTCGCTGATGCTCATACTTCACCTGCTAGCAATTTAGACATCTAGCCACATACTCTACTATGTCCTTCTTCATCCTCCTCCACCAATAATGCTGCCTCAGGTCCTGATACATCTTCGCGACACCCGGATGAATGGAGTACCTTGAGCTGTGAGCCTCCCGGAGAATCAACTCACGCAAATCGTCCACATTGGGCACACATAACCTGCCTTGCATCCTCAATGCACCATCCTCCCCAATAGTGACCTCCTTAGCATCACTGTGCTAGACCGTGTCCTTAAGGACAAGCAGATGGGGGTCATCATACTGACGCTCCCTGATACAATCATAAAGAGAAGACCGAGAGACCACACAAACCAATACTCGACTCGGCTCAGAAATATCCAATCTCACAAACTGGCTGGCTAAGGCCTGAACATCCAATGCTATAGGCCTCTCTGCTGCTGAGAGATATGCTAAACTCCCCAAACTCTCTGCCCGACGACTCAAAGCATCGGCCATCACATTTGCCTTCCCGGGATGGTATAAAATGGTAATGTCATAATCCTTAAGCAGCTCTAACCACCTCCTCTGACGCAAATTAAGATCCTTCTGCTTGAACAGATGCTGCAAACTCCAGTGATCAGTGTAGATCTCACAAGGAACACCGTACAAATAGTGCCTCCAAATTTTCAAGGCATGAACAATAGCTGCTAGCTCAAGATCGTGGACATGATAGTTCTTTTCATGCAACTTCAGCTATTTGGATGCGCAGGCAATCACCCTACGGTCCTGCATCAACACCGCGCCGAGGCCAACTCACGACGCATCACAATAAACTGTATAAGACCCCGAACTTGAAGGCAATACCAATACTGGGATGTAGTCAAAGTTGTCTTGAGTTTCTGAAAGCTCTCCTCACACTCCTCTGTCCACCTAAACGGAGCACCCTTCTGGGTCAGCCTGGTCATAGGTGCTGCAATAGAAGAAAATCCCTCAACAAACTGACGATAATACCCCGCCAAACCAAGGAAGCTCCGGATCTCTGTCGCTGCGGTCGGTCTGGGCCAATTCTACAATGCTTCCACCTTCTTCAGATCCACCTTGATCCCATCACTTTATACTACATGGCCCAAGAATGCCACTGAGCCTAGACAAAACTCACACTTAGAAAATTTTGCATACAACTTCTTTTCTCTCAAAGTCTGAAGCACAGTCCTCAGGTGCTGCTCATGATCCTCCCGAGTCCAGGAGTACACCAGAATGTCATCAATAAACACAATGACAAAAGAGTCAAGATAAGGCCAGAACACACTGTACATCAAGTGCATAAAGGCTACTGGGGCATTGGTCAGCCCAAAAGACATAACAAGAAACTCATAGTGACCATATCGGGTCCTGAAAGCAATCTTCGGGATATCTGGCTCCCGAATCTTTAACTGATGATAGCATGAATGTAAGTCAATCTTGGAGAACACTCTGGCACCTTGTAACTGATCAAATAAGTCATCAATACGAGGCAATGGATACCTGTTCTTCACTGTAACTTTGTTCAGCTGGCGATAATCAATACACATGCGCATATAACCATCCTTTTTCTTCACAAACAAGACAGGAGCACCCCAAGGTGACACACTGGGCCGAATGAACCCCTTATCAAGCAACTCCTGCAACTGCTCCTTCAACTCTTTCAAATCAGGAGGAGCCACGCGGTATGAAGGAATAGAGATGGGTTGAGTACCTGGCAACAAATCAATGCCAAAATCAATATCTCTCTCGGGCGGCATGCCCGAAAGATCAGCTGGGAACACATCTGGATAGTCCCTCACTATTGGAACTGACTCAACTGTAGGGGTATCAATACTGACATCTCTCACATAAGCTAGATACGCGTCACACCCCTTCTCAACCATTCGTTGAGCTTTAAGAAATGAAATAACTAGGCTGGGAGTATACTCTAAGGTACCTCTCCACTCTAATCGTGGTAAGACTGGCATAGCCAGCGTCATGGTCTTAGCGTGACAATCAAGAATAACATAATGGGGCGACAACCAGTCCATGCCCAAGATAACATCAAAATCTACCATGTTGAGTAATAATAAGTCGGCTCTGATCTCAAAACCACTAAGAGCAATCAAACACGATCGATACACACGGTCCACAACAAGAGAATTTCCCACAAGAGTAGACACATAAACAAGGGAACTCAAAGAATCCCGAGATACGCCCAAATGTGGGGCAAAATAAGAGGACACATATGAATACGTAGAGCCTGGGTAAAATAATACCGACACAGCTCTATGACAGACTGGAACAATACCTGTAATGATAGAGTTGGAAGCAACTGCCTCTGTACGAGCCGGAAGAGCATAATACCTGGCCTGGCCTCCCCCTCTAAGGCGACCTCGACCTCCCCGACCTCCACCTCGAGCTGGCTGAGCAGGTGGGGTGGTAGCTGGTGCTGGAATCATAGCCTGAGGACCCGGTGGAGCACGTGGTGGCTGAGAAGTCTGTGGAGGTGCAACCCTCCTAAGTTTGGGGCAATCCCTCACCATATGGCGGGTGTCGCCACACTCAAACCAACCCCTCGGAGGGCGTGGCTACTGTGACTGACTCGGGCCAGGTCTGCTGGACTGGCCGCTAAAAGTACTCCGAGCAGGAGGCACACTAGATACTGGCGGTGCATAATAAGGCTCCTAGGGCCTAGAAGGGGCTGGAACACCACTGGCGGCTGGAAGAGCTGAATGAACGGGGTGACCCACATAACCCCTACCATGGCGAGCTGCTGGGGTGCGAGCTCCAGAATAAGAACCAGTCTCTCAAAACCTCTTGGCCTCTCTCTCCTCTCGGTCCCGGGCAAGCATGCCCTCCAATCTCCTAGCAATACTCACAACCTGCTGGTAAGGAATATCCATCTCCAGCTCCCTAACCATACTAATCCTGATAGTGGGGGTGGAGTACCTCAATAAAACATCGAACCCTCTCTCAAACTGTGGCAACAAAGGTCGGTGCATGTCGGGCCAAATCACTGAAGCAGACTACATACTTTGACACAGTCATAGCACCCTGGCGCAACTGCTCAAACTCAGTGCGCCATGAGTCCCTAAGGATCTGAGGGACATACTCTCTTAAAAACATGTCCGAGAACTGAGTCCATGTAAGTGAAACTGCCTTATCTGGACTACTCAACTCATAAGCACGCCACCACTGATAGGCTACTCCTCTAAGCTGGAAAGTGGTAAAAGAAACCCCACTCATCTCCGCTACGCCCATAGTACGGAGAATACGATGACACTTCTCCAGAAAACCCTAAGCATTATCTGTAGCCGATCCGCTGAAGGTAGGTGGGTGGTACTTCTGGTACCTCTCAAGTCTGAGCTGCTCCACCTCAGAAGAGGTTGTCCTAGTCTCATGCTGAACCGGGGCTACCGGCGGCATAGAAATGAACTTTGGGGCCTGATCAGTGTAGGCTGCAGGAGTCTGTACCCCACCCCCGGCCTGAGAAGTGGCGGGAGCTAACGGAATCAATCCAGCCTGAGCTAAGGTGCTCAACATGCTCATGAATTGGGCTAGAGTCTCCTGGAGGGCTGGTGTAACAATAGGAACCTCCGGTGCCTGCCCTCTAGCTGGAACTGCTGGGGGTTAATCTGTCGTAGCTCGCGGGGGTGCTCTGGCTTCACCGCGTGGCCGTACTCTACCCCGACCCCGGCCTCTTGCGGCTCTAGCAGGGGGCGCGGGTGCCTGGTCATCAGATCCTCCAGTACGGGTCCTCATCATCTGTGAGAAAGAATAGAATAGAGAATTTTTAGAATTTGATGTCAATAACTCGCACGACAAGGAATCAAAAGAAGTATATTTGTTCCTAACAGTTCCAGAGCCTCCCGAAGATAAGTACAAACGTCTCTGTACCGATCCGCGAGACTCTAACAAACCGGCTTGTGACTCACGACTCCTATGAACCTAGAGCTCTGATACCAACTTGTCACGACCCAATTTATTCCTCCGTGAACCGCCGTGATGGCACCTAGTCTCTACGACTAGGTAAGCCTATTTATTGCGAAAATGAGATGAAAACACAAAGATAACAGCTAACAGATATATTGTATGTGCCACTCGGCATATACAATATTCACTTTTCCCAAAACCCGGAATACCGTAAGTCACAAGCTACTAAGAAGTCTTAACCGTTCAATACATCATTTCTACAGAAAGAAGACAAAATGAACACAGGGGGATAGAGGGAGACTCCGAGGATCTGCGGGCGCGGGCAGATGTACCTTGAAGTCTCCAATAAGCAGCAGTGATTGCAACTAGTGATGAGGCTGGTAAGATGAACCTGGATCTGTACACGAAAAATATGTGCAGGAAAGGGCGTGAGTACACCACAATAGTACCCAGTAAGTGCCAAGCCTAACCTCGGCCGAGTAGTGACGAAATCAGGTCAGGGCCCTACTGGTATAAATATAATAA
Organism: Nicotiana tabacum; assembly: GCF_000715075.1. Lineage (NCBI taxonomy): Eukaryota > Viridiplantae > Streptophyta > Magnoliopsida > Solanales > Solanaceae > Nicotiana > Nicotiana tabacum. The sequence continues at coordinate 67,538,223 of NC_134098.1, forward strand.
AATAAGACATAATGAAATATCGCAGTAAAATAAATACGGAAATCTAACAGGAATAGAATCAACGAAAGACAACAGCTCAGATCACAGTGATAATAACAGGGGATCTCCCGAGATACCGTCTCGTAGTCCCAAACGTAAATGTGCAGGAGGATCTCCCGGAAGACCGTTACGTAGTCCCAAAATAAATATGCAAAATAGGGGGATCTCTAGGAATACCGTTTCGTAGTCCCAAAGTAAATATGCAGTACAAGGGGATCTCCCAGAATACCGTTCCGTAGTCCCAAAGTAAATATGCAGTACAGGGGGATATCCCGAAATACCGTTCTGTAGTTCCAAAGTAAATATGCAGCGCAACCCACTGAAATAACAGTTATAGCAAGAAATCCTACAGTTTAGACTAAGTTCAAGTCACGGAAAGCAGGTAATTTCACTAAACATGCTGCATAGAGTTCAAATAGGCAGTTAAACAAGTAGGCATGCTATTCTAGTCTAAACAGGATATTTACATATGCTAGTATATTTCAATTAAGGAGAAAACAAGTTATGACTTAGTGAAAAATGGAGTTTTACAACAAATAGCCCGTGTACGTACTCGTCACCTCACGTACACGACGCTCACATATCACACAGTACCAAATCCTAAGGGGAGTTCCCCCACACAAGGTTAGGCAAGCCACTTACCTCGAACGAAGCTCAAATCAATCTGTCACAATGCTCTTTTCATGAATATCCGACTCTGAATGGCTCAAATCTAGCCAAAACCAATTACATAACATAAATATAGCTACAAGAAACTAATCTAGCTAACGAAATCAAAGCTAAGGCAAGAAATTAGAAAAACGTCCCAAAAAGTCTCCCCGAGCCCACGTCTCGGAATTGGGTAAAAGTTATAAAATACGAACACCCATTCACTCACGAGTCTAACCATACCAAATTTACTCAAATTCGATACCAAAATCTCGATCAAAACTCCAAAATTTGGTCTAAGAACTCTTCTCAATTTTTCTCAATTTTTCACACCAAATCCGAAATTAAATGATAAAATTAATGATAGATTAGTGGGTTATAACCAAAATCAAGTTAAGAATCATTATCCAATTGATATCTCTGAAAATCCCTCAAAATCTCATCCAAATCTGAGCTCCCAAACTCAAGTTTTGATAAAAATGGATAACCCTCGATTTCGCGAACGCGACCATCTCCTCGCGTTCGCGTAGAACAAAAATCCACAGATCGAAATTCCACTTTCGCAAACGTGAGAGTCCTCTCGCGAACGCGTAGCTTCACCTGCCAGACCCTTCGCGAACTCGTTCTCCTCTACGCGAACGCGTAGAATAAATCCTTGGGGTCCCAGCTGTTCCATTTTTCCTCTATGCGAACGTGTCCTACTCCTCGCGTTCGCAACGCTTCCACTGGCCACACCTTCGCGAACGCGAAGAACAAACTTCTACAACAAAAACCAGAAAAAATCTGCTATCTTTCCAAAGTCCAAATGATCCGTTGAGCATCCGAAATATACCCGAGGCCCCCGGGACCTCAACCAAACATACCAACAAGTCCTAAAACACCATACGAACTTAGTCGAGCTCTCAAATCGCATCAAACAACTCTAAAATCACGAATCACCCTCCAATTCAAACTTAAAGAAACTTGAAACTTTCAAATTCGACAACCGATGCCGAAACCAACCAAACCACGTCCGATTGACCTCAAATTTTGCACACAAGTCATATTCAAACTACGGACCTACTCCAACTTCCGGAATCGAAATCCGACCTCGATATCCAAAATTTCACTACCGGCCCAAAACTCTAAAAAAATTGACTTTCGCCATTTCAAGCCTGAATGAGCTACGGACCTCCAAAACACAATCCGGACACGCCCTAAGCCCAAAATCACACAACAAAGCTAACGGAATCGACATAATTCTATTCCGGAGTCGTCTTCACTCAGTTCCGACTACGGTGCCAATCCAAAGGCTTAAACCTCCATCTAGGGACTAAGTGTCTCAAACACTTCAAAAAATCAAAATGAAACCTCCCGGCAAGTCACAATAGCAGAAAAAGATACGGAAAAATCAGTTAATAGGGGATCGGGCTATGACTCTCAAGACGACCGGCTGGGTCGTCACAAAACTGATGCAGCCAATGAATAGTTTTAAGAAGTTTATCTTTTATGTTCAAGTATGATGAAATTTAGACTTCAAGCCAGAGAAGTTCTGAAATTTCAATGCAGAGAAAGGTTGATAATTTGGCTTCTGTTTAAATGACAAAGAAGTGCAGCAAAAAGTAAGTACAAAAGCCCATGATAAATAGAACGAATCATAATGATCTATGTTGAGAAAAATGTGGAACAATTTTGTTATCCATGTTTCCTTCAATTCAATGATATAAGATATGACTAAATTCATTTACAAATACTCTTCATGTAGTTGATAGAAACTTACTGACCTATTAAAGTGTTCCAGTTAGAATTCCAACTAGAACAGAACTAAAAAATCGACATCAAATTATTATTCCAAAAATGGTTGTAAGAGAGCTTGCAATTTTGAGCAACCTCCCATCACCTTTGGTAATCTAACCTTGAAAGAAACTAGAATTCAGGGAAAGTTGCTGCAGTTCTTATAATCTTCCTATTTCAAACTTATGATATACTTGCTGTTAGAGTATAGAAACATGGATAAATTTCTCAAAGAGGACAAGTGACTATCATGAGAATACACAACTACACACATAGATACTTAGTTTTTATGCAGCAGCCGTTTCAATTTAATTATCAAATTAATAAAATATTAAACTAATCTAAAATGTAATTAACAAGCAATCACAAGTGTTAAAAAGAATGAAGAATCCAAACCTGTCAACATCTTGATGCTCCAAGTCCAAATTAAGTCTTTCTTCAATCTAAACCATTCTCCTCAAGCAAAACTTCTCAAGGCTTTGCATCCCCTAAAATGATTAATTTCTTTGAGCTCCAGGTGTACATACACACATGTGACGTACCCATATTTAAACATGAAGATTAAAGATTGAGTTTTAAGTTAGAAGTATTACAAGATTCACCTTGTATTTGATTTTTCAGAAATACCTTTCCCTTCATCTAATTGGTATATGCTTGTTTTAGCATTATGCCATAGTGTTTGAGTTGATATTAATGAGCTGGCTCTCAAAATCTGTGATACTATGCTCTTTTATCATAGCAAAAGTCAATGGAACAAATAATAAACTGCACAGCTTAAACCTAAAAAGATAATGCAAGAAACAGTTGTCTTTGTTCACAAAAGATATTTAAGTTTGAAGTATTTCTTTCTAGTTTCATCCCTGTTGTATGACTCGCTGAATTCTCTGCATTAAAACACGAACATAAACAACCCCTTCAGTTTTCTAGCTTAACAAGAAACTTCACAATTTATTTGAACACTAACTAGAAAAATTACGTACATATTTACCATGATGTCTTTTATTAACGTGTGGAAAAGATTGTTACTATGTACAGACCAACAACTTCTTTGTATAAAGTTAAAACTCTTTGGCTTTCCAGGTTTCAACACTTCAACGGAGCATAACAAGCTCTTAAAAACATAGATTACAAGATCCCAAATAATGATTTTACCAAAAAATTAGAAAGAGAACTACTGATATGGCAGACAATTAACGATTCATTGTAGTAACTAATTCAAATGCAAATAGACTCAACAAGTCATTATCCTTGTGGCATAATCTTTTCAAAAGTTTGCTTTCTTCAAGGCTCGTTAGCACTAGAAAGCCAATTTTTCTAACAAAGGAAAGCAAACTTTTGAAAAGATTATGCCACAATAGTTATTTTACAAGAAAACTTGATCTTCCAATTCTTTACTACCTACAGTAGTTAGAAGGCCATTTCCAAAACAATTCTCGAATCACATATTTTTTCTCCTCGTAAGACTGATAGATCATCCCTCAAAAGAGTACAACTGAGGTGGGATCTCAACTTTGAGTTGATACAGTTCACTTCAGACCACATACGTCACATGTGCTCATTATCCGTACCACTAACCAGTCTCTCCAACACGTAAATGTTTACCAAATAAAAACTAACTTTATCAACAAGCAATTTTTGACAGAAACACAATCTCTAAAAAGTGAAGGGATTGGCCAAATTAGCAGTCACTAAATCCTACTTATATAAGCAGCGTCTCGAGTAACTCAATATAGCACGTCTAGTACAATAATATTCATCTAACTAGTATGATATCACAAATCTTCCTCAAGAAAGAGCTGAATTCTGCTATGGATGAGCGATGTACCCAAACTCCCTCCGTAGGATGTCGTGATGACACCTAATCTTTAATACTAAGTAAAGCGATTACTATAACAATTAAACCAATTATTAACAATTTTAATTTGAAACAAAGTTTAATATGAATACTGATACAAGAGCGAAATGAGTATGCGCGGCAATAATCATAACAACCTCCCAACACTGGTAATACAGAGTCACGAACTCTAGTTAAGTACATGAAAAGATCTCAAAGATCGAAATACAATATTGTTCAAGTGACAATCTAACAGTACAATATAAGGAAAGGACTCCAAGGAACTGCGACGACCAAACAGCTCTACTTTAAATTCTTGCGATCAACAAACTAACTCCGTCCGAGTCCGATATCTCCAATACCTGGCTCTACACAAAAATATGCAAAAGTATAGTATGAGAACACGACGGTTGGTACCTAGTAAGTATCAAGACTAACCTCGGTAGAGTAGAGATGAGGTACAACTCAAGACACTCACTAGACAAAATCATGTGCAGTATAGAAGTATAAAGCTAATAATGGAAAGCATGAATCGGTAAATAGCAACAAGAATCAACATGTGATATAAACAGTAAGACAATAGGAACACCATGAAAGTGCCGTTGAAACCAAATTAGGAACACAATCTCAACCAATAAATCAAGTCGTTCTAACACAAGGTTCACAACGAAATAATTCCGTAATACTCCATCTCTTAGTCACAAGTCACGGGTCTCAACCCACCATCATTTACTCACAACACCTCGTGCCCACATCTCGAATCACAATCGCACAGATAACTTACATGCCAATATCTCAATCCGCTCGGCATGATCACATGCTCATATTCACAATCTGCTCGGCGTAGTCACAGGCTCACAATCACAATTCGCCCGGCATGGTCACAGGCTCACAACCACAATTCGCCCGTCATAGTCACAGGCTCACAATCACAATTCGCCCGGCATGGTCACATGTTCAATAGCAACATGAAAACAGATAATACAAGAACACATGGGCATGATCAATAATGATCAAGTTTCATACTCCTGAGCTAGTATAAGTGGTATGCTACGGCGTATGCTTGTACGAGTGTACTACTGCAGCCCAAGTCAACAAGTAATATCAAAGACATCGAGTAGCTCATCGAAGCAACAAAACAAGTCACGCAAGGTGTATGACATACACAAGGAAAAGCACACCATCACACAAAAATCACCAACACAATATCCCCAAGCCATCACACATCACCCCTGATATTGCCACCCTTATCTCTCTGATAGCCACTCGTATCACTCCACCATGACATTATCATTAGCCACCATCATCTCTCCGATAGACACCCGTATCACTCAGTATAATAGCCACCTTTATTGCTTCGTCCGAACAATAACACAATAGTCACCCTTATCGCTCCGCCCGAACAATAACACAATAGCCACCCGTATCACTCGATACATTCAACAACAGTGAGATGCCACCCTTATGTCCCGCATAACAACAACGGTGAAATGCCACCCTTATACTCCGCATAATAACAACCAAACCACACAATAATTCACATGTGCTATCATCACAACAACAGAACATATCAACTAGTATCACAAGTGCCCATGGGCAATAACCTTTCCAAAGATCCAACGATATCAATATTTCTACAACAAATAGCCCACAACTCAACACAACGTATATAGAATATCAATAATAACATAATGAACAGAAAAGTGACTCGACAAGGAACAACACCCCCTTTAAACACAATTTCAATTAAAATAGACTAATGACTTTCGATAACCTCAATTCCAATTAATTATTTAAGGATAAACTCAATAATGAAAGTATTTTTATGAAATGGCAAACTTCGGATTCTGGTGTATGAATAGGCTAACAATGAAAGGGATGGCACAGACTAGTACTACGTCTAAATGCATGTGAATAACCCGGCAATAAAAGGATATCATGTAACAACAATTTCAACTAAGAGTAACTCCACAATAAAAAAAATCACATAATGATAAAAGTGATAATAACTTCAAATAAAGCATATAAGCGCAAACTCGACAAGTAAGGAATGTGACATGTAACGACAACTTCAAATAAAACATGTGATAGTAGATATGACGAATAAAAGATATAACATGTGCTAATAATTCTAAATAAGTACATGAGAGAAGCCTAAGAGTCTAAACCGGTCAATTTTCCACATATAAGCCTGAGTACGTACTCGTCACCTCACGTACACAGCTTTCACATAACACAATTAGCACAAACGACTCAAATCCTAAGAGGTAGTTCCCCCACCCAAAGTTAGGCAAGATATTTACCTCAAAAATCCTCAATCAATACTCTAAATAGTTTTCATTTACAATTCACCTCTGCTCGGCTCAAATCAAACCAAAATCGACTTAATAACATCAAATAATGCAAGAGATATCAATTCCAATAAATAAAGCTATGATCTTTATATAATTTCTCAAAAGTCAACCCCCGGGCTTGTCCGGCCAAAACCTGGGTCCAAGGGTAGATTCCGACTACCCATAAGTCCACGAGCCTGTATATGTGTTTTGTTTCAAACTCTAAGTCCAATTCGACTCTCAAATCCCAAATTTTTATTTTTCAAAACATAGACAAAGTTTCTTAGAATTCCCCTTTGATTCTCACAACTTTGATATTAAATCTCATTTATAATCATATAAAATAGTTGAAAATTGTTCAAAATCACTTACCCAATGATTGTAGATCAAAATCTCCCCTCCAAATCGCCTTCTACCGAGTCTAGGGTTCAAAATATGAAAGAATGAGCTAAAATCCCGAAATTCCAACTTTTAACCCAGCTGCAGATGTCACATTTGCGACCAAAAGTTCGCAATTGCGGATGTTCGCATTTGCAACCGAAAGTTCGCAATTGCAGACTTCGCAATTGCGACCAAAAGTTTGCAATAGCAGTCTTCGCAATTGCAACAAAAAGTTCACAATTACAAAGTACCAGCAATCCCAAACTTCACTGAAACGATCCGAAACCACACCGAAACTTATCCGGAACTTCTCGGAAATAAACCATATATGAATTTCAATCATACAACATGCTACGGACCTGTTCGCGTACTCAAAACACTAAAAAGAGGTCGTCTTGACCCGATATTGACCATGGTCAAACTTTAAATTTTTTAACTTAACTAGTCTCTCAACAAATGATCCAAAATACACCCAAGCCCCTCGGGACTCAGTCAAATCATACCAACAAGTCCCAAAACATAACACGAACCTACTCGAGGCCTCAAATCCCGAAACATAACATCAAAACCACAAATCGCACCTCAATTCAAGCTTAATGAACTATGAATTTTTAACTTCTACAACTCACGCCGAATCATATCAAATCAACCCGAAATAAAGTCAAATTTTGCATGCAAGTCCCAAATGACACAACGGAGCTATTCTAACTCCCGGTATTGTCATCCGAACCCGATATCAATAAAGTCAACTCCCGATCAAACCTCTCAACCTTCCAAACCTTCAACTTTCTAACTTTCGCTAAAATGCATCAAATTAACCTACGGACCTCAAAATCCAAATCCGGACATGAATCATCTTTTCAAATCAATCCCGAATCATCCGAAAACTAAACCCGGCCATACACGCAAGCCTTAAGCCACCGAACAGGACACATATCCTCAAAATGACCGGTCGGATCGTTACAATACGAGCATCAAATAAGAAGTCATATAGATCTCTCAGACTTTAAAGTGAACATGATCTACAATATCTACTTAAGAGATGTATGGAAAATACTAGAACATACCATGACTAATTTGAGAGGATTGCAAATGATGGGGGCTGGCCAATGAGATACAGTATCCCTCCCCTTCCGCATCATTTATTCAACATAAAAAAGGCAGAGTTTATTATCAGTTTCCATAAGTAAAAAATGCGAATACAGTAACATCACAAAGCCATGACTTACTAACTATTGATCCATTCATAGCTTACATTCCTCTTCTTGCATCATCATGATCATCAAAGTTCACAAATCCAAAAGCTGTTGAAGCTCCGGTCTCATCTTTTAGAATGACCGAGATAATAATTTTCCCAAACTTAGACAACATTTCTCTAAGATGGTCTTCTGAGATATCTGGGTCCAAGTTCTTGAAGTACAAATTTGTATTTTTAGCATAAGGACTGGACAAAACATGTTCTTTCTGACAAACACACCAACATACCTATGCCACCAATGTCGTAAGATATTCAAAATGAAAAGTAACATTTCCACTGATGATAAGACGATAGAATTACTAAAAATTAACTTGATACCAAAGGAAAGAAATCACTGATGATAATCCAGCAATCTTTGGTCTTGTTGTGCTTCAAAACATCCTCAAACGCATGAATTTACCAATATGATATCCTAATTTCCTCCTACTGCACAAAATATCACTCCAGTTATGTTACACAGAAGTAGGCACCATTAATAATCACATTAGATAAGGTTCTGCAAAGGAATTAAACAAGAATCTATTTATATACACATCTGCATATATTCTTTTGATTATCTTTCTTTATTCAGTTGTTCACAATAAAACCTTTATCAGTGTGCAGGCTGAAGTAAGGATCAATGTTTCGGCAATGTTAACACTCAACAGCATCATTTCCCAACAATTATAAATTATATATATTTCCTCTATCACGAATCCTAAATTGAACAAAATACCAATTTATAACGGTGAAAACCTTAGGAATCAACTGAGTTGAAATCAAAGTAAATTGAACTTCAATTAAGCACATTACACGCTCAGAGAGAGAGAGAACCAATTGGAGAGGGAGGACATCAAGGCGGCGGTAGTAGAGAGTGTAACGACCCGAACAGTTGTTTTGCTTTTTAGATCCATGTTCCCCTAATTAAGACTCCTAGTATGTTCCTTTACTATTTTATGACTTGCGGGGATGGTTGGTTCGGGTTTGGAAGGGTTCGGGTTGAAATCGGGACACTTAGTTCCTTAATAGTGGCCCATAATGGCCAAGTTTGACTTGAGTAAACGTTTTGATTAAATGACCTCGGAACCGGAATTTGACGATCCCAATAGGTTTGTATGATTATTTTGAACTTGAGCGTGTGTTCGGATCGGGTTTCGTATGACCCGGGAGCGTTTCGGCGCTTAATGTTGAAAGTTGGCACATTGAAGGTTTTCAAGTTCTTTAAGTTTGGTTTGGAATAGACTTTGGTGTTATCGAGGTCTTTTTGGGATTTCGAGTTTGGGAATAGTTCTGTATGGTAATTTATGACTTGTAAGTAAAATTTGGCGTCATTCCGAGTTGATTTGGTAGGAATCGGACGCGCGGAAGTGTTTCTAGAAGTTCTTGAGTTTCATGATTGAATTCATGTATTTTGGCGTCCGATTCTTGATTCTAGATGTTATTTTGGTGTTTTGATCACGCGAGCGAGTTCGTATGAAGTTTTTAGACTTGGGTGGATATTTGGCATGGAGCCCCGGGGGCTCGGGTGAGTTTCAAGCGCGTTCGGAGTCTTGGAGGAACTTCAGTTTTGCTGGTTTCTGGTATGGTGCTGCATGTCTCGCAAATGCGAGGTTTCGTTCACATTTGCGAACCTCGCATTTGCGATGAGGGATTCACATTTGCGAGATTGGGGAAAACACTGAGGGCTTCACATTTGTGAACATTTCTGCCGCTTTTGCGAGCTGCCCATCTTCGCATTTGCGAAGTTTTTGGTCGTAATTGCGACCTTGACAGAGATGGCCAGTCTTTGCATTCGTGATACTTTTGTTGCATTTGCGAATAAGATGTCGCAAATGCAACATCTGCGACTAGTGCAAGGTCTTTTTATTACGGGACTTAACTTCATTTCCCTCATTTTCTACTTGGTCTTAGGCGATTTTGAGAGCATTTTGTGAGAAAATTTTATCAACATCAAGAGGTAAGCAATCCCTATCAATTCTTTAGCTAAACACGTGAATTATAGGTAGATTAAACATGGAAAATGATGAAATTAGTGGGATTTTGTGAAGAAACTAGGGTTTAGGTAAAATTGGGATTTGATCTTGGTGGTGAAAATTGGAATAAATTATATATTTGAGTTCGGGAGGTCATGGGTAACTTTTATATTCAAAAATTTGCGGAATCCGGGCACGTGAGCTTGTGGGTAAATTTTAGGAATCTTCCAAATTGGGTTGGATAATTACTCTAATAGCTATATGACCTTTTGAGTATATATTGATTAATTTATATAATATTTGGCTAGTTTCGGATTGTTCAGCATCGACTTGAGGCTTTTAGAGTGATTTGAGGACCAGAAAGTGAACTTTGGAATGAGGTAAGTTTCTTGCCTAATCTTGTAAGAGGGAATTTACCCCATAGGTGTTTTAAATTACTATTTGCTACTAATTGTGGGTGCTACGTACGCACGAAGTGACGAGAGTCCATGCGCAGCTACAAATTATGCTTATGTCCGAGTAGTTTTAGGACTCTATCATGTAATACTTATATTAATTGCACTCTACTTGTTAATTTAAGTGCTTAAATTATATTGAAACTTGATAAAGGATTCGTAAAGACCGGATTTTATTTACTTTGAGTTTTGGGGGGTTACTTGACCGTTGGTAGAAATTGTGCCTCCTTGTGTATTTGTCTTGTAGTAGCCGTTAAATCAGAGTTTGTAGAGTATTCTCTCTTCTTGTGGAGCGGGCTAAATGCCTCGGCAGTATAATAGATGCATCTATGGTGCGCACTGATCGACCCTCGGTAGTGTACACATTATTTTGAATCGGGCCGTACGACCTCGGCATAAATCATGCGTGATAATGCTCGGAGTCCGATTACGCTTGATATTACTTACATGACAAGACTTTATAATTCTCTTGATGGCTCGTATTGGTTAAAGTTAGTATGTGTTAATTGGAGATCTTAAATTGATATCTAGTTAAAGAAATATTCATTTACCATTCATTATTGCGTTATTACTATTGATGTATTCCATGCCTATTTAGAATTTCTGTACCTTATTTATTGGCTCATAGTAAGTGTCGATGTCAACCCCTCTTCACTACTTTTTCGAGGTTATACTAGATACTTACTGGGTACATATTGTTTATGTACTCACGCTACACTTCTGCACTAACTGTGCAAGATCTGAGGCAGGTGCATCTGGCAGTCATTCAGGCGCATACCCCCATTACCCCCGAGGCATAGTGGTGAGCTACTCTCTGTGCCCGTTCTGCAGCGCCCACAGTCTCTCATTTGTATTTATTTTCTGTCTATCTTATTCCAGACAGTGATATAGGAGGTTTTGTATATTCTACTAGTTGCTCATACACTTGTGACACCAGATTTTGGGAATATATTCTAGTAGACACTTTATGATTTTGAGTGTTAAATTCACTATATTTACTCTTTCGTTAGTTTATGCTTTACTTTTCTATAAATTTCTACTAATCATTCTCTTAATAAATAAAATCAAATACTTTCAAATTAATAAAAAGAATAAATACATGACTAGTTCAACGTTGGCTTGCCTAGCGGCGACGTTGGGCGCCATCATGGCCTACAGGGGAAATTGGGTTGTGACGGCTTGGTATTAGAGCATAGGTTCAAGTAGATCTCACAAGTCATAAGCAGGCCTAATAGAGTCTTGCGGATCGGTGCGGAGACATCCGTTCTTATTTTCGATAGGCTATAGGGTGTTAGGAAACTTCTCTTTCTTCATCTCATATCGTGCAGTTGATGTTGTGCTAAGTATCTTTCTATTATTATCTCATATATGGTAAGAACGCGTGCAGCAAATGTACCTGACCGTGGAGGAGCAGCTCCCCCTATTTATGGAGCCCGAGGGAGGGCTCCAACTCCTGCCAAAGAATGAGGGCATCCTAGAATTGCTCCAATTGTGCCACCGGTGGATCTAGTGGAGGATCATGTTATTGAGGAGCAAGGCGAGGTACCTGCAGTTGCGCCGGCCCCAGCGGATTTCATGTCCGCACCAGGATTCCAGGAGGTCATGGGTCGTATGTTGCTGTTCATGGACTCTATGATGTAGGCTGGTTTATTTCCAGCGGACCCAGCCACATCTCAGATAGGAGGGGGAGCACAGACCCCTACCGCTCGGGCTCTAGGGCATGTTACTGCCGTATATCAGACCCCGGGTGCACTACCCGTGGGCGGGGCTCATCTAGTTACAACGGCTATACCAGAGCCCAAACCAGCCGCGATTGGCGAGCCGTAGAAGCTATTGGATAGATGGACCAGGCTACATCCTCCTACCTTTGGCGGTGAGCGATATGAGGACCCCCAGGACTTTATTGATCGTTGCAGGGATAGACTGCACAACATGAGAGTATTGGAGTCCCATGGAGTGGACTTTACCACCTTTCAGCTGGAGGGCAGGGCCCGTAGATGGTGGCAGTCCTATCATCTCAGCATACCAGTAGGTTCTCCTCCCTTGACTTGGGACCAGTTCACACATCTCTTTATGGAGAGATATATACCACCCTCTTAGAGGGAAGAGTTACGGGGTCATTTTGAGCGACTCCAGTAGGGTCAGATGTCTATGACTGACTATGGGCGAGATTTTTTGAGTTGTCTCGCCATGCACTTATGATACTCCCCACTGATGTAGAGAGAGTGTGGAGGTTTATTACGGGCTTGCACTATGGTATCCAGGTCACTATGGCCCGAAAGATTGAGATAGGGACTCCTGACGAGCAGGTTGTGGAGATAGCTCGGAGGATCGAGTGTATTCGTCAATAGGGACGAGAGCAGACGTCGAGGGACAAGCGGTCTCGATATTCAGGAAGGTTTAGTGGTGCTCCGTCTGGGGGTAGAGGTCAGTTTGTGAGGGGCTAGTCTAGCAGGCCCGCGTATCTAGCATCGCCGCCTTCTCGAGTGCTCCAATGCGGCCCTATTTCAGCGCCATTCCAGCGAGCTCCTACTATCCACCGGCTATCAGGGTTCTTCCAGTGGGTGTTCAGGTTCGCAGGGTCAGACTCAGGGTCGATCAACTTCCGCACCAAGAGGTTGCTTTGATTGCGGGGATCTTAGTTATGTGAGGAGATTCTGCCCCAGGCTTCTGGGCAAGGCAATATAGTATGGTCATCAGCCTATGATTTTCGCACCAGCTGCCGCACCAGCCGTCCGGCCGCCCAAAGGCAGAGGGTAGGTGGTTAAGGGCCGCCCTAGAGGTGGAGGCCAGTTAGGTGGCGTGCACCAGCTAGGTTCTATGCCTTTCTAGTTAGACCAGATGCAATAGCCTCAGATGCCGTGATCAGATGTATTATTTCTGTCTGCAGTATGGATGCTTCGGTACTATTTGATCCAGGGTCTACGTATTCATATGTTTCATCTCTATTTGCTCATTTTTTGGGTGTTTATCGCGAGTCCCTAGGTACTTCAGTATATGTGTCCACGCCAAGCGGCAATTCTGTTGTTGTGGATCGGATTTACTGGTCCTGTATCGTGACTTTCTGTGGTTATAAGACTAGAGCGGATATTGTTTTGCTTGACATGACCGACTTTCAGGTCATCCTGGGCATGGACTGTACCATGCCGTCCTTGATTGACATGCCAAGAGTATTACCTTGACGAACTAGAGTTGCCTAAATTGGAGTGGAAGGGTTCATCTATCAATGCATCTAGTTGGGTTATCTCTTTCCTGAAGGCTCGACACATGGTCGAGAAGGGTTGTTTGGCTTATCTAGCTTATGTTCGGGATACTGGTGCAGAGACTCTGACGATTGATTCAGTGCCTGTGGTACGGGAGTTCAATAATATAATTCTTTCTAACTTATCAGGCATGCCACTAGATCGTGATATCGATTTTTGTATTGATTTGGCTCCAAGTACCCAGCCTATCTCTATTACACCATACCTCATGGCTCCAAAAGAGTTGAAGGAGTTGAAAGAACAGCTTGAGGAGTTTCTAGCAAAGGGGTTCGTCAGGTCAAGTATGTCGCCTTGGGTTGAACCGGTGTTGTTCGTGAAAAAGAAGGATGGGACTATGCGGATGTGCATTGATCACCGCCAGTTAAACAAAGTAACCATTAAGAACAAGTACCAGTTTCCGCATATTGATGATTTGTTTGACCAGTTGCAGGGTGCCAGGGTGTTCTCTAGGAAACTTCTCTTTCTTCATCTCATATCGTGCAGTTGATGTTGTGCTAAGTATCTTTCTATTATTATCTCATATATGGTAAGAACGCGTGCGGCAGATATACCTGACCGTGGAGGAGCAGCTCCCCCTATCGTTGGAGGCCGAGGCAGAGGCCGAGACAGAGGGCGAGGGAGGGCTCCAACTCCTGCCAAAGAATGAGGACGTCATAGAATTGCTCCAATTGTGCCACCGGTGGATCTAGTGGAGGATCATGTTATTGAGGAGCAAGGCAAGGTACCTGCAGTTGCGCCGGCCCCAGCGGATTTCATGTCCGCACCAGGATTCCAGGAGGTCATGGGTCGTATGTTGCTGTTCATGGACTCTATGACGTAGGCTGGTTTATTTCCAGCGGACCCAGTCACATCTCAGGTGGGAGGGGGAGCACAGACCCCTACCGCTCGGGCTCTAGGGCATGTTACTGCCGTATATCAGACCCCGGGTGCACTACCCGTGGGCGGGGCTCATCTAGTTACAACGGCTATACCAGAGCCCAAACCAGCCGCGACTAGCAAGCCGTAGAAGCTATTGGATAGATGGACCAGGCTATATCCTCCTACCTTTAGCGGTGAGCGACATGAGGACCCCCATGACTTTATTGATCGTTGCAGGGACAGACTGCACAACATGAGAGTATTGGAGTCCCATGGAGTGGACTTTACCACCTTTCAGCTGGAGGGCAGGGCCCGTAGATGGTGGCAGTCCTATCATCTCAGCATACCAGTAGGTTCTCCTCCCTTGACTTGGGACCAGTTCACACATCTCTTTATCGAGAGATATATACCACCCTCTTAGAGGGAAGAGTTACGGGGTCATTTCGAGCGGCTCCAGTAGGGTCAGATGTCTATGACTAACTATGAGCGAGATTCTCTGAGTTGTCTCGCCATGCACTTATGATACTCCCCACTGATGTAGAGAGAGTGCGGAGGTTTATTACGGGCTTGCACTATGGTATCCAGGTTACTATGGCCCGAAAGATTGAGATAGGGACTCCTGACGAGCAGGTTGTGGAGATAGCTCGGAGGATCGAGTGTATTCGTCAGTAGGGACGAGAGCAGACATCGAGGGACAAGCGGTCTCGATATTCAGGAAGGTTTAGTGGTGCTCCATCTGGGGGCAGAGGGCAGTTTGTGAGGGGCTAGTCTAGCAGGCCCGCGTATCTAGCATCGCCGCCTTCTCGGGTGCTCCAATGCGGCCCTATTTCAGCGCCATTCCAGAGAGCTCCTACTATCCACCGGCTATTCAGGGTTCTTCCAGTGGGTGTTCAGGTTCGCAGGGTCAGACTCAGGGTCGGTCATCTTCCGCACCAAGAGGTTGCTTTGAGTGCGAGGATCTTAGTCATGTGAGGAGATTCTGCCCGAGGCTTCTAGGCAAGGCAATATAGTATGGTCATCAGCCTATGATTTTTGCACCAACTGCCGCACCAGTCGTCCGGCCGCCCAAAGGCAGAGGGCAGGTGGTTAAGGGCCGCCTTAGAGGTGGAGGCCAGTTAGGTGGCGTGCACCAGCTAGGTTTTATGCCTTTCTAGTCATATCAGATGCAATAGCCTCAAATGTCGTGATCAGATGTATTATTTCTGTCTGCGGTATGGATGCTTCGGTACTATTTGATCCAGGGTCTACGTATTCATATGTTTCATCTCTATTTGCTCATTTTTCGGGTGTTTCTCGCGAGTCCCTAGGTACTTCAGTATATGTGTCCACGCCAAGCGGCAATTCTGTTGTTGTGGATCGGATTTACCGGTCCTGTATCGTGACTTTCTGTGGTTATAAGACTAAAGCGGATATTTTTTTGCTCGACATGACCGACTTTCATGTCATCCTGGGCATGGACTGTACCATGCCGTCCTTGATTGACATGCCAAGAGTGTTACCTTGACGAACTAGAGTTGCCTAAATTGGAGTGGAAGGGTTCATCTATCAATGCATCTAGTTGGGTTATCTCTTTCCTGAAGGCTCGACACATGGTCGAGAAGGGTTTTTTGGCTTATCTAGCTTATGTTCGGGATACTGCTGCAGAGACTCCGACGATTGATTCAGTGCCTGTGGTGCGGAAGTTCAATAATATAATTCTTTCTAACTTACCAGGCATGCCACTAGATCGTGATATCGATTTTTGTATTGATTTGGCTCCAGGTACCCAGCCTATCTCTATTACACCATACCTCATAGCTCCAAAAGAGTTGAAGGAGTTGAAAGAACAGCTTGAGGAGTTTCTAGCAAAGGGGTTCGTCAGGTCGAGTATGTCTCCTTGGGGTGAACCGGTGTTGTTCGTAAAAAAAAAGGATGGGACTATGCGGATGTGCATTGATCACCGCCAGTTGAACAAAGTAACCATTAAGAACAAGTACCCGTTTCCGCATATTGATGATTTGTTTGACTAGTTGCAGGGTGCCAGGGTGTTCTCTAAGATCGACTTGAGATCGGGGTATCATCAGTTGGAGATTCATGCTTCGGATGTTCCGAAGATAGCTTTCCGGACTAGATATGGGCACTATGAGTTTCTACCGATGTCCTTCGGCTTGACCAACGCCCCGGCGACATTTATGGATTTGATGAACCGGGTGTTCAGGCCATATATTGACTCATTTGTCATTGTCTTCATTAATGACATATTGATCTACTCGCGTAGCATGGAGGAGCATGAGCAGCATTTGAGAGTTGTGCTTCAGACCTTGCGGGAACAGAAGCTATATGCTAAGTTCTCCATGTACGAGTTTTGGTTAGATTTTGTGGCATTCTTGGGGCATGTTGTATCAGGTGAGGGTATTACGGTAGACCCCAGGAAGATCGAGGCAGTCCAGAGTTCTCCCTACCACAATGACCTAGATCAGGAGTTTCTTGGGGTTAGTAGATTATTATCACCGGTTTGTGGAGAGCTTCTCATCTATTGTATCACCTTTTACTAGATTGAACTAGAAGGGTGCTCCGTTTCGATGGTCCGATGATTGCGAGGTGAGCTTTCAAAAGCTCAAGACCGCATTGACTACAACACCGGTGTTAGTGTTGCCTTCCGGTTCAGGTATGTATACTGTGTATTATGACGCTTCACATGTTGGCTTGGGTTGTGTATTGATGCAGGAGGAGCGAGTTATTGTATATGCTTTACGTCAGTTGAAGCCCCACGAGAAGAACTACCCCGTACATGACTTAGAGTTGGCCGCGATAGTTCATACTCTCAAGATCTGGAGGCATTATCTTTATGGGGTGTCCTATGAGGTTTACACCGATCATCGCAGCTAGCAGCATTTGTTCAAGCAGAGGGATCTCGATTTGAGGCAGCGCAGGTGGCTTAAGTTACTAAAGGACTATGATATTACCATCCTTTATCATCTGGGCAAGGCGTATGTGGTTGCGGATGCCTTGACCATAAAGGCCGAGAGTATGGTAGTTTGGCCTTCATTTCAGCAGAGAAGAGACCATTGGCTTTGGATATTCAGTTCTTGGCTAACAGACTTGTGAGGTTGGCTATTTCAGAGCCTAGTCGAGTTCTTGCATGCACCGTTGCCCAGTCTTCATTATTTGAGCGGATCAAGGCTCGTCAGTACGACGACCTACACTTTGCTGGTTCTTAGGGAGACGGTACTATAGGGTGGTGCCAAGGAGGTTACTATCAGTAAGGATGGTGTTCTGCGACTCTATGGTTGTCTATGTGTTCCTAATGTTTATGGATTGAGGGATAAGATTCTAGAGGAGGCACACAATTCTCGGTATTCTATTCATCCAGGTGCTACGAAGATGTATCGCGACCTGAGACAACATTATTGGTGGTGGCAGATGAAGAAGAACATATTTGAGTATGTCGCGAGATGCCTAAATTGCCACCATATTAAGTATGAGCACCAGAGGCCAGGTGGCCTACTTTAGCAGATGGTTATACCTGAGTGGAAAAGGGAGCACATCACTATGGACTTTGTAGTTGGGTTGACGCGAACGCTGAGGAAGTTTGATGTCGTTTATGTCATTGTCGACAGGTTGACCAAGTCGGCATACTTTATTCCGGTTGTGACTACGTACACGTTAGAGGATTGGCCCAGATTTACATTCAGTATATTGTTCGGTTGCATGGTGTGCCTGTTTCCATCATCTCATATAGGGGCCCCCAGTTCACTTCACACTTTTAGAGAGCAGTACATAATGAGTTGGGCACCCGAGTAAAGCTTAGCATAACCTTTCATCCGTAGACCGATGGGCAGTCAGAGCGGACAGTTCAGATCCTGGAGGATATGCTCAGAGCATGTGTGATTGACTTCGGAGGGTAGTGGGATCGATTCTAGCCTTTGGCCGAATTTTCTTATAACAATAGTTATCAGTCCAACATTGAGACGGCTCCATTTGAGGCTTTGTATTGTCGACGATGTCGTTCTCCCATCGGATGGTTTGAGCCCGGTGAGGCTAGGTTATATGTCACTGATTTACTAAAGGATGTCTTAGAGAAGGTGAAGTTGATTCAGGAGCGACTTCGCACAGCACAATCCAGACAGAAGAGTTACGCGGATCAGAAGGCACGTGATTTATCATTTATGGTGGACGTTAAGGTTCTCTTGAAAGTCTCTCCGATAAAGGGAATCATAAGGTTCGGGAAGAAGGCAAAGTTAAGCCCAAGGTTTATAGGTCCATTCGAGGTGTTGAGGCGAGTTGGGGAGGTTGCTTATGAGCTTGCTTTGCCTCCCAGTCTATCCGGAGTTCATCCAATTTTCCACGTGTCTATGCTCCGGAAGTATATTGTCGACATGTCGCATGTGTTAGACTACAACACGGTTCATCTAGATGAGAGCTTGTGTTATGAGGAGGAGCCAGTTGCCATTGTTGACAGTCAGGTTCGCCAATTGAGGTCTAAGAAGATTTCTGCGGTAAAGGTCCAGTGGAGGGGTCAACCAGTCAAGCAGGAAACTTGGTAGATCAAGGGGGATATGCGGAGTAGAGATCCACACCTATTCAGCACTCCAGGTATGATTCTAGACCCGTTCGAGGATGAATGTTTGTTTAAGAGGTGGAGAATGTAACGAACCGACCGGTCGTTTTACTTTTTAGATTCTCGTTCCCCTAAGTAAGACTCCCTGTATGTTCCTTTACTGTTTTATGACTTGCGGGGATGGTTGGTTCGGATTTGGAAGGGTTCGGGTTGAAATAGAAACACTTAGTTCCTTAATAGTGACCCATAATGGCCAAGTTTGACTTGAGTTCGGGATTCGACGGTCCCAATAGGTTTGTATGATATTTTGGACTTGGGCATGTGTTCATATCGGGTTTTGGATGACCCGGTAGCGTTTCAGCGCTTAATGTTGAAAGTTGGCGTATTGAAGGTTTTCAAGTTCTTTAAGTTTGGTTTGTAGTAAGCTTTGGTGTTATCGAGGTCCGTCTGGGATTCCGAGCCTGGGAATAGTTCTGTATGGTGGTTTATGACTTGTACGCAAAATTTGGCGTCATTCCAAGTTGATCTGGTGGGAATCGGACGCGCGGAAGTGTTTCTAGAAGTTCTTGAGTTTCATGATTGAATTCATGTGTTTTGGCGTCCGATTCATGATTCTAGATATTATTTTGGTATTTTGATCATGCGGGCGAGTTCGTATGAAGTTTTTAGACTTGAATGGATATTTGGTGTGGAACCCCGGGGGCTCGAATGAGTTTCAAGCGCGTTCAGAGTGTGGGGAGAACTTCAGTTTTGCTAGTTCTGGTCTGGTGCTGCAGGTCTCGCAAATGCGAGGTTTCGTTCGCATTTACGAGGAGAGATTCGCATTTGCGAGATTGGGAAAAACACTAAGGGTTTTGCATTTGCGAACATTTCTGCCGCTTTTGCGAGCTGTCGCATTTACGAAGTTTTTGGTCGCAATTGCGACCTTAACAGAGATGGCCAATCTTCGCATTTGCGATGCTTTTGTCACATTTGCGAACAAGATGTCGCATTGCGACTGGTGCAACGGCTTTTTATTACGGGACTTAGCTTCATTTTCCTCATTTTTCACTTGGTCTTAGGCGATTTTGAGAGCATTTTGTGGGGGAATTTCATCAACATCAAGATGTAAGCAATCCCTATCAATTCTTTAGCTAAACACGCGAATTATCGGTAGATTAAACATGGAAAATTATGAAATTAGTGGAATTTTGTGAAGAAACTAGGGTTTGGGTAAAATTGGGATTTGATCATGGTTTTTGTAGTGGAAATTGAAATAAATTATATATTTGAGTTCGGGAGGTCATGGGTAACTTTTATATTCGAAAATTTCTGCAATTCGGGCACGTGGGCCTGGGTTGAATTTTAGGAATCTTTCAAATTATGTTGGATAATTACTCTAATAGCTAAATTATGAACTTTTGAGTATATATTGATTAATTTTTATAATATTTGGCTAGTTTCGGATTGGTCGGCACTGACTTGAGGCTTTTAGAGTGATTTGGGGACTGTATGCAGCTACAAATCATGCTTATGTCCGAGTAGTTTTAGGACTCTATCATGTAATACTTGTATTAATTGCACTCTACTTGTTAATTTAAGTGTTTAAATTATA
This sequence comes from Nicotiana tabacum, assembly GCF_000715075.1. NCBI lineage: Eukaryota > Viridiplantae > Streptophyta > Magnoliopsida > Solanales > Solanaceae > Nicotiana > Nicotiana tabacum. The sequence continues at coordinate 67,559,151 of NC_134098.1, forward strand.
TTGACACTTGATAAAGGATTCGTAAAGACCGAATTTCATTTACTTTGAGTTTTGGCGGGTTACTTGACCGTTGGTAGAAATTGTGCCTCCTTGTGTATTTGTCTTGTAGTAGCCGTTAAATCGGAGTTCGTAGAGTATTCTCTCTTCTTGTGGAGCGGGCTAAACGCCTTGGTAGTATAATAGATGCATTTATGGTTCACGTCGATCGACCCTCGGCAGTGTACACATTTTTCTGGATCGGGCCCGTACGACCTCAGCATAAATCGTACGTGATAATGCTCGGAGTCCGATTACGCTTGATATTACTTACATGACTTGAGACTTTATAATTTACTTGATGGCTCGTATTGGTTAAAGTTAGTATGTGTTATATGGAGATATTAAATTGACATCTAGTTAAAGAATCATTTATTTAGTATTCATTATTGCGTTAATACTATTGATGTATTACATGCCTATTTAGAATTTCTGCACCTTATTTATTGGCTCATAGTAAGTGTCGATGTCACCCCCTCGTGTGATGACCCAAAATGTCATCTTTAAATTTAATAAGTAATTATGTATTCTAAGACCTCGAAAAGCACCATTTATCATTCCTCGACTTGTGTGCGCATTCCCTAAAATTTTCCGAAAAGTTTTCATGTGAAAAATGGATTAAAATGTGAGATAGAGCTTTAAAACTCAACTGAGTAGACTTTGGTCAACATTTTTAGTAAACGGACCCGGATCAGTATTTTAACAGTTCCGGTAGCTCCGTATCATGATTTGGGACTTGGGCGTATGCCCAGAATTTAATTTGGAGGTTCCTAGCTCAAGTTATGACCATTCAACGGAACTAGCAATTTAAAGGCTAAAGACTTCCAAGTTTGACCACGGGGTTGACTTTTTGATATCGGAGCCGGAATCAGATTTTGGAAATTTGAATAGCTCTGTTATGTCATTTAGGACTTGTGTGCCAAATTTAAAGTCATTCCGGATTCATTTAATATGTTTTGGTACGAGATTTACAAATGGAAAAGTTTAAAACTCAAAGTTCGAATCGGGGTGTGAATTGTAATTTCAGCGTTGTTTGACGTGATTTTTGACCCCGAGTAAGTCTGTATTATGTTACGGGACTTGTTAGTATATTCAGACGGGGTCCCAAGTACCCCGAGTGTGACTCGAATCGAAATCGGAACAAGAATTGGACTTAAGCAAAATCTGAAATTTTGCCTTCTGTTGTAATCACACCTGCGGATTTTTGACCGCAGGTGCGATCTCGCAAAAATGAGCCTTCCATCGCAGAAGTGGCCTGGGCAGGCTGGGCAAAGGTCCGCATATGCGAAAACTTTCACGCACCCGCACATCCGCAGAAGCGGAAGGCAGCGCAGGTGCGCATTTTTCCTCCGCAGGTGCGAGGCCTCGCCTGGCAGCCCCATTTCGCAGATGCGAGCTCGTATGTGCGAGTCCAGGCACCGCAGGTGCAGAAATGCCCGGGCAATGTATATATCGAAGAGTCCGATATTTTTACTCAGTTTGGTCATTTTGAGCTTGGTTAAGGCGAATGTTTGGGCGATTTTTACGGGAAACATTGGGGTAAGTGTTCCTTATCCTATATTGATTATATTTCATGATTCCATACTCGTTTATATCATGAATCCGTGAATTTATGGAAGAAAAATCAGATTTTTCTAAAATCTTCCAAAAACAAAAAAATTTAGATTTGAAGGTCCATTTGACATCAGAATTGGATAATTTTTGTATGGTTGAGCTCGTAGCGGAACGAGCGTTCGGATTTCATGAGTTTTTTCTGGGATTTGAGATGTGGGTCCCACTATCGAATATTTTAATAAATTTTAGATTTTTATCCGGAAAATTTATAAATTCATATTGAATTAATTCCTATGATTGGTATTGAATATATCGAATTATTTGTGAATAGATTTGAAACTTTTGGAGACAAATTTAAAAGAAAAAGTTATGGTTGAGTAATTTATTGGAATTTGCAAAACGAGGTAAGTGTCGTGGTTAACCTTGACTTGAGGTAATAGAACCCTTAAATTATTTGTTATGTAAATTGCCTGTGAACGACGTATAGGCGAGGTGACGAGTGTCTATACGTCATCAAATTAATTGTTTGCCTGCTTACTTGAAAAATCATAAATTATTTTAAATCATGAATTAATTATTATAATAATTGTTTCTCTCCTATTCTTTGCCAAATATTAATTCTTGAATTCCTGCATTAATTGTTACATGCTATTTGAATTATGTATTTTAATTGTTATTTGACATTTAGCATATTAAATATTAAACTGTCTATTTTCTCCTTGATTTTCATAATAATTTGTTATTTGTCATTGTTTGTTTCATAATTAAATCATAATTATTGTATGCTTGTTGTCTTATAATTTTATATTAATTGTTGCATTTATTGGAAAAATTTCTTCTATAAGAATTGGTAAATGAATATGTTGGAGGAGCGGGTTGCACACCACAACAGACTTATTAAAATGTCCATATTGGAGGATCGGGTTGCACGCCACAACAGACTTATTAAAAGTCAATATTGGGGGATCGGATTGCACGCCGCAACAGACTTATTAAAAAGTCTATATATACTTGATTGAAATAAATAAATATATAACAGACTTATTAAAAGTCAATATTGGGGGATCGGGTTGCACGCCGCAACAGAACTGAATGTGAAAATATTGTGAGAGCGGGTTGCACGCTGAAACAGAATTGAATGTGAATATATTGTGAGAGCGGGTTGCACGCTGCAATAGAATTGATGGAAATGTCTATATATACTTGATTGAAATAAATATGTAACAGACTTATTAAAAGTCAATATTGGGGGATCGGATTGCATGCCGCAATAGAACCGAATGTGAATATATTGTGAGAGCGGGTTGCACACTGCAACGGAATTGAATGTGAATATATTATGAGAGCGGGTTGCACGCTGAAACAGAATTGATGGAAATGATAATTGGTTATAACTGCTGAGTTGGCTTCAATTATTATAAATGAGTTACCTGATTTATTTTGTTACTAATATTGCGTACATGTAATGTAAGTGACCCGCCTTAGCCTCGTCACTACTTCGTCGAGGTTAGGCTCAGCACTTACCAGTACATGGGGTCGGTTGTACTGATACTACACTCTGCACTTCTTGTGCAGATTTTGGAGTTGGTCCCAGCGGCGTACCATAGACTTGCTCGGATTTCAGCTACCAGAGGAGACTTGAGGTATAACTGCATGTCGTCCGCAGGTCTGAAGTCCCCGTCTATTTTACTTTAGCTGTGTGTTTATTTCCAGACAACTTTATTTTATTCAGATCTTTATTTGTATTTATTCTAGAAGCTCGTGCACTTGTGACATAAATTCTGGGATGGTATTTAGACACCATTATTTTTAAGGATTATTCACTACATTTCAGACTTTACTTCCGCATTTATTCTTTGTTATTAATAAATTTAAAAATTATTTTAAAAATGGATAATATTATTCTAACGTTGGCTTGCCTAGCAAGTGAAATGTTAGGCGCCATCACGGTTCGAAGGTGAGAATTTTGGGCCGTGATACCTCGTCTCTACTTCTTCGAGGTTAGACTAGATACGTACTGGGTACATGTTGTTTATGCACTCATGCTACACGTTTGTACTAACCGTGCAGGATCTGAGGCAGGTGCATCTGCTAGTCATTCAGGCGCGTACCCCCGTTACCCCTAGGAATAGTGATGAGCTGCTCTTTGTGCCCATTCTGCAGCGCCCGCAGTCTCTCTTTTGTATTTATTTTCTGTCTATCTTATTCCAGACAGTAGTATAAGAGGTTTTGTATATTCTACTAGTTGCTCATACACTTGTGACACCGAATTTTGGGAATATTCTAGTAGACACTTTATGATGTTTAGTATTAAATTCACTGTATTTACTCTTTCGTTAGTTTATGCTTTACTTTTCTATAAATTCGTACTAATTATTCTCTTAATAAATAAAATCAAATACTTTAAAATTATTAAAAAGAACAAATACATGACTAGTTCATCATTGGCTTGCCTAGCGGTGATATTGGGCACCATCACGATCTATAGGGAAAATTGAGTCGTGACAGAGAGCGTGTGCCATCCTCATTTTGCAATTTGGGGCTTAGGGTTCTTTGAATAGTGTGAAAGAAAAGAACTGAAAATTTAATGGAGAGTGTTGGCGCTTTTTTAATTTGGATATGTCCGCCAAATTTGTAATAGCCATTAACGACTGGATATCTTAATATTAATAAGCCGGATATTATTTTTTGTTATTGTAGAATTAAAAATTTTTGTTAACGACCGAAAATATTTTTGGTCTTTAAAAGTGTACTTATAACGATCGAATTTACGTCCCTTCGTTAAAAAATGGTCGCTAAAAGCCAAGTTTCTTGCAACTGGATAATGTATGGAGTAGAGTGTTGGTCAGTCAAGAGCTCTCATGTTTAGAAGTTGCAAGTAACAGAGATGAGAATGTTAAGATGGAAGTATGAATATACTAAGAGAGATAAGATTGGGAATAAAGATATTCGGGAAGGTAAAAGTGGCTCCCGTGGTGGACAAGAGTGTCTCAGTGAGAAGTTATGAGAGGTTGACCTTAGTAGGTTTGAGAAGGGGTAGAGGTAGGCTTAAAAAGTATTGGGGAGAGGTAATAAGGTAAGATATGGTACATCTTCAGTTTACCACAGACATGGCCCTTGATATAAAGGTATGAAAATTGAGAACTAGAGTAGAAGTCTAGTATGTAGTCGCGAGTGTATCTTTAGGATCGATAGTATTATCATATTTTCTTATACTTAGACTAGTATTTACCAGTTGTTTTGCTTGAGTTTCTTATCATCTTATTGTTGTTGGTATTGTGGCGTGTTACTATTTTTTTTTCATGGTTTATACATTATTGTTTTCTTTTCAACTAATGTTGTGACTATACTTCTCATAAGCTTAAGGTTTATCAAAAATAATCTTTCTATCTTCACAAGTTAGGGATAAAAACTGCATACATACTATCTCTTCTCAGACCTCCCTTATAAGAATTCACAGTATTTATTATTATTATTGTACTACTACTTTATATCTGGATACTGGAGAATGAAATGAAAAAAAAAGGGAAAAGGACAAAGCGGATATTATGTGTCAATTATATGACATAATTTGCTTAGACATGAAGTTTATTACTTAGTTTCTTGAATTTTTTGTTATTACAAGTAGTATTTTTTTATGTAAGAAAAGTGATGTTTTTCGTGTTGAATTCTTTGAGAACGTTTTCTACACGTTTTGTACACAAAACGTAATTTTGTGCAAGTTTTGTTTGTATCGGACGGGGAGAGGAAGAGAAAAAAGGCACGTAAAGACTAACAAGAAGCAAGATTGAGACACGTCATTTCATAATTTTGTATAGTTCATCTGCCAAAGTTGACGTGGCAATCATGCAAGTGTATATCACAAAGTCCATTTATGAGCTGTTCCAAAGTAGGACCCACGTATCCTAATAACGTGGAGAAAGACGAAAAGCCATTCTAAAATTCCCAAAATCTTTCTTCTGCTCCAATAATAATAAAAGGAATTTTTACGTTACTACATATTATTTGAAACTTTATTACTCTTCCCGTTCAAGTTTCAATTTAATTTCATCTTATATACAAATTTATCAATTATATACACTTTAAGAATTAAATGAGTATCTCTTTATATTAGTAATTAATTATTTCTTATCCTTATTCTCTCTCCCTCCTGCGCTCTCTCTCTCTCCGTCTCTTTCTCTCTCATGCGCTCTCTCTCTCTCTACGTCTCTCTCTATCTCTCAATCCCTAATTCCAGTAATGTAGAGCAAAGGAAAAGAGAGTACCAATTCTACCATTGACAGCCATTAAAAAGCTTTGAAGTTTTGAATTCGAATTTGGGTTTTCAAAAACCATTATTTGTTTGAATTGGGTGTTGTTGCAAACAATTGGGAATTCTCTCTACGTCTCTCTCTATCTCTCAATCCCTAATTCCAGTAATGTAGAGCAAAGGAAAAGAGAGCAGCAATTCCACCATTGACAGCCATTAAAAAGCTTTGAAGCTTTGAATTCGAATTTAGATTTTCAAAAACCATTATTTGTTTGGATCGGGTGTTGTTGCAAACAATTAGGAATATTGTTTGGAGTTTATATTTCAATTTTGAGGGTGTTTTGGTGAAGATTAGACTTGTTTTGGCTGAATTTCAGATTGAAACTCGACGACGACGAAGAAGAAGAAGAAGAAGAAGAAGAAGACATGACATATATTATACTTACGAAATTGTAGTAAAGTTGTAGTAAAATTATAGAAAAATTATATTATGTTGTTTATATATATTTTTTTATTTAAATATTGTATGAAAGTTGAACAATATTGTATAAAAATTGTATATAAGTTGTATGATATTGTAGTTGTATATAAGTTATATGATATTGTAGTTGTATATAATTGGGTAAAAATAATGTATGAAAGTTGTAGATAAGTTGTACAATATATAATTAGTTGTATAAAATTTATTTTTACTATGTATAAATCAGATACAAAATATACAAAAGACATATTGTATAAAATTTGTATAAAAGTTGTATTTAAGTGGTATGATATTGTAGTTGTATATAACTGGGTAAAAATAATATATGAAAGTTGTAGATAAGTTGTATAATATATAATTAGTTGTATGAAATTTATTTTTACTATGTATAAATCAAATACAAAATATACAAAAAATATATTGTATAAAATTTGTATAAAAATTGTATTTAAGTTGTATGATATTGTAGTTGTATATAACTGGGTAAAAATAATGTATGAAAGTTGTAGATAAATTGTATACTGAATACATTTTTACTTGACCCATCTTCCTTTAATGATTGACACATACTTGACCGAATACATTTCAGACACGCATATCTATTTTTTTTTTCACTTAGACCAATCTTTACAACATAAGAAACAAAATAAAAACATATTTTTCGCTTGAAGTGCAGAGGAACAAGTCCACCTTTTCCAGTTTGTCAGTGACATTTGTCGAACTTAGGAGGATGAAATGCTATGAGTTTCCTTTGCTTCAAATCCCGTGAATTTTTCACTCTGAATCCAATCCATTCTATTGTTTGGCTTAATTCAAAAATCAAAACTTTTATCCAACAAGCTCTCTTAGCCTACTCTAAAACTCTTATTGCTAAAATCAAGAAATTTCAAGCTGAATGAAAGAACCCACTTATCTCGTCTTTACTTGGTTGTTACTAAGTTTACCGATACACTAATTAATCAATGCTTGTCATGTGGTGCATTTCAGCTACTTGGTTCATCACCTACTGTAATGCCTCTACACCTCCAATACGGTCCAGAGGAACCAAATTCTAGTCAGGAATGGTTAGTCCGTTGGACTTTATCACATATTTGGCGACCACGGTCCAAACCAAAAACGCTTTAAAAAACAAAGCATAAAAAATCTCATTTTCCTTTCAACACCTCCAAATTCACTATTCCTGTTCTCCTAAAAACTTGCTCCTTTCTTCCAAATTTACAAACTGGGAAAACAATTCATGGCAAAGTGACAGGGTGGAGAAAAATAGCTTTCATGATTATTGTATATTAAGACGGAAGAAAATTAAGGAAAGAGAAGAGGAGGAGAAAAAAATGGTGTAACTAAATCCCTTGATTGAAAGCACAAAAAATGAATTTTGGAGCCTTTTAAGGTGAATTGTATATATTTTATAACTAAAATATATTTAGGTCGGGTAAATACCTAAATATAAATATTTTTCATAATAAGATTTTAAATAGTATATAGGAATGAAAAAAATTCCATAATAAAATAAGTAAGACAATTCATTTCATTGTTGTTTTTCAATTCTGTTTTTTGGGCCTTTTTGCCAACTAGGTAAGACGCGGTCACCTGGTACTTTTATTTTTGGGTTGGCATGAATTATTAAACCCCCAATATAGTCCTTATCCAATTATTTACAATTTGCTTAGATTTCATGTCTAAGCAAATTATGTCATATAAAATGAGATCTCTTCTTACTTTATTAGTTGTCAAACTGTTTGGTATGTTTCGGTTATATACCAAATTCAAGAATTTAACTGCCTTATAATTTGAACTTAAATGTTTTTTGCAATGCTTTATCTATTTAATTAATTTTCAAACTTTGCTAAAGACAGTTTATAGTTTTACATACCACACTTTAAATTAAAAATACCATGACTCACATAGGGACGGATATAGCCTTTCGATTATAAGTCGTATGAATTTATATATAAAAATTTATTAAATCTCACAAGTATTAGATTTGAACCCATAATTTTAACACGACAATGAGTTTAGTACTAAAATTTTTAAAAATTAAACTCATTAAATATAAATTTTGGATCCGCATTTCGACTTACGAGTTTGAAGAATAATAGTATTGTTATCTTAACGTACAGTCAAATAATATCTTGTATAAAAATATAATAAAAGTATAATCAGGCGTCAAAAGGGACGCTGGAAGAGAATGAAAAGTAGGAATTACGAAAAAGCGTAGATAACGAAACATGGTGTTGAAAAATTTAAAAAGTAAAAAACAAAATTTTGCCACATAGATACGATGTCGTGTAGGTGGAGTAATTCTTTTGTAGTTTCCAGGAAAAAAGGCAGCCAAAAATATCGTTGGTGTGACTTGTGAGAGAGAGAAAGAGAAAATGGAAGAAGAAACCTGAAAGGTTGTTCACCTGTGAATTTATTTCTTGGGTTTACAAATACAAACCCCCCCTCCTTTGAATTCTTTTACTCTCTCTCCATTTTCTCTGTATTATTGAATCTTTTTACGAAAAAACCGAAAATCAACTTCAAGTTCAAAGATTGTTGCCACCCCTAACACCCCAACAACAACAAAAAAAGCTTCACCTTTACAATACCAATTTAGTTCATAAAGCTTCACCTCTAATTTTCATATATTGATACACCAAAAATAAAAAAAACCCAAGAGGAACGAAAGAAATTGTAGAATTTGAAAAGGCTTTTTTTTTTTTGTCAATGGATAGTATTTGTTTAACGGGAGGGATTCAAGGTATGGCGGGGCCGATCGCCGTCGCCGGCACGGGAGCTTTAGACGTTCGTGCAACCCAATTTAGTACATCCGCCGTTGGCCGTTCGTCGGCGGCGTCCATGTCGGTTGAAAAGCCATCTTCTTCTCAGAGGAATAGAAATACATCATGGGGTTTTTCATTTAGGTACCCACTTAGATCTTTTTGGTCAGGTGGTAAAGGAAGGTACGATGCAATAGCTGTAGACGACGCCGTATTGATGGATGAAAAGGAGGAGAAAATTGAGGAGAAGAAAGATGAGGAGGAGGGGCAAAATGGGAATTGGGTTTTGAAGATTTTGCATGTTAGGTCTATGCGTAGTAAAGAAGAGGATGATGATGTAGGGGACAAGGGTGGTGGTGGTGGTGTTGAAGATGATGTTCAAGAAAACACTGAAGGGCAAAATGGTCAATGTGGTGGTGGAGATGAAGAGTGTGATGTGTGTTCGGTGGATGATGATGAAGAAAAATTCAAATTTGATAGAAATTCTTTTTCTAAGTTGCTAAAAAGGGTGTCATTAGCTGAAGCTAGATTGTATGCTCAGATGTCTTATTTGGGAAGTCTGGCTTATGCTATACCCCAAATTAAGGTAATTTCTTCTTAACTTTTTTGTTTATGTTGATTGTTCATTGTTTAATTTCTGAGGCTATTTGGAAAAATGAGGTCTTGTAAATGGAGAAATGGGTAGATAATAGATATATGATTAGATTAATGTATTGCATAAATTGATGGAATATTGAGTATGTAGATCTAACTTCTTCACTTGCTTCTGTGAAAGGGGTGTCAGAAAATTGCAGCTTTTAATGCTTAATTTTAGTGTTCTGAGGTTACAAAGGTCTCAAAAGGCGCGATCTTTAGCTTTAGAGGTGTTTTTTTATGTATTATTAACGTGATTTGGGTTTTAAGGAATCAAGATTTTTCCCTTCTTCTAGCTGAACCAATAAGTCTAGATTTGAAGAAATTGGAAAAGACAGCCATGTTTTCCAAGATAGTCTTTTCATAATATGCTTATACAAGCTTTAACCTTGTTCTGTGACTGTGTCAAGTGGATAACTTGATCTTTGGTTTATTTCTGTTTCTGTTTTAGAAGCAATGTCATCTGGAAGCCATGTTATGGGAGTTCATGTTTCTGTTTTTGTTGGTGCAGCCAGAAAATTTATTGAGGAATCACGGATTGCGGTTTGTCACTTCTTCATTGGAGAAGAAAGAACAGGCAGAACAGGCAGAACAGGCAATGAAAGCTGAGAAAGAGAAGGCAGCAGCTGAAGACCAGGAGAAGAAAGAGAATGAAGTTGTTCAAACTCAGGTAGAAGAAAAGAACTCTACAAATTCAGTAGAAGGGGATGGGAAGACCAGTGGGAACAGGATAAGTGCATCTACTGCTTACCATATAGCTGCCTCTGCCGCGTCTTATCTGCACTCTCATACAAAGAGCATTCTTCCTTTTAAATCTTCCAACACTACACCAAACAAAGATTCCTCTGAAAGAACCATCGGATGTGATGACAATGTAGTTGGAAGGAACAGGGAAGTTGTTTCTTTTATGGCGACCAGCGACTCAGTGACATCAGTAGTTGCTGCAAAGGAGGAAGTTAAGCAGGCTGTTGCAGATGACCTGAACTCGAATCATTCTTCACCCTGTGAGTGGTTCGTATGTGATGATGATGAGAGTTTGACAAGATTTTTTGTCATTCAGGTATGCATGCATCATAGCCCAATTTGATCTTCACCTTTTTCCCTCTCCATTTTGTTGCTGAATTTCATCTGTAACTTCTCTCAGGGATCAGAGTCATTGGCATCATGGCAAGCAAATCTACTCTTTGAACCTATTCAATTTGAGGTATTTAGGCACTCAAATAAGTGCTTGTGCAAAATTTAAACTATGTTCTGTTTTCTAGTCACTGTGTTATCGTGCTAGCATAACGCGCACAAGTACTTTCCTAATAATACCAGTGCATTGACGGAGAGTTGTGATTGCATCTTTCTTTTTTAGGGTCTGGATGTAATGGTTCACCGAGGTATTTATGAAGCTGCAAAGGGAATGTACGAACAGATGCTTCCGGAAGTACGTTCACACCTTAAATCTCATGGTAGTCGTGCCAAATTTCGTTTCACTGGGCACTCCCTTGGTGGAAGTTTATCATTGCTCCTCAATCTCATGCTGCACATAAGGGGAGAAGTTCCTCCTCCTTCCTTGCTTCCTGTTATAACTTTTGGTGCACCGTCAATAATGTGCGGAGGAGACCGCCTCCTTCGCCACCTTGGCTTGCCTCGGAGTCATCTGCAGGCAATCACAATGCACCGAGACATTGTACCCCGAGCCTTCTCTTGCAATTATCCCAATCACGTTGCAGAATTTCTTAAAGCAATCAATGGAAACTTCCGCAATCATCCATGTCTGAATAACCAGGTAGAGAATAACGATACACAATTTACATAGAGAATGACTTAATGTGTTAAGTATTTTAAGTTCTATGTTTACTCATAACTGTGTTTTTTTATCAACAGAAGTTGTTGTTTGCACCAATGGGGGAGTTCTTAATTCTCCAGCCAGATGACAAGTTTTCTCCGAACCATGACCTACTACCTTCAGGCTCCGGTCTGTATTTAATGAGCGATCCTGTATCAAGTTCAACAGAGGCAGAAAAACAAATTCGAGCTGCTCAGTCTGTGTTTTTAAACTCACCCCACCCACTTGAAATCCTAAGTGATCGCTCAGCCTATGGTTCTGGAGGAACAATACAAAGAGATCATGACATGAACTCATACTTAAAATCTGTAAGAAACGTAATTCGCCAAGAGCTGAACAGCATTAGAAAAGCTCGGAGGAAGCAGAGGCGCAGAGTTTGGTGGCCATTGGTTGCACCAAGTGGGGTTAATGCTGGTATTGTTGTTAGAAGGCATGTGGAATCAGGTAATATGGGCCATGGCCAGTTCAACTTTGCTGGCATTTTACATAGTGGGAAAGAGTCGTTGAAGCGATTCAGTACACTAGTTGCGTCGCAGCACATGCACTTGCTTGTGGTGCTTCTGTTTCCTGCACGGTTGCTTATCGTCGGGACTTTCAGCATGTTGAATTTCCGTTGAATCGCCAGAAAGCATTGGACAAGTTAAAGGAGGGTAGATGATTCTTTATTCTTTTGACAACTAAAGTCCCCCGGTATTCTGAAAGAGGGGGACTTACCTGAATGAAAGAAACCTAAATATGTCAGTATTAGTGAAAAATAGATTTAAAATTTGGATCCAATTCTTATTGGTCAAAACTATTACAGATTATTCTTCCAATTATTGGAATGCAAAGATGTATATCCTTATGTTTGAGTAGTGATGATATCGTCTCTTCTCACATAGATGTTCAACTTTGAATGATCCTTTGCATGAAAATGGAACATGTATTAAATTGGAATGTGAAGGTAAGAATCATATGCAAGATTGAAAATAGAGGCAAGCGCAAATTCAGAATTTAGCGTCAGAATGCGTAGTAGTTGTATTCTATTTGAGACAACACACTTTTATTTATTTGATACACAATAAAGACATATTGGCTAGATCTGCCCGCGACTGTAACCTAGTGTTAATTTATTTAATATTTGATGTAACAAAAATGAATGCTAAAAGTTGGGATAACGATGGCTTGCCCTGCATTTCCAAAGTTTTGGGATGAAACGCCTTCTAAGAGGCTATTCTAATTCTGCTGATGTTTAAGTACAACCAATTGAAAATTGTTGACAAGGATTATAAACATCACAATCACCAGGAAACAAGAATCGCGATTTGTCAAAAAGTAATAAAAAGGAATGATGTAATCGAAAGAGAGTGGTATTAATTATTAGGCGGGTGGAATAAACACGATATTTTAAAGATGAGAAAATATCGAAGGTGCAAACATATCTTTTCACCTCTTAGTCTTAACGTCTCAATCACTAAGCAATTATTAAAACAGTGTCCAAGAAGTTATATCTAACTTTAGCATTTGGGAAATGTTAAAGAATTGGAAATCAACCATCTGTGTGGCAATCCAGATTCCTTATTTGGTAAGGCTTTGATAATGAATACTCCATCAGATACACTGTAAAGAAATAAAACAAGGAACGAAATGATGAAAGCTTTGAAGTTTGAGAGAATCAATATGTGATACTTCTTCCCGATCCCGCGCATAACGGAAGCTTAGTGCACCGCGCTGCCATTTTCAATATGTGATACTTCTTTCTGTCCTTTTTATCTATCGGTCCAATTAAATAAATTTGGTCCAAAAATATTATCGCTTTAAAAACTTAGATGATACTAATTACTTTTTGTCAACTCTATCATTGCTCCAATATATAATTTATACAATCTTCTAAAAGTCTTACTAAAGTTACCAATATTGACAAGGGTTGCTCCGATGTTTAACACCCCACCTACAAGCAAGGTTGTGGGTTTGAGTCATCAAAGGAGTCGAAACGTTAGGTAACGGGTGAATATTTTAACCATTTATGTGAAATCATTTCTTACCCCAGCCGGCCCTCCATTTTTCAACAGAAAGGTCCAACAGTACTCTCTGTGACAATACATATAAACTTTAGGATTTCAGTTAAAAAAACCGACAAAGTAATTTATTTTCTTAACTATTACCGTAATTTAACATAATATTATTATTCAACCCCCACCTGATACATACACAAAAACATCCACCAATGTTGTGTTGTGTCTGCTTCTAAAGTTGAAAGTAGTTATAATAAAACAATACTGACAGCTGAATCTTGATTTCCTCTCGAGTTTAATGCCTATCCAAATCCAAAAATGCAAATGGGCCACCGGACCCCCCACGTTAAGAAGCCATTTTTCATCTTCATCTACGTTTATGTGTATTTTTTTTTTTGCTTATCTGTACACGCCATTAATTAGACCCCAATTTTGTCAATACCCTTTCTTTCATTTTCATTTCCCTTTTTCCCCATTTATATTCACAAATAATTGATAAGTTTCTTAGGTATATATGCATTGTATATCCAATATTATGGATAAAACATCCACCGTGGTTGAGGATAAAACAAAAACCACAAACAAAATAAGGTGTAATGTTTTGAAATTGGATTTCTATAATTGACTTTGTTCTTGTTCCTGCCAAAAGGTGTTTTTCCTGTTCTTAGATTTGACGTTACACAAACACTCCAACAAGTGATCTAGAAGGATCCAAATGGGGGAAATACCCAGAAATTCAGTACCAAGTAGTAATACTTTCTTGTCGAGTCAGTTGACGATTAAAACAAGTTGGATATCATTCTAGTATACCCCATCCAGTATCCACCACGTCAGCCTTCATATCTGTTTCCTGGTAGAATTGGAAATGTATTCATAAACAGAATAATCTTCTCAAAAAATATAGGAGAGAAAATGCAGAAAATGCTACTCCTTCAAATTTATTGCACGGGGGCTGCTGAGAGTCCGGAATCAAAGTGTGGTTCTTTTGGACTCAAGCAACACAAATAGGTTAAAAAAAAATCGGGCACCATTTTATATATAGCGCGGTGAATCACCGCGCTATACCTTAATGACAGTTCTGTCCGTTAAGATATAGCGTGGTGAATAACCGCGCTATATATAAAATGTGGCCCCACGAACAATTCATCTGCACTTAACTGCTCCAGCAATAATTCATATAGGTATAGCGCCTATTATGCATGCGCTATACATCAAATAATTGTAACCCCGAACTGATTTTTATCTTATTTAAGGAGTTTCAGAATTTGGTAAAAATCCATTCAGGATTCTTCAAGTCTTCCGAAATATTTGTTCGTTAAGTTATTTTGCATTTTATCATAATGTCCAAAGAGCAAAAAATTAGGGTTTCATTATATTTGGGGGGGTGAGGTTGTGGCGGAGAATAACTCAGTACGCTATAGTTGCTCTCCACAGTGTCATGTTAAGTTGGCACTTATAATGGGGTACGATAGATTGGTATCGTTGTTATGTAAAAAAATGAGTGTGAGCAAACGTTCGGTGAATATTAAAGTAACCGGAAGATA
Organism: Nicotiana tabacum; assembly: GCF_000715075.1. Classification (NCBI taxonomy): domain Eukaryota; kingdom Viridiplantae; phylum Streptophyta; class Magnoliopsida; order Solanales; family Solanaceae; genus Nicotiana; species Nicotiana tabacum. The sequence goes on from NC_134098.1 coordinate 67,574,238, forward strand.
TCTGTATCCTGTTACTCCGCAAGGGGTTGCTTGTTATGCTGAGTTTAACATCGAAGACGATGAAACTCTGATAGATTTTTTGAGGACTCCGGATAATCACCGGGAACTTCTTGTGATAAAAATGTTGGAAATGTACGTCAAGGCTGAAGACGTTCGCAATAATGAGATTCCGCAAAGTAGGGATATCACTCAATCATCGGGTGATTATTTTGGAGCAGTTTTAGCCGAATAGGTTCCGGGTGAAAGAGTTTGGCCTGATCTAAACTTATCTCTACGGGCGAATGAGGAGCGAGGACATAATTTCTCCCCAAGTTTACATAATCCACAAGTCGAGTGGTAAACTTCAATTTTTCTTTATGTTACGATTTTTGTTTTTATGTATTGAATTTGTACTAACACTTATATATTCCACAGGGGGTACCAACCAGATATGAATTTTATATGTTATGAACCAACAGACAGTTGGAATATGCCTAGTTTTGGTGTGTTGGATCATGGTGGTCCATCCGGGAGTTATCACCAACAGGATAATGTGCATCATAGGATATCAACACCTTATGATTTGTAAGTGAAGTGATAAAGTTTATATGTAAAGTTTGGATGAATTTGAGAAACTCATTATTTTATTGGTTGTGCAGTAAAAACGAGCAACTTGAAGGTCATGTCCTTACTCAATTGCCCGAAAATGACATATTTAATCGGGATCTGGCAGATGCGCAGAGTCAGAAAGATGATAGTGATTATGACAACAATGGTGATGAGTCTGGAGATGACACACCCTTCCCTGATGAGGGTAATGGTGATGAGGACGAGAATGATGAATCTGATTTGACGAGGGAGCATGCTCCACCTCCCGTTAGACCAAGAGTGTACGAGTCTCATGTGCCATTTCATTTAAGGGATGTTCCCTACCTTGATCAGTTGCCAAGTATGCCGGATGTCGATGCCCTCACAAGGGATCTTGACAAAATTCGGACAATAATGTGGGATGAATCTAGAGCAACGGTGCTGTCAAAGGGCATGCTTTTTGCTGATAAAGCGCGCCTAAGCAGGGCGATGCGAATGTACAGCATAAAAGAGTATCGTGAGATCGTCGTTCATGAGTCATCTTCGGAAGTATACAAAGTTATTTGTCTTAGATGGTTTCAAGGTTGTAATTGGATGCTGCGTGCGAGAAAGTTGAAAATAAATATGTGGATTGTGGGAAAATACATTGGCACCCACAATTGTGAAATTGACATATTCAGTGAGAATTATTTTAACTTGAATGTTGACTTGATTTCTCTTGTCTTGATTCCACACATAGAAGCGTCCATAAGGTACAAGATCAAAGAGTGTATAACATATGTACACCAGGCATATGGATGTACCATTACCAAAAGAAAGGCATTTCTCGGGCGTAAACATGCGTTTGAAATTGCTTATGGTAATTGGGATAAGTCATTTGCTGCTCTACCCAAGTACATGGTTGCATTGAAACACTTTAACCTAGGGACTCTTGTTGAATGAAAGCTTGAGCGGAGTCCGGAAATACCAGAATACATATTCAGATATGTGTTCTGGGCATTTAAACTAGCCATTGATGGTTTTGTGCATTGTCGGTCATAATATCCATAGACGACACTCATGTCTATGGAAGGTATGATATTACGTTGTTGATCGCCGTTGCTGTAGATGCTAATGGAAGTATATTTTCCCTATCATTTGCTATTTGTGCCAATGAAAGCCAAGAGACGTGGACATTATTTTTGAACCACTTGAAGGAGCACGTTGTCAAACAGCGTTCAGGTATTTGTCTAATATTTGATCGGCATGATCGGCATGTCGGTATTTTAAGTGCTGTATAGAATTTGTGTGCATGGCAGGAACTGTATGCCTACCACCGTTACTGTGTTAGGAACTTGAAGGCCAACTTCCAGAGGGCTTATCCGAACAAGGACTTGCATGATTTAATATGGATGGATGCAACAGATCACCAAGAGTGTAAATTCAGGAGGTGAATGGAATTGATTAGGCAGGAAGACCCAGAAACCTATCATTGGTTGATGCGACATGAGCTTGACAAGTGGTCTTTGCATGTGGATAGTGGTAGAAGATGGGGAATTCTGAATACAAATGTGTCAGAGTCTTTCAATAGGTTATTGAAGTCTACACGTGGATTGCCAGTCACTGCCATAGTGCAGATGTCATTCAAGCAGATGGCGGAGAGTTTTGTTTAAAGATCTAGATGTGCATCGTCATTTATGGAAAGGGGTGTACCCGAATGAATCATTATTACGCTAAACATAGCACCTCACCAATATGCGCTATGTGTATTGCCATGTCGACCTAAAAAAGTTGTTGGCCTGAAAAAGCTGAGGACCTGAAATACTGGACCCACTTGTACCCGAATGAATCATTATCACGCGATACATAGCGCCTCACCAATATGCGCTATGTGTATTGTCATGTCGACCTGAAAAAGTTATCGGCCTGAAAAAGCTGATGACCTAAAATGCTGGACCAACTTGTACCCAAAAGAATCATTATCACGCGAAACATAGTGCCTCACAAATATGCGCTATGTGTATTGTCATGTCGACCTGAAAAGGTTGTCGGACTGAAAAAGTTGATGACCTGAAAAAGTTGGATGCACTTGTACCCTAAAGAATCATTATCACACGAAATATAACGCCTCACCAATATGCGTTATATAACCTAAAATTACTCTTAGCTGCCTATAAAAACCTCGCGCATTTTAGTTATTATTTGCGTTGTAATGAAACTAATAGAAAAACTTTCCATTAATTTTCCATTTTCGAGCATTACGACATGTTTGGACGCAATTACGTACCAATGTGTTACTATAGCAAACGTGCGATTTTGAAGTCATGTTGGTCAAATTGTAATCTAGGGTGCAGACGTTGGATGTGTAAACAAGTTGTAAGTATTTGTTAATACTTTTTATATAACATATTAATTAATAGTCTTATGTTATTCTCTCATTGGTAGGACGAAAAGAACTGTGATTTTGATGAATGGTATGATGAACCAATTAATCAGGAATACTACAATAAATGTTTACTAAACATTTGGAATCTTACTGGTGAATATGAACTCCAGATCGTGAAATTACAAGAACAACTTGCGGCATTGCAGGAGAAACTAAAAGAGGCAGAGGAAGAAAAAAATAGGTTGGAGGAGTAATTAAGTAGTTGAAGCACAGAATAATGGGCGATAGTGACTAAACAAACACATTGATGCGTTGAGTGTAGTATTTTATTTGTATGTTGTACGTGTCATGTGTTATCTTTAATTGGTAACGAATTTAAATTTTATGTTAAGCTGCCTTTTTTTTTTTGTGTTGAAGTGTTAAACTAATAAATATCTCGAGAAATAAAAACACATGCGCAAATTATGTAAAACATAAATAATGTGGCTATTATATAGTTAATGCCATATATAAAAATAATAATAAATGTCAATGTGTCCCACAACTTGTGTGCTTTAAAGCATTGGCTGGCCTGAGGCACATCTCATCCCGCCCGGCTACTCTATCAGGATTATCCTCACCACGTCACCTTTTTATCGGAGGATGCGCTGCAATATGATCGTCGGTAAGGTTGGCAGACTGGGTAGAAGTGGTCGTCGGGCCGGCAGTAACTTACTGGATAATAAGATATTTTACTATATGAAATAATAATTACTAACGTACGTGTTAGGAAAAAAAATATAATAGTCATACCATGGTCTCAGCGGGCTTTTGAAAAGATCATCCGTCTTCGGCATCTCAGTATCGCACAATGCGGCCTCTGTGGCGGGCGATGCCGATGTCTTTAAAAAAATAAAAATGCTTTAGATATTACTGACTAATCAATGAGATAAAAACAAATAGATACAATAGTTATACAAACAAACCTGTGCATGAGTAGCGCCGCAAGGCTCTATCGGAACATCGAGGTGCACTGGAGTAGATGAAGTATGTACTAGATCCTCAGCATCCCTCGGTGATGAAATATAACTCAGTGGTCGCCCACTATGCACCTCTCGTGTCGGACGAGAATCAGCAATCGTCGATAACTCTAGGGGATCAGAAAAATACTGATCCCACTCATGTCGTGTAATGGCCGTGCCCGTGATCAATAATGGAGTTGACGGGTTCCCCTGCGAAGTCCCTGGCGACAACTAAAGGCTGAATGACAGCATGTTATGATGAGCATCGTGTGGCTCAGGGTGGTCACCCGGCTGATCATCTCTAATATCGTCCATGGGTGCCTCAACGCCCCCTTGCTGGGGACCCCGTCCTCGCCGACCACCACGACCTCGTGGGACACCCCTCCCTCTCTACCCAAGGCCTTCCACGTCTACCACATTCAGGCTCCACTGGTCTTTTCCCTCTTTGCTAATCTTCCCCTCTAACGCGGGCCGGGCGGCGATGGGCATGGGAGGAAGAAACCTAAGAGAAGACGCTCGTCTCTTAGGTACTTTGCCCATGATGGTACTCCTATGGCGGCACATAAGCAGCCTCGTATCCTAAGCTCTTATCATCTCGGGCATGTCTCAATGTCTCGGCAGCAAGATCAATAACCCGACGGCCATACCCGTGCAAAGTTGTCGCTCCTTCGCCGGTATACTGCAGCTTCTACAGTCCCAACTGGTAGAACTAATGTAAGCCAATAGCCTACATAACATGTAAACTATTAATTATGTAAGGATAATGTAACGTTATAAGTAAGTATAACAACTAACATACTGGTGCCTCATGCCTCCCGGTGTATGGAATGTACCGATCTCCAGCGCGATGAACGGGATTCCCGATGAGAAGACGGGTAATGCTGCGATACTAACCCATATAATCATGCTCTCCATCCGTACGCTCAGGTGCAAGGAGCGGAAGAATCAGGTCATACCTCTGGTCCCAAACCTCAATCTGGGCCTCTATCTAGGCCAAGTATGTCTGGTCAACCCTGGAACGATAATCCTGTTGGTAATGTGTCCTAATCCAAGTGGGCGGAATAGGTACAAGTAGCGGTCGACCAAAGTGGCAAAGGACTTGCTCGATGGCATAATGCTCGACAATATCGAGACATATCAGTGGGACGGAAGAGCTCCACATAGCTCGGCCGCGGGAGCAATAATCGGGCAAACCAGCTATGAGCGCGTCGATGTATGGCCTCCATACGAACTATTAATTAAACACATGAATTGTCAGTAAACACAACAAATATAAAGTCAGGCCAAGTAAACTTAAGTATACATGTACCTACACGCCTTCAAGAAAATCCAACAAATCCCTGTAATAGGGGAGATGTTGTCGAGCGCTCGAACTCGCGTCCTAGCCTCGCCTATCAACTCACCTCCAAGCAAAAGGGAGAAATGGTAGAGGTGGTACATCCGGAGCCATTGGTGGTAGAGGTGGCTGGAACCGCTTCTAGGCCCAAACCTAATATAGATTGTGGACGTAAAATTTAAGGTATATTTTTACTATGTATGTTATAATCATGAAAAGAATTGACTATATTTTCACCTGCAGCAACGGTAAAAATCCAGCAACGTCTCTCTGGGTGCCCATGCACGCCCGACACATCTGCCTATACAGGTAACCTAAAACAGTTGCACCCCAGCTGTAACTAAGTAAATCATCTAATCGCTCCAGATGATGTAGAAATCTCAAGCTGACTAGGTTTCCCGAAGTGTTCGGGAATAGTACACCACCAAACATCAGCAGTAACAATAGTCTCGTGTGTCGGTCGATATCCTCCGCCGGTGAGGCATCCGTAATCTCTGCATCCATCGCCTCCAAATTCTGTAGGACGGGCATCAGCTGCAATCGACTCACCCCACTCAATGCAATCACCTCCGATGGCTGGAAACCGGTGAGTTGCTGCAACATATGCAGGTAATGCACTCCCTTGTAGCCTCTAAGAGCATGCGAGTAAGCTACAAGTAATCCATCAATCGGAAACCCGAAAAGAACCTCTATGTCCTCAAGCATGATGGTAGCCTCGCCGATGGGTAGATGAAATATGTGCGTCTCCGGTCGCCACCGCTCTATCATAACCGTGATCAACGCCCAGTCGAACTGCAACCGGGCGATCTCTATGATCTCATAGAAACCCGCATCCTGAAGGCGTATAACTATACGGGGATGGAGTGGGTGGTCCCTAATGAACTCCCACATATTGTCTATACGTCTGGGACACAGACACTGCCCATCCCAGATGTATGAAGACCTATGGTTGCCCTGTAGCAACAGTAGCTCTCGAGATGCAGGTCCGGGATGCACATGGGGAACCTCCATGACAATGTCTGTAAATTGAACAATATTAATTAAAGTATTTTTCTTTTTGATTGCTTAACGTCTTTAAATATATTGTAATATCTTTTATATTAATATTTAATCGATATTTTTACTATATTATTACTTAAGTTGATACATTTTCTATATTATTATTTTATATGTTAATTTATTATTTTATATGTTAGGTTATTATTTTATATATTAGTTTATTATTTTATATGTTAGTTAATTCTTCTATATGTTAGTTTATTATTTTATACGTTAGTTTATTATTTTATATGTTTGTTTCTTATTTTATATGTTAGTTTATTATTTTATATGTTTATTTATTATTTTATATCTTAGTTTATTATTTTGTATGTTAGTTTATTATTTTAAATATTTATTTCATTATTTTATATGTTTGTTTATTATTTTGTATGTTAGTTTATTATTTTATATGTTAGTTTATTACTTTCTATGTTTGTTTTTTATTTTATATGTTTGTTTCTTATTTTATATGTTAATTTATTCTTTTATAACTATACATGATATAATTAATAAGTATTCATATAAAAATACTTAGTTTGAAAAATATTGTTGTTTTCTATATTATTTTCTTACATTTGTTGACTAACATTCGAGAGAGTTTGTGTTTGAACTATCATCTTGTTTTCAAATATTTTTGGGGTTAACAGATAATTAAATGATTAAGTTCAATAACTACAAAGATACTACGCTAAATGGCACTAGATTACAATTACGGGCACAACATAATACTAAAAGACACTTAAAGTCACATATTAATATATGTACAATAATAAAATCTAAATAACATTAATTATTCATAAAATAATAATTTATCAATTTTACTAATCTTTTAGCACATAACTAATCTAATCCGGATAAAAAATAATTAATTAATTTAATCACAAAACAATCACGAAAATACATATACCACAGTAAAAAATAACTAATAAATATTTTTATAACGACTAATAACATTAATTATTCATAAAATAATAATTTATCTATTTTACTATTTTTTTACTACAACAATAATCTAATCCGGATAAAAATAACAAATTAATTAAATCATAAAACAATCACGAAAAAACATAGATCATAGCAAAAAACAACTAATACACATTTTTTATACATGAGTTTTAACAAAAAGTAAGTCGGAATACCTCGATTTATAATTTTTTGAAAGATGAGGATTTGATGATTTGGGGCCCGAAACGAGCAATCCACTACGCGATAACGCATTAGATCCGGTGTAAGCTTGCTACAATACCGAGAAGTTACACTTTTTTATGGGACGGGTGGGCTCCACTGAGTTTTTTCTTTAAAAATGGAGGGGGCGATTTTTTGGATGGGGACCGATTAGTTTGTTTGGGGGGTCTGCTGGTTCGCGTCTGGTGGGGGAAGGAGATGGAACGGTTTTTTATATAGATATAGCGCGCATATATAAGGCGTTATACTATAACGCTTTATATATGCACGCTATACCTTAACGGACAAAACTGTCGTTAAGGTATAACGCGGTGAATAACCGCGCTATATATAAAATGGTGCCTAATTTTTTTTTTAAAATCTATTTGTGTTGTTTGAGTCCCAAAGAACCACACTTTGGTTCAGGAATGTGTCGCTGATAGAATTGTCAGCGACTAACATTTCATATTTCTATTCAATAACATTAGGTGAGCTAGCATGTTACTACCTCCTATTAGCACAATTATTGTTAATTATGTCTATCAAAACTTAGACCGATGGGAGAGATGAACGTTTATTATAATTATAGTAAGATAAACATTTATCTCCTGTGTGAGCTCACTCACACCGTTGCTATGAAACTCAGATAAAGGGCGAGAATTACAGTAGGTTGGCAACCAGCGTATCTTTCTTTTTTTCTTTCCCTTCAACCACATAATTTTCTCAGCTATATATGCATTGTATATCCAATTTTTTTGGATGAAACATCCAGCGTGGTGGAGGATAAAACAGAAAAACAAACTGTGTAATATAAATTGGATATTCAAAATTGACTTTCATTTTATTTATGCCAAAGGGTCTTCCTGTCTCTGATCTGACATTACACAAGTAACCCAAACACACATAGAAGGACCGAAATGGAGAAAATGCCCAGAAATTCTGTACCAACTATATCAGTTTCACAAAGCTTACACAGACGATGAGAAAGATAAACGTTAAAGGAAAAGAACAATTTCCTCTCTCTTTTTACTTTGCGTTTGTTGTTAGGAAACAACTTAAAGCGAGATGCTTAAAATTAGGTGCGTCAAATGGGTGGGTTGGGCCGATTTTAGGTGGGTCAAAATGGGTTGCGTCAATAAATGTGTGGATCAAATGATCCACCCAAAAGTTATTTGGGCTGAGATGGACTAAAATTTGGGTCATAGCCCAACCCGCCCAACTCTTATCTAACTTTAATTAATATGTGTTATTTTCTCGTGAATTGTATTTTGTTATGGACATATATAACATATCAAATAAAAAAGAATTATTTCTAAAATATTTTGGCAAAGTTACTCATTAATCAATTTGGCCTAAAAATTAGCCCAACTTTAAATGGGTTAAAATAAGTTAGGTCAAAAACAATTGAGTAATAACCAGTCCAACCTTAAGCGGGTCATTTGGGCTTGGGCCAAATTTGACGGCGTAACTAAAAACAGTAAAAATAGCACATGCTAGCCAATTTTTGGATTGGTCATTTAAAAATAGTCAGCGTTTGCCAAGTCATTGAAAAATAGCCACTATTTTGCTGCAGCAGAGACTGGTCCAGCATAATATACTGGAGTTCGGTGCATCTGTGTATGAACTTCCAGCATATTATGCTAGAACTCCAACACGCGAAAAGTTCCAGCATAATATACTGTAGATTCGAGCACCTGTGTATGAACTTCCAACATAATATACTGGACCGGTATACTTTGCTAGAACTCCAGTATAATATGTTGGAGTTCCAATATACTTTGCTGGAGTTCCAATATACTTATGCTGGAGTATTTTCCGGATTTTGAACAGTGTTTTCGTTCAGATTTATCTTTACATGAAAAGTGGCTAAATTTCGATTACTTTTGAAACTGTGACTATTTTTGAATGACCACTTATAAATCTGGTTATTTTTGAATTTATCCCTGAAAACATGTTGCAAGGCTATGAGGCAATATTTTGACTTTTGTATTGAGAAAAAACAAAACGAAGATAAAGTGTTAAGAAGAGTAAGAATGACTTTTATATGGAGTAACTTTTTACACTATTACGAAAATATGGTTAAAATCTTAAATTTAAAGAAATTAGACAGCATTCTGAGAAGAGTTTAAATAAGAAAAATAGAATAATTAGTTTAAACTTGGGGGAGTATAAAACTAAACTTATTACTCAGGAATTTTAACATTCAGACGTCACAGAAACGCTCCGATTTTACATATCGCTTTCATTTTCTTGAGCAAAAATATGGAACATCGACATCATGCGTTTGTTGAATTTTAATAGCACAGCTAAGCTAATGTTTAAAAGTCTTGGTTTACCTTATTTACAATGCCGACATTCAACCACATGCATCAATCACATCATTATGTTTACGCATGTTTAATATGGATACCTAACAATCCAGGAAGGTTGGTGGATTACCAGAAAATTTACAACAATTTATGTACACCAACGTGCACAATCTTAGTACAATTTCGAGAGGCTGAAACTTCAGTCTCGCAGTAGGTGGGCACCTCAATTTTGGGTCAAGATAAAGATCAATCTTGTAAATTGTAAAAACGAAATCAATCAACTACGTCTGACTTTCATAATTGTAAAAACCTTTTATATCTATTTGATTCCGTTTAAACTTGTTTCATTCCTATGATGATGAATAACTTGTCTTTTAGTATTCTTTTTTCTGGACACTTACATTCAGCAAATTTTTGGATGCCAAAGCAGGCACAATTTAAGCTACTTTTGGCAAAGCTTAAATATTACTACTAAAGCCACTTCTAATACATTTATATGCAAATCAATTTGTGGTAACTTCACATACAAACTTTCTGGATGAAGATTTCAAGCTTATAACCTGTATATCTTTATTCCCACTTTGGTGTCAAGTTACATTTAAAACAATACAGAAGCCATTGGAGTAATGGTTCAAAATAGCTGGCATACAAATCATTAAGAAATTTTAGTGTCTCTACCAGCAGGCTTACCTAAACACTACAGATTCAGTTTTCCAGCCAAATACCAGGAATGCATTGCGAGGCAACCGAAGGAGAAAATGTTAGCAAGGGAAGATAGTCCATGAATCATCCCAAATTTCTTGTTCATTGCCGCAAGCTTTGGATTAGCCTTTGCAACTTCCTGGTTCTTGGTCCATCCAACTTCCTCCCCGATGTTGGCCTCTTTCTCTATCTTATGCCTTTGCTTCATCATCTGCCAAACATCAAATGCATTATTAACATCAGAATGCCAATGAAAAAGCACATCAGACTTTTTTGGGGCTGTTTGCATAAGTTCTAATTTTAACAAAAGTGAGATGTTCTGCATCAGAAATAGTATCTCCCAATGCAGAGCAGTTTCAAGATTTTGAGACGTCACCCCCGTATCAAGGCTAAACATATGTGTCTGCACTCTGCAGTAGTCTACCAAGTTTTTGCAACAAACTAGCTAATAAATGAGGCCACAGTATTATCCAATTATGTCCACCCCTTATTAGTCTATCACGGCATCAATAGTGAAATTCATCAATGTAGAGCAAATAACGTACTACTTATATTCATCAGCTCATAAAAACAAAGTCCAACTACCAAAATCAAGGCCCTAAGAGCCTCAATCTTTGGGCTCATGCTCCCACAAGGTAGAAATTGGTATTTACCAATCATACTTGCTTTGTAAGTAATTTTAGCTGAATGAACTTGTTGAAACAGGAAGAGTAGAATAAATATACTTGGGCTAGCAATGCACGTTTCCCTGCCTTTATAGATGACGAATGCATCATATAATGTGGATTTTCCTTCACAAAAGGCCAACAACTTTTGGCCCATGGAAAATGAGACGTTGGAAGTCACCCTCCAATCCAACTCCAAGAAACATGACGCAGTACGAGAATATTTATACCACTAGTTTCCATTCTTGTCTCTCAACCTTAACAAGTACTCCTCTATTACATTTTATGTGTCTTAGTTTGATTGAGCACTATATTTAACAATGTAAGAAGACTTTTGAATCTTGTAATCTTAAACTAACTGTGTATAACATTTCAAAAAAACTCTTTGAATCTTGTGATCTTAAACATGGGGAATATCATTTGGTAAAATGAGAATGTTAGATTTAAAACTTACTAAATATAGAAATGTGACTTTCTTTTTGAAACAAACTAAAAAGGAAGACGCCTAGCTGAAATGAAGGGAGTACCAACTATCATTGTTTTTAAAAGCACAAGGGCAAAAGGCGAGAAATGAGATGTGAAGCGCACATTAATTTATTATACAGGAAAAGAAATTCTAGTTTACCTTACCATTTATTTAATTTATTTACTTCTTTAATTATCCAGTTGTTATCTCTGATAAGTAGATGTTGTGGTACTATCACAAGGCTGATGGTGGCAAGGACAGCTCTGTAATGGTTTAGTTTCTTCTTCTTTGGGTTGGTCAACCAAGGAAGTGATATTTTTGCAATTAGTGCCACTGGCTAGAAGATAAGTTCATGCAATTCCAAAATCTTCCAAAGACAGCCACTTATGCTATATCTTTCAAGGGATCTTCAAACTCCTTATCAGCAACGCTGGTGACTACTATGCTTTAGAACCTAGTAGCTTTAGAACCTAGCAAATTAACCAGTGTGGTAACAAATAGTCGTTCACCTTCTTGTGGTCTCAAAATCTCAGCCACCTCTTCCATTGTGGTTTCTCCCTGCTCAACATCGTCAATCTGTTCCTTTTAAAAGGTAGTAAAATTGCACATTACACTTAGCTAATTTTTTAACTCGTTAAGTTGACCAATCATAGGCTACTATTACCATTGTCAAAAAAAAAGTTGACCAATCATAGGCAGAGTACAACAACTCGCTGGTGACTACTATGCTTTCACCCAACCAGAAAATTAAATCATGAATACACACGTTGAGAATACCCATCGGAAAAACTTTTTTCCCTCTATAACTTTGGTAACATCAGGAAGCCACATAAAAATATCAGGAGAGTAACAGTGGAAGCAAAAGGGCTCAAGTAAATAACAGAAAATTTATTATAAATGAAGTTAAGATATTTATAAGATTATTATGTTCTACTAAGAGGAAATAATCAAGTTTACTACTTCTCCAATGGGAAGCAAAAAATTTCGAGGAAATAAGAGTTTTTAAAAGGCCTACAATTTCTCAGAAACCATCCCGACCCAGGGAAGATTAGAAGACAATGGAAGTAAAAGACTCATATGCTATACCAACATGTAATTGTTGGTACACTTCCATTAAATATAGCATTTTCCACGAATCTTATTTGTCTATCAGTAGAAAATGTAGATAACCCCCCAATTGTCTTAGAAGTTAAAACACAAAATATTGATTATTGGAATGAAGAGTCCAAGTGTAGCAAGATGAACATTGAGTATTCATATAGCCGATCACCATTATCTAGGGATTAAGGAGTAGTCGTTTTAATGGGAAAATTAGCAGCGCTAAGCATGAATAAATAGAAAAGGGGTTGATCATTTGGTTTTTGAAACTGTGAGGGAATGGACTATACCAATTCGTTACCACAGGGAAGAAATTGAAGGTTGCTGAAAACATGGAAAGGAATTTACCCTTTCTATGTAATAAATTCATGGGACCTTCTGCATCTCCCAATTTCAAAGCATAGGGAGGAAATCAGAGGTTGCTAAAACCTAAAACATAGAAAGGAATTAACCTTTTTTTTATAACAAGTTAGAACTCCTGCCTCTCCCAATTTCAAAGCATAGGGAGGGAGTTTACGCTTTCTTTGTAGTAAGTTCATGGGATCTTATGCGTCTCCCAATTTTCTTATGGTCCAATGACACGCTGGTCAGGCTTTCTATGGATTCACTTGATCTTAATCCGCAAAATTACTTGTCATTTTCTAATGTTCGCATAAACATTATTTTCACCTGGATGACAATAAAATGTCTAAAGAACAGCTCCTAATAAGTCTCTACTCATCATGGGCCCCAAAACTAAGAAATGATAATTTTCTGATCAGGTAAAACTAAAGATTTTAGTGATAAGCAGCACCAAGAAGGTGCTATACAGAAAAAGATTGCACCCCACTTCCTCATATACTAACCTACATAGACTGTAACATTCTAGGCGCATGGGTATTTACATGAGTACAAAAGGAAAACTTCCTAGTCCTTTATAACACTGATGAACTCTATGAGTTCTTATCCATCCTCTATTAGTTCATTTTTACATCAAAATGACAGCATATACTAACCTATTAGTTAATTTTTACAGAAAATTAAAAAATGATAATTGCTAACAGTCAGAAGGAAAAACCAAGGGCCGATATTAAAGGTAAACCATCAAAAGTGGTTTTCCACTCATAAGGGTATAACCATGCAAGCCTGCAGCATTCTAACAGTGAAAAGCAGACAGAGCCTACAGGTTTTAAATTTTTTTGATATAAAAGCCGCTAGCATAACACTTAATCACTTGTGAAACTATTTCATAAGTAGTTGTGTGGCCATCGTGTTCAGGCGCCAACAATTCTAGTTCTTTTCTGACATGGGGATGGAACTTTTATGACCAATCCCTGTGGCTGTGTTTCAAACAGGTTACCATTAATCAACTGAGCTATTTCCTTAACCATGTTATTTCATTTAAGTCAGTCCAGTCAATTCCCAATTTTAAATTCAAATCATGCAGACCGAGGCTATCTTATCTTATCTTCAGTAACAGTTGGTGGAACGACTGCATAATACAATATGACTAACCAAGGCTATCAGTACTCATTTGGACATAAAAATGTAACATCACAAAGTACAATCTAGTACCTGGATGGTCATAGGGGTAAAGACAAAGAGATTGCTGAGGTTGAAAGCAAATGCAGCAAGAATGAACCCAAGTTGGTACTTCTCAGCAGCAGACGCAGCCTTCCAAGGATGCAAGTACCCAAAAGAACCCACGGAAACAGCACAACACACCCCCACCATGGAAAAGTAGGCTGGAAACATTTTACTCTGCAGATTCCCAAACTGATGCCTTGGCAAATTCCTACAACAAAAATACTCGAATGTATAAGGAAAGCGTCAAATTATCTGAAAACCCATTGAGCAGAGTGAGTACAGAGGATTCATGTACCAGGCACCAACTAATTTGGGATTGAGATATAGTAGTTGATTGATACTATTTCAAATAAACCCATTAGAAAAATGAGGCAAAATACTAGTCTCTCTGTCCTATTTTATGTAACACACTTCCAATTTTATAGCCTGTTTGGCCAAGCTTCTCCGAGTTGAAAAGCACTGCTTTTTTTTCAAAGTTAGAAGTGTTTGACCAAGCTTTTAGAAGGAAAAAAAGTGTTTTTCGGTAGAACCAGAAGCAGTTTTGGGGAAGCACAAAAAGGTAGTTTGTTCTTGAGAATCACTTCTGAGAAAAATAAGCTTAGACGCACTTTTTAAAAGCTTGGTCAAATACTAATTATTGCTTAGAATTGCTTTTCAAATTAATTAGTCAAACACAAATTGTTTCTCAACAAAAGTACTTTTGAAAAAAATACTTTTGAAAAAAAGTATTCTCAAGATAAGCTTATTTTTCCAGCTTGGCCAAACAGACTATTAGTCTGCTCCAAAAAAAGAATCACATTTTTCTATATTTTTAGAAAAAATTTAACTTTTAACTTCTCGTTTTATCCGGCATGATTTATAGACACACAAATGTCTGTAGCTTATTTTCGTCCTTTCTTGCTTAAACTATATTCCCAGTCAAAAGCGTCACAAAAATTGGACATGGGGGTTGAAATATAGAAGTAATACCTCTTGTAATGGACCAGTAGATACAAAGGATCTATATAGCTAATGGCAACCAATTTGGGATTGAGACATAGTTGATTGATATGGGGAAAAAAAAAAAAAGGTAAATACAGGAAGTAGTTAAGGGGAATACTTGAACATGATGATACCACCAATGAAAGTGACCCAAAGAGCAGCGCCAAAGGCAGTGGAAAAGCAGAGGAGATGAGCCAATTTCAGCAAAGTTACGAGCTTTGGAGGATGTTGACCCTCTGATTTTGATCCGAAAGTTTCTGGAGAAAAAAGTACTCCAATTGCCAAGAAAACTACAGCAGCTAAGAATCGTGTCATCCAAGCCATGGTTTCTGCACTTTGATCGAAATTATTGTTGCCGGACGATCAGATTGTCAGGAGAAGTGGGTTTTCTGGGTTCTGATTAAAAGGGGGTTCTTAGCTTTGGCTTTACCTACTTCACTTCCAGAAGCTTCCGAAAGAGCTTGTTTGGATTTCGTGTTACATAACGAGCAAATGTGTCGCATCGATTTAGTATAGTTGCATTGTTATTTTGTTTATGTAAATCTCACCCTTCATTATTATTAATAATTTTATTTTATTATTTATTATTTTTTTTATATAATAATTTCACCATGTATCATAATTTTTTTTATAATATTACAAGTTTATTATTCATATTGTTGGCATGTGATATTATGAAATGATGGCAAACGACACAATCTATCCAAACATTATATTTATCAAACGATAAGTACAATACAATACAGTACGATACGATACATTATGAAACGATACTTAACAACCATCCAAACAAGTAGTAACTAGTGTTCTTGCGATACGTCGTTGAGTACATTTATTGACCGGCCGTCTGCTGCAAAAGTTACTAATTCCTCCATTCACTTTTATTTGTTAATTATTCTAAAAATAAATTTTTATTTTTACTTGTCACTTTTTGCTTATCAAAAGAAAAATAATTTATTTTTTCAATTTTGCCCTTAGCGTTAATTACTCATTCCAAATCATTTTCAGAATCTATTAAGACTATACACCAATTAATATGGATATCATGGTAAATTATACACTTTATTTATTATTTCTTAAGGGGTGTGCAAAGTCAATAATGGACAAGTAAAAATGAACGGAGTGAGTAGTTAGTATAATAGAAAAATGCAAAATTGCATCGTTTGCCACTTAAACTTGCACCTGAATGCCATCCCGGTAAATAAACTTTTAGAGTTTCTATGAATGTGTGGGAGAGGGTGGTGGAGCTAAGGGTGAGGAGAAGGGTGTCTATTTTAGAGAACCAATTTGGGTTTATGCCAGAGCGTTCGACTACGGAAGCCATTCACCTTGTTAGGAGATTGATGGAATAATATAGGGAGAGGAAGAGGGACTTACATATGGTGTTCATCGATTTAGAAAAGGCTTACGATAAAGTCCTGAGGGAGGTTTTGTGAAGATGTTTGGAGGCTAGAGGTATACCTGTGGCCTAGATTAGGATGATTAAAGACATATATGAGGGAGCGAAGACCTGTGTGAGGACAGTGGGAGAGGTCTCAGATCATTTTCCGCTCATGATGGGGTTGCATCAGGAGTCGGTACACAACTTTTTTTTGTTTGCCCCGGCGATGGACGTACTGACTCGCCGCATCGGAGGTGGCGTAGTGTATGTTATTTGCAGACGACATTGTTTTGATTGACGAGACGTAAGACGATATTAACGCGGGGTTAGAGATGTGGAGACATACCTTAAAGTCTAAATATTTCAAGCCGAGCAGAACCAAGACAGAATATTTGGAGTGTAAGTTTAGTGGTGCTACTCAGGGAGTAGAATGGGAGGTGAGGTTGGATTCACAAGTCACCCCTAGGAAGGGGAATTTTAAGTACATTGGGTCTCTTATACAGGGGGATGGGGAGATTGTCACATATCGTATTGGGGCGGGATGGATGAAATGGAGACTTGTTTCTGGTGTTTTGTATGATAAGAAGGTACTACCAAAACTTAAAGGTATATTTTATAGAGTGGTGGTCAGACTGGTTATGATGTATGGGGCTGAGTGTTGACCAGTCAAGAGCTCTCAGGTCCAGAAGATGAAGGTAGCAAAGATGAGGATGTTGAGATGGATGTGGGGGCACACCAGATTAGATATGATTAAGAATGAAGTTATTCGGGACAAGGTGGGTGGCCCCTATTGAGGACAAGATGCAGGAAGCACGGCTTAGATGGTTTAGACACATGAGGAAGAGAAGCACAGATGCTCCGGTAAGGAGGTGTGTGAGGTTGACATTAAAGGGCCTTAGGAGAGATAGAGGTAGGCCGAAGAAGAGTTCGGGTGAGGTGATTAGGCATGACATGGCGCAGCTACAACAGACCGAGGACATGACCGATGATAGGAAGGTGTGGAGGTCGAAGATTAGGATAGTAGGTTAGGTAGTCTAGATTATTTATACCGGTAGTGTTAGTACGTACTCTCGCATTTGGTTGGTGGTAGGATTATTTGAATACCGTTTTTTTTTTACTATTTTGTTGTGTATGTTGTTTTTACATGATTTTTCGGTGTTGTCTCGTCTTGTTTCTTGTTATTATTGTGGTACCTATGCTTGTTTGAGTCGAGGGTCTATTGAAAATAACATCTCTACCTCCACAAAGGTAGGAGTAAGGTCTGCGTATACACTACCCTCCCCAGACCTCACTCTATGGGATTATAATGTGTATGTTGTTGTTATTGTTGTTCATATAAACACTTCAACTTACAACAACAACAACAACCCAGTATAATCCCACGTGTGGGGTATGAGGAGGGTAATGTGTACGCAGACCTTACCCCTACCCCGGAGGATAGAGAGGCTATTTCTGAAAGACCCTTGGCACAAGAAGATGAAAAAGAGGCAACGTAACACTAACAAAAACACTTCAACTTATGCATTTGTAAAATAATAAATACCTTTGACCGTTGACTCAATCAATAATTTTTAATCAGTTGTTATGCGTATTTGTCACGCCTGCTTGAAGCGTGAAGCTCCTTTTACCAATGCCTAACGGAAACCCCATCAATTTAGGCTTATTCTTCCTTATTAATCATAAAAGATTGCAGCCTTCATTATTGAGGCATTGAAGCTCCGTAACACCTTTTTTCTTCATATTTCCACATATCCAAGTCAATTTTGTTCTTCTCAGATCGATATTTTATTCTTCACGCCAAGAATACAATGGAAAGTCGTGTATTTTGTCGTTGTGGAGTTGACGTCGTTCTGAGTGTTGATACCCAATTTCGCCCTCATATTTTATAAAATATTCCATATACTTTAAAAATATCATTTTTTATCATTACCTAATTTACAAGGGTCATATAAGCATTTTCTATCATTTTCTATAATTTTTAAAGCTTTAAAATTAATTTTCTTGCATTTAATTTGTTTCAAATATTTATTAATATCCCTTCAAATTATTTCAGGGTGATTTAATCATCAAAATTTATTATTTATACCCACATGTATTTTATTATATTTTATTCCATTCTTACATAATTATATTTGCCTCTTTCTACTATTTTAAAATATTTTACAATAATAGCCTATATTCTCATAATAATTATATTTTATTATATTATTTATGTCAAAATAGAATCTTTATATTTCTATAACTCTGAATTATTATTTTTAAGTATTTGATGTCTTAAATAATATTTTATTTATTTAATAGCCAGATTTTATAATTTAGTTTAATAAATTTCGTGCATTTTAAATTATTGCCCAATTTGGGGCTAATTTTCGGACCAATAAGGTTCAAATGAGCAGGGCCATCCCAGTTGACTCTCAAAATCCCAAACCAAACAACCCTCTTTAAAAATCCGGCCGCGACCCATTAAAACAACTCGCCCCACCTGTTCTTTAAACCATGTCGTTGATCTCTCAAGATCAACGACCCACAATCAACACACCTTTCTTAATTAACCCCCTCCCCTCCCCCTCCCCCCTCCCCCCTCCCCCAAAACCCTACCATTTCTCCTAAGCCGCCACCCCCAAAATCATCTCATCCTCTCCTTCTCTTTGAAGAACCCCTAGCCATCTTCCCCTTCAATCCCTCTTCTAATCTCGTTCATCCCTTTATTTGCTTACCATATCTATGTTTCTCCGCTACTGATCACATGTTTGTGGTATTATCTAGGTACTTGCCCAATTTTGGCAAGTACCATCTCCTAAACGGACTGGATCGACCTCAATCTTTGAGATTTGGACAGTGAAGAAGGGCTGATTCCTTACACCAGTTGGCCGGTTTCAAACATTGAACCCTAACTAGGGTTTAGAATTCTATTTCTTTCCTTACAGGTTACTTTACTGATTGCATGTATATTTTTCTTTCCTTGTTTATATTTGCTTGATTTCTTTCCTTGTTTACTCGTTTGATTTAACTACTATAAAAAACTGTCCCCTAATTCCCCTAAACAGACCTTAACTACTGCTATTACTCTCTCGCTCTCACTCATTCTACTATTCTAAAACTTGAGACCTTGGCCGGTTGAAAGCCAAGGCCACCGAAATCCGATTGTTGCTCATTTCTCAGTGTGAGCACTGCTCGGGGTTCACCCTTGGGAACTCTGACGCACTGAAATTCCGGGAGTCCTGATGTTCTCTCCTTACTGTTGCTAATTAAGTTGCTGCTGGAACTTAATTTTCTCATTTTCTTGTTCGTTAATTTGCAACTAGTGAGTACCTTGACACTTACAATTCTATTCTTTTTGCTTGTGGTCATGCTCTGAATATCTATGTTATCCGAATTTTGTGAACCAATATGATTTCAATATGGTGTTATCTTTGTTTGCAATCCTATCCGCCTTGAAGTTAGTCTGTGGTCCTGTACTTTCTAGTATCCAAACTTGCCTAAATCCTAAACTTGGACATATGCTCACTATGTGTAACTTCTGACCATCTTGAACCTGCTTAGTCTACTATGCTTGTATATACATGAGTTTCCTATATTTGTTGCTTGCCCATATTCATGTCTTGCTTTGGATTACTATATTAAAACTCCTAGGACACTAATTCATGCCCCGAATTTGTTCGACTGTACTTCTCCATGCTAAGTCATTCATGCACAACTTGCTACTTGCTCACTTTTTTAAAATGATCATGTCTATGTGAATTTTGAACTTTTCAGACATGCATGTTTCTCTGCCACTTATGAACCCTAACTCTTACTATAGTTGCATGCTTTACTACCATCTTGTTGTGTAGACCCATACCTGCTAATGTTATGTTTGCTCGAGTTTAATGCCTAAGGAAATATTTGATATGAATAATTGAACCTTCTATATGTGATCAATTTGCATTATCAGAATTAAGTACTTTCTTGCTGATCAGTTGTTGTGCTGAGTTTGTGATACTGTTGATCCTGAATAAGTTTTTCATATTAACACTTCTGCTTTCCATGAATTGACCTACAATCCTTAGTTATGTCTTGCCTTGCATTCTTGTGTTGGGGTCTTCTTGGGAAGACTGTTGTTGGTATCTGTCCCAAGGGTGCCTCTTGAGCAGGTCATTATTACTTGTTAATCTCTTTAGAACCAAGTCATGCCCTCGCATGCCTTGAACTCTCATGCTTAGTTCCTTTGTTTTATGGATTCATGTTTCCTGCAACTAACCAGGTGTATCTTAAGAAGTCTGTTACTTTGAACTCATTTGCTAATTTGAAAGCCCTATATATGTGCCCATTATGTGTGATTATAAGGTCCTTGTGCATGCATGCTCTTATATCTGATAGACATCACCCTTGGGATGATACTTAGAAAGTCTTTCTGTTGATGATTGTGATAATAGGAATCTATGTGTATGTATCTTTGCCTGATTGAGTTACCCGAATTACATGTTTGAATTTATGTCATCATGTTCCTGTTATTTGTTAATGGGTAAGCAAGACAATTGTCTTTATGTTTGGGGCCTAGCTTATTGGGACATGCGTGTGTTGTTGGATCTAAGCATTGGCCAGGCATGCTTGTGAGCCTGGGGTGTTGGGCATTTTGGATATGCAAGAGTAAAGGCCCAGAAGGCATTGCTGGGTTTTTTGTACCTGTGTTGGACCTGTAATTATTGTATTTGGGCCTGTAATTATCATATTAAGTCTGTAATTATTTTATTATTCTATTTGGGCCTGTAATAATCTGTAATAATGAATGACGGGGAAATTAATGAAAAAGGGACTGGGATACTTTAATTTTCACATAAATGGGTAGAAAACATGCCTATAGGGTCTACATGTTTTGTTTACTACTTTGTCTGACATGTTTTATTTCTATGCAGTGATAAAAAGCATGCTTATAGGAACCTAAGTGCTCTACTGGCTCAACATGTCTTGCTCCCGTACATTATCAGAAACATGCCTATAATAATCTAAATGTTTCACTTATTTACATGCTTCACTTCTCTACATGATATTAGATAGCATGCCTATAGGATTCACACATCATTGATTACTTGCTCAACTTGTGTTATTGCTGTGTGATTGTTAGATAATATACCTATAGGATCACATTAAATAACTAAGATCTGCTCATCTAGATACACCTATACGGCCTTAATTGATTAATTAAATTGTTGTTGTTGTTGTTGTTGTTGTTGTTATTGTTGTTCTCATCACACTGCCCGCCTAGAAAACATGCCTATAGGAATAAGCATGACGAATTCGTGTTCAAATTCCAACTGCTTAGAAAATATGCCCATAGGATATCGCTACTCGCTTAGAAAGCATGCCTATAGGATCAAAATGAATAATTATGTTTTGACAGCTTCACTGCCCAAGCGTGAATCACCTAGAGATCGTGTCTATGGGCTCTCAATGATGATTATAATCTGGAATTTCGATAATCTGACTAGCAATACTGCTTATGAGATTTTATTACACCATGCAGTCACGTAGAAGCCATGCCTATAGGTTTTTAAACGACTTTAATACATCTTAATTCTAAAACTGTAGATGACTCCTCACTGCATAATTTGAAATCTGTAACTGATTGTGTGCTTTTGTGCTAATGTATGGAGGCTAACTTGAGCCTTTAATTGCTATTATGTGCAGTCCTACCTGTTTTGAATGTGCACCTAGTTTTATTATTTTGAGCTCCCTAAGTAAAGTATAGAACCACCCAAATAGTAGGTCCAAAGCCTCCTGGACCATAGGCATGGGACGGGTAATGCACACATAGGACACGATTTAGAATTGAACTAGAGCACTTCAGGTAAACAAATTTAACATAGTAATTGGGTAGCATGAAATGATAGTCTGTGCCCGCTTAATAATATAAGCAACCCCTACCTTAAGCGAGTTGCGAAGTATTATTTATGTTGCATGGGGTGATCCTTTTGGCTAAAAAACTTAGGACCCCCCCCCCTTTATATTACTCGCACCTTTATTTCTTCGAACATAGAACAGATTAGGTTGTACCTTGTAATCTCCTAAGGCTTGTATTCATCATCTATTAATGTATAGTCTAATTTCTTCATATGTGCAATTTTCTTTACACTTGTTTTATATCGTAGTCGAATATTTAATTTCCCTATCTTCCTTTAATTTACATCATCACATATGACAATTATAATTCAATAATCCCACATAGCATTAATTTCGGTCGGGACCTACAGTTGTGGACCTCGAAGAGTGCTCAACACTTTCTCTTCGAGGTAATTTGAGCCCTTACCCGATCTTTGGTGACACATGCTAGTTAAAACAGAGTTATTCGTAAATAGGTGCCCTAACACATCGTAAAATCGTTAGGTGGCGAATCTTCTCTTCTTAATACCCATTTAAAAGAGTTGTTACAACTCGAAACCCGCTTTCGTGAGAAAACGGGGCTCACCAACATGTCGACTCTGCCGGGGATATACTTAGGCTCTTACCATAATGAAGTTTTGCTTATGTGGAGTAATGGATTATTTGATGACATGTACACCCTGTATTTCTTTTATTTTGCTTAAAACTACTATATCATGTAAATCCCCTCTCTATTTCCCCTATTTTCTTAAAATTACTATATCGTGTGTTCTCCGTCCCTATCTCCACTATTTGCTTCATTTAGTTACAATCTCGCACTTTTTCATGAGTTATGCTAACTTCTCTCCTTTGTCTTTCCTTTTTTTTTCTTTTCCTTCTCATGTTCATATTTATCATATTATTTATTGTTTTTGCGTACTTTCATCATGCAAATATCTGGCAACGTGTTACTATTTTTGTATAAAGCATGCTTTCAACATCATACTCCACTCGTGCCAATTATCAACATAGTGGCGCTTGATGAGTGTCCGCGCTTTTCTAAAAATATCCTTTTAAACCGGAAAGGCTTATTAGTAGTAGACTAGTCGATCAGCAGTGCAGTTGACGGTCTCATGTCTTTCCCTCTCAAGTTGTCCGCTTGAGAGTACCAGTCTAGATTCTTCTAGAAACCACACTCTGATTTGAAATGTATATGCATCATGCTAAACCTAGTAAGGATTGAAATGCCATTGACGCATCAACCCGCTTAGATGAACCTTGTCCAAATTCCAAAGGGATTTCCATAATCCCAAAGGACACCATCATGTTATGTGCATTTCTTGGAGAAAACGTGTTGCCATGTTGACCATTAGTCTAAATAGTCGAATTTGGAGGGAGAAATGACTAACTTTTATTTATTTGCAGAAAATGAAGCACGAAATCCCCAGGGTTGGTATGGTCTAGAATATCCCGCCTATGCTGATTGACTGATGGAATAACCTTGCACCATGTGACATAAATCACGTGAGGAGAGTACTGGGTAACTTGCCATCTTTGCTGAATATTCAACCCAACAAGGAATTAATTGAGGCAGCCACCATGTTCTGGGATGAAAAGAGAGTTGTTTTCTGATTTGGCAATATAGAAATGACTCCTCTTCTAGAAGAGATAGGAGGCTTCGCCAAGTTACCATGTGTCACGCCCCGACCTCGGGGAGCGCGACCGGTGCTCAACTGAGATAACATGGTCAAGCAATTCTGCTAGATACTTTCTACCCGACCTTTCTCATGAATAGAGTGGGGATGTACTCCATTAATTAACATAGAAAATATTTCATAAAAACACTAATTTCATTACCATTAGCAGCTTCATTCATAATTTTTAAAATATATTACCCATTTATAGTTTGAAGTGGAACATGTGTTACAAATACAACATTTCTTATTTTGACTTTTCCAATACCAATGTACCATCCGCACTATGTCTACGGAGCCTCTAAGTAGAACAGAAGAGTAGTTTGGAAGTGCTGGCAATAATTCTCCGGCTATACCTCAAAACACAAAGTACAACATCAAGTGATATCAGGCCCGGAATAGAGTAGGGCTCACCAAAACCTGCTGAATATGGAGTACTGCTAACGAGATCCAAAGTTGCCCTCTGATGAACCACCTTGATCCATTGAAGATGCAACGCCCTCGCAAATGGGACGTTAGTACATATAGAATAGTACTAGTATGTAAAGCTAAATGTCCTCTTTCAAAATAGAATACCAATATAAGAAAGGAAAACTATGGAAACAACAAGCAACGATCAGTGATATCCAAATGCCAAGTTAAAACATAATAATTTTCAAAATATAAAGATAATACTGTAAAGATGATAATCAAAATACGAAGATAATATTATTTTTGGTTGGGAGATCTTTAGTACCGATATACCACCGTGAATTTAGCACGGAGTCCGATCATGACCCGATCGGCTAAGCTATCTCATAAGAGACATCAAATCACAATACCACCGTACTTTTAGCACGGAGTCCGATCTCAGCCCGATCGGCTAAGCCGTCTCACCAGAGACATACAATCACTATCACAACAATATCTACATAAAGTGTCCATGCCGCCTCACCCCAATATGTGCGAGTGGAGGTGTAATCACAATCACAACACTACCATGTGCATGGCATGGCATCCGATCTCAGCCCGATCAGCTAAGTCGTCTCACCACAATTTTGTATGGGTCGGCATCACATTCCGATAGAAATCATCTCATCCTAAATAAGGGGAATAATCTCATCACATCAATCTCATCCCAAATAAGGGGAATAATCAAAATGCACTCCTACATCAGCACGTGTAGTTTCGGGGTTAGGTTATTTCAACCTACCCTTCCTCGGTGACTATCGATACTCCTAAAAATATTTTTTATTTTCATACAAGGGACAAGAGTGGTTTGCTCTAGTGGCAAGCACCCTCCACTTCCAACCAAGAGGTTGTGAGTTCGAGTCACCCCAAGAGTAAGGTGTGGAGTTCTTGGAGGGTTGGAGCCGAGGGTCTATCGGAAATAGCTTCTCTACCCCAGGGTAGGGGTAAGGTCTGCGTACACACTACCCTCCCCAGACCCCACTAGTGGGATTATACTGGGTTGTTGTTGTATACAAGGGAAACAGAAATACAATTGCATTTACCTCATAACCTTTCACACCATTTATAGCCTCATTGGTACTTTTAACCACTTACAACATCATTATTTAATTGGCTCTCTTGGCCATACATATGATTCTTCATTCATGGAATAATGGCGGTATTTCATATTCCACACTTTTATGTTTTTTTTCTTTCATGGATCATCATCATAAATATCAACAAATAGAATATTTCGGAAATCACACCTTTAGGTTCATTAGTAATGAAGACTTAAACAAAATGGATTTCTTTCCAAGAAATGGAGTAAAATGATTGGCAATCGAAGCACAAGTTAAAATCATAAACGAGTAATACATCATTTATTCTTGAAATACTTTTCCCCAAAAGGGCAATACACAATTTCAACTCATGAATATATAAGAGCTCAAAACACATTGGAAATACTTACAAAGCATAGCATTAGTTAAAACAGTCACATTTGGGCATGACCTGAGTACATAAGCTTTTAGGCAAATCTATTTTTGAAGTCAATTTATAATAGTTGAATCAAGGATCATTTCATAACCTTTCTCACATCACTTTCATTTTCTTGGCACCATTGGCCACAAGTATAACTTTCATTATTGGCACGGTGGCCATGCTTTACATCTCTAACCCAATTCTTTCACTTTCAAGCATCCTTATAGATTATCAACAACAAGGCATTTTAAATCAAGACTTTAGGTACACATATGAGCAATAAGAGTTTTAGCTGCATAGAGTATTCTTTCCAAATTAAGCATAATGGACTTTCATTTGAAACACGACTCAAAGCCATAACATTTTAATACACATATCATTCTTGAACACATTCCCGAAGGATAACATAATGTGACAGGAACATTAGAAACACAGTTTGAATACATAATTCTCGACACTTTGCTTACTCGGGACAATCGAATTTATTGGGAACAACTCGAAACATGGGAATAAGGAACTTGAGCCAACCATACTTGAAACTAAGGGGAACATCATGGAATTCAATTCTAAGAAAGTAGTTTAGCCAACATACCTTGTTTGAGCTTTCCTTAAGGTACTACAATGTCCCAACACCTCTAGCAATATCAATCTATAGGAAGATAGCGAAAATCGGATAATAATTAGAAGGATTCTCATGACATAAGTCTATTGGAAATTTTGTCAAACACCTATTATGTAAAATTGACTACAAAGCTCTACAAGGGTAATCCCTTCCTCCCTCAACCAATTTCAACAAGAAACTTCCCAAAATAGTTCAACAACCCCACATACTACTTCCTATGCATGGCCTATCTCTAACCCCACAACATATATAAATCCATAACTTCTTGCATAAAACATAAGACAGTGACTTACCCGGATAGATGATGGTTTAGGGAGTGGCTTCCATTAATCTTCCAAGATTTGAGCAAGACTTGATGAATAATTAGCCTAGGGTTTTCTCTCTCTCTCTCTCTCTCTCTCTCTCTCTCTCTCTCTCTCTCTCTCTCTCTCTCTCTCTCTCTCTCTCTCTCTCTAACATACCCTCACGTATCTCTAAAAATATCATATTTTACCTTGTAAAATGACCTCCCTAAGGCCTTATATCAAAATAGGGTCGGATAAGTAAATTTCCAAAAATGACCGCCGAAGTCAATTATGTGGTAGCAGAATCGATATATGGCCAGCAGATTAGATATGTGGGCAGCACAATTTTTATGCGATCAACATAATGATTATGCGGCCAACAGAATGGTTATGCGACCAGCATAATTGTTTTTCAAAATTTGCCCATTTTCTATTCCACTTTGCGATGCTTATGCGATCCACGGAACAGTTCTGCAGTCGCGAAATTGACCTCAGAAGCGCCTTCTTCTGCCAAAAATTCCCATCAACACTTTAGTGCATTCTTCAAACCAAAAATTCTATACCGTGGCTCGTTTTTTACAATCCTCAAACCCATTAGCCTACCTTGGCACCACGAAACCTTAAATTCCTTGGCAAATTTTATGGGGCCTTACCATTCAGGCATGAAGGGTCATATTATCGATTAATTCCACATGTTGAAAGTCAAGATCCATACGCTGATTGGCACCAAAGTTAAACAAGCAAAATAGTCCACACTGAATGTCCACAATAACCCTCTTCCCGAATGTGATAAATACTGATGAATAATGGGATGAGGAAAGATGTATCGGGCTTATCCGTTAGGGGGATACTCCTAAAACATCTCTTGTCATGCTCACGCCGATTGTGGTGGAAACCAGGAGCCATTCGAGGCCAAGGTAGCTACACCCTTCAGTGTGATGGTAGCTCCAACACCGTCTTATAAGTTCTCTATTGTCCTGTGGGAGTATGCAGCAGAGGCAAGGATAAAAGAAAAGTCCAAGATGGAAGAGACAGGTGTTGCACAAGGAATGACGAAAATCGGCAGGGTTTACACACCTGAAAATCTTAGAGAAACAAGTAAAGAGACCGCCCCGAAACTGTATTGGTGGAAAAAAGGCATGACACGTGGACTACCATCAAGGTGACAAGTGGCGCTTTCAATCAAGCAAATTAAAGAATTCAGGAAGGCGCAGGAGAAACACCCCCGGTGTTTCTTTAGAAAAAGTACCGGCCCTAACATCTGGAAAAGAAGAAATAGGAATAGAATGGATAAAGACCATAAAGATGGAAGGTTCATGAATCTGTTATAAATAAGGAAGAAAAATCAAAACTGATTGTGGTTACGAGGAATCCTCAGTCATTAATGTTGTTGTTACAATTATATATGATAACGGGTAATCAAGGCAATTAATGCCGTTAGCAAGCCTAAATTAAGTAGGGAAATCGTTATAATTATGTACCCTTATATAAGGACCAAATCCTCATTTGTAATGGTATTTGAATTTTTATCAATATATGCAACTATTCTTTTACTTTATTCAAAAGGTTCAAACCGCAATTTTGGGAGAGATTATCAATCTATTTTGAGTTTTCTTTCCTTGTCTATTATTTCCATTATTCTTTTTATTCTTCATATTGCCAAGAAAGTGAAGTAATTTTAGTTATCAGTATCCTGATTTCTTCTTGATATTGACTTTGACCGAGAAATCTATTTTTTGGGTAAAACAAATTGATTTTGTTACCGAAAATCTGATAATCTGTTCACTTTCCAAACTTTATTTATAGCAACAAAATATGTCTAGTACTAACGAGAACAACTAGCTAAATCAACAAGGTGGAACT
The DNA here is from genome assembly GCF_000715075.1 of Nicotiana tabacum. Taxonomy (NCBI): domain Eukaryota; kingdom Viridiplantae; phylum Streptophyta; class Magnoliopsida; order Solanales; family Solanaceae; genus Nicotiana; species Nicotiana tabacum. Next base: position 67,603,092 of record NC_134098.1, read on the forward strand.
CCACTACATAACACACCCACAACTACTCCTCAACACTCACGAGAAAGTTCACCTGAAAGGTCTGCTTCGTGCACTGATGGACAACATGGAGGTGACTGTCCGTTGAGCAGGATGCTTTGAAGCAATTGATTGTAGAACATGTGAATGAAGTGCTGCAAGCTTTTTGCAAGAGATTACCCAAAGCAGCACAAACTCTACCACGAGCTAATACAACCACCTCTGGAAGTGGAGAATCCGCGTTCAGGAGTCGTTAACACTGAAAGTGGAGAAATGCCCAATGAATCTCGCGATAGAGGGTCAGGTACACCAAATAATTCCAGTTTACAACGTTTAGTACTAGTTTTGCGGAAACAGTTGAAGGAGCAAAATGAGCGTATAGAACAAATACCTGGTGTGCCTCATGTGATCAAATGTGTGGATATTGACAAGTATTCACAACAACCATAGAAGTCAAGTGCATCACCTTTCCCAATTTTTAAAATTTTTAAAATGTATGATATTCCTAAATATGACGGGACATCCGACCCATGGGATCACGTTACTGCGTTCACTACAGGCGTGAAAGGCAATGATTTAACCAAGCAGGATATTGAATCGATTTTGGTTAAGAAATTTGACGAAGCTCTCACAAAAGGGGTGTTAACATGGTACTCACTCTTACCTGAAAACTCCATTGATTCTTTTGTTGAGCTTGCAGATTCATTTATAAAGGCGCATTTAGGAGCTCAGAAAGTTGAAAAAAGGATGGAGGATATATTCAATGTTAAACAAGGGAGTACAAAATTGCTAGGAGAATTCGTAGATAGATTCCAACGTAAAAATAATGTTGATGCGAGTACCTGATAACTGGGCGGCTATGGCATTTGCGAGCAACTTGAATGAGAAAAGTTCAGAAGCCACGAGGAGGCTAAAAGAAAGTTTGTGAGAGTTTACTGCAACAACTTGGAATGATTTGTACAATCGATACAGCATGAAGTTGCGGATATAAGAAGATACGGTTACACAGCCAAGGGTAGATGAAAGACCAGGTTCAAGATGCTCGAATTCAGAGATTAGGTCTGGTAAAAATAAATACGAGTCTTACATGGGACCCACAGGGAGAGATTCCTAACCTAAACAAGAGAATGAACGATTTTTCAAGACCAAGGCAAAAAGAGGCGAGTTCTTCTTTCAGACTAAAAAAGGAGCGAGACGCTCGAAACAACGATTCCAGTACTCAAGCAAGAATAGGAGATTATAGCTTTAACGTCAACACCTCTGAATTAGTGGTTGTTCTAAGAGGAATGTGAGATAAGGTGTGATGGACAAGAGAGATAAGACCATATCCAAACAAAAGGAACCTAGATTTCTGGTGTGAGTTTCACAATGACCATGGCCATAGAACAACAGACTGTAGGCTTTTGCAAGGGGATATTGAATATCTACTGAAGCAAGGTTATCTTACTGATTTGTTCAGTGAGAAAGGGAGATAATCATACATGGAAAATAGGAAAGAACCCTCAAAGCCTCTATCACCAAAGAGAACGGTAAACATCATAACCAGAGGAGATGAAGTCAACAGGGTAACGTACACAACTGCAAAAAAGACATCAAAAGTTACTATCACTCACGGGAAACGAGTTCGCCAAGTCATGGAAGGTGATAATATAATATTTGATGATGAAGATGTAGATAGATTGATGATTCCTCACAATGATGCACTGGTAATATCTTTACTTTTACATCATACTAATGTAAACGAGTTTTGATTGAACCTAGTAGCTCAGTAAATATCATTTTACTGAGAGTGGTAAATGAAATGCAAGCTAATGATAAGGTCATACCAAATACATGGTCTTTATCTGGATTTGATAATTCAAGCGTCGTTACGAAAGGAGAAGTTGTACTGGTTACGTTTGCGGAAGGAGTCATCAAAGATACAAAGTTCTAGGTAATAGATGCGTACATGGCCTATAATATAATCTTGGGAAGGCCATGGATTCATGATATGGATGTTGTCCCATCCACGTTGCATCAAGTTATCAAATTCCCTTCACAGTGGGGAATCCGACAAATCATGGGAGATCAATAGGCTTCACGGAGCATTAATTTAGTGGTTATTGCAAATACAATGACCAGCGATGCAGACGCGAAATAGCAATTAAAGAATTTAGTTGGGGACGCTTCTATCCATACCTCAACTAAAAAACACAAAGTCATACTGATGTCGATTCAAGACCTGATGTGATTCAAGAGTCAGAGGAAAACGAGAACCTTAAAACATCCACGGAGGAGCTTGAAGTTGTGATATTATTTGTCTACTGGCCAGATAGAAAAGTTTACATTGGAGCAAATTTGAGCCCAGGAATAAAAGGTAAGTTAATTAAATTTTTACGTGCTAACGCAGATTACTTTGCTTGGTCGCATTCAGATATGACATGTATACCACCAGAGGTGATGACTCATAAGCTAAATGAGGATTCATTACACCCACCTGTCAAGCAAAAGAAAAGGAAGTAAGGGGCCTTCAAAAATCAAGTGATACAGGATGAGATACAAAAATTTCTGAAAAAGGTTCAATACGATAAGTAAAGTACCCTGATTTATTAGATAATACTATTGTAACCAAAAATGAATGGAAAATGGCGAGTCTGTGTAGATTATACTAATTTAAATAAGTATTGTCCTAAAGATTCATTTTCTTTACCACACATAGATCAATTAATTGATTCTACCATAGTTCATGAGCTTTTAAGTTTTTTAGGTGCTTATTATGATTATAATCAGATAGAAATGGACCCTTTAGATGAGGAAAAACCTCATTTATCACAGACAGGGGGACTTATTACTATAAAGTCATGCCATTTGGTTTGAAAAATGTTAGAGCCACATATCAAAGATTGGTGACCAAAATATTTTAAGAACACTTGGGAAAAACTATGGAGGTCTACATAGATGATATGTTGGTCAAGTAAACACAGGTAGGGGATTATTTTCAATATTTGGCTGAGACCTTTGAAATTCTCCGCAAGTACAACATGAAGTTGAATCCAGAAAAGTGCACTTTTGGTGTAGCTTCAGGTAAATTTCTAGGTTTTCTTATTTCTAACAGGGGTATTGAAGTAAATCACGCATAGATCAAAGCTATTGAAGAAATACCAGATATACTCACAAGCAAGAAAGAAATACAGAGATTAACAGGTAGAATAGCAGCTCTAGGAAGGTTTATATCCAAGTCATCAGAAAAATGCTTTAAGTTCTTTTCAATATTAAAAAAGCAAAATCAGTTTGAATGGACTAACGAGTGTCAACAAGCTCTAAAGGACTTAAAGGTGTATCTATCAAATCCACCTGTATTAACAAAACCAAAAAATGAAGAGAGATTGCTCATCTACCTTGTTGTGTCAGAAGTAACAGTAAGCACGATATTGGTACGTGAAGATAAAGGTAAATAATCTCCAATTTATTATGTTAGTAGGTCTTTACTAGATGATGATACACGGTGTCCTCACCTAGAAAACCTTGCTTTAGCTTTGATTATGGCATCAAGGAAGTTACGACCTTACTTTCAATGTCATCTTATTTCTGTTATAATTGCTTTTCCACTAAAGAATATATTGCATAAACAAGAATTATCAGGAAGGTTAGCTAAACGGGCTATAGAACTCAGTGAATTTATGATATTATATATCAGCCTAGAACCGCTATAAAATCCCAAGTGTTAGTAGATTTTGTAGCAGATTTTAGCTTAAGCTTAGTTCCTGAAGCAGAAAAAGAATTATGAATATTTTCCGGAGCTAATTCGGGGACTTGGACCATGTTTACTAACAGTTCCTTGAATGTTAAAGGAGAAGGTTTGGGAATTGTCTTAATTCTACCCTCGGGAGAAATAATAAGACAGGCGATAAAATGTTACCCAATTACTAACAATGAGGTAGAGTATGAAGTAGTGGGTATTGAACAAATTGTGATCGAAAGTGACTCACAACTAGTAGTCAATCAAATGCATGGGATTTACGTGGAAAGAGAGACATGAATGTAGCAGTACCTCGAAAAGGTACAGGAATTGCTTAGGCAGTTCCAGACATGGAAAGCTGTAAAAATACCCAGGGAGGAAAATGCAGAAGCAGATGCATTGGCAAATCTCGCATCTATCACTAGCGCAACAAATGCAGAAAATGCTATTGTGGTATATTTATTTCATTCAGCCCTCGACCAAACCAAGAGTGAGGTAAATTTCAATAATTTAACTTGGGATTAGAGAAACGAATTTGTGAACTTTTTGCAGTATGGTATTTTGCTTGAAGATAAAAAGAAATTCTGGTTTTACAGTTGAAGGATGCTCAGTATTGTTTAATTCATGGGAATTTATATCGCAAGATGTTTGTGGACCTTTAGCACGATGCCTTGGACCATTACAAACAGAAAATGTAATGAGAGAAGTACACGAGGGCCATTGTGGAAATCATGCCGGGGGAATATCGTTGGTGAAGACATTAATAAGAGCGGGATACTATTGGCCAAAAATGGAAGAGGAAGTAGAAAACTTTGTTGCAAGGTGCGATAAATGCCAACGATACGCTAATAATTTGTATCGGCCGACGGAATTATTGCATTCAGTTATATCACCATGTCCCTTCATGAAATGGGGAATGGATATCGTAGGGTTATTGCCTCAAGCTAAAGGAAAGGTACAACTTTTGTTAATTCGAACGAATTATTTCTCAAAATGGGTAGAAGCAGGTACCTTTAAACACGTGCGAGAAAAAAAAGTTATGGATTTTATTTGGAGAAATATAGTATGTCAATTTGGAGTCCCAAAGGAGATCATTTGTGATAATGGACCGCAACTCATAGGTGCGAAAGTCACTGACTTTTTCCAAAGCTGGCAGATTAAACGGATCACTTCTGCACCTTACCACCCAGTGGCTAACAGACAAGTTGAGTCGACAAATAAGGTTATTATCAACAACTTAAAAGAATGATTGGAGGAGTCAAAAGGCAAACGACGAGAAGTACTACCATGTGTGTTATGGGCTTACCGAACAACGACAAAGACTACCACAGGAGAAACCCCATTTTCACTTATGTATGGAACTGAAGCTCTAATTCAAATGGAGATAGCCAAACCAAGCACGAGATACATACATACTAGTGAGGCAACAAATGACGAGGAGCTACGAGTAAATTTGGATTTGACGGAAGAAAGGAGAGAATCAGCATTAATTCGGATGGCTGCTCAAAAGCATATGATTGAACGACACTATAGCAGGAAGGCAAACCTTAGGTACTTCAAAATTGGGGACTTCGTCCTCAAAAAGGTGTTCTGGTCAAAAAAAGTGGTGAATGCAGGGAAGTTGAGTCCAAATTGGAAAGGCCCATATAGGGTTAGAGGCATTACTAGAAAATGAGTATATGAATTGGAAACCATAGACGGCAAGGTGTTACCATCATATTGGAATGCAGTCCATTTGAAGAAGTATTACTTCTAAAAGAGGTTAATATCCACGGTCAGGTATCATGCAAGTTCAATTTTATTTGTTCATTTAAATTTTACTAACCATTTTAGATGATAGGCAAAAAGCTGGCCCGTACCAAATGATGATATTAGACCAGAAAGACGCGCATAATATTTAATTATTCCCAGTCTAGGTTACAATATTTCTGATGGTAAAAAGGTTATGCAGTCATCATCTAAAAGATTATCTCCAAGTCCCGTGTGTATTTCCTTTTTCATAAAAAGGACCAAAAGTAAGGAGCTGATCTAGTGTTCGAGATCTCATGATTCAATGCTCTAACACTGGGAGGACTATGCATATAGAAGGATACACAAGGAAAGTAAATATATACCAAAAGAGCATAGTTCTTCCAGAATTAGAACCTTGAAGAAACCCTTGAAGAAAATGTTAAAATTTAAAAGGTGTTCAAGCTCGCGGAAAGGATGGGCAGTAGAAAGTACAAAATACTCCCACGAGCTTCTAGGTTAAGGCCATAAATTAAATCACGGGAAAATATACCTGTATTTGTAAACCTGCAGCAAATAAAGTAGTTATGAAAATGTAGTACAAGCTTATTTATTTGAAAGTTCAAAAAATAAAATTTCTTCAAATTACTTCATGTTTCATATATTTGTATTAATATGAAGATAAGACGTCATCTTCAACAGTGTTGTTAATATAAAAGAGCCCTCTTTTATAAGAAAACACGTGCATATTTAAGACGATGTATACTAAAGCATTTCTAATGTAAGTATAAGCTCAAAAATTCAAAGAGAAAGCATAATATGCAGCAAAGAGATATTTATATCATCACCCCAAAAACGGAGGGGAAAATCTTCCAAAAACTATCCAAAAACAAAAAACAAAGAAGAGAGTTCCAACAAAAACAAAAACAAAATCAGACTGCTTCCACCAAAGCCAAGAGTAAAAAACTAGGAAGCATCATCCACAAGAGAAGATAGATTAACTTTAGAAGACGAGGTTTGAGCATCAACTTCACCAGGAGTAAATCCATCACCATCACCTTTGGAACCTTCATCCTCGGGTATTAAGAAGTTTTGACACTGTTGAGTCTGTTCAATCGTCTCTTTAGCCTTTGCAATTTCAGCGTTAAGGTCAAAACCCTCCTCATTAGCTTCAGTTAGAGTCTTAAAGTGAGTGTTCAAGAAAGCCCAGGTAACATCAAGTGTTAACTTATATTCAAGGGCCTTATAATCCTTCTCCCACCACTCAATTTCAGCTTTCAACTCTTTTTTTCTACTTCTGAGGCTTCATAAGATGCCTTTAAAGGAGTAAGAGAACTCTCAAGGAACTAAATCTTGTTCGATAAGGCATGTAGGTCTTCTTGAGTCAGGGTGAGCATTTGTTCCAGATCACCCGTGTATGCCTCTTTTTGGTTAAGGAACTCTTTCAAGCTTCTTATCTCTTGAGTTGCCTTGGAGTGTTGTTCAGCGAAGGAGGATTCCAATATGTCCTTGTCTTTTTCAACTTGATTGGAGGAAGCTTTTAAAACCGCTAGTTCAGCGGTGATTATCCTCAGTTGTTGTTCTAAAACTCCCTTCTCCTCAGTAAGAATGTCTTTCTCCAGTTGAAGGCCTTCGAATTGCTCTTTCCAATTATCAGCCTCGGTGTGCAACTCAATCACCTGTTGGTCTGTCCAAGAAATCCTTCTCATAAGCTCCATACCTATCAAATTGATCTATAAAAAGACAAAATAAAGGGAGTTACAAACATGAAAGGAGGGAGAGGAAAGTAAAGAGAGTAAAGAAATACCTTGAGGGAAGAATGGATGATGTCATTCATTAGAGTCAAAGAACTGTGAGACTCGAGTTTTTTTCATTCCACGGGACCAAGCAATGGTTTTAACCACACAACGGCTCGTCCATATTTCTTCAATAGATTTTCACCATCGGGGACTTCAATTAGAACTTTTGGCATACCCCATCTATTGCTAGAAGGCTCAGCTTTTTCACGAGAAACAGTAGCGGGGGCAACCACTGGGGTGACTGTAGGCAGAGACACAGGTGGATTAATAGCTGGAGCAACTAACGTCGTTGGAAGATAGGCAAGTGGTGGCTCTTCTGAGACAGGACCAAATTCTTCTTCACCATTAAAACCATGGGCAAAGAACCTGTCAATGGGACTTCAGGAGGGGTTATCAAAATTATCAGCATCTTCATTAGAGGTATCCAAATGGACATTCTCTAGATCATCAACGAGACTAAAAGGAACTGAACTTAGAGGGGGATCTTGAGAGACATGGGCTTCGTCATCTAAAACCACACGCCTTCTGACTCGTGGTTTCCTCACTAAAGAACCTTCTTCGATATCCTCTTCTTCTTTAGACCCACGGGCTTTAGCATTGTTCCTCTTGGTGAAAGATACTCTTAAAATATGTTCTTGTGCAAAGCTTACAGAAAGCCACGTAGAAGGAACAGAAGTGGGGCTGATACCGCGAATGACAAACCCTAAAAAAGGGAAAAAGTATATGCATTAAAAGAAAGGAACAAACAAATATAAGGGAAGCCATGGGATAAAATTTCATGTGAGTTTTCACTTTCCATCCAAATTTCTATGAAAGAAATTTTCAAGATCTTTTATCCATGGGAGCAACGGTCAGCATTTTTTCTACCCAATCGCGGAAGTCAGGAATTTCTTCAAAGACTTCTATGGTTGCTATAAAATAAACATACACTCGTGTGAAGAAAATTAAAACGTCAAGAAAAATAAGGGAATAAGAGGAAAACACTTACGTGTAAAGTTCCACTTTTCAGGGAAAAGCATGTTTTCATCACCCACTAACCCACGAGTAGGGGCGGCAACAAATCGAGTATACCAGCTACGTTCACGGTCATCCTCGGGGCTGACTAAAACCCTTTTATTTCTAGCCACAAGGGAAAAGACACATTCACAAAAGATTTTTGGAGAATATAAGTGGAACAAGTGACGGAAGGTAAAAGGGGAGGAAATTTAACCCGACAAGTAGCGAAGGCAAGCAACTGCCCTCCACACGATGGGACTTATTTGACCGAGGCAAACATTGAAGTAGTGACAGAACTCAATAATCACAGGATCAATGGGAGGAGTAAACCCTAAAGTAAAATGATAGGTGTAAGCAATGGAATAACCTGCATGGTAAGAGGTGATTCTGTAGTCATCACTAAAAAATCAGGTTTACAATGGCATTCACGTCGAACCAAGGAAAGAAGTCATAGGGTAATCAAGCTAGGGTAATGATCAGTAGGGTTAATAGAAGCTATGGAAGAAATTTGTTTTTTCATAGATTCACGATCTTATACAAAAGAGAACTCTTGTGGGACAATCTCAGAAATAGTAGGTACTCGCATGGGTTCGTTCTGATCCTTCCCTCTAGAAGAAGATCTAGGAGTTATGAGCGTTCTAGCCCTAGAAGAGTGATGGCTTAGCAGTACTACTTTGAGGAATAGAACTACGAGTTATCAATGAATCTAAACTACGTAGTCTACCACCTCTCATACTCCTAGTGGGGGCAGTAGAAGGAGGAAGTTCATCAACGATCACCACTTTACGTAGATTTGATGATGAAGAAAGATTTTGAGAATGTGAATACATCTTTAATGGAGGAAATATAGGAAAAAGATGAAAAAGTACAAGAAAAGTTAGGAAGATGAATGCAAGGAAGAAGAAAAAGACTTTCGAAATTGAGTAAGATGAGATATTTATAGGGGAAAGCAACTGTCATTAGAGTTGGTCATGATGAACTGTCATCATGGAACAGTCACTTCGTGACTGATGCAGCCACAGAAAAATCCTAAAAAGACGTTGAAAACCGCATAACCAATTACAATAAGACACGTGTCTTGAGCATTAAATAGATATGACGTATGTCGCATCGATGCTGAAGAAGGCATTATGTTACTCGAGAAAAGGCGGCAAGGAATTCCCACTATAAATACTTATCACTTCCCGAATATTCAATTGAGAATATTCAGAGAGTGGGGGGGGACTATCTGTATTGGTGAAAAAAGTCATGATACATGGACTACCATCAAGGTGACAAGTGGCGCTTTCAATCAAGCGAATTAAAGAATTCAAGAAGGCGCGGGGAAACACCCCCAGTGTTTCTTTAGAAAAAGTACCAGTTCTAACATCTGGAAAAGAAGAAATAGGAACGGAATGGATAAAGATCATAAAGAAGGAAGGTTCATGAATCTGTTATAAATAAGGAAGGGTAATCGACATTGATCATGGTTACGAGGAATCCTCAGTCATTAATGATGCAGTTACAATTATATATGGTAATGAGTAATCAAGTTAATTAATGCCGTTAGCAATCCAGAATTAAGTAGGAAACCGTTATAATTTTGTACCCTTATATAAGGACCCGTTCCTCATTTATAATGGTATCTGAATTTTTTATCAATATATGGAATTATTCTTTTACTTTATTCAAAAAGTTCAAATTGCAATTCTGGGAGAGATTATCGATCTATTTTGAGTTTTATTTCATTGTCTACTATATTTATTATTCTTTTTATTCTTCAGATTATCAAGAAAGTGAAGTAATTTTGGTTATCAGTAACTCGATTTTTTCTTGATATTGACTTTGATCGAGAAATCTATTTTTGGGTAAAACAGAAACCACCTGTTGTGGAGACAAGCAATGATGATCTTTAGAGGAAGGTGAATGCGAGGGAATACTTTGTTGTTGATCACTTAAACAAGACTCCCTCCTAAATATCTATCTTATCATTGTTGCAAAACTCAGATGCGCACAAGAATGCCTTGATGAAGGTGTTAAGTGAAGCTTATATACCTACCGGTATCACTAGTGGAGAACATGGTAGGGAAGATACTGGAGAGTCACAAGATTACTTTTCATGAAGATGAGCTACCACCAGAAGGATTAAGTCATAACAAAGCACTGCACATCACTATGCAGTATGAAGACAAGTTCATTGCCAGGGTTCTCATGGACGCGGGTTCAAGTTTGAACATATGCCTACTGACTACTTTGAAAATATTGGGTATAGACCTGCATGAGATACAAATGGGAAGTATGAATGTGAAAGGCATTTGATGGGTCTCAGAGAGCCACTATCGGAGAGATCAACCTAGATCTGCAGATGGGTTCGACTTGGTTCGACGTTGAATTCCAGGTGTTAGATATATTCGCTACTTATAACTTGTTACTAAGACAACTATGGATACACGCAGCTGGGGCAGTCGCTTCTACTCTACACTAGGATGTGGAGTTCGAGTGGAATCATCAAGAGGTGATTATTCATGGAGAAGGAAATAACCCTATCTACACCAACCAGACTTTGCCAGCTATCAAAAGTAGGAGAAAATTGGGAGGAGAAACATACCACAACATTGAGCGGGTAAACACAATCGAGAAAGGGCGATGGTGGAGCAACAAGATAGAGAGCATTCTAACGTGGTTAGGGTATGAACCAGGCAAGGGCCTTGGTCCAAATCTTCAAGGGATCACAGAACCAATACAACCACAATATCATGGCACAACCTTTGATCTCAGATATGAATACATCGTGCAAGAATATAATGATTGGATACCGCCATGGTGTGACTTTTACTATCCATTGGAACAACCCAGACCACCGCTGCACCAGACATTCCGCCAGAGTATTGTGATTTGGGGATCCGAGGAAGATGAGGTTTTGGCCTGTAGGAAGCTATTTCTGAACGATGAAAATATGAATTGTAATGCAATCTTGGAGGAGGAGGAGGAGGAAGACCTTACCATTCAGATAATGGGAGAAAGAGTTTTTCTCAGGAATTGGACTGTTGCACCATCCCATGCTCGCCGAGCACCTGGGTAGCCTGGAAGAACTAGCATGATTTATTTTAAAATTGTTTTTGGCATTTACGACATTTCTAGTGTTTTGTTTTCAAATAATTACTCGAGACATCTAGTCGTACTCATTGACAGTCTTAAGTTTTATTAATGCATCATTGCTTTTTATTTATTTATATTATTATCTTTCTACATTGTTTTTCAGCATAATTTTTACATATCCTGATGAACCAACGACTGTAACATGTAATGAGACAACGCAACATAAGGAAAGTGGTTTGGAATATTGGGAAGATGATATAATACCTGAGGAAATTATCCAAGAGGTAGAGAATTTTGAGAACAAACCAAAGTCCAATTTGGAAGAAACTGAGGAAATTAACTTAGGAGATTATGAAATAGTCAAAGAAAATTGCATTAGCATTCGTCTGTCGCCATCAAAGAAGGAAGAGTACATCATGTTTTTAAAGAAATATGAGGGTATTTTTGCATGGTCCTACGACTACATGATCGGGTTGAGCACATCCATAATGGCTCACACGCTACCTACCAACCCCATGTGTCCGCCGGTAAAGTAGAAGCTTAGGAAATTCAAGCCAGATATGAGTCTGAAGATAAAAGAGGAGGTTACCAAGCAAATCAAAGCCAAGGTCCTTCAAGTGGTCGAGTACCCAATAGGGATAGCCGACATTGTGTCGGTTCCAAAGAAAGATGAGTGTAATGACCCGACTAGTCACTTTAGGTATTTACACTCCTTTCTACTACTTGAAGTCTTGAATAGCTTCATACGATGTATTATGACTTGTTTGAATTGTCGGTTTTGATTTTCAGGTATTTCGGAGTTAGTTTGGAAGGATGAAATTAAAGGTTTAAAGCTTAAGTTAAAAAGGTGGACCAAATGTAAGTTTACATGTAAACGAACCCAGAATAGAGTTTTGATGATTCCAATAGATCTGTATGGTGATTTTGGACTTAGAAGTGTGTCCGAAATATTATTTGGAAGTCCGTAGTTGAATTGGGCTCGAAATGACAAAAAAAATAATAAAAATTTAAGTTGGAAGTTTGGAAGTTGACTTATTGATATCGGGATAAAAATCAAATTCTAGAAATTGGAAAAACTTCGTTATGTCATTTATGAGTTGTGTGCAAAATTTGAGGTCAATCGGACTTGATTTGATAGGTTTCGGCATTGAATGTAAAAGTTGGAAATTTTTAGTTTTCATTAGGCTTGAATTGGAGTGCGATTTATATTTTTGATATTGTTTGATGTGATTTGAGGGCTCGACTAAGTTCGTATCATGATTTATTACTTGTTGGTACATTCGGACGGGGTCCAGAGTGGCTCGGGTGTTTTTCGGAATGAGTTTTGAGCGAGTCTGGGCATTTCGACATTCTGATGTTGTTTTGGAACTTTTGAAGTACGGGGGCACATTTTGGAGTGTTGAGGCAAAGAAAAAGTGTGGACCGCAAATGAAATGTGCGGACCGCAGAATTCCTCTCACGGACGCAGAAAGGAGATTCTGCAGGTTTGATGGTCCGACTTCGGAAACTTATATCTTTTAATCTACAAAGAATTTGGAGATGATTCAAAAATGGAAGGTTTAGCCCTTTGAGTCTAGTTTCTAGAAAAGCATACCATTAATCATTTGGACATATATAGAGAACGTTATGGTCAATTTACTAAAGCCTGGTAGTGCAGAGCTGCTGAAGTGCGGCCGCACAATTTGGATTGCGGCCGCAGAACCTGGGATGTACGGCCGCATAAAAAGAATGGGCGGTCAACACAATGGGAGGTCAGATTGTTGTACTCTATAAACGAGGGTTAGAGTATTATTTCATATTTGTACTTTGGGAGCTCGGTTTGTGGCAATATTTTGTGGGATTTTCAAGAAATTCATCGGGGTAAGTGATTCTAACTCGGATTTGGTTAATATATATCTATGAATATATCATTATTTTCATCATTTAATCAGTATTTTGAGATGGAAATTTGGGGGAAATTGTAGAAATTTCATAAAATGAATTTTTGGGATTTTTAATATCGATTCGGAGTCGGATTTGAGTGAAATTAGTATGGTTGAACTCGTAATTGAATAGGTTATCGGATTTTGTGAGTTTCGTCGGATTCCGAGACGTGGGCTCTACTGTCGATTTTTTTAGCGGAGTTGATAATTTTCATAAATTGTTAATTTGTCAAGGAGTAAATTGTGATTTACTTGCACATTATTTGAATAGATACGAATCGTTTGGCTTGAATTGAGGAGACAAGAAGGAATATGGAGGTTGATACGCGCGGAATGGAATTTACGGAGTATTGTTTATCTTGCTCGGCATTGGATTCGGCTTGTTCGAGGTAAGTAACTCTTCTAAACTTAGAGCTGAGGGTATGAACCCGGATTATACGTATTATGTGAATCATTTGGAGGTGATGCACATGCTTGGTGACAAGCGTGTGGGCGTGCATCGTAGAAATTGAGACTTAGTTGATTCAGTAGAGTTGTATAGTCAATTAACTTGTATTTTTCCATGTACTTTTATGTGTTAGAGAAACTGGGCTGTGACTCATATTAGAAATTATGCTTATGCAAATATTGATATTATTGGGACCCACTGAAGTCAGTTTTGCTATCGAAGTATATGTTTAAATTGTAATTTTGTACTCAGTCATATACATTCATTGCATATCATATCTCAGTCTCTGTTGTTATTTATTGATATCATCATTTTGGGCTAGTTTTATGACACTGTGAGCCATAGAGACTGGAGAGATTGATGACTGAGTGAGGCCGAGGGCCTGATTTTTGAGATATTGATACACTAGCACGTGAGTTGTCCATGCAGCACGTGAGTTATCCGTGTGGATCAAGATATTGATACTATAGCACGTGATTTATCTGTGCGGATCCAGATATTGATACTATAGCATATGAGTTGTCCGTGCGGATCCAGATATTGATACTATAGCACGTGAGTTGTCCATGCGGATCCAGATATTTATACTATAGCACGTGAGTTGTATGTGCAGCACGTGAGTTGCATGTGTAGCACGTAAGTTGTCTGTGCAGTTTATAGTGCTTGGGCTGAAGGAGTCCCTCTGGAGTCTGTACATACCCCCAGTGAGCGCATGTACCTACTGAGTGCGAGTGCCGAGTGACTGGGAGGACTGAGTGAATTGATACTCTGAGAGTATGCACATGGTTTTATCACTGAGTTGCATCGCATTGACATGCACACTTGACATACAGGCATAAAGATGCATTTTCCTCATACTGTACGATATGGCGTCATTCATGACTCCACATACTCATTGACATGTATGCATAGAGATGTATTTTCCTCATGCCATTTGAAAATGAAACATCCTATCTGTTGTTGAAAAGTTTTTGGGGAAATCATAGTTTTTACAAAATGTACTCATATTTTGGTGATTTCGATAAAAGATTCGGGTTTTCACTTATATACTTGAAAAGCAGGCTTATTTTTCTGTAATTGTGAACGAGCTGGGCATTTTATCTCCGAGCTATTTCTTTTATTAGTTCCATTATGTTGTTATGAACTGTTATTGGTTATTAGTGTTGGACCACGACCTGTGTTCCAGCTCGTCACTACTTTCAACCTACGTTTAGGTTTGTTACTTATTAAGTACATGGGGTCGGTTGTACTCATACTACACTTCTGCACCTTGCGTGCAGATTTTAGATGTTGATGTTGTTGTACATGGCGGGAGCTAGATCTGAAGATGTACCTGCATTCCGGTCATTGATGCCTTTAGTTCATGGTAGCTTTAGAATTTTAATCCGTTCATGTATATTTTAAAGAGATGTTGTATTTCATTTTATACCAGCTTTGTAAACACTAAATCTTATAAGCTCGTGATTTGTACTACCATTCCTTGGGAATGTATTAGATTCAGTTAAATATTATTTTAATCGGATATTTATAAATTGGCTTACCTAACAGGTTGGTTTAGGTGCCATCACGGCTAGTTGGATTTTGGGTGGTGACAAGTTGGTATCAGAGCTCTAGGTTTATAGGTTCTATAAGTCATGAGCAAGTGTCTAGTAGAGTCTTGCGGATCGGTATGATGACGTCCATACTTATCTTCGATAGGCTACAAGGCATTTAGGATAGTTTCCCATCTTTATTTCCTTATCGTGCGGAATTGATTCAGCTTGAAATATATCTCTCTATGAATTCCTTCCATGTATTCGTGTGCACATGTGAGCGCTCAGTATCAGATATGCATCGCCGGCTTGTGATTCCATGAACGAGGTTTGAGATATGTATTCTATATTTTGGTGATTGGCCAGTCTGGAGGACTTGAGGCCAGTTTAGACCGCAGCTTAGGCTCGGTAGCTTCAGTTGTGTGAACTTGTACATTTGGACTCATATGTCTGGTAGTGTCCCTATGAGTGGAATTTGTGGCTCGATGAGCGGTTGAATAGCTATATGATGAGCATGATGTGACTGCAGAATGTGTTCAGATGGTTTGATTGTGACGAGAATAGTTTGCTTGAGATGTTAAAAAAAAGGCCATTGGGTGCTTGGTGGCTGTCTTGATTTGACGTATAGTCTCGAGTATGAATATGTTGAAGGATCTTTCATGTTGTTTAATTCTGGAGCGAAGTAGATTTTCACGTCTTGTTGATGAGTTCAGACTTAGGGAGATTAAGTGATCGCGTAGTGATTGCGGTTGCGAAATGGTATATCAAGATGCCAATTTTAGGCAAAACATGTGGGTTATCTCATGCAGAGTAATCTACGGAGGTGTACCACTTATAATGTTGAGCCGAGAGTTTCTTTTCTACCAGCGGGGTGTCTGTGTTGAGATTTGAATTTGAATCTGGTTGAGAAAGTTGACTTGACTGTCAAGAGAAATAAATGCGAGCTTAGCAGAAGATTTAGGTATTTTATGCTTGGTGTTGCATGATCTTGAGAAGAATTTTCGTTGAACTGACTGTGGTATTATGGCAGTAATAGAGTATGGATATTGTGAGTTATGGAATGTTTTGTTCTATGGATTTGAGCCAAGTGGGGGAGTCTGCTATCACCGATTTGATTGCACGGTTATGTGCTGTATTGGTTTTGGTCTGAGGCATAATTATGGATTAGTTATGACTTGCAGAGGTTGAGATGGAGGATGAGTCGAGTAAGGAAATTCCTGAATACGGGTTATATTGCAGTTTATGAGTATATGAAAATCACGAAATGGGTTGAGTTGTTATTCGTGATGGATGTAGTGTGCACGGTGTATGAATTTGCGCGGTTGTGTTAAGGCATGGTTACTTCTTTGGGGTGTTGTTGTGCTAATTGAGCATAGGCAGTTCGGCCCGTTTGGGTAGTGCAATTGATATTTGAGCAGAGTGGATGACTCTCGAGAAAGTTCTAATGGATTCAAGATTAATATGTAGCAACTGAGAACTTTTGGCGGATTTGTATATGGCTAGAATCTGAGATTTAAGTTGGATGGTGTCGAGACTTGTGGTATTTTTTTTAATCATTATGGATTTTATATTCCGGTATCAGGAAGGTGAATGAAATGGCCTTAGACTCAAATAAGGTAATTTCAGAGTGAGTGTTTCGGTTGCGGTATTTATGGAGGTTAATTATGATGTGATGAGACTTTACAGATGTTTTGGTGGAAATATTCTTGGGTTTGGTGACATGCGTGGCTTGGTCGAGTTAGAGGAATTCAGTATGATAGCTTGGTTATGTGAAAATGGATTTCAAAGTGTTCTTGATGGTTTCTACCATGGTTTGAACATGATATTTTCTACCGGTGCGGAGAACGTGTTGTATATTGTTATTTCCTCCTGGAAGGAAGCAAGATGAAGGATTCTAACTGACCGGGTATGTAATTTGCTGGTGACCCAGAGTTGATAATGAGATTCTTGTGCTTGTCACATGATGGCATGATAGATGTGGTGTCTTGTGCAGGATTAAGATTTACATGTACAAGGTAGCAGTTCAGTCTTGAAGGGAAGGTCACGAATTTTGGACAGAATGGTCGGTTTCAGATATTTAGATGAATACTATTACTACTTGGTATTTCCTGAGATGAGTGCGTATTTCAGAAGGCACACTGTGTTTTGACTTACGGATGTTTTATTGGTATTGTGGTACTCACCTGGTTGATCGGCTACTCATATTCAAATTTTTGGTAGGTGGCACGGAAGAATTATAGAAATGTTCCTCGTGGGATGATCGTGCTTGAAAGATGCGTTAGTGGTTCGAGTGCTAGAGTTAGGACCAATTATGGTGATTCATGTGTTCTATGAATTTGGAGACTGGGAATTCTCAGAAGCATATTGTTTCAGGGTTGCGGCCTGTTTGAGGTAAGATTTTATTTAAACTCAGAGGTGGCACTAGTTGCATTAATTATTTGTGATAGCTACATGCTATGAGTGCATACACATGTGAGGTTGAGCCCATGTGCGGGCGTCGGGGTAAGTATTCATACTCAGAAGAGCGCTTAGGCTATGATATGCCTAGAGTTGACTATTAAGCGTACAGTTATAACATTTCTCGTATTCACACCTTTGTTGAAAACTATCTGAGCCATACTTGAGATTACAAAGAGGCTAATTCCCTGAATGAACTGGAAAGTTACTATTTTTGTGTTAATTTGCCGATTTGAATTGTGATAGCAGACTTTGCACATGCCTACACTATGGCATGTTATTTATACCAGTCCAGGAGCATGCGAATCTTATTTCATTATCATAAACATATGTACTTGTTTAATTGCTCATGTATGAGATGATGGGACTGGAGGCATGCAACCATGCAAGGCGATTTATATTATTGGTACATGAGTTTTTCGTGCAGTGTGTGGGAATTATATTTCTTTGATAATTTATCTGATTTCATTGCTTTCCTTCATCTACGATAAAAAAATTTAAAAAATATTACTGGAGCAACGTATTTGAGGAATTGTGCACATGTGCCTACAATTATCCTATTCACGAAATTTGAGGAGTTGGTTGTAAATATTAGGTTGTGGTGGTGCTAGCTGAACTTGCAAAACGGTTCTCTTCTCTAAGATGTTTTTCTATTTTTGTGTGCACGGATTGCACAGTTTTTGGCTTGAGATATATTGGTGTGGCATGTATGTGGAATAGTTGTGTTTGATAATATAAGACCATCAGACCTAGAATGTGTACTATCGAATTTTATTATGGTATATTTGGGAGGATAATAGCGAAAGCCGGCTCAGAAAGTAATTATGGTTCTAGTTGGGAGAGAAAGCTCCATGTCTAGTTGATCTGATGAGCGGTTATGAGTTTTCGAATGTTTCTTTCATTATCGGGTGTGTACGAAGGTTTCGGAACAAAGTTCTGTTGAATATGAGGTTTTATACTAGTACTTGGCTGGTTTTGAGTAGTTACTGTGATCGGGAATGGCGCTGCGAGTATGCGAGTTGTGTAGTATGTTATGTGATTATATTTGGGGTTATGGTGGCCGTTTTAGGCATTTACACTCCTTTCTTCTACTTGAAGTATTGAACAGCTTCATACGATGTATTATGACTTGTGTGAATTGCCGATTTTAGTTTTCAGGTATTTCGGAGTTAGTTTAAAGCTTAAGTTGAAACAGTGGACCGGATATTGACTTATGTGTAAATGACCCCGCAATAGAGTTTTGATGATTCCAATAGGTCCGTATGGTAATTTTGGACTTAGGAGCGTGTCCGAAAAATTATTTGGAAGCCCGTAGTTGAATAGGGCTCGCAATGGCAAAAAAAAATAGAAATTTAAGTTGGAAGTTTGACCGGGGAGTTGACTTTTTGATATTGGGATCAGAATCAAATTCTCGAAATTGGAACAGCTTTGTTATGTCATTTATGACTTGTGTGCAAAATTTGAGGTCAATCAGACTTGATTTGATAGGTTTCGACATTTATTGTACAAGTTGGAAATTTTTAGTTTTCATTAGGCTTGAATTGGAGTGTGATTTGTAATTTTGATATTGTTTGATGTGATTTAAGGGCTCGACTAAGTTCGTATAGTGTTTTAGGACTTGTTGGTACATTCAGACGGGGTCCCGAGTGGCTCGGGTGTTTTTCGGGGTGAGTTTTGAGCGAGTTTGGGCATTTTGGCACTCTGATGTTGTTTTTTAGAACTTTTAAAGTGTGGTGGGCACGTTTTGGAATGCTGAGGCAAAGTAAAAGTACGGACCGCGTAGGAAAAGTGCGGACCACAAAAGAAATGTGCAGACCGCAGAATTCCTCTCGCGGCCGCAGAAAAGAGATTATGCAGGTTCGATGGTCCCACTTTGGAAACTTATATCTTTTAATCTACAAGGAATTTGGAGATGATTCAAAAATGGAAGGTTTAGTCCTTTGAGTCTAGTTTCCAGAAAGTCATACCATTAATCATTTGGACATTTATAGAGAAAGTAATGGTCAATTTACTGAAACCTGGTAGTACATAGCTGCTAAAGTGCGGCCGTACAATTTGGATTGCGACCGCATAACCTGGGATGTGCGGTCGCACTAAAAAATGTGCGGTCAGCATAATGGGAGGTCAGATTGTTGTACTTTATAAACGAGGTTTAGAGTTTTATTTCATATTTGGACTTTGGGAGCTCGGTTTTTGGCGATTATTTGTGGGATTTTCAAGAAATTCATCGGGGTAAGTGATTTTAACTCGGATTTGGTTAATATACATGAATATATCATTGTTTTCATCATTTAATCAGTATTTTGATATGGAAATTGTAGAAATTTCATAAAACGAATTTTTGGGATTTGAATACCGATTCGGAGTCGGATTTGAGTGAAATTAGTATAGTTGAACTCGTAATTGAATGGGTTGTTAGATTTTGTGAGTTTCATCAAATTCCGAGATGTGGGCCCCACTATTAATTTTTCGAGAAGAGTTGAAAATTTTCATAAACGGTTAATTTGTAAGCATTAGAGTAAATTGTGATTTATTTGCACGTTATTTGAATAGATACAGATCGTTTGGCTTGAATTGAGGAGACAGGAAGGCATATGGAGGTTGATACGCGTGGAATGGAATTTACGGAGTATTGTTTATCTTGTTTGGCATTGGATTCAGCTTGTTCGAGGTAAGTAAATCTTCTAAACTTGGAGCTGAGGGTATGAACCCTGATTATACGTGTTATGTGAATCGTTTGGAGGTGACGCACATGCTAAGTGACAGGTGTATGGGCGTGCACCGTGGAAATTGAGACTCAGTTGATTCAGTAGATTTGAATAGTCAATTAACTTGTATTTTCCCATGTATTTTTATGTGTTAGAGAAACTGAGTTGTGACTCATATTAGAAATCATGCTTTTGTGAATGTTGATATTATTAGGACCCACTCAGGTCAGTTCTGCTGTCGAAGTATATGTTTAAATTGTAATTTCGTACTCAGTCATATACATTCATTGCATATCATATCTCAGTCTCTGTTGTTATTTATTGATACATCATATCATCATTTTGGGCTAGTTTTATGACATTGTGAAACCGAGAGACTGGAGAGATTGATGACTGAGTGAGGCCGAGGTCCTAATTTTTGAGATATTGATAATATAGCATGTGAGTTGTCCGTGCGGATCCGGATATTTATACTATAGCACGTGAGTTATCTGTGCAACATGTGAGTTGTCCGTGCGGATCCGGATATTGATACACTAGCACGTGAGTTGTCCGTGCAGCACGTGAGTTATCCGTGCGAATCTAGATATTGATATTATACCATGTGAGTTGTCTATGCGGATCCAAATATTTATACTATAGCACGTGAGTTGTCCGTGCGGTTTATAGCGCTTGGGCTGAAGGAGCCCCTCCGGAGTATGTACACCCCCCTCCCAGTGAGCGCATGTACCTACTAAGTGCGAGTGCCGAGTGACTGGGAGGACTGAGTGAATTGGTACTCTGAGAGTATGCACATGGTTTTATCACTAAGTTGCATCCCATTGACATGCACACTTGACATACATGCATAGAGATGCATTTTTCTCATGTTGTACGATATGGCATCATTCATGACTCTACATACTCATTGACATGTAGTCATAGAGATGTATTTTCCTCATGCCATTTGAAAATGAAACATCCTATCTATTGTTGAAAAGTTTTTGGGAAAATCACAGTTTTTACAAAACGTACTCATATTTTGGTGATTTCGGTAAAAGATTTGGATTTTCACTGATATACTTAAAAAGCAGGCCTATTTTTCTCTAACTGTGAATGAGCTGAGCATTTTATCTCTGAGATACTTCTTTTATTACTTCCATTATGTTGTTATGAACTGTTGTTGGCTATTGGTGTTGGACCCCGACCTGTGTTCCTACTCGTCACTACTTTCAACCTAAGTTTAGGTTTGTTACTTATTGAGTACATGGGGTTGGTTGTACTCATACTACACTTCTGCACCTTGCGTGCAAATTTTAGATGTTGATGTTGTTGTACATGGTGGGAGCTGGATCTGAAGATGTACCTGTGTTCCAGTCATTGCTGCCTTTTGTTCATGGTAGCTTTAGAATTTTAATCTGTTCATGTATATTTTAAAAAGATGTTGTATTTCATTTTATACCAACTTTGTAAACGCTAAATCTTAGAAGCTCATGATTTGTACTACCAGTCCTTGGAAAAAGTATTAGATTCAATTAAATATTATTTTAATCGGATATTTGTAAATTGGCTTACCTAACGGGTTGGGTTAGGTGTCATCACGGCTAGTTGGATTTTGGGTCGTGACAATGGGAATGTTAGAGTGTGCGTTGACTATCGAGATTTGAACAGGGCAAGCCCTAAAGATGATTTCCTATTACCTAACATACACATATTGATCAACAATTGCGCCAAGCATGAACTTCAATCCTTTGTGGATTGCTTCGCAGGATATCACCAGAATTGGATGGACGAAGAGGAAGCCAAAAAGACAGCCTTCATCATGCCATGGGGAATATACTGCTACAAAATGATGTCGTTTGGTCTAAAGAATACCGGGGCGACCTACATGAGGTCCATGACTACTCTTTTCCACGATATGATACACAAAGAAATAGAGGTATACGTGGATGAAGTCATCATCAAGTCTAAGAGGACTTCAGATCACATAGCATACCCGAGGAAGTTTTTCGACGGAGAATACGAACCTTTGAAGATTTATTTTCCCGACGAGGAAGTGTCCTCTATAGGGGAAAGATATTGCCGAAGCATATGATAGTTGGAGGATGTTTTTTGACGGAGCCGTAAACTTCAAAGGAGTAGGATTTGTCCTGGTATCATAAACCGATCAGCATTACCCGGTATCCGCCAAGCTCAGGTTCCCATGCACCAACAACATGGCAGAATACGAGGCCTCCATCTTGGGACTCAGGTTGTCCATCGACATGAATATTCAAGAATTATTGGTAAATGGAGATTCAGATCTACTAGTACATCAAGTACTCGGAGAATGGGCCACCAAGAATACTAAGATATTGCCAAACCTGCACTGTGTGTAAGACTTAATCAAGAGATTCACGAAGATAGAATTCAAACATGCTCCAAGAGTTCAGAATGAGTCCACTGATGCACTAGCTACCTTGTCTTCCATGATACAACATCCATACAATAATTTTTTTGATCCTATCCCGATAGAGATTCATAAGGAGCCATCTTATTGTGCTCATGTTGAAGAAAAGTTCGATGGAAATCCATGGTTTCATGATATCAAGGAGTATTTAGAGAAAGGAGAATACCCAGGAAATGCTACACACACTCAGAAGCGCACGCTTTGAAGATTGGCCAACCATTTCTTTCAGAGCGGAGGAATTATGTATAGAAGGACTCCTGACTTGGGGCTATTGCGATATGTCGATGCCAAATAGGCATCTAGGTTACTTGAAGAGATACACACCGAAACCTGCAGGCCTGACATGAACGAGTTCGTTCTAGCCAAGAAGTGCCACAAATACCAAGTACATGCTGATATGATACGGGTACTACCCAACGAACTCAATGCAACAAGTTCACCCTGCCTTTCTCTGCCCGGGGAATGGATGTCATCGGACCAATTGAACCCGCTACTTCCAACGGAGACAGATTCATCTTGATGGCCATAGATTACTTTGCAAAGAGGGTCGAAGCCGCTTTTTATTAAGATGTGACTAAGAAGGTCGTAGCAGACTTCGTTGGGATCGTATTATTTTGCCGATTCAAAGTACCTGAGTCAATCATTACCAATAATGCTGCCAATCTCAACAGTGATATGATGAATGCCATGTGTGAAACATTAAAAATCAAGCACCGAAACTCTACAACATATAGGCCGCAAATGAATGGAGTCGTGGAAGCCGCCAACAAGAACATCAAGAAGATATTAAGGAAGATGGTGGATAACTACAAGCAATGGCATGACAAGCTACCATTTTCTTTGCTCGGATACCGCGCCACGGTCCGCATATCAGCTGGGGCAACCCCTTATCTACTGGTTTACGATACTGAAGCTGTTATACCCGCTGAGGTAGAAATTCCTTCCCGAAGAATCATATAGGAGGCAGAGCTCTGCGATGCGGAATAGATATAGAGCCGGTATGAAAAACTGGCTCTCATTAATGGTAAGAGGATGAACGCGGTGTATCACAGTCAACTCTACTAGAATAGAATGGCAAGGGCTTTTAACAAAAAGGTTAGACCGAGGCAATTCATGCCGAGGAAATTGGTGTTGAAGCGGATCTTCCTGCACCAGGATGAGGCAAAAGGAAAATTCTCACCTAACTGGTAAGGCCCTTACATGGTTCACCGAGTACTGACAGGTGGAGAACTCATACTTGCAGAGATGGACACAGAAATATGGCCAATACTTATCAACTCGGACGCCGTCAAGAGATATTACGTTTGAGATTGTACTTGCACTTTTTTTTATGTAATATGAGCTACGCTTGACTTGATTCCCATTTAAGATGGGATACATACGCAGCCATGTTTCGGTCACATCATAATAAAATTTTCATCCCCCTCTACAGTCAGGAACCGGAGCAAGATTTTGAGTTTTCGTTAGTCTCATTATGTTAAGAATCGCCAAGGAATGTATCACCAGAAGTATACATTAAACTAGGACAGAATTATGAGAGGGTCCTCAAAATTCAGAGTTAAGAGGATCGCAATGTCTCAAAGCATGTCATAGTCTACGATTCGACCAAACTATTTACTTTTGTTCATTATTTTAAAAAAATTACATTACTTACAAATGATTTACCATAAATGCATATTTTTGAAAAACTGCATTTTCTGTAGTAGCCAGATGTTACCCAGGGTGACTCGAACAAGGTGTCAAGACTAGAGTGAAGGCAAAACGAGGAATCGAGAACACGAATCGACTTTTTCCCCAAACTCACGATTTTTCTTTGGATGCAGGCATAATGGACATAACAAGCACATCTACAACAAACATATATACAACAAGACCGCTATCCTCACACCAACGGAAGTTGCGAAATATAAATGCGTCAAGCTAAGGACCATTTTTCTCTCTCATATTTAATCTTTGTTTTTCCTACATAGGGCTAAGCACTGCTCTCATTACATTGCATGAGGCTAAGCACTGCCTCCATTACATTGCATGAGGCTAAGCACTACCTCCATTACATTGCATGAGGCTAAGCACTGCCTCCACTACTGAATAGGGCTAAGCACCACCTTCATTACATTGAATGAGGCTAAGCATTGCCTCCATTACTGCATAAGGCTAAACATTGTCTTCCATTACAAGAGACTGAACATTGTTTCTATTACATTGCATGAGACTAAGCACTGCCTCCACTACTGCATAGGCCTAAGCATTGCCCTCATTATATTGCATGAGACTAAGCACTGCCTCAATTACTGCATAAGGCTAAACGATGCCGTTCATTACATGAGACTAAACATTGTCTCCATTGCATTGCATGAGGCTAAGCACTACCTCCACTACAACATATGGCTAAGCACTGCCCTCATTACATTGCATGAGGCTAAGCACTGTCTCCATTACTGCATAAGGCTAAACATTGTCTTTCTTTACATGAGACTAAGCATTGTCTCCACTACACTGCATGAGGATAAGAACTGCCTCCATTATTGCATAAGGCTAAGCAATGTCTTTCTCTACATGAGACTAGACATTGTCTCTATTACATTGCATGAGGCTAAGCACTGCCTCCATTATTGCACAAGGCTAAGCACTACCTTTCTTTGCATTAGATTATACACTGTCTCCATTATGGCATAAAGGTTAAGCACTGCCCTCATTCTGCATGGGGATAAACATTGCCCTCATCATTTCATAAGGCTAAACACTGTCTTTCCTTGCATAGGGCTAAGCACTGCCCTCATCTCATACAAGGATAAGCATTGCCTTGTCTCGTTCTCGTATATGACTAAGCATCACCTCTTTCCTCTATCAAACAGATCGATATCACTAAACCCGTGTATCTCATGGGCTGAAATATTGCCACATTGTCCAAAGGCGTCATAGACTGAAGGCATCATCTGCATAGACTGAAGACATCATGCCATGGCCTGAGGATCTCTCGAAACTGCATATCATTATTCAAAGGCGTCATCGTCCAGAGGCACCATCCTCATGTCCCAAGGACACCATTTCATGGCCTGAGAATCCCTTATCATACGCTTCATGGCCCAGGATGTCATGGTCTAAGGACATCATCCGAAAAACAACTCTCATGGTCCGAAGGGAATCTGCATCATATTTAAATTTCTACAATAACTACAGATATTCACGTGCATCATGTTTTACGTTTTGCAGGTAACTCGGGAGGTAACCTTCCTACAAACAGGAGCAATTCTTGCTTCGATTTTCGCTCACATCCCTTGATCACGTCATATGTAACCAACAACCAGCAATGACTGTTTCCATCCCGTAACCGCCCAAACATTTATCTCAAATATCCGTAGCATTCAAATTCCGCATTCATAGCTCCACCTAAAATTATTCGTTACTCATGATACCATCTCCAAAAGTTCCTTCCTCAAAACATATGACCATTCTTATAACAACTCCATCAGTTTCGTTCGTCGTTGGTTCCAGAACTACACACGGCCTGATTTCCGTAGCACCAGGGGATATGTAGGCAACTCAGGAACCAGGCTTCAGCCCCCATTTGTTTCAAACAACACTTCTTCCTCGCTCATTTCGGACAAAATTGGTCACCATTTTCTTTACCCGTCAACTCTTTCATCATTCCCGGCCTATATTCTCATAATAATTACATTTTTGTTATATTATTTATGTCAAAATAGCATCTTTATATTTTTATAACTCTAGAATATTATTTTTAAGTATTTAATGTCTTAAATAATATTTTATTTATTTAATAGCCATTTTTATAGTTTATTTTAATAAATTTCTTGCATTTTAAATTATAGCCCAATTTGGGGCTAATTTTCGGACCAATAAGGTCCAAATGAGCAGGCCTATCCCAGTTGACCCCCATAAGCCTAAACCAAATGACCCTCTTTAAAAACCTGGTCGCGACCCATTAAAACAATCTGTCTCGCCTGTTCTTTAATCTAGGTCGTTGATCTCTCAAGATCAACGGTCCACAATCACCCCCCGCATTTCTTAATTAACCCCCTGAGACCTTACTATTTCTCCTAAGTCGTCGCGCCCAAAATCCTCTCATCCTCTCATTCTTTTTTAAGAACCCTAGCCGTCTCCCCCTTCAATCCCTCTCCTAATCCTATTGACAATGGGATTTCTCCATTATTTGCTTACCATATCTATGCTCTTCCGTCACTGGTCACACATTTGTGGTATTACCTTGCCCGATTTTGGCAAGTACCATCTCATAGATCAGACCGGATCGACCTCAATCTTTGAGATTTGGACAGTATTTCGTCCATATACATGAAGAAGGGCCTGATTTCTCCTACCAATTGGCCGATTTCAAATATTGAACCCTAACTAGGGTGTGCAATTCGATTTCTTTCCTTACCGGTTAATTTACTGATTGCATGTATATTTTTCTTTTCTTGTTTATGTTTGCTTGATTTCTTTCCTTGTTTACTCGCTTGATTTAACTACTATAAAAAACCCTCCCTTAATTCCCCTAAACAGACCTTAACTACTGCTATTACTTTTTCGCTCTCACTCATTCTACTGTTCTAAAACTTGAGACCTTGGTCGGCTTAAAGCCAAGGCCACCAGAATTCGATTATTGCTCCTTTTTCAGCGTGAGCACTGCCTGGGGTTCATTTGAAATCCTTGAGAACTCTGACGTACTGAGATTATGGGAGTC
The DNA here is from genome assembly GCF_000715075.1 of Nicotiana tabacum. NCBI lineage: Eukaryota > Viridiplantae > Streptophyta > Magnoliopsida > Solanales > Solanaceae > Nicotiana > Nicotiana tabacum. The sequence goes on from NC_134098.1 coordinate 67,630,608, forward strand.
CTGTTGTTCTCTCCTTACTGCTGCTAATTAAGTTGTTGTTGGAACTTAATTTTCTCATTTTCTTGTTCATTATTTTGGAACTGGTGAGTACCTGACTCTTGCAATTCTATTCTCTTTATTTGTGGTCATGCTATGAATATCCATGTTATTCGAATTTTGTGAACCAATATGATTTCAATGTGGCATTATCTTTATTAGCAATCCTATCCACCTTGAAATTGGTCTGTGGTCATGCACTTTCTAGCATCTAAACTTGCCTAAATCCTAAACTTGGACATCTGCTCACTATGTGTAACTTCTAACCATCTTGAACCTGCTTAGTCTACTATGTTTGTATATACATGAGTTTCCTATATTTGTTGTTTGCCCATATTTGTGCCTTGCTTTGGATTACTGTATTAAAACTCCTAGGACACTAATTCATGCCCAGAATTTGTTCGACTATATTTCTCCATGCTAAGTCATTCATACACAACTTGGTACTTGCTCACTTTCTTAAAACGATCGTGTCTATGTGAATTCTGAACTTTTCAGACAAGCATGCTTCTCTACTACTTATGAACCATAACCCTTACTATAGTTGCATGCTTTACTACTATCTTATTATGTAGACCCATACCTGCTAGTGCTAAGTTTGCTTGAGTTTAATTCCTAAGAAATCTTTGATATGAATAATTGAACCAGCTATATGTGATCAATTTGTATTCTTATAATTAAGTACTTGCTTGCTGATCAGTTGTTGTACTGAGTTTGTGATACTGTTGTTCTTGAATACGTTTTTCATATTAACACTTCTGCTTGCCATGAATTGACCTACAATCCTTAGTTATGTCTTGCCTTGCATTCTTATTTTGAGGTCTTCTTGGGAAGACTGTTGTTGGTATATGTCCCAAGGGTACCTCTTGAGCATGTCATTGTTACTTGTTAATATCCTTAGAACTAATCCATGCCCTCGCCTGCCTTGAACTCTCATGCTTAGTTACTTTATTTTATGGATTCATGTTTCCTACAACTAATTAGGTGTATCTTAAGAAGTCTGTTACTTTGAACTCATTTGCTAATTTAAAAGCCCTATATATGCTCATTCTGTGTGATTATAAGGTCATTGTGCATGCCTGCTCTTCTATCTGTTAGACATCACCCTTAGGATGATACTTAGAAAGTCTTTCTGTTGATGATTCTGATAATAGGAATCCATGTGTATGTGTCTTTTCCTGAACTCTGAGTTACCCGAATGACACATTTGAATTTATGTTCCCATGTTCCTGTTGTTTGTTAATGGGTAAGCAAGACAATTGTCTTCATGTTTGGGTAATGGATTAGTGGGCCATGTGTGTTGTTGGATTTGAGCATTGGTGAGGCATACTTGTGAGCCTGGGGTGTTGGGACTGTTGGATATGCAAGAGTAAGACTGGTGAAGGCCCAGAAGGCATTGCTGGGTTATTTTGTACTTGTGTTGGACCTATAATTATTATATTTGGGCATATAATTACCCTATTAAGTCTGTAATTATTTTATTATTCTATTTGGGCATGTAATAATCTGTAATAACGAATGATGGGAAAATTAGTGAAAAAATGGACTGGGATACTTTAATTTTCGCATAAATCGGTAGAAAACATGCCTATAGGGTCTACATATTTTGTTTACTACTTTATCTGACATGTTTTATTTATATGCACTGATAGAAAGCATTCCTATAGGAACCTAAGTGCTCTACTGTTTCAACATGTCCTACTCCCGTACATTATTAGAAACATGCCTATAAGAATTTAAGTGTTTCACTCGTTTACATGCTTCACTTCTCTACATGATATTAGATATCATGCCAATAGAATTCAAACATCATTGATTACTTGCTCAACTTGTGCTATTGCTGTGTGATTGTTAGATAATATGCTTATAGGATCACATTAAGTAATTAAGATCTGCTCATCTAGATACTATGTCTATAGGGCCTTAGTTGATTATTTACATCATTGTTGTTGTTTTTGTTGTTGTTGTTGTTGTTCTTATCACACTGCCCGCCTAGAAAACATGTGTATAGGATTCAAACATTATTGATTATTTGCTCAACTTGTGCTATTGTTGTATGATTGTTAGATAACATGCCTATAGGACCAAAGACATATAATTTTGAGTTTTCAACGGTTTCACTAACCAAGCGCGAATCACCTAGAGATCATGTCTATAAGCTTTTAATAACAATTATGATATGCGGCTTCAATAATCTGAATGGCAGTATTGCCCACAAGATTTTAGTAAACCATGCAGTCACGTAGAAGCCATGCTTATATGGTTTTAAAGGACTTTAATGCATCTTAATTCTAAAATTGCCTATGACTCCTCACTGCATAACAAGAAATTTGTGACTGATCGCGTGCTTTTGTGCTTATGTGTGGAGGCTAACTTGAGCCTTTAATTGCTATTATGTGTAGTCCTACCTGTTTTGAATGTAAGCCTAGTTTTATCATTTTGAGTTCCCTAAGTATAGTCTAGAACTATCCAAATAGTAGGTCCAAAGCCTCCTGGACCATAGACATGGGACATGTAATGTACGTATAGGAAACAGTTTAGAATTGAACTAGAGCGCTTCAGGTAAATAACTTTAACATAGTAATTAGGTAGCAGGAGATGATAGTATGTACCCGCTGAATAATATGAGCAACCCCTACCTTAGGGAGTTGCAAAATAATATTTATGTTGCACGGGGTGATTCTTTAGGCTAAACAATTTAGGACCCCCCATATGTCTATTACTTGCACCTTTATTTCTTTGGACTTAGAACAAATTAGGTTGTACCTTGTAATCTCCAAAGGCTTGTATTAATCATCTATTAATGTATAGTCTATTCCCTTTATATATGTAATCTTATATACACTTGTTTTATATCGTAGTCGAATATTTAAATTCCATATCTTCCTTTAATTTACATGATCACATAGGACAATTATAATCCAATAATCCCACATAGCATTATTTTCAGTCGGGACCCACAGTTGTGGGCCTCGAAGAGTTTCTAACACCTTCTCTTCTAGGTAATTTGAGCCCTTACCCGATCTTTGATGACACGGGCTAGATAAAACTGAGTTATTTGCAAATAGATGCCCTAACGCACCGTAAAATCGTTAGGTGACTTCTCTTCGCTTCTTAATACCCATTTAAAAGAGTTGTTACACGTCGAAACCCGCGTTCGCGAGAAAATAGAACGCGACACTAAGTATTACCTGGAAGCCCACCAATCCGGGTAGAAGGTTCTTAGGATGCTCAAACTATAGTACAAGCAGTTGTTGAAAATTTTTCAGGCAGGTTGACCCATATCTTCTAGATCATTACAAACAAGTAATGACAGGACTCCTATCAAGAATTCGCGTCAATGAGAAGGAATAGGGGAAGGAACACTGTAATTATGTTTGTTGTTGTTGCACTGCTCTTTGTAGTGTTATTCCTGACTTAAGCAGCATCATGAGTTCTAAATGGTTGTACGATGTATAATTATTCTTAATAAACAATGACAATATCTAAGTGTATGATGTATTTTATTGCAATGAAAAGTGATGTTTGGCATAAACATCTGAACATATATTAGACAAGTTCAAAACAACCATCTTGACTGTCAAAAGTAGGCATTTAAATCGCATACTAGGAGAAACTAGTTTAATATTGTGCCAAAACCAAAACAATTCATAAACTAAGTTATGTTTATTTTCATACTATATAGTCCATAAATAACCTAGAAAATAAGTTCTGATACTAACAGACTTAAACTTTCATAAAAACAAACATTTCTTCAAATCATTATGGTTGCGATTGTTGAAGTTGGAATGAGATTGTCCCAAGTTTGGTTGAATTGAAGAAGGAGCTTCAAATTGGCTTAGGGTTGCCTAAGTTTGTATCATTCTAACATGTTGTTGAAGTTGTCGTTGTATTACTGCATTTGTTCCTTGCTACCTAGTTGAGCTACGTTATATCCAAGATCGATATTGGTCTGGCTAGCATCAATGTTTGCCTAGGAACATGGGTGACTTTGTCCTTTAACCCACCCTACATTCAAATATAAATAATTTCATAACTTAGTAAAGTATTTAGACAAAATAATTGGACAGAATTTCACACACTTACCCTCTTTATGACTGTCGCTGAATCACCAAAAAGTTTTCTAAATCTAGCAGTCCTACGCCTTCTACTAAAAGTTCTAAGAATTTCTTGAGGATTCCTTGATCTTCCTTCTGTAGTTTCAAATTGTTGTGTTGCAAATCCACCACCAGCAGTAGCAAATTGTTGATTTATACCTCCTATTGCAACTGCAGTAGACTGGGTATTAGCAGTACTACTCCCAGTACCATCAATTGAACTTTCCCCTTTCTGAAATACCCAAAATATAAAAAATTCAGCAATAAACTAAAAAACACTTAAAACATAAGAAGTATTTGTTTCTTACCAAGATTGTACAACCTTTTTTGTTATGGCCTACTGTCTTTCAATGAGAGCATGTCATTGGTGTCCCCTTCCTTGATATCATACCAAATTTCTTTGTAGATTCATCCTGGGCCTTCTTTATATTTTTCTTAGGTCTACCAGGCATCTTAGTATTTACAAGAGGCTCAACTTTGAGGTTTTGAGTTGGAGGCCACATCTCCATGTTGGTCACGGGCTGAATGTAACAATTGAATACCTTAAGGTATGTTTTCTTCTTATACCAATGCTCAACATAGTTATCGATATCTTACCTTACAAAGTGTATGGGAGCAGGGTATGTCTTATGTCTTTCAGCTGCCATATTTTACACATGTACTCTTTCTTTATAAAATTAACTATGTGTTTGTAAATCCCATCTTGGATCTCAAATTCAATGTCCCCATTCTATTTATATTCATGCTTAGTGGCTTCACATATTGCTCTTCAATGTACCCCACTACCATAAAAGATATACCAGAATTCTAATTTATAGCAAATTCTCTCATATTAGTCATCCTCTCTATTACGTTCACTTTGATCTCTTCCAACATGATTATGATTGACTTCTGCTGAGAAGTAAGTATCCAACTATTTAAGGTCTCACATATGTTGTTCTCCAAGACATCACATTTACTAAAGTGTTTTAAAAAGGCCCTGCACCATGAATGTCTGGGATACTTGAGCAAAACCTTTACTATCTTATTGCCACCAAATTCTGCCAATTCATCTAGTTCAACCTTCATAAATGCTTCAAATGAAGCTCTTGCACAAGCCCACAATTTATTCCTTCTTTCCTCACCACTATATTTTTTTATTCTAGTTGCTCCATATGTGTCTTGCACACATTCTATGCTCAACATTTGGCATCAATTCAGCTACAGATTGTGATAACAACACGATAGTGGATTTAAGAATTAATAAGGAAAAATAAGAAAAATCAAGAAATATGCGGAAGCTAAATGAAAATAAAGAAACAAAAAAAGAAGACAGAAAAGAAAGTTAGATTGAATTCAATAAAGAGTTTCTTGAATTTAAGAAGTCTATTCTTGAAATTAAATTCTAACAACAACAATTAGCTAATGAAGAACTAATCGCCTTTGGTAGAGACTTAAAAACAAGAGATAGATTATGAAACCCGGCCCTTTAGAATAACAAGAACAACAATAAGCCTAAACTTATCACTTTTCTTGAATACCTAGAAGTGATCTAAGATTTCGAAAAGGGTTTAATCTTACCACCTTAAGTTGAGTTCTGAAGGTTGAAGAATAAATCCAAGAGTAGCCACACACAAGAGTGCAAGAAAAATCTCATAATTTTTATTGATATTATCTATAATAATCTAAGTCTAATAACAAAGAAGATACCCCTTATATAGGTAGGAGGGGTCACGAAATTAAGGTTAAAATAACAAGAAAATAAAGTCCTAAACTACTTTGGACAACAAATCCAACTACCTTAGGAAAAGGAAAATACTAGGAAGCAAAAACCAAGTCATTCCAACAATATTAGTAAAAGGAAAATATAACCTTAACTAACTAGGAAAGTAATATATATATAGTCCCAAAATATATGGAAATAAGTCCCAAACCAATCTTGGATAGAATCTTGAAAATCTTGAAAATCTTGAAGGAAATTTGCAAGCAACTTGGAACCAACTTGCACTCAACATCTAGAACGCCTATGTACCCTTCTTGGACATCAAGTAAGTCTTTTTTATATTATAAAAATATGGCTTTATGTATGACTTCATGGGTTGCAAGTTTGGACACATTTTAGGTGCCAAATTGGTCCAAAAGTGGACTGACTAGGGTCTTCTTCAAAGGACGTCTCTTGGGATCCAATCCTCCTCTTCTTGGACATAAATTTGGGCCATAAAATAATTTTAATACCTAGCCAATTCATATCCTTTATCCTTTAGCTCTTCATCCCAATTAACAACTTCTTTATTTGCACTTGAAGTCTAATGCCCTTGTTTTGCAACTCTTTAGCTTGTCATCTTATTAAAGGCACTCTTTGAGATTCCAAAGCTTCATTCTTGTCCTTGAATAGATTTGATATTCCTAGGATGCTATCATTCTCCTCTTCTTAAAGAAAATGCATCCTCGAAAAGAAAAAGAAGTCACGAACTAGTAAATGGCATCCACTAATCTGAAAAAATGGTAGGAATAAAACAAGATAGTGACCATGTGTTCACTTAACCCAATTAAGTCTAATAGGTGCAAATACTCCTTTATAAAGCATATGGACATCATCATCATCTCAATAAAATTTATACCTAGTTAGAGTTGTCCAATAAAAATCTCTCTTAGATGCGCTATGTAATGAAATTTGCAATGCGATCTTGTCAATAAGGTAGTCCAAACATGTGCATGCCAAAGAAATTAAAAAATATTGGTCATGCATCTATTTAACACAAGTATCTCTGCCACATGTATCAAATAAGACACTCTTATAATATAGCCAAGTATCAATTATAAATCCCATGGATTCTTCTATATGTAAGTTATTCAAAGAAGCACATAAATTCTCAGAAAGGTCAGAAGAACCCATAAATTTCAAAATATAAATTTCAATATATTCAATCTCATGATTATAACTTTCCCCAATAATATTCGCAACATCAATGGATTCTACATAATTGCCCAAACTGTCACAGAAAGAGTCATAGATAGGTTCATGAAAGAGTATTTGATCATTAACATCACAATAATCATGCATATCCTCTTTACTAGTAGCAAACACTTTTACATACTCACAATCAACATGACTAGAGGAATGACTTCCCATCAAATAACAAAACTCACATTCTAGCAATTTATCACATGAAAACTCATTAGACACTTGAATAAGAGAAGAAAGAACATTTAACTCATTAGCAAGACTCTTCACATAAATTTCATGCTTCTTTCCACCAAGTTGGAATGCATAATCATCTATGTCATACTCAATTTTAAAAGGAAGCAAATTACTCTTGCACTTTAACTTATATATTACAGTTAATGACTTGATATGCATCAAAATATCATCATCCACAAAAATTATAAAGTCACCAACATAAAAAATAAGAGTATAGTTCTTTACCTCCAAAAATACCTTAGGTGTTTTAGAAAGGCCAAGAATATGAATAAACCAATTATACATACCATACTTGGACTTATTTACTAATGGAATAACATCACCTTTTATTCTTTTATGCAATGGCTCTAACTTAGCAATGCCTTTAGGGAACTCCATGTTATAAACCTGTAAATAAGGATCAAAATAGTCAAAAGGTTCAACAACAAAAAAATTAATCAAGCTTTTATCTTCCACCACCCAAAAAGAATTGATTTCGCTAAATTCATGTTGGAATCCGATTGGATCCTTTGCTACCATCTCTTGTGCCTCATCTCCCCTTTCAAAAGGCCTTTCTACATATGGCTGCACAAAATCACAAGAACTAAAACAAAAAAGATTTAATAGGTTAGGAAGTAAAGAAAATATTTTCTTGCTTACACTCTCTTTGGCTTTTATCACAAGACTAACTTTTTCCTCACCCTTAGCCTCTTTTTTCTCACTAAAGTTTTTTTCTTCTTCTTTACTCAAACACTCTTATTTTTCTCTCTCTACCTCAAAGATTTTTCTTATCTCATTGCCTTCTCTCTTTTCTTTTCCCTCAAGCTCACTCTTTTTCTCAATTGACATCCTATTCTCTTCACTCAATACAACCTCTCCATTTTCCTCTCTTGGGATGTCAACATGTACTCCCTTACTCCTCTCATTCTTTTTTCTCTCTCATATTTTTCCATATTCTCTTTAATAGTCTTTTCATCTTCATAAATTTGTGAGGGAGTCAAAGGTCCAAGAATAAGTTTCTTTCCATTAACCTCAAAAGAGTATCTATTTTTTCCATGTTATATGAAGCTCTTCTATAGGCATACTATGGCTTTCCCAACAAGACATGATAATTATTCATGGGAATCATGTCATACCAAATCGCATCCCCATACCTTCCCATAGAGAATAGTAATAACACTCTTTTATCTACCTTTACTCCTCTCAACATGTAGGGTTCAATATGCTCAACACAAGGCAAGTTTAATTTTTTAACCATATAAGTGCTAGTTGAGTTATAGCCAAACTCTTTGTCAATTCTAAGGGCACAAATCGCATACATCACTTTAGCTCTTGCTCGAAAAATAATTTTACCATTGTCTTTCTTCCATTCGGTATAATGTAAGTTCGACTTTTCAAGTTGTTGAGTCATAGCTCGCCTCCTTTCACTATAACTATATGTTTGAAACATCTTGAACAAAGATTAGAAGAATTATGTATCTCTCAAATTTGCCTTTTCCCCCCAGTGTTCTCGCCTCTTTTGCCTTTTTCCACTCAAAGCAGCTCTTGGTCGTTAATCTTTAGATTTATTAATAAACTTTACTAGTCACAACCCTTAGTGATAAGAATGTGGAGATAGAAAAAGGAAAGGAAAGTGAAGGACCAAACCTAGGAAGAATAGGAATTGGTTAGTAGAAAAAATAAAGGAAAGAATTTAGGAAACTCAAAACCCACAAGAGTAAGGAAAGAAGTTACCTTAATTTTCAAGAACTAGGATCCCCTCTTCTTGTTTCCTTTCTTGACTTGGAAACTAAATAACACTTGAATTCTAAAAATAATAATGAGCCATAATGCTTTTCTTTGAGCTGATTTTCATTTTATTTTTTTGGTTTTGTTTTGCTCAAGAACCTCCCAATAGTATCAAGATTGAAATCTTGATTAGCCTATGCTCTGATACCACTTGATAACAACACTATATGGGATTCAAGAATTAGTAAAGAAAAATAAAAAAAATCAAAAAATATGCGGAAGCTAAAAGAAAATAAAGAAACAAAAAAGAAGACAGAAATTAAAGATAAATTGCATTCAAGAAAGAGTATCTTGAATTCAAGAAGTCTATTCTTGAAGTTGAATCCTAACAATAACAATTAGCTAACGAAGAACTAATCGCCTTTAGTAGAGACTTAAAAACAAGAGATAGATTATGAAACCCGACTCTTTAGAATAACAATAAGCCTAAACTTATCACATTTCTTGAATGCCTAGAAGTGATCTAAGATTTCGAAAAGGTTTTAGTCTTACCACCTTAACTTGAGTCGTGAAGGTTGAAGAATAAATCCAAGAGTAGCCACACACAAGAGTGCAAGAAAAATCTCACAATTTTTATTGATATTATCTATAATAATCTAATTCTAATAACAAAGAAGACATCCCTTATATAGGTAGGAGGGGTCATGCAATTAAGGCTAAAAAAATAAGGAAATAAAGTACTAAACTACTTTAGACAACAAGTCCAACTACCTTAGGAAAAGAAAAATACTAGGAAGCAAAAACCAAGTCATTCTTGGAAAGTAATTCCAACAATATTAGAAAAAGGAAAACATAACCTTAACTAACTAGGAAAGTAATAAATATAGTCCCAAAATATATGGAAATAAGTCTCAAACCAATCTTGGATAGAATCTTGAAAAATCGTGGAAATCTTGAAAATCTTGAAGGAAATTTGCAAGCAACTTGGCACCGACTTGTACTCAACATCTAGCATGCCTATGTACCATTCTTGGATATCAAGTAAGTCCTTTTTATATTATAAAAATATGACTTTATGTAGGACTTCATGGGCTGCAAGCTTGGACACATTTTAGGTGTCAAATTGGTCCAAAAGTGGAGTGACTAGGACCTTCTTCAAATGATGTCTCTTGGTATCCAATCTTCCTCTTCTTAGACATAAATTTGGGCCATAAAACAATTGTATTACCTAGCCAATTTATATCCTTTATCCTTGAGCTTTTCATTCCAATTAATAACTTGTTTATTTTCACTTGAAGTCTAATGACCTTGTTTTGTAACTCTTTACCTTGTCATCTTGTTAAAGGCCCTCTTTGAGATTCCAAAGCTTCATTCTTGTCCTGGAATAGATTTGATCTTCCTAGGATGCTATTATCTTGATAACAATGTGATAGGAGATTCAAAAATTAGTAAAAAAAAAAGAAATATGCGGAAGCTAAAAGAAAATAAGGAAACAAAAAAAAAGACAGAAATTAAAGATAGATTGAATTCGAGAAAGAGTTTCTTAAATTCAAGAAGTCTATTCTTGAAGTTGAATCCTAACAACAATAATTAGCTAACGAAGAACTAATCGCCTTTGGTAGAAACTTAAAAATAAGAGATAGATTGTGAAACCCGACCATTTAGAATAACAAGAACAATAATAAGTCTAAACTTATCACCTTTCTTGAATACCTAGAAGTGATCTAAGATTTCAAAAAGGGTTTAATCTTATCACCTTAAGTTGAGTCCTGAAGGTTGAAGAATAAATCCAAGAGTAGCCATACATAAGAGTCCAAGAAAAATCTCATAATTTTTATTGATATTGTCTATAATAATCTAATTCTAATAACAAAGAAGACACCCCTTATATAGGTAGGAGGGGTCACGAAATTAAGGCTAAAATAACTGTTACACCATGTGCGTCCCAAGGTGACATATAATGAATATGAAACTTCTTAATCATGATTTAAATAGATTTAAAGTCATAATATGACTATATATGATGTTGGGATAGAAAATATAATGTTCGGGAAAAGTCGGATTTAAGTTGCGGAAAAACCGACAAAGGATTTGCCTTGTAACAGAGCTTTTTGAGCAGTAAATTTTGTGTGCTATATGGGGTCTCTTTTGGGACATATTATATGCAAAATTGAAGGTCTTGGAATGTAGTTTCCAACACTCTTAACCATTCATTCATACGACATCCAAATAAAAAGATATAAGCGTCGGAAGATGGGCCAATGAGAGGGTGTCAGGCTAGCACCTCTTTGACTTTTCCAAACTTGATATATATGGGTCTTAGGCCGTGTTTATCTTCATTTTACCATAAAAAAGACCTGAGAACATCCATAAACATATACATAAGCTCTCTTCTAGGGTTTCAAAGGATATCAACATCCAGGGCACGAAATCGAAAAGCGATAACATTAAAACGATCCCTGCGACGTAAGCATCGCTATATCGACTCTCTTTTTCTTTGTAGTTTGAGTTTTGGAAAGTACTTCATAGTTAGGAAAACATCTACTTTCTGTATTTAAACTTTTATATATCAAGGAAGGTTGATAAATTCATTTTCTAATATTTAGAACTTACAGGACGGTGATCGAAAGCCGTGAGTTCGATTTATTTTACTTTTAGTGGACTGTTTTGTAGTCCACTCGTGTTGGCCTATTGTGCTGCAGATTTATTGAGTTTGGAGGGATGAAGGGCGTGGAGAAACGCCACATATGGTAGGGTAGTAAGCTGGTCGCTCGTCGTTACAATTTCAGGTTAATTGATAACTTATTGATTGAGTGTGTTATGGTATATTTGGGGGTTTTGTTGTATTGAAGGTCCCGAATTGTAGTTGGGCTATTTTTGAGTTCCTGATTGTACTATGTTTATATCTCGCCTATAGTAGGCTTGAGGGAGCAGTGAAATCAGGGGAAATGTTCCCCGTTTTATTTTAGAATCGAGTTATCATTTGAGATACGTGATATACCACCGCCATCTAAGTTGTACATGTATTTCTTTGTTATAGGGTTGGCGCTAGTTGTCATAAGCTTGTTGTTGAGTTGCATTGACGACTTGAGGTATGTTAAGGCTATCTATTTTTTCCTTTTAGCATGATCCATATAATACAAATGAAACGTGCAAACACGGAACATTCATAAATGACTCTATTCATAGAAGTACTAGGGGTGCCTATGTTCTTGATTCCCCATGTGACCTATTATTATATCTTCTGTTCATGGGTATCAGAAAAATATGTAAGTTGCTAAAGTTTATCCGAAGGCATATTGATCTTATGACATTCCGAGAAATCTTACTGACTTACTTCATTATGCATTGCATTCATTTATACATGTACATTAACCCATGACCAGATGATGTTATATACGCATATTTTATATGTATATGGGATATGAAAAAATGTTATGGCATTATATACGCACCACTACCTGATCAGCTGGTATACGTTGATGATTTCGCCCACAGTGGCTGAGATGATATGATGGGATGCCCTCAAAGGCTTGATGATGTTATGTATACATATACCTATTCATGGTATGATATTTATACGCACATGCATAACATTATAAATTTTTCATGATTCACGGAGCTATTCAGAATTACAGGTTAAGTTCTTTACTCCATGTTTCTTTCATGTCTTTTATATATTACTTTCATGCCTTACATACTTGGTACTTTATTTGTACTGACGTCCTTTTTGCCTGGTACGCTGCGTTTCATGCCCGCAGGTCCCGATAGACAAGTTGAGAGTTCTCCTAGTAGGCTATCAGCTCAGCGGAAGGTGTTTGTGTACTTCACTTGCTCCGGAATTGCCTATTTGGTCAGTATGATTTGAATATATATTGATTGGTATGGCGGGGCCCTGTCCCGACCTTTATGATATTATGTACTCTTAGAGGCTTGTAGACAAATATCATGTATATGTATACTTGTATGGCCTTATCGGCCTATATTTTGAGTATACAAATGATCATGTCGTCCTTATAGGTCCGTATGTCATATGTATAAGTTTTTATATCATGTTAGGTCGTCATATGTCTAGAATTCCCTTATGTTTTATTCTCGTTATCTCGTGACGGCCCTTCTAGCCCACTTACCCATAACGGTATGATAAGAAAGATATGTTACGTTGGTACTCGGTTGTGTAAGGCACCGGGTGCCCGTCGCGACCCTGCAATTTGGGTCATGACAATAACAAGGAAATAAAGTCCTAAACTACTTTGGACAACAAGTCCAACTACCTTAGGAAAAGAAAAATACTATGAAGCAAAAATCATGTCATTCTTGAAAAGTAATTCCAACAATATTAGGAAAAGGAAAACATAACCTTAACTAACTAGGAAAATAATAAATATAGTCCCAAAATATATGGAAATAAGTTCCAAACCAATCTTGGATAGAATCTTGAAAATCTTGAAGGAAATTTGCAAGCAACTTAGCACCAACTTGCACTCAACATCTAGAACGCCTATGTACCCTTCTTGGACATCAAGTAAGTCCTTTTTATATTATAAAAATGTGACTTTATGTAGGACTTCATGGGTTGCAAGTTTGGACATATTTTAGGTGCCAAATTGGTCCAAAAGTGGACTGACTAGGACCTTCTTCAAAGAACGTCTCTTGGGATCCAATCCTCCTCTTCTTGAACATAAATTTGGGCCATAAAATAATTATAATACCTAGCCAATTCATATCTTTTATCCTTTAGCTCTTCATCACAATTAACAATTTCTTTATTTGCACTTGAAGTCTAATGACCTTGTTTTGCAACTCTTTAGCTTGACATCTTGTTAAAGGCCCTCTTTGAGATTTCAAAGCTTCATTCTTGTTCTTAAATAGAATTGAACTTCCTAGGATGCTATCAGATTGAACAAGTCCCGTGAACAAAAAACAATAGTTAGAGTTCATACAATGCATGCTAAAGTATTAAAGTAAAAATAAAATTAAAATAATACACATATCTTCTGCATATCAGAAATATTTGATAATCTTCTACCTTAAGATTCTATGAGTTTTAAGTCCTCCGTTAGGCACCGAAAAATCATGACCAAGTGTTCTTGCTCTCCTTTTCAATCACTGCCCAAACAACATGGTACATTTGGTTATTACCATTCTTAGCAATGCATAACAACTCACCTTTACACACTTCCTTCATAAATGCTCCATCAAAGCCAATCACATTTATACACCATTTTAACCAACCTATTTTCAAAGCAAGTAGACAAATGTATATCCCTACAAACCCTCTTTACCAAGTTCTATTTATTTGGAAGTGCTCGTTATAACAGTGCTATCACGATTATTAGTCCTTAACATGTCAGCATAATCATAAATCCTAGCAAACTCCATCTTGTAATCATCTAGATACTCACACATTACCTTATATCTAGACTTCACACATATTATTTTTCCTACATATACACCATACTTAATCCTAATTAACTCTTGCAACTTCTTCAGCTTTACGTCAGGCTCATTAATAATCTTATCTTTGTATTGTTTAGCTATCCAAGTTGTATCATAAAAATTATTCCTTGTGACTGTGAAGCATGTATGAACAAGGTAATATGTTCTAACAATACAATTATGTGTGTAGTCCTATACACTGCTTAAAATATGCCATTTACATCCACTAGAGTTCAAACATGTTGCCCTGATCCTATTCCTCTTATTTGGCCTAGACTTTAACTCAACTTTCTTATGTACAACATAGTCTTGTAAAACATATTTAATTTGTCTAACATTTTCAAAGACCATTCCCAGTTGAAAAATAATTTTCTTACAATTAAGGTCAAAGTAGACCTTTCTATTGTAAATTATTAGAGGAAGGTTATCTACCTCACCATCTTCATCTACATCATCATTAGTATCCTCACTCCATAAAACTGAACTGTGTAGGTACTGATCATGCACTCCCAATTTGCCAGTATATTTAGCAGTCTTGTCCTTGTAAATTTCTTCAAATCCAGAGTCAGTGCCTATTAGTCCACTAGGTAGCTCATCTTTTACATCACTAGATCTCTCTTTCTAATTTTTATGATTTACTTTGGTATGTCTAATAGCAATAAGGCCAGCTTCTATATCACTTGTCTCTCCAACAACATCTTCATCAGCATCATAAAGTGACTCATTAGTATCCTAATAAGCAGAAACACCCTCATATTTAGCATCCTTACTCTCTGACTTACTCTCAAATTCATCACCATCAGAATTTGTGGCTAGATAAAAGTTATAAAACTCCCATTCATCCTTAGTACTCTTCTATCTCATCAGCCTTCTCCTTACCCTTTCCCTTAGCGGTTTCACCAATATTTATAGCATTGGTAAGTTTGTTGCACCAGCTCTGTGTGTTTGCCCTTGTGACACTTCACTAAAGCCATCTATCTACCTGCTCATGTGGAGTATTATTGCCGCTACTTAATATTTTATCCAGTTCAATATCAACACATAGTATATTAACTGTGTGACATAAATAAACATCAGTAAAATTCTCATCCTTAAGGTCTTTGCCGAATTCTAACACGTTAGCATCATACTTAAGAAATCAAAATGCTCATTTTTTATTTACTTGATATACAAGTTTCTCTACACTTAAGTACTCCATATCATTTGCTCATTTGTTAAATTGAATAATATGCAGTTCATCAGTTTCAACATTTAAAATAACTGGCCATGTTATCCTATTTTCATGCCTCATTAATGGGTCAGCTACCAGTTGTCCTTGATGGTGAAATTGTAATTGTACAAAAATAGCCATCCTGCCTCAGTACACCTATGAAAATAAGGTAAGTCCAAATCAGTAACATATTCAAATGAAAATAGATAATATTGTCTGAACATGTTTGAGAAGCAAGAAGCATATACGGGGAAAAAATCCTAACATTATCAGTTTAAGAGACAAGATTTTTCGATATGTTAAAAAGCCTTAATTTCTTAATCTTATATGACAAATCAGCCATGGAAGCGACAAAATTCATAGAGAAAATAAGATATTAGTGTGTTATTCCAAAAGTCCTAATTTAAACCCTAAATCACGAAACAACCATTGTATGTATACAAAATATCTTTATCACATATAAATATCAATAACGCATAACAACACAAGAAAACAACTGACATTAAAGAGTACAATCGAACCTAGAATGACATCTAGGTTTCTGGTGAAGGAGAAACAAAGAAAAGAGGAACCCAACGATATCTTGTTTTAGAACTGAGCTTGAAAAAGAAAAAAATAATCCCAATGTGCATATGATCTTGGAGGCGAAAAATCTGAGGTCGTTCACTCCGTTTGAGCCTGATGATACAAATGAAGAGTTTAGTTAAAGAGGGCGTGGACTGAAATGTTTAGTCTTTTAGATAAAAAAAAAAGAATGGCAAATAGTCAGCGGGGTGTGTTTTTGTGTATGACACATGGTGGGTATTAATTGGTCTTTTGCTAACTGGATTGTCACGCTTGTCAATTTATAATGCACACGTTATGATTCAACAGTCAGAGGTGTTTATTATTTCACAAACGCATAAGTTGAAGTGTTTATATAGGAACTCTGAAAATTTATTTACCGAGATGACAATTAGGTACAAATTTAAATGGCCATGAAGCCATTTTGCCAATAAAAATTTGTATCTTGGCTAAAGACTCTCAGTATTAGTATAAGATTATTTTCCTTGTGAAATAAGTTTTTACCATAACAACTACGTGAGTGTAACAACTAGTATGAATTAACATGTTTACACGATCATTTAATTTTTTTCACACAAGTGATTTTTGAAACTAATTACCTAAAAAGTAAGTTAAACAATTTATTACAATGAGTTGAGTTATACCAGTGGTTTCATTGAGACGAATATTTCACTCTTTTAGACTGTACTTGTAGGATCACACTGAATATATTTTTGTTATTATTGAGTTAAATTACAACAATAATATAAAAATTATTTATACTATACAAAGAGAGTTGAATATTCAAATAATTAATTTTATTTTTGGGCAAAATATAAAATTGGCCGGTCAGCTAAAATATGCATTATTATATATAATATACATATATACAATAAATATAGATTTTATCGCTATTATTTTTTGAAGCGGCTAAAAATATACCTTTCTCTTTATCTTTCCTCAATGAAAACGAAATTTTACGTATAACATTGACAGAAAGCAATAAAAATAAAAATAAAAATAAAAATAAAATCATCTCCAAACATTATTCGTAAGATGCTCTTTAGTGAAAATAGAAGAAAAGATACAAACCTACTATAATACTGTACAAATGAACTGCACAACAAGTAGTCCAGTTAAATCTTCATATGCAAACTCAATAATTGGACTGATTTGGTTGGGACGGTTTCTGTTATTCTGTAGCCCAACAATAGTAAAGGGCGGTGGCCCATGGCCCAAAAGACACCTAATAAGACACGTGTATATTTTCTGTGCATCGACCGAATTTTATCTCCCGCCAGGCGCCATTGAAATCCAATTTTTTCAAAAAGAGAAGCACCTGGAAAAAAAAGAAGAAGAAAGATCCCTCCTATGATTTCGAAAACTCAATTATTCCTAATTCCACAGTATCAGTTCTAGGGTTCTTACATTTCATTACAAGGAAACTCTGAATTTTGTTAATATATTTGATAGGAATTTCAATGGCAGAAATCAACCAAGATATGTTACACGGAGACTTCTCCAGAATCTTCATCGGTGTTCGTTTTGTTCTTTCCGGATTCGACTCTCTAAGAAAAGAGCAGGTTTTACCCATTCATCCCCTAATTTAGAAAGTTCAATAATTTGTATTTCCGCTGTTCAAAGTGTTTGGATGTTGCTTTCATTGCTCTACTCTTAACTTTTCACTATTTGTTTGAAGATTCGGTCAAAGCTTTTGGAGGGTGGTGGGGTTGACGCGAGAGAATATGGACCGGATTGCACACACCTCATTGTAGATAGAATAGTTTATGTAAGTACAACTAAATAGTAGCTGATTTTGTACCAAATTTATTACTCTCTCTGTTTCAATTTATGCGAAACTATTTCCTATTTAGTCCATGTCAAAAAGAATGAATTTGAAAATAATTTATCTTTATGCAATGATTTATAGCCACACAAAATATATGCGACTCATTTTATAACACAAGTTCAAATTCTCTTTTCTTAAACTTTGTGCCCAGTCAAATGGGTTCACATAAATTGAAACAGATGGAGTATTATTTTTTATTCTGCAATTTTGTTAATTCTTGTTTTCAGTCATCGATCCTCCATATTATGTCGATCAATCAATCAGTTATATGAATTCTCTGTGTTCATGTGTTTATAAGATTCTCTCAATTGATCAACGCATCCCAACTTTTTTTATTTTTTACTTAGATATTTTACCATTGTTAATGAAACTGGGCACTGACTTTTAATGTTTAGGATGATCCCATATGTGTTGCTGCCCGACGGGATGGAAAAGTTCTAGTCACAAGCTTATGGGTTGAGCACAGTTTTGATGTGGGAATGGCTGTCGATCACCTTTCTGTGAGTTCATAGGGAAATGTCTTTATGTCATAATGAATTAGAAAATGCTTTCTTTGAGTTCATTCAAAGTTGAATGTGTGGTAATAGCTGAATGTTTACGATAATGACTGCAATTAGTGTCTTCAATTGTACAATTGAGTTAGCATTTTTGCCGATTGACTCTATACGCACATTTCTCTGTGAGAGTTGCTTGTTCTATTCCTTTGAATGTCACTATGGTGCACGAATGGATGTTTAAATTATGTTCGTGAGTCCAGCTTCATTTCACATCATTTTGCTTTCCCACAAGGCTGTATATCTGATCCACTGTGAAGTACGTTCAGGTGCCAACGTTTGTTTTTTATATTTAAGGAGAAAGCAGACTTGGAAATACTGTGCAAGGCAGATATTTACAAAATTTCTACTAACTAACTAACTACTTTGAATTTTAATGGCGTCATAAATGTATCCATTAGCCTGTGTATTTCTCCTTTAAAGTTCCACATGAATGTCTTCATTTTTTTATAAGAGCTCAAATTTTTTTCTGCTGGAACATTTGTATTCTTTGCTCCATGTCTGAACTTGTGATAGGCCCTTTAAATACCTGACAGTTTACCTCCTTTCCCTCCAAACCCCAAACGCCAAATAATGGTTGATATATCTCAGAATATTCACTATGTTTCTTACAGATGATGTACAGACCTCTGAGGGATTTGAATGGAATCCCAGGTGCTAAATCGCTAATTCTGTGCTTAACTGGATATCAGCGACAAGACCGAGATGATATTATGGTTTGTAGATTTCAACTCTTGTTTTCTTAAACTCTGTTATATCTTTCTTATAAAAGAAAATTAAACAGTGGCTTCTCAATTATATCTCATGTCACCTTGATATTTGGTTGCTTCTTCTTCCAGACAATGGTTGGGCTGATGGGTGCAAATTTTTCAAAGCCATTGGTTTCACACAAAGTCACACATCTTATTTGCTACAAATTTGAGGGTAAACCTGTTTCTACTGTTGCAGCACTGCTGACTGTAATACCTGCTCCCTTAGTTTCTTCTCTTCTTTGCTCAGGGCAGTTTATCCTAGCAGGAGTTTAAAGGGGTTTCAGGTCACCGAAGCCCCTTTTTACGGAGAAACTCCTTTAACCTCATTTTAATACTTGAATATAAATCTAATTTATTTCACGTAGACTGCTGGTTCCGAGGCATAAATGTTGGATGTGTGGTATGTGTTGAACATGTATAGTTCACAGCAAAGTGAAAAATCCAGTTAGCATAGCATCTACTCTAATGATCACCTGCATTTGTGAAATCGGCATGTTAAACTGAAAGTGGTTGATAAGTTTCACCCTCTGTTCTTTCTTTTATATGTATGGCTTACTGTGGTAAATTTCAGGCTTTGAGGCTTAAGGTATCAGCGCTTTGTAAAACATCTGTTCTTATCTGCCATTATGGCAAGCTGTGAATTACCTTAAGTTATGGTAATCCGTAATCCACTTTCATGTGACTGGTTGTGCCTTTTAATGTGCTTCTTCCACCAAATCAGGAGAGGAAGAAAGATATTTCAAATTCAATCTGATTTTTCTCTTTTAACTGTATCTGGTATTGTTCTGTTTACTACTCTTTTACAATTCAAATGAGCCTACGTTATTTGATAGGAGAGAAATATGAGCTTGCCAAGAAACTGAAGAGGATAAAGCTAGTGAATCACCGGTGGTTAGAAGATTGGTAAGCCAGAATTCTTTATAGAAGTCGCACATGCCTGGGCGACCACACCTGTTTGGTCACTTTTCCTTGATAGAAACTTTTCTACTTTCAAGTTGCTCTAGCTGTTCCTTTTAATCTCTTTTATTCTGCAGTTTAAGGGCTTGGGAAATTCTTCCTGAGGCTGCATATGATAAAAGGTGAGACCTTTGCCGCCTTGAATTTTAATGGCCCGTTCTCTCTATCAGAGGGCATCTTGTTTTGTTTAGGCAGGCTTTAATCGAGGTCTCCCTGGTGGTCATTTCAGTGTGCGAAGTCCACAAGGTTACCCTTTATTTTAAAGAACTTGAATATATGAAGTTTTACATTGTGAAACTAAGAAAACCTGTTCTAGAATATGTCAGTATTCCTATTTGAAACAATCAACACAAAGATTAACTTTTTAAGGTTATCAAATCAATTTGCATAAGACACTCCACTCATCAACTTGTCTCATGTAATCAATAGTATAAAGTACACGGATTATTATGTGTGCTTAAGCTCAATCTAGGTGGAACTCGTGCAAAAATTTTGAGGCTCCTTCTCAGACTTTAGTCATCGAATTGTCTTAGAATGGCATAGGTCGGTAATGCTAATGCTTTCTCGCTTTACTCGTTTTCTTTCTTAGTTGTGGTGGCTTCCTGTGCCAAGGAAACAAGGAGTCAACAAACATAATAATGAATGCATTGTCCTCCTAAAATGAAGTTATAGAGCTGTCAAATGAAAATGGCATTAGGTATAGAAAAGCCAAAGGTCATGCTAGACGCGATATGCTTATGTTTGTGAGCCTCAATTTTGACTACCCAATTAAATTAACAAGAAACTCGTGGCATGGTCACACATTGTGCTTTTTTCCTCTTTACTCCAGTGGGTATGAGTTGGAGATGGTGGAAGCCGAAGCCAAGGATTCTGAAGATGAACAAGACGGCATTGCTGCAAACACGGGCGGAGAGAGAGTTTCTTTCACTAGTCCTCAACATTCAAAGAGTCCCAGTCAATTCTGTTTGAAGCAGGAGATCTGTAGAAACATCTCAGAGATACACACACCTACAGGTTTGGCAGATCTTGGAAACCATGATCAGCTGGTGTTATGTGCTTCCAAGGAATCGAAAGTGGACCTGGTTACAGCCTTTGAAGAATCTCACAAGAGCCATCTTGAGACCCTTGGCACCACTCTGAGTAGAAATAAAGAGGTGCCGCATAGCACGCCACTTAATGGAAATAGTCCGGCTTCAGTTTCTACTAGTGCTAAAAAGTCTCCTAACTCATGTTTGTCAAACAGTTGTATTAAAAGTTATTCCCGAAAAAAACCTAGAAAAATTGGTCTGGCCTCGGAACAAATTGAGAGTGCAGGATGTCCTCCCATTAATGAGGTGAGTAAACATTGTGATGTGAACATCTCCTCAGAGAAAGAACAGGATGGAACTGAATTGTTTTCTGCAGAAAAGGACCAAAGTGGTCTACTCCCTGGGAAAAGGAGGGTGGACATGTTATATAGTAGCTCCAATTCTTCAAGAACTAGTCATAATCCAGTCAGCATGTTAGATCGTGGCCTGGTAGAAGATCGTGGCATAGGGTTAGGCAGACATTTGTTATTAGGGAAGAATGTCCATTCTGAAAATGGTGCAAGACTTGATCCCTCGCAAAACTGTGATTCTTCCATTTCCAATCCCATAAAACTGGGCAATCAGCAAGAGTGTGATGAGGATGCATTGCAAGCTGGCACTTGTGCAGTCAGGGGGTTAAAAGAGATTACTTTGAGCAGCAATGTGGACCCTGTGAATTTTCAGTTATGTGAGACTAAGGATTCTACTGTTGAACTTAACGGCTTAAGGAATGAACTGCAAGCTGCCAAAAATCCATCTCCAGGCAATGAAAGTGAAGATATTGAGAAGTCCAGTCGGTTGGCTGAATTGGAAAATGCTGTAGGAGATTCTACGTCAGGGTCTAAGCCATTAAAGAGAAAATCCCTTTCCAAGAAGACTCTGGGATCTAGACAAAGTCTCTGTAAAGGGGACTCGAGAAATCAGAAAGGTACTATATCTCTTAACAAGATTGTTCCCGCGAATGAGTCTGCACCCTCTGTGAGTGGGGGCATAAAGAACACAGAGCACCAAGAGGTTCTCAGCTGTGAAAAGGTTGAGGTTCCACCAGCAGATACTGCAGAATCAAACAAAGAGACTGAGAAAAGAAAATACTTTGATTCTGGAAATGAAGATATTAAAACAGCTGAATCCATAAATAGAGATGCTGAGACTCCAGAAAACAAAGAGTATGATGAGTTGAATGTCGCAAGAGCAGAGTTAGGTGGAGCACCACACTCAGGGGTTAATTCTACGGAGAAGAATCCAGCTGTGAACCAGTTGGTAAATCGGACTGATGTGGAAGATTGTGCTGTGAGGCATGATTCTGACAACAAAAGTTCTAAAGCTCAAAAGACTATTTCCAGGAAGAAGACTAGGTCAAATAAATCAACTTCTGTGGAGAATGATGTAGATGTGAAAGAAACCAAAGGTCCAAAGTATTTGATGAAGAGGAGCAGGACAACTAATTTAGCTGCCAAAAGAGCTGTAGTTTCGACAGAAGTTGCCAAAAGGAAGAAGTCCAAAAGTGAGACAAAGAAGAATGCAGAATTAGGGAAGGGAAAAGGTTTACCTGTAACAGGCAAAGCCACACTGGCACCTGATCATGAATTGAACTCCATGGATGCGGAGAAGGAGAATGAACCTGCTATTGGAGGCCAACACACAACATATATTGAACAAGGGGCTGGCGAAACGTCTCCAAAATGTAAAATAAAGCCTCTAAAGGCTGATGTTGCAAATCCTGATGCTTTGCAGGTTACAAAACTAGGGACTGAGCGGAGGTGGTTTATCCTTAGCGGGCATAGGCTACAAAGAAAGGAGTTTGAGAAGGTCATCAAACGTTTGAAAGGAAATGTGTGCAGAGATTCTCATCAATGGTCATATCAGGCAACACATTTCATTGTCCCGGATCCAGTTCGCAGAACTGAAAAGTTTTTAGCTGCTGCAGCCTCCGGAAGGTATGCCTCAATAACCACGGCCTAAGCAGTGTCAATTTGTACAGGTAAATTGATTGTCTGTTGGTTCTTACAGGTGGATCCTGAAGACCGATTATTTAACTGCTAGCAATGAAGCTGGAAGACTCTTGGATGAAGAACAATATGAATGGCACAAAAAGGGCTTGACGGAAGATTTAGCCATCGACTTGGAGGCCCCAAGAAAGTGGCGGCTTCTGAGTGAGAGAACTGGTCATGGTGCATTTTATGGAATGAAGATAATCATATATGGAGACTGCATTGTACCACCACTGGTCAGTTAATTTGCACTTGTTTGTTCACCAAACTCCTTACTAGATTGAATTCCTATATGTCTAGAATGTTTCAAGATTGCTCTTTTTTTTTTGAATCAGGATACACTAAAACGTGCTGTCAAGGCCGGAGATGGTACTATATTAGCAACTTCACCTCCTTACACTCGGTTCCTTAAGTCAGGTGTTGATTTTGCTATTGTCGATGAGACCATGCCCCATTATGATAAGTGGATTCAAGAATTCCTAAGGCACGAGATACCTTGCGTTTTGCCTGATTACTTGGTGGCTTATGTGTGCAAGCCTGGTTATCCCCGTGACAGTTATGTAAAATACAATACTCATACTTGGGTAGAAAGGTCATTGAAGAACCTGGCGGATCGCTTGGAAGAGGTTGTTGAGGGCATAGTGCTATCAGATGACAATAGTAACATGTAATGCTGATATGTGGTGATGGAAGTGGCTTCCATGGATGTGCATTGGCATTTTATGTTTTATTAATGTGAAGTGACCGGGGAGTTTTTTGCCCAGTCTAAAGCAAGAATAGCATGAACAATGCGACCACAAGTATTCCGAGGAATTCCTACAAGGTTTTAATTAAGGTGGTACAGGCACAGTACCATTTTATTCGGTAATAGCAGTTTCTTATGGTTCAGAGGTTAGAGACTGTTCAATTTTGTATAGAGCAGCCTCTTTCTGCCATAACTTGTACTACTAATTTTCTTAGCCCGGAGTGTGCTGGTCATGATTTGAGCTTGTCACAAATTGTATCTATAATAACCTACTCACGAATTGTAAATTTGTGATTAACTTTTAATTGGATTATAATATCGACATTAACAATCTTACAGAAACTATGGATGAATTTTGCTTCATGGTAAATGATTTAATATTATTCAAAAATTTGAGAAAAATGCATTTGAAATTCGAAGAGTGTACTCTTTCAAAATTAACCAGACCTTGTAGAGAAACACCACGAAATATAATACAGAAATAAGAAGAAAAAATTGAAGCAGACATATAAGTTCCGATATGCGTCAATTTAAAGTTTTAACCTTCTCATTTACTTTTCAATTACTCCAATCTTTATATAATAACTACAGTATATATCTTATGGTCTATGTTATATTTTCAATCATGATACGAGTCAAGTAACAGTTAGGTAAAAAAAAAAAAAAGAACCATTGCATGAGTCTGAGATATTACTGCATGCACCATCCAATTCCAATTCTTACCGTACAATTCTATATATCCTACACTGACAGCATCCAAATCAATACCAATTTGAGTATCATGCGCTCACAGGATCCAAAATAACATTGGCAATCACTTGTTTTCGGAGGGATACCAAATCCAAGCGTCATTACAGCGTGCAACCTGATCCACTAATGATAATAATAGCGTTGCGGCATGCAACTCGATCCACATATATTCCTGTGGCAGCGTGCCACCCTATCCACATATACTTTCGTGGCGGCGTACCACCCGATCCACACATAATACCATTGCGGCATGTAACCAATCCACACGACATTACCAGTAACCAATATCTGCTCAAATTATCCATGGTGCCAAAACTCTCATCTTTTCACAATATACAACTCTCAAACTCATAGATATATCTATGAGACAATATAATTAGGCACCGAATCATAATATTAGAGATGCGGATAAAAGCACATAAGGCTAAAAGATGGCTATGGCTAATCATGCAATTCAATTCATCCCAATAATTTAATACAAAGTTTCATCGTTATCATAATAGTTATTATGAATGAATAAGCTATTTAACCACTAAATCATGAATTAATAAAACAAGTATATAACTACTGCTCCACAAAAAAGCTCAATATGATAAAACAATTATTTTTATATCCAATTCACAAATCATAACCTTAAGCATTCATTTATGAAGAATTAACCCAAATAGCCATACATCCAATTGCTTACTAAAAATAGCCGTAGGATGTATAATATATACATAATTTATTTATTATATGTGTATAATTATGTATATTCAATGTATAATCTATGTATATGGCAAAAAAAAATAAAATAACAAATATGGCCGGTTATTTGTGTAAAGATCCCTTCATTTATTCTGAAATGAATAACCTGGGAAGGAAATGACAAAGATTAGAGGTAAGGGCCCAGGGTAAGGAGATCTGTCAGCAAGACTCATTAGAGTAGAACCGACCCCAGGCTTGGTCCAAGGCTTTCAGGCCCATTTTAGATCAAGATCAGCCTACTTGCCACTGGCCACGTAGAGTTTGAGCCTAAAGTATCTTATTGGGAAAAGTACGAAAATATTCCAAATAAGCCAGACTTATCAACCTTTAGCCGTTATCAAAAATAGTCATAAAAGGTTACCAATGATATACAACATTCAAAAAATTTAGGCAAAATAATTTTTTAATAAGTATGATTGGAATTTGTTGAAAACACGTAAATAAGGCAATATACAAAATTTGAGAAAAATTGGAGATAATTTGGACTAGTATGGAGTCAAAATTCGTTATTAATGATATACAACATCAAAAAAAAAATACAGGCAAAAAGATTTTCTTTAATGGGATTGGTTCGAATTTATTGAATATACATATATGAAGTAATATACAAAATTGGAGGAAGATTGGACTGGTTTTGAGTCAAATTTTGTAGTTGAAAATAGACTTTAAAATTTTTTGTGCGACATATGTATCTAACATGTATCTCACATATAAGTATATATGGGTATACAAGAGATGCACATATGATACATATGTGATACAGAGGTGATACACAAAAAATATACTATGTGATACACGTCTCATCTTCTCCTATGTTCGTGTTTTACTTCAAATATGGCTCATATTTCAATTAAAAACCACATAAAATTTCCTCCAATTTGTCCCAAAATTGAGTTTTAAACTCTTTGTAACCAATATATTCCAACAATACCCACTCGTAATAAATTCCAATTTCGAAACCCGAATTTTCAAACTCAAGCTTAAGCGAGCTTCAATAACTTTCAATGAAGTTTTAGCTCTTCTTTTTCCCTTTTCAATTTATTTTACTAAGTTACTATATCAAAATACTTGCACTTATTATTTTACTAATCTACCAGTTGTGATCTACCAATAAATAGCATCGAAGCAATCACCTAGAGAGAAAGTGAGAGACTAAAAAAGGAGAGTGAAGAGAACCATTTGGAGGAGTTTATCGAATGTGATTGTTGATCATTAAAATCGACATTAATTGAAAACTTTTTAGATTAAAATGGCAATTGAGCCTTTTCCGGTAGATATTTTATTTTGGGGTTGTTTTGGTTGAAATTATTTATGGATTAAGAGTTTGGGTAGTTTTTCCTATCTTATTTTCTTGAAGAATTAATTTAAATAACTGTTCATCCAGCCACCATATGCATGTATAACTTATATATGTATAAAATATGTATAATTTATTACAAATATGTATATAATCATATATAATAATATAAATTTATGTATCCTTAGAAATAGTAAACAATAAATATGAAAGAGTATTTATATGGAGATCCCTATTTTCTCTTGGGTAGGGTTGGGAGGGAGTGAAACAAGAGTTGGCTGTGTCGTTTGGTCTGTCACAGTTGGTAGTTGGTAGGCATTTCGATTTTAGGCAATATTTGATTGAAGTTAGAAAAACATAAAATGTGACGTTGAAGTTGAAAAATAGTATTTAAAAATTAATTAATCTTTTTATTTTGAGTCATTAACTCGTCGTGGAACACACTCTCTTCAAAAATTAGCACACAATTTTTCAAGAGTGTAAACATTTTATAAACAATTTTTGTCCTAAAGAAAAGAAAAGATAAAAAAATAATAAATAAAAAAAGTGGTATTTTGCTTCACCGGTCTCGTGTAGCCAAGCAATCTAGCTAACCACTATTCGCACCATTTTGTTCCACTTTCTTGTTAGCCAAGAAAAGCTATTAAGGAACTCAAGTAAAAGAATGTCTTTCTCTATTCACTAAAATTAACATGGACTTTTGCTATGTCTATACATGTTTGTTTCCCCCTCTTTGTTAGTTTAGGATGGAAAGGAATAGTCAACTGACCCAATAAAAATCTGTTGCCTTTGTCTATGATAATTTGATTCGATTAGGTCAAAATAGTGAGGCACATGCTGTTGGATAATTCACATAAATTAATGTTCAAATAGTCAAGTTTACAGCCGATTAAATCACTAGAACAAGCTGTACAACCAGAGACGAATTTATATTTTATTATATGTATACAATTTAATTATTTTAAATATATGTACATATTGTTCAAGCAGTAAGCAGTGTGTACAATTTATGTGAGCTTTTGACCAATATTGTCTCTTATCTTTAAGGGTATGTCTATTTTGGTCCCTCAAATATAATCCTGAGCATACTTAGTCCCTTAAGTATGCTAAAGTGGAGCACGTTTAGTCTCACCAACATAATATGTTCAAAAACTAACAATGTCACCCAACTCTGATTCACGAAGCAAATCTTCTGCTCTGAATCAAAACGTTTTCTCTCCTTTTATTGGATAACGTAAATTATCACTTTAATTCCTCATTTTTAGATAATGTCTTCTAAAATTGACCTTGAAAATATCCCCTTCTGTGCCAGTTTTCAATGAGAAAATGACACTGTATAGCATATATATATATATATATATATATATATATATATATATATATATATATATATATATATATATATATATATATTATATATTGTTCGGCTATTATTTTTGCAGCGGCTATACAGTGTCATTTTCTCATTGAAAACTGACACAGAAGGGGATATTTTTCAAGGTCAAAATTTTAGAAGACATTATATAAAAATGAGGAATTAAAGTGATAATTTATGTTATCCAATAAAAAGAGAGGAAACGTTTTACTTCAGAGCAGAAGATTTGCTTCCTGAATCAGAGTTGGGTAACAACGTAAGTTTTTTAATACATTATGTCAGTGAGACTAAAGGTGCTTCGCTTTAGCATACTTAAAGGACTAAATATACTCAAGGCTATATTTGATGGATCAAAATGGATCTGCCCTCGGAGATAAGGGATAATATTGACCAAAAACTCATTTAGTTGAACTCACAAACATTAACCTCGATCCATCTTTGTGTATAAATCTTTCCAATGGGAAACCTACAGTTAATGGCAGATATATGATCAAATGTTTCTGGCAAATATTTGGAATCTGTATACTAGTACATTTTTAAATCGCATAAGACATTTTATTTTGAAAAAAGCTGCCGTCCACAATCTTAAATGGTTGCCACGTGTAAACGGTCATTTGAAGAATGATTGTGTTAAATTCAAATTCAGATCTTAAGTTAATAAAAAAATAATTAGTACTATACATTAATTTGTGCGTGATTTAAAAGTTGACAACAAATTATTTTCAGAGCAACAAAAGGGAATATAAGTTTAAAAGCCAACGGAATTATTAATGGTTATAAAAATTCATGAACATGTGAAATCAGTTAGCTTTGCTGAATCTACAAGAGATCTAAAGTATTGAGCTAATTTAATTTAATATCCCATTGCATCTCTAGCCCACACACTTTACGAATACTAATGTATACGGTCAAACCCGAGTTTGTCCTTCGTGTGATTAATCAAGATTGGAGCATGATGGACCGATATTCGTCATCATAATATCAAACTCGAGACCCAGAGGCCGATCGAGCTCGACTCAATATCAAACTCGGGACCCAGAGACCGACCAATATCGAGACCGACCAAGATCGAGATCGAGCCAAGAGACAAGAGCAATTATAGCTGCACTAGGGAAGAGAATCTCGGCGGAAATCAACGAAAAGCTAATTGATTAATCTATCATGGGATCTCCACTATGTATTTTTAATTATATCCAAAGTAGGTTTCCTCTACTATATTAAGGGTGGCTATCATTTGTAAGAGGACATTCACATACCCTCAGATTTAGAGATTATTGAGATTTACATAACATATAGCTAGTATTATCCTTTTTTGGGTTTTTGATATCGATTCATCTTGTTCGTTTATCAAATCATTTTTTACTCAATTTGGATCTCTATTCATTCCTTTTTACAGTCAATATTCGATATATTTCTACTTATTTTTTTAATTTGTACCAATTTATACCACGTGTCTTTAGAACTACGTATAAATTCAACTCTATCCGTTTTTTGGGTAAACAGTTTGGCGCCCACCGTGGGGCTAAGGATAACATCGGTTATTTGGTACAAATCTCTGCAAAATACACCATTTTACACTTACTCTTGAAAATGTCTTTGATTTCAAGCTAGAAACGACGAACTCTCAATTAATGGCCCTACCTATCGATAACGAAGCCGGCCTTCAAGATGAGAACAACAATCTGGCGACCAGGGATGAAAGGCCACTTGCCGATCCCATTGGATCTCAGGCCGTAGATCCCATTGACGTTAATTCACATGTGGCCATTGAGGCGAACCAACGTTCCGACCCCGAAAATAACATTCATGATGGAACTCGACCTGCAGTTCGAAATACCCAATGCTGGAGAAGACGGGGTCAGCCTGCGTAGGATTTTCGAAATGTTACAAGCTCAGCAGGTACCGATAGCTCAGTTGCAAAGCCAAACCCAGGTACCAAGCAGACTCGAGCCCGGGCCACCCCAAGAAGCTACCCACAAAACGGGGCCAGTTGTAGTAAGGTCAAATGAACAAGAATCGGGGACTAATCCCGAAATTATTAAGATGCTCGAGGAACTGACAAAACGAATTAAGTCAAGAGAAAAGAGGATTGAAGCAAACGACAAAAAAGTAGAAACTTATAACTACAGGGTTGATCAGATCCCGAGGACACCACCGGTATTGAAATGCTTGGATTCCAAAAAAAATTGTACAAAAGCCTTTTCTCCCGAGCGCGGCTCCCAAACCGATCCCCAAGAAGTTCCGCATGCCCGAAATTCCTAAATATAATGGGATGACCTACACCAACGAACACGTCACCTCTTACACGTATGCTATTAAAGGGAACGATCTAGAAGACGACGTGATCGAATCCGTATTATTGAAGAAGTTCGGGGAAACCCTATCAAAGGAAGCAATGATATGGTATCATAATTTACTGCCTAACTTTATCGATTCTTTTGCTATGCTTGCAGATTCTTTCGTAAAAGCACATGTCGGAGCCACAATGGACCAAACCAAAAACTATTTCAAAAAGAAGATTTCAATAGACAAAACGAACAAGAAGAGCCACAACGCATCATTCACATGATCATCGGAGGATCGATGTCCCCTAGGGGCCGATGCTTAAACACACTAAGACGTCGATTGTAAAAGAAAAGCGATCTCGGACTCAGGATTACACACCTAAAGGAACCTTGTCCTTTAGTGACGAAGACGCAGAAAGAATCATGCAACCCCATAACGATGCACTGGTAATATCTGTACTTATGAATAAAATTCAAGTTAAGCGTGTGTTAATTGAACCAGGTAGTTCGACCAACATCATTCGATCAAGGGTCGTAGAGCAACTTAATCTACAGGATCAGATCGTGTCCGCAACCCTGGTACTATACGGATTCAATATGGCGTGTGAAACTACTAAGTGCGAGATAATTTTACTAGTAAACGTAGCTGGGACCATCCAAGAAATAAAGTTCCACGTGATCGAGGGCGATATGAGATATAATGCCCTGTTCGGGAGGCCATGAATCCACAACATGAGAGCAGTGCCCTCGACCCTTCACCAGGTTCTGAAATTCCCAACATCGGAGGGAATCAAAACGGTCTACTGGGAGAAACCGGCCGCAAAGAAAATATTTGCTGTCGATGAAGTAATTCCGATATCTTCCCTATCATCGACAAAATGATCAGATTCGAAGGAGGAATGGGATACCAAATAGCAATCACAAATATCAGCCTCGACCCACCTAGAGAATCAGAAGACTGGCGAAGATGATGACTGTGGGGTTGCTCGATCCTTCGTGGTCCCCGATGATTCCTACGCTACCAAATCAACGGTCGAAGAACTGGAGTAAATCATGCTAATTGAACATCTGCCTGAGCGAAAGGTATACATGGGCACAGGGTTAGATCCCGAGCTCAGAAAAAAGTTTATTCAATTTCTTATAGCTAACATAGATTATTTCGCTTGGTCCCATCTTGACATGACAGGGATACCGCCGGAAATAACTACTCACAAGTTGAGCTTGGATCCGAAGTTTCACCCAGTTAAGTAGAAGAGGAGGCCTCAGTCCGAGGTCAAACATGCCTTCATCAAGGACGGGGTAACCAAACTTCTTAAAATAGGATCCATTCGAGAAGTAAAATACCCCAAATGGCTAAAAAATGTGGTGGCAATCCCTAAAAAGGGAAACAAACTTAGAATGTGTATAGATTATAAAGACCTGAACAAAACATGCCCTAAGAATTCTTTTCCTTTGCCTAACATCGATCGTATGATCGATGCCACGGCCGGCCATGAGACTCTCAGTTTTCTCGATGCCTACTCCGGGTACAACCAGATACAGATGAACCCTGAGGATCAGGAAAATACCTCGTTTATCACTAAGTGCGGTACCTACTGTTATAATGTAATGTCATTCGGTCTAAAAAATGCTAGTGCAACTTATCAACGCCTAGTAAATCGAATGTTCGAAAAATAAATAGGAAAATCAATGGAAGTTTATATTGATGACATGTTAGTTAAGTCCCTGCGAGCAGAGGACCATTTGAAGCATTTGCAGGAAACTTTCGTTATACTAAGGGAGTACAATATGAAGCTCAACCCCAAAAAATGTGCATTTGGGGTTGGCTCAGGCAAGTTTCTTGGTTTCATGGTGTCCAATCGAGGAATCGAGATCAACCCCAATAAAATCAAAGCTATCGAGGACATCACGGTAGTAGATAATATAAAGGCCGTGCAGAGGCTAACGGGGCAGATAGTCGCCCTAGGAAGATTCATTTCAAGGTCTTCAGATAGGAGCCACCTTTTTTCTCATTGGTGAAGAAGAAAAACAAGTTTGTATGGACTACGGAATGCCAGCAGGCTTTGGAAGAGCTAAAGCGGTATTTATCAAGCCTGCCACTGCTTCATACCCCGAAAGTGGATGAACTACTTTATCTATACTTAGCTGTCTCGGAGATAGAAGTAAGTGGAGTTCTGGTTCAAGAAGAACGAGGTACGCTATTCCCTATTTATTATGTCAGTCAGACTTTAGGCTTCTTCGGGACAGTAACCCCCTCATCACCAAATGGGGGCCTCATGGCAACGTCCTTCCCAAGTCCTACAAAGGGAAAAATGGGGTTAAGTAAGTAAAGAAGAGCAAATAACAAACAAATTAAGAGAGAAACCTACCATGACTACGGTTCTCCCATCGACCCTTGATAATTCCACCCAAGCGCGCTCGGAGAACGATCTCTGCAGCACCAGACCTTCAACCCATTGCTTAAGGTCCGGAATCGGTTCAGGCATCCAAGCCACAGCTGTGACAAGAAAGAAAAAATGGATCGAGAAAATGAAAGGCAGTTACAAAAATTAAAACCAACGAAGGGAAATATGTGCTCACGGTTCATATTCCATTTTTCAGGAAATGGCATGTCGTCGGCAGGAATCAGGTCCGAAGTTTTGACTCGAACAAATTGGCCCATCCAACCTCGATCATGAGTCTAGTCTATACTCGAGAACGACGCTTTGGTAGCCCGACGAGCAAGCCTGATTAACCTCCCTCGATAAAGTCGGGGACTATAAAGGTGCATAAGGTGGTCGAGAGTGAAAAGACACCCCTCGATTTTGCTCGAGAAAAATCGGAGAAGAATCACTATTCTCCAAAAAAAAAAGATGGATTTGGCCAAGGGTCACGTCGTATCTCTTGCAAAAGGCGACTATAACAGGGTCTAAAGGACCCAACGTGAAAGGGTAAGTGTAAATACTTAAGAACCCTTCCACGTGGGTAGTAATTGATTCATCAGGCAATGGGACTACCACGTCCTTACCGTCACAGTTGCATTCTTGTTTGACTTTTTCGAGAATTTTCTCGGTGATTGTACATTGGTACCTCGATATCGGCTCACATCGACCCGGCATCGAAGAAGGTTTTTCAACTTTAAAATCACCGACAGTAGAACACCCTACCAGAACAAATTCCTCAGGGCGAACCTCCGCTACATCCTCACCGCCGGCGGGTCGCGATGAAGAGGCAACCTCTTTTTGCAGAACGGTTTTAGATGTTTTAGCCATCTGAATTTCTGTGAACAAAGAAGAAGGGAGATTGAAGTATTTGGTATTTTGGGAAGAACACGCAAAGAAATTCCAAAACTTGGGAATAAAGAGTGTTTACCCGAAAAACCGATAGAGTTAAATTTATACGTACTTCTAAGGACACATGGTATAACTTGATACAAATTAGAAAAATAAGTAAAAATATATCGAATATTGACTGTAAAAAGAATGAATACCAACCCAAATTGAGTAAATAATGATTTGATAAATGAACAAGATGAATTGATATCAAAAGCCCAAAAAAGGATAATATTAACTATATGTTATGTAAATCTCAATAATCTCTGAATCTGAGGGTCTGTGAATGTGCTCTTACCAATGATAGCCACCCTTAATATAGTGAAGAAAACCTACTTTGGATATAATTAAAAATATATAGTGGGGATCCCATATAAATTAATTAATTAATTTTTCCTTGATTTCTGCCGAGATTCTCTTCCCTAGTGCGGCTATAACAACTCTTTATCTTGGCTCGATCTCGATCTTGGTTAGTCTCGGTATTGGTCGGTCTCTGGGTCTCGAGTTCGATATTGAGTCGAGCTCGATCGGTCTCTGGGACTCTAGCTCGATATTGACTCGAGCTCGATATCGATCGGTCTCTTGGTCTCGAGCTTGATATTGATCGGCCTCTGGATCTCGAGCTTGATATTATGATGATGAACCTCGGTCCATCATGCTCCAATCTTGATTAATCACACGAAGGGCAAACTCAGTTTTGACCATATACAGATAGTCCCCTCGTTTCTTGGAAAGAAAGTGGCGAGAAACGATATGATTTTTCAACCTCCGACTAGACGAATACTAACATCTGCGATGAGCCCGATTGTGACGTATGTGACAAATGTCCCATTGGTCCGATTACCAAGGCATTATATGCGTGTCAGTCGATGGTCGGCCACCACTAATTTTGAACCGTTACTGTGAAATATATAAATAGCCCCCTTCTTCATCATTTCAAACTTTTACCTTCAAATCTTTTCTTATTCCAATCTTCATAGTTCTTCGTCTTCCCCAAAGCTCTCTATTCCCAAGTTTTGGAATTTCTTTGCTTGTTCTTTCCAAAACACCAAATACTTCAATCTCCCTTCTTCTTTGTTCACAGAAATTCGGATGGCTAAAACATCTAAAACTGCTCTGCAAAAAGAGGTTGCCTCTACATCATGACCCGCCGGCGGTGAGGATGCGGCGGAGCCTCGCCCTGAGGAATTTGTTCCAGCAGGGTGTTCTACTATTAGTGATTTTAAAGTTAAAAAACCTTCTTCGGTACCGGATCGATGTGAGCCGATATTGAGGTACCAGTGTACAATCACCAAGAAAATTCTCGAGAAAGTCAAACAAGAATGCAACTGGGACGGTAAGCATGTGGTAGTCACATCGCTTTATAAATAAATTACTACCCATATGGAAGGGTTCCTAAGTGTTTACACTTACCTTTTCACGTTAGGTCCTTTAGACCTTGTTATCGTCGCCTTTTGCAAGAGATACGACGTGAGCCTTGGCCAAATCCATCCTTCTCTTTGGAGAATAGTGATTCTTCTTTGATTTTTCTCGAGCAAAATCGAGGGGTGTCTTTTCACCCTCGACCACCTTATGCACCTTTATAGTCCCCGACTTTATGAAGGGGGTTAATCAAGCTTGCTCGCCAGGCTACCAAAGCGCCGTTCTCGAGTATAGACGAGACTCGTGATCGAGGTTGTATGGGCCGATTTGTTCTAGTAAAAACCTCGGACCTGATCCATGCCGACGACATGCCATTTCTTGAGAAATGAAATATGAACAATGAGCACATATTTCCCTTCGTTCGTTTTAATTTTGTAACTGCCTTTCATTTTCTCGATCCATTTTTTCTTTCTTGTCACAGCTGTGGCTTGGATGCCCGAGCCGATTCCGGACCTTAAGCAATGGGTTGAAGGTCTGGTGCTGTAGAGACCGTACTCCGTGCACGCTTGGGTGGAATTATCAAAGGGTCGATGGGAGGCCCGTAGTCATGGTAAGTCTCTCTCTTAATTTGTTTGTTATTTGCTTTTCTTTACTTGCTTAACCCCTTTTTTCCCTTTGTAGGACTTGGGAAGGACGTTGCTATGAGGCCCCCATCGGGTGATGAGGGGGGTCCTGTCCCAAAGCAGGCTAAAGAAAAGAAGAGAAAGGATGTACCGAGTTCCCCGATCTCGGAAAAGAAATAACCGTCAAAGAAATCGCGCAAGCCAAAGGGGGGCTCCGATGTTATGCTTCCGGAATCGATCCGCCGATTAAGGGACGTGCCCGAAGAAGGATAGTAAGAATTATCCGTTGTACAGGCTAATGTTGTTATACAACAACCTTCCGAATCGGCGGAAATGAATAAGGAAACCTGGCCAAAATTTCGGAACAAGAAAAAATCGAGATTATTCCGTTTTGAGCTGAGATAGTTGAAGGGGAGACCGATGGTAGGAATTCTCGGTCAGCAGAAGATATCTCGAGGAATTAGCTTGGGATAGTTGATATTAGCGGATCCCTCATATTACGAATGCCATGATTCGTGAGGCCAGCATGTTGGAAGTTCGATCCTACG
Organism: Nicotiana tabacum; assembly: GCF_000715075.1. Lineage (NCBI taxonomy): Eukaryota > Viridiplantae > Streptophyta > Magnoliopsida > Solanales > Solanaceae > Nicotiana > Nicotiana tabacum. The sequence continues at coordinate 67,667,034 of NC_134098.1, forward strand.
AGGGCATTCAAGAACCGACCGATATCCACGGTTTTCTGGATAGGCTCGAGTCAGCTACCTCAGGGGAGGTTATCGGGTTTGGTGGATTACTGATACTAAAGAAAACATCATGGTCGGGTTCTACCGGGTCTTCATCGGTTCCAAAACTGGTGGACCGATTCCCGGCCTCGAGTATTGATCCTGAACGTAGGCGGAAGGTAGTGCTCTCTATCCCGGAGGATACCCGAATTTTCTCTCCCCCCATGGGGATTGCTAGCTACCTTTGGTCCCTACTGACCGAAGAGGATCAAGCAATGATGAATGCGGTAGGACCTGCCTACCTTTTTAATGAGGCCCAACATGCTCTGAATCGGGTAACTTCGATGGCATCTATGTTGTTTCTTTTATACTTGTTGTAGATAATTCTAACATTTTTCCCATGTTTGTAGGCTTCGGTGTTGCATCACGAGGCTTTCATCCGAATCCGAGAGGAGCATGAGGCCGAGGTTTGGGACCTCACTGAGAATAGCGACTCCTAAAACTCCTTAGCGAGAAACTTCGAGCAGATCTGGCAGTGGCTCGGGATGGGCACGAGGAGATGGCCGAGCAGGTATTCCGAATTCTTCATCATAGTGAAGACGAATTAGATATAACCACTAACAATCCGATTCTATAGGTTCGGCAGAGGCTTGAACAGATCGAACGGCTCGATTCACAAGTAGATGAGCAAATGGCCGAAGGGGAAAAATTCAAAGAAAATATGAATATCCTTGCCTCCAAAAAGGAGGTCGTTCAAGCGCAACTAGAGTCGTCTGAGGCCCAGCTTCGGGTTACAAAAGAAAATGCCTCGGTGCTGATCGAGAGGGTTAAAGAACTTCAGAGTCGGTTAGATTTGGCCACTTCCGATAAGGCGAGCTTGGCTAATGAACTCGAAGTGGTTAGATCTGAGGCGGCCGATGCTAATAAAAGAGCCGATGCTAAAGTGGCCCAATTCAGGATCTACATTGAGGTTAATCATGCCAAGGCCAAGAGCATGGTCGAACATGCTAAATGGCGAGCTCGGAGAGAATCTCTCGAGGAGGTCAGTGCTCAGGGCTTCGATGTTGAGACCGAAATTAAAAATGCCAAGGCGGAGGAAAACAGGGCTCGAAGGCTGGCCTTCCCCGAGGAAGACTCCGATAGCTCAAGCGCATCTGAAGGTGGCGAAGATCCCGAGGACATGGCCTCCGATGAAGACCAAGAAATTTAGGACCTTAAGTAGTTTTTGTTATTTCTATCGAGGCTTCTTCGGCCTTCTGTAAGGAACTTCTTTCGGGTCGTGTTGCCTATGTAAAATATTTGATGTATATATAAAACGTTTCCTTTCTATGGATTCTGAATCTTTTGCCTTTTTGTTAACTTATACAAAGGTCAAAAAGTGCCTTAGCATGGAATAATTATTCAAAGGTCCAAGATTAAGATATCAAGGACCGATAGCAAGTGCTGCACTCGACATTTTCTTATAGGTAGTCCCCGAGTGAATGTTCGAACTCGAAGCAAGGTATCCCTCAGGCTTTTTAGTCGAGTGAGAATGATTTCTCGAACTCAAATTAAGGTAGCCCTTAGGCTTTGTAGTCAAGTGAGAATGATTTCTCGAACGCGAACTATAAAAAAATCAGCTCTTAGGCTTTATGGTCGAGTGAGTGTTTGCTCAAACTCGAAGAAGAAACAACCCTTAAGATTTATGGTCGAGTGAGTGTTTGCTCGAACTTGAATTAAGGTAGCCCTTAGGCTTTGTAGTCGAGTGAGAATGATTTCTCGAGCTCGAATTAAGGTAGCCCTTAGGCTTTAAGGTCGAGTGAGGATTTGCTCGGACTCGAAGTAAAAATAGCCCTTGGGCTTTATAGTCGGGTGAGAATGATTTCTCGAACTCGAAGTGAAAGTAGCCCTTAGGCTTTATAGTCGAGAGATAATGATCTCTCGAACTCGAATTAAGGTAGCTCTTAGGCTTTAAGGTCGAGTGAGGATTTGCTCGAACTCGAAGTAAAAGTAGCCCTTGGGCTTTGTAGTCGAGTGAGAATGATTTCTCGAACTCGAAGTGAAAGTAGCCCTTAGGCTTTTAAGGTCGAGTGAGGTTTTGCTCGAACTCGAAGTAAAAATAGCCCTTGGGCTTTGTAGTCGAGTGAGAATGATTTCTCGAACTCGAAGTGAAAGTAGCCCTTGAGCTTTGTAGTCGGATGAGAATGATTTCTCGAACTCGAAGTAAAAGTAGCTCTTGGGCTTTGTAGTCGAGTGAGAATAGATTCGAGAACTCGAAGTGAAAGTAGCCCTTAGGATTTATAGTCGAGTGAGAATGATTTCTCAAACTCGAATTAAGGTACCCCTTAGGCTTTAAGGTCGAGTGAGAATGATTTCTCGAACTCGAAGTAAAAGTAGCCCTTATGCTTTGTATAATTCGATCTCGTTGATTTTGTAGATGGCAGTCCCCGATTTATAGGGTAATCGTTCGAACTCCGGTCATGGTCGGCCCTTAAGCCTATTTTCATAATAGATCGAGAATATGAAGTAGAAGAACATTTCTGAGGTATGAGATATCGGTAAAGAAGAAATTTCTCTTTATAGGTCATCATACATGTGTACATGTTTTGTGCCAGGACTCGAGCAAACTATGCGGCCATGGTTCGTTTAACCATTTGGCCCTTACAAATTTTTCCTATCGAGACCCTATTGCCATAAAGTAACTTCCTTGCATCGAACTTGATATATTCGAAACTTGATATATTTGAGGGAAACAATACCCCCCAGTATTCGAGGTTGATTGTAAAGAGGCCTCGAATACTGTTGAATTGCTCTAAGTTAGCACGATCAGTGACTGCCTCATTAAAAACCTTGCCGAAAAACGCATTTGGGATAAAACTGGTCTAAGAGAAAAAGAGTACAATGCGTGCTTTCAAACCTAAAGGCTTCGAGTTGAGGAATCTATCCCTGTTTCTGGTCGAACACCTGCAAGGGTTAGTTTCGAAACATAAATGAACATGGGAGGGTCGTACCTTAGCAGTAGTATCGCTTTAGGTGTGATACGTTCCAATTGCTCGGTAGTTGTTTGCCGTTTATCACACCGAGCTTGTAGGATCCTTTTCCGGTGATCTCGAGAACCTGATACGGTCCTTCCCAGTTCGGACCCAGTTTCCCTTCCTTCAGATTTCGGGTGTTAAGGGTGACTTTCCTTAGCACCAAGTCCCCGATTTTATAAATGTCGAAGATTGGTCCTTCGATTGTAGCACCTCTCGATTCGCTGTTTTTGGGCGGCCAATCGGACGAGAGCAGCTTCTCATTTTTCGTCAAACAATTCTAGGCTCATATTCGCGGTCTCGTTATTCGACTCCTCTGTTTCATATCGAAACCTGATACTAGGTTCTCCGACCTCGACAGGGATCAGGGCTTCGGCGCCATAAACCAACGAGAATGGTCTTGCTCCGGTACTGGATTTCGATGTTGTGCGGTATGACCATAGGACCTCGGGAATAAAGAGTGTTTACCTGAAAAACGGATAGAGTTGAATTTATATGTAGTACTAAGGACACGTGGTATAATTTGGTACAAATTAGAAAAATAAGTAAATATATATCGAATATTGACTGTAAAAAGGAATGAATACCAACCCAAATTGAGTAAAGAATGATTTGATAAATGAACAAGATGAATCGATATCAAAAGCCCAAAAAAGGATAATATTAACTATATGTTATGTAAATCTCAATAATCTCTGAATCTGAGAGTTTGCGAATGTGCTCTTACAAATGATAGCCACCCTTAATATAGTGGAGGAAACCTACTTTACATATAATTAAAAATACATAGAGGGGATCCCATGATAGATTAATTAATTAACTTTCATTGATTTTCGCCGAGATTCTCTTCTCTAGTGCGGCTATAACGACTTTTTGTCTCTTGGCTCGATCTCGATCTTGGTCGATCTCGGTGTTTTTCGGTCTCTGGGTCTCGAGTTCGATATTGAGTCAAGCTCGATCGGTCTCTGGGATTCAAGCTCGATATTGACTCGAACTCGATATCGATTGATCTCTTGGTCTCGAGCTTGATATTGATCGGCCTATGGGTCTCGAGCTTGATATTATGATGACGAACCTTAATCCATCATGCTCCAATCTTGATCAATCACACGAAGGGCAAACTCGATTTTGACTATATACAGAGAGCTTTGGTGAAGACGAAGAACTGTGAAAAATCGAATAAGAAGAGATCTTAAGTTAAAAGTTTGAAATGATGAAGAAGGGGGCTATTTATAGATTTCACAATGACGATTCAAAATTGGTGGTGGCCGAGCATCGACTGACGCGCATTTAATGCCTTGGTAAACGGGCCGATGAGACGTTTGTCTCATACGTCACAATTAGGCTCATCGCAGACGTCAGTATTCGTCTAGTCGCAGATTGAAAAATCATATCGTTTCTTGCCACTTTCTTTCCGAAAAACGAATGGACTATCTGTATACGGTCAAAATCGAGTTTGCCCTTCATGTGATTAATCAAGATTGGAGTATGATGGACCGAGGTTCGTCATTATAATATCAAGCTCGAGACCCAGAGGCCAATCGAGCTCGAATCAATATCGAACTCAGGACCCAGAGACCGACCAAGATCGAGATCTAGCCAAAAGACAAAGAATCGTTATAGCCGCATTAGGGAAGAGAATCTCAGCGAAAATCAACGAAAAGCTAATTAGTTAATCTATCATGAGATCCCCACTATGTATTTTTAATTATATCCAAAGTAGGTTTTCTCTACTATATTAAGGGTGGCTATCATTTGTAAGAGGACATTCATAGACCCCCTCAGATTCAGAGATTATTGAGATTTACATAACATATAGCTAATATTATCCTTTTTCGGGCTTTTGATATCGATTCATCTTATTCATTTATCAAATCATTCTTTACTCAATTTGGGTTTGTATTCATTCCTTTTTACAGTCAATATTCGATATATTTCTACTTATTTTTCCAATTTGTATCAAGTTATACTATATGTTTTTAGAACTACGTATAAATTCAACTCTATCTGTTTTTCGGGTAAACAACTAATAAAAACTATTGCACGGGAAACCCTAGTTCCATTTTAATTACTTTTGTGATCACCATTGTCTTGTGATTGATTTATTGCATTTAAAACCAAAAGTAACAAAAACGAACCTTTTATTTCACAGGAAAATAAAAAAGTTTCAAATGGACAATAGTAATAATAAAATTGATGGTATTCGGATTTAACACAATGGTTATGATTTTGACCAATGAACTGTATTTTGAGTGTTAGAAAAGACTGACTGCAGAAATAGTCGTAAACTCGTGAGACTAAAAAGATCTAAATATGAACACATGATTTGACTGATTTGCAATTGCATGGTTACTAAAAAAGCCAAATATATGGATATATTTTTAACCGAGTATATATATATATATATATATATATATATATATATATATATATATATATATATATATATATATATATATATATATATATGCAGGAATCAAAAGCCATGGACGTTCTGAATTGCTCCAAAGAGAGAGAGACAAAGAAGCTCATTCTGCGTTGTACCATATTTTGTCTTCTTTATTATTGTATCTTGATTTAGAATTTTAGTTTTCACACCAGTACCGCATAGTGTTGAAGATCGGTCACGTTGTGAGAGAGTTTAATTTTTTTGAACTGATAAGTTTTTGAGTTTGTGTAAAAATCCCAACTGTTTTTTTGTTATACCATCGTATTGTATTAAGATGATCTAAAACATTAATATTGTCTATGGTAATTTTAATGTGAAAAGCGCATAAAAAATGCTGTAAATAATTAACTCGCAATAATCGATTCAAATAAACCTTTACTCTATCAATATACATATATTTGAATTGGTAAGACAATGTGAATGGGAAAGGGCAAAACCAAAGTCAGAGGGAGAGAGCACATGAAATCCATAAAATTAGAGAAAAATCACATGCAATCCACAGACGAGAAGAGTGAAGACTGACATCAATAATCGTCATCTTAGTGCTAAGCTCCAATCTGTTTTACAACTACTGTTCCTTATCTGGCCACGACTTCTCCTCTTTCCGATGTTCCCAACATTCAAACATCACGTGTTCCCCTTTCTTTTTTTCTTTTTTATATCATTTTTTAATATACAAACCTTTTTCGATGAGAAGATTTCTTTTTTAAAAAAAAAACAAGTTTAACATTTATCAATGAGAAGATCACTTCATATTCACCTAGGAAGATAATAGCTAGCATACTGTTTAATGACGGATACGATTAACTATAATTAACGAGGGAGTTTTAAGTAAGATTGGATTTGTATGATCAAACGTTTGCTTTAGGCTAAAAATTAATGTGTGGTTAAGTTTTGACCACCAAACTATTCTTCCGCCAAGTATTAAAATAGCTTATACTAATAACTAACGACGTAAAAAGAAAATTCGAATAAGCTTAAGACAGTAGTAAGACTAACATAAAATTTTGGTCGTTCAAGTTATGTAAGGTCATAAGTTCTGATATATGCCCATTTCCCAACCAATTTTTGTCATATCATTGATGATATCACATTATAGTTAAAATAAAGTAAAATAGAAAGGCAACATATATAGAAGTAAGATTATTATTATACTACTAAAGATTATGGTGAAATGAATAAAATCTATTTATTCTTAATTAAAAGTCTCGAATTCGAATTATGTAAATAAGAATTTTGTAAAATTTAAATTAGTTGGGCTCCAATGCACGTAGTAACAAGTGATAAAAACTAAATAAAAAGTTTAGAAACTTATTACCTCACCTTCGCATTCCAAAGAAAGAAAAAGAAGAAAATCCTAGATAAGACAATAAACCATTTGATAGCCTCGATCTCGATAAGAGACGTCTTCAAACTCTTCAAAAACTTAATCAACTTATAAGATACAGATGTGTGGAAAATTGGAAAGGGGGTTTGTATCCAGAGTTCTACCATATCAAAAGATGCCTCTTTGGAAACGGTGCTAACTACTAATACCTTCACTTTCGCCTCAAGAAATTATAATTTTAATTTCAAACTTTACATAAAAATGAAAATTTTCCTCGAGAGGATGTTTTTCGATTTCATATGATCCCATAGACCTATGACATAACCCTACTTAAAAAACCTAGTAATCAATATTATCGTGCTTTACCCATAGGATAGAATATTGTTCCCTGTCAGAATAAGCATTGAAAGTTTCATCAACTACTAATTAATTTATTTTCACTAAACATTGAGATTTGAGATACTACTACTAAAGATTGCTAAATTCAAACTTGTTTTGCAGTATACTTTCACTACAATACATGTCCTTCCACTTTCTCCCCACTTACTCATATTCCTCTTCTTCTTTTTATCTTCTCACTATTGAATTATGCACTTTAATGATACATCACGAAATTACAAACAGTAGAAGTAAAACAACTTACTAATTTTATCGGTCAGAGCTCGTCGTACCATATTTTTCAAATACGATTTATATTTCATGTGTGGTTTACGAGCTATTGTACATTAAGCAGTTTACTCATTGCGCACCCGAAGAGTAGAGGCTTCGAATTTCCATAGGAATTTTTCAAATTTTATTATCAAGTCAATGTTAATACAATAAAATACTTTTGATATTTTGCTAGCATATGTCTATAAATATATATGTCATGTCAAAAATGTTACTATGGTCTAAAATGCATAGCCAAAACAATAACAGTTGAGCAAATGTACATAATTAGCTAGATATTGGGAAAATCAAATTAATGGAAATCAATCATGTACTAGTACTTTTTATCTTTTTCCTTTTCATCTAGATTCGTTAATTCTCACTGGTCACCCACATTTCCAGATTGCAGTATTCTTTATGGGGTGCACGTGACTCTTCTCTCTTTATGCCTTTTTCTTTCTTTTGTTATGGCTTTCTTTGTCTACATAAGGTGAATGATGGCTATCTGAAACCGCAGAGTGCCAAGGAAGTATGAATATATTCCGTCATTATAAGCCCATGTTATTAGCCACTTTAATCATCATTATGTGTTAATGTTGTCCTTTGATCCATCATTATCAAACAATTTTGTCAAACATTGCAAAAAATGGAATTAAGGAAAAAAGGGACAAAATACTTAAGAGTTAATAGTAGTATTAATTTTCTTCTTATTTGGATTTAAAGTGGAAAAGGGGAACATGGTAAGATGGTCCTCTTGGGAATCACGAAATGGTTTGATTAGTGTGGAAGCAAAGGGCTACAACACTATCCATACATAGGGAAAGAATTAAAACAAAAGGAAAGAAAAAGATGAAGTGCTATATACAAAAGGAAGTGGATTTCAGCTTCTGAAGTCACTTGCAAGGAAAGTTGCAAATATTAACTTTTTTTTATCGATTCGAGTCATATAATTTAGTCAAATTTTATTTTTACTCGAATTCGATTTTAAATTAAACTAATGAATATCATACATGTTTAATATAATTTTGTACTTAATCATAGGCATATGGGTCTATATTCTCACTTTAATTTGTAGTAACTCTTACCTTAATCTGATATAAGTATTGTTTACGTATAAATTATCAAGTTACTTATCTTCTTTTACGTACATCAAGTAATCAGTGTTTGCAATTATTGACCCGATTAATTTGAATTTGCTCCTTGGAAATTTTAATATAAGGGTTTTTAGCTATTTCTTTTAAAGAATACTCAAGTCTAGAGATTGAACACAAAACGTTTAATTAAGAGTAGACGAATCTTTATTATTTTACTGTGCACTTTGATGGTGCAACAAGTAATGATCTTTTCTTAAGTTGTCAAACCACCTTTAACTTATAAGTAACTAGTAGTATAAAAAAAACTGCGTATTGGCAATTTGTGAAAGTTAGACGCTATTATTTCTATTCTCTGAAGAGGCTGTTGTATAAGTCAAGATACAATAGGAGTAGTGGTCCATTTTGGTGTAAGTGGAAAGTGAGGGAAGTGGGAAACACTAAATTGGATTTTGGTAACAACAAAGTTTTACAGAGTCGATTGGTTATTTCCTAAGCACTTCTCTATAGTTTCACAGTTCCACTTACACAAAAAGCCAGACGACCTCTACGAGAATATTTGTTGTTGCATTGGTTTAAGGATAGTGATTCTTATCTTCCTGTCTTCAAGGGGATATGCACCACTTCAATAAACGATTGTCTTGCCCCCTTAAGTTTTACTCTGGCTGCTGAAAATAAATATTGTAAAAGCTAAGTATTGTATGTAGCAAGACTATCTCCAAATAATGTGGTGGAATAGTTAGAAATTTTGAGTTCGGGTCTGAATTAGTCATAGTAATAAACTTCAAACACTGAACGGTTTAAAATAATGTCGTAGTACTGTTTGGAAAGGTTCAATTTGGTGTATGAATGGATAAAGAAGAAGATATTTGTAACAATCACTAGAAATATTGTTCGTTTTGCGTCTAAACAAAGGCGGACCCATAATTTGGTGATCACGAGGACACCATGACATTCAATATGAAACGCGTCACTAGGATTTATAACTTATATATCCAATATCTCTCGTGTTTGTCGATGTGGGCACCTTAGAAGTCCGGACTCGCGGAGACCTGTTTCCTTATATATTGAATATCAATATCATGTTTCATCGACGTGGGATTTGCTTGAGCACCGCAATATTGAAGAAATTGTACAAGCACTACTACATGGTAACCAAAGTACATGTTACGTTTGCATGTGTGACATATGTGTATGGAGAACTCCGAAAATCGAGCCGCTGAATTAGAAAACCCAGAAAGAGAAGAAAAAAGGGAGTTGAAGGAAGAAAAGCGAACGAGGTGAGGTCCCCTTCTTTTTTTTACCCGTACCTCACTGTCCTGCACTAATGAGTAATGAACCCATGCAAAGGTAGGCAGAGTAAATGGTAAATTGTGATAATGACAATGGAAAAAGTTACTCCCAAAAGGCCAGGCCTATAAAATATCTAATACAGTATGGTTTTTCAATTGCTTGGTTTATTGAGTTCATCAGTTATCAGAAGCAAACACGCTTTACTCAGTTATTACTGTACATCATTTCGTACACTTTTTCAACCTAAGAAACAGACAACTCTCTTCTCAGAATCCACTCTACTTGGGGGTAGATATATCTTTGGCAGTTAATGCAACTTTGCGTGCCAACTCCTTCATCATTTTATTCATACACCTAACTGCATATATAATCAAAGCCTATACAGGCTCTATAACAGGACAAATTACATTTGAGAGGATGAACCAAAAGATTCTAATTTTTGAATGTAGTAAAAAAGAAATACGTAACAAAGTCATTTTTATTGAAATCAAGTAGAATGTCAGGGTTTGGCAGGGTAGTATAGATAAGCCTGACACATAAAAAAAAGAAAGAAAGAGCATAGTACGAGTAAACACTTGCTCTAATTAATGCAATGGCCTTTGTACTGTGCTGTGCTGTGAAGAAAGCAGAGCAGATAAAGACATGGGATGGAAGCTAAACTTTGCTTCTTTTTCTACCTTTCAATCCTTCCTTTCCTATGGAACCATTAAATTCACCCCCTCTTTAGGATTTCCTCAGCTTCTCAAAATCTAAACAAACAGAGGACAACTGAAGTAATATGACAAAGCAACCATATCAAAAAATAGAAGAAATTGCAGAAATTGTGGAGTGAAGTAAAAGAGAAAGGATACTGGTAGATAAATTAGGTGCTGAATTTAACTCTGTACATGTAGCGCAAAAGCGACCAAAAGTTGACAACAAAAAAACAAAAATATAAGAAGTAAAGAGAGAATAATAGAGAAAATAGATAGATTAAAAGATAAAGTTACAAAATTTTCCCGGCTGCCAATAGTAACCAATATTTTTTCCCTTTGTACAAAGATATTGGACCAAATTCAGATTCTTCTCCAGCGCCGATGGTATTAACATTGTCCAAGCTAAATCTCAGTCTGATTTTTTACGATAAACCCTTAACATTTAGCAGCTCAATGCCTCATATTTCATAGGAATTGGGCGATTAAACCCAGTTCCAGCTTGAGACAATAAATTCCCAACAATTGCAAGGTCTCTGCAGAACACTCCTTGAAATGCTGATGCATTTGTTGAACTTGACACCACCTTGTTTTCTGCCCTGTTGTTACATGATGAAGTATTAGCAGCAGCCTCTGAAATTACTCTTGATGTAGTATCGGAAGCAGCCTCTGATGCTCTTCTTGATGCGGCTGCGTTACTGCGGACTGTTTCAGCTCTAGATTGTTGAAGTTCTTGAGTTTGCTGAACTTGTTGCTGCATTGCTTGTAATGCAGCTGCAGCCTTAGCTCTCTGCTTCTCAGCAGCTTCTTCATCTATGATCGTCGTCATTAAACTTGTATAACCTTTCTGGATCAATCTATACAACAGTAAAGATGACATCTTTGCCCGATCCCGAACGGAATCTATATCCTTTTCGTCCGCAAACTCACACCTTTCAACAAAGCTTGTTGATTTATCAGGCTTGTGTCTTAAAGTGAGCAGTAGATATGCTCTTTCCAATTCTGATCTAGAACAACCCCGCCTTAAACCGATCAATGCATAGTAATCAACATTCCCAGTTTCACCAGAAGCAACTCTCTGCTTCAATTCTTGCATTTTAGCACCTAAGGAACAAAGCCTTCCTGGAATTTCCCTGTATTGCACGTTTTGACGCTTCCATATAGGTCCAGGTAATTTCCTATCACGTAGCATCGAATTATAAAGGAGTTTTAAGTGCTCGAGATCATGAAGACTATCGGGCAAGCATCGAATAGCTTCAAATAAAGCAGCTCTAGTCCTAAGAGCATCAATGCAAGAAGGGTCTAATGCTAGTGTTCGATTGCAATCAGCTATTGCCTCAGCAATTCGACCAGACGATCTATATGCTGAGGCCCGATGCACATAGCATTCGGCTAAGAACCCTTGTGGAGCACCACGACGACCATCTACAATCTTCGAGAAGTGTCTAATAGCTTCCGAATGAAGCCCTGCATCAAGAGCAGCAATTGCAGCCGTCTTTCGACGGAGCAAAAGCTTAATATGACTGAGCAGTTGAGAAATGCTCTCGGACTCCGTTTTAGGAGGAGTCGGAGGCTGGTTATTTGTGGTGCCCGGTTCGCCGGAGATTGGGAATTTGGCAAACGAAAAACTATCGTCAGACCAGCAAATGCTTTCGCGACGAAATGCATCCGTCGCGATGCGTTTACCGGTTTGTAAAAGAACCATCGCGTCTTCCATTAGACCCAAATGGCAACAAGCCTGACCTAAAACCAAGTACCTGAAAAAAATACACAAATAACGAACGAGTGTGAGTCCGAGTCAGCTCGTTCACCATAGATTTAAGCCTCAAGTACACACAGAAATTTCAATAAAGACTACATTTTTCAAGGAGTAGTTATTAGTACTACTAAAATGTAAGTGAATAAACAATAAAGAAGTAAAGTAATAACAAAGCAGATTTGACTTGAAAAAGAAATAAATATATCAAGATTAGGACAATTCATCAATTAATACAGAGACAGCTAGCTGTTATGGCGTAATCTACAAGCCAATCAATAGAACAGCAAAATTACCTCCATTGCCCTTCTTTATCACAGTTCTTGCAAAGACCAGCCATAACTTTCTTCTTCAAATCAGAAACAGAGAAGCATTTGAAACTGGTTTCGTCCCGACCCGGTGAGTCACTACCCGAAGAAAGTAGCTTCACTCTCTCTCTTGAGAGCTGTGAGGATGAGTTATCGGAAGACCCAGAAGACGAAGTGGATGACGTGGACGATGTTTCATCGGCGGGAAGTTTTAGGCTGGGAATGTAGTCTTGTAACATACCGGCGACGTCCTTGAATCGCCGGAGATAGAGTAAAGATCGAGTTTTTAACTCGAGGTGCTAACTCAAAACGAGGTGAAAGAGAGAGTGCGGCGTCGAGAAGGTTAACGGCCGAAGCAATCTCGTTGGGTTCTTGTGTTGCAATAAGAAGTTTTGCATCTTTGATATATTTGTCAACAATCTGTAAAACAAATGTTAATAAATTATTAGAACTTGAATATATGTTAGATTAGATTGGGGGGGAAAGAAAAGATTTTTAATTACCTTTCTGTTGCTAATCCACCAATGTTTCTTTTCAGAACAGGAGATAGAAGGAGAGGCAGCCATGTTGGTTGTTGTACAATGATCAACCATTAAAATGCCAAGAAAATGCTCTCTTCTTTGTTCTCAAATTCTCATTAATTTTCCCTCTTCGAAGTGAAGAGAGAGAGAGAGAGAGAGAGTGTGAAGGGGAGATGTAGAGGAAAGGAGATGTAAATAAGAGAAGAGGAAAAAGAGAGGGGCTTAATACAGAGTGCCAGCTTTGACCTGAGCTGAGAGAAAGAGAGAGCATTGATCCTTCTGCTTCTTCGCTGGCAAACCACACACCCACCTCATATTCTCACTCTATAGACTCTACCTATATCAGAGTTTAATGTATATGTTGGCCTACTACTTACTAGCTACTCCCTTTCTTTTTATTTCTGAAATCTGAAATTTGACTTATCAATTCTATAAGTACTCTTCATTTCTCTCCTAAAAAGAATTATTAACATGATTCAGAATCCGTGATCAAAACCTTTAATTTGGACAGTGGTTTCATTATTCTTGTTGAACTTAATTTATAAAAATAAAAAGGTATCATCAATTTCATTGTTTATAATTAAAATATTTTAAAGATATATGAGAAAGTTATAACGTTAAAAAGATTTTGATTTTTCAAATGGAAATGAACATGTTGGGGGACGTCTGGTACGAATGAATTATGTAGGGATAGTAATATATAAATTATTTCTTGTTGGATTTTTGATTCATTACATTGAAATTAAATATATAAAATTGTTTACCCGAAAAATCGGATAACGTTAAATTTAGATATGGTTCTAAAGGTATGCAAATTCCTTTGAAACAAAATGACAAATACAAGTATTTTTGCTATAAAATGTGAATGATGGACGGGAAGACTGAATTGAATTAGAAAAAACAAGCACACTGAAATCTTAATGTATCTTGGAGGACTTGTGTCTATTGCAGTCTATCTCCCTTTTTATAGTAAGGGGTCGCTACTTTATCTAAAAAAATATAATAAAATAATAAATATAGTGGAGAACTCATGATAATTTGTCTCTTCCTTGATTCTCGCCAAGATTCTCTCCCTTGGTGCGGTTGTAACGGCTGTTGTCTGCGAGTTTGGCACTGACTCGAGCTCGGTGTTAGATTGAATCCCGAGTTTTGGTTCGAGCTCGGTTCTGCCTTGGGGCATCAATATTCATGGCCTGTGTCGATCGGTGTTGTCCTGTAGTCCGATTCGGACACGGGCTCGATAATGATATCGGGTTTTGCCGTCGATTGGTCTTATAGTTCGAAGCTCGACGTCTCTACTTCGGAATTCGTTCGAGCTTGTCATGTGGATACCCTTCGATTGAAACGTCATTGTCTCGACCGATCCTTATGACTGGGAATTGATTTTGACTGTACACAGATAGTCCCCTCGTTTCTCGGAGAGGATGTGGCGAGGAACGATATGATTTTCCTGCAGCTCGATCAGATTTATGCTGACGTTTCTATCGAACCCGATCTTGACGTTTGTGGTAGCTGTACCATCGGCTCGGTTTTACCGAGGCATTTAATGTGTGTCAAACGGTGGTCGGCCATCTCTGATACCGAACCGTCATGCCTTAGTTTATAAATAGTCTTTCCATACAACCTTTACCACTTCTGCAACTTCTCTTCTTCCAAACTTTCTTATTCATCCTCTCTGCTACGGGGCCGCACATACCAGAATTTTGGTGCTGTCTATTTCTTCACCTTCTTTTGCACTCTTTCCTTTCATATCGATGGCGAAAACTATTAAAACCGTACCTCAGAAGGAAAAAGCTTCTTCCTCACGATCGTCTGATAATAAGGCACCGGTGGAGCCGTCAGTTCATGACTATGTTCCTGGCCCGTGCATTTTGACGACCGATTTTAAGGTGGAGAACCCTTCTTCCGTTTCGGGTCGATGTGAACACGTATCGATGTATATGTGCTCTATAACGGAGGATCACCTCGAGACCGTCAGAAAAGACTGCAACTAGGGTTCCGAGTTCATGTTGCAAATTCCGTCTTCTGATGAGAATGTTACCACTTATGTGGAGGGTTTTTTAAGTGTTTATACTTATCCCTTCACACTAGGGCCCGTCGACCCGGTGATTATTGATTTTTGCAAAAGGTATCAAGTCACCCTTGGCTAAATTCATCCCTCTTTATGGCGTATAGTGATCTTATTGCGCTTCTTCTCTATCAAAGCCGGGGGGTTGGATTTTTCTCTGAACCACCTCATACGACTGTATCGGCCTCAGATCTTTCGAGGACTAATCAAACTTCCTCGTCGAGCATCAAAGGCATTGATGTCGAGCATCGATGAAGATAAGGATCGGGGTTGGATGGGTCGTTATATTCGAGTGAGGACCCATGATCTCATTCCGGAGGAAAAGATGCCGTTCCCTGAAGAATGAAATTTTGACCGTACGTTATTTTTGTTCACTTTTCAGGTACTTTTTCGACTTTTTCTGATGTCTTTCCCTGATGTTCAGCTGCCCCTTGGATGCAACAAGCGGTGCCTGACCTCGAGGACTGAGTTCGGAAGTTGGCCTCGACCTCCTCTTACACCGAGCGCGCTTGGCGTGATTTGGCAAAAGGCAGATAGGAGGCCAAGAATCATGGTGGGGTTTGCTTCTTGTTTCCTTCGAAGTATTCTTTGCGTTCTATTCGTTAATGATTTCTTCTTGTGCAGGCGTAACCAGGGATGCTGCTTTGAGGCCTTCGAGCGGTGAAGAAGGAAACAAGCCCCTGGTCCCTAAACAGGGGGAAGATATGAAGCGAAAAGCTTCCTCTCGGTCAGAGGACCCCAAGCCCAAAGCTCGAAGGGTGAGGAGAAAAGCAATTGCCCTTTCGATTGAGTCGGTCCAATGACTGAGAGAAGAAGAAGAAAAAGAAGAAGAAGAAGAAGAAGATAGCTCCTCGGCTTTGGTAGTCCGATCTATGAAGGCTACGAGGTTGCCTGAGCTCCCGAGCCGATGGCGACTGTGCCTGTTGGGGTTGTTTTCGAAGACCAGAATCTCGACCGAAGTACTCCGAGCGATTTGCTCGGGGCTATGACAATGGGTGACTCGCCTTCTCTTCCATCTTTTCTGAGGAGGCACTTAAGGATGCTCGAGAGTTGAAGATTCCTGATATCGGCATAGGCTCTGGTGCAGGGGATCCTTTTAGGGATTGTTTTACTGGAGTCGACTATGGTTCCGATATCGGTGACGCTTCTCTTTTATTAGAGGAGGCTCGGCGTTTCATTACTCGGGTAATGATTCTTCCATACTTGGTTTCTTTGTTCTTTTCCATACTTGACTCGTGTTTCTTACTGTGCAGGACATTAGTAGGTTTCGATTTGATCTTAGCCAGTATGAGGCCGAGCTCCGGAAGGTCTCAGGTGAGAGAGATGCCCCGCCGCTTCTTTGCAGCTAAAAGGACGAGGCTATAAAGGACCTCCAAGCGGATTTGGCTAAGGTCCGTGAAGAAGGGGTCGAGCTCGATAAGCAGGTGAGCCTCGTTCTGTTAAATTATGGGCCTGACTCAGCCGTGGAAGTTAACCCTTCATTGTCTCAGTTGCAACAAAAGATCAAAAAGATCGGGTTACTTTGAGAAGAAGTCGATCAAATTCGAGCTGAATGCAATCGGTGGAAGGAGACCCTCGACCGCCTGGCAGCGGAAAAAGAAACCATCTTAACAAAATTATTATCGGCCGACGTTCAACTTCGAAGTGTCAAGCAAAAGGGGTCGGTTCAAGCTAAGAAGATCAAGGAGTTTGAAACATGACTTGCTGAGGCTAAGGCGGAGGTTGAGTCGTCAAAAGTCTTGGCAGATATATCCATTGCTGTATATCGGGCTGATGCTGAGGCTGCTCAGATGGAGGCCCGGGAAGCGGCGAAGATCGCCGATACTCGAGCTCATTAGGTTGCCGAACTTGCTAAGTGCAGGTCTCGGAGGGAGACCCTCGAGGAGATACACGCTCGAGGTTTTGATCTTACCGAAAAGTTAAAAAAGGCAAAAGAGCTTGAAGCGAAAGCTAAAGCCTTGGCTTTTGATGATGATGATGATGGTAGCGAAAGCGGATCCGAGGACGAGGAAGAGCCCGACCAGGAAGCTTAGTTTCTGATTCTTCATGTTTGTATATTAATCTCGTAGGCAATTTTTGTATATATATATGTATAATCAGATCGACTTGTTTTTGTTTTTTGAAGACTTTTAATCGAATGTTGACCTTGTAGTCTCTCTGATCGATCAGATTTGTAGCCCCTGGTTTTGATTGTTGAGTCGATGATTCAAACTTTGAAGGAACGTAGTCTGTAGGTGTAATGTAATGGTTGAGTTGATGTAAACTCAGAGTAAAAGTAGCTATTTAGCCGTCGAGTGAATGTTTTGAACTTGAAATATTGTAGCCCGTAGGCGTAATGGTCGAGTGAGTGCTTGCTCGAACTCGAGATAAAGGTAGCCCGTAGGCTTAATATTCGAGTGATTATTTCGAACTCGGAATGTAAGTAGCCCGTAGGATTTAATGGTCGGGTGAGTGCTTGCTCGAGCTCGGAATAACAGTAGCCTGTGAGCTTAATAGTCGAGTGAATATTTCGAACTCGAGATGATGTGGCCCGTAGGCGCAATGGTCGAGTGAGTGTTTCGAACTCGAGATAAAGGTAGCCCATAGCCCGTAGGCTTAATATTCTAGTGATTATTTCGAACTCGGAATGTAAGTAGCCCGTAGGTTTAATGGTCGAGTGAGTGCTTGCTTGAACTCGAAATAACAATAGCCCGTAGGCTTAATAGTTGAGTGAGTGTTTCGAACTCGAGATAATGTGGCCCGTAGGCACAATGGTCGAGTGAGTGTTTCGAACTCGAGATAAAGGTAGCCCGTAGGCTTAATATTCGAGTGATCTTTTCGAACTCGAAATGAAAGTAGCCCGTAGGCTTAGTGGTAGAGTGAGTGCTTGCTCGAACTCAGAATAATAGTAGCCCGTAGGCTTAATATTTGAGTGAATCTTAATTCTGGTTGCACAATAAATCTCAAGTCGTTGCGCATGTGTTTATGTTTGGGTCAATATATATGAGCATGGTTCATTTTGACTATTTGGCTTTTACAAATTTTCCTGTTGGAACCCTATTATTATGAGATGACTTTCTTGCATTTGAACTCGGTGTATTTGATCTGAACTTGATGTATTTGAGGGCCTTGATGCTCCCCCGGTATTCGAGGTCTGTCGGAAAGAGGCCTCAGATATTGTTTAAAGTGCAGCACGATCGATGGTTGCCTCATTAAAAACCTTGCCGAAAAAGAGTGCAACGCGTGCTCTTAATCGAAAGATCTTCTTCAGCTCTTGTTCGGACTTCTGCATGGGTTAGTTAGATGAATATGGAAAGGTCGTACCTTAGTAGTAGTACCGTTTTAGATGTGATACATCCCAACTGCTTGATAGCTGTTTGCCGTTTATGATGCCGAGCATGTATGATCCTTTTCCAACGTTCTCAAGCACCTAGTATGGTCCTTCCCAATTTGGTCCTAATTTTCCTTCGTCTGGGTTCCGAGTATTGATGGTGACTTTTCTTAATACTAAGTCCCCGGTCTTGAAATGGCGAAGTTTAGTTCTTCGATTATAATACCTTTAGATTCGTTGCTTTTGGGCGGCCAATCGGATAAGGGCAGCTTTTTGTCCTTTGTCCGATAATTCAAGGCTGGTGTTCATAGCCTCGTTATTTGATTTTTTCGTCGTGAATCGAAATCTGGGACTAGGTTCGCCGACTTCGGCTGGTATCAATCCTTCGGAACCATATACTAAGGAGAATAGGGTCGCCCCCATACTGGATTTTGACGTTGTTCGGTATGCCCAAAGGACTTCGGGCAGGATTTCTCTCCATTTTCCCTTCGCGTCGTTCAATCACTTCTTCAAGTTTTGAAGAATAGTCTTGTTCATTGATTCGGCCTGACCGTTCCCACTGGGGTAGTATGGTGTTGATAATATCCTCCTTATTTTGTGATCTTCGAAGAATTTTGTGATTTTTCTGCCAACGAATTGCTTCCCATTGTCACATACTATTTCGGCGGGTCTCCCGAATCGGCATATGATATGATCCCAAATAAAGTCTATAACTTCTTTCTCTCTTATTTTCTCGAACGCCTGTGCTTCAACCCATTTAGAAAAATAGTCAGTCATAAATAAAATAAATTTGGCTTTACCTGGGGTCGATGGCAGAGGGCCGACGATGTCCATTTCCCATTTCATGAATGGCCATGGGGATAGGGCCGAGTGAAGTTGCTCTCCGGGTTGATGGATCATTGGCGCAAACCTTTGATATTTGTCACATTTACGAACAAATTCTTTCGCATCCTTGCCCATATCGATCCAATAATACCCTGCTCTAATCACTTTTCGAACTAATGTGTCGGCACCGGAGTGATTGCCACAAGTACCCTCGTGTACTTCCCGGAGGATGTAATTGGTATCTCCCGGACCCACGCATACCGCCATCGGTCCATCGAATGTTCTACGATAGAGTGTTCCGTCCGCAGCCAACGTGAATCGAGCAGCTTTAGTCCGTAGGGCCCTGGAATCTTTAGGGTCCGAAGGGAGCTTTCTATTTCTCAAGTATTCAATATACTTGTTTCTCCAATCCCAGGTTAAGCTAGTAGAATTTACTTCGGCGTTCCCATCTTCGATTACCGATCTTGAAAGTTAAACGACAGTCCCCGAGCTCAAATCATCTACCTCAACCGACGG
Source organism: Nicotiana tabacum (assembly GCF_000715075.1). NCBI lineage: Eukaryota > Viridiplantae > Streptophyta > Magnoliopsida > Solanales > Solanaceae > Nicotiana > Nicotiana tabacum. The sequence goes on from NC_134098.1 coordinate 67,686,867, forward strand.
TCCCAAATTTGCAAGAGCATCGGCCTCATTATTTTGTTCTCGTGGAACATGCCGTAGGGTCCATTATTTGAAATGGTGTAAAGTGATAAGCAGTTTGTCCAAATACCTTTGCATCCTACCTTCTCGGACTTCGAAGGTTTTGTTTACTTGACTCACCACCAGCAAAGAGTCACAATGCGCCTCAATGACTTCTGCTCCCATGTTTCTAGCTAGTTCGAGACCTGCAATCATGGCTTCATACTCGGCCTCGTTGTTAGTTAATCTGATAGTTTTAATAGCTTGACTAATAATGTTACCCGTGGGGGGTTTCAAAACTATGCCTAACCCGGACCCCTTTATATTCGAAGCGCCGTCCGTAAAAAGGATCCATACCCCGGACGATATACCCGATTTCAAAAGGAGTTCCTTTTCAACTTCGGGTATGAGGGTTGGCGTGAAGTCGGCCACGAAGTCTTCCAAAATTTGAGATTTGATGGCCGTACGGAGTTGATATTCGATATCGTACCCACTGAGTTCGATGGCCCATTTGGCCAATCGGCCTGATAGTTCGGGCCTATGTAAAATATTACGGAGTGGGCAGGTGGTTAATACGCTTATGGGGTGACATTGAAAGTACGGCCTTAACTTTCTAGATGCACTTACCAGCACAAGAGCCAATTTTTCTAAGTGCGGATACCTAGTTTTCGCTTCTCCTAAGGTCCGACTTACGTAATAAACGGGAAATTGCGTACCTTGATCTTCTCGAACTAGGACACTGCTTAGGGCGACTTCCGATACCGCCAAGTACAAGTATAGTTTTTCATCGATTTTTGGAGTGTGAAGCAGTGGTGGGCTCGATAGATATCGTTTCAAATCCTGTAACGCTTGTTGGCATTCCGGTGTCCAAGCGAAGTCGTTCTTCTTTTTGAGTAGGGAGAAAAATTTGTGACTTCGATCTGATGATCTTGAAATGAACCGGCCTAAGGCTGCAATTCTTCCCGTTAACCTTTGAACAGCTTTCACGCTATCCACGATGGTGATGTCTTCGATGGCCTTGATTTTGTCGGGGTTGATCTCAATTTCCCGATTTGACACCATGAAGCCGAGGAACTTGCCCAAACCGACCCCGAAAGCACATTTTTCGGGGTTGAGTTTCATGTTGTATTTTCGCAGAATCTCGAACGTTTCCTGCAAATGGGCCAAATGGTCCTCTGCGCGCAGGGACTTAACTAGCATATCATCAATATAGACTTCCATTGTTTTACCTATTTGTTCTTCGAACATTCTGTTTACTAGGCATTGATAAGTAGCTCCTGCATTTTTTAGCCCGAAGGGCATTACGTTATAACAATATGTTCCATGTCGGGTCACAAACGAAGTCTTTTCCCGGTCGTCCGGGTTCATCTGAATTTGATTATACCCGGAATAGGCATCGAGAAAGGTGAGGATCTCGTGGCCGGCCGTGGCATCGATCATGCGATCGATGTTGGGCAGTGAAAAGGAATCTTTGGGGCATGCTTTATTCAAATCCTTATAGTCCACACACATTCTAAGTTTGTTTTCTTTTTAGGTACTACAACTACATTGGCTAATCATTCGGGGTATTTTACCTCCCGAATGGATCCTATCTTGAGAAGTTTGGTTACCTTGTCCTTTATAAATGCGTGCTTTTCCTCGGACTGGGGCCTTCTTTTTTGCTTCATCGGTCTGAACCTAGGGTTTAAGCTTAGCTGGTGCGCTGTTATGTCCGGCGGGATCCCTGTTATATCTAAATGGGACCAGGCAAAACAGTCGATGTTATTGATAAGAAATTGAAGGAGTTTCTTCCTGAGTTCGGGGCTCAAACCCGTTCCCAGGTATACCTTTCATTCGGGCCAGTGCTCGATCAGTATGATTTTCTCCAGTTCCTCAATTGTTGATTTGGTGGCATCGAAATCATCAGGGGTTACGAAGGATCGAGGGATCCATCGGTCGTCATCATCTTCTTCAATGTTCTGCTTACCTGGCTAGGTCGAAGCCGATGTCTGTGATTGCTATTTGGCGCTCTGCTCTCCGATTGTGTCTCCTTCTGAACCTGATCCTTTTATCGGCGAAGACGAGGATATTGATTTTGCTTCTTCGAAGGAGAACATTTCCTTTGCGGACGGTTTCTCTCCGTACACTATTTTGATACCTCCCGATGTTGGGAATTTGAGGACCTGGTGTAGGGTCGAGGGTACGGCTATCATGTTGTGGATCCACGGCCTTCCGAAAAGGGCGTTATATCTTATAACACCTTCGATTACGTGAAACTTTGTTTCCTGGATGGTTCCGGCCACGCTTATTGGTAGGGTAATCTCGCCTTTGGTGGTTTCACATGCCATATTGAATCCGTTTAGAACCAGAGTAGCAGGTACGACCTGATCTTGCAGGCCGAGCTGTTCTACGACCCTCGAACTGATGATATTGACGAGCTACCTGGATCAATTAACACACGCTTAATCTTAGTTTTATTCATGAGTACAGATAATACCAGTGCATCGTTATGGGGTTGGATGATTCCCTCTGTATCTTCATCACTGAAGGACAAAGTCCCTATGAGTGTATAATCTTGAGTTCGAGATCACTTTTCCCTCACAATCGACGCTTTGGCACATTTAAGCACCGGTCCCTGAGGGGCATCGACACCACCGATGATCATGTGAATGACGTGTTGCAGTACTTCTGGCTCGTTTTTATTGCCGAATTCCTTATTCCTAAAATGGTTCTTTGCCCTATCACTCAGAAATTCCCGAAGGTGCCCTTTGTTAAATAAGCGGGCCACTTCCTCTCTTAGTTGCCTGCAATCTTCCGTTCATTGGCCATGGGTGCCATGATATTCGCACATTTGATTAGGATTCCTTTGGGCAGGATCAGTCTGTATGGATCGAGGCCATCTGGTGTCTTTGATGCGTACGATGGCCGATACGATGGCAGATGTATCAATGTTGAAGTAATACTCCGATAATCGAGGGACTTCTATAAGATCGGCATATTTATCAAAGCCGCTCTTGCTCATAAGTCCCCGATCAGTCCTTCGGTTGTTCCGAACCGCATCACGTGCTGAATTGTAGTTCATCCGATCGGTGCCGTACGGTTGGTATCGGTCTCTATTCGACCTTTGTTCTCTGTTGATTTCCCTCTTATTTTTAGTGGTTGTGTGGTTCTGACGTACGGGCCCATACAGAGCTCCCAATTGATCATCTTCAACCCTGATTTTTAATTGGTATCGGTTGTGTACATCTGCCCAAGTTATTACTGGGTACTCGATCAAATTTTGTTTCAGCCGACGTGACGCTGTCGAACTTAGCTCGTTCAGTCCTTGGGTGAAAGCTTGTACGGCCCAATCATCTGCGACCGGTGGCAAGTCCATACGTTCCATTTGAAATCGGGATACGAATTCCCTCAGCATTTCGTTACCCCTTTTGTTTTACTTTGAAGAGATCTGATTTCCTTGTTGTAACCTTTATGGCACCAGCATGTGCTTTTACGAACGAATCTGCTAACATGGCAAAAGAATCGATAGAATTTGGTGGTAAGTTGTGATACCAGATCATTGCTCCCTTTGCGAGGGTCTCTCCGAACTTTTTCAACAACACGGATTCGATCTCATCATCCTCCAAATCGTTGCCTTTGATGGCACATGTGTAGGAGGTGACGTGTTCATTAGGATCGGTCGTACCATTATATTTGGGAATTTCGGGAATACAGAATTTTTTGGGGATTGGTTTTGGGGCCGTGCTCAAGGGAAAAGGCTTTTGTATGAATTTTTTCGAATCGAGCCCTTTTATCATTGGCGGAGCCCCCGTGATTTAATCGACCCTAGCGTTATACGTTTCCACTTTTTTGTCGTTGGCTTCGACTCGTTTTGTGAGTTCCTCGTGCAATTTAGCAATTTCAGGAGTGGTCCCCGATTCTTACTCGTTTGATTTCACTACGGCGGGCTCCGTTCTAGGGGGTGGCTTCTCGAGGAAAGCGGATTGGAGTTCGGCCCGCTTTGCATAATACGCAAGCTGACTCCGATTTCCCCCGTGCTGTAGGTGTCTCGGGCTATGGGTCGAGCACCGCCCTGAACGCTTATTCGTTTCTAGAGCTATTTATGAATTGATATCCAATGGTACTTCGGCTCGAATTTCGGGTTCTTCGATTCGAGCCTCGTTGCCGTCGTTAAGTAGCCTTCCGGCCCCGGGTGCCAAGTTGTTGGTTTCAACTTGAAGACCGACTTCGAGGTCGATAGGTAGACCCATTTTGAAGTTGTAAGTTGGAGTGTACTGTAGATTTATATCAAACAATCGTTGTTACCCTTAGCCCCACGGTGGGTGCCAAACTGTTTACCCGAAAAATCGGATAACGTTAAATTTAGATATGGTTCTAAAGGTATGCAAATTCCTTTGATACAAAATGAAAATACAAGTATTTTTTCTATAAAATGTGAATGATGGACGGGAAGGCTGGATTAAATTAGAAAAAACAAGCACAGTGAAATCTTAATGTATCTTGGAGGACCTGTGTCTATTGCAGTCTATCTCCCTTTTTATAGTAGGGGGTCACTGCTTTATCTATAACAACATAATAAAATAATACATATAGTGGAGAACCCATGATGGTTTATCTCTTCCTTGATTCTCGCCAAGATTCTCTCCCTTGGTGCGGTTGTAACGGCTCTTGTCTGCGAGTTTGGCACTGACTCGAGCTCGGTGTTAGATTGAATCCCGAGTTTTGGTTCGAGCTCGGTTCTGCCTTGGGACATCGATATTCGGGGCCTGTATCGATCAGTATTGTCCCCTAGTCCGATTCAGACACGGGCTCGATAATGATATCGGGTTTTGCCGTTGATTGGTCTTATAGTTCGAAGCTCGACGTCTCTACTTCGAAATTCGTTCGAGCTTGTCATGTGGATACCCTTCGATTGATACGTCATTGTCTCGACCGATCCTTATGACTGGGAATCGATTTTGACCGTACACAAAAATAATATTTAAAATATTTATTTATTTAACTAAAAAGGATTGAGTTTATAATTATATCCTTGGATGTTTAACCTTCATTGGCTTTTCGGGGAATAGACAAATAATTTTGTATCTTTGATGCTTTATCCATGTATAACTTAGTTATACATATTTACTTATACATGGACTAGTTATTCCGTGTTGTTGATGGTATAAAGAATATACCAATCGGTGTATTAAGTTACACAAGAATTAGTTATAAATGATTCCAAATATAAATCAAACATTGAATAAAACTATACTTACCAAATTACACAACAAGATTATTTTCCTCATTAAGAGTCAAACTAGTTGGGATTGACTCTACGACTCATCTTATCAATTATTCTATTCCGGTCTGTTTTATTTCAATATTCGATATTTTTACACTTCTATACTGAATGTACAAGAAATGTTAAAGTAATTTATAAAATAATTAGTTTGATAAAAAAATATTACATCAACAATTACATCTGATTAGTTCTAACTAAATATATAAAGTTAGTATAGTGAATCTATGATGTAATGTTACTAAGTGCCTGATAGGCCAATTCATTTTTGAAGTGCTTTTTGTAATATTTGATAAGCAAATTGTGTGTTGGCCAATTTTTTCAAAAAGTACTTTTGAGAATCAAATTACACGAAACGAAATAAATATTTAATTTATAATCAGTATTATTTGTTATAGAGAATTGAATTTATAAAACGATAAAGTAAAATATATATTAACGTGTTTAATCAATAGAAAATATAGTAATCCAACAAAATAATATTGGATATATGAAATTACTTATTGTTTACATGGTGATTCAAACATATCATTATGCAAAGTTCAATATAAATCAAAAGCCTACTCCATAAATCTAATACACTAGAAGAAGAGATATGTTCATATTAGGGAGACTATTTCAAAGAAGAATAAGCGAAGAATATCGTTCTCTAGCTGAGGGTCTATCGAAAACAACCTCTCTGCCCTTCTAGGGGTAGGATTAAGATTGCGTATATTTTATCCTCCCCAAACCCCACTCGTGAAAAACTACAGGGTTTGTTGTTGTTGTAATAGGGGAAGAATAAAAAATGATGGAAAATAAGAAAAGTGAAGAAATGATGGTAGAAACAAAAAAAAAAGTTAAATTAATGAGCGATAATTTGGGAAATATAAATTTTTGGAAAGGATATTTTTAGTGGGCGTTTGGACATGAGAATTGTAGAATTTAAAAAATAAAGTGTATTTTTTTTCAAGTGAAAATGGTATATTGAAAATTAGAGTTGTGTTTCGACATGAATATAATTTTGGGTTGTTTTTGAATTTTTGTGAGTGATCTGAGTGAAAATTTTAAAAAATAACTTTTTGGACTTTTTCAAATTTTCGAAAATGTCCAAAATTTCTCTTCAAGTGAAAATTAGTAATTTTATGGCCAAACACTGATTTCGAAAAAAGTAATTTTTTTCAAAAAAAGTGAAAATATTCTTATATCCAAACGGCTCTTAATTTTCTACTTCTACTTCTACTTCTGGGAAGAAGCTAAAATTTGTGGATTATTCTCCAAAACCAGAAAAACTATTTCTATTGGTGCTCAAAACCACTTATGTGTCTTGGCCAAACATCTAAAATTTTCAAAACAATAAGTTTTGACAAAAACAAAAAGAAGCTTTTAGCTCCCTGTAGGTGTATACGGTTAAAATCGAGCCCACCCAATTTTTCTATCTGACCCGGACTAGGGAGTTGCATCGAAGGTCGGCCCCGTAGTGGATCAGACTAAGGTACGAGGATAAAGTACCAAGTTCGGGATTCGAGGTACTTGTCGAAATCGAAGCCAGCAGCGATCAAGACCGAATAAGACAGGCATCGAGCAAGATCGAAGATAACATAATAACGGAAAGGCGAAAAAACTGTGGCTGGTGGAAGATCATGGCGGAAATTTCGGAACAGATCAAATTAGTAACGGTTAATTAGCTAATCATGGGATTTCCTTATATAATTATAGTTATACCATAAGTAGAATTTCTCTATTATATAAAGATGAGTATTAACTATTTGTAGGGACAGATTGTTCTCACATATAAAAGCCAATATAACGCTCTCTCTTTAGCTTATACTCACTTGTTCATCAGGTTGCTTTATTTTTAACTGTTTTGGTATCAATCAGTTCTAGGGCACCCTAGCTCGAGGGTTGAATTCCGTTTCAACATTGGTTCGCTTTACTTTATAGTTCATTTCTGTTATTAATCTTCACATTTATCAATTGGTATTAGGTAAAATCACGTGTCCTTAAAACCACATTATAAGTTTAATTGTTATCCAATTTTAAGGGTAAACAGATTGGCGCCCACCGTGGGGCTATGGATAATAGTGATTGCTTAATACTGATTCCGATAACACACACTATTTTATACTTGTTCTCATAAGAATCTTTATTTTCAAGATAAACATGTCAAACTCACAAGCAGCGCCTACACACGGTGACAACGGCCTCGGATTTCACGGGAAAAATGACAATATAGCCGCCCTAGGGATCGAGGCGCCTCAGGCTGACCTCGAAGGAGCACCAATTACAAATCCCGTCGATGTCAGTTCATATGTCTCCCTAAATGTAAATTTGGGCGTTGATCCCGAAGGTAGCATACACAGGGAAGTTTGATCAGGTAGTCGAAGTACGCAGGGCGGAGAAGATGGTGGAGTTAGCCTCTAATTGATATTCGAAATATTACAGACTCAACAAGCCGCTATAGCACAACTGCAAAATCAGCACCGAACACCGAGCATGATCGAACCAGAAGTCATCCACAGGACCGAGCCTGTGCTGGAAAGGTCGAACGCCAATGAATCGGGGACTGACCCTGCCATTATGGAAATACTCGAAGAGCTCACTAAACGGACTGAATCGTGAGAAAAGAAAATCAGAGGCAAGTGATGAGAAAGTAGAGACATACAACTCCCGGGTTGACCAAATACCGGGGGCACCGCTGATTCTAAAGGGTATGGATTCAAAGAAATTCGTATAGAAGCCTTTCCCTCCAAGTGCGGCTCTGAAACCCATTCCGAAAAAATTCTGAATGCCAGAAATTCCTAAGTATAATGGGACCACCGACCCTAATGAGCATGTCACTTCTTATACATGCGCAATAAAAGGGAATGACTTGGAAGAGGATGAGATTGAATCTATTTTACTGAAGAAATTTGGAGAAACCTTGTCGAAAGGAGCAATCATATGGTACCACAATTTGCCGCCTAATTCTATCGATTCCTTTGCCATGCTTGTAGACTCCTTCGTAAAGGCATATGCCGGAGCAATAAAGGTTGCAACTAGGAAGTCGGACCTCTTCAAGTTGAAACAAAAGGACAAAGAAATGTTGAGGGAATTCGTATATCGGTTCCAGATGAAACGCATGGAACTACCACCGGTCACAGACGATTGGGCTGTTCAAGCCTTTACTCAGGGTTTGAACGAACGAAGTTTGGTGGCATCGCGACAGCTAAAGCAGAATTTAATTGAATATCCAGTGGTAACCTAGGCCTATGAACATAATCGGTACCAGTAAAAGATCGGGGCCGAGGATGATCAATTGGGGACCCCTTCCGGTTCCGTTTATCCAAACAGGCCTGTCGGCGGAACTCAAAGGGATATAGACAGAGAACCCCGGTCGAACAGAGATCGGTATCAACCATACAATGCAGATCGTAGAAACAGCAGCCCAGGACACAATCCCATCCGAAACGATCGAAGGAACGATCGAGGACAGAGCTCTCGAGGGCTCATGAGCAAAAGTTGCTTCGATAAAGATGTCGATCCCACAAAAGCACCACGGTTATTAGAATACAACTTTAGCATCGACGCATCAGGTATTGTGTCAGCTATTGGGAGAATCAAAGAAACTAGATGGCCCAGACCCCTACAAACTGATCCATCCCAAAGAAACCCTAATCAAATATGCAAATACCATGGTACGCATGGTCATAGAACTGAAGACTGCAGACAACTAAGGGAGGATGTGGCCCGTCTATTCAACGAGGTTCACCTTCGAGAATTCTTGAGCGACCGAGCTAAGAACCATTTCAAAGACAGGGATGCGAATAGGAAAAACGAGCAGGAAGAACCACAACACGTGATTCACATAATCATTGGTGGGGTCGATATTCCACAAGGGCCCATGTTCAAACGCACTAAAGTATCAATCACCAGGGAAAAACGAACTCGAGACTATGTGCCAGAAGGCACTTTATCATTCAATAATGAGGAAGCAGAAGGGATCTCACAATCCCACAATGATGCTTTGGTAATCTCTATCCTTATGAATAAAATTCAAGTTAAAAGTGTTTTAATTGATCCAGGAAGCTCTGCCAATATTATTCGATCGAGGGTTGTGGAGTAGCTCGGCTTACAAGATTAGATCGTACCCGCAGCTCGGATTCTCAATGGCTTCAACATGGCGAGTGAAACAACTAAAGGCGAAATCATCCTACCAGTAAATGTAGCCGAAACTATTCAAGAAATAAAGTTCCATGAGATCGAGGGCGATATGAGATACAATGCACTGTTCGGAAGACCCTGGATTCACAACACGAGGGCGGTCCCCTCAACTCTTCACCAAATATTGAAATTCCCAACATCGGATGGAGTAAAAAAGGTGTATGGAGAACAACATGCTTCCAAAGAGATGTTCGTGGTCGATGAAGTAATACAAGTATCGACACTTTCATCAACAAAGGGATCGGAGTCCAAAGGAAAACAGGAAGCTAAATAGCAACCACAACCACCAGCCTGGACTAAGTCGGAGAAGCAGGGAACGGACGAGGACAGTGACTACTGGATCCCTTGATCCTTCATAATCCCCGAGGATTTCTACGCCACCAAATCGACAGTCGAAGAGCTGGAGCAAGTCATTCTGATCGAGCATCTACCCGATCGAAAGGTATACCTGGGTATGGGGTTAACCCCTGAGCTCAGGAAAAAACTCATTAAATTTCTTATCAATAATATGAATTGTTTTGCTTGGTCCCACCTAGATATGACATGGATCCCGCCAGAGATCATTACATATCGACTGAGCTTGGACCCGAAGTTCCGCCCGGTAAAACAAAAGAAAAGGCCCCAGTCCGAGGTAAAACATGCATTCATCAAGGACGAGGTAGCCAAACTTCTCAAAATAGGATCCATTCGGTAAGTAAAATATTTCGAATGGTTAGCAAACGTAGTCTTAGTTCCTAAAAAGGGAAATAAACTTAGAATGTGTGTAGACTTTAAAGATTTAAACAAAGCATGTCCTAAAGACTCTTTTCCTCTGCCGAATATCGATCGTATGATCGATGCCACGACTAGCCACGAGATTCTTAGTTTTCTCGATGCCTACTCCGGGTACAATAAAATACAAATGAACCCGGAGGATCAGGAAAAGACTTCGTTCATCACTAAGTACGACACCTATTGTTATAATGTAATGTCGTTTGGACTAAAAAATGCTGGTGCCACTTATCAACGCTTAGTAAATCGAATGTTCAAAAAATAAATAGGTAAATCAATGGAGGTTTATATTGACGATATGTTAGTTAAGTCCATGCGAGTAGAGGACCATTTGACACATTTGCAGGAGACCTTCGATATACTAAGGAAACACTACATGAAACTCAACCCGGAGAAATGTGCATTCAGGGTCATCTCGGGCAAGTTCCTAGGCTTTATGGTATCAAATCAGGGGATCGAAATCAAACCCAATAAGATCAAGGCAATCGAAGACATCACAGTTGTGGACAATGTTACGGCCGTACAAAGATTAACAGGGCGCATAGCCGCCCTAGGCCGATTCATCTCGAGGTCTTCAGATAGAAGTCACAGGTTCTTCTCACTGCTCAAAAAGAAGAACAATTTTGCATGGACCTCGGAATGCCAACAAGCATTGGAAGAATTAAAGCGGTACCGCTCGAGCCCGCCACTGCTTCATACTCCGAAAAACGGACGAGCAACTCTACTTGTACTTAGATGTCTCGGGAATTGCAGTAAGTGGGGTCCTAGTTCGAGAAGAGCAAGGTACGTAATTTCCTGTTTATTATGTTAGTCAAACTTTAGGTGAGGCCGAGATCCGGTACCCACACTTAGAAAAATTAGCGCTTGCCCTAATAAACGCCTCCAGGAAATTAAAACCATATTTTCAGTGTCAATCGATCTATGTGGTGACTACTTATCCCCTTCGCAATATTTTACATAAGCCCAAACTTTCGAGCCAATTGGCCAAATGGGCCGTCGGGATTAGTGGGTACGATATCGAGTATCGACCCTGAACGTCCATCAAGTCTCAAATCTTAGTGGACTTCGTGGCCGACTTTACGCCAACCCTCATACCCGAGGCCGAAAAGGAACTATTATTTAAGCCGGGTACATCATCGGGGTTGTGGACCCTCTTCACAGACGGCGCTCGAACGAAGGGGTCCGAGATTGGCATCGTTTTGAAGCCGCCCACGGGTAATACAATTAGACAAGCTATCAAAACTTCCAAGTTAATTAACAATGAGGTCGAGTATAAGGCCATGAATGCAGGTCTCGAGATAAATAATGGACCCTATAACATGTGCCTCGTGAACAAAACAACAAGGCCGATGCCCTTGCAAATTTGGGGTCATCATTCGAAGGCGACGAGATTAGCTCGGGGACTATCGTACAACTTTCAAGGTTACTAATCGAAGAAGTCCACGCCGAAATCAACTCAACAAGTCTGACCTGGGATTGAAGGAACAAATATATCGAGTACCTAAAGAGCGTGAAGCATCCATCGGATCCTGAGTAATCGAGGACTCTACGTACGAAGGTCGCACGATTCACATTGGCCGGAAGATGGAACACTATATAGAAGGATGTTCGATGGACCATTGGCAATATGTTTAGGACCAGGAGATACCAACTACGCCCTACGAGAAATCCACGAGGGCACCTGTGGAAATCATTCTGGTGCCGAATCATTGGTTTACAAAGTCATTAGAGCAGGATACTATTGGGCCAATATGGAAAAGGATACAAAAGAGTTTGTTCGAAAGTGCGATAAATGTCAAAGGTATGCGCCGATGATTCACCAACCCGGAAAGTAACTCCACTCAGTCTCATCCCCATGGCCATTCATGAAATGGGGAATGGATATCGTCGGCCCTCTACCATCGGCCCTAGGTAAAGCTAAATTTATTTTGTTTATGACTGACTATTTCTCTAAGTGGGTTGAAGCACAGGCTTTCGAGAAAATTAGAGAGAAAGAAGTCGTAGACTTCATCTGGGACCACATTATATACTGATTCGGGATGCCTGGCGAGATCGTATGCGACAATGAAAAGCAATTCGTCGGCAACAAAGTGATAAAGTTTCTCGAAGATCACAAAATAAAAAGGATCCTGTCAACGCATCTAAAGACCATCATTCAAAATCTAAAGAAAAGATTGAACGACGCTAATGGAAAATGGAGAGAAATATTGCCCGAAGTCCTTTGGGCGTATCGAACAACACCAAAATCCAGTACGGGGGCAACACTATTCTCTTTAGTATATGACGCCGAAGCTCTGATCCCGGTTGAAGTCGGGGAACCCAGCATCAAGTTTTGATATGAAACGGAAGAGTCAATCATGAGGCTATGAATACAAGCCTCGAATTGCTAGATGAAAAACAGGAAGCTACCCTTGTTCGAATGGCCGCACAGAAACAACGGATCGAAAGATATTATAATCGAAGAGCCAATCTTCGACACTTTAAAATTGGGGACTTGGTACTGAGGAAGGTCACCCTCAATACTCGAGACCCAAACGAAGGAAAACTTGGCCCAAACTAGAAGGGACCGTATCAGGTACTCGATATCATCAGAAAGGGATCTTACAAACTTGGCATGATGAACGACGAACAATTATCAAACAATTGGAACATATCACTCATCAAACAATATTACTGCTAAGGTATGACCTTCTCCACTTTTGTTTATATCTTATACTAACCATTTGCAGGTGTTTAATCGAAGACATCAAAGGATTCTTTAAACACAAAGTCCTTAGGTCTGAAAGCACGCGTTGCACTCTTTTTCCCTTAGACCGATTTTTATCCGAAATGGGTTTTTTCGGCGAGGTTTTTAACGAGGTAACCATTGTTCGTGCTAAACTTAGAGCAATTCAACAGTATCCAAGGCTCCTTTACAATCAACCTCGAATACTGGGGGGCATCACCCTCGGATAGTTACAAGGAAAATACTTCGTGCCGACATGGTCTCGATAGGTAAATTTTGTAAGGGTCAAACGGTCGAACGAACCATGCCTATGTAGATTACTCGAGCCCTAATGGCAAACATGTACGCATGTTAATCTATTGAAAAAAGTATTTTTCCTTGCCAGATATTTCATGCCTTAGAGAAATTTTTACTTTACAATGTCGTGCTTATGATCTATTGTGAAAACTGGCTTAAGGGCCAGTCACAACTAAAGTTCGAACAATTGACCCCGCTCGGGGACTACCATCCAAAATATTGACATGATCGAATTACTAAAACCTCAAGATCGTAAGACCTTAAAAAGGCAACCCTCGATTTTATAGGCCACGGCCACCCCACAAGGGGACTGATATTTCGAACAAGTTCGAAGTGTAATAAGGGAACAAGCCCAAAAGGCGAATCTCAAGCTAAAGGCTACGGCCAAATTAACACGGTTCGGAGACGTCCGATTTCTGTTATAAAACAGGCCTTCGAATATTTTCATAAACCGGTTAAAAAGGCTACCCTCGGCTGAATTACTAAGGGTCTCGATAATATCGACCCTCGAAAATCCTAATGTGTACAAAATTGTTCGAACTCTCAAACAAATTCTTTATTTTATTATAAGGCATTACGAAACATAGGGTCTCGATAATATCGACCCTGAAAACCCTAATGGGTGCAAAGTGGTTCGAACTCTCGAATAAATTCTTTATTTTATGCTAAGGCATTATGAAACAAAGGGTCTCAATAATATCGACCCTTGAAAACCCTAAATGGGTACGGAATCGTTCGAACTCTGGAGCAAATCCCTTATTTCATGCTAAGGTACAACATATTTTATATGATTAAACAATAAACGTTTCAAACCGAAAAGGGAGAGAAAGCCATTCTTTTTACTATGGCCGTATCAGCCTAATTCAAGAGCCTAAAGGGCCATTTTATTTCTAAGTTCGAGAAATCATCTTCACTCAAACTATGAGAAATCATACACTAGTTCGACTTCGGTCTAGTTTCTTAAAGTCCCAAACTTATGAGCAAAATCTCCATAAGGCATGAAGGCATGAATGAAATAAAATTTTCACGAGGCAGGAAATAGAATAAAGACAAGTCAAAAAGAAAAAAGATCTTTTATATATATACGAAGATATTTACAAGATATATATATATATATATATATATACACGAAGATATTTACAAGGACCGATCAGGGTCCCACACAAAAAATCAAAAAAGAAAAAGCCCAAGATTCCTAATTTTCCTCAGGGGTAGCTTCTTCTCCATCGAGGTCCTCCCAATTCTCGGACCCGCTCTTATTGCCATCATCATCATTATCATCGGAAGAGGCCAACGCTCCAGCATCGACTTCATGCTCTCTAGCCTTTATTATCTCGTCGGTAAGATCGAAACCTCGAGCGTGGATCTCCTCGAGGGTTTCCCTCTGAGATTGGCATTTGGTGAGTTCAGCAATCCAATGTGCTCGAGTTTGAGCGGTCTCGACTGCTTCTCTCGCTTGGATTTGAGTGGTGTCAGCATCGGCCCGGTAGATGGCCACGATCGCCTCAGCCTTTGCCTTTTCGGCATAATATTTGGCCTTTGCTAGTTCGGAAGCCAACCGAGCCTCGAGCTCCTCTATTTTTTTGCCTGAGCTCAGCTCTTCTCCTTTATGCCTCGAAGCTGACTTTCGACCGACGAGCATTGGGCTCGAGCAGCCTCTTTTTCAGCAGCAAAGTGGTCCATACTTTCTTTCCACCCAAAGGTCTCCACCTTCATCATGCCGACCTCCTCGCGGAATTGCTCGATCCTCTCGACCTTTTGCTATAACTGTGAGATTGAAATGTTAGCCACCGTTCCTGAACGAGCCCATGAGCTTTTAAGAATTTCATTGCCTGCTCGATTAGGTCGGTCTGATCTTTATGAGCCATGGCCAACTCGGCTCGAATGTCCTTGATATTTTCTTCTTTTTGCCCACTGAGAAGGTTGAGGGCATTCCTATCCTCAGTAAGCCTTTGAATGTCGGCCTCGTACCGACTCAGCTCAGCCGAGAATGAGAAAATGCTTCCCGATGAAGCGTTGAGGCCTACGCAGAAAGAAGAAAAGAAGTTAGACATAAAGAAAAAAATGAACGAAAGGGTAATACCAACAAAGGGAGTTAAGGCTTACCCGACTCAGAGCTTATTGCGCTTCGTTGAAAAGGCTCGATGCCTCACCCGAGTCCTTCGTCGAGACCTCCACGTCGCTCAGGCCGGTAGCATCTTCGACCCCAGTAAAGTAATCATAGAAGGGGTCCTCTCTTCCGTTGGCTCATTATGGTGGGAGGCATCTTCAATCCTCGATGACTCGGGGACTTTGCCCAAGTCTCTTCCCGAGACCCCCTCATCTCGAGATGGAGTCTTTGCAGCCTTCACCGATTCAGTGGCCTTTGGGGCCTCGGTGCTCATTCCCACTCGGGCCACCAGCCCGGAGTCGTTTTTTTCCTCTTCTTTGTCTTCCTCCCTTAGACACCGAATAGAGTCTTCGGTCAGAAGGATGATGTTCTTCTTCGGCTTACGAGCCTTCTTCTTCTTCTTCTTCTTCTTCTTAGTTTCTGGATCCTCAGAGGTTGAGGTCTTTTTCCTCTTTTTGTCCTTCGCTGGTTTCGGTGCCGGGATTGAAGTCTCCTCCTCACCAGATAGGGGCCTCATGATCGCATCCTTGCCCAGGCCTGTACACGAGAAAATTGAATAAGTAGTAGAAGGGAATCTTAATTGAATCATCAAATACACAAAGAGTGGGCCTACCATGTGTCTTGGCCTCCCATCGACCCTTTGATAAATCGCGCCATGAGCGCTTGGCGTATGTAGAGGTCGAGGCCAGGTTCCTAACCCAGCTCTCGAGGTCGGGAATCACATGGGGCATCCAAGCGACCGCTACATCATGGAAAAAGACATTGATGAGAAAAGACAAAGGAACAAATAATACATGGAAGCTAACAGTGAGACGGTACATACGATTCATGTTCCATTTCTCAGGAAATGACCTCTTCTCGGCTGGGATTAGGTCAGAAGTCCTCACTCGAATGAACCGGCCCATCCATCCTCGATCCTTATCTTCATCTATGCTCGAGAACAATACTTTGGTAGCCCGACGTTGGAGTTTTATTAACCCGCCTCGATAGAGGCGGGGGCTATAGAATCTGATAAGGTGATCGAGGGTGAAAGGGAGCCCCTCGATTTTGCTCACGAAGAATCGGAGCAAAATAACAATTCTCCAAAAGGAAGGATGGATTTGGCCTAGGGTTATTCGGTATTGACGGCAAAAATCAACGATGACGGGGTCGAGGGGGCCCAGTGTGAAAGGGTAAGTGTAAACACTTAGAAACCCTTCCACATGGGTGGTGATGTCTTCTTCGAGGGTCGGGATCACCACCTCTTTGCCCTCCCAGTTGCAGTCTTTCTTTACCTACTTAAGGTATCCCTCAGTTATCGAGCATATATACCTCGACACTGGCTCTCATCGACCAGGAATCGGTGAGGCTTTATCGATCTTGAAATCGGAGTTTAGCGCGCACCCCCAAGGAATGCATTCCTGAAGACGGGGTTCCAACGACGTTTTTTCGCCGGCCGGTTGAGAAGATGAAGCAACTTTTTTTTATGGTACCGTTTTCGATGTTTTTTCCATTTTTGTGTAAGTTTAAAGGAGAGGAAGATAATAGGACTTGGCATTTGAGAAAGGATTAACAGCAAAACCTGAAGATTTATAAAAGGGAAGAACTTAAGAGATGTAAAAGCTTTGGAGATTAGAAGGAAGTGAAAGTAAAGTTTGAATCAATGAGGAAGGAGTCTATTTATTGGATTCGCGATGACGGTTCAAAGGCACTAGTGGCCGACCACCAACTGACACTCATTAATGACTTGGGAAACTGTACCGACAGGATGTTTCAGTCACTTCCGTTGCTTATGTCACGACGGTGACATCATGGCAGGTCGAGATAAAATCGAAGGCTCAATTCGTTTCTTGTCATTACACTCCAAAAAATGAGGAGACTATCTGTATACGGTTAAAACCGAGTCCACCCAATTTTTTTATCTGACCGGGACCACGGAGCTGCATCGAAGGTAGGCCCCGTAGTGGATCAGACTAAGGTACGAGGACAAAGTACCAAGTTCAGGATTCGAGGTAGCTGTCGAGATCGAGGCCAGCAGCGATGGAGACCGAATAATACAGGCATCGAGCAAGATCGAAGACAACATAATAACGGAAAAGCGAAATATCTGTGACTGGTCGAAGATCATGGCGGAAATTTCGGAACAGATCAAATTAGGAATGGTTAATTAGCTAATCATAGGATTTTCTTCTGTAATTAGTGTTATACCATAAGTAGAATTCCTCTACTGTATAAAGTGGAGTATTAACTATTCGTGGGGACATATTGTTCTCGCATTTAAAAGCCAATATAACGCTCTCTCTTTAGCTTATACTCTCTTGTTCATCAGGTTGCTTTATTTTTAACTGTTTTGGTATCAATTAGTTCGAGGGTACCCTTGCTCGAGGGTTGAATTCCGTTTCAACATTGGTTCGCTTTACTTTATAGTTCATGTCTGTTATTAATCTTCACATTTATCAATTGGTATTAAGTGAAATCACTTGTCTTTAAAATCACATTATAAGTTTAATTATTTTTTAATTTTAAGGGTAAACAATAGGCTTGGCAAAACATACTCTAAGAATTTTGGATAGTTCCAAATTGACTAGTATGATATAAGCTTCGAGGGAGTAGTAGTAGTATTTGACTGGGCATTTTCGGTCAGCTATCGTCTTCAAAACTGGTAGTTTCCGGTTTCCAGATCACGGGCTCTGGGTTCAACTACCGGAGAAAAAGATAAGACCCATAAAATTGACCCGATACAAGTAAATGCAGAGCGTGAATGTATACCCCCTTATTTATTTCTCAGTGTGTACTAATTTAACTTTTTTCCTTTGCTTTTTTCTCAAAATCAACATTTTCAACTTTTTTGGGTGTTTGCATTGATGAATCTCACAGCCAAAAGTACAAGCAACAATTAATGTCTCCACGATATTTTCAGTAAATGAAAAGATGTGAAAACGTAGTTTCTAGTCTTTTTAGCCTTGAAAATGCACTATTTCCAGTAAATGAAAAGATGTGTGAAGACGTAGTTTTGACTCCCTCTCGCCTTTCTACATGTTTTCTCCCACTTTTTTTCATAGATAAGTCAAATCAATGTATTTCAAAAGGAATAGCAGAATTTGAATAATAATCTTTCGATGTGCATTAAACATTAATGTTTTTTGACTAGAATGTACTCGCTCCAAATAAAATTTCATTTTTGTGTAGTTAAATTTTGCATTTGTATATTTTATAGAAACGGAAAAAGAATGATCTAATTCTTTCATGTTGTTAACAAACCTATTAAATCGGATGATGCTATTCTTCCTTTAACCAGAGATTTGGGTTCCAGCTATGAGTATGAAAAAATTCTTGGAAGGGAGCGCTTTCCCTTAAATGGGGCCCTACGCGGCGCGAATCTGAATATAATCGGGCTCCAATGCGAGTACCGGACACCGGGTGAGCCAAAAAAAAACTATTAAATCACTTTATATGGCTTTGTTCTTTAATTTATCAAAAACATTATAAGGAATTTCACTCTATATTTATGGAGAGACTTCGAATGCAGAATGCGGTATACATGGCATATATAACTAAAATTTCCAATTGAATTTGAATAATCTTGTAAGGTTGACTTACTATGTTAGGTTTAATATTGTTTTTTTTAAGGATACCATCACGAATATTTTTCTCGTAAATGTCCTGATCTTTTCGTGATTGATCTAGTTTAGTCTCGATATACACTTATTCTCACTTTTTATGATTTTTATAATTCCTCAATTTGTAAGAGATAATATATACTTTGATTAGATATGCCCTGAAGAAATTCAAACTTTACAGAAATAAGCAAAACAACAATTCAGTTACCAACCCTTAACAGATTCTTTTTTTGAATTAATAGGTGGGATAGTACCTTAATTAAATTCTCACATTTAAGTTCAAAGTATCTTGAAATTTGTTAGGAAAGAATTCATTTTATAAAACATGGATAGATATTTTCCAAGGGAAAGTTGACGCCCAAGATAATATATTCCCCTAACCTTCAAATTTTATTAACCTTTTTATAATACACGAAAAAGGAAAGCTTGTTGCATAAAATGAGACAAAAAAAGCAAAGAAAATTTGAGTTTATATCTTATTTAATGAACTAAGAGCATTGGTGCTACTAAAATGGAACTTGGGATTGTAATTTCCAAGATCGAAGAGCCTTTTTTCATTTGCTTGTTTTGACACACAATACATCAAAAATACATGCATTTGGATAAATCATTGTTTACCCTTAAAATTGGATAACAATTAAACTTATAACGAGACTCTAAGGATATGCAATTTCACTTAATGCCGATAAACAAATATGAGATTAATAACAGAAATGAACTATAAAATAAAGCGAACCAGTATTGAAAAGGAATTCAACCCTCGAGCTAGGGTGCCCTCGCACTGATTGATACCAAAATAGTTAAAAATAAAACAAGCCGATGAACACGAAAGTATAAGCTAAAGAGTGTCACGACCCAAAACTAACCCCTATCGTGATGGCGCCTATCGTGGAACTAGGCAAGCCGACTCATTTCCAAAACAAACCGATATTTTCATTTCAAACAAAATTTCAAGGTTATTTAACATAAAACCTCCAGTTAAAGAGTTCAAATCAAAGAAAAATAGAAGTATGGAAAAGAAAAGCCCGACATCGGGGTGTCACTAGTCATGAGCATATACTATAATCTGTCTAACAATATCAAGGCTAACTCAGCCCGAAAAATAGTTAAATATAACTAGAGGAAGATAAGAGGGAGAAGTGCAGGGGCTGCGATCACCAAACAGCTACATTGCTATCTCCAAGAAAATCTACAACCAGAACACTCAATAACCGCTACCGTGTCCAACTACACCTGGATCTACACACAAGGTGCAGGGAGTAACGTGAGTACGCCAACTCAGTAAGTAACAACAATAAATAAAATCTGAGCAGTAGTGACGAGCAATAAAGCATATAACATTCATATCAGGAAATCTCAGTAAAATACCATATGCTCTTAAAATAAAATCAGGATTTGAATCAAATATCTCGTTTAAACTCAGTTCCAGTAGAAATCATTTAAAGACATTTTTCGAACAGTTTTTCAAACAAAGGCTCAATGCAAAGGTGAGCAAAAATAATGAAATCATAAACAGCCCCTCGGGTAAAATATCACTCATATACAGTCCCTCGGGCAAACCTCACAGTCACTCGTGCCACTCGGGCATACCTCACAATCACTCTTGCCACTCAGGCATACCTCACAATCACTCGTGCCACTCGGGCATACCTCACAATCACTTTTGCCTCCCAGTCACTCAGCACTCGGCACTCGCACCCAGTAGGTACCTGCGCTCACTAGTGGTGTGTACAGACTCTGGAGGGGATCCTTCAGCCCAAGCGCTATAATCTGCACGGATAACTCACGTGCTATAATAATAAAGTATATTGCAGGCGGGCAGCCCCGATCCACACTCATCCTCATAAATCAGGCCTTCGGCCTCACTCAGTCATAAAGTATGCTGCAGGCGGGCAGTCCCGATCCATACTCATCCTCACAAATCAGGTCCTCGACCTCACTCAGTCATAAAGTATGCTGCAGGCGGGCAGCCCCGATCCACACTCATCCTCACAAATCAGGACCTCGACCTCACTCAGTCATAAAGTATGCTGCAGGCGGGCAGCCCCGATCCACTCTCATCCTCACAAATCAGGCCACTCGGGCATTTCAGTAAAACAGGGCATTCGGCCCAAAATATTTATATGCATCAAAATAAAGTCATAAAACTGAGTTATGCGGTAAACAAGTATAAATATGACTGAGTATAGATTTTCAATTGAAAACAGTGAGAGGATGGTAAGAAACAGCCCCTAAGGGTCCAAACAGCATTGCCGCAAGGCCCAAATATGGCATTTAGCCCAATTTACAGAAAATCTTTCTAAAACATATAAGTATCAATGGTTTCAACAAAGTATGCAACTTTACAGTTGCTACGGGGCGGACCAAGTCACAAATTCCCAACAGTGCACGCCCACACGCCCGTCACCTAGAATGTGCGTCACTAAAAATAGTAGAATGATACAAAATCCGAGGTTTCATACCCTCAGGACTAGATTTACAATCGTTACTTACCTCAAACCGGTCAAATCTTTACCCCGCAATGCTCTTGCCTCTGGACTCGACCTCCAAATACTCCAAATCTATTCACAATCAGTATAATACCATCAATATACGCTAATGGAATGAATTCCACAAGAAAAGCTTCAAAATTAGACCAAAACTCGAAATTGGTTCAAAAATCGCCTGTGGGGCCCAAGTATCGGAACCCGAGAAAAGTTACAAAATCCGAAAGCCCATTCAACCACGAGTCTACCCATACCAATTTTACTAAAATCCGACCTCAACTCGACTCTCAAATCTACAAATCTTATTTCCTAATTTCTAAGTTCCAATCTCCGATTTGCACCTCAAAATCATGTAATCTAGACGGATTATTCAATGATAATTCAATATTATGGAGTAGAAATTATCACAAGGGAGTTACCTTAAGTTTTTCTTGAAAATATATCAAAAATCGCCTCTCTTCAAGCTCCAATTTGACAAAAATGGCAAATGGAACGAAGTCCCTGTTTTTATAATTCTCCCCAGACATCCTCGATTCTGCCTCGATCTTGGCCTTCGATCGAGGTCCTCGATCCTGGTCCTCGGTCCTGCTCCTCGATCCTGGTTCTCGATCCTGACCCTCGATTATGTCTTCGACCCGGCCTTCGACGGTGACCCTCGACCCTGGGCTAGATCATGCCTTTGATCGTGGCCCTCGACTCTGGGCTCGATCATGGCTTCGATCGTGGCCCTCGACCCTGAGCTCGATCTGGGCTTCGATCATGGCCCTCGACCCTGAGCTCGATCTGGGCTCACATCTGGGCTCGATTTCTGGGCAGAAGCAATTTCCAATAGAAGGAAATTGCAGCAGCTGTTCTAGTTCAATTTTTGATCCGTTAACCATCCGAAACTCACCCGAGGCCCTCGGGACCTCAACCAAATATACCAAAAAGTCCTAAAACATCATACGAACTTATTCGAATCCTCAAATCACCTTAAACAACGCTAAAACCATGAATTACACCCCAATTCAAGCCTAATGAACATTGAAATTTCTAATTTCTACAAACAATTCCGGAACCTAACAATTCACGTCCGATTAACCTTAAATTTTGCACACAAGTCCTAAATGACATAACAAAGGTATTTCAATTTTTAGAATCGGATTCCGACCCCGATATCAAAAAGTCAACCCCCTAGTCAAATTTTTTAAAAATAAAACTTTCGGCATTTCAAGCCTAATTCCTCTACGGACTTCCAAATAATATTCCGGACATGCTCCTAAGCCCAAAATTACCATACGAAACTATTGGAATCATCAAAATTCAAATCCAAGGTCATTTACACATAGGTCCATATCCGGTCTACTTTTCTAACTTAAAATTTTTAATTATAAGACTAAGTGTCTCATTTCACTCCGAGTTCCTTCCGGACTCGAACCAACTAACCCGATATAACATAATATAGCTGAAAAATACAAAAAGAAGTAGGAATGGGGAAAACAGGGTTATAACTCTCGAAACGACCAGTCAGATCGTTACAAAGAGAGAGCGTTATATTGGCTTTTTACGTGAGAATAATGTGTTACAAATGGTTAATACTCCCCTTTATAAAATAAAGGAGTTATACTTATGGTAAAACTCTAATTACACAAGAAAATCCCATGATTAGCTAATTAATCGTTTCTGATTTGATCCGTTCTGAGATTTACGCCATGATCTTCGACCAGTCACCGAGTTTTACGTCGTGATCCTTGACTAGTCACGGATATCTCGCCTTTTTATTATTGTGCTATCTTCGATCTTGCTTGATGTATGTCTTGTTTGGCTACGATCGCTACTAGCCTCGATCTTGATAGGTACCTCGGTTTTGAACTCGGTACCTTATCCTCGTGATATGGCTTATTCCGTTACGAGGCCATCCTTCGATGCAAACTCCCAGTTTTGGTCAAATAATAAAATTGGGTGGGCCCGGTTTTAACCGTATACATATAATCCCGTCGTTTTTTTGGAGTTTAATGACAAGAAATGAATTGAGCCTTCCATTTTCTATCTCGACTTGTCATGATGTCATCCTTATGACGTACGCGACGGAAGTGACTGAAACGTCCAGTCTGTACAGTTACCAAGGCATTAAATGCACGTCAGTCGATGGTCGGCCACCGCCAATATTGAACCGTCGTTGTGAAATTTATAAATAGCCCCTCTCTCCACCATTTTGAACTTTTACCTTCACATTTCCAATCTCCAAAGCTTTTTATATCTTTTAATTTCTTCATCTGCACATCTACGATTTTCATTGCTAACCTCTTCTTAAAATACCAAATCTTATCATCTCCATCTATTTTTAACTTCAAATCCATACAAAAATGGCAAAAACATCAAAAACTATTCCTCAAAAGGAAAATGCTTCTTCATCGTGGCCGGCCGGCGACAAGACACCAGCGGAGCCGCGCCCCGAGGAGTGTGTTTCCGGGGGGTGTGTCCTAACTTCCGATTTTAACACCGATAAAGCCTCGTCGATTCTCGGTCGATGCAAGCCAGTGTCGATGTATATATGCTCGATAACTAAGGGATACCTTAAGCAGGTAAAGAAAGATTGCAACTAGGAGGGCAAATAGGTGGTGATCCCGACCCTCGAAGAGGACATCACCACCCATGTGGAAGGGTTTCTAAGTATTTACACTTACACTTTCATGCTGGGCCCCCTCTACCCCATCATCGTTGATTTTTGCCATCAGTATCAAATAACCCTAGGCCAAGTCCATCCTTCCTTTTGGCGAATTATGATTCTGCTCCGATTCTTCGTGAGCAAAGTCGAGGGGATGACTTTCACCCTTGACCACCTCATCAGGTTATACAGTCTCCGCCTATATCGAGGTGGGTTAATAAAACTCCAATGTCGGGCTACCAAAATGTTATTCTCGAGCATAGACGAGGATAAGGACCGAGGCTGGATGGGGCGATTCGTTCGAGTGAAGACTTCCGACCTAATCCCGGTCGAGAAGATGCCATTTCTCGAGAAATAGAATATGAAGCGTAAGTACAATCCCCATGTTAGCTCCCATTGATTGTTTTGCTCCTTTTCTTCTTCTCATTGATATCATTTCCCATGATGTAGCGGTCAATTGGATGCCCGGTGCAATCCCTAACGTCAAGAGTTGGGTTTGGGACTTGGCCTCGACCTCTACGTATGCCGAGCGTTCATGGCGGAAATTATCAATGTCTTTAATGATTTTATCAAAGCATTTCTTACTTAATTTCCTTTCATACAGGCCTTGGCAAAGATGCTGTTATGAGGCCCATATCTGGTGAGGGGGAGACTTTGATCCCGGCACCGAAACCGACGAAGGATAAAAAGAGGAAAAAGTCCTCACCCTCCGAGGATCCAGAACCTAAGAAGAAGGCGGCTCGTAAGTCGAGGAAGAACATTATCCTCCTAACTGAAGAGTCTGTTCGGCGTCTAACAGAGGAAGATGAAGAAGTGGAAGAAGACGACTCTGGGCTGGTGGCCCAAGTGGGAATGAGCATCGAGGCCCCAAAGGCCACTGAATCGGTAACGGCTGCAGAGACTCCGTCTCGAGATGAGGGGGTCTCGGGAAAAGACTTGGGCGAAGTCCCCGAGTCATCGAAGATAGAAGATGCCTCCCACCACACTGAGCCAATGGTGGGTACGGCTGTCGAGGCCCCTCGAGATGAAGAGAACTCCCCAAGTGATTCACTTGGGGCAATAGAAATTGGAGGCTCCCCGCTACTCCCCTCGTTTTCTAAGGAGATGATTCCAGAGGCTCGGGCATTGAAGACCCTCTCTATCAAAGGAGCCTATGTAAGGGAGGACCCCTTCCGTGACTACTTTACCGGTCTGAGTGACTACTTTCTGACTTGTCTTTATTTCATTTACGCCTTGTCTAAATTTTGTTTTGTTTATGCCTTCTCAAAATTTTGTTCATAAGTTCAAGGCTTAGGCAATTTGATCGAAGTAGTTTTTATAATCGAGTGAGTACTTGCTCGAACTCAAAGCAGGGTGACCCTTAGGTTTCAATTGAGTGAGGATGATTTCGCAAAAATAAGCTGGCCCTTTAGGCTCTTGAATCAGGCCGATATAGCCATAGCAAAAAGAATGGCTTTCTTCCCCTTTTCGGCTTGAAAAGTTTATTGTATAATCACATAAATTCTGTTGTGCCTTAGCATGAAATAAAGGGTTTGCTCGAGAGTTCGAACGGTTTCGTACCCATTAGGATTTTCAAGGATCGATATTATAGAGACCCTTTGTTTCGTAATGCCTTAGCATAAAATAAAGAATTTTTTTGAGAGTTCGAATGACTTTGTACCCATTAGGGTTTTCAAGGATCGATATTATCGAGACCCTTTGTTTCGTAATGCCTTAGCATAAAATAAAGAATTTGTTCGAGAGTTCGAACGACTTTGTACCCATTAGGATTTTTGAGGGTCGATATTATCGAGACCCTTAGAAATTTAGCCGAGGGTAGCCTTTTTACCGGTAGATGAAAATATTTGAAGGCCTGTTTAATAACGGGAATCGGACGTCTCCGAACCATGTTAATTTGGCCGTATCCTTTAACTTGGGATTTGCCTTTTGGGCTTGTTCCCCTATTATACTTCGAACTTGTTCAAAGTATCAGTCCCCGAGTAGGGTGGTCGTGGCCTATAAAATCAAGGATTACCTTTTTAAGGTCTTACGATTTCGAGGTTTAGTAATTCGATCATGTCAATTTTTTGGACTGCAGTCTCTGAGTATCGGGTAAATTGTTTGAACTTCAGTTGTGATCGGCCCTTAAGCTAGTTTTCACAATAGATCACAAGTATGAAATTGTAAAGTATAAATTTTTCTGAAGCATGGAACATCTGGTAAGGAAAAATACTTCTTTCAATAGATTATACATGCATACGTGTTTTGCCATTAGGGTTCGAGTAATCTATATGGACACGGCTAATTTGACCGTTTGGTCCTCTACAAAATTTACCTATCGAGACCCTGTCGACACGAAGTATTTTCCTTATAAATATCCGAAGGTCTTGCCCCCTAGTATTCGAGGTTGGTTGTAAAGGAACCTCAGATACTGTTGAATTGCTTTAAGTTAGCACGAACAATGGTTGCCTCGTTAAAAACCTCGTCAGAAAAATCCATTTGGGACAAAAACTGATCTAAGAAAAAAAGAGTGCACCGCATGCTTTCAGACCTAAGGACTTTGTGCTTGAAGAATCCTCTAATGTCTTCGATCAAACATCTGCAAATGGTTAGTATAAAATATAAGCGAAAATGGAGAAGGTCATACCTTAGCAGTAATATCGTTTGAGGAGTGATATGTTCCAATTGTTTAGTAATTGTTCGCCGTTCATAGTGCCAAGTTTGTAGGATCCTTTTCCGATGATGTCGAGGACTTGATGCGGTCCCTCCCAGTTCGGACCATGTTTTCCTAAGTTTGGGTCTCGAGTATTGAGGGTGACCTTCCTCAGAACCAAGTCCCCAATTTTTTAAGTGTCGAAGATTGGCTCTTCGATTGTAGTACCTTTTGATCCGCTATTTTTGTGCGGCCATTCGAATGAGGGCGGTTTCCGTTGCATATCGAATCCTGACACTGGGTTCCCCAACTTTAACCGGGATCAGAGCTTAGGCGCCATATACTAAAGAAAACAGTGTTTCCCCCGTACTAGATTTTGACGTCGTTCGATACGCCTATAGGACTTCGGGCAATATTTCTCTCCATTTTCCCTTAGCGTCGTTCAATCGTTTCTTTAGATTTTGAATGATGGTTTTGTTTGTCGATTCGGCCTGTCCGTTCCCACTAGGATGATATGGCATCGATAGGATTCTTTTTATTTTGTGATCTTTGAGAAATTTTGTCACTTTACTGCCGAGGAACTGCTTTCCATTATCGTATACGATCTTGGCAGGCATCCCGAATCGACATAAAATGTGGTCCTAGATGAAGTCTATGACTTCTTTCTCTCTAATTTTCTCGAAAACCTGCACTTCAACACACTTAGAGAAATAGTTAGTCATAAACAAAATAAATTTAGCTTTACCTGGGGCCGATGGTAGAGGGCCGACGATATCCATACCCTACTTCATGAATGGCCATGGGTGATAAGACTGAGTGGAGTTGCTCTTCGGGTTGGTGAATCATCGGCGCATACCTTTGACATTTGTTGCACTTTCGACAAACTCTTTTGTATCTTTTTCCATATCGGCCCAATAGTATCCTCCTCTGATGACTTTGTGAACTAATGATTCGGCACCAGAATAATTTCCACTAGTGCCCTCGTGGATTTCTCGTAGGACGTAGTCGGTATCTCCTGCTCCCAAACATATTTCCAATGGTCCATCAAACATCCTTCTATTTAGTGTTCCGTCTTCGGCCAATGTGAATCGTGCGGCCTTCGCATGTAGAGTCCTCAATTCCCTAGGGTCCGATGGAAGATTCCCGTTCTTTAGGTATTCGATATATTTGTTCCTCCAATTCCAGGTCAGGCTTTTGGAGTTGATTTCGGTGTGGCCTTCTTCGATTACTGGCCTTGAAAGTTGTACGACAGTCCCCGAGCTGAACTTGTCGTCTTCGACTGATGACCCCAAATTTGCGAGGGCATCGGCCTCGTTGGTTTGTTCTCGAGGCACATGATGTAAAGTCCATTATTTAAACCGATGTAGAGTCACCTGTATTTTGTCCAAGTATCTCTGTATTCGATTTTCTCGAACCTCGAAGGTTCTGTTGACTTGGTTTACCACAAGCTAGGAGTCACATTTTGCCTCGATGACTTCTGCTCCCAAACCTTTAGCTAGCGCGAGACCTGCAATCATGGCCTCATACTCGGCCTCATTGTTAGTTAACTTGGCAGTTTTGATAGCTTGTCTAATTGTATTACCCGTGGGAGGCTTCAAAATGATACCTAATTCGCACCCCTTGACGTTTGAAGCACCGTCTGTGAAGAGGGTCCATAGTCCACACCCCCGATGAGGTACCCGACTTTATTAATAGTTCCTTTTCAACCTCGGGTACGAGGGTTGGCGTAAATTCATCCACGAAGTCTGCTTATATTTGAGACTTGATGGTCGTTCGGGGTCGATACTCGATATCGTACCTACTGATCTCTACAACCCATTTGGCTAATCGGCCCGAAAGTTCGGGCTTATGCAAAATATTGCGAACTGGATAAGTAGTCACCACGCTGATCGGGTGACACTGAAAATATGGTTTTTATTTCCTAGAGGCACTTATTAGGGCAAGAGCTAATTTTTCTAAGTGTGGGTACCGAGCCTTAGCCTCACCTAAAGTTTGACTAACATAGTAAATAGGAAATTGCGTACCTTGCTCTTCTCGAACTAGGACCTCACTTACCGTGATTTTCGAGACTGCTAAGTACAAGTATAGTTGCTCGTCCGCCTTAGGAGTATGAAGCAGTGGCGGGCTCGAGAGGTACCGCTTTAGTTCTTCCAATGCTTGTTTGCATTCCGGGGTCCATGCAAAATTGTTGTTCTTTATGAGTAGTGAGAAGAACCTGTGACTTATAATTTGAAGACCTCGAAATGAATCGACCTAGAACGGCTATGCGCCCTGTTAACCTTTGTACGGCCTTAACATTATCCACGACTATGATGTGTTCGATCGCCTTGATCTTATCGGAATTGATTTCGATACCCCGATTTGATACCATAAAGCCGAGGAATTTGCCCGAGTCGACCCCGAATGCACATTTCTCCGGGTTGAGTTTCATGTTGTATTCCCTTAGTATATCGAAGGTCTCGTGCAAATGTGTCAAATGGTCCTCTGCTCGCAGGGACTTAACTAGCATATCTTCAATATAAACTTCCATTGACTTACCTATTTGTTTTGCGAACATTCGATTTACTAAGCGTTGATAAGTGGCACCAGCATTGTTTAGTCCAAACGGCATTAAATTATAACAATAGATGTCGTACTTAGTGATGAACGAAGTCATTTCCTAATCCTCCTTGTTCATTTGTATTTGATTGTACCCGGAGAAAGCATCGAGAAAACTAAGAATCTCGTGACCGGCCGTGGCATCGATCATGCGATCGATATTCGATAGAGGAAAAGAGTCTTTAGGACATGCTTTGTTTAAATCTTTATACTCTACACGCATTCTAAGTTTATTTCCCTTTTTAGGGACTACAACTATGTTTGCTAACCATTCAGGATATTTTACCTCCCGAATGGATCCTATTTTGATAAGTTTGGTTACCTCGTCCTTGATGAATTCATGTTTCACCTCGGATTGGGGTCTTCTCTTTTATTTTACCAGGCAAAATTTTGGATTCAAGCTCAGTCGATGTGTAGCAATTTCCGGCGGGATCCCTGTCAAATCTAAATGGGAGCAAGCAAAACAATCCATATTATTAATAAGAAATTTGATGAGTTTTTCCCTGAGCTCGGGGGTTAACCCCGTACCCAAGTATACCTTTCGATCGGGTAGATGCTCGATCAGTAAGACTTGCTCCAGCTCCTCGACAGTCGATTTGGTGGCGTCAAAATCCTCGGGGATTATGAAGGATCGAGGGATCCAATAGTCATCGTCCTCATCCATTCCCTGCTTCTCCGATTGAGTCGAGGCTGGTAGCTGTGGTTGCTATTTAGCTTCCTATTTTCCTTTGGACTCCGATCCTTTTGTTGACGAAAGCGCCAATACTGGTATCACTTCGTCGGCCGCGAACATCTCTTTGGTAGCATGCTGTTCCATATACACTATTTTTACTCCATCCGGTGTTGGGAACTTCAGCATTTGGTGAAGGGTTTAGGGGACCGCCCTCATATTGTGAATCCAGGGTCTTCCGAGCAGTGCATTGTATCTCATGTCGCCTTCGATCACATGGAACTTTATTTCTTGAATAATTCTGGCTACATTTACCGGTAGGATGATTTCAACTTTAGTTGTTTTGCTTGCCATGTTAAAGCCATTGAGAATCCGAGCTGCGGGTACGATCTGATCTTGTAGGCCGAGCTGCTCCACGACCCTCGATCGAATAATATTGGCCTAGCTTCCTGGATCAATTAAAACACGTTTAACCTGAATTTTATTCATAACGATAGAGATTACCAAAGCATCATTGTGGGGTTGTGAGATCCCTTCTGCTTCCTCATCATTGAATGATAAAACGCCTTCTGGCACATAGTCTTGAGTTCATTTTTCTCTGGTGACTGATACTTTAGTGCATTTGAACACGGGCCATTGTGTAATATCGACCCCACCAACGATCATGTGAGTCACGTGCTGTGGTTCTTCCCGTTCATTTTTCCTGTTTACGTCTCTATCTCTGAAATGATTTTTAGCTCGGTCGCTCAAGAATTCTCCAAGGTGACCCTCGTTGAATAGACGGGCCACCTCCTCCCTTAGTTGTCTGCAGTCTTCGGTTTTATGACAATGTGTACCATGGTATTTTCATGTTTGATTGGGGTTCCTTTGGGATGGATCGGTTTGTAGGGGTCTGGGCCATCTAGTATCTTTGATTCTCCCAATGGCTAACATAATACCTGATGCGTCGATGCTGAAGTTGTATTCTGACAATCGTGGTGCTTCTGTGGGATTGGCATGTTTACGAAGCCACTTTTACTCAAGAGCCCTTGAGAGATCGGTCTTCGATCGCTCCTTCGATCATTTTGGATGGGATTGCATCCTAGGCCGTTATTTCTATGATCTGCGTTGTATGGTAGATACCGATATCTGCTCGATCGGGATTCTCTATCGATATCCCTTTGAGTTCTGCTGACGGGCCTGTTTGGATAAGCGGAATCGGAAGGGTCCCCAATTGATCATCCTTGACCCTGATCTTCGACTGGTACCGATTATGTACATCGGCCCAGGTTACCGCTGGATATTCAATTAAATTCTGCTTTAGCTGTCGTGATGCCACCGAACTTCATTCGTTCAAACCTTGAGTAAAGACCTGAACAGCCCAATCGTCTGTGACCGGTGGTAGTTCCATGCGTTCCATCTGAAACCGAGATACGAATTCCCTCAATATTTTGTTGTATTTTTGTTTCACCTTGAAGAGGTCCGATTTTCTAGTCGCAGCCTTTATTGCTCTGGCATGCGCCTTTACAAAGGAGTCTGCAAGCATGGCGAAGGAATCGATGGAGTTAGGCGGCAAATTGTGGTACCATATCATTTCTCCTTTCGACAAGATTTCTCCAAATTTCTTCAATAGAACAGATTCAATCTCATCGTCTTGTAAGTCATTTCCCTTTATTGTGCATGTATAAGAAGTGACATGTTCATTAGGGTCGGTGGTCCCATTGTAATTAGGAATTTCTGGCATTCGGAACTTCTTCAGAATCTGTTTCGGTGGCGCACTTAGTGGGAAGGGCTTATGTACATATTTCTTTGAATCCATACCTTTTAGAATCGGCGGTGCCCCTGGTATTTGGTCAACCCGGGAGTTGTATGTCTCCACTTTCTTATCATTTATCTCGATTTTCTTTTCTCCCGATTCAATCCATTTAGTGAGGTCCTCGAACATTTTCATAATGGCGGGGTCTGTCCCCGATTCGTTGGCGTTTGACCTTTATGGCACAGGTCCAGTCCTGTGAACGACTTTTGGTTCGATCCTACTCGGTGTTCGGTGCTGATTCTGTTGTTGTGCTATAGCGGCTTGTTGAGCCTGTAACATTTCGAATATCAATTGGAGACTAACTCCACCATCTTCTCCGCCCTGCGTACCTCGACCACCTGATCGAACTTCCCTGCGTATACAACCTTCGGGCTCAACGCCCAAATTTGCATTTAGGCCGACATGTGAATTGACATCGACAGGATTTGCAATTGGTGCTCCCTCGAGGTTGGCCTGAGGCACCTCGATACCTGGGGTGGTTATGTTGTCGTTTTTCCCGTGAAATTCGAGGTTGTTATCACCTTGTGTAGGCACTGCTTGCGAGTTTGACATGTTTATCCTGAAAACAAAGATTCTTACGAGAACAAGTGTAAAACAGTGTGTGTTATCGAAATTAGTATTAAGCAATTACTATTATCCTTAGCCCCACGGTGGGCGCCAAACTGTTTACCTTTAAATTTTGATAATAATTAAACTTATAATGAGGTTCCTTAGGATACGCGATTTCACTTAATACCGATAGACAAATATGAAGATTAATAACAGAAATGAACTATAAAATAAAGCGAACCAGTATTGAAACGGAATTCAACCCTCGAGCTAGGTTGCTCTCGAACTGATTGATACCAAAATAGTTAAAAATAAATAAAGCTGATGAACAAGAAAGTATAAGCTAAAGAGAGAGCGTTATATTATTTTTTTACGTGAGAATAATGTGTTACAAATGGTTAATACTTCCCTTTATATAGTAGAGGAGTTATACTTATGGTATAACTCTAATTACAGAAGGAAATCCCATGATTAGCTAATTAACTGTTTCTGATTTGATCTGTTCCAAGATTTACGCCATGATCCTCGACCAGCCACCGAGATTTATGCCGTAATTCTCGACCAGTCACGGATATCTCGTATTTATGTTATTATGCTATCTTCGATCTTGCTCGATGTATGTCTTGTTTGGCTTCGATCGCTACTAGCCTCGATCTTGACAGGTATCTCGGTTCTGAACTCGGTACGTTATCCTCGTGATATGACCTATTCCGTTACGAGACCATCCTTCGATGCAAACTCCCAGTCTCGATCAAATAGTAAAATCGGATGGACCCGGTTTTAATCGTATACAATCATAAAAGACAAAAGTTTTTAGCCAAATGTAATCTAGTGTACCCTTTTAACTATTTACCCTGCGACATCATATTATTCCTTATCTCTCTCTCTCTCGGTTTACACATTCAGAATCAAGGAGAGAGCAATAATTGAAGTAGAAGCAGCAATAGAACGAAATAGAGAAATTTGATTGGAAAAAGAGACAACAAAAATTCAAAGACATGATAAGCCGAGCTTCTTGGAAGCTAAAACACTAACGCATTCTTTTTCCGATATAATTTTTTTTTTTTTTTTTTTTTTTTTTTTTTTGTGTGTGTGTGGAGATTTGAGGTGTTTGGCCGGGAAAACATATTATTTTTTAGTAGCAGGGGACGTAACTTTTTCCTGCGGTAAGAAAGAAGCTAAAAATTTATACTTCTTCCAAAAAACAAAAGTAAAAATATATAATCTCTTCAACACAATACTATCTTCACCAACCAATTTAAAAGTTTGTCTCTCAAATATAAACACAATCTTATTCTCATTTTTTTGGGTTTAATTTCGACCTCTCTGTCCTGCTTATGGAATTAGTTTTTTATTTATATATAATGATGTATTACGTGCATTCAAATTATCATGTAGGAAGAGTAACTATATCAGATATCAATATTACATTAATTATTGCTTTGATTTACCTATATTTACTATATTGATTTAAAATTTTAATAATTTTTTATTTTATGTTTTATACTTTTATTATATACAACAATAGGTGTGTCTCATTCCCAAATAGTTGGGATCAGTTTGTGATTGATTCATTAGGTACTTGTCATTTTTGTCAGGGTATATATTGAAAAACTCTACTTTCAAAATTTAAGCAAACAAAAGAAATTCACCTTAGTCGCTTCTGTTGAATTTGAAGAGTGGTTCGAGGTTATTACTTCATCTCTAGACCACCGTTTTGGAACTCTAATGCGTTGAATTATCTGAATCGTTTCCTCTAAAACTTTAACTTGTTAGAGATAAAGTGTTTTTGTTTATTTATTTTTAGTTTCGTGACATGCCTCGTCACATGTAGTCTTCTTTCATTCATGGATAAAGCACAAGGAAAAGTTTGTTCGTCTTGTTTTCACTGTGAAGTGTCTTTAATTTTTATAAGAGTTTAATCTGTTATAAAGGAAAAGTTCTACTATTTATTTATTGTTAAGTTTGCAACAGAAGGGAATGGTGATATAAAGAGAAAGGAAGAGGATAAGTTGGTAAAGTAAAGGCAGAGAGACAAAGTGAGTGCTCTCTTCTCTTAAGGCACAAGAATATCATGCTAGCCTTTTTCCCCTTTGCTTTTCATTTTACCCACATTTTATTTAATGAATGCACATGAAATACGGATACATATAGCTAGTTGGCTTTGTGTTAAAGGCAAAAAGGCCCATCCCAAAGATTTCTCTTTAATGGAGGGATATATTAGTAATTTAATACTCACTCTCATGTGTACTGCCACATCACAAAATGCTTCTACTTTTGCGTCAACGTGTCAAATCTAATAAGCTATTCCAACTTGGACCTCCAGCTCATCCTGTAAGTTAGGACCTTGAATAAGGTAGCAGTATTTAAAACTTACATCTATATGATTGGCTCCATTATTAATTCATGTCGCTAATTCAATACCAGCACCCCTAGGGGTAAATTTAAACCTTAGTTTAATGACTTGAGCTCATTGCTTTCGAGCGAACATAGTAGGTACTCTTTTAGTTTAAAAAAGAATGAACCTATTTATTTTTAGTTAGTTTTAGAAAGAATAACCCTTTTTAAATTTAAAAAGAATTTAACTCTAAACTTCTTATTTTATCGTAATGAGATAGTTTATAGCCACACAAATATTCATATATTGGGTTGGACTATAAATTTCAAAAGTCTTTTTTTTTCTTCTTATACTCCCCGCCTAATCAAAATAGGTTCAAACTAATTATTAAAACGGATGGAGTATATTTTTTGTCTTTGCATGACAGTCTAACGATTAAAAGAACAATAATTAACCTGGATTTGTAAGGATTTGAAGTTAATTACTTATGCTGCGTAGTTGAGTTTCTCCAGTTTTGTGTTAACAGTGCAAAAAAGAATAGGTTTATTCTTGTCTACTATTTGAATCTTCAAAAATCATGTGAATTCAAGAAGACAGAGGAACTTGGAATAAGCCAATAATTCAACACACAAAATTATAAACAGTTGTT
This sequence comes from Nicotiana tabacum, assembly GCF_000715075.1. Lineage (NCBI taxonomy): Eukaryota > Viridiplantae > Streptophyta > Magnoliopsida > Solanales > Solanaceae > Nicotiana > Nicotiana tabacum. The sequence continues at coordinate 67,722,190 of NC_134098.1, forward strand.
TGAGGTACATGATGCAAGATAGTAAGAAACAACTCCTGCTGCTCTCGTCTGATGCCTCTGCTTATCTTCTTACATAATTGGGGTAGGGAATCCTCGAACCAAACATGTGGACTGACCTAACAATATTTAGTTCCAATGCATTTTCTTTGCTTCATTTTCGGATTTAACGTTGTGATGTAACTTGTTTTTTTTGGGGGATCAAAATTTATACCTGACTGGTCCATTGCTCATCATCATCTTGGCTCTTTCATGACAGGTATGCTTCACGTCATGAAACTGAAAAAGCCTTGTAAAAATATGTTTCTTCTAGAATAATTTACTATGATGTAATAAATATTTTTACTTCTCAGATATATTGAGTATGTGTGAACAAAGTCTCGCATTAATGACTACTGTCCAATAGTTACAGGACTGTTAGGTGCTCTCTCATATGAGGATCTACACATGTAGGTTTCATTCCAGCCAATATATACTCTATTTTTCCCCCTCTCTAAACTTATTAGTAATAAATACTCAAATTCTTGTATAAGGTTTAGGATATTAAACAAAAACAAAAACAAAAAAACAAAAAGTAGAAGAGTAGGGCCCATATCCAGGATGGAAGTGGTCCATTTCATTTTTTGGGTAATCATGATTAATGAATAGAGGCAGCTGTTGTATGATGGGTTTCCGGGTCCACCCGTTAATATTCGCTTGGAAGTAATTTTTGGCCCGGACTATTTCGATTCTCATCCATGTTTTTTCCCTCATAGGTCTTCTTCATCTACAATATTTTGCCAGCCAATCCAAACATCTATGGAGAAATGTCCAGACTTAGCTTAATTTGTTTCATTCGTAAAGAGAAAGGGGTTATTTATTTTGTAAGAAGAATGGGGCAATATGTTCCTATAACATATAGTGCCCCTCCAAAGTCAAATTATCTCTATACATGAAAATAGAAACACATTTCTGGAACAACCTCAATCTATCATATGAAGCCCCCCCAAATAAAAGAGCACATGTTCTGTCTTGCAATGTTTTTGTAAGGAAGTTGATAACGCTGATAGACTCATTTTAAGGCCACTGTTGTTCAGTTAAATATTATTCTTGTTATTTTCTTGAGCGGGTGATCTATTAGAAAATAATTTTTCTATCTCACACAAAATAGAGATAAGGTCTACGTACGTTTTACCCTCTCAGTAAGGATGTCAGTGGATATTTAAAACCGATCGAATCGTACCGTACCAAACCGATTTTTAGATTTCTTTTAAGAAAATCATAATTTTTTATATAAATCTATATAATATAACATACTCCTACTATATGTTATATTATAAGCTATGAAAAGTAGATGTTGTCTAACCATCTATCTTGTTGTAACACTAATAACTAAACTTCAATATTTATAATTTAGTATTATGAATCAGTTGATACCCCCATACATATTCAGTTTGTATAATTGATATCAAGGGCATCCGCAAGGTTTGACTTCCTCGACTTAACAAGTCGGGACCAATCCAACACACAGCTCTTAACTGATGGATTTTGTTATTGTGAGAATCAGGTTTATGGGTTCGGGATTTTAGTTATTTTTAAATTATTGGGTTTCATATTAATAGTTCATATATATTCAATGAATTTTTTAGGACAAATATAAGGTTGAACCAAAGTTATTGGGTTCACGGAACCCATAATCCGAGTGCTAGCTCCGCCCCCGGTGAGAATCATATAGAAGACTAAATAGATAACTAAGTTTCAACAACCATCACATACTTCCCTCCCCATATAATATTTGTTACATTATATGAGCAAGTTTTTTTTAAAACTATTTTCTCTCTCGGCCCTTTGACTTTGCCATTCCAAACTACTGTGATCGGCCAAAAAGAAATTAGAAGAATATCCCAAATCAGTTTCTCTAACCACGTTGTTGTTGTTTTTTGAACAATTAAAATGGAACCAAACAATTTTTTTCCAATATTGTTTTAAACATTTTACTAAACTATTTGTGTACGGGTAAAATCAGGGATAAAGTTACCCCTGATTTTTCGATAAAGAAACAAGAAGGCAGCGCGGTCCGATATAGCCAAGGGTAAAGCCGGGGGCTCCTATAGATCAGCGCCCGGGGAGGACAAATGGTGCGCCAAGAATTGAACATGGCCAAACATGGGAAGAATCGAGTTTGAGCAAAGTGAAGAACTGAGACTAAAGGAAAGACGGGTAAAAGGACAAACGAGGGGCCAAAATATCCGCCATCAATCGGATATTATGGCACAAATCTCGCCCGAAATCAATTGCGTATCACGATTTGCTAGAAGAAAAAGATTTTTACCTTATTTAGACTTGTACTAGGATTGAAACTCCCCTACTATATAAAAGGGGAGAACCTTTTTATTTTTCAACCACTATTGGCACACACATATCAAAGCAATAAAGTTCATTTTTGTTGTCTAACTACTGTTTAAAGAGTTCATCAACTGCTTATTTATTTAGTTACAACCGAGCCCGTCTCGAGGGCTTGATCGGAACCAATTTTCAGTGTTCATCTTAAAGTTAAGCTTAATTATCTATCGTATTTGGTTTGATCGTTTTGTTTCCCTTTAATTCAATTATTTACTATTCTTAGATCATTCGTGTTAAATTAAATCACGTAACTTTTAAACTGCGTATAAATTAAATTGTTACTCATTTTAAGGGTAAACAGTCTGCCGCTCACCGTGAGACTAAGGATAATAGTGGTGATTTAATACGAATCTCTATAACACACCCTATTTTACACTTGTTCTTTGAAGTTTGATTTCAGGTCCATTCAAAATGTCAAATTCTCAGTCTGCTCACTTGGACGTTGATATCGAGTCAGGCCACCATGATGAAAATAATAACGTGGTACCAAGCAATGACGTGCCCCCTATTGATCATAATGGTGTCCCAATCGTCGACCTAGTCGTCGCCAACTCACAAATTGCCAGATATTCTATCAGATTTTGCTTCAACTGTTGTGAAGCCAATGAGTTTCGAGTATTGAGTCCTTGAGTGAAGGCCTGAAAGGCTCAATCGTCCGCGACCGGAGGCAGGTCCATTCGTTCCATTTGAAATCGGGATATGAATTCCCTAAGCATCTCATTATCTCTATGTTTCACTTTGAAAAGGTTTAACTTTCTGGTCTCGACCTTGATGGCTCCGACACGTGCTTTCACGAATGCGTCTGCAAGCATAGCAAATGAGTCAATAGAATTAGGGGGTAAGTTATGATACCATATCATAGCTCCCTTTGACAAAGTTTTCCCGAACTTTTTCAGTAGGACGGACTCGATCTCATCATCCCCCAAGTCATTCTCTTTAATGACGCACGTGTAGGAGGTCACATGCTCATTTAGATCAGTTGTTCCATTGTACTTAGGAATCTCGGGCATGCGGAACTTCTTTGGGATTGGCTTCGGAGCTGCGCTCGGAGGAAAAGGATTTTGAATAAACTTCTTGGAATCCAGGCCCTTCAATATCGATGGTGCTCCTAGGATTTGGTTGACCCTGGAATTGTAGGTTTCCACATTTTTGTCATTGGCTTCGATTTTCTTTTCTCCCGATTCTACATGTTTTGTCAGTTCCTTGAGCATTTTTATGATCTCGGGGTTAGTCCCAGATTCAGCTTCATTCGGCCTTTCCGTGACTGGTTCGTTTCTGTGAGTGATTTCCCGGGACGACTCGGGCTCAACTCTGCTGGGGGCGCGACTTTGGTTCTACAGCTGGTCTATCGAAGATCACTCGCAAGTTGATCCCATCTCCTTCACCGTCGTGTGTATTTTGGGTTACCGATCGAACTCCCCCGCGGACGTTGTTCTCAGGATTGGTAGGCAAATTCACATAGATCCACATGTGAGTTGGCGTCGATTGGGTCCGTGGCCGGAACTTCATTGGAATCTAGAGGGGGCACCTCGTTTCTGGGTACCATATTGTTGTTCTCGCCATGGTGACTGGACTCAGCATCCACGTTTAGAGGGGCAGATTGAGAGTTCGACATTTTAAACTTTGACCTGAAATTAAAGACACTTCAAAGAACAAGTGTAAAATAGGGTGTGTTATAGAAATTTGTATCCAATTTCCACTATTATCCTTAGCCCCATGGTGGGTGCCAAACTGTTTACCCTAAAAAATGAATAATAATTAAATTTATAAGTGGTTAAAAGGATACATGGATTTATTCAATACAAACGGTAATGATTGTTATAATAAACAGATAAGAGATGTAATAAATTATCAAACCGCTTGAAAATAGGGGGAGGGGGGGGGGATGATTCTGGACTCGAGGGCAGCCTCAATGAGGTATCCGTCTTCGATCTAGGGCTTATAATAAAGAAACACTGATCAACAAACGCAAGAGCTTTGAATAACAGAAAAATATTAGTATATTGCCTTGGTATACGTATTACAATGTCCTCGATGAATAATCGGACCCCCTTTATATAATAGGGGAGTCCTACTCTAGGTACAATTCCATAAAAGGTAAAAAATTTTCATTTAACTAATCACCGGATTTCCACCTATACGTGCCCAGATCCACGCCGTGATACCCGGCCGATCACGAAAATCACGGCCTCCCGTTAATCATGTTCGGTCTTCCGATAATGCTCTGTGAAGTCTTTTATGATTTGGACCAATACTGGGGTCACAACCCCGATATTCTCGAGAGTGGACGTCGTGCCCCCGGAACCTGTCTCGATGAGTCCCTTACCTCGATTCGGGCACCTTGTCATCATGTCCCTTACTCGATTTATTTTATCAGAAACCGGGCCGTCTCATGGGTCCGATTTCACCCGTATACAAATATGTTTATGTGGAATATATGAAAGAAGTCCAACCCGAGAATTATAGAAGGTTAGGAGGGAGGGTCATGTGGTGCAATGAATGAGGGAAATTAAATTATAGGTAGATCCTTATTTAAAGGTATTGGGTGGGGCATTATAGATTTTTCCTCTTTTTACATGACAATCTAACTAAAGATACAAAAAATCGTATGAATAAAAGAAGCCGTATAATAAATGGAACACAGTAAATGGAGATGCATCCTACTTCAAGGACCATATAAATTACTTAATTAATATACTGATTGACTAATGAATAAAATTGATTTAGTTACAATAGCGAATGCATAATATCGAAAGGTTTGTTAAAGGGAGAGAGTACGCTCCCATTTTCTAGACATGTTTTCCAAGGAGGCACCGAATACCCCCAAAAGATTCTCTTATCAAATGCAGTACTACTAGTGTATTTAGTATAATACTTCTCCGGTCCACTTTAATTAATTTTTTTAATTGTATCCATCTATATTAATGAATCTATCTTTTAGCATTAATTAACAATAAAATTAATTATATTAACCTTACTTTGCCTATTGGAAACACAATAAATACTCTTAGGCTTTTTACCTCAAGGACAACTTTGAAAAAAAAAGTTACCTTCTTGATATTTGAAAAAATCAAATATTATGAATCATAAAAAAGACTAAAAAAATCAATTAAAGTGGATCGAAGAGAGTATTATTACTGTTGCAACACATGAATGGGCCGATCAGATAAGGCTCTTCTTGTAAAGCACACAAGTAACTTTGTTAATAATGTAATGGATAAGGGGAGCTTGGTTAAAGATTAAAATTGTCACAAAATATTTAGGTCTATTTTATGACAAACGTGTGTCTTGGTTTGTTGCATAATTATAATTAAATTGCATGTCTATAAATTTGAATTTGTAACGTTAAAAATTGGTACAAAGTAACTTTTTATTGTTTTAATGAATATATACACAGAGCAATAATGAATTATATTTTCCCCGTAAAATACTAACCTCCTTGGTTTGCAATGGGTTTCACTATTTCATTGAATCAGAAACTTTTCTGAAATGTGAAGGAAAGTACACGTGACGAATGGATTAGATTTCACGTGGGAGAAAATGGTCCAATGAAAGGGTGCATGTGGGTCTGGTTGGAAAGGAAGGGTTTGGTGCCCTGCACACGGACCCCGGAAATTCAGAAGCTTTTGAGCTCATCATTCATTCTTCTTTAACCACTAATCCCATCATCACACTATTTCGAGAGCACAAACAGAACAAAATCAATAATTTTTTGCCAGCTTAATCACTTCATTTCATCATGCATGTTTTTTAAAAAAAATATAAACTCTCTCCGTTCAAATTTATGTAGCGGCATTTCATATTTGATCGGATACAAAATCCGTTGAGCTGCCCTGTCTGTGTGCAATTAGTACTAGTCGTATGCTATTTTGTGGGTTTTGTAGTTTATTCCTTGGGTACCAGTGTTCTAACACACGTACCATTGCACATGAATCCTACAGTGTAATATATAAACTATTGAGATATATACTGGCATTGTATACGCATGTACACTGACATTGTATACACATACTGTATATTTAATTATGGTAGTTAGTGGTTAGTGGGCAGCTCATTGCCAGCTGGCAAAGTTTTCTTTTTCTTCTTCTTTTCTTATAAAATGTACAGTGTACAGACATTACTCGGAAATGAGTTGAAAATAATGCATTTTTTCAACAATTATCTAGAGTCTTCTCTCCTATGTTCTATGGCTCTCGCTTGAACAGAGTTTGATTTCAATGTCTTCTCCTAGTTTTGACATGGTATCAGAGCTTAGGCTCCGATTCTCAATCCAACTCCTCGTCAATTTTGCTTAGTTCAACTCTCTTCGATCTGTTTCTCTTTGAATTTCATCTCCTCGTCAATTTTGCTTAGTTCGACTCCTTTTTTGCTCGATTTTTTTAAGCAATTATACCACTCGGCAGCACTTGCCTAGTGGCTAATATATAAATAAAATCTCAAAATGGGTCCAAAGCTTACAAGATGTCTAAACCAAAATAGAAGTTGAATGAAGCTACTAGCTATTAAAAAGATAGAAACGCTTTAATCTAATGAACTATCTATTACAACATGATAAGTTGAATGCTTCCTTCTCCTATTAGTGTATGTGAATCCAATTGTCATTGGCCAATACCAAGCATCACCTATCAAGCTCTCACCAGACGCCAGTGTATACTGTCCATAGGCTAAAATGAATTCCAAACATCTCCACCACATAGTTGAAGCCAGCATAGTCTTTCAAGTGTAGCTACTATATGATCTCCATATGCAATGGACTGATTTTGTCCAAGTATTAATCATCTGCTCACTCATCAAAATTAATGTGTAGAAGAGGAGCCTGGCTTTATGCAAGCTTTGCAAGGCAAAAGTCAGGGTTGAGCTGGCTTTAGGCAGGCTTTTCAGGGCAAAAGCCAGGCTTGAGCTGGCTTTAGGCAGGCTTTGCAAGGCAAAAGCCAGGCATGAGCTGGCTTTAGGCTGGCTTTGCAAGGCAAAAGCCAGGAATGAGCTAGCTTTAAGCAGGCTTTGCAAGGCAAAGGCCAGGCTTTGAAATTGTGCCCTTTTGTGATCTTGTAAGCTTAGATCCTTCCATACTAGAACCTTTAATGTAGACATCATTCTAAATATTGCTAAACCATCCTCAGATTGAGCATGAAAGCATTCTAATACCACTGAGAAATGATTCAACAATCTCCAAAAATACCATATGATGGGTTCAGCATTTTCCATAGCATTTGGACATATCGTTTACAAGATCGCATTTTTTTGTGTGCTCGATTTAGGGTTCTCAGATCGCGTTTTTTTTTTGTTGAGAATTTTTCTGAAATTGAGTTTTTGACTGCTGAATTTTCAACTGGAACTTGCATTTCAGTATCCTCAACTACTTGAATCATGGCCAGAGAAGAAGAAGTGGCGAAATAAACTAATACCTCACTAAACTCGACTAGTCCTCTCTACATGCATCCATTGGAGAACGCAGGAACTACTCTAGTGTCGGTCCCTTTTGATGGATCTGTGTACAGATCGCGGAGAAGAGGTGTACTAAGAGCTTTGTTTGTGAAGAATAAGGTAGGATTCATTAATGGAAAATGTAAGAAGCCGGATGCAAACGATGCTCTCTTCGATCAGTGGGAGCAGTGTGATGACATGGTGACCTCGTGGATACTGAATTCACTTTCTAAGGATCTAGCAGATAGCCTACAGTATGTCAACGATGCAAAGGAGATCTGGTAAGAGCTAGAAGATAGGTACGATCAGACGAATGGAGCAAAACTATATCAATTACAAAAGGAGATCAGCGACCTAAGCCAAGGGACCCTCGATATCACTGGATATTACACTAAAATGAAAACGTTATAGGAAGAGCTAAACACCTTGAACATACATACTCAGCGCAGCTGTTAGTGTGTTTGTCGAGCCAAAGCTAATATGCAAAAGGCTGAACAAGATAGGAGGCTAATTCAGTTTCTCATGGGACTAAACGAAGTATATACAGTAGTGAGGGGAACTATATTGATGATGAATCCCTTTACCTAGCATAGCGTATGCTTTCTCTATTCTTATTCAGGAGGAGAAGCAGAGGGAAGTCAAGTCTGAGATTCAAGTCATGATCGACTTTGCTGCTCTAAATGCTAATACTTCAGGAGGCATCAACTTTAGGACAATTTTGTTGGAACTGGTGGTTTCAGAGGAAATTATAATCCTAACAGACCTAGGCTTTTTTGTGAGCATTGAAAAAGACCAGGGCACACCAAAGACAAATGTTACAAGCTTCATGGGTATCCACAGGGCATGAATAGGTTCAACAACAACTCACAAACCTTCAACAAGTTCAACAAAGGGAAAGTGAATGTTGCAAATATGTTTAGAGGACCAGGTGATGGAATGAATGCTGGAGAAAAGGATGGAATTTTGCAAGATCAGGGACGGAATTTGCACAATCTAACCAAGGAACAGTATGGGCAGTTGCTGAGCCTCCTCGAGAACATCCAATCAGGAAATGCAGGGGGAAATTTCGGAAACACTAACGTGGCTGGTGGTGCTGTCAATTTTGTGTACTGTGACTTGCTGTAATTCTGTTGAGCATAGTAATCACTCATATGATTGTTTTAAGACAAATGCTAACTCATGGATCCTAGACTCCGGTGCCACAAACCATATGACCTTTTAGAAATCTTGGTTAACCAACACTAAAACCCTAGTTTACCCTTCCTTGGTGTCTTTGCCAAATGGATATAAGGTGAAGGTGACACTCATTGGAGATGCAGTCCTTAGCTCAAAATTCACCCTAAGAAAAGTTCTTTTTGTGCCTAGTTTCAAGTATAATCTGATTTCTGTTCATTCTTTGACAGTCCATCTTGATTGCATAGTTGCATTTACCAAATTTGCTTGCTTCATTCTGCAGGCCCCTTATGTGAAGAGGCATCTGGAGATTGGTAAAGCAATAGATGGTTTGTACTTTCAGTTCTCAAAGTTTACTTCTAGCACTGTTTCTGATTTTGTGTCTTGCCCTTCCACTTCACATCACACACATGTAAATAAAGCACTTTCTGATTCACAGATTGCTGTACATAGTTCAAATTTGAATAAAGGAAGTGGCCATTCTGTGCTTAATGTCTTTGTTAATGGTGTTGATACTGTTGATTCCTTATGACACAATCGATTAGGACATGTACCCTTTGTAAAGATAAGAGGTATCTCAACCACACCAGTTAAATTTGCCTCAAAACAACCATTCATTTGCCTTATATGCCCTATGTCCAGACAAACAAGATTGTCCTTTCCATTGAAAAGTTCATCCTCAACCAAAAATTTTGAACTAGGGACCTTACCATGTAAATACTCATGATGAACACAGATACTTTATAACCCTTGTAGATGATTATAGTAGGTCCACCTGGACACATCTTTTGGGCAGCAGGAGTAATGCTTTATATGTGATTAAAGCATTTTTCACCATGGTAGAAAATCAGTTTGGGACTTCAATAAAGTCCATAAGGACTGATAATAGACTAGAGTTCACCAGTTCTGAGGCTGTTTCATTTTTCTAGTCTAAAGAAATTGTCCACCAAAATACCTGCCCCTACACACCCCAACAAAATGGAGTGGTAGAGAGAAAATATAAATACCTCCTTGAAACAGCTAGAGCATTGCTTTTCCAATCCAAGTTACCCCCAAAGTACTGGGGAGAGTGTATACTTACCTCTACATACCTGATAAATAGATTACCTCCATCCTCCTTAAATAATAAATGCCCTTATGAATTGCTCTATAAGTAAAAGCCTAACTATTCTCATCTTAGAAGTTTTGGCTGTTTATGTTTCACTACTACACTGAAAAACCATAAAGATAAGTTTGAGCCAAGAGCCACTCCTCATGTTTTTGTAGGCTATCCATCCGGTTCAAAGGGTTACAAAGTCTTAAGTTCGGTCACAAGGAAGATACATGTGTCAAGAGATGTAGTTTTTCATGAAAATGTGTTTCCCTTCTGCTTGTCTTTCAATTTAAACAATGTGTCATGTCCTCGCCAGTTTTCCTCTGCATAACATATGCACCCTAATATATCAGTTTTTCCATCTGAACCTGATATGCCTCATGAGCCTTCATACCACTCTAGTGCAATGTCACATGGTCATTCAAATAACCATGACCAATCACCAATAGCCATACATAAAAATAATAGTCTGACAATTGATTCACCTCCACAAAGTCAGGACCAATTACATGTTCCTGATCTCAATAACTCTTTTGTATCAAGTCAATCACAAGAATACTTGAGTCATAATCAGTGCAAACCTGCTAGAACACACAAGACCCCTACTTACTTAAAGGACTATGTGTATTCAATCCCAAATCTCCAACCATGTTCTTCTAGCCAAAGTCAAGAAACACAGTCTACATCTTTCAGTGCCTTTGTACCAAACAAACAATATTTCTCTTTTAATGCATTGGTTCCTGAAAGTCAGCAGATGGTAAGAAACATTTCACATGAGTGTGAACCTTGTTCATATGAAGAGGCAGACATTAATCCTGCCTGGCAAGCAACAATGACCCAAGAATTCCAAGCATTATATGCAAATCATACATGGAATTTGGTACCTCTCCCAGATGGAAAGAAAGCTATAGGATGCAAGTAGGTGTATAAGATCAAGCATAAGGCAGATGGGAGCATTGAGAGATTCAAAGCCAGGTTGGTTGTCAAAGAGTACACTCAGCAAGCTGGAATAGACTATACAGAGACCTTCTCACCAGTGGTAAATACGACCACTGTAAGGGCTCTAGTAGGGACAACAATTAAGACGGGTTGGCAGATATTCCAATTAGATGTGAACAATGCTTTTATTCATGGAGATCTACATGAGGAAGTCTACATGGAAGTACCACCTAGTTTAGCTATAGAGAGACCAGATTTAGTGTGCAAACTGAATAAATCTTTGTATGGCTTGAAGCAAGCAAGTAGACAATGGCATGAAAATCTTGTAGAAGCATTGTGTTCAAAGGGATATACTTACTCCTTGCTGGATTATTCCTTATTTCATAAGAAGAAAGGAGACACAATGGTGTTTGTGGCAGTGTATGTAGATGATGTTATACTCACAGGAAATGACATTGATGAGATCAACTCCTTGAAGAAGTTCTTAGACCAGACCTTCAAGATCAAAGACTTAGGCATTCTACACTATTTCTTGGGATTGGAAGTGTTGTATAAGGAAGATGAGGTACTGATCTCTCAGAGGAAGTTTACTATGGACTTATTGAAGGAGTATGACTGTTTGCAGCAATCTTCATTGTCTTCTCCTCTTGATCCTTCACTCAAGTTGAAAGTTGATGAAGGTGTTCCATTAGAAAATCCCACTAATTATAGAAAGTTGGTTGGGAAGCTGAATTTTCTTACCAATACGAGAGTTGACATAACATTTAGTGTACAACATCTAAGCCAATACATGCAGAATCTTAGAGACACTCACTTAAAGGCTGTGTATCATGTGTTGAGGTATTTGAAAGGTGATCCCAATTTGGGGATATTCCTATCCAGCAGAACAGGTTATGTGATTAGTGCCTTCTGTGATTCAAACTGGGCTGCCTGCCCAGAGTCCAAGAAGTCTGTTAGTGGGTACTTGATACTGCTTGGTGGTTGCCCAGTTAGTTGGAAATCAAAGAAACAGTTCACCATAGCCCTATTCTCAGCTGAGGCAGAGTACAGATCGCCTAGAGCAGTAGTTGGTGAGCTCGTTTGGCTGGCAGGTTGTTTGAAGAATTAACAGTTCCATTATCTCTCCCAATTCCAGTTTTTTGTGATAGCCAGGCAGCCTTACACATAGCCAAAAACCTAATTTTTTTACGAGTGCACCAAACATATAGAAGTTGACTGCCATTTTGTACGAGACAAACTTCAGGAGGGTCTGATTTCCTTGCATCATATCTCCACATCTGATCAGTTAGCTGACATATTCACTAAGACTCTCACAGGCATCAAGCACTCCACCTTACTTGACAAGTTGGGTGTGAACTCCTCACCTCCAACTTGATGGGGGGAGGGGGTATTGAGAGTATACGCATGTACACTGGCATTGCATACACATACTGTATATTTAATTATGGTAGTTAGTGGTTAGTGGGCAGCTCATTGCTCGCTGGCAAAGTTTTCTTTTTTTCTTCTTTTCTTATAAAATATACAGTGTACAGATATTACTGGGAAATGAGTTGAAAATAATGCATTTTTTCAATATTCTTCTAGAGTCTTCTCTCCTCTGTTCCATGGCTCTTGCTTGAACAAAGTTTGATTTCAATGTCTTTTCCTAGTTTTGACATAAACCTCATAGAGTATGTTAAGAAATTCACTAAATATGTATAAATATTAAATTCAAAACCCATAAAATTATTCCTAAAATTCAGAATGCACAAAGTTAAAATTCCGGCTCTGCTCCTCCTCGGGACCTCACGCTACAAAGAAGATATCATGTTTTATTATATCTTCTTTTTTATTTTCTCCGCACGACTAAACAGTTGATGGGCAAAAACAGTCTAGCATATAGGTATGGAAGGACGTATACTCCAGCTTTGAAGGTCATACTCATAATTTTGGAGGCACTTTGCGGTATTAGGTATGGTGCTTCTTGGTGGATTCAACACACCTTTGACCATAGGAAATATTCACACTTGCAAAAGTCAAACATCGTGTAGATTTTTGAGTGTCATACCATCCCAAAGTCAACTTATAAATCTCGGTTATAATTATTAAGGTTGCTAACCTATTTCAATTCATCGAGGTAATTAATTAAGGAAGTAAATAACCAGTCAGGTAAAACGTACTAAAAGCGTTCAATATGTATGGGCTTCGTAGAAAAACAGGATCATTTAGATGAATATAACCAAAAAAGTAGTAGTATTTGTTTCGAGCCCACCCCGAGTATGCCACACCAAAAGTTAACCCTCTTTTAAATAAGCTACATTACTTAATTAAGTTGCAGCTTTTTATTAAAGTTATAAAATAAATGCACCCTTTTTATGTACCTTTTTACACTTTTTTCAGATAATCAGTTCAGTGGCAGCTAAGCAAGGACAAAATTAAGATTACCTACTCCCTGTATCACAAGATCTCATGCTTATGTTATTGATTGATTATTCTCTAGTTTAACGAATAACTCCACACACTTAATTCTCATTTTAATTAATGTTTCCGTACATAGTTGATATATTAATTTGGCCTTTCATATTATTCCGTAACTAAAGTCTAAAAACTATTAGAAGAGAAAACGAATTGTTATAAGAAAAACCTTTACTTTAGCAACTAGAGAGAAAATAGGAAGAGGATAAATCTGTAAGTAAAGGAAAAAGCAAATTACAGTAACATGTATAGCTCCACGCCATGACTTTTATCTAAATTGAAGTAATATACTCCAATATGAATTATGTAAAAAAAAAAAAAAAGAAACTTTATCTATCACGGGTGTAAACTTTATATGCTATTATTTTCTAAATAATTATTTTAGATAATTCAATAATTTAAAACAATTTATGCTTTCCGTTTATAAAAGTTAAATTAAGAATAAATTAGTAAAGTCACATTCTCAATCTCCTGTATGTTGCCACATCACTTAATGGTTTGACCTCGTGCCTACGTGTCGAACTTCCATAAGCCGACCACCCTGGACCTCCAGCTCATTCCAGGAAGTTAGGACCATAAACAAAAGTAGCACGATTTATAGGCCTACCTGCTAACGCTATATGATTAGCTCAATTATTAATTCATGTCACTATAATCTATAGCTAGTTAGTACCAGCACACTACGGGCTACAATAATGTTGTACTAGTAAAATTTTGAACCCAAATTTTCGTATCGGAAAATTCTATTGGTCAAGTACAATTTAATGGAATTTAAATTTTGTGACTTCTGCTGCCTAACTAGTTCAATTTCTTCTATTTCCTGTTAACTTATGCGTAAAATAGGGGTCCATTGGTGTGAATCATCCAAAATCATGTCAATTCAAGAACGTGGGCAGAGATAAGCAAATAATTCAGAAGAACAGCTAGCTATACAGAGGTGTTTGAAGTTAACGGCACTTGCAAACAACCCCAAATGGTTGCTGTTTTATTTTTTTGGCTCTACTTATCTGATTACATAATTGGGAGGGAGCCCTGGGACCAAACATGCGAACTATTCCTAACAAAATTTTGTATTGCTAACGCAACACTTTATTTTAAATTTAATGGATTTAATTATATATAGTTGTTTACCCGAAAAATCGGATAACGTTAAATTTGTGTATGGTTCTAAGGATATGTGATACAAATCGTATAGGGAAATAGAAATTGTATGTGATACAAATCGTATCACAAATCGTATCCGGGATAGGCGCAGCGCATTTCTGACCTCAAAGCAATGCCTTGCGGACCGATTCAGCCACGGGCTCGATGAAAGTATCGAGCCGATTCCTCAATCAGCCTTCGGACTCGAGGCTCGTTTGTACTGCCTTCGGAACTCATCCCAAAATCCCACTCCGATTGCTTACCATTCGAACTCGATCGAACGTAGGAAGGCCGAAATCTATTTTGACCGTATACAGATAGTCCTCTCATTTATCAGGAAGGATGTGGTGAGAATCGACATGATCTTCGACGGTTCGATCGGGTTATAAGCTGGCGTTTTCACAGGGTTCGATCATGACGTATGTGATAGCTGTCCCATCGATTTAGTCTTTTCAAGGTATTTAATGCATGTCAGATGGTGGTCGGCCACCTCTGATATTGAACCGTCAGGATGCAAGCCTATAAATAACCCTCCCCATCTAACATTTACCACATTTACATCTATCAATCTTCCAAATTTTCTTACCCTCTCTCTCTATTCCGCCGCTTGCAGAGCCATTTGCATTAATTTTTCATCTTCCTTTACCTTTCTTTCTCTTGTATCAATGGCTAAAACTTCGAAAATTGTACCTCAGAAGGAGAAAGCTTCTTCTTCGCGGCCGTCCGGCGACAAGGCGCCGGTGGAGCCGCCTACCTATGAGTATGTTCCCGACCCGTGTACTCTAAAGATCGATTTTAAGTTGAGAATCCTTCATCTATTCCAGGCCGATGTGAGCATGTGTCGATGTACATGTGCTCGATAACAGAGGGTCATCTCGAGGCTGTGAGGAAAGACTGCAACTAGGGTTCCGAAGTTGTGTTACAAACTCCCTCCCCCGAAGAGAGCGTCATCACCTATGTGGAGGGTTTTTTTAAATGTTTACACTTACCTCATCACGTTGGGTCCCATCGACCTAGTGATCATCGATTTTTGCAAGAGATATCAGGTCACTCTCGGTCAAATTCACCTCTCTATGGCGTATAGTAACCTTACTTCACTTCTTTTCCAACAAGGCCGGGAGGCTGGAATTTTTCCTGAATCACCTCATACGACTGTATCGACCTCAAATCTTTCGAGGACTAATCGGGCTTCATCGTCGGGCATCGAAGGCTTTGATGTCGAGCATCGACGAAGACAAGGATCGGGGTTGGATGGGTCGTTATATCCGAGTGAGGACCCGTGATCTCATTCCGGAAGAGAAGATGTCGTTCCCTGAGGAATGGAATTTCAACCGTAAGTGGTTTTCATAAGATGTTGCTTTTCGTATCTTTTTTCGATTTTGTCTGATGTCTTTCTCCGATATACAGCTTCCCCTTGGATGCCACAAGCGGTACCCGACCTCGAGAATTAGGTTTGGAAGTTAGCCTCGACTTCCTCTTATGCCGAACGCGCTTGGCGTGATTTGGCAAAAGGTAGATGGGAGGCCAAGAATCATGGTAGGGGTTTCTTCTCGTGTTCTTCAAAATATTTTTTATGCTCCATTCGTCACCAATTTCCTTTCATGCAGGTGTAACTAAGGATGCCGTTTTGAGGCTTTCGAGTGGTGAAGAAGGAACCAAGTCCCCGGTCCCGGAACCGGGGAAACATAAGAAGCGAAAAGCTGTCTCTCAGCCAGAGGACCCCAAGCCCAAAATTCAAAGGGGGAGGAGGAAAGCAATCGCTCTTTCGATGGACTCGGTCCAACGATTGAGGGAAGAAGAAGAAGAACAAAAAGATGATGCCTCAGCTTTGGTGATCCGATCTGCGAAAGCTATCGAGATCGCCAGAGCTTCTGAGCCGATGGCGGCTGTACCGGTCGAGGTTGATTTCTGTACCCCGAGTCTCGATCAGAGCATCCCGAGCGATTCGCTTGGGACCATGATAGTAGGTCATTTGCCTTCTCTTCCAACCTTTTCTGATGAGGCGTTAAATGAGGCTCGAGAATTGAAGACTCCCCGATATGGGCGGAGGTTCTAGTGTAGGGGATCTTTTTCGGGATTGCTTTACTGGAGTCGATGATGCCTCCAACATTAGTGATGCTTCTCTTCTCCTAGAGGAGGCCCAATGTTTCATTACTCGGGTAATGATTTTACTGTACTTGGTTTCTTCGTTCTTTTTCCAAACTTGACTTGTGTTCTTTCCCTACTGTGCAGGCCATTAGTATGTTTCGAGTCGACCTCAGCCAGTGTGAGGTCGAGCTTTAGAAGGTCTCGGGGGAGAGAGATGCCTTGCGGTTTCTTTGCAGCCAAAAGGACGAGGCTCTAAAGGACCTTCAAGCAGATTTGGCTAAGGCTCGTGAAGAAGAGGCCGAACTAGATAAGCAGGTGAGCCTTGTTCTGTTAGAGTATGGGTTTGACTCAACTGTGGAAGTTAACCCTTCGTTATCTCAGCTGCAGCAGAAGGTTGAAAAGATCGGGTTACTTCGGCAAGAAGTCGATCAAATCAAGGCTGAATGTAATCGGTGGAAGGAGACTATCGACCGCCTGGCTGCGAAAAAAGAAACCATCTTGGTCAAATTATTATCGGACGATGTTCAGCTTCGAAACATCAAGAAAAAGGGTTCAGCTCAGGATAAGAGGATCGAGGATCTTGAAGCACGGCTTTCTGAGGCCAAGGTGTAGGTTGAGTCGTCGAAAGTCATGGAGAATAAGTCTATTACCGTGTACCGGGCTGATGCCGATGCTGCTCAGATGGAGGCACGAGAGGCGGCGGATACTGCCGACACTCGAGCACATTGGATTGTCGAACTTGCTAAGTGTCGGTCTCGGAGGGAGACCCTCGAGGAGATACACGCTTGAGGTTTCGACCTTGCTGAAGAGATAAAGAAGGCTAAAGAGCTCGAAGCTGAAGCCTTGGCTTCTAATGGCGATGATGATGATGATGACGGTAGCAAGAGCGGATCCGAGAATAGGGGGAGCCCGATAAAGAAGAGCCCATTCTTGAGGATGACCAGGAAGTTTAGTCTTTAGTTTTTTCGTTGTAATCAACCATGTAGATAATTTTGTATATTGATAATTCTGCTGACTTGCTTCTGTTTCGTGAAGATTTTATTCACGCCTTTATGAATGTTTTTACAAGGATCTAAATAACTTAATTGAATTTGGACTTCGTAGTCTTTATGACTGATCGAGTGTTTTTCCAGACTTGAAGTGATGTAGCCCTTAGTCTTATTAGTTGAGTCAATGATTCGAACTCGAAGAAATATAGCTCGTAGGCGTAATGGTCGAGTGAGTGCTTGCTCGAACTCGTCATAAAGTAGCCTGTGGGCTTAGTAGTCGAGTGAATGATACGAACTCGAAGTAATGTAGCCCGTAGGCATAATAGTTGAGTGAGTGCTTGCTCGAACTCGAAATAAAGTAGCCCGTGGGTTTAGTAGTCGAGTGAATGATTCGAACTCGAAGTAATGTAGCCCGTAGGCATAATTGTCGAGTGAGTGTTTGCTCAAACTCGAAATAAAGTAGCCCGTGGGCTTAGTAGTTGAGTGAATGAGTCGAACTCAAAGTAATGTAGCTCAGTAGACGTAATGGTCGAGTGAGTGCTTGCTCGAACTCGAAATAAAAGTAGCCCGTAGGCCTAGTAGTCGAGTGAATGATTCGAACTCGAAATAAAAGTAGCCCGTAGGCATAATGGTCGAGTGAGTGCTTGCTCGAACTCGAAATAAAGTAGCCCGTGGACTTAGTAGTCGAGTGAATGATTCGAACTCGAAGTAATGTAGCCCGTAGGCATAATGGTCGAGTGAGTGCTTGCTCGAACTCGAAATAAAGTAGCATGTGGGCTTAATAGTCGAGTGAATGATTCGACCTCGAAGTAATGTAGCCCGTAGGCATAATGGTCGAGTGAGTGCTTGCTCGAACTCGAAATAAAGTAGACTGTGGGCTTAGTAGTCGAGTTTATCTTAATTCTGTTTGCATAATAAATCTCCAAATAGAGGAATTTTTCTTGGATATAAGATGTTGGAAAAGAGAACTTTCTTTGCAAGTCAAAAAGTATTTATGCTTCGTGTCTGGGTTCGGGCCAACTATATGAGCATGGTTCGTTTTGACCATTTGTCTCTTATAACTTTTCCTATTGGAAACCTGTTATTGCAAAATAACTTTCTTGCATCAGAGTTTGATATATTCGAGTGCTAATTCCCCCCAGTATTCGATGTCGATTGTAAATAGGCCTCAGATACTGTTGTAAGCTCAGCACGATCATTGGTTCCTCATTAAAAACCTTGCCGGAAAATTCATTTGGGATAAAACCGGTCTAAGGGAAAAAGAGTGCAACGCGTGCTTTCGGATCTTAAGGCTCCGTATTGAGAGATCCGTCTTAGCTCCTGATCGAACTTCTGTGGGGGTCAGTTTTGAAATGTAAATGAATATGGGAGAGTCGTACCTTAGCAGTAGTATCGCTTTAGATGTGCCACTTTCCAATTGCTTGATAATTGTTTGCCGTTTATAATACCGAGCCTGTACGATCCTTTTCCGACGTTCTCGAGAACCTAATATGGTCTTTCCCAATTTGGTCCTAACTTTTCTTCGTTCGGATTTCGGGTATTGATGGTGACTTTCCTTAGCACTAAGTCCTCGGGCTTGAAATGGCGGAGCTTGGTTCTTCGATTATAATATCTTTCTATTCGTTGTTTTTGGGCGGCCAATTGGACGAGAACAGCTTCTCGTCTTTCGTCTGATAATTCGAGGCTGGTGTTCATAGCCTCGTTATTAGATTCTTCCGTTGTGTATCAAAATCTGGTACTGGGTTTGCCGAATTCAACTGGTATGAATGCTTCAAACCCATATACTAAGGAGAACGGGGTCGCCCCCGGACTGGATTTTGACGTCGTTTGATATTCCCAAAGGACTTCGGGTAGGATTTCTCTCCACTTTCCTTTAACGTCGTTTAGTCTCTTCTTTAGGTTCTGAATGATGATTTTGTTCGTTGATTCGGCCTGTCCGTTCCCACTGGGGTGATACAGTGTTGATAATATCCTTCTTATTTTGTGGTCTTCGAAGAATTTTGTCACTTTGCTGCCCACAAATTGTTTCCCATTGTCACATACTATTTCGGCGGGTATCCTGAATCGGCATACGATATGGTCCCAGATAAAGTGTATAACTTCTCTCTCTCTTACTTTCTCGAACGCCTGTGCTTCAACCCATTTAGAGAAATAGTCAGTCATAAATAAAATAAATTTAATTTTACCTGGGGCCGATGGCAGAGGGCCGACGATGTCCATTCGCCATTTCATGAATGGCCATGGGGATAGGACCGAATGAAGTTGCTCTCCGGGTTGACAGATCATTGGTGCAAACCTTTGACATTTGTCATAATTTCGAATAATTCTTTCGCGTCTTTGCCCATATCGGTCCAATAATACCCTGCCCTGATTATTTTTTGGACTAATGGATCGGCACCAGAGTGATTTCGACAAGTGCCCTTGTGTACCTCATGTATGATGTAATCGGTATCTCCTGGACCCAAGCATACTACTAATGGTCCATCGAACGTCCTTCGGTATAGCGTTCCATCTGAAGCCAACGTGAATCGAGCAGCTTTGGTCCGTAGGGCCCTTGAGTCTTTAGGGTCCGATGGGAGCTTTCCGTTCTTTAAGTATTCGATATACTTATTTCTCCAATCTTAGGTTAAGCTCTAAGAATTTATCTCGGCGTGACCTTCTTCGATCACAAACCTCGAGAGTTTAACGACAGTCCCCGAGCTCAAGTCACCTTCCTCGACCGATGATCCCAAATTTGCAAGTGCATTAGCCTCGCTGTTTTGCTCTCGTGGAACATGCTGTAAAGTCCATTGTTTGAAATGGTGCAAAGTGACATGTAGTTTGTCCAAATACCTTTGCATTCTATCTTCTCGAACTTTGAAGGTTTTGTTTACCTGACTTATCACCAATAAAGAGTCACATTTGGCTTCGATGACTTCTACTCCCAAGTTTTTAGCTAGCTCGAGACCTGCAATCATGGCCTCATACTCGGCCTCGTTGTTAGTCAACCTGGTAGTTTTAATAGATTGCCTAATAGTGTTACCTGTGGGTGGTTTTAAAACTATGCCTAATCTGGACCCTTTTATGTTCGAGGTCCCGTCCATAAAAAGGGTCCATACCCTCGAGGACGTATCCGATTTCAGAAGGAATTCTTTTTCGACTTCGGGTATGACGGTTGGCGTGAAATCGGCCACGAAGTCTGCTAAACTTTGAGACTTGATGGCTATACGGGGTTGATATTCGATATCGTACCCACTGAGTTCGACGACCCATTTGGCCAATCGACCTGATAGTTCGGGTTTGTGCAAAATATTACGAAGTGGGTAAGTTGTCAATATGCATATGGGGTGACATTGAAAGTATGGTCGTAACTTTCTAGAGGCGCTTATCAGTGCAAATGCCAATTTCTCTAAGTGTGGATATCTAGCTTCTGCTTCTCTTAAGGTTCGATTTATGTAATAAATAGGAAATTGCGTACCTTGCTCTTCCCGAACTAGGACACCGCTTAGTGCGATTTCTAATACTACCAGGTATAAGAAAGGTTTTTCGTTTGCTTTCGGAGTGTGAAGTAGTGGTGGGCTCGACAGATATTGTTTCAGTTCCTTCAGTTCCTGTTGGCATTCCAGGGTCCAAGCGAAATCGTTCTTCTTTTTGAGTAGGGAGAAAAATTTGTGACTTCGATATGATGATCTCGAAATGATTTGTCCTAGGACCGCAATTTGTCCTGTTAGCCTTTGTACAGTTTTTACACTGTCCACGATGGTGATATCTTTGATAGCCTTGATTTTATCGGGGTTAATCTCGATTCCCCAATTTGATACCATGAAGCCGAGGAACTTGCCCGAACCGACCCCGAAATCATATTTTTCGGGGTTGAGCTTTGTGTTGTATTTCCTCAAAATCTCGAACGCTTCCTGCAAATGGGTCAGATGGTCCTCTGCGTGCAGAGACTTAACTAGCATGTCATCAATATAAACTTTCATTGATTTACCTATTTGTTCTTCGAACATTTTATTTACTAGGCGTTGGTAAGTAGCCCCTGCATCTTTTAGCCCGAAGGGCATCACATTATAACAATATGTTCCATATTTGGTGACAAATGAAGTTTTTTCCTCGTCTTTCGGGCTCATCTAGATTTGATTATACCCGGAGTAGGCATCGAGAAAAGTGAGAATCTCGTGGCCGGCTGTGGCATCGATCATGTGATCGATGTGGGGCAGCAGAAAAGAATCTTTAGGGCATGCTTTGTTTAAATCCTTATAGTCCACGCACATCCTAAGTTTGTTTCCTTTTTTAGGCACTACAACTATATTGGCTAACCATTCGGGATATTTCACCTCCCGAATGGACCCTATCTTGAGAAGTTTGGTTACCTCATCTTTTACGAATGCGTGTTTTACCTCGGACTGGGGTCTTCTCTTTTGCTTTACCGGTCTGAACTTAGGGTCCAAGCTTAGCCGATGCGTCGTTATGTCCGGTGGAATCCCTATTATATTTAAATGGGACCAGGCAAAACAATTAATGTTATCGATAAGAAATTGAACAAGTTTCTTCTTGAGTTTGGGGCTCAACCCCGTTCCCAGGTATACCTTTCGTTCGGACCAGCGTTCGATTAGTGTGACTTGCTCTAATTCCTCAATTGTTGATTTGGTGGCATCAGAATCATCAGGAATCACGAAGGATCAAGGGACCCTCTGATCATCATGTTCTTCGATCACCTGGTTATCTGGTTGGGTCGAAGCCGACGTTTGTGATTGCTATTTGGTGTCTCGTTCTCCTTCTGAGGTCGATCCCTTTACTGATGAAGGCGAGGATATTGGTTTGGCTTCCTCGACGGCGAACATTTCTTTTGTGGCTGGTTGTTCTCCATACACCGTTTTGACTCCTTTCGATGTTAGGAATTTGAGGACCTGGTGTAGGGTCGAAGGTACAACTCTCATGTTGTGGATCCATGGCCTTCCGAAAAGGGCGTTATACCTCATGTCGCCTTCGATCACGTGAAACTTCATTTCCTCGATAATTCCGGCCACGTTTATTGGTAGAATTATCTCGCCTTTGGTGGTTTCACATGCCATATTGAATCCATTTAGAACTAGGGTTGCGGGTACGATCTGATCCTGCAGGCCGAGCTGTTCTACGACCTTCAATCTGATGATGCTGGCCGAGCTACCTGGATCAATCAACACACGCTTAACATTAGTTTTATTCATGAGTACGGATATTACCAGTGCATCGCTATGAGGTCGTACGTCCCCTTCTGCATCTTTATCATTGAAGGACAAGGTTCTTATGGGTGTGTAATCCTGAGTTCGAGATCACTTTTTTCTCGCAATCGATGTTTTAGTGCGTTTAAGCACTGGTCCCTGAGGGGTATCGACACCGCCGATGATCATGTGAATGACATAATGCGGCTCTTCCTGCTCGTTTTGCTTGTCAAAATCCCTGTTTTTAAAATGGTTCTTCGCCCTATCGCTCAAAAATTCCCAAAGGTGGCCTTTGTCAAATAACCGGGCTACTTCCTCTCTTAGTTGCCTGCAATCTTCCGTTCTGTGGCCATGGGTGCCATGATATTCACACATTTGATTGGGATTCCTTTGGGTAGGATCGGTCTGCATGGGTCGAGGCCATCTAGTGTCTTTGATGCGTCCTATAGCAGATACGATGGCGGATGCATCAACACTGAAGTTATATTCCGATAACCGAGGTGCTTCTATAGGATCAACGTATTTATCGAAGCCGCTCTTGCTCATAAGTCCCCGAGAAATTTTCCCTAGATCAATCCTTCGATTATTCCGAGCGATGTTGCGTGTTGAACCATTGTTCATCTGATTTGTGACGTACAGATGATATCGGTCTCTATTCGACCTTTGTTATCTATCGATCTCCCTTTGGTTTTTAGTAGTTGTCCTTTTCTGATGCATGGTTTCAGACGGAGTTCCTAACTGGTCATCTTCGACCCTAATTTTCGACTGATATCAGATGTGTATATCTGCCCAAGTTATTGCTGGATACTCGATAAAATTTTATTTCAGCCGATGCGATGCTATGGAACTTTGCTCGTTCAACCCTTGTGTGAAAGCTTGGACGGCCCAATCGTCTGTGACTGGTGGCAATTCCATGTGTTCCATTTGAAATCGGGATACGAATTCCCTCAGCATTTCATTACCCCTTTGCTTTACTTTGAAGAGGTCTAATTTCCTTGTTGCAACCTTTATGGCACCAGCATATGCCTTTACGAATGAATCTGCTAACATGGAAAAAGAATCGATGGAATTTGGCGGCAGATTGTTATACCAAATCATCGCTCCCTTCGAGAGGGTCTCCCCGAACTTTTTCAACATTACGGATTCGATCTCATCGTCTTCCAAATCGTTACCCTTGATGGCATATGTGTAAGAGGTGACGTGTTCGTTAGGATCGGTCGTACCGTTATATTTGAGAATTTCGGGCATACGGAATTTTTTGGGGATTGGTTTTGGGGCCGCACTCGAGGGAAAAGGCTTCTATATGAATTTTTTTGAATCCAGCCCTTTTATCATTGATGGAGCTCCCGGGATCTGATCGACCCTGGCATTGTATGTTTCCACTCTCTTGTCATTGGCTTTGACTCATTTTGTGAGTTCCTCGAGCAATTTAGCAATTTCGGAAGTGGTCCCCGATTCTTTCTCGTTTGATTTCACTATGGCGGGCTCCGTTCTAGGAGTGATTACTCGAAGCGGACCAGGGTATGATCTGATTTGTACATGAGTTTGGCTCTGCAACTGAGAACATCTCGAAGATCATGCGCAAACTGACTCTGATTTCCCCCACGTTATGGGTGTCTCGAGCTACGGATTGGGTACCGCCCTGAATGCTTTTTTCCGGTTCAGAACGTTGGTTCGCTTCAAGAGCCACTTGCGAATTGACATCTAACGGTACTTCAGCTCGAATTTCGGGTACTTCGATTCGAGCCTCAGTGCCATCGTCAAGCGGCCTTCCGGCCCCGGGTACCAAGTTGTTGGTCTCATCTTGAAGGTCGGCTTTGTGGTCGATAGGTAAAGCCATTGCTGATTCGAGGTTGTAGAATGGTGTGTACTGCAGATTTATATCAAACAATCACTGTTATCCTTAGTCCCACGGTGGGCGCCAAACTATTTACCCATAAAATCAGATAACGTTAAATTTGTGTATGATTCTAAGGATATGTGATACAATTTGATACAAATCGTATAGGGAATTAGAAATGTTTGTGTTCTTGGCTATGAGAATGGGAATAGTAAGCAAAAGAATGAATAAGGTGAAACTAAATAAGCATGAGGAGATCTCTTTCAATATGAGAAGTGATCTTTTGTTACAATGTATTTTTTCTCTCCCTAGCTTACAAAGACCCCCCCCCTTTATAATAGAGAGATCCTACTTCATTTATAATAAAATAAAGCATATAGTCGAGGACCCATGATGATTTGTCTCTTCCTCGATTCCCGCCAAGATTCTCTCTCTTAATACGGTTGTAACGACTCTTGTTTGTGAGCTCGACACTGGTTCAGGCTCGTTATTAGGTCGAACCCTCGATTTTGGATTGAGTCCGACCTCCGAGATAGGCGCAGTGCATTTCTGACCTCGAAGCAATGCCTTGCGGACCGATTCGGTCACGGGCTCGATGAAAGTATCGAGCCGACTCCTCGATCAGCCTTAGGACTCGAGGCTCGTTTGTACTGCCTTCAGAACTCATCCCAAAATACCATTCCGGTTGCTTATCATTCGAACTCGATCGAACGTAGGAAGGCCGAAATCTATTTTGACCGTATACAATAGTACCGACAATATAAAAATTTGTTTATGCTATTCGTATAATTTAACCTTTTTAATAAGCTATTACTTTATTTTATAGATTGTCATATCAAGTTTTGTACGAAGAGTTACCTGTCATATATTGTAATTAGCGGTGTTTATAGTTACATTTGGCTCGGTGCCCATCAAAATCAAACCAACTATTTTTTATTTTATCAGTTTGATTTTTTGGGTATTGTTGGCTTCTTTTCTAGCCACTTGAAACATATATAAATTCATGATAATTTTCTCTCTAAATCATGATTATTGAGACTGGTCATACACTTATACTTTGTGCACACGTGTATTTATCCTTTTCTTACCATAGCTTAATTAGATAGCTTAGCCTTGTTAGTTTGTTAATATAGCTATTAGTTGTTATTAGTTAGTGGACAACTGTTGCCAGCTGTCAAGTGTGTGAGCCACTTGTATAAGTAAGGTGCTTGGATATTTTGTACAGTGAATATTCAATTCATTTTCCCCAATTATGTTTAACAAATCTCCTAAAGCTTCTTCTCTCATTTTCCTCTTTCTTAGCTAGGTCTTTGTTCATCTGCCATTAGAGCTCATCTGAGCTCGATTTCATCTCGTTCATCTGAGAATTTGTCATGGTATTAGTGCGGAGGTTCTAATCTCTAGCTTGATTTCATTTTTGGTCCACAGAAATCAAAGTTCGACATTGTTTAATTTTGAGGTTTGAAGTCAGCCCAAATTTAGGATCGCTACAGAAATTGGGCGATTAAGAGTTATCTGCGCATACACATCGACTAGAATTATGGCAATTAAAGAAAACACATCGAATTCTCCTAACCCGCTACTCGATTTAACCAACCCACTTTACATGCATCCATCCGAAAATGTAGGTTCCATGCTTGTGCCAATGCTTTTTGATGGATCGAGGTACAAGTCATGGAGGCGAGGAGTACTTAGGGCTGTTTCTATGAAGAACAAAGTAGGCTTCATAAATGGGAAGTGTGGAAAACCAGACTCAAAGGATCCCACCTATGATTAATGGGAACAATGCGATAATGTAGTGACCTCGTGGATTTTAAATTCTCTCTCAAAGGATCTGGCAGACAGTCTGCAATATGTAAACGATGCCAAAAAGCTTTGGTAGGAGTTGGAGGACAGATATGATCAAACCAATGGGGCAAAACTATATCAATTACAGAAAAAAATCAGCAATTTGAGTCAAGGAGCACTCGACATTATAGGGTACTACACTAAGATGAAGAAGCTGCGGGAAGAACTGAACACCTTGAATGCGCATGCTCAATGCAAGTTCCAGTGTACATGTGGTGCCAAGGCAAGTATGCAGAAAGCTGAGCAAGACAGTAGGTTAATTCAATATCTAATGGGATTAAATGAGGTGTACACTATTATGAAGGGAAGCATCCTGATGATGAATCCCTTACCTTCCTTGGCACAAGCATTTACCATTTTCATCCAAGAGGAGAAGCAAAGGGAGATGAAGCCAAGTAATCAATTGATGATTGACTCTACTGCTTTGAGTGTGAACAAGATAGGAAATAACAACTTCAGAACGAGTTATGGTCAACAAGGAAATGGACCTGGAGGGAGTTTCTACATAAACTACAACCAGTCGAGTGGCACTGGAGTAATAGTTTCAGGGAAATTACTCTACAAATAGACCTCGACCAATTTGTGATTACTGCAAGAGGCCAGGGCACACCAAGGATAGGTGATACAAGCATCATGGTTATCCACAAGACCCCAAGTTCAATAAGGGAAAGTGAGTGGCTGCCAATGTGTTTGAAGATTATGGTTATAAGGATACTGGTATAGGAGTTGAGGAAAAGCTACAAACTCAAGAAGAGGGGCGAGTGATGAAGAATCTGACCAAAGAACAATACAACCAGCTCATCAGCATCCTAAAAAATTTTCAGACTGGAAGTGCAGACGATAATTCTGGCATGAAGGCAGGAGCAGTAAACTTTGCAGGTATTTCAGCTTGTTCTACTTCTCTTGACTCCAGCGATCCTTCATATGAATGTTTTAAGCCAAGTGCTGATTATTGGATACTTGATTCCGGGGCCACAAATCACATGACTTATAACAAATTCATTTTAACTAATATCAAGACCTTAGTTTACCCTCTTCTAGTTACACTGCCTAATGGATATAAGGTGAAGGTGACACTTGTAGGTGATGTAGTCTTGAGCCCTAAATTCAGCCTCAAGAGAGTCCTTTTTGTGCCCAGTTTCAAATTCAACATAATATCTATCCATTGCTTGACAGTTCAATTTGATTATTATGTCATCTTTACTAAGTTTTCATGTATTCTTCTGCAGGACCCTTCACTGAAGATGCCTCTGGAAATTGGTAAGGCTACTAATGGCCTATACTATCACATTTCAGATCTCTGCAAGACTGTTGCAGCCCTCACTCAAACTTCTACTCAAATTCCATCTAGTATGTCTGATAAGAATAATATACACCTTCACTTGCATCTTGTTCCCCCTGTTTCATTTAGTTTACCTGTTTTATTTCATGCTTGTAATAAGAGTGGTGTTGATCCTTATAAATACTCCACTGTTAATACTTCATCCTTAAGTAGTGAAAAAAATATTTCTGTGTCAATTTCATCTACTTCTATTTTTACTTTCACATCTACATCTAATAGAAACATGGTTGAACTTTTGTGGCACAATAGATTAGGACATGTGCCCTTTGCCAAAATGAAGGGAATCCATGAGATACCTGCCAAATTCACACTTACACAACCTTTCCTTTTCCCCATATGCCCAATGGCTAGACAAAGCAGACTACCCTTTCTATAAAGAACCGTCCTTACAACCAAAGTTTTTGAAATATTACATGTTGATTTGTGGGGACCATACCACATCATAAAGAATACAAGCACAAGTATTTCATCACCTTTTGTAAACGATTACAGTAGATGTACATGGATACATTTATTGAGATGTAACAACAATGCCTTACAAACCATACAAGCCTTATTTGCTATGGTGAAAAACCAGTTTAGCACTAAAACTATAAGAACAGATAATGGGACTGAGTTCACCAATCTAGAAGCTACCTTTTTCTTTCAATCTTGGGGAGTTGTACGCCAAAGAACCTGTCCATATACGCCCCAACAAAATGGGGTGGTGGATAGAAAACATAAGTGTCTACTAGAAACAACAAGGGCATTGTTGTATCAATCAAAACTACCCTTACAGTATTGGGGAGAGTGTATTTTTACCTGCACTTATATAATAAACAGATTACCTTCTTTTTCCCTCAAAGGCAAATGTCATCTTGAGCTACACTATTAGAAAAAGCCATGTTATTCACATCTTAAAAGCTTTGGTTGCCTGTGTTTTTCTACCACACTTAAGACCCATAAGGACAAGTTTGAGGCCAAAACTTTACCTCATGTGTTTGTGGGGTATCCTTTTGGGACAAAGGGTTACAAAGTGTTAAATCTAGTTAAAAAAAAGGATCCATGTTTCATGAGATGTAGTGTTCCATGAGAATGTCTTTCCTTTTACTTTGTTTTCCAAATCAAATAAGGTTTTTCCTTCATTTCCTCAAGTCAATAAAGACTTGGCATCTGATTTCTATCCTCCTAGAGAGGCAGTTTCAAACTTACCAGATCAACATTATAATACAGTGTCACCTGAACCTTCACATAGGAATTTATCACCATAGTCCTGCTCCAACAGAACACAGTTCACAGAAACAACCACAGTGAACACTTGTCACCTAATAATAATTACCAAGAACCTTTGCCTCACATTGATAATCCAAACAGTGCAGGACATCAAGTGAACCAATTAGGCCCCATACAAATCATACCTTTCAGAACACATAAAGTTCCTACATACCTAAAAGACTATAACTACTCTCTCCCAAAGCTGCATGATCTACAACATCAACCTTCACCACAAATTAATTTCTCCAATGACATTTAGAGTAATTCTTCTCTCTCTTTTGCAACTTATGTACCTAATCCACAGTATATCTCTCTTAATATGTTAAGCTCTGATAGTCAGTAATTGGTAAGGAATATTTCACATGAATGTGAACCTGGTTCATATGAGGAGGGAGCTGTAAGTCCTACATGAAAATCAACCATGAATCAAGAATTTGAGGCACTATATGCTAACAATACATGGAGTCTGGTACTACTCCCAGCTGGTAAGAGTGCAATAAGGTGTAATTAGATATATAAAATAAAATACTGGGTTGATGGTAGTGTTGAGAGGTTTAAGGCTAGACTAGTGGTGAAGGAATACACTCAGCAAGCAGGGATAGATTATACAGAGATATTTTCACCTGTTGTGAAGATGACAACTGTGAGGGCACTGATTGGAACTGTAGTAAAGAAAGGATGGCAAATGTTTCAATTAGATGTAAACAATGCCTTCCTTCATGGAGACCTACATGAGGAAGTCTACATGGAGGTGACTCAGGGCCTGGTGGTAGACAAGCCAGGTTTAGTATGCAAGTTGAATAAGTCTCTATATGGACTCAAACAAGCAAATAGGCAGTGGTATGAGAAATTGACTGCAACTTTATGTTCTAAAAGACACACACACACACTATTGGATTACTCACTATTTCACAAAAGGAAAGGATCCTTAGTAGTGTTTGTGGCTGTATATGTAGATGATGTCATTGTAACAGGGACTCATCACGAAGAGATTGACTCCTTGAAGAGTTTTCTGCATGAAACTTTTAAAATAAAAGATTTGGGAAGGTTACACTACTTCATAGGAATGGAAGTGCTTTACAAGGAATATGGAGTGCTAATATCCCAAGGAAAGTTCACTATGGATCTGATAAAAAAGTTTGAGTGTACTCAGTATACCAACCTGTCATCACCCCTTGATCCCTCTGCAAAGCTGAAGGTAGATGAGAGTCTACTATTGCCTGACCCTTCTAACTACAGGAAACTGATAGGGAAGTTGATTTTTTGACAAATACAAGGCTTGATATATCCTACAGTGTGCAGCATCTTAGCCAGTACATGCAGTCACCAAGCTCATTTGAAAGTTGCATACCATGTTTTGAGATATTTGAAAGGTGATCCAAGTCTGGGCATACTCCTTTCCAATAGCAAGGACTATGGAATTAGAGCCTTTTGTGACTCATATTGGGCAGCATGCCCTAAGTCTAGAAGGTCAGTTAGTGGATACATTGTGCTGCTTGGAAACAGTCCTATTAGTTGGAAATCAAAGAAACAATCTACTATTTCCTTATCTTCAGCTGAAGCAGAGTATAGAGCAGCTAGACAGGTTGTGGGTGAGCTAGTCTGGTTAGCTAGACTCCTTGAAGAATTGTCTGTTCCCCTAAATCTGCCCATTCCTGTATTTTGCGATAGCCAAGCTGCCTTGCAAATAGCTAGAAATTCAGTATTCCATGAACGCACAAAACATATAGATGTTGACTGCCACTTTGTTAGAAACAAGCTGCAGGAGGGATTGATTTCTTTGTATCATGTATCTACCAACGAGCAACTCGCAGATATCTTCACGAAATCTCTGACTGGTATCAAACAGTCAGACCTACTTAGCAAGTTGGCTGTGAATTCTTCCCTTCCAACTTGTGGGGGGGGGGGGGGGGGTATTGAGATTGGTCATACACTTACACTTTGTGCACAAGTGTATTTATCATTTTCTAACCATAGCTTAATTAGATAGTTTAGCCTTGTTAGTTTGTTAATATAGCTATTAGTTGTTATTAGTTAGTGAACAACTATTGCCAGCTGTCAAGTGTGTGAGCCACTTGTATATGTAAGGTGCTTGGATATTTTGTATAGTAAATATTCAATTTATTTTTCCCGATTATATTTCACACATCTCTCGAAGCTGTATAGTAAATATTCAATTTATTTTTCCCGATTATATTTCACACATCTCTCGAAGCTTCTTCTCTCATTTTCCTCTTTCTTAGCTAGGTCTTTGTTCATCTGCCATTGAAGCTCATCTGAGCTCTATTTCATCTTGTTTATCTGAGAATTTGTCAATGATAGTAATAATTCCCTTTCATTAATCTAACTTTTGTTCATATATACTTTCAACTTTTGAATTCGTGTTTGTGAAGCAAACAGGGATTCGTTTTTATGCTTAGCCCTTCTATGACAAGTGATTCATTTCATGTAAGTAAAAGGATATACATATTCCCTCCGATGAATTTGAGCTTTGCTATTTCTTTTGCATTTCAATAAATATTCCTACAAGCTTATAGGTGACAAGCATGGTGTCCTCCAAAGTCAAAATATGTCTACAATCCTTGAGGCATATTTCGCATGAAAATAGAAAAACGTCTTTGGGACAGCTTCAAATCATATTTGGCATTTTGTATATGTCCATGTAAATTGTGGAAAAGGGAATAAAAAATAGGCGTTAAATTTTAAGCTACTATTTTATTGGTAAAAGTTTAATTCATAGGTTCATAATTGGGCAATCCATTATCTTTTGTACATTGTCTTGTTTTTCATTCACTGGTGTCCTTATTTGTAAAATCCCACTCTCTAGTAATTACTCTATATATAATAGTATAAGCTTTGAGATAGCAGATAGCGTTACTCATCCAAACAGTTATAAGATAAGAACCAACTTCTCTTCAATTTTATACCCTTTTATTAATCAGCTGAATCCCAAATATACATATTCTATTGACATCTATTAATCCATATTCCATGGCCACAAGGTTTGACTAATTCCTTGCCAAACAAGTAAGACCAATCCAGAGCTTGCTTTTGTTAACTAACAAATTCATTTTTATCGGAGAATCACAAAGAACACGAAAAATATTCCTAAATATATTTCAAGGTATCATAAAAAATAATCTTTAGCAAAAACCGGTTTCTTTAGCCATTCTTTTGTTTTCGAAAATTAGAAGGAGAACAAAGGGTTACTTTTATTTTCGTTTCACATATTTAATAGAGAAAAACTCTTCGTTAAAAAGTTATACACTAACTAAGCAATTTTTCGTCTTGTACCAATTAATATCCTACTTCATCTTTGAAAGTTAAATAGAATATTTTTCGACTAACAAATTGCTCTTAATCTATTTGATCTTTTCTTACCAAAGATTTATCACAGGTTAGCAACTTTATCGTATTTTAATAATATTTGAATTACGTGAAATATAAAAGGTATATATGAGCTGGTTGGACGAAAGAAGTGGTCCAAATGGAGAATTGTGGGAGCAAAGGGCATGTGGTGAGGTAGCTCACTTCAACTAATTTTAACTAAATATTATAATTATTAGATCCTTATTTAAAGGGTTTTGGGGTAGGGGGGGACCATAGAATTGTTTTTTAATTTACTCATAACAATCTAAGTTAGTAAGACATAATAGCCCTTAGATCTGTATTTAAAAAAGCATTATAATTGAGAATATTGATGCATCATACATCATATACTATATTAATTTAGTTATCACATTTTAAATCATGAATAACTTAAAATACTTGAGACAGTATAATACTATAAAGGGTTTGTTAATGGGGAGAGTATGCTCCCATTTTCAAGACATGTTGCAATCCAAGGAGGCATAGCGGGATGTGAATACAGATATATACACCTCGAATGATTCTCTTATCAAATCGCAGGAACCCAGCTAGGACCCAAGAGTTTAATTAAATCTTTTTATCGAAAAATTATATTGTAAAAATAATTTGTGTGTTAATATTTAAATTATTTAATTCTCTTGGCATAAGGGCATTTTATAATGTAATAATAAAAGGGATTCAAAAATTGCTTTATATCACAACAAGTTCAGATTTTAGATGTGACATTTTTATTTTTATTTAAATTCTGCCACTATCAAATACGGCGTAAACTCGTAATACATATCAACTAGTTTTTAATATGCTTTAATTACTATTCTTTTCGGTTCATTTTAATTAATTTTTTGGTTGTTATCACGCATATTAAAGAATTTACCTTTTAGCATTAATTAAAATTGATATTGACCATATTAACTTAATTTGTTCATTAAAAATATGACAAATATTCCAAAGTTCTAGGCTCTTTGCTCCAAGGACATCTTTGGAAAAGAGAAATTAATTCCTTTTTGATATCTGAAAAAATCAAATATTATGGAATACAAAAGAGGCCAAAAAATCAAATAAAGTGAATGGGAGAGAGTACTACCAAAATGTTATAGGAAGTGAGAGCAAAATTTTAATAATAACACTGCTACAATAATATTATTTGTAAGCGAAAACACACGGATTGACTTGAGTCGTGTTAGAGACTGTCCTAAGAAACTATTTCAGCAATGTGAAATGTTTCCTCAAGATTAAACAAGCCCATCTCTATTTATTTAGAGGATATAGAAATCAACAAAATATTAATAATAAATCTAGCAAGTTGGAAAATTGTAAAAGAAATAACTTGTGAATGAGAATTTGGCCGAAATAGGACTATACAAGAAAGCTTAATAATTGCTATGATGATGGCTATGTAGTTAGGTATGAACTACAAAGAAAAAGATAATTTTTTTTTTGATCATACAAATGGGTAGATTGTGGCTATATATAGGCAAGAATAATGATGATAATCTTGACAAGTGGTTTAACACCTGTCCATGAACAATCATGCAAGAGGACACTTGGACAAAATAAGCCAGTTGTCCATAGCTTCTAGAAGGCTTGCCATATGTAAAAACTCTTTACATGCATATTGATACTTGGTTTAAGGCATATCACTTGGACTCATTTATTTTGAAAATACTACCACAATCCCCACATATTTTTAAAATAAAAAAGATAGAATAATAAGACTTTGCTGGATTTTGTATGGTCCAAATGTAATAGGTTTGGTGTCTTCTAGAGTATGAACCAAACTTAGATCAATAAAATTTAACTTACAGAATTACTGGTGAAATATAATATTTTTATGAACTAATAATTCTTATTGTAAGTCAGAGATTTTATCAATCATATTTCGACCCCCGGTAATTTTGCTGTTCAACGCGGTTTTGCGCCCTATAGGCCATGCGCGTGCCTGGCTATTCATAAGAGCTATAGAGACTAGGCCCAAATCTCATAAGAGCGGCCCACTCCACTCTCATATAAGTTAATTCATCAAGTGTATACTGCTTTTAAATACACTATCCATAAGGACTATGAATTTCATTAAGAGTTATAACTCAGCCTCTCAATTAGTAGCAGTCAAGCACTCTCTTTTAGTGCATTAGTGCCAATATCGACTTATTATTACCCATATGAACCTACTTCATAGGATCTCCAATCATATAGGTTGGGTTACCATCTTTATTGACAACATGTCGGCCTTAACCCTATCTCTTTTGAGGTTTGGAGAATTAATTTTCTTCCCACAAGTTTAGTCAGAGGATCAGCCAAATTAACTTCTGACTTCACATAATCAATGAAAATTATTCCATCTCTCAGCAGCTGCTTTATGACATCGTGTCTCAATTTCATGTGTCTACTTTTACAATTATAAGATTTATTCTTTGCTATAGCTATTGCCGCTTGGCAATCACAATGTATAGACATAGGAGGCAATACGTCCTTTATTAAAGGGATATTAGCTAAGAAGTTTCTTAGCCACTCAGCCTCAAAACCAGCTAACTCCAGAGCTACAAACTCTGATTCCATAGTCGATCTAGCAATGTTCATCTGTTTAGCTGATTTCTACGATATTGCACCACCACCAAGGGTGAATACTGAATACATAACCACTAGTGAATTTTGTCTCATATGAATTAGAGATCCAGTTTGCATCACTGTACCCTTCTAAAATAGAAGGAAATCCACTATATAGGATACCATAATTCATGATTCCTCTCAAATATTTCATTAGTCTAGCTAATGCAGACAAATGCTCGTTGTTGGGATTATGAGTATATCTACTCAATCTACACACAACATAGGCTATATTAGGCCTTGTAAAATTCATTAAATGCATCAGACTCCTAATAATCTGAGCATATTTAGACTGAGCAACTAGGTCACCATTATTCTTTTTCAACTGAGAGTTAGCATTAAAAGGAGTGATTACTGGTGTGACATTAAAATATTCAAAATTCTTAAGAAATCTCTCAACATAATATTCTTGTGACAACATTATGCCATCTTCACTCCCTATAACTTTAACTCCCAATATCATATTTACTTCACCTAGATCTTTCATATCAAAATTAGCAGACATAAATAATTTTGTACTTTGCACAATATTTAAATTTGTAACAAATATAAGCATGTCATCAACATATAGACATATTATCACATAATCATTGTCTATCACTTTAGTATAAACACATTTAACCACCTCCACCGAAGAAAAATCGTCTCTCAGTAAGACTTGTTCAAATTTCTCATACCATTGCTTAGGAGCTTGTTTAAGGCCATAAAGAGATTTAATTAATTTACAAACTTTATTTTCTTGTCCAGGAATGACACAGCTTTCAGGTTGAACTATATAAATTTCTTCTTCTAAATCACCATTTAAAAAAGTTGTTTTGACATCCATTTGATGGATAAAAAGTTTATAGATAGAAGCTAAGGTAATTAAAACTTGAATAGAAGAAATTCTAGTCACTGGTACAAACGTATCAAAATAATCTATATTTTATTTTTGAGAAAAATTCTTTTGCTACTAACCGAGCTTTATATTTATTTAAAGATCCATCAGGATTAAATTTCTTTTTGAAAATCCATTTACAACCAATAGGCTTTGCACCAGGAGGTAAATCTGTTAAAATTCATGTTTTATTTTTTTTAAAATAGAATCGATTTCAACTTTTATTGCCTCTTTCCAATATTTAGCATCTGAAGAAGATATAGCTTCAAAATAATTTGATGGTTCATTATCGACAAGAAAGGTCTGAAAATCATTTCCATAAGAAAAATATTATTTCCTAGGCCTTTTGCTCCTTCTCAGTTCCTCATTAGAGGTAATTTCACTATTTATTTCAACAGGTATATGAGAAATTTTATCAGACAATGGATAAATATATTCAAAGAACTCAGCATTCTTGGTCTCAATTATAGTATTGCAATCAAGCACATCACTTTTTTAAAAAAATAAAATCTATATGCAGCACTATGTTCAGCATAACCAATAAGTATGCAATCAGCAGTTTTGGAACATATTTTTCTCTTTTTAGGTTCAGGCAAAAGAACGTTAGCAAGGCACCCCCACACTTTTTAATATTTCAAGTTAGGTTTATAACCCCTCCACAATTCATACGGAGTTTTGCCAGTTCTTTTATATGGTATGCTATTTTGTAAGTGACATGCAGATAAAATAGCTTCACCCCACAAATTATCATGAGCATTAGAACTAACAAACATAGAGTTCATCATCTCTTTCAATATTCTATTTATCCTTTCAGCTACTCCATTTGACTCGGTTGAATAAGGCGGAGTTACTTCATGAATTGTTCTATTCTTTTCACAAAAATCATTTAAAGATAAATGTTCTCCACCTCTATCAGATCTAATTCTCTTAATTTTTCTACTAAGTTGATTTTTAACCTCAGTTTTATAAGAAATAAAAGCACTAAATGCATCATCTTTATTTCTAAGCAAATACAACTTAATATATCTAGAAAAATCATCAATAAAAGTCACATAATATCTTTTACCACCTCCAATCATAGTCTGCTTCAAATCACCTAAATCAGTGTGAATTAAAGATAACAATTCAATTTTTCTATTTACAGAAAAGCAAGTCTTTCTAGTACTTTTAGCTTCAGCATATGTTTCACACTTGTCAGTATTATTTGAGTCTAAACCAGATATTAATCCTAGTGACTGTATTTTCTTTATATATGCTATATTAAGATGTCCTAGTCTAGCATGCCATAAAGAAATTGACTCAACCATATAAGTAGAAGAAGATGCATTTTTATATCTAGTATAAAAAATATTAAGCACAAATAAACCATGGTTACAATATCCATTGCCCACAAAGATATTATTTTTGGTCAATACGACCTCATCATTCTCGAAAGAAACTTTCACTCCAATTTTTCCTAATAATCCCACAGAAACCAAATTGGTTTGTATATTAGGAACATGCAATACATCACTCAATGCTAGAGTTTTACCAGATGTGAGTTTGAGAAGAATTTTTCCTTTCTCAAGAACGCGAGTTGTCCTTGAGTCACCAAGATAAATAGTTTCTTCTCCTTCCTCAATTTGGGTGTAAGACAAAAATTTATTTTTGTTTGCACAAATGTGCCTAGTAGCACCGGAGTCTATCACCCAATTTCTCACATTGGCCACATTATTTATTTGAAAAATAACCGCAATAATTATATTATCCGCTTTAGTCAAATTTAATTTTAACTTAGCGAGATTATCATTTATCCCAACTCTTCTCTTGCATTGAGGTGCATTTTTCTTGAAGGTATAATATTAGCATTGGATATGTAACCATGTCTATTCACATATCTGTATTTTGATATTAGTGTCTGCCAAAGTTGTGGATGCAATAACGTATTTGCAATACCATGAATATCTTGTAGGACAGCTGGAACAGTAGCAGCAGAGACAACACCAGAATTGGTAGCACCATAAAAAATTTTCGTGGTAGCATTACTTGCCATAGTTTCTTAGATTGTAGGAAGTGAGAGCAAAATTTCAATAATAACACTGCTACAATAATATTATTTGTAAGCGAAAACACACGGATTGGCTTGAGTCGTGCTAGGCACTGTCCTAAGAAATAATTTTAGTAATGTGAAATATTTTTTCAGGATTAAACAAGCCTATTTCTATTTATTTAAAGGATACAAGAATAAGCAAAATATTAATAATAAATCCAGCAAGTTGGAAAACTATAAAAGAAATAACTTGTGAATGAGAATTTGGCCGAAATGGGACTATAGAAGAAAGCTTAATAATTGCTATGATGATGGCTATGTAGCTAGGTAATGATTGAACTACAAAGGAGAAGATAATTTTTTTTTTTTGATCATATATATGGGTAGATTGTGGCTATATATAGGCAAGAATAATAGTGATAATCTTGACAAGTGGTTCAACACATGTCCATGAACAATCATGCAAGAGGACACTTGACAAAATAAGCCATTTGTCCATAGTTTCTAGAAGGCTTGCCATATGTAAAAGCTCTTTACATACATATTGACACTTGGTTTAAGGCATATCATTTGGACTCATTTATTTTGAAAACACTACCACTAATGTAAGTTAGATAAGGTTCCTTTTGAAATTCATACAAGTACAATAGTATAATGTTTAAGTGTATGGGGTGCTCGGTTTTGGCGGCACTATTAGAGCTTAAAATACTACCTCCAACTCTCTTTAATGTGCTTTAATTAGGGTTGAACCTTTTAATTAATAAATGGAATGAACTTTTTTTTAAAACCTTTTTTTAATTCATTGGAGTAGATTTGAAATTGTGAATAGGTAAAGGAGGAGAGGAGAGGGTCTTTGGTTTGAATCAGTAAATCTTCGTGTGACTTTATAAAAAAAATTCTTAATTAAGAAGAATGTTAAAAAGAATAAATACGCGTAGTGATTATTAAATTTCATCCTTTTTTTTAGGAAAAAACAGTTATAGCAATCCATTACTATCAAAATATTGAGAAGCAATAAAATCAAGATAACTAAGAGTATATATATAGTTTCGAATAGGTAAGATCATCAGGCTACTAAAAGTTAGATTATGACAGAGGGAGTTGTGATTGAAAAGTTGATTTATTAGTAACATAATGAAATGAATTTACGAACCATCGCGAAATGAAGATATGAGTGTTTCATTTAATTAACAATTTTTCTGAACCCTAAGGGAGAGAACACGTGCCGAGTGGATGAGATTTTACGTGGAAGGGGAATTAGTACTGTCAAACTTCTTTATAACAACCTTATTTATTTTTGATCGTTATATCGAATTGCTGTTAAAGAAAATATATATTATAACAGAACATAAAATTTTGTTCCGAAAAAAATTACTTTTATAGTGAAGTACTGTTATATAAGGATGTTATACCGTATATTCTAATCAATCAAATGGTGCATGTGATCTGTTTGGAAAGACGCCAGAACTCACAAGCTTTTGCGCTCATCATCATCTTTTTTTTTTCTTCTTCTTTTTTTATATTTTATTTTAATGTTTAAGTTCTTTAACCACTAACCAGAACACACAATTATTTAAAGAGCAAGAATAAAAATGAATTATTTTTCGCCAGCTAAATCAGGTTGGCCATGACTCCATTGGATGATGCATATACTTCTCTCTCTCTTTTCAAAAAAGAAAAAAAGAATAATCTATAGAAAGAAAATAAAAGAATGAGCTATCAGCTGATATCATAAATATAATCATTCGTTTGCTTGATTATTAGGTCATCAATTATAGGGACTCATAGGCAAATAATTCTGGAATGTCTTATTGT
Source organism: Nicotiana tabacum (assembly GCF_000715075.1). NCBI lineage: Eukaryota > Viridiplantae > Streptophyta > Magnoliopsida > Solanales > Solanaceae > Nicotiana > Nicotiana tabacum. The sequence goes on from NC_134098.1 coordinate 67,762,033, forward strand.
TGTGTGTTACATATTCCTGATGTATCATTGTTATGACTTATTAGGTTGTGTGGGTACTAGGTACATATTATCAATCATAAACTAATTAATTATATTACTTATTTCTGAAATGGTTTACCTATTATACTTGTCAAGATGCAGTTAGAATATCATGCATTATAGGAGCTTTTGCTAATAATTCCTGATATATTTTTGTTCTGTGGCTATATGCGTAGAGAATTCAACCATAAACCAGATTATTAATCAACCTATTATTTAGAGCATATTGGATATCCAAAAGTAATAAAATCGTTGCTCAAGTATATAATTTGATAGTATAAAAGAACACGTCATTAGGTACATGAAAAAAGGAGGCCGCATAGAATGATTGGCCATTAGCTAATCTAGCGTTTGTGACATAGGATCGAAATTTTGTAAAACAACTTTTGTGGCTCATATAGCCTTCTCTTCTATGTAGGGCAGAATTAGAGTTTAGCTTACCCATTCTGTGAAATTAAATGATTTTGGTTTAAATTTTATATTCTCATGAGAGTTTTGTTAAATATGTATAAATTATTAAGTTGTAATACAGTATTTTTATAAGCTTAGAGCTTGAAAGCGCAAACTTTAAATCCTAACTCTGCCTCTATTTATATGATACAATCATACCCTCTCGAAATGGATTTCTTGCTTTATCATTTTGTTGTTCTACGCATATGCTAAACAGATGAGTGTGCAATATAACATGTAGATTTGGAAGGACGTGTGTAATAGAAGTGGATGGCCAAACTCCAAAATTTGGAGGCATTGTCAAAGACATAAAGCTGTACGGTGCTCCTAGGAGGCTTCAATAATTTGACCACAAGAGATGTTCATACTTATTTTTACGCCATTAGTGTAATTAATGGGTTATATAACAGGTTACTATTTTACTTTTTATGTTATCATATGAGATTTAATAAGTAGGATTTTACAGGAACTGAGGAGGATTTTACCAATTCAATTAGAAATCAAAGGGCATTGTAACATTGGTTTTTTAGAGGAGGGGCACATCTTAATACGGCTATCCTTAGCGGAGGATTATGCATCGCTCACATCAAGTGCTTTTGAATTAGATTTAGGGGAAGGATCTATCCTTTAAGATTTTTAATTGGGATCCATGGTTTAACCCAGAGGAAGAAACCACGATTGCAGTGGCATTGATCTCTTTCCCTGTATTACCCACAAACCTATTTGATTTGACAACAACAACGGCCCAGTAAAATTTCACCAGTGGGTCTGGGAGGGTAGTGTGTACGCAGACCTTACCCCTACCCCGAGGAGTAGAGAGGCTGTTTCCGAAAGACCCTCGGCTCAAGAAGACGAAAAGAAAAGAAAAGAAAAGAAAAGAAAAGAAAAGAGACAATATCAGTACCACCAACAGATACCATAAGAAAAAAATTAACATCGTGAAAGCCAAAAGAATAGGTGCAGAGCAAAAGCGGTAACCATTAAATAGAGTCGGCTCTATGAAAAATGAAAGAGTAGTAAGACACAATATTGCCACTAGCTGTCTCAGACAAAAATCCTACCAAACTAGCCTCACAAGTGTACGAACTAAGGAAAGACTCAACTACCTCCTAACCTACAACCCTAATACTCGACCTCCACAACTCTCTATCAAGGGCCATGTCCTCGGAAATCTGAAGCCTCGCCATGCCCTGCCTGATTACCTCTCCCCAATACTTTTTAGGTCGCACTCTACCTCTTCTCGAGCCATCCAAGGCCAGCCGCTCACACCTCCTTACCGGGGCGTCTGGACTTCTCCTCTGAACGTGCCCGAACCATCTAAGCCTTACTTCCCGCATCTTGTTATCAATGGGAGCCACACCCACCTTCTCCCGAATATCATCATTCCTAATCTTTTCCATCCTAGTGTGCCCGCATATCCACCTCAACATTCTCATCTCCGCTACTTTCATCTTCTTGATATGTGAGTTCTTAACAGGTCAACACTCAGCCCCATACATCATGGACGGTCTAAGCATCGCTCTATAAAATTTACCTTTGAGTATCAGTGGCACTCTCTTGTCACACAGGACTCCAGATGCTAACCTCCACTTCATCCACCCCACTCCAATACGGTGTATGACATCCTCGTCGATCTCCCCTTCCCCTTGGATAACCGACCCAAGGTACTTGAAACTGCCTCTACTTGGGATGACCTGTGATTCAAGCCTCACATCCATGTCCACTTCCTTTGACTTAGCACTGAACTTGCACTTTAGGTATTCCGTCTTTGTCCTGCTCAGCTTGAAACCCTCAGACTCAAGAGCCTGTCTCAAGACCTCCAAACCTCCAGCCTCTCGTTAACACCGGCTCACGACTCATCAATCAGAACTATGTCATCAGCGAATAACATACACCATGGCACCTCCCCTTGAATATGATGTGTTAACGCGTCCATCACCAAGGCAAATAAGAACGGGCTAACCGCAGAACCTTGGTGCAATCCCGTAACAACCGGGAAATCCTCAGAGTCGCCTCCTACTATCCTAACCCGAGTCTTAGCCTCATCATACATGTCCTTAATCGCCCTAATGTAGGCAACCAACACACATTTAGCCTCCATGCATCTCCAAAGAACTTCTCTAGGAACCTTGTCATACGCTTTCTCCAGATCAATAAATACCATGTGCAGATCTTTCTTCCTCTCCCTATACTATTCCACCAGTCTCCTAATAAAGTGTATAGCTTCCGTAGTAGAACGATCCGGCATGAACCCAAACTGGTTGTCGGATATAGACACTGACCTCCTTACCCTTGCTTCAACCACCATCTCCCAAACTTTCATGGTATGGCTCCGTAATTTGATACCCCTAGAATTGTTACAACTCTGGATATCACCTTTGTTATTATACAACAGAACCACCGTACTCCACCTCCACTCATCTAGTATCCTCTTCGTCCTAAAAATAATATTAAACAGCCCCGTCAGCCACTCCAAGCCTGCTCTACCCACACACTTCCAAAATTCAACCGAAATTTTGTCCAGCCCGCTCGCTTTGCCCCTGCTCATCTTACGCATAGCTCCCACGACCTCCTCAACCTCGATGTGCCTGCAATACCCAAAGTCACGGTGAATCTCGGGATGCTCCAGTTCACCTAGCACAATATCTCGACCCCCTTCTTCATTTAGAAGTTTATGAAAGTAAGTCTTCCATCTCCTCTTAATCTGGGCATCTTCCATCAATACTCTACCATCTTCGTCCTTGATGTATCTCACTTGGTCCAAATCCTGATCCTTCCTCTCTCTCATCTTGGCCAATCGGAATAATTTCTTCTCCTCGCCTTTCTCTCCAGTTCCTCGTACATACGACCATAAGCTGCAGTCTTAGACTCCGTGAGCGCCAGCTTAGCTTCCTTCCTAGCTACCTTATACCTCTCCATGCAGGCTCGCCTCTCCTCCTGACTTATGCTCCCTACTAACTTCAGGTACACCGCCTTCTTCGCTTCTACTTTAACTTGGACCACTTCATTCCACCACCATTCCCCTTTGTTCCCTCCAGAGACTCTCGCCGAGACCCCTAACACCTCTCTCGCAACCTCTATTATACAGTTTACTGCTGTCGACCATATAGTGCTCGCGTCCCCACTACTCCTCTAGGATCCCATAGCCGATAATCGCCCCTCCAACCTCCCGGACTTTATCCTTAGTCAAGACTCCCCACCTGATTCTCGGTCGTCCTCGGACAGACCTTTTCCTCCTCTTTAACATAATACCAACGTCCATTACCAAGAGCCTATGCTGCGTCGCGAGTATTTTACCCGGAATAACCTTGCAATCCTTACACAACCCTCTGTCATACTTCCTGAGGAGGAGATAGTCAATCTGAGTCTTCGCCAACACGTTTTGAAAAGTTACCAAATGCTCCTCCCTCTTCAGAAAGCTAGAGTTCGCAATTACCAACTCAAATGCCTTAGCAAAGTCTAACAGCGAAGTACCTTCTCTGTTCCTCTCACCAAAACTGAAGCCTCTATGAACCTTACCATAGACCCCAGCGGTCAACCCGATATGACCATTGAAATCCCTTCTTATGAATAGCCTCTCATCAGGTGGAACCTAGCGCACAATCTCATCTAACCCCTCCCAGAAGCGCCGCTTAACCTCCTCATCCAGGCCCGCGTGCGGCGCGTAAGCGCTAACGACGTTAAGGGAGCACTCTCCAACCACCAACTTAATAGCCATCAATCTATCATTCACCCGTTTAACCTCAACCACAGACTCTCTAAGATCCCCATCCATCAAGATACCCACTTCATTCTTACCCTTCCGGACTCCGGAGTACCAAAGCTTATAACCGTTTGCATCCCTTACCCTCGACCCTACCCACCTAGTCTCTTGGACAAACGTTACATTGACCCTTCTCCTCCGAAGAATCTTTGCCAACTCTATAAAGTTACCCGTTAATGTACCTACATTCCATGACCCATTTCTCAACCTACATGCACCCCTATTCCCCTTACCTCCTTTGCTTCCCGACCCACTCCCTAACCGCTTCCCCACCCCTCGCCCCACCCCCCGCTCTCCCCGAGGACATGACCTCACTCGACCATCCCTAACCATAACCACAACACCTACAATAGACTAAGGGAAATCACTAACACACGCTAGGCAACAAACCAAACTAGAAGAAGATAAGATGCAACTACATGCACTCTAATACAGTGATTAAACTAATACAAACTAAGATAGCAGCAATTTAACTAACACAACGAAGGAAAACAGGAAAATGGGAGGTACCAACTCCCGCGAGTAGAACCTGAGAATTGTCTCGGTATTCACGACGGTGTTGCGGCCACCTGGGAGAGTTCATGTACGACTCCCACCGCCTCTTGCTGACACTTGTCCGGGCTGCTCTTCACTGTTTTCACATGCACGTCCTGCTCGCTGCCAATAGCCACTGACCCTAACCTGAAATACATGCAAAACACCATGGAGCCAAACAAAGGGGGAAGGGGCTTTCACCGCTACCAATGGTGAAGCCCCAGTCGTAACAAAGAAGCACAAAAAGGAAACGAAGAGAAAGGGGAAAAAGGTAGAGGAAATAGTGTGCGTGAGTGGGGGGAAGGACTTGCAGTCAGCTAAGAATTAAAAAATAGGAAGGAAATAAATAGGGGAGAGGGGACAGATGTTGCTGCCCGGCGGTGGTGGTGGTGGCCGGCGTTGGGGGGGGGAGGGGGGTATGGGAGAGATATAGCGCAGAGAGAGGGAGAAAAAGGGGGGGGGGGATGGGGTGACAGAGATGGGGTGGGTAGAGGCGAGAGAGATGAGGGAGAGGGGGCATACCAGCTGGTGGGGGTGGTCGCCGACTGTTTCTTACCGTTGGTCTAGGGCTGGGCAGCGTCTCGTTGTGACCGTTGCGTAGGAAGCGCAGAGAGAAGGTGAGACCAAGTGATATAAGCCCTTTGCTTTTGTCATACACAATTGAAGTCCAGTCCACAAACCTGTTTGATAAAGAATCAATATTTTCTATGGCCCAAGCAGTTGTCACTCCCTTGGTGATTGATAAAGCTACGACCAACCAGACTAGACCAAGTTATGCGTGTGTGAAGGTGGAAGTGGGTTTACTAAAAGAATTGCCAAAGAGAATCCACATCAGTTGCATAGATGAGGAGACTAGGGAAGTAAAGGAAAAATGGCAGAAAATACAATATGACTACTTGCCCAAATATTATAATCATTGTAAGTTACATGGGCATGATCTACAAGGTTGCTGGGTTATTCATCCTGAATATAGACCCAAGAAAGAAGAACCAAAGCAGGAGCAAGATGGCGCACCTGAAAAATCAAGGCAGAAACAAATCAGTGAGGTGACTAAACCTCAACCTGATGCTAAATTAATTTCAACAACTAATGGGACTATTAAGTCTCGACATACTAAGCCATATGATACAACAAAGAAGGGAGCAAACAAATATCTGAGGAACAATGGGAATAATATAAAACTGGAATGGAATATTGTGACAAATAAAAAGAATAAGCATAGCAATATGGAGGAGGGGCAAAAGGGTGAGGATGCAAAGGATAATAATGAAGAAAATAAATAGCAAACAAGGACAATTGGGCAAGAGAAGAACAATGTAAATTCCTTTCAAGCACTTACATATGTGGGAAGGAGACTTCTGTGGAAATAATTGAAGATCAGGGGAAGAAGAAGGCTGAAACTTCCAAACCATGGGTGGAAGCCTCTTTGGTAAATCACATTATAAGGGTGAACAGATCCAAACTGTGGTGGAGTATAGATCAACTGGAAAATTTGGTAGCAACAAAAATAATGAAGGATATAAATTATCAATTGAAACAATTATCAACAATGATAAAGTTGCGGAACTAAGTAATGCCAACACAAACAAACAAGAACAAATACCAATATAAGATAAAAATAAGGAAAAAGGACGTCGACAGAAATCATGATCAAGAAGAAGAAGAAGAAAGCCGCAACAAAGAAAGGGAAAGTAAGGCAGGTGAGGAAGAAGTAAATAAACCAAAGGTTTCTGAGAAGGAACATGAGAAGGCAAAAGCATTACAAAATGTGGATTTAAACAAAGTACTTGAGAATCCACTTAATGAAAGCATGAGTAGGAAATTTGAGGATGGGGGAGATGGGACTCACAAAGAATCACTAGAGGATACTCAATCATCATCAGCAGGAGATAAAAGAACAACCTTGAAATAACAGAAGGCAATAACTTCTCAAGGAGCACATTCAAAAAAAATTATAGGGGAAAATATAAATGAGCATAATGGAATTTATAAGAATAATAATGGGACCAAAGAGAATGACATGCAGAAGAAGAACTCTCAGTTGATTGCTAAGAATTTTGAAAATAGAGGACGTCAACAATTAGAAAAGGCTGAAGAAAAAGAAATTAACATAGGTGATGATGATGAAATGGATGAGCAGAACATAGCACAGAGCATGCAACAAGCCATGGTTAAGGGAGGCATATCACCAAGACATATAGCACAAAACAAAAAGAAAAACATCAAGAAAGCAACCAGAGATACAAGTGTACCTCCAAGAGGTGTGCAAACAAGGAAAACGACTTCAAAATCTAAAGGTTCTCAATAAATAGTGCACTAATATGGAATATCAGATCTGTTAACACTCAGCAAGATTTTGAAAGAGTGGTGATATTAAACAGACATAAGAAGTTCAATTTTATGGCATTAATGGAGCCATTTCAACATCAAAGACACATAGAGATGTACAAACTATGGGTGGGAATGTCAACTGCTTGGCATAATAGTAATGGAAAAATATGGGTGTTTGTGGAGGAGGATTATCAAGTGGAGAGTTAGATGGATACATAACAACGTCTCTCTTTGAAGTTGACAAATCTAGTTGGAGGAAAAGAGTTTGTGATCACCATGGTGCATGCTAGCACTGATAGAGCAACTAGACTTGCATTATGGAATGATCTGTATCATATTTTAGATGGCAATAATCTACCTTGGTTAGTTGGGGGTGACTTTAATGTGATATGGGATGAAGAAAAAGAAGAATGTAGGGTTGGAGGTATCATTTGTGGAAGTAGAGGATTTCAATCAATGCATTAATATTTGCCAACTCACTGATTTGGGCTTTAAGGATAGCATGTATACTTGGTGGAATGGTAGGTCAGATGAACACTGCATATTCAAGAGACTTGACAGGTATCTGGCTAATCAGGAGCTTCAGAATATCGATCCTAACATTAAGGTTGAGCATCTTATTAAGAAGGGGTCAGATCACTCACCTATGCTACTTACCTGTAAAGTAGATAGTAGAGTAATTAAGGAAACATTCAGATTTCTTAATTTTTGGATTGAGCACCCTACCTTCGGGGATGTGGTGAAAGATAATTGGACATGATATCATGGGTCAGACCATTTCTTTAACTTTCATAGTAAACTGAGAAAGCTGAGTAAAGTTCTGTCTAAATGGAGTAGAGATACTTATAGAGACATATTCAGACAGATAGATACTTTAGAAGAGGTTGTCAAAATACATGAGCAAGAATTTGAAGAAAATCCTACAAGAACTAATAGAGAAAGATTATAAAAATTTCAAGCTGAGCTGATTGAATTGTATGTTGTTGAAGAATAATTCTGGAAACAGAATTCTGGGATGCAATGGTTCAAGGATGGCAATAGAAATGCAAAGCTTTTCCATGATCATGTACAAGGAAAAAGGAAGAAGCTACAATTGAATAGAATTCAAAATCAAAATGGAGTATAGCTAGAAAGAGAAGAAGATAATGCAGAGGAGGCTATTAATTTCTTCCAATAACACTTTACTGCAGAAACTAATGCTACTGATTTTGAACTGCTGGACCATATTCCAAAGCTGATTTCTGAGGAACAGAACAGAGTGATTCAGGATATTCTAGAAATTGCAGAAATTAAGGAAGTTGTGTTTGGGTTAAATGCTAATAGTGAGGGGGTCCTGATGGATACACTAGAAAGTTTTTCCAAGCAACATGGGATATCATTGATAATGATATCATTACTATGGTACAATATTTCTTCTGTAGACATGAACTATCAAGGTATATTACTTGCACTAATCTATTATTATTACTTACGAAGAAGGAGGTGGTTACATTTTTAGATCTAAGGCCAATCAACATGAGTAACTTTATTAATAAAGTATTTTTCAAAATCATTCATGAAAGATTAGTGAAGCTATTGCCTCAATTAATATCACCTCAACAGACATGCTTTTTGAAAGGTAGAAGTATAGTGAAAAATATTTTATTAATTTAGAAAATTATACAGGAGATAAGAATAAGGGGTAATCCTGCCAAAATAGTGATAAAACTAGATATGGCAAAGGCTTACGACAGGGATTCTTGGCTTTTTTAACAAAATTGCTCACGAAAATGGATTTTAGAGAGATGCTTATAGACATGGTCTACAAAATCATTTCAAACAATTGGTATTCTATTCTAATTAATGGCCACACACAAGGTTTCTTTAAATCCTCCAGAGGAGTAAAGCAAGGTGATCCATTATCACCTGCTTTATTTATCATTATCGCAGAATGTATAACCAGAGATCTGAATCAACTACATCACAAAGAAGGATATGTGGGATATGGTATGCCAAAGTGGACCCCTTATATCAATCATTTGGCATATGCAGACAATACTATTATCTTCACATCTGCTCAACCACAATCTTTGAAATTGGTGATGGAGATTTTAGCAAATTATGAGAGGGTTAGTGGCCAAAATATTAATAAGGAGAAGAGTGCAATATACCTGCACCAATCTGTTACTCAGATAGTGGTTAACAGAGTGGTATAAGAAACAAACATTCCTAGAAAGGAGCTCCCCTTTACATATCTAGAGGTACCAATTTACTACGGAAGAAGAAGAAGAATATCATATTTCAAAGAGATTATTGAAAAGATACAGAATAAGCTAAGCTTATGGACTGGCAAACTACTCTAAATAGGTGGAAAATCTACACTTATTAACCATGTCCTACAGAGCATTCCAATTCATTTACTCTCAGCTTGTGATCCACCTGCATGAGTCATGGCACAGATTCATAGGCTATTTGCAAAATTGTTCAGGAGTAACTCTGTTGGGAATTCTAACAAGCATTGGACCTCTTGGACCACCCTATGCCACCCCAAGGAGGAATGGGTTTCAGGTGTTTGCAAGATATGTCCAAGGCCTTGTTTGCTAAGTTATGGTAGAATTATAGACCAAAATAATCCTTATGGAGGACATATATAAGCAACAAGTGCCTAAAAACATAAAATGCTATCTTGGCACAGTGAAAAATAGGAACTTATGTGTGGAAGAAGATGCTACAGTGTAGAGATGTAATGGACCATGAAATATAAAGGCATCTAAAGCAAGGAAATAGTAATTTCTGGTTAGACAATTGGTCTGGTCTAGGAGCTCTATATCAAATTATGCCACCAAACTTTCAATGCGATTTTACAGTGATACTGGTTCAAGAAGTGCAGGAAGATGGAAGATGGAAAGAGGGGACGATAAGGGAGTTGTTACCTGAGGAGATGTCTAATTATATTATTAAAAAAGTTAGACTACCTACATGAGGGGAAGTACTGGACAAACCATTTTGGAAGATAAATTCTTGGGGTACTTTCTCAGTAAGTTCTGCTTTTCAAATGATGAGACAAAGAAAGAAGCCTAGCAAAGTATATGACTACATGTGGGTGAAAGGTCTTCCTATTAAGAGTAGTTTCCTCATATGGAGACTGTGGCAAACAAAATTACCATTGGATGATACTTTAAAGAAACGGGGCATCCAATTTGTATCTAGATGTAGCTGCTATCAAAGTCCACAAGAGGAAACTATATCTCATGTGTTCCTAAATTCTAATGTAGCTCAGGTGATCTGGAAATATTTTTGTGGACCTGTTGGTATTAATATCTCTGGAATGCATCTAACACAAATTATAACAGCATGGTGGGAATTACCAAAGAGCCAACATATTAAGATGATTTACCAGATTATACCAGCATTTATAATATGGGAGCTTTGGAAGAGAAGAAACACTCTATAACATGGAGGGATGATGTCTGTTAATAAACTGAAGTACAAGATCATGCATAATGTAATTCTATTCATGAAGACGAAGGAGAAACTTTAAGTATGCCCCATTTAACCGGTTTGAGCTATTAAAATTATTGCATTCTTACTCCCCAAAATTGAAGATATATCAAGTATGTTGGAGGCCACTAGATATAAAATGGGTAAAATGCAATACTGATGAGGCATCTAAAGGAAATCCAAGTAGAAGTTCTTGGAGTTTTTGTATCAGGAATACAAATATGGATCTGATATATGCTTAATCTTATGAGATAAAGGATGGAAATTACTCTAATACTTAGGCTGAAGCAGAGGCTATTATGCAGGCACTAAAGTACATGGAAAAAATACATATTCCACAAATGATTGTAGAAACTGATTCTATGTTGATGAAAAATATAATTGAGGGGAAGTGGCAAAGTCCTTGGCAAATCATCAATATAATGGAGGAAATTTGGAGGATCATGGGCGAAAGAAATGTGATGATTAGTCATATATTCAGAGAAGGGAACAAACTTGCAGATTTCCTTGCGAATTTAGCTCTGGACAAAGGAGAATACTCTACTAATAGCTTTGTAGAAATTGAGACAAGGAGAAGAAAGCTCATAAACAGTGACAAGGGTAATATACCATATCTTAGAGTAAGGAACTGTAGAAGATGATGACGTATGTGGGAGATAAAAGAAAGCAAGGGGCAGAGATTGGAAGAAGGAGAAACAAGAATTGGAATGATTAAAATCCTCAAGTTCCTAGGAAGGAGAGAATAGAGATCCCTTTTTTCACTAGCATAGTTGTTCTATGTGCAGGTACTATAGGCAGGGGGCTTTTATTAGAAAGCACAAACAATACACTTTGATAACGAGAAAGAACGACGCAAATCAGAAACAAAGAAAAAGACATGCAAACAACAATACAACAAAGCACAGGCACACACAAACACGATCAACTAAGAAGCCACAATTTTACAAGTATGAGCAGATAAAAGAGGTGAATCGCACGAAAACAAGAGGAAAAATGGAAACAAGATTACAGCACACACACACACACACACAACAAAGAGCTGCTGAATAGAAACCAATGGAGACACATCGAAGAAAATCACATAATTTCATAGCAGATCCAGAGCAAATACAACCAGATTGACACAACCAAGATGGACACAAATTCAAACCACAAATGGGGAAAATCAAAAGGGAGTGCAAACAACAAACCTGAGATCTTTGCAGCATCAAGAAGGACAAACTTGGAGGAACAATGGTATCTACTTTTCAATGGAATCACCTAGCCGATATTTTCAATGCTCACTTAGCTTAGCTTTTTATTTCTATCTACTTTTCCTTTTAAGACCTTTTGGTCTTGTTAGACTTTTATCCTTTTATTAATAAAATAGCCACTAGGAGATACACAACCTAGTGACCTTTAATTAAAAAAAAAAGTCAAACCTAGAAAGTTCTTTTCACCCACTTTCTGGAGAAATCATTACGAAAAATATAATCTAATTCTAATTTGTTAAGGTAATTAAGGATAGAATTGTTCAATAATTAGGTTAGAGGTAAAAGCGGTCGATTTGATTAGCATGGGAAAACCATAATTATTTAACATGAAAAATGTTAAAAGTATAATTGTGACAATTTTAAAATTTGAAGCAAATTTCCAAAAAGAAAAAATGTGATAGCTTTCCCAAAGTAAAGATTTTTGGTGAGGAAAGGCAGTAATAAAAAACATATGTTTTTCAAGCCCAACCCCAAAAGTTAACCCTTTTTCTAAACTAACTAAATTGTATCCTTTATTACTTATTTGCACTGTTTCTATATTACGTATTGTTACTGGCTAACACAGACGCAATTGTATGAAGTTCAAAATCTTGGTAGAGCATACAATTAAAATTTACTTTTAATTTAAAGCAATAAAAGTTTTTACGTCAGTGGCACAAATGAGGGGGTAAACTCCAAATGTGGGAAGAAAAATAGAGGATAAACTAGGCCTATATATACGATATAATTTGGTGAACATATTAGGAAGATACTTTGAATCAAATACTGCTATAAATCCTTTACCTTAAATAATGACTTTCTATGTTTAGGAGCTAGAATTTTCACTAAGGATTATCAAAATATAAAAGGTTAAGTACACTGAAAAGCCAAGGGATTCAACATATAGTAAAAATAAAATATTTTATCATCCAATACAGTGTTATTCTCCGGCGGACCTTAAGGATATGTGAATTGATTCAACACCAGTAATTAAGAATATTAGATAAACAAATAAAAGGAAGAATTAATAATCAAACCAGTTATACTGCTATGGCACAACTTGAACTTGGATTGTACAATGATTTTGCCCTCGATTCGGATCCAATAGAGAATGAATAACAAACAGTAAAGTAATAACTTTTCTATAGCTAGAGAGTAGTAAAAATAAAATTATATTGTCTTGATATGTGTGTTTACAGTGCCCCCATTGAATAAAATCATCTCCTTTATATAGTAGGAGAGTTTCATCCCTAGTACAATTCTAAGAAAGGTAAAAATTCTCTTTTTCGTTAATCAATGATCTGCTGCCGATACAAGCCGAGATTTGTGCTGTGATATCCGGTTGGGCGCGGATATCACGACCCTTCGTTAGTCATGTGCAACCATTTGGCAATATTTTTCCGAGGTCTTGGAACTTGAACCGGAACCGGGGGGCGTGGTCTCAATGGCTCCAGGGGGCGTGGTCTCGATGGTCCCACTGGGAAATCAGGGTGATCATTAGCCCCGGTTTTACCCGTATATAGATAGCCCCCTCGTTTCTCAGTGAGTAGGTTTGCCGAAACAATGATAAATGGCAGATGTTCTCCAGTTCCTTCCTTCGTACGTTACAACCGAAATGACGAAGAAGTCGAAACATCCCATCGGTCATGCCGTTCTGACTTCGGACACGTGTTAACCATCGGCCGGTTGCCTCCGAATGCGAAGCATTGCGTACCTCCCCTATAAAAGCTTCCACCCTTTGCTTTTTTTCCACTTTCCGATCAACCTTCCACCTTCGAATTTTCTAGCTATCATCAACTTCTTTTAAACCTTCATATCTTCATCTTTGATCTTCAAATCTTTATAATTGTTATTAGGTTCTTACCCAAATTTTCTTCAAATCTTCATACCCCTGTTGTTCAGCCTTCAAACTTTTTCTTTCAAACTTTCATACCTTTTCTTCAAATTTTCAAAAATTATGAGATAGCAATAGCTAAAACATCCAAATCAGTTCCCTAATAGGCTGCCTCTTCATCTTCCCACCTGACCACGAATGCCGATGTGGCTGCTTCCAAGGCGGCTATTCATGAGGTGGCCGCTCCCGAAGTGGCTACCCCTAAGCCTCCCATGAAAATCTTTATACCCGGGTGTTGCTCGATCGCCTACGACTTTAAAGTAAAGAAACCCTCATCCAAATAAGATTGGGGTGAAGGAGCATGCAGATATATATGCACGAGACCGAAGATGTCCTTCCCGTGGTCCTAGAGGACTGCAAATGGTAAGGCAAGGACATATGGTCCCCAGGACAGAAGATGATATTACTACTCACATGGAGGGGTACCTAAGTATTTACACTTACCCATGCACGCTGGGCCCGGTAGACCCGATGGTTTTGGCCTTCTATAAGAGGTACAAAGTGTGCCTCGGGCAAATCCACCCGTCTATTTGGAGGATCATTATCCTTCTCCGTTACTTTGCGAATAACATCGATTCTCGTTAGTTCACCCATGACCACCTGCTCTGTCTATGCATTCCCCGAATATTCTGAGGGGGATTAATCAAGCTCACTCACCGGGACAGCAAGGCCTTATTTTCGAGTATTGACGAAGATCGAGACCGACACTGGCAGGGGCGCTTCATTCGGGTGAAGGCTGAAGACTTTATTCCTCTCGAGTTCACGCCGTTCCCCGAAAAGTGGAATGCATCTCGTAAGTGCAGCCTTTCCTTAAGTGTTAATTTTTCTTCATTTCCTCTCTCATCGTTTGTATTTATGGTTGTGCAGCTGTGGCCCGGGTTCCAAATGCAGTCCCCTGGCTCAAGGAATGGATTGAAAGCATCTGCAAGCAGATGTCATACTTCGAGCGCTCATGGCGCAAGCTTTTAAAGGTCCGATAGGAGGCATGTTCTCACGGTAAGGTTCTCCTCTGAACATCTATTACCTTGTTCTTAACTCACATCATACTGACCTTTCTTCTTTCTTTTATAGGTTTGACTAAGACCACCGAACTTAGGCCTTTGCAAGGGGATGAGGATGTGTCCTTGTCCATTGATCCCTCCGTTACTGAACAACCAGGGGTTGCCACAAGGGAAAAGAATAAGAGGAAGAGAAATCCCTCGGGCTACCTGGGTCTTGAGGTGAAGCCAAAGAAGAGGGTGGCTCGTAATCCTAAGAAGAGTACCAACTCCTGGGTGCCTGATTCCGACTCGCTTCTCCGGCTCAGGGACGAGTTTATGGTGCTGAAGGTTGCTCGGGTTTTATCTGCTCCAGTGGGCATAGCCATTTACCTCCGATGTCTTATAAGTGGGTATTTTAACTGCTTATTAATGTCTTCTAGCTTTAGTTTTAGTCTAAAAGTATTGAATTGTGTTCCCGAAACTAATGAAATTATGCAAAATTGTAGGAATGCTGGAAGTTGGTCTCCCGAGATGAAACCCGACTCAAAAAGAGGAAGTTCGAAGCACAAGGCAATAAAGGCCGCGAAAACACAAATGTGCGGTCCGCAGAAAGAATTCTGTGACCGTAGAAGAAATTGCGGACCACAGAATTCCATATGCGGCCGCAAACAAAGAGAAAACAATGTAGCAGACATTTTGGGAGCCTCTGCGAATCGCGGACAACACAAGAATTGTGCAGCCGTAGAAGAGTGTCTTGCGGCCACTGTCCTAAATCTGTGGACCGCAGAAGAGTGCCTTGCGGCCACAGTTCTAAATATGCGGACCACAAAAAATTTGCCTTGCGGGTGTAGTTCAGAAATGTGCGTTTGCAGAGCTCCAGCTCCTGCCAGATGAAGAAACTGTGGACCACACATGAAATTGTGCAAACACAGAACCTCCTGAAGGGCATTTTTGTCCGAGATTTTCGGCTTTGAATCTCTAAAGTTGCTGTAGCCGTTTTTCTTTGCTATTTTAGGAAAGTTTACTTTGTTTTGGTGTATTTACAATAGATTTAATCATTTTAAGTTTTCATTATGAGTTTAATTAGTCTTTCTTCTTTATTTTCTTCAAACCCAATTATGAGTAGCTAGATGTTTACTAGGGTTGTGACCCAACCCTAGTGTGTAAACCTTATGAGTATCTAGTTTAGTACTTGTTTATGATTGGGTGTTGATTATTTAGCTTTGTTAATGCTTTAATTATAGAATTAATGGTTGCGAATATTAATTCATGTATATTTGACTTAGTCTCTACTTGAGAAAGAGGGACCTACTCTAGGATAACTTAGCTAACAAGGATTTGGGTCAATTAAGAGATTAATTAACCCAATTAAAAGGTTTAATGTAGAGATAGAAATAACCCGACTTGAGCTTTTATCAACTGTTTTGTGTGAAACCCATTTGGTCTTGAGAAAGCCAAAGTGGGCAAAACCACTCTCTGACCAAGAGGTATTGAGTGGGTACTTTAGAGTTGATAGCTATAATACACCCCAATCAACAGAATAAGCATTAAAGTCTTTATCCCATTAGGCAAACACCTAGGTTATGGTCACAGCCCTAGGCAGTTTATCCATTTGAAAAAACCTTAAAAATAATTTTCTCTATTCTTCTTCCTTTATTTTAACATCATTAGAGTAAAATTAGAAATAGAAAACAAATCTTTGTGTGGAAGTGCAATCTAGATAATCCAATTATGCAAATTAACATATATACCCCTAACTCCAATCTTAGCTCTATGTGGATTCGACCCCGATTCTTACTTGGGTTTCTATTATTGCATACGACCGTTTCATATCTCTATTGAGGTGTGCTTTGGGCGTGATCAATTTTTGGCGCCGTTATAAACGGTGTTAGCTATATATTTGGGTGGTGTTTTTGGAATATCCTCTTTTCCTTCCATGTTACTAACTTGTTTGAGAAATCATAGGTACAACCATGGCAAATAATGAGCTCAGAAATATTGCTTTAGGGGATGTGTACGTCGAGGAAGAGCAAGTGGATGAGGTTCCTCTTGAACCTCAAGCCAATTGAAGAGTCTGAGTGCCTCGTGACAATGTTCCCGTTCCACTCCCACCTCCACCATGAGCGGCTCCACACCGTGTGTTACCCAATAAAGGATATGCTAGTGAAATAGTCCCTCCCTGTATTAGGGCGGGTAGCTTTCAAATCACTAATGTGATGCTCACTTTGCTAGAGCAACGAGGTTTCTTCGCCGGTGCTCCAAGTCAAAATACTTACAAACATTTGAAGGGGTTTGTGGACACTTGTTGGGGGAGCAAACAAACAAATATCTCCGAGGATACATTGAGGCTAAGGCTTTTTCCCTTTTCTCTACGGGAAAATATTTAGATTGGTTGGAACGTTTGCCGAACAATTCCATTTACACTTAGGATGATTGGCGAAAAAGTTTATTTCTAAGTTCTTCTCTCTGGGGCACATGGCTATACATCGGGATGAGATTTTAGCATTCAAGCAAAAGCCAAATGAACCACTACATGAGATATGGGAACACTATAGAATAATGGTTAAGGAATGTCCCAACAACGATATGACAGAGAATATGATTCAGCAAACTCTTTATCGTGGGATCAACACAACCAACCAATGTGTAGTGAATCAACTTGCCGATGGGAACTTCATGAATACACCTTATGCGGAGGCGTGTGAGATTTTAGATGAAATGGCGAAAACATCATCGGCATGGCAATCTCGGGCTAATGTTCCTCATGGTGATCTCAACGTGATCCACCTTCACAAAGAGTTGCATGACCATGGGCAAGCCATTGCCGAATTGACTACCATAATGAATCAATTAGCAAAGGCTCAACTTAAACAAGTGCAAAATCCTAAGCAAGTCAATGCTATTGAGGGAGTGAACATGATGGTGATCAAAAGAAGGAACAAGTCCATAAGTGCAACATCGAATGAAAAATTATGTGCAAGGGGATAGTGGTTTTGATCAAGAAGATCCTTACAATGAACAAGAAGAGGAGGTGCAACGTGTGAACAACTTTCAAGGGCAACGAAACAACTTCCAAGGCCCAAACCAACAACAATGGTGACCTCAAAACAATCAAGGCAATTGGAATTCTAACAACTAAGGAAATTGGAGTGGTGGAAACCATCAAGAGAATTGGCATAACAACAACAATCAAGGAAATTGGAGTAGAAATAATCAAGTAAATTGGTGGGGTAAAAATCAATGCGGATGGAAAAATAATCAAGGCAATCGGGGGTCGGGTTTTCAAAGTCCCTCGATGTATCAACAACCGAGCAACCCGCCTCTTTATCCTTCCCATAGTCATAGTTCTTCAAACAATGAGATGGGGCATATCGAGAAAATGTTCAAGCAAATGATGGAAAAGAATGCCGATTCGGATGCCCAGCTTGCCTCACATAACACATCCTTCAGTACAAAAAGCGCTTAATTGTATTCCCGAAAATTGATAAAATATGTTTAATTGCAGGAATATTGGAAGATGAGCTCCAAAGATGAAATGCACTTCAAGAAGGAGTAATCTGAACTTAAGGACAAAAACAACACAAAAGCTCAAAGTGCGGTCCGTAGAATACCATCTGCGGCCGCAGGTCATGAAGCAATTCCATCAGAGAAGGTTGCAAGATGCGGACCGCACATGAAATTGTGTGGCCACAGAAACTGGGTAAAATCCAAAGTTCAGAGAACCTGCATCTCAAGTTCAACAAGAGTGCAGCAGCAGAAGATCATGATGCGACTGCAACCATATTTGTGCGGACCTCAGAAGAGCATGGTGCGGCCGCAGAGATATTTGTGTTGTCCGCAGAAAGAGAAAAGTGCGGCCGCAGTTCAAAATTGTGCGGCTGCAGGTTTCTAATCCTGTCAGGCTTAAGCAAAATACGGACCGCACATGGAATTGTGCGGCCGTAGAACCTCCCAAAGGGCATTTTTGTCAGAAATTTCTAGCACAGTATAAATAGAAGAGTTTTACTTTTTTAGGTTAACTTTTGACATCAACAACCACACTAAACGGTTTATTTTGCTCTTTTTAGTAGTTTTTGCTATTTTGAGATTTTTGAATATTGATTTCATCATTTTAATTATCAATATGGGTTTAATTATCATTTATTCTTTTTCTTCCAATTTAAGCATGAGTAGCTTTGTGTAAACTTAATGGGTGTTTGATTTATTGCTTGTTTATGGTTGGGTGTTGATTATCTAGCCTATTTCTTGATTTTATGTGAAGAATTAATAGTTGCAAATATTATTTCATGCCTATTTTACTTGGTCTCTACTTGAGAAAGAGAGACTTAGTCTAGAAAAACTGGGCTAGCAAGAAATTTGGTCAATCGAGAGATTGATAAGCCCAATTAAAGAGTTGAACCTAGAGATAGTAAAACCCGACTTGAGCTTATTATCAACTGTTTTATTTAATACCCATTTGGACTTGAAAAGGCCAAATTGGGCAAAATCACTCTCTGACCGAGAGGTAGTGAGTACTTGAGTATTGATAGCTATAATACACCCCGACCAATAAAACAAGATTTAAAGTTTACAACCCATTAGGCAAACACCTAGGTGAAGGTCATAGCCCTAGGCCTTTTATATCATTTGAAAAATAACAAATAATAATTTCCTTGTTTTAATTTTTAAATCGCAATCGTAGTTTAATTGAGATTTTCAAACAAAACCATTTATTGCGGAAGTGCAAATTTAGATATACAAACTCACGCACTAAGATATATACTACTAACACCCATTCACATAGCTCCCTGTGGAATTCGACCCCGACTCTTGTTGGGTATTACTATTGCATCAACCGTTTTAATATCCTCAAATAAAGGAGTAAAATTGGACGAGATCAATTTTCGGCGTCGTTGCCGGGGAGCTAAAAAACGGTGTTAGTTATATATTTAGGTGTGTTTTTGGAATATCTTCTTTTCCTTCCTTGTTACTAATGTGTGAGTATTGTAGGTGCAATCATGGCAAACAATGAGCTCGAAAACATAGCCGTGGGGGATGTGGACGTTGCTGGTGATGTAATGGATAAGGTCCCTCTTAAACCTCAAGCCAATAGACGAGGCCGACCGCCTCAAGACAATGTACCCGTTCCACCCCTACCTCCACCACGAGCGGCTCCACACCGGGTGTTGCCGAATGAAGGGTATGCAAGTTCTATAGTCCCACCCCATATTAGGGCGGGCAACTTTCAAATAACCAACGTGATGCTCACTTTGCTTGAGCAACGAGGGTTCTTCACCGGTGCACCGAGAAAAAATGCATATAAACACTTGAAGGGGTCCGTTGATATGTGTTGGGGGAGCAATTAAACAAATGTCTCCGAGGATTCTTTGAGGCTAAGGGTTTTTACTTTCTCTCTACGGGGGAAATCTTTAGATTGGTTGGAACATTTGCCAAATCATTCAATTCGTACTTGGGATGAACTAGGGGAGAAATTCATTTCAAATTACTTCTCTCCCGGGCACATGGCCATTCTTTGGGATGAAATTCTAGCATTCAAGCAAAAGCCCAAGAACCACTACACGAGATATGGGAAAGATATAGGACAATGGTGAAAGAGTGCCCCAATAATGATATGACGGAGAATATGATTCAACAAAATTTCTATCGGGGGATCAATACCACCAACCAATGTGTAGCGAATCAACTTGCCGGGAGGAACTTCATGACTACGCCTTATGCAGATGCGTACGATATTTTTGTTGAGATGGAGAATACTTCATCGGTGTGGCAATCTAGAGCCAATGTTCCACAAAGTGATCCAAATGTGATTTTTCTTCATAAAGTGTTACATGACCATGGGCAAGCCATAGCCGAGTTGACAACCACCATGAACCAATTGGCAAAGGCTCAACTTCAACAAACTCAAAACCCAAGGCAAGTCAATGCTATGGAGGGAGTCAATATGAAGGTAAATAAGAGAAGAACAAGAAGTCCACAAGTGCAACAAAGAGTAGACAATTTTTTGGAAGATGATAGCGGATTTGATCAAGGTGATTCGTACAATGATCAAGAAGAAGAGGTCCAATATGTGAACAACTTTCAAGGGCAAAGAAACAACTTCCAAAGCCCTAGTCAACAACAATGAAGACCTTCGAATAATCAAGGCAATTGGAAATCTAACAACCAAGGTAATTGGAATAGTAGAAACAATCAAGGCAATTGGAATGGAAGCAATAACCAAGGAAATTGGCAAAACAATAATAACCAAGGCAATTGGGGAGGCAACAACCAAGGCGGGAGGAACAACAATCAAGGGAATCAGGGTCGGGGTTTCAAAGGCACCTGATGTATCAATAACCAAGCAACCCAACTCTTTATCCTTCTTATGGTCCTAGTTCCTCTAACAATGAAATGGGTCGTATTGAGAGTATGTTCAATCAAATGATAGAGAAGAATGCCAATTCCGATGCCCGATTTGCTTCACACAACACATCAATCCGAAACTTAGAAGTGCAGATGGGTCAAATCTCTCAAGCTTTAAATTTTTGTCCTAAGAGGGCACTACCAAGTGATACGGTGATGAACCCGAAGGGTGGGAACAATACGGGGCATGCCATGGCCATTACTACAAGAAGTGGAAGAGGTGGGGATGCACCTACCTCAAGTCAAAGGCAACTTGTGGACGATGAGCAAGTGGTAGAAGAAGAGGAAACCTCGAACAATGTCGTGCAAGCAAATGATGAAATGCGGATTGATATTGATGACACAGTGGAAGAGACTCAAGAGGATGTGAACCCATCTAGGGATCATGTGATTGACATACCGGAACCAGTAGTGCAAAAAGCTAAGGCACCATTGCGTAAGCCACCTCCTCCCTATCCTCAAAGGCTTGCCAAGAAAAATGGCGAGAATAAATTCAAGAAGTTCATTGATATGATAAAAAGTCTCTCTATAAATGTGCCATTAGTTAAAGCCTTAGAGAAAATGCCCGGATATGCAAAGTTTATGAAGGACTTGGTGACAAAGAAGACATCAATGAATTTTGAAACTATCAGTCACTCACCAAGTGAGTGCAATTGTGCACTCGATGGCTCCTAAGTTGGAAGATCCCGGTGCTTTTACAATTCCTTGTACCATTGGAAATGCCGAGTTTGCAAAAGCTCTTTGTGATCTTGGGGCGAGTATCAACTTGGTGCCCTATTCAATTTTCTAGACATTGGGAATTGGGCAACCAAGACCCACATCTATGAGATTACAAATGGCCGATCGTACAATGAAGAGACCGTTGGGGGTGATTGAGGATGTATTGGTTCGCGTTCACAAGTTCATTCTCCCGATGGATTTTGTTATTCTTGATTGTGAAGTGAACTATGAGGTGCCGATTATTCTTGTAGACCTTTCCTTGCTACGGGGAAGGCTTTTTGTGATGTGAAAGCCGGTGAACTCACTTTCCGGGTGGGTGATGAAAACGTGGTGTTCCACATGTGCAAATCTATGAGGCAACCGAATAGCAATGAAGTGTATTCGTTCGTGGACTTAGTGACCGATATGATTATTGATGATACAAGTACCACGATTAATGTGGGTGACATGTTGGAGTCCGTTTTGCTCAATTTTGATGATGATGAGATGGATGGCTTCATGGAATGTGTTAATTCTTTTCAAGGGATGGGTTCGTATAATTATGCACCTCAAAAACTTTCTTTGGATCTTTAGAATAGAAAAACTCCTCCTACAAAGCCTTCAATTGAAGAGCCTCCTATCTTGGAGTTGAAGCCATTACCTCCACATCTTAGGTATGAATTCCTTGGCCATTTCTCTACTTTACCAGTTATTATTTCTTCTTGTTTGACTAACGTGCAGGTTGACTCTTTATTGGCGGTGCTCCACAAGAGGAAGAAATCTATTGGGTGGACTTTGGTGGATATTCGGGGATTAAGCCCCGCATTTTGCATGCATAAGATTTACTTGGAGGAAGATGCCAAACCCTCCATTGAACATCAAATGAGACTCAATGAATCCATGCAAGACGTGGTCAAAAAGGAGATCATAAAGTGGTTAGATGCCGGGGTGGTCTACCCCATTTCTGACAGTTCGTGGACTTCTCCAGTGCAATATGTTCCGAAGAAGGGGGCATAACTGTGGTCACCAATGATAAGAACGAATTGATTCCAACAAGAACAGTGACCAGGTGGAGAGTGTGTATGGACTATAGAAGGCTAAACAAAGTCACAAGGAAAGACCATTTCCCACTACCCTTTCTTGACCAAATGCTTGATAGGTTGTCCAGTCGGGCGTTCTATTGCTTTCTAGATGGATATTAGGGATACAATCAAATCTTTATTGCCCCGGAAGATCAAGAGAAAACAACTTTCACTTGTCCCTATGGCACTTTCGCTTTTAAGCGGATGCCATTTGGCTTATACAATGCACCTGCAACTTTTCAACGGTGTATGATGGCGATCTTTACGGATATGGTAGAGGACTACCTTGAAGTCTTCATGGATGACTTTTCGGTAGTCGGAGATTCCTTTGATAATTTCTTGGCAAATTTGGATAAGGTATTGACAAGGTGTAAAGAAACGAACTTGGTGGTAAATTGGGAGAAATGCCATTTTATGGTCGAGGAGGGTATTGTCCTTGGCCATAAGATTTCAAAGAAGGGAATAGAGGTCAACAAGGCAAAAATAGAGGTGATTTCCAAACTTCCACCTCCAACATCTGTGAAGGGCGTGAGAAGTTTCTTGGGTCACGCGGGGTTCTATCGGCATTTCATAAAGGCTTTTTCCAAAGTGGTGAACCCCTTGTGCAAGTTTTTATAGAAAGATGCTAAATTTCACTTCAATGATGATTGCTTGAGAGTATTTGAATTACTCAAGTTCAAGTTGACAACTACTCCAATTATCACTGCTCCTAATTGGAGCATTCCTTTTGAGCTCATGTGTGATGATAGTGATGTAGCGGTTGGAGCAATTTTGGGGCAACGTATCAACAAGATTTTTTATCCGGTCTACTATGCTAGTAAGAACATGAATGATGCCCAAGTCAATTACACCATTACCAAAAAGAGCTCTTTGCCATTGTGTTTGCTATTGAGAAGTTCCGCCCATACTTAATGGGTGCAAAGGTTATTGTTTAGATGAATCATGCTGCACTTTGTTATCTTATTAGTAAGAAATATTCCAAATCCCGGTTAATGAGATGGGTGCTTTTGTTGCAAGAGTTTGATATAGACATCCAAGATAGAAAGGGAGTGAAAATCAAATGGCAGACCACTTGTCTTATTTGGAGGAGGAGGGGAGGCCGCATGATGGCCTTGAAATCAATAACTATTTCCCCGATGAGAAACTCTTGGCTATTTCAATGAAAGAGGTGCCACGGTTCGCGGATCCATCAAATTTTCTTGTAAGTGGTATCATCCCGAATGAGTTCTCTTCAAACCAAAGGAAGAAGCTAAAATGGTATTGTCAAGACTATTATTGGGATGAACCGTACCTCTTTCGGATTTGCACAGATGGGGTAATTAGAATATGTGTACCAGATGAAGAGCAAAATGTTATTCTTAAGGCTTGTCACTATTCACCTTATGGTGGTCACCATGGCGGAGCAAGAACAACGGCTAAAGTACTAGGTTGTGATTTCTATTGGCCCACTCTCTACAAAGATACAAGTGATATGGTGAAAAGATGTGATGAATGCCAATGGGCCGGTGGAATCTCGAAGAAGAATGAAATGCCTCTCACTACCATTTTGGAGATTGGTATCTTTGATGTGTGGGGTATTGACTTCATGGGTCCCTTTGTGAGTTCTTATGGAAACACCTACATCTTGGTCGCGGTTGATTATGTGTCTAAATAGGTTTAGGCAGTTTCTCTACCCAACAATAAAGTGAGAAGTGTGGTGGCATTTTTGAAGAAGAATATTTTCACAAGATTTGGTACTCCGCGGTCTATCATAAGCGATGGGGGGAGGGGGTAGTATTTTTGCAACAAAGCTTTCGATACCTTACTCACCAAGTATGATGTCACTCATAAAGTCATGACTACCTATCATCCACAAGCAAGCGGTCAAGTGGAAGTCTCCAACTGGGAGATAAAGAGTATCTTTCCAAAATAGTGAATGCTAACCGGATAGATTGGTCAAAGAAGTTTGATGATGCACTATGGGCTTATCGGACTGCTTTCAAAACTCATATCGGGATGTCTCCATATCGGTTGGTGTTTGGCAAAGCTTGTCATTTTCCGGTGAAACTCGAGCACAAAGTCATGTGGGTTGCACAATTGAATGAATTAGATTATTTCGGTACCATGCATATGCAAGTCCATCCTTGTACAAGGAGAGAATGAAGTACCTTCATGAAAAATACATCTGAAATAAGGAGTTCAAGGTGGGAGATCTTGTTTTGTTGTTCAACTCACGATTGAAGATGTTTTTCCGAAAAACTGAAATCAAATGGAGTGGTCACTTTGAAATTATGGTTGTGACACCTTTTGGTGCATTGGACTTGAAGAACAAAAATAATGAGGTATTCCGAGTCAATGGTCACTGGGTGAAGCATATATGGGACAAGATAATGATGGCCACGTGGTGGCAGTGATTCATTTGAAGTGATGGTAATCTGCGTCGTGTCGCGACGTTAAATTAGGCACTTCTTGGGAGGCAACTCATGTTTCTTTTTTTTTCTTTTCTTCTTCGTAGATAGGTCTTATTTTGTGGTAACTGGTTTTGAAGTATGTTGTAGGAATGAATGTGCTTTACAGGAACTGTGCTTAGAAAAATTGGCTAAGAAATGGTTAGATCACGAGGTCGTGATGATACATCAAAGGGGAGGGGTGAACCTTTCAGTGGCAGAGGCAAAAGAAATTTACCCCTCTCCCTCTAAAGGGTAATCAGTAAGAAAGCCACATCAGGCTGAGGAAGATAGCTCGAGCCTTCCGAGTCTAGTTCATATGTCCTATCTCGGGAAGTGCCAGAGGGTGACTCATTGCAAGAGCTGCCTGTTGTTCAATCACAGCCACAACAGCCACAGGGCAGATACCAACTTCGAGACGAGCCTTCCTCCTGTACGATCACTTCCGAGGGTTCGGAAGGTGATAGTCAGGCTTCGGAGCCCTCATTCACACATGCTCCCGATGCACCTACTACTACAATGGATGTTAATGATATTCCAAATAATGGCCGAGGGGGTGATACCTGAGTTACCGGCCTTGAGAGGTCGAAGAATAAAGAGATTTGGGAAGATAGGTTTGTTAGTCTGGCTGCTTTCACAAGCTTTCGAGAGTGGTGGCCAACAAGATCGCTCATTCTTGAGCATCAGTTCATGATAAAAAACCTTGACAAATACAACCCGACAGTGTTGAGAAAGTTCTGGGAGCGGAATGGGTGGATGTGGTTCACCAAAAGTGTGGTAAATGCCAAGGAATACTTGGTCCGGGAATTTTATTCCAATGTAGCGCATATAAAGAAAGGGACCAAGGTAACAAAAGTGAGAAATCTAAAGGTGAGATTCGATCAGAGCACCCTGAACACGTATTTAAGGTTTAAGGATGTTAAGCCTGTGCAATACCTGGAAAAGTTAGCATTGGGAGATTCGGTTCGACCATGGCTAGCTGCATTTCTTGCAGCTCCGGGGCCGCCTCCAGCATGGATCACAACAGGGGTTCCCATTCAGGGAAACACCCTAAATTTTGAGGCAAAGGGATGGCAAACATTATTGTGTAGTAGACTAGACCCGTGCCAAAATGAAACAAATCTTCCAATTAAGCAGGTAGTTCTAGTCGCTTCTATCATGGTCAGGTACCCAATCAATGTGGGTGCCGTGATATCGGCCAATATTCATGTGGTCTCCAGGCAAGGTAAAACCTCCTACCCGTATCCCAACACTATCACTGAGTACCTTACAGATGCGGGGGTGGAGCCGAGGGATTTTGATACTAAGGTGGGGGCGAATAAGCCCTTCCTATGGTATTCTTTTATGGGTGGTGGAAACCCAAAGAAAAAGGGTCAACCCTCTACTACTGCAAGCCAGTCTGATGATCCTGCCGGGGTAGCTGCTGAGACAGTTGACATGCCATCTACTTCAGCAAAGCCTTCTGATGGTGCAACAACTATGCCTCCACTTCCTTCTTCTTCAGCATCAGTGCCTTCTACATCGGCTTTGAAGCCGGTTCCCATGCTCGCTCATCCACTATATGCGTTGTGAGTCTCCCAAACACTGGCGAGCCTCAACAACTGGATGCAGATAGCCATTGCAAAGCTGTCTGACATATCCAGTGTTGTTGCAGCACAGTTATCCACTCTGGCACCCTAGACTCCTCCGACAATGGAGGATACATTGAAGAAGATCTTTGAAAACCAGACTACCATCATGGACACCTTGGTAGCACATGGAGCAGTGATTGAGGAGCTGGGGAAGCAGGTAAAGAAAATGAAGAAATCCCAAGCGTACAGGAAATCAGTGTCAGGCTGAGGAGAGAGGTGACCAAGATAACAGCAACTGATGATCTTTCATTTGATATGCTCATAGGGTCAGACCTGCCAGCACCATCAGCTCCAATGGTACCAGCTGGCTAGTCTGAGGAGCCAGACCTAGCTACCGATACCTCTGAGGCAGTGCGCCAGATGTTCACCAATCCAGTTACTCCCAAAGCCAGTAATGATGAGATCCAGTTAGAGGAGACTGAGGGCGGTGACGCTGCTATAGACACGGAGGTGTCCAAGGCCACACAGGGAGTCTTTTTCACTCTTACCCTTCTTTATTCTTGTTTTTATTAAGCATTAGGGACAATTCTTATTTTTATTCGGGGGGATGGAGTTATTTTCTATTTGGATGACTTTTAGACATTTGGTTTGTAATAACTGATAATATTTTCTTCTTTCTCTTTATTTTGTATATATATTCTCTCCGTTCTCTCTTGATGTATATATTCTCTCTTTTCTTCTCTCATTATGTATATTCATTATGCTTTCAGTAGTTTGCTTTTTAGATTCTTTATTCTGTTTTCTTATTAGTCTAAGTTTAATCTAGTAGCTTCTTTTTAATTTTGTAGCTTCTTTTTATGTTTTAGTGAACAATAAGCCTTTAGTTTTCTTAATGTCACGGTTCTTTCCAAAGGTAATTTTTGTGTGAATCGGGTGACTTTTCCCAACGATGGATGGCATGACAACCTTCTTAAAGGATTGAGTCCGTTTTTGGTGTTTATGTAAGAATAGTAGTAATAATGAATAAAAAGACCTAATTGAGTCAGGATCGGAGAGTTAAACATGCTTCACTTGGTACCAACACACTTAACTACGTGCTTATGGTTAAAAATAAGATTTTTGGAAAGAAATATCTCTAGTTAGTGACCTTGTGACTCTTGTGTCGACTTAGGCAATCATCGAGTGGTTTAGTCAAACCATAGTATTTTTCAATCTTGAATATGGTCATTGTAGGCCCTCGACTCTATCCTCTTTAACAATCTAGTTGCGTGAGAGGTGAGATGTTGTTAGTGCAAATCCAAGTACCCGAGGAAATGGTCTAGAACTTGTCCCGAATATGTTTCTACGCAAAATTTTAAGTTTTGCTTGGCTTGAGAAGTGATTGTAGGCTTTCCTTGACCCGTTTGAAAATTTCCATGGCCCACCAAAGTTGTTATCCCTAGTTAACCCTATTGAGCCTAAAACCTTTCTCATTTGATCACCACGTTATAAGCCTTTACCCATTTTTTTGTGACACTCTCTTGGCACCTGAGCTTTTCTTAACACTCTTATGAAACAATTGGCTAAAAATGTAAGTTTGGGGGAGGGATGAAAAGAAGGAGAAGAAAAGAAAAGGAATAAAGGCAAGAAAAAGAGAAAAGAAATGAAAAGAAGGAAAGGCAAGAAAAAGAAAGAACAAAAAGAAAAATACAAAAAGAAAGTGAATAAGTTGAAAAGTTGAAGGGATTCAAAGAAAAGTAATGATGCAAAGCATGGAAAAAGCGAATATGGAGTAAATGAATAACATGGCCAAGAAAGAGTGATATTAAGTCTCTCTAGTACCCCTAAGGAAAAGAAAATGCTTCAAAGAGTTGGCAAAAGCATGAGCCGATAAAAGAATTTGGAGTGCTTACGGAAATATAAACCTGTTCTATCATAGCTTATCAAATCTTATTCCAAAAGCATTCATTGCATCCCGAAAAAGCCCTACATGATTTCAAGCCGAGTAAGCTTATATTAGCGGTGATTCACATGAGGGGCAAGCCTATGGTACTTAAAGCCATATTGCGACATTCTTTTGAGAGAGATGAGTGAACCTTTCACAAACCTGTGAATTGAGTGTTATATTCTTAAGTGAGATAGGAAAAAAAAAGAGTAGGGGAGGAGGAGTTTGGGATCCATAATGACCTACATGAAAGAGCGAGCTTCCTTGATGAATAAAGTCAACTCTTGATGCTCAAGTGTCACATTAGAACTATTCGTGCTTAAAAGTTTAACTTGTTGTCTTGTTGATAATTCATAAGTGTCGTGGGTAATTGTTGATCCCAATTGATGTGTGATTGATTTATCTCTGATTAGCTGGAATGGCTCTTAACTTGTGGAGGTGGGAATTACCTTATTTACTTTAGGACAAGCAAAAGCTTAAGTTTGGGGGAGTTGATAAGTGGAGATTTTGACTACTTATTAGCGTCTTTTTGCTTTCGTTTTAGTCCAAAACCACTTAATTGTGTTCCCGAAAATTGATAAAATATGCTTAATTTCAGAAATATTGGAAGATGAACTCCAAAGATGAAATCCACTTTAAGAATGAGTAATCTGAACTTAAGGACAAAAACAACACAAAAGCTCAAAGTGCGGTCCGCAGAATACCATCTGTGGCCGCAGGTCATGAAGCAATTCCATCAGAGAAGGTTGCAAGATGCGGACCGCACATGAAATTGTGCGGCCGCAGAAACTGGGTAAAAGCCAAAGTTCAGAGAACCTGCATCTCAAGCTCAACAAGAGTGCGGCCGCAGAAGAGCATGATGCAGCCGCAACCACATTTGTGCGGACCACAAAAGAGCATGGTGCGGCCGCAGAGATATTTGTGTTGTCCGCAGAAAGAGAGAAGTGCAACCGCAGTTCAGAATTGTGCGGATGCAGGTTTCCAATCCTGTCAGGCTGAAGCAAAGTGCGGACCGCACATGGAATTGTACAGCCGCAGAACCTCCCAAAGGGCATTTTTGTCCGAAAATTCTAGCATTGTAAAAATAGAAGAGTTTCACTTTTTTAGGTTAACTTTTGACATCAACAACCACACTAGACGGTTTCTTTTGCTATTTTGAGATTTTTGAATATTGATTTCATCATTTTAATTATCAATATGTGTTTAATTATCATTTATTCTTTTTCTTCCAATTTAAGCATGAGTAGCTTGATTTTCACTAGGGTTGTCATCCAACCCTAGTGTGTAAACTTAATGGGTGTTTGATTTATTGCTTGTTTATGGTTGGGTGTTGATTATCTAGCCTATTTCTTGATTTTATGTGAAGAATTAATGGTTGCAAACATTATTTCATGCCTATTTGACTTGGTCTCTACTTGAGAAAGAGAGACTTAGTCTAGAAAAACTTGGCTAGCAAGAAATTGGGTCAATCGAGAGATTGATAAGCCCAATTAAAGAGTTGAACCTAGAGATAGTAAAACCCGACTTGAGCTTATTATCAACTGTTTTATTTAATACCCATTTGGACTTGAAAAAGCCAAATTGGGCAAAATCACTCTCTGACCGAGAGGTAGTGAGTACTTGAGTGTTGATAGCTATAATACATCGCGACCAATAAAATAATATTTAAAGTTTACAACCCATTAGGCAAATACCTAGGTGAAGGTCATAGCCCTAGGCCTTTTATATCATTTGAAAAATAACAAATAATAATTTCCTTGTTTTAATTTTTAAATCACAATCGTAGTTTAATTCAGATTTTCAAACAAAACCAATTATTATGGAAGTGCAAATTTAGATATACAAACTCACGCACTAAGATATATACTACTAACACCCATTCACATAGCTCCTTGCGGAATTCGACCCTGACTCTTGTTGGGTATTACTATTGCATTGACTGTTTTCATATCCTCAAATAGAGGAGTGAAATTGGACGAGATCAATCCACAACATAGAAGTTTAGTTGTGGCAAATCTCTCAAGCTCTAAATTCTCATCCTAAGGGGGCACTACCAAGTGAAACGGTGGTAAACCCAAAGGATGGAAACAACACGGGGCATGCCATGGACGTTACTATAAGAAGTGGAAGAGGTGGGAATGCACCCACATCAAGTCAAAAGCAACTTATGGATGATGAGCAAGTGGTACAAGAAGAAGAGGTCCCGAACAATGTGGTGCAATCAAATCATGAAGTTTCGATTGATATTGATGATAATGTTGAAGAGGCTCAAGAGGATGTGAACCCCTCTAGGGATCACATTATTGACATACCGAAACCAGTAGTACAAAAGTCTAAGGCACCATTGCCTAAGCCTCCACCTTCATACCCTCAAGTACTTTCCAAACAAAATGGTGAGAATCGATTTAAAAAGTTTATTCAAATGATGAAGAGTCTCTCAATCAATGTGCCATTAGTTGAAGCTTTGGAACAAATGCCCGGTTATGCTAAATTTATGAAGGATCTCGTGACAAAGAAGCAGCCAATGAATTTTTAAACTATCAAAGTCACTCATCAAGTGAGTGCAATTGTGCATTCAATGGCTTCTTAGTTGGAAGATCCCGGTGCTTTCACGATTCCTTGTACAATTGGAAGTGCCGAGTTTGCTAAAGCTCTTTGTGATCTTAGGGCAAGTATCAATTTGATGTCCTATTCAGTTTTTAAGAACTTGGGAATTGGGCAACCAAGACCCACCTCTATGAGATTGCAAATGGTCAATTGTACCATGAAGAGACCTTTGGGAGTGATTCAGGATGTCTTGGTTCGTGTTGATAAATTCACTCTTACGGCGGATTTTGTCATTCTAGATTGTGAAGGTGATTAAGAGGTGTCGATTATTCTTGGAAGACCTTTCCTTGCTACATGGAAGGCTCTTTGTGATGTTGAAGCTGGAGAACTCACTTTTCGGGTGGGTGTGAAAAAGTGGTATTCCATATTTTTAAGTCCATGCGGCAACCAAATAGCAATGAGGTGTGTTCTTTTGTGGACTTGGTGACATGTTGGAGGCCGTCTTGCTCAAATTTGATGATGACGAGATGGATGGCTTCATGGAATGTGTGAACTCTTTGCAAAGAATGGGGTCGTACAATTATGCACACAGGGATAACTCCTCCTACAAAGCCTTCCATTGAAGAGCCTCCTATCTTGGAGTTGAATCCATTGCCTCTACATCTTCGGTATGAATTTCTTGGTCTTTGTTCTACTTTACCGATTATTCTTTCCTCTTGTTTGACTAACATGTAGGTAGATTCTATATTAGCAGTGCAACATAAGAGGAAGAAGGCTATTGGGTAGACATTGGAGCATATTCGGGGGATAAGCCCCGCATTTTGCATGCATATTATCAACCTGGAGGATGGCGCCAAACCGTCTATTGAATATCAAAGGATACTCATTAGTGCTATGCAAGAAGTTGTTAAAAGGAGACTATCAAGTGGTTGGATGCCGGAGTTGTCTACCCCATTTTTGATAGTTCGTGGACTTCTCCGGTTCAATGTGTCCCGAAGAAAGGGGCATGACGGTGGTCATCAATGACAAGAATGAGTTGATTCCTACAAGAACAGTGACCGGCTGGAGAGTGTGTATGGACTATTGCAAGCTCAACAAATTCACAAGG
Organism: Nicotiana tabacum; assembly: GCF_000715075.1. Classification (NCBI taxonomy): domain Eukaryota; kingdom Viridiplantae; phylum Streptophyta; class Magnoliopsida; order Solanales; family Solanaceae; genus Nicotiana; species Nicotiana tabacum. The sequence goes on from NC_134098.1 coordinate 67,794,495, forward strand.
AATAATCATTTCCCACTTCCTTTCTTAGATCAAATGTTTGATAGATTGTCCGGTCGGGCTTTCTATTGCTTTCTTGATGGTTTTCGGGCTACAACCAAATCTTTATTGCTCCGTAGTATCAAGATAAAATAACCTTTACATGTCCCTACGGTATTTTTACCTTCAAGAATGCCATTTGGTTTGTGCAATGCTCCAATGACTTTTCAAAGGTGTATGATGACTTCTCGGTGGTTGGAGATTCTTTTGATGATTGTCTTACAAATTTAGATAAAGTGTTGGCAAGATGTGAAGAAACAAATTTGGTGCTCAATTGGGAGAAGTGTCATTTCATGGTCGAGGAAGGCATTGTCCTTGGCCACAAAATATCAAAGAATGTTATTGAAGTTGACACGGCAAAGATTGAGGTGATTTCTAAACTTCCACCTCCAACTTTAGTGAAGGGTGTGTGGAGTTTCTTAGGCCACGCGGGGTTTTACCGGCATTTCATCAAAGATTTCTCTAAGGTGGTAAACCCGTTGTGCAAGCTTCTTAAGAAAAATGCTAAGTTTAACTTCAATGATGATTGCATGAGAGCCTTAAAATTGTTAAAGTTCAAGTTGACAACTACTCCCATCATCACCGCTCCAAATTGGAGTGTCCCTTTTGAACTCATACGTGATGCAAGTGACGTAGATGGTTGGGGATGTTTTGGGGCAATGTATCAACAAGATTTTTCATCCGGTCTACTATGCTAGTAAAACCATGAATGGTGACCAAATAAACTATACCGTTACAGAGAAAGAGCTCCTTGCCATTGTGTTTACAATTGAGAAGTTACGCCCGTACTTGATGGGTGCAAAGGCCATTGTCTACACAGATCATGCGACACTTCGTTATATTATGAGCAAGAAAGATTCCAAATCTCGGTTGATGAGATGGGTGCTTTTTTTTTTGTAAGAGTTTGATATTGACATCCAAGATAGAAAAGGGAGTAAAAATCAAGTGGCAGACCACTTGTCTTGTTTGGAGGAGGAGGGGAGGCCGTATGATGGCCTTGAAATCAATGACTCCTTCCCCGATGAGCAACTCTTGGCTATTTCAATGAAAGAGATGCCATAGTTCGCGGATCTAGCAAACTTCCTTGTGTTTGGAATAATCTCGGATGAGTTCTCTTCAAACCAAAGGAAGAAGCTCAAACGGGATTGTCAGGATTATTATTGGGATGAACCATACCTTTTTTCGGATTGGTATGGATGGGGTGGTTAGAAGATGTGTAACGGAAGAAGAGAAAGGTGAAATTCTTGGGGCTTGTCATTCTTCACCATATGATGGAGCAAGAACGTCGTCTAAAGTGCTAAGTTCTGAGTTCTATTGACCTACTCTATACAAGGACGCTAGTGAGCTAGTGAAAGGATGTGATTAATTTCAACGAGCCGGCGGAATCTCAAAGAAAAATGAAATGCCCCTCACCACCATTTTGGAGATTGATATTTTCGATGTGTGGAGTATTGACTTCATGGGTCCTTTTGTGAGTTCTTGCGAAAACACCTACATCTTGGTCGCGGAGGATTATGTGTCCAAATGGGTGGAGGTCATTGCTCTACCCAACAATGAAGCGAGTAGTGTGGTGGCATTCTTGAAGAAGAATATTTTCACAAGGTTTGGTACTCCGCAGGCTATTATAAGCGATGGGGGGTTACATTTTTGCAACAAGGCTTTCGACACTTTACTAATCAAGTATGGTGTTACTCATAAAGTCACAAATCCCTATCATCCACAAGCTAGCGGTCAAGTGGAAGTCTCCAACCGGGAGACAAAGAGTATTTTGTCCAAGACAGTGAATGCTAACCGGACGGATTGGTCCAAGAAGCTTGATGATGCATTATGGGCTTATTGGACGGATTACAAAATACCTTTAGGAATGTCACCATACCGGTTGGTGTTCGGAAAACTTGTCATCTTCCAGTGGAACTAGATCACAAGGCCATGTGGGCTCTAAAGAAGTTGAATCTTGATTGGGATGTAGCCGCTAACTTGAGGGTTGCACATTTGAATGAATCTGATGAGTTCCGGTATCATGCTTATGTAAGTTCGTCCTTGTACAAAGAAAAGATGAAATATCTTCATGACAAATACATTTGGAACAAATAGTTCAAGGTGAGGGATTTTATGTTGTTGTTTAACTCAAGGGTGAGGATGTTCTCCGGAAAGATAAAGTCTAAATGGAGTGGTCCCATTGAAATTGTGGGTATGACACCTTTTGGTACATTAGACTTGAAGAACAAAAATAATTAAGTGTTATGCGTCAATGGTCACCGGGTGAAGCACTATATTGAAAAGGTTGGATTTGTCCACGTCGTGGCGGTCATTCATTTCAATTGATGGTATTCTGCGTCGTGTCGCGACGTTAAATCAGGCGCTTCCCGGGAGGCAACCCATGTTTCTATTCCTTTCGTCTATTTTTTCTTTTGTAGTTATGTGTTATTTTTTGTTCTAAGTTGATTTGAAGTTTGATGCAGGGCCGAGTGTAACTTACAGGGACTATGGAACAAAATGAGGCTAAGTATTGAAAGAAGTGCAGACCGCAATTGATTTATGCGGACCGCACAATTTGGACTGTTGTGGAAAATAGAACACCGCGGCCGCACAATTGACTTGCCGACCGCACAAATGAAGGGTGCCAACATGCAAACTCTCTGAATTTAGTCTGTTAGAGAAAAAGGACAATGTACAACCGCAAGAGGAAATCTGGGGCCGCAACAAGAAATCTGTGGCCGCACGTAGAAGTTTTGCGGATCGAAGATGGAGAATCACAATTGAAGCCTCAAGTAAAAGAGTGCGGACCACACATGATATTGTGCGGCCGCACTCGCCTCTCTCTTGCCCTTGAAACAAAACCAAGTACTATAAATAGAAGGCTAAGGACTACTGTTATATTTTTTCCCTCTCTGAGCAAAATCAAAGTAATCTTTTGAAGTTTATGCTGAATCTACTTGTGCACTCACACAACATCTTTGATCAATCACTCATCACACTCATTCAGTTGGTATGCTTCAAAGTCCATTTGTCAATAGAATTCAATTGTACATACATGTGGGGGTAAATAAGTCGTGGGTTAACTAGTACATGTTCTATGGGGACTGGGTCATTGTATTTTCATGCCTTTATGTTGTTGTCATGTCAAAATTTGCACAAACAAATTGCAAACCCTATATTGAAATAACTGGATTGTTCGTATATTTTGAATTATGCGGCCGCACGTGAAATTGTGCGGTCCGCAGAAGTTGACTCTAGGGTAGATTTAGTTAAGAATAGGTTTGCGGCCGCAAAAAATTTGTGCGGACTACATAATTCCCATTGTGGCCACAGAACAGCCCTTCCAATGTCTTCAGAGAGTCTACATTTTGTGACTTAAATGTGCGGCCGCATGTCAAATTGTGCGGACCGTAGAAATCATGTTGCGGCCGCACATTAGCCAATTCTCTGTCATCAGAGAGTTGGCACATTTTGGGTTACATAGATGCGGTTGCAAGTGAAATTGTGCAGACCACGCTTCACTTTTGCGGCCGCAAAGCTAAATTGTGCTATACGTAAAGGCTTCATCTGTGGCCGCAATAAAATTGTGCGGACCACAGAGCCTTACCATGCAAGTATACTGTGTCCTGTGACCTCCACTGTGTTTTCTGGTGTATTCGTGCAACTCATATGATCTCGAATATTACTTTTAATTTTTTTCTTCCCGTTCCTTAGACAAGGTAGGTTCCACTTCCTTATGGAGATCATACAATGTTGTTGTGAGACTGTTGTTACAAGACCATTTCCTCCTTAGGTTACTGAGCTTAGGTTGAAGGCTTCTTCCTTACTTCCTCAGCTAGTCTTTCATTGTAGTATTTAGGGAGGATCCTCTGATTCTTGTAAAGTTGTGAGCTTATCACATCGTATACCCGATGGAATATTTTTTGATGTCCTTCCTCGTCTATAATTACCCGTAGTTACTTACCTCCACACCCTTGTGCTTGTACGGTTGCTTGTGAACTGATATTTTGACCGTCTTCCCAGTGGGACGCTCTTTTATTTCCGTAACACTCATACGGTACCTTTACTACTCCAACTCTTAACTGAATATTTCTCAAGGATCACGATGTCGTATTTGCGAGACTGAATTTCCCATATTGGGGGTTCACTATGTTCATCTTGCACAGTCTGTTGATTTGTTTGTGTCCTCTTATTTAGCCATAACTAGGCTCTTCCTGGATCAACTACTAACTACTCATTGGCCCATTCTTATATCAATATTCCACGTAATCTCTCGTGGGTTATTTCCTTTGCATTAACTTACGTCTCGCACTTGCTCCTTATTTATCAATAACATCTCAAGCAGGGACCCTTACTTCATTTCCTTGACGTCGTGTTTGCATAATGTTCTGGAATCGTTGCATATATGTAGGATTTGAATAAGTGCAATCTCATACCATTTTCATATTTTTTTTCTCTTCGCATTCTTCCCTTACCATTCCATAATTACTAGAACCACTTAATTCTAACTTAATACCACATCACTCCATATTCCCCCCCTTTAGGGGAGCACTAAGATTTAGTGCTACGATGATCTAAGTATAGATATTTTACCCTCTCATCTTTGGCATCTTTTCACATCATCGATGATCTTTACTCACCTCGCGGTAATCCTTGTGTACCAAGGATAACGAAATTCCTCACTCGTGAGGGTAAAACTTAGTGTAACTGGCACATATAGTCCCTTAAACTTAACTTTACTCACCTTGCTTGCTTTAAGGAAGCGTCTTCCTGAATGACCTTTAAAGGGTATTCTTCTATTGTTCATTCTATTATTGCCGGAACAAAATTTGAAATTCTAATGATGTTGACCATTATCGAATCATTCAGTACCTAATTTATGTTAAGTTTATCTTGTTCACCAATCCATACTGATTTCTTATTACTCTGGGGTCTAATTTTTCCTTTTGGTAATTGCGTTGGAGTCACGGACTTATTTCTCAAAATGAGGATATGACTTTATGGCCTATACTCTTTTATTGTCTCAAGGCCTGTTACCTCTCGTCCTTTCCTTCACCTGACTATAGACTTTGTAATACTGTCATCTTTTTGATCTACCGTTGTCATCCATGTATCACATCTTACTCATAATGCTTCATTAACTCTCTTCTTATTTTTCGCAAACATTTATGTCTATCACTTTATTCTGAAAACTCGAACAAGACATTCTTTTGCTTTTAGCTCCCCTTGCTCCATCTACTGGCTCCTCGAATTGCCTAACGTTCTCTTTCTACCAGGGATGGGAGCTACACTAAGGTAATAATTATCCCTTCCAGACTTCCAATGCTTATCTTTGTAGTACTCATATCTAGCTGTACTATTTTAGGGTGCACCATCGAGGTGTCTCACAAGGAGATCCATTACCACGTTTGCTCTATCCTTCGGAAACGTCAACTAACTCTACCAATCCATCCACTATTTTGGGTTACTCTATCCCCAGCCGGATCCTGATAACTCGTCCTTCTCTTAAACTATGTCTGTTAGATCCCATAGGGCATAATTAAGATCGGTGTGGCCGATTGTATATACATCTGTCACTGTTGAAGGTAACTCAAAATGCTTATATCTCCCTTCCTGAATGGCAGGTAATGATAATCTTTATTAACTGGATACCCCGTACCCTTTTTCATCTTGCTTCTTTTACTTCTTGAAACTTGTATTTATCCTCTGAATCTCTCATTGTCTTTCACCATAAAGGTGGATATATATTCTTGCCTTAAGGTTCCTTATCAAGAGGCTTACATGTATTAGTGTACACATGATCTGCTGAATACCTCATATTTACCCATCATAAGCATGATGCAAAAATTGAGTTCCTCTTACTCAACTCTTCCACAAATATATCTCTTACCAACCGTCTTTCTGGATGTAGGCATCGCTGTATTACGAATAAGATAGAGTTTAGGAAATTGAGTTCTTACAACTGAGCTCTACCACACGATCTAGAGTAAGAAGAAAGAGTGACAATCCTAAATGCCTTGTAGCCTCCTGCTTATAAGTGTGGTGCATGACACACCCATAAACAAGACTCTACTAGACATGGCTTGTACACTCCCTAGGACAGAACTGCTCTGATACCACTTTTGTCATGACCCAAACCGACGGGCCGCAACTGGCACCCGGTACCTTACTCAACCGAGTACCAACGTAATGTATCTTTTGTATTACATCATCATATACACGTGACATACGGGCCTAATAGGCTAACATGATCATTTATAAACTCAAAACATAGGCCGACAAGGCCGTACAATCTTTCACGTACACGATATATGTCTACAAGCCTCTAAGAGTACATAAATGTTATAAAGGTCGGGACAGGGCCCCGCCATACTAATCAGTACATATCCTAATTATACCGACCATATAAGCAACTCTGGAGCAAATAGAGTGCACCAACACCTTCCGCTGAGCTGATAGCCTACTTAGAGGATTCTCGACCTGCTTATCAGGACCTGCGGGCATGAAACACAGCGTCCCCAGGCAAAAGAGACGTCAGTACAAATAATGTACCGAGTATGTAAGGCACATAAATAAGTACATAACAGACCTGGAAGAAATATAGAGTAAATGACTCAACCTGTAAGTTTGGATAACTCTGTAAATCATGAAATACTCATAGTGTCATGCATATGCGTATGAATGTCATGTCGTGTATAGGTACATATTTCATAAAATCATCAGTCTCTGAGGGCATCATATCATCTCGGCCACTGTGGGCAAAATCATCAAATATACCAGCTGATCAGGTGGTGGTACGTATATAACGCCGTAACCTTTTTCCCATATCCCATTTAAATATAATATACATATACATATAAATACGCGTATATAACACCATCTGGTCATGAGTCAATGTACATGTATAAATGAATGAAATGCATGAAAATATGTTAATAATCTCAATATTTCTTTCGGATAAACTTTTGTCAACTGCGTATTATTCTGAGACCCATGAACAGAAGATATAATAATATGTCACATGGGGCATCAAGGATACAGAGACCCCTAGTATTTCTATGAATAGAGTCGTTTATGAAAACTGTGTGTTTGCTCGTTTCTTCTGTATAATTTGGATCATGCCAAAAATAAAGAAGGGATAGCCTTAACATACCTGGAGTAGGGAAAAATTTGTATGATATTCCTGAAAAAGGTTGCACCGTACTCCCTTAGAATCGCAAAATCTCACGTTGCTAATGTGCTAATAATTCTCTTTGGAATTATTTGTTGTAGAAATTGGTTGAAGAATCAAAATCACATTGCTAATGTTTTGTAGGAATTTCCACGAAATTGGTAACAATTTGTAACAAAGTCAATTTGCTAATCTCCAAACCTCACGTCTGATGTGTGTTTGAGAATGAAAAATGTTGCTTTTTATTTAAGATCCTAGAATTTAGGTGTCTTGAAATTGATATGTTAGGTTGCCACCTAATGTAATGACTTAAAGAGTAATACATATGATTTAAGGGGTGCTGCAACGTGAATCCCCCCTTACTTATCCAATTATCCACTCATTTTTGCTTAATTAATTCATTAATTTCCCCCACTAGTCCAATAATTAACCAATTACTCACATAATTAAGAATTATCTCAAATTACATAAAATACTACTCACTTTTAATATACTTTATAAACCTTACTATCATAGCCATATGGTACCTTGTATGGCAATAGTCCATAAATACCGGGTATTTTAGCTCGGACTGTATTTTATCCCAAAATGTCAAACTTCGACGAAATTCATTTCCTTCGATTTTCTTACCCTCTTACCTTTACGAATTTATTTATCACTTGTTTGAAATAGCGTAATACTTATAATCTCGAAACAATCTCTTTCCCCAGCTTATGTCGATTAACTTACGATGAAACTTTAACATACGAAAATGCGGGATGTAACATCTCATTTCCGAGCTTATATCAACTTACTTATGCCGTACTTCCATGTATGAAAACATGGGGTGTAACACTTGCCGATTCCTTGAGCAGTCTTAGTTACCTCTATTATGATCGGGTACCCAATTAATGTGGGTGGCGTCATGTCGGCCAATCGTGATCGCCCGGTACGATAACTCTTCCTACCCATACCCCAACACCATTATAGAGTATCCTACGGATGCAGGGGTGGAACCAAGGGATTTTGATACAAAGGTGATGCCGAAGAAGCCTTTCTCATGGTATTCACTTATGGATGCAAACTACCCGAAGAGAAAAGGTCAGTCGTCTACCACCACAGGCCAGTTTGCCAGTCCGATGAGCCAGTTTTGGTAGTTGTAGAGGCAGTTGATATCCCATCTACTTCGGTCGATCCTTCCTCCAGTGCCGCAACTATGCCTCCACCGTCATCCACAGACCCTTCTGCAGCTCCTACCACAGTTTTGCACTCCGTCTTTGAAGCAGGTGCCCATGCCTACTGCTCCACTTTCTGCACTACAAGTCTCCCAGACATTGGCGAGCCTCAATAACTGGATGCAGATAGTAAATGCAAAGTTGTCTAAGTTATCCAGTATTGTTGAAGCACAGTACTTTTCAGGCACTTCAGTTTCCCCCGACAGTTGAGGAGACATTGAAGAAGATACTAGAGAACCAGAACACCATCATGTCTACCATGGTATAGCACAAGTCAGTGATCGAAGAGCTGGGAAAATAAGTAAAGAAGATGAGAAAGTCCCAGGCCAGTAAGAAGTCAGTGGACAAGCTCCGGAGGCAGGTGACTAAGCTTGTTGTAGCCGGAGATATCCCTTTTGACATTTTCATTGACCCACACCCTTCAGACCCAGATCTTGCAGCACCATCAGCACCGGTGGCACCAGCTGGCCAGTCTGAGGAGCCAGACTCTGCTGCCGACACTGCTGAGGCGGTGCGTCAGATGTTCACCAACCTAGTCACACCCAGAGTTGAGGATGATAAGATTCAGTTGGATGAGACTGAGGGCGATGACACTGCTGGGGACATAGAGATGTCCAATGAGCCATAGGGAGTTTTCTTCATTTTTTTCTCTCTTTTACTCTTATTTTGTTAAGCATTGGGGACAATGCTCATCTTTATTCGGGGGTGCAGTTTATTTTGATGATATTTGGTATATTCTGAGACATTTGGCCTGTAATAACTTGATATTATATTCCTTATCTTTCTTATTCTGTATATATTCTCTATTTTTCTCTCATTATGTATATTCAGTAGTTTTTGTTTAGTAGTTTCTTTATTTTTGTTTCTTTGTGAGTTCTTAGTTTGATTTAGTAGCATCTTTATATGTTCTAGTAGATAATAAGCCTTTGGTTTTCTTAATGCCACGGTTCTTTCCAAAGGTAGTTATTGTGTGAACCGGGCGACTCATCCCAACGATGGATGGCGTGACAACCTTCTTAAGGGAATGAGTCCATTTTTTATGTTTAGGTAATAATAGTAGTAGTAATGAATAAAAAGACCTAATTGAGTCATGCTCAAAGAGTCAAACATGTTTCAATTAGCACCAGCACAGTTAACTACATGCTTATGGTTAAAAACAAGGGTTTCAAAAGAAATAGCTCTAGTTAGTGACTTTCTAACTCTTGTGTTGACTTTGGCAACCATCGAGTGGATTAGTTGAACCATAGTGATTTTTAAACTTGAATGTGGTCGTTGTGGGACCTCGACTCTGTCCTCTTTAACAATTCGGTTGCGTGAGGGGTGAGATGAATTGTTGCTAGTCCAAGTATCCGTGCGAAGGGTTTAGAACTTGCCCTAAATGTGTTTTAAGGCGAAATCTTAAGTTTTGCTTGTCTTGAGAAGTGATTGTAGGCTTTCCTTGGCCCGTTTGAGTTTTCTATTGCCTACCAATGTTGTTATCCCTAGTCAACCCCTTTGAGCCTCGAACCTTTCTCATTTGACAACCATGTTACAGGCCTTTTCCCGTTTTGTCGTGACCTCTCTTGGTACGCGAGCTTTCCTTAACACTCATGTGAAACAAATGGCTAAAAAGAAAGTTTGGGGGAGATACGAGGAACTTAAAAAAGGTATCAAGGCACAAAAAGAGAAGAAATGATGAGAAGGAAAGGTAAGAAAAGAAAAGAACAAAAAGAAAATACAAAATAGTGAATAAGTGGAAGAGTTGAAGTGATTCAAAGAGAGGTAATGATCCCAAACATGGAGAAATCAAAGAGGGAGAAAATAAATGTAATGATCAAGAAAGAGTGATGTTAAGTCTCTCTAGTTCCCCAAGGAAAAGAAAGTGCCTCAAAGAATTAGCAAAGTGTGAGCCGAGAAATGAAAAATGGAGTGCTTAAGGAAAGGTGTAACCACTCACCCATATTGTATCCAACCCTAATCCAAAAGCCTTCATTACATCCCGAAAGAAGTCCTATTTGATTTCAAGCCGAGTGAGCTTACATTAGTGGCGATCTACATGAGGGGCAAGCCTATGGTACTTGAAGTCGTACTTGCGACATTCTCTTGAGAGAGATGAGTGTACTTTCATAAATCTTTGGATTGAATGCTAAATGCCTTAAGTGAGAGAGATAAGTAAACTTTCATAAATCTTTGTATTAAGTGCTAAGAGTCCTTGATGAGTAAAGTCAATTCTTGAAACTCAAATATCACATTAGAACTATATGTGCATGAATGGTTAACTTGTCGCCTTGTTGATTATACATGAGTAGTGTGGGTAATTATTGGTCCCAACTGATGTGTGGATGACTCACCTTTGACTCGCTGAAATGACCCTTAACTTTTGGAGGTGGGAACTAAATTGTTTACTTGAGGACAAGCAAAGATTTAAGTTTGGGAGAGTTGATAAGTGGGGATTTTGACTGCTTATTAATGCCTTTTAGCTTTAGTTTTAGTCTAAAAGCATTGAATTATGTTCCCGAAACTAATGAAATTATGCAAAATTGCAGGAATGCTAGAAGTTGGTCTCCCGAGATGAAACCCGACTCAAAAAGGGTTAGTCCGAAGCACAAGGCAATAAAGTCCGCTGAAACACAAATGTGCGGTTCGCAGAAGGAATTCTGCAGCCGCAAAAGAAATTGCGGACCACAGAATTCTATCGGCGGCCGCAAATAAAGAGAAATAATGTAGCAGACATTTACGCAAAGTGCAGACCGTACATGAATTGTGCGACCGTAAATCTGGGCTAAGAGTCGAAGATTAGAGAGTATGAAAAAAGACCAAGTACAGGAGCCTCTACGAATTGCGGACCGCACAAGAATTGTGCGGCCGCAGAAGAGTGCCTTGCATCCGCAATCCTAATTATGCGGCTGCAGTTCTAAATCTGCGGACTGTAGAAAAGTTGCCTTACGGCCGCGGTTCAGAAATGTGTGTCCGCAGAACTCCATCTCTTACCAGATGAAGAAAGTTGCGGACCGCACATGTAATTGTGAGGCCGCAGAACCTCCCGAAGGGCAATTTTATCTGAAATTTTCAGCCTTGTATAAATAAACGAGTTTCATAAAATTAGGTTAAGTTTGAACCTCCGAAGTTGCTGTAGCCGTTTTTCTTTGCTATTTTTGGAAGTTTTACTTTTTTTGGTGTATTTACAATAGATTTAATCATTTTAAGTTTTCATTATGAGTTTAATTAGTCTTTCTTCTATATTTTCTTCACTCCTAATTATGAGTAGCTAGAGTTTTACTAGGGTTGTGACCCAACCCTAGTATGTAAACTTATGGGTATCTAATTTAGTGCTTGTTTATGATTGGGTGTTGATTATTTAGCTTAGTTCATGCTTTAATTGTAGAATTAATGGTTGTAAACATTAATTCATGCTTATTTGACTTAGTCTCTACTTGAGAATACTCTAGGATAACTTAGCTTACAAGGATTTGGGTCAATTGAGAGATTGATTAACCCAATTAAAGGGTTTAACCTAGAGATAGAAATAACACGACTAGAGCTTTTATCAACTATTTTGTGTGAAACTCATTTGGTCTTGAGAAAGCCAAAGTGGGCAAAACCACTCTCTAACCAGAGGTATTGAGTGGGTACTTTAGAGTTCATAGCTATAATACACCTCAATCAGCAAAACAAGTATTAAAGTCTTTATCCCATTAGGCAAACACCTAGATCATGGTCACAGCCCTAGGCTTTTTATCCATTTGGAAAAACTTTAAAAACAATTTAATCTAGTCTTCTTCCTTTATTTTGCAATCATTGGAGTAAAATTAGAAATAGAAAATAAATCTTTGTGTGGAAGTGCAATCTAGATAATCCAATTGCGTAAATTGAAATATATACCACTAACTCCCATCTTAGCTCCTTGTGGATTCGACCCCGACTCTTAGTTGGGTTTCTATTATTGCATATGATCGTTTCATATCTTTATTGAGGTGTGCTTTGGGCTTGATCAATGTCTGGTGATCGAAGAGGACCAGACAAAGATGAACGATGTAGGCGCGTCGATTCTCTTTAACGAGGCGCAGCGGGTGCTTAACCGGGTAAGGCATTGATACTCCCTTTTGAATTTCACTTAGGCTTTGGTATCTCTCTATGCTCTCGTCATTTTTCAGGCTTCGGTTCTTCACCACGAGAGCTTTCTCTGATACCGCTCCGAGATCAACCAGCTCGAGTTGAAGTTCAAGGAGCAGGATTGAAAGAAGGATATGTACAAGCTCCTCAGTGAGTAATAAGATAGGGCCATCAAAGAACTTCGGGGCGAGCTAGACAGGGCTCAGAAGGAAGCTTCGACCCAGAGGCGGGAACATGCCAATCTAGTCGAAAAGGTAAAGGTCTTTGAAGTTAAAAAAGAGGAGCTAGTCGTGGTGACTAACGACAAAACCTCGTAGGTCCAATAGAAGATCGACCAGTTTGACCAACTCCGAGCTGAAATTAATGAGGTCTAAGCCATGGCAGAGGGGTGGAAAAGCAAAATGGATCTGCTGGCTTTGGAGAAGAAAATCGCCCAGAAAAAGATAGCATCGGTAGAGGTCCAACTTCAGGTAGCGAAGGAGAAAGCTGACAAGCGGTCCTAGATGAATGAAGACCTTCGAGAACAATTGAGCTCGGCCGTCGCAGAGTGGGATGCCCTCTGTAGAGAGTACGAGGCAATGAAGTCCAAGTTGGATGCAACCTCTGCCAACGCCAAAGAGATGGTGTCCCAATACAACGCCGATGTTGAAGCAGCTGAGACCCTCCTGAAGACCAAGGCTGAATATATGATATGGCTATCTCGAAGGGAAACCCTTGAAGAGATCCACGCCTGAGGTTTTGACCTATCGGCTAAGATTGAGGAAGCCAGAAAATCTGAGGCCGAGGCGAAGAAACTATACGAGCTTGAAGTGTTCGAAGGCTCTGAGAGTTTCGAGGGCTCGGAGGGGTCCGACGGCTCTGGCGACGAGTCGAGCCTGGTGAAGATTAGGCGTAGATTCCTTAGTGCTTTTTTAGTTTTTTGACTTATGTACATTTCTTGTTTATTCATGGGTAGTTTTTATTGGGCCATTGTAAGTATATTCCGGATTCTATATAAGATTTTCCCTTTCTGTCAATTTCGAGCATCTCTTCAGAATTTTTATTCTTGCAATGTTTCTGATGCCTTAGCATAGAATCTAGTGTAGTTAAACGGCGTCTGATTTTCAGAAGTTCGAACATAACCTAATTTTGATACAATTTTGTTTGCTCGAAGCTTTGAAAATTCAGTATGACCGAAAGTTTTTTTGAGATGCTTAAGTGATTTTAGACGATGCTTTTGCTGAGGGTAAACTTTTAGTAGGTTTCAAATTTTATAAAGGCCTTATGTTTTGATTACGAGTTTTGGACGTCTCTGAGCCCTTTTTTAGAATGGTCGTAGCCTTTTGTGTTTAGACATTACCTAATAGGTTTTGTGCCTTCGGGATCTCGATAGCCCGAGTAGCCGGATAGTCCCCGAGTAGGGATAGCCGTTGGGCTCGATAGTCCCCGAATAGGGGTAGCCGTTGGGCTCAATAGTCCCTGAATATAGGTAGTCCTTGGGCCTGATAGTCCCCGATTAGGGGTAGCCCATGGACTCTTAGGATCCATAATTTAAGAGGCAAAATGTTTAATAGCAATATGGAAACCTTATTCATTTCTGTATGTAAGTGCATGATCGAAAGCATGTAAAAGCTTGTATCATGGCTAAGGTGGATTATGTGGGCACAGTTCATTCCACCGTTTGGCCCTTACAATAAATCTTAACCACCACGCCTTAGATATTCAAGTACAAAGTTTCCTTCTTTCCTTTCTAAGAACTTTAACCCGAGGGTAATGGCCTCCAATATTCGAGGTTGATCTTGACAGGTATCGGATACTACTGATGCGAAAAGAACGCCCATTGACTCCAGTTTGAGACCGGAATTTGAATCAAAGTTAACATGTTTTACTGTTGCCTCGTTAAAAACCTTGCCGAAAAACTTATTTTGGGACAAAATCGGTTAAAGGGAAAAAGAGTGCAACGCGTGCTTTCAGACCTAATAGTCACATTCTCCCTTGGTCGTTGCCTGTAAGTGTTAATCCAATTCATAATATTATAAAAAGGTAAATGAGATCATACCTTAGCAGTAGTACCGCTTTAAGTGAGTCACGTTCTAGTTTTTTGGTAGTTGTACACCGTTTCTGGCTTCGAGTTTTTATGAGTCTTTGTCGGTAATTTTGATGACTCGATATAGTCCTTCCCAATTCAGTCACAGTTTCTCCATGTTCAGGTTTCGGGTGTGTAGTGTTACTCTCCTTAACACCAAGTCCTCGATCTTGAAGTGTCAGAGGTTGTCTCTTCGGTTATAATATCTTTATATCCGCTGTTTCTGGGCGGCCAACTAGACCAGGGTGGCCTCACGCCTTTCATCCAATAGTTCCAGGCCTGTGTTCATGGCCTCATCGTTCGACTCTTTGGTCGCATATTGGAACCTGAGGCTCGGTTCTCCCACTTTGACTGGTATTAAGGCCTCGGCATCGTAAACCAATGAAAACGGGGTGGACCCGGTACTAGACTTTGAAGTTTTATGGTATGCCCACAAGACTTCGAGTAGGATTTCCTTCCACTTTTATTTGGCATCGGTAAACCTTTTTTTCAAGTTATGGAATATGGTATTGTTTGTAGATTCTGCTTGTCCATTCCTACTAGGGTGATAGGGTGTCGATAGTATCTTTTTAATCTTGTGGTATTCAAAAAACTTGTTTACCTTGCTGCCAATGAATTGCTTCCCATTATCACACACAATTTTGGCTGGTATCTCGAATCGACATATTGTGTTGTCCCAAATGAAGTCAATGACTTATTTTTCCCAAACTTTATCGAATGCATGAGCTTCGACCCATTTAGAGAAATAATCGGTCATAAATAGTATGAATTAAGCCTTACCAGGTGCCCACGGCAGGGGACCAACGATGTCCATTCCCCACTTCATGAACGTCCAAGGG
This sequence comes from Nicotiana tabacum, assembly GCF_000715075.1. Taxonomy (NCBI): domain Eukaryota; kingdom Viridiplantae; phylum Streptophyta; class Magnoliopsida; order Solanales; family Solanaceae; genus Nicotiana; species Nicotiana tabacum. The sequence continues at coordinate 67,809,891 of NC_134098.1, forward strand.
GACAAAACTGAATGTAGCGGCTCTCCGGGTTGATGGATCATCGGTGCGTGTCTCTGATAGCTGTCGCATCTTTGTACAAAGTCCTTCGTATCTTTCTCCATGTCGATCCAGTAATAGCCAGCTCTGATTAGTGTCCAAACCAAAGATTCCTCCCCCGAATAGTTTTCGCAAGTGCCTTCATGAACTTCTCTCGAGATATATTCGGTATATCCCGGCCCTTAGCATATGGCGAGCGGGCCGTCGAATGTTCTTTCTAATAGAGTCCCTTCGGACAAACTAAACTTAGCCTCCTTCGTGCACAGAGCTCTCGATTCTTTAGGATCCGAGGGCAACTTCCCAGTCTTCAAATAATCTATGTATTTGTTCCTATAATCCCAAGTTAAACTAGTTGAGTTTACTTTGGCATGGCCTTCATCCACCATAGACTTCATGAGTTGTATGACTGTTCTCGAACTGAATTCATCATCATCAACCGATGATCCCAAGTTAGCCAGGGCATCGGCCTAGCTATTTTGATCTCGGGGCACGTATTGAAGGGTCCATTCCTTTATTTGATGTAGTGTTACCTGCAACTTGTCTAAATACCTTCACATATGTTCCTCTGTTACTTCGAACGTCCCATTGACTTGATTTACTCCAAAGAGGGAATCACACTTAGCTTCGACCACCTCGGCCCCAAGGCTTTTAGCCAATTCGATACCTCCAATCATGGCCCCATATTAGGCCTCATTGTTAGTCAATTTTACAGTTCTAATAGATTGCCTAACTATGTTACCCGTAGGTGGTTTCATCATGATGCCGAGCCCAGACCCCTTTGCGTTCAAAGCACCATACGTAAAAAGGGTCCAAACTCCCGAGGTAATCCCTAAGGTTAACAATTGTTCCCTTTTGACTTCGGATATTAAGGCTGGCGTAAAGTCGGTTACGAAGTTTTCCAAAAGTTGTGATTTGATGGTGGTTCGGGGCCGATACTCGATATCGTACCTTCTAATTTTGACTGCCCATTTGGCTAACCGGCCTGAGAATTCGAGTTTGTGCATGATTTTCCCCGATGGGTAAGAGGTTACCACACATATAAGGTAGTATTAAAAGTATGGTTTTAACTTTCTGGAGGAGCGTAGCAAAGCGAGCGCCAATTTTTCCAGGTAAGAATACCTTGTTTTGGCCTCGCCCAAAGTTTTACTAACATAGTAAACATGAAATTGTGTACCTTCCTCTTCTCAGACTAAGACTCCATTTACCGCCAACTTGGATACCGCCAAGTAAAGGTACAACTACTCATTCGCTTTCGGAGTATGGAGCAGGGGTGGACTCGAAAGGTACCGTTTGAGTTCTTTCAAAGCTTGTTGGCACTCCGGGGTCCAAGAAACGTTATTATTCTTCTTCAATAGTGAGAAGAACAAATGGCTTTTGTCTGAGGACCTCGATATGAACCATCCCAGGGCGGCTAAACGCCCCATTAGCCTCTAAACGGCCTTGACACTGTCCACCACAGTGATGTCTTCTATAGCTTTAATTTTATCGGGATTGATATCGATCCCCCGGTTGGACACCATGAACCCAAGGAATTTTTCGGATCAGACTCCGAATGCGTATTTTTTGGATTTAGCTTCATATTGTATCTCCTCAATATGTCAAAGGTTTCCTGTAAATATTTCAAATGGTCCTCTGCTCGCAGGGACTTGACTGACATGTCGTCAATAAAAACCTCAATTGATTTTCCTATTTTTTCTTCGAACATCCGGTTTACTAGGCTTTGATAAGTGGCTTCAGCATTTTTTAAACTGAACAGCATTACGTTATAACAATAGGTGTCGAATTTAGTGATAAAGAAAGTCTTTTCTTGATCGTCCGTGTTCATCCGGATTTGGTTGTACCCAGAATAGGCATCGAGAAAGCTGAGTATCTCATGTCCTTAGGGCATGCCTTGTTCAAATCTTGGTAATCTACGTACATTCTTAATTTATTCCTTTTTTAGGCACTACCACTACGTTAGTGTCAAGCCCCGAACCTGGGAAGCGAGACCGGCACCCGGTGCCTCACTTATCCTTGCGTACCAACTTGCGACTAAGGGAATCTGAATATATAATGTCATACTTTGGCCATGGGCCACATTGAAAGATAATTTGCCAAGCAAAATATAAAACTGAATGGATACCAAAGCTGACTAAACATCAATATAAAGCTGGGCCGGCAAGGTCGTCATGACTACTACAGCTGACAAACCAACAAAATAAACATACAAGGCCAACAAGCCCAACATACTGCACTAACTGACAGGTTATGTCTACAAGCCTCTAATGATGGATGTACCGTGATCGGAATAGGGCCTTGACCTACTCATAACCTATATACATATATACAAAAACTGTACACAAATCTCCTAGACCCGGCAACTCCGAAAGACGTGGAGATTACCGATAAAGCTGAACTCGGGCAATACCTACTGAGGAGGTCTACTCGCATGTCTGTCTGAACCTGCACGCATAAAATGTAGCATCCCCAGAGAAAGGGACGTCAGTAAAAAATAATGTACCGAGTATGTAAGGCAACAGAATAACTAAAAGCTGAAACTAAACTGATAATATAATAACTGAAAGTAACTGGGAGTCAAAGATAATCTGAAGATATGCTTACCTGCTGATACTGACACAACTCTCTAAATATAGTAAGTAAAATAGTTGTCCGGCCCTATAAGGCTCGGTATATAAACAATTGCTCTGCCGTAGTAGGCTCGCTCATAGGCGCTCGGCCATACTAGGCTTTGTATCTCGGCCAACTGGGCTCGCTCATAGGCGCTCGGCCACAGTAGGCTCGGTATATAACTTACCATCTGATCAGAGGTTGCCCAATAGGGGCTTGCCCATCGATTATAGCTCGATGATAATGAAAATACTTTTAATGTTGTATATATAGTCTCTCTGCTCTCTTGACTGGAAGAAGACAATACTCAATTAAATATGAAGTCCTGATAAGGAGAATACTGTAATTTATGAGACTAGGATAATGTATATAAATTCGGGAGTATGAACTTTTGTTTATGCCTCGTTATCAAACACATGTAATTATGAGATCATGTCAACATGAAGGAAGGGCTTAGCCTTAACATACCTGGAGTAAGAAAAAATCTGTATGATATTCTTAGAAAAGGTTGCACCGTACTCCCTTAGAATCGCAAAATCTCACTTTGCTTAAAATGTTATGAAATCAAGTGCTCCATCGTGGGTTATTTTGGTGTTGTAGTAGGAAAATGTTATGAATTCTCTTCATATATTATAACGTCTGTTTTGTAATGTTTGTAATATGAAGAACATTATAAGATTACTTACTTGAACATCTAAAGGCCAAAATGCCAAGCTTCTAAGTATGTCTTTACACGTAGAAGAATGTAGTGTCTTGTGTTTAACATTTTAGTTTGCCACCTTTCAACTAGATTTATGAGTCACTTAATTTGAAGGTGGGGCTGCCACGTAGTGGAATCAACCTTATCCAATAATTACCTAATTAATTAGGTAATATCCCACTACCCAATAATTAACTAATTATCCACATAATTAGAAATTATCTCAACTTACTTAAAATACTACTCACTTTTAACATACCTTGTACACCTTACTATCATGGTCATGTAGTACCTTGTATGGCACTAGTCCATAAATACCAGGTATTATGGCTTGTACCGTATTTTATCCCAAATCAACAACCTTCAACGAAACTCATTTTCTTTGATTCGTTTACCCTTTATCTTTCACGGCACTTACTTATTGCTTGTTATAAATAGCATAAATGCTTATAACCTCAAGAAATTAACACCCCCGAGTCTACGTCAATTAACTAAAGATGAAACTTTAACGTACGAAAACGCGAGATGTAACAATTAGCTAACCAGTCCGAGTATTTAACTTCCCGAATGGAGCCTATTTAAAGGAGTTTAGATACCCCGTCTTTGATGAATACATGTTTGACCTCAGACTGACGCATCCTCTTCTATTTAACCGGGTGGAACTTCGAATCCAAACTCAATTTATGAGTGATTATCTCAGGTGGGATCCCTGTCATATCAAGATGGGACCAAGCGAAACAATATATGTTAGATATAAGGAATTCAATGATTTTTTTCCTATGCTTGGGAGTTAACCTCGTGCCCAAGTATACCTTCCGATCGGGCAAGTGTTCGATCAATATGACTTGCTCCAGCTCCTAGACCGTTGATTTGGTGGCATCGGAATCATCAGGGCGATGAACGACCTAGGGACACTGTAATCATCATCCTCTCCTGCTCCCCGCTCCTCCGGTTTGGTCGGGGCCGGTATTGGTGATTACTATTTAGTTTCTTCCTTCCTAATCGTTTCAGTGTTCTCTGGTTTCAAGAGCACGAGCACCTGGACACCTCATCGACTACGAACATTTCTGTTATGGTCGGCTGCTCTTCGTAAACCGTCTTGATTCTTCCCAATGTGGGGAACTTCAGTGCCTGGTGTAAGGTCGGGGGTACTTCCCTCATGTTGTGAACCCTAGGCCTTCTAAATAACGCATTATACCTCATGTCACCTTCGATCACATAGAATGTGGTGTCCTGAATCATCCCGGTGGTATTTACTGGAAAAGTTATTTCTCCTTTGGTAGCTTCTCATGCCATGTTAAATACGTTTAACATCCAGACTACCGGCACTATTTGATCTTGTAGCCCCAACTGTTCTACAACCTCGATCTGATGTTGTCGGTCGAGCTGCTCGGATCAATCAACGCATGATTGACACGGGATTTTTTTAAAAGTACGGATATTACCAGTGCATCATTATGAGGCTGCATGATTCCCTCGTCATCCTCGTCGCTGAACGAAAGGCTCCCTTCAGGATATAATCTTGAGTGCACTTTTCCCTCGTGATGGATACTTTTGTGCGCTTTATCAGAGGCCCTTGAGTGGCATAGACCCCTCCAATGATCATGTTGATGACGTGTTGAGGTTCTTCTTTCTTGGCCAGTTTGTTGGAGTCACTGTTCCTGAAGTGGTTTTTAGCTCGATCACTTAACAGTTGTGCAACTTCTTCCTTTAGTTGTCAGTAGTCCTAGGTCATGTGGCCATGAGTGCCATGATACTTACATATCAGGTTAGGGTCTCTATAGGTAGAGTCGAATTGCAATGATCGAGGCCACTTGGTCTATTTGATGCTCCCGATGGCAGATACGATGTTGGTTGCATCGACGTTGAAGTTATACTTTGATAATCTCGGAGCTTTCCTTCCCCCGAGTGGCCTGTCGAAACCATTTTTGCTCATCCGGCCTCAACTATTGGACCCCCGATCGCTTCTTCTTTTTGTTTCTCGTAGAGTTGTGCCCAGACCCGTTCCCCCTTCGATCTATACTGTACGGTTGACATCGATCTCGGACCGGCCTTGATTCATGATCGATGATTCTCTTAGGCCTGTCATCGGTTCTGATGGGATAGACAGACCCAAAAGGGGCTCCGAGTTGGTCATCCTCGACTTTGAGTCCTTGAGTAAATATATGAATGGCCAAATCGTCTGCAACCGGAGGCAAGTCCATCTGTTCAATTTGAAACCTCGATACGAACTCCCAGAGCATCTCGTTATCCC